>NC_090444.1:1572344003-1573594003 GCF_031143425.1 Pleurodeles waltl
CATGCACTTGTCATCAATACACAGCCCCATATTTACTAGCAGTTGCAAATAAATTTATTTTGGGGTACTGCACATCACCCAGAATTTTCTACATGGAATAAGATTACGCACCCAAAAGAGAAAACTATATACATGTACCAAAAGAAATCTCTGTAGAACTAAAGACTTCTGAATTGAAATGAAAATGTGCGTTATAGATTTAAGGTTCAATAATCTCTGTCCAGACAGTAAACCTTTAACATTCTCTCCCTACACAGACAAGGAACCTTTATAACCACTTTCACCTGGTTCTGTCTTTTTCAATATAACTTAACCTTGCTATGTATTTTGCAGGCCTAATCACACCTCCTATTATTGAACTGTGAAATCATACTTAAGTCTAATGGTGAAGATCAAGGTATAAACTCCCACCAAAGTAATACTTTGGTGCCTACTTAAATAAGAAAGGTTTCATTGAGGAACTCTGACCTTACCGCTGGTAGCATTAGCAACATGTGAGAGGCTTTTGTCGCAGACAAGTGTTTATTAATTATTCAAAGGAGCACCAAACAACATTAAAGTCAAGATACCAAAAGGAAAAAGTAGCCCAACAATTTTAGTGAAAAACAGAAAAACATAGAAGTAAAACAAAACCTAAACAGTAAAAAAGAGCCAATGAGATGAGGAGTTATGATTTCTTTCTTCATTTTTAAAAGCAAAAACCAATGAAATTTCAATGCTAATTTATGAATCTAGTGGCTAACCCTAGTCAACTGTTTTACTTTCTCACATAGTCTTCAACAAGGAAGTAGAAATCCATTAGTAGAGTTGGATAATTCTGGCTGCACTGGCTCAAAGAGGCTGGATTTAATAAAGGCTAGATCCATCTGTGACTCTTCAGTTTTTTTTAACCAAACATTCACAGCAGAACCAGGAGAAAAATCCTAGAAGTAGCTGCCTTTTCACATTGGACTTTTGCATATTGAGACTTTAAGCCTGATTTAGAGCTTGGCAGTTGCACTGCGAAGACGCATTGGCCGTGGACCCGAAAAGCCTATTGAGTTGATGGTCTTCCATCCTCCGTATTTGGATGTTACAGCTCTGCAAGCAGATTGACTGGTGTCAGATTGCTGACGGAGGGAGACGACAGTAGAACTCAATGGACTTTGCACAATGACAGGAGCCCTGGAAGAGAGGTAATGGGCACACACACTTTCCCTTAGCCATAGGTGTACTTCTGCAGTACATTCTACATAATACACAACATTCACAAAACAACACATTGCCATTCTAACCCAACACAACCTATGCATGCCAAAAATAAAACATTCACACACATCCATGCCACAAAATAAACACATCATTGACATTGCATCCACACACCACAGAACTGCAACAACCAACACAACTACACATTCAGCTACACAAAGACAAACACACATGTACACAACTACACACATTATGATAATGTCTTCCAAACAACAAGTGCACTCACCTGACCGTGTCCCAAGGCAACACAACAAACACCACAACACCAGTCTCACACGCAAGTAACACACATGCACACACAACCACATCATCCACTCCCACCTCCTCCCCCTTAACCAGCCAATCCACACACACACATGTACTGACTCACACACAACTTGCAGTACAACATGACTGGTACGGTTCCCTGGCAATGTGCACACCAGGACACAGTTGACAGGTGTGAATGTATCATCATTATGGTGCCAGCATTATTTTGCCAATGAATACTGACACCATAATGACAGTTGTGAATGAGTGTCCCTGACATGAGCTAGTTGCAGTGATAATAAAAATGACTGGGACATGTATATGTCAACAGTGGACCGACCTCCCATGCAGTGCCTGCCTAATGTACTCTGGCAATGCGATGTCTCTACCTTGGAGTCTGGCAAGGGGGGGGTCACGTTTTCTTGATGAGTCATTATCCGCAGTGATGGAAGGTGTTATCCAGTCGTTTCCAGTTGCAAACAGGGATGGAATGGGAAAAAGTGAGTTTTCACCCTCTCTTCCCCCAATTCGCCAACTCAAACATGGAGGTCGGACTGCCACTTTTCTCTTGGTGGTAAGGCACATTCAAATCTGCACAGCGAGAAGGGTGTCCGGGGTTCTGCCATCAGCCACTGTTCCCTATTGAGCTGTTAAGGCAGTGGTGTTTCTTGGTGGAGATGGTGGATCGAAGGTTGGCTTTCGTCTATGTGGCCACCAACATCTTAATACGTCTGGTGCATCGTTGCAGCAGCAGATGAATTTTCAGTCAAAAAGTTGACGGTGGGACCATTATCACCAACATCTAAATCAGGCCCTAAGTTTTGTTTCTGGAGCTTAAAATATCCAAGAATGACAAGGCAGGGCGTTGTGGCTCATAAGGGATACACATAGCAGTTCAAAATCACAGCATGACAAGCAGTAAGATCATAGTCGATGAAGTCCCCTTTTTGACGTGGAATGCTTTGACAATTTCACCTGCTCAAACAAGCTACATTTGAATTTTGGTCAATGTTAAGCTTTCAAAGTTCAGGGATTTTTAATTGCCTGATGGACCATAAATTGCAATGGAAGAAAGCTCAGCTGCTTTCTTAAGCCAGGGTCTAAATGAAGGCCAGTCCATATGTTGTTAAAATCCCCTTCTTATCCTCTGCATTCTTAATACACGGAAGACAAAGTTTTCTGACCCTTTAGAAGAACTAACCACTCTGCTGCAAAGAAAACCAGAATGTATGGCCTTAGCCCACATCACATGTACACACAGACAGCAGGTTCTTCCTCTCCTGTTTTTCTTCTTAATCCAATTGTGTTCAGAAATCTCTGGAGTTGCAGAGCTTCTTATAGAAATCACAGGCAGACAAAGTCCCACATTTTAATTCATTCATTGTTTGAAGCAATTCCTCTACTTTAATGGAAACAAACCTAGAAAGTGATATTCAGAGCAAATTCAAAGATCTTCTAATACCAGGGCCACTAATAGTCTGTTGTCCCTCTAAAGGGACTCCGCTCTTCCTCACTAGAAGGAAATCCACCTAGATAGGATCTGTTAGGTGGGACAGTGCAGTATGAGTTAATTGTGGTCAGAGTAGGAGACGTTTTGCCTTGAGGGCTAATGAATCGAGGTGGTCACGAGCGTGAGGTACAGTTATCGTGTCTTATATTTAGTGATTCAGAATTTATATCCTGAATATGTTTACCCATATTTAATATCAAATGCAGGCTTTAGTAAGTGATCTATAATTCTAAGATGGAAGCTAAAATGGGACACATTTAGGTTCTGATTTAAGAAAACTGGCACTACACAGTGCACAGCGCCATTTTTCTTGCACCCCTTAGCACCCCCCTAATGCCACCATGTGTGCGGCGTATCTAAGATTCTTGAAAAAAATGGCATGCCCCTTTTAACGCCTGCACCCCTTAGTGCCCCCCATAATGCCACCATGTGTGCGGCGTATCTAAGATATGGTGCACCATGGCGGTAGGGGAACTAGTGTCAGCATTTATGACACTAGTTCACAGCTTTGTAGGATTAACATAAAAAATGTAAATGCTAATCCTGCAAAGCCCATTGAGGCCCATTGAAAACAATGGCATGCCCCCTTTTAACGCCAGCACTGAGCAGGCGTTAAAAGTGGCAAAATAAATGATGCGAAGCAATCTTTTAGATTTGTTTAGCCCATTTTCTCATCCTCCCGAACGGGGGACCACCCTCTTTGCATACATTGTGCTTGACACAGGCATAATGTAGTGCAAGGGATTACAAAGTAGTGCAATGCATGCATTGCGGCACTTTGAAAATTTGGTGCGGTTATTTTGGCCTTGTTGTGCCACATAAGCATAAAAAAATGGCGCTAACGTGGTGCAAGAAACAGCTAGGGACTCTTAAATCTTCCCCTTTAGTGCATTTTTCCAAATGAAGATGTCACCTATATAGTGAAAATCACATTCAGTCAGTCAATCAAACAGGATTTATAAAGAAGTGCTAATTACCCACGAGGTGCTGAGAACATAGCTGTTGTTAAGCAAACATGAACTAGATTATGGTGGCCATTTTCAAACTCTAGTAGGTCAAGGCACTTACCCAGCAGATTCTTGCTTTTCAGGGGCTGATTTTTGTCTGTTCCCTTCCCGCTCATTTGTAGATTGAAAAGTGATGTGATCTCTTATGGATAACCTTCTTCATGATTTTCTATAGTGGAACTAATTCCTGTTGGCGTGCCACCATCTTTTTTGCATAGAATGGGTATATTTCTTTAAAAGCCATATGTTTCTTCGTGTATTCAATTTGAAGAAAAGCTATATTTTTTCTCTGGGGAGTTACAATCTCCCAGTGCTTCTAAAAACTTTGGCTCACAGGTGTGATATAGTTGCTGAATATATTCTCCAGTTGCTGTTACTTAAGGTACTTAAGTAATAGGTTTCTGCAAACATATATTTTTACATTTCAGAAGGGTAAGTCTTAGACTAACATTTCATATTATACGATGGAGGTAAATCAATCATATGCACAAGCACATGTAGCTGGAGAATGCTACCCAGTTGCTAAAGGTACATCATACACAGTGTTTTAGACAATTTGAGATAATTATTTTCACACGTCAATAAAGTAAATGTTGGATGTTTATCCTCTTCAGGACTCAAATACATGAGACAAATCAATAGAAGGCCAAAGAGAGAGTGCTATGCAAAGACATTTGTCTTTCCCAATTTTCCTTTCCACATGTTCTCAGGAGTGGCTTTTAGACTCCTACCAAAGTAAAGGAGATGGGGCAGCATCAATAAAAGTATAGTGACACTAGAATATAGAGTCAAAAATGGGGAACATCCAGAACAACGACTCCATAACAATGATGTTGTTAACGCAAGCGGAACCATGCTTGCGTTAACACCGACTCCCTTTTTCTCTGCCTTAACTACGCATGTGCTGAACAATGCACATGCATGCTTAAGACAAAGAAAAAGGGAGTCAACATCGGGAGAGGATGGGGTCAGGTAAGTGGGGCTGGGGCAGGGTTTCGGGTAGTTTTTAGGTTTGGGGGGTCGATTAAGGGTTTGAGCTATGGGGAGGTTGGGGTAGTTTTTTTTTTTAGGGGTGTCTGTGGGGGTATCCAGGTAGTTCTGGTTTTTAGGGGTGGGGGATCTGGATAGTTTTCTTTTTAGGGGCAGGGTAGGGGAGTTGGGATAGTTTTGTTTTGGGGGTGGGGTGTCGGGGGACTTTTGTTTTTGAGGGTGGGGGATTGGTGTAATTTGTTTTTTGGGGGTGGGGGTCGAGGTGGGTTGGTTTTTGGGGTGGGGGATGTCGGGGTAGTTTGCTTTTTTAGGGGTGGGGGGTCGGGGTAGGTTGGTTTTTGGGGGTGGGGGTTCAGGTAGTTCGTTTTTTGGGGCGGGGCAGGGTAGTTTGATTTTTGGGGATGAGAGGTAGGGGGTCATTGTTTTTTGGGGTGGAGGTCAGGATAATTTTGTTTTTAAGATCAAGGTAGTATTATTTTTGGAGTGGGGTCAGTGGTTTTTAGAGCGGGTTGTTCCGAACGCGTTGTTCAAGCATGAGTGGTTGGTGCATGCGTTGCTCCATCATACATTAGTCAAAAATATCATCAACAAAAATTTTGAGTTTAAGTACTTTGCATGTAAACTACCAGAGTATATTGTAGAACAAAATATTGTCAAATAAGGTAAATTCATTAATATGTACATATATTTATAACACTATGGGGCTCATTCTGACCTCGGCGGTAAAAGGCGCTTACTGCCGGTCAGAAGACCGCCATAACACCGCCGCGGTAAACCGCCACGGTCATTCTGACCCGCAACTGGAAAACCGCCAAAAACCCGACATCCACAGAAGTCCGCCACACCAAAGGTCAGCGAAAAACTGGCGATGACCAAACCTCCACCATCACGACAACAGAAATACGCCCCTGCCATTCCGACCGACGAATCCACGCAGTGGTCTTTCAACCGCGGTATTCCATTGGCAGTACACACCGCCGCGGTCAAAATACACACACCCTTACAAAACACAACCACATTGGACAATTTGAAATACACACACCTGATACACATACAAACAACACTCCCACACACCCAATACAATATAAAACACACACCCACATCACCCACAAACCCTTACGACCACAATTGCGACTGAAGGACAGAGAGAGACAGCACTGCTTAGAGTAGACCATCACACAGAGGCAAATCACAACATCACCCACACAATTACCACGCACAAAACACCATACACCACCACACACATCACACTCTACAACACATACAACATCCCTCACCTCATCCACACCACCCCATGGCACCCCAAAGACACCCCAGGTTCTCTGACGCAGAACTCAGGGTCATGGTGGAGGAAGCAGCTCTTCGGGGCACAGGTGCAGCACACCAGCATTGCTAGGAAGATGGAGCTATGGCAAAGGATAGTCGACAGGGTCAACGCTGTGGGACAGCATCCACGCAATCGGGATGACATAAGGAAGCGCTGGAACGACCTACGGGGGAAGGTGCGTTCCATGGTATCAAGGCACAACATTGCGGTGCAGAAGACTGGCGGCGGACCCCCACCTACTCCCCCAG
The DNA here is from genome assembly GCF_031143425.1 of Pleurodeles waltl. Taxonomy (NCBI): domain Eukaryota; kingdom Metazoa; phylum Chordata; class Amphibia; order Caudata; family Salamandridae; genus Pleurodeles; species Pleurodeles waltl. The sequence goes on from NC_090444.1 coordinate 1,572,350,583, forward strand.
AATTTACAGCATGGGAGGAGGAAGTCTTGCACATCCTGCATCCTGAGGGCCTCGCAGGAGTAGGCGGAGGAATGGACTCTGGTAAGTCAAATCTTAACTACTTCTTCCCACCCCCACCACACCTGCATGCCCGCACATACTCCCACCCTCACCCCCACCCCCATCACACCAACTCCTTGCAAATGGCTCACCATCACAACCCACCCATCCCAACACCAAGCCCTGCATGCGACCACAAAGCATAGACACCCATCACCAAAGCATGCCCACTGCACACACATATCACCCCCACAAGCCACCCTCACAAAAGCCCCCACAAGGGAATGCCTGCACTTGGGTACACGGCCACCCACCCATCACACGAAATGCCACACACAGAAGCAATAACCATACCCTTATACCCCTGCAGGACCCGAACGCCACCACACCGCCACGGAGGGTCCAGAGATGTCCATCCCACCCCCAGAAGAGGCCCCCAGCGATGACAGCAGCTCTGTCTCCCTGGACCCAGATGACCAGCCCGGCCCATTGGGGACCTCGGGACAGTCGGTTCCCCACAGACAGCCACAGGCTACAGCAGACCTAACCCCCTCTGGGAACACCAGCACAGCTCCCACCCAGCGGGCCCATGCCTCTGTCTCCAGGACACGTCAATCAGCGGTGTGTCCACCACTACAGGGCACCCAGGTTGACCCACCACCCCAACAACAACAGGGACCTGGGGGCAGTGGTAGTGGGCACACCGTCCAGGGGAAAGAGGCCCAGGAACACAGGGGAACTGGGAGGGCTGCTGTGCGACAGGGGGGGGGACAGGCCCAGGGAACCCACTCTCCAAGAGGCCCTCTCCTCCATCATGGGAGCCTATCACCACTCCCAGGAGACGATGGCTACGGTACTGGCCAGGATCCAGGAGATCCAGGCACTGCAGGGGGAACGGTACATGGGGTTCAGAGAGGAACTGAGGAACATTGGTACCGCAATGGGGACCATCGTAGTGGCCCTTAACCAGATAGTCACCACATTGCGGGACCATGTGGCACCCCAAAGGGCCCCTGTCACTAACCCAGACCAGGAACAGCCTACCACCTCCGCCGGCGCTAGTGGACAGGAGGCCCCCACACAACAACAGGCCACCAGAACCCCACCTCCTACAGAAGAAGAACCACCCCGCAAGCGGTGCCTGAGATCTCACAAGAAGACAGAGTAGGATGCCAAGACCCCCGCCAGCATAAGATACCCCCTGATGTCAACCCACTGTCCCACATTGTCACCCTGTCCAACCTTTAACTGCCCCTGCTCCATCCTTCCACAGGCATATGGACAATGCACCTGTGAGACTGAGAACTGGACTCTGCCATGGACATTACTCCACCCCCACCCATCACCGTTTTACAATCATGTACCTAAATGTAGCACTTGAAATAAATTACTTATTGCACTTAAAAAATCAGGAGTCTGCTTGTATTCTGAACAAATTTATTAGACATAACGGTGCAAAAATTTTCAGTTACATTGTGATGACAACATACCAATGTCAAACAGCTTTAGTCCATGGGCAAACAAAGCAGAAGTCACGCAGTGGGCCATACATCTCTGAAAAGGGAAGGGAAAGTCACAAATCAGTTAAAAGGAACTGGGGGGAAACACAGACAGTAGAGACGCAGGAGGCCTTAAGTAAATGTAAAATAGCGTGGGTGATTCTTACCTGTGTGCTACTGAAAATACTGTTGTATCACTGTATCCCTGTTGTCCGTGTCGTCCCCGTCGTCTTCCTCCTCTTCACTCTCCACAGGCTCCACAGCTGCTACAACACCACCATCTGGACCATCCTCCTGCAGAAAAGACACCTGGCGTCGCAAAGCAAGATTGTGAAGCATACAGCAGGCCACAATGATATGGCACACCTTCTTTGGTAAGTACATTAGGGATCCACCTGTCATATGCAGGCACCTAAACCTGGCCTTCAGGAGCCCGAAGGTCCTTTCTATGATCCTCCTAGTTCGCCCATGGGCCTCATTGTACCGTTCCTCTGCCCTGGTCCGGGGATTCCTCACTGGGGTCAGTAGCCACGACAGGTTGGGGTAACCAGAGTCACCTATTAGCCACACACGGTGTCTCTGTAGCTGTTCAATCACATAAGGGATGCTGCTATTTTGCATGATGTACGTGTCATGCACAGACCCAGGGAACTTGGCATTTACATGGGAGATGTACTGGTCAGCCAAACAGACCACCTGGACATTCATCGAATTATAACTTTTTCTGTTTCTGTACACCTGCTCACTTTCTTTGGGGGGAACCAAAGCTACATGGGTCTCATCAATGGCACCAATGATGTTGGGAATATGTCCAAGGGCATAGAAATCACCCTTCACTGTAGCCAAATCGCCCACGTCAGGGAACACAATGTAGCTCCGCATGTATTTCATCAGGGCAGACAACACTCTGGACAAAACCTTAGAAAACATAGGCTGAGACATCCCTGATGACATGGCCACTGTTGTCTGAAAAGACCCACTTGCCAAAAAATGGAGTACTGACAGAACCTGCACTAGAGGGGGAATCCCTGTGGGTTGGCGGATGGGGGACATCAGGTCTGGCTCCAGCTGGGCACACAGTTCATGTATAGTGGCTCTGTCAAGCCTGTATGTAAGTATGATATGTTGTTCTTCCATTGTCGACAGGTCCACCAGCGGTCTGTACACGGGAGGATTCATCCTTCTCCTCGCAAGTCCCAGCGGATGGTGCCTAGGAAAGACAACATGGAGCACAGAGTCAAGCAACCCACAGGTACGTTCATACAGCTTGCACAGTACACGATTCGCTATGCATTGAAAGGCTTGTATGAGTGGCAATGCAAGGCCTAGGCCTGTGTGACACAGTAGAAATTAAGCCATGTGGGCCCTTCAAATGGCGGCTGCCTGACCTGTGAAGTGTGACAATGGGATGTGAGGTCAATGCGCTGGCGTGGCACACCATGGCGGTAGGCGGTCGAAGACCACGGTGCAAAGCCGCATTGGTTAACATTGCACCCTATGAGTTTCAGGAGCCAATGACGATGTGCGGCGGCGATCGCGGTACGCACCGCCGCGGTACGCACCGCCGCGGGCGTAACCGCCATTTTCTATCTGATTAATCACTCGAGACCTGATCATTCCCAGGAGAGGACCTATACTGCAAGTGGTGCTGTGACCTCGGTCTGGGAGATACAATGGCTGCTGCGACTGGGGAAAGGGCCCCTGCCTTCACATCTGAGGAATTGGAGAAACTTGTTGATGGGGTCCTCCCCCAGTATGCGCTACTCTACGGTCCTCCAGACCAACAGGTTAGTACACAGGGTGCACGTTGTATGGGCTATGCCTGTGTTGAGTGGGGTGGATGTAAGATGGTGGGGAGGTGAGCGAATGAGGAGTGCAACGCACGACAGATGAGAGCATGTGCCACATGGCAAGGTTGGTGAGGGGGGGCCACTCACATTGACCATGCAGAAAAGTGATGATATTTCCTTTCCCACCCTGTACATGTCACATAGGTCAGCGGCCATCAGAAGATCAAAATTTGGCGTGCCATCGCCAAGGACGTCGGGGCCCTGGGGGTCCACAACAGACGGGGCACCCACTGCCGAAAGAGGTGGGAGGACATCCGCCGCGGGACCAGAAAGACCGCCGAGGCTCTGCTGGGGATGGCCTCCCAACGTAGGAGGGGTGCCAGCCGCCAATTGACCCCCCTGATGTTCCGGATCCTGGCAGTGGCCTACCCCGATTTGGATGGGCGCGTGAGGACATCACAGCAGACACAAGGGGGTGAGTATCAGCACATTCTGCTATCTTTGCGCGCAGTGGAGGTGTCTGGGTGGGGGAGGAGGGCTGTGGCTATCTCTAGGCCAGGGCGCTTTCTGTAGGCTAGGCCCCTCCGTTAGGCATGGCCCTGTGCCCCCGCCCCCCACCTCTGTAGGGTGCTATTTACAGCTATCCATGGTCCGGCCTCACCTATGTGTGCATTTGTCGTCCATAGACCTGTAGGCCAAGTCACAATAACTGAGTAGTGTACCCCGATTGCGCGGCCTAGTGCTGGGGGCTTCTGTGTCTGTCCTCTCCGACAACGGTGTTGCCAATGCATGCACTCAACCTGTCTTCATTTCTCCCCCCCCCCATTTTCTTTGTCTTCCTGTTCATGTGTGCATTAGCATCATCAGGCGGAGGAGAAGTGGCATCGGCGCACGAGGGAGCTGCATCTCACATGGCCCCGGAGGGCCATGCAACCGACTCCGAGTACACCAGTGAGACGGAGGGTGAGGGGGGCTCCACAACGGGGACCCGTGGAGACGTCAGCGACACAGACACGTCCTCGGAAGGGAGCTCCCTTGCGGTGGCGGCAACATCCGTGCCCACCGCCACAACAGGTACAGCCGCCACCCAGCGCACCAGCTCCGCCCTCCCAGCAGCCCCTCAGCGTTCGCCCCGTGCCCGCTCGGCCAGGAAGCCGGCCATCTCCTTCGCCCCAGGCACCTCAGGCCCTGTTCCAGTTACCCCTGCTGCCCTCAGTGAGGAGGTCATTGACCTCCTGAGGACCATCATTGTTGGGCAGTCTACCCTTTTGAATGCCATCCAGGGGGTAGAAAGGGAGGTGCATCGGAGTAATGCATACCTGGAGGGCATTCATTCGGGTCAGGCTGCCCATCAGCGATCGTTCAACGCTCTGGCCTCAGCACTGACGGCAGCCATTGTCCCTGTCTCCAGCCTCCCTCTTCAAACTCCCTCCACCCAGTCCCAGTCTCCTGTTCCTCTGCCTATCCCATCCACACCATCAGACCAGCCTGCACACACCTCAACACCCAAGGGCAGCTCATCCAGACATAAGCACCACAGATCACACAAGCATTCACACAAGCAACATCCAGATGCAGACATGCCAACAGTCACTACCACCTCTGTGTCCCCCACCTCCTCGTCTCCCTCCTCCCTCCCTGTGACGTCTCCACTCACACCTGCATGCACACCACCATCAGCCAGTGCTTCCATCACCAGCACACCCTCCAGACCAGTCCGCACACGTGCAGTCACCACCCCCACTGCCATTTACACGTCACCTGTGTCCTCTCCCAGTGTGTCTGTCACCCCCTCTTCCAAACCACACAAACGCAGCCAGCCACCCACCCAACAGCCATCCACCTCACGACAGCCTCCGTCACAAGCACCTGCACCCAAAGACAGCACACTTGACTCTCCTACAACCACATCCTCTTCCTCCACACCCATACCCACTACACCTACCCGTCCCTGTCTTTCCAAATGGATTTTCCTTTCCAACCTTGACCTCTTTCCAACAACTGACCCACCCCCTCCATCTGGTAAGACTCCAAAGAGCACCTCAGCCACCACCAGCCCTGCATCTACTAGGACCATAGTTCAGGGCTATTGGAGTCCACCAGCTCCTAGGGCAGGAACATCGGCCAGCAGCAAGGGGACAGCCAGCCCACCCCCTGGGAAGAGGAACAAAAAATCGAAGGGCCGGCGCGACAAGCCTGAGACGGCTGCCACCAAGGACAGTAGCCTTTCCCCGTCACCTGCCACATCAACAAAGGGAGGCAAGGGCCCCAGAGATTCAGCGAAGGAGGGCAAGGGCAGCAGGGCGGACAAGTCAGGCAGCAGGCGAGCTGACCAGGAGGGCCCCACCAGCCCCATTCCGGGTGTGACGGACGACACCCACGGGCCCAGGACTCCATCACAGGAGGGCCCCACAACCGAAAGGTCGGATGGCGACTGAGCGGGAAGTATTGGCCAGGTCTGGTTCCCTAGAAACACAAGACAAGCACCGCTGAACAGGGGCCGGCCAAGACAAGCACCGCTGAACAGGGCCCCGCCGTGACAAGCACCGCTGAACAGGGGCCGCTGTGAGAAGCCCCGCTGAACAGGGCCCCCCGTGACAAGCACCGCTGAACAGGGGCCGGCCAAGACAAGCACCACTGAACAGGGCCCCGCCAAGACAAGCACCGCTGAACAGGGCCCCGCCAAGACAAGCACCGCTGAACAGGGGCCGCTGTGAGAAGCACCGCTGAACAGGGCCCGCCGTCTCAAGCACCGCTGAACAGGGGCCGCTGTGACAAGCACCGCTGAACAGAGGCCGCTGTGAGAAGCACCGCTGAACAGGGCCCCGCCAAGACAAGCACCGCTGAACAGGGCCCGCCGTGACAAGCACCGCTGAACAGGGACCGCCGTGACAAGCAGCGCTGAACAGGGGCCGCTGTGACAAGCAGCGCTGAACAGGGCCCTTCCTGTCAAGCACCGCTCCGATGGGCACCGCCGTCTCTGAACTGCTCTGCTGGGCCCTTCCTGTCAAGCACCGCTCCGCTGGGCACCGCCGTCTCAAGAACCACTCCGCTGGGCCCTTCATCTCAAGCACCGCTCCGCTGGGCCCTTCATCTCAAGCACCGCTCTGCTGGGCCCTTCCTGTCAAGCACCGCTCCGCTGGGCACTTCATCTCAAGCACCGCTGGCCCATTGGCAGTGCGGTTCTGTGTCGAGCAGGGCTTCACGAAGCACTCTGGCCACCATGCCTCCTCCATTACCAGTGGAGTCGGTAATCCATCTGATGGACTGTGGCTTTGCACTCCCCAGGATTATGCAGTGGGCAACCCACCCACCTTATAGACTTGAGAGACTGTGGCTTTGCACTCCCCAGGATGGTACAGTGGGCAAGCCACCCACTTTAGAGACTTGAGAGACTGTGGCTTTGCACTCCCCAGAATGGAACAGTGGGCAACCCACCCACTGTAGAGACTTGAGAGACTGTGGCTTTGCACTCCCCAGGATGGTACAGTGGGCAAGCCACCCACGGTAGAGACTTGAGAGACTGTGGCTTTGCACTCCCCAGGATGGTACAGTGGCCATGGAGGCCCCTCATGGATCTGGCGTCGTGGACTCATGTGGCTGAGGTGCCCCCCTTCCCTTCCCCCTGAGGTGCCTGTAGTTTTATCATCTGATGCCCCAGCAGTGTTCTCTCCAATGGTATCTGGTCTCGTGTGTGGGCTTTGCCCATGTGTTTGTGCACATTGGCCCACGGACTATGGAACTTTGCCAAAATGTGCAGGACTTATAGCCTATGTATATATTTTTAACTATGTTCATTCTTTAATATGTATATTTCACATTTCATATTTCCCATTACTTCAATTGAGCCATAATATACTTAAATTTTAATGATCATTTTATTTTGTCTTTGCATTATTCCGGGGGGTTTGGGGGGTGTCACTCTGACTTGTTGCTCTGCATTGGTGTGTAGGTATTTGGGGTGGGGGGGTGGGTGTATCGCATATGTGTGTGCCCGTAACCTTTCCTCCTCCCCCCTCCCCTGTGTCGTAGGTGCAGTATTCACTGTTGTCGTCTGCGCAGGCGTTCGTACTCCTGGTAGATGAGCAGGTAGACAATAGCTGGTAGGATGTTTAATTCGGGTTCCATGCTGTCCTCCTTCCTCATGGAGTGTATAGAGGTGAGCGTTTTCCCATTTGTAGTCTGTTTCCGCAGTGTTTTTATCGGCGGGGCTCCCGCCCCGGAAAAGGTGGCGGATTGGTGAGTTGTGATAGGGTGGGCGGTACATTGTCTGCCGCCTGTCTGTGGTGGGTGGTGACCGCCGCGCTGTTTGTTTGTCCCGCCATGGCAGTCGGAATGTTAAAGTGGCGGGCTGTGTTGGCGGTTCCCGCCAGGGTCAGAATTCCATTTTTTTGACCGCCTGCCTGTTGGCGGGTTGGCCGCTGCTTTATCACCGACCGCCAGGGTTGGAATGACCCCCTATATGTAACTTATTAAAAATACTAAACAATAAAACAAATATAAATATATCAATAGTTTTAAATATATATACACACACATAGGTGTGTGTGCATATGTATATGTATATATACATATATATGTGTTTATGTATATATAAAATATATATTATATATATATATATATATATAGGCTATATAGTATAGCCTTTCACTAAAAAAGGTTACAGGGACATTATAGTTAGGTTCAGATTTTTCAGATTTTACACGCAAGAAAAACATAAAATTGTTGCTGTTACAGCTAGAGTAATCTCAAGTAACTATAACTCACGCCCTCGACATGCATAATTTTCTCATCAATAATTTTATTGCAGATGTTACAGTGATATTATCAATGATGTCATAGAAGATGTCATGAGTGGTGTAATATCTGCATGGCGAGGGTGTAAGGTATATTTAACTTAGGGCACAAGTTATCCTCACTTGAACGCAGTTTACATTTTAAACTTGGTAAGAGGGAGATTCTGAAAAACAAAAACAAGGGAATTGATTTTCCCTATTGACCTACACCAAAAAAGAGGAGATGTTAGCAGGAGCCAGATAAAATGAAGCCCTTTTGTGCTCAAAAACATCAGGAGTCTCCTTCCTAAATCGGGTCTGTTGTCATGTATGGTTGTAGTGCCACTGCCTCTTCCCTATGCCCACAATGGTTAGGTATCTTGCCACAGCTTTTCTTGCCTGTCCTGCTTGGTTGGTTTGTTGCCCTTGCCCCTCCCACATGCCCAGCATGGTCAACTTGTTCCCTCTGCACTCTTCTCCCTGCCCTTAATTATCTAAGTCCTTGCCCTTAACCTTTGCATGCCCATAGTATTCTAATGAACAACTAGAGCTTGATTCACAAAGGTAAACTTCGAAATTTGGACTAAACTTAGACCAAGTGTCTAAGTTTACGACTTTGCAAAATCACAAAGGGCTTATATGAGTAGTATCTTTATGACTGCACCCAGGGCGGATCGTGCAAACGTAAAGATACTACTCATAAATGATACTACTCGTAACCTCAGACCTTCAATTTCGTAATCATGCCTAAAGAAATTAAGACCCTGATTTAAGAAAAGTGGAGCTGCACCCAGTGCAGCACCACTTTCTTGCGCCCCTTAGCACCCCCTAATGCCAACATGTGTGTGTGAGACCTAAGATACTAAGATACTGTGCACCATGGTGGTAGTTAGGGTAAAAGGCATCGAAATTTGGGATGCTAGTTCAGAGCTTTGCAGGATTAGCGTAAAAAATATTAATGCTAATCCTGCAAAGCCCATTGAGGCCTGTAGAAAAGAATGGCACTGAAAATAATGGCATGCCTTGTTTTAAAACCTGCTCTGAGCAGGCGGTAAAAGTGCCGAAATAAATGATGCAAGGAAATCTTTTAGATTTCTTTGTGCCATTTTTTTGCCCCCCCCCCAAAGGGGGAACTCCCCCTTTGCATACATTATGCCTGGCGCAGCCATAATGTATCTCAAATCGTTACAAACTGGCACAAAGCATGCATTGAGCCACTTTGTAAAATTGCCACTGCGATTTTGGCAGTTTTGGGCCACATTAGCATAAACAAAAATGACACTAATGTGGCGCAAGGAGGCGCTAGGAGCTCTTAAATCAGCCCCTGATTGTTCTGCACACTCTGCCATTGGGCTATACTTGGGCTACATTTGAATGAGATTTGTGCTACACTTGGTTTCTTTTTTTCTCTGATGACCATCTTGGAAGACTTATTTGTTATGAAGCTCTCTAATTTCCTCATTTGCGGCAGTATCCTCAGTAGAAAATGCTTTCAGCTTTTGACTTTGACTCCATCAAGGTGGCGTTCAGATGTGTCACAATTTTAGAATACATTCTAATTGTTAGCACTTTTATTGCTCTTTAGAACACTGTAGTAAAGCCTCTGATCATCAGGGAATTAACCGACAGTCTGCTGCTGGTGTTGAAAGTGCATATTTCAGTCTACATGTTTTAATGAAATAGAAGAGGAGGATATTGTAGAACACATATAAAACGTGTCCCAATTTTTCTTTCTACAGCACTAACCAGCACTAACAATAATTTCTATGACAAATTGATACTCCTCATTTTGTTCCTTTCAAAAGTAAATGTTTTAAGTTTTACCAATTTGATACAATCAAGATAGCTTTAGATGTGTCACACTTTTGTCATGAGTAAGACTATTAGTGCTCCAACCGTTCTTTAGAACACCTTGGGAGGCTGCTTTAAAGCGCAAGGGGATTAAGTGATAGACTGCTCCTCTTGAAATTACATGTTTTACTGAGAATATCAGACCTCATACTCATATGGCAGTGAAAGATAGTGTGCATTTACAGAAGATATGCTCTCATTTTTGTTTCTGGAGTACCTTCCACAACCTCTATGGGAAAACCATGACAAAATTGTTTTCTTTCAAACATGATTCATGAAATCCCAGCAGAAGGCTTTTGCACAGGGCAAAATCACCTTAGCAACTAATGATTTATATTGTAACTAAAATCTGTTATCACACTTTTTCTACATTCTCCTGTTTATGACCCTCAAAACCTGCCATTCACTACAATGTATTTAAAAGGGGTGCTATCATGTATACTGGTCCCACAATGGGTGCCACTGCTTTCTGGTTGAAGCGTTGACAGCCGATCAGATCTCACTATGAGATCTGTGCTTAGGCTTTGCTTAGATATACACATTTGAGATTCCTTTAATATCTCAAAAACTATTGAACGGATTTACACAAAATAACAAAAAGCGTGCTTTCAGGACCAAGAGCTACCTTCCTAGCAAGATTGGTGGAGCCAACTTATAATGCAACAGAACACCTTATAAACTCACACATACTGTGACAAATACTGCTCTCCTATTTAAAATCACAGAATAATAAACACTTTAATATTGAGCGTGGCAATGTAATAGCTATCATTTTGTAATAGTTTATTAGCCACCAAGACCAATGGCATCCACATGGATTATGCTGCCCTTCGCGATCTTGTAATGAGCAAAATCGTACAATTTAACATTAGATACCCAAAGTTCATTAATGACAGTTGCCAACAAATATGAGGATGTTCATCTTGAGCTAAAGCTCAAGGAATGGAACGTTTCCTTTTTTCTCATCATAGAGGGCAGAGAAAGCATGCTGTTAAGCACTGAATGCGTATATAAATCATGTACAAAAATGATTGTTAATCAAGTGTCATTCTCATTAAATTGCAACCTAGGAATGGAAACATATGCTACAGTCTCACCATAAATGGGCCAATAAAAAGTGTCCACTGATTAGAGCTGTTGTGCATATGATTGGAAATAATGAGGAAAAATGGCCATGGTCAAGCATAATTCAGCTATTAAATACTAGTGATCTACCCAATGTGAGTCCACATTTGTTCCTCACTATTCATCCCCCTTGGGGTCCTGGTCTGCATCTCAATTATATATATAGATTCCAACTCTCTCAGTTTGTGTGTTCTGTCCCCTCCCCTCTCATCTCTTAGGACCTGATCCACACAAAGGAAAGATAGAGGGTTCCAATTACTGCCACGGTTCATTTGAAAGTGCCAGGCTACCGGATATGCAAAGTCAACATTCATTATGGCATGCATATGTTCCAAGATTCTGTTTTTAGCAGCATGCACTGTGCTGCCTACATATTTCATGCCATAGGGACAAATTAAACAATAGACCACATAGTCAGAATTACAACTCAACCATTTTTTCCTCATCTCTTTCACTGGAACATCATATTCCCTCACGTTCAAGCTATGTTGACATGCTTTACAGCAAGTACAGGGGAAAAAACATGTGATCTTAGGCTTTTTGATCCTAGTATCAACATATTGGCTGTGAACCAACTTATCCTTAAGTAAGGTAACCCTCCTATAGTTCACCTGTGGTGAAAATGACAAACTGGCTTCTATCACCTGATCAGTCTGTAGAATTCTTCAATTATTCTACAGAATTGTAATTGTAATTTCATTTTTACAGTGCTCACTACCCCTGTCTGGGCGCCAAATCACTTTTAAATGAGTAGCATGACACTCTGGAACCCAAGAAGGATTAGTGGTGAGTTAATATAGGAAAATATGAGATTAATTAGAACAGTGGACATGTGAGTCTGTAAGTTGGATTGAAAAGGATAGTGGAGGGATAGAAGAGGGGAAGGTTTAGAAAGTGTTTAATTGGAGATCATAGCAGTAGGAGGAGGTTTTGGATGAGTAAAGTGAGGTGGAGGGAGAGGAGTTAGAGAGAAGGGTTAAGCAAGGCTTTTTTGGTGGATGTGAATAGTAAAAGGTATGAGATGATGTAAGGAGGGGTTAAGGAGAGGATCATAGTAGTGGAAAGGGGTTTGGGATGAGTCATGGAAATAGAGGATATATTGAAAGAGGTATAGGTTTCGAAATAGGGTAGTTCATTAGAGAGAGTGGTAGAATGAAGTTTGGGACTGAGTGAGTGGGCTTTGGGAGGGAAGGGAAACACACCTTGTTTTTGCATTGCCATGGATTGAAAACTGTTTGACACATACACTTAACTTAACAAGACGCACATTGCACAGCCAACATTGCTATGCTGATTCTGCCAAATTGAATTATTTAATTGTTAGGTCATCATGTGTGGCACTGGTGAAAGGCCACATTTAAAAAAAAACATGGAAAGCCACTGAAGAAAGCAAATGTTACAGGGAAGTTATAGTTAGTTTCTGAATTTACTCGTACAAAACCGTAGAAATTCAGCAGTTATAGTTAGGGTTCTTTCAAGTAACTATAACTCATGCCCTAAGGTAACTATACCTCATGTGTGGGCAATGTTGAGGACCGCTATGGGGCCTCAAGGCCCCTGTGGTCTCATCTGGCTCCCCATACCCTGAGGGAACCAGCATTACTGTCATAGAGAGCAGTTTTCTCTGTCTCTCTGCCTGCATCTTTCCTATTTAAAAACGTGCCTTGGGGAAGTGGTGGTCCCTGGGGCTGCGGGGGGGCCATGTGGCCTCCCGAATGGTTTTAGGCAAAAAAATGTTGAATGCCCCCAGGACCTGGCTCACCCAGGGACTTGTGAAAAACATATGCAGGAGCCTGCACTTGTTTATTTTTTATTGTTTTGCAAATTAGCAAATAACTGCAATTTGTTTTCAAATGTTTTTTAGCCTTGCGGGTTCCAGCACCAAAGCAAAGGGGTCTGGGTGATTCTACCCTGGCCCCCCTTTTTTTTTTTTTTTTTTGCTTATTTGTTGGACTCAACTGAAGCCGATTCCCAAGATGGCTGCCAATGCTTTCTGATTAGAAGTGTTGGCAGCCAATCAGAGCTCTGCATTTCCCTCCATGAGCTCGTTATTATTTGCAGACACACCGTAATGGATCTACGTGCCTGGATATACAAATTTGTTTTCCCTTTAATTTTCTAAAAAAGCTACTGAATGGATTTACACTAAATAAGTGAAAAGGACAATCTGCGTACTGAAAGCTGGCTTTCTGCCATATTTGCCACATTTGGTGTAATTCCATCCAGTGGTTCGGATTGTAGTTGTGTTCAAAGGTCCTATGGGTATTTGCATGGGAAACACAAACTTTTTTGACCCCCCTCTTTTTCTCTCCCTCTGCTTGACGGATCACCCCGAAACGTCCAGTGTGCAACAAGAATCACAGGGGCACTCTTTTGGAAAATTTGTGAAGATTCGTCACACGGTGCCAAAGATATAGGCAAGTAAAAAAATGCTTTTTCTATGGAAACATGGTCCTAACTATAACTACCTACTGGTGACCGCCACTGGAGTATATAGTGAGTATTTGGCTCACTGCTCTGGTTGGACAATATTGGTGTATACAATCTCATAGAGTCTCACACCAAAACAGACTCTCACGAACCCCTTTCACACCTAGACAAAGACTCTCACACTCACTTTAATAGTCAAACACTTTCACACCTATTCTCACACCCAAAGACAGCCTCTCACACACTCACTCACACCCAGACAGACACAGTTACACCCACTCGTACATGCAGACAGACACTCTCACACAGCCTCTCACATCCAGAAATTCTCAAGCATAGTCTCATATGACAAATGGAATGTGGACTAGCAAAGATGTAGTTTAATTAAGTAATTTTAAATTGAACTGTACATGGCTGTCCTCAACTTGTGATGGAAGTAGGGGCTACCATTTTGTTTTAACGGTGAACGTGTCCGGGGCCAAAATGGGGGCTGAAATGGAGATAAAGGGGTCATGGTAAAGGTTCCATGACTATATGGGGGTTTGTTTATATTGAATACTAAAATAATTCAAGGGTTGAAAAAGTTCTAAACAATTTTCTTTGCCATTTGCTGAAATTTGCGGATCCATCTGCAGGGCCCAGAGCTGCCCCGGTGTAAATCCGCGAGTGAATCTGCAGATTTCGCGAAATATGAAAACATATATATAATATATATATATATATATATATATATATAGAGAGAGAGAGAGAGAGAGAGAGAGAGAGATTTATATATATATATATATATATATATATATATGCATATATATATATATATATACTTACTTTCACACCCACTCTTGCGTCCAGACATATCCTCTTATACCCACTCTCACAATTAGACAGACACTTTAACACTCACTCTCACACCAAGAGAGACACTCTCACACCCACTCTCACACCCAGACAATCACTTTGACACTCACTCTCACACCCAGAGAGACACTCTCACACTCACTCTCACATCCAGACACTCTCACACTCACTCTCACACCCAGACAGACACTCTTACACCTACCCTCACAATTAGACTGACACTCTCACATCCACACTCACACCAAGATAGACACTCTCACACCCACTCTGAAATCCAGAGAGACTCTTGTATCCACTTTTACCCCCAGTCATTCTCACACCCACTCAAACACCAAGGCAGACACTCTCACACCAACTTTCATACTGAGACAGACTCTCAAAACCACTCTCATACCCAGACAGACACTCTCACACTCACTGTCACACCCAGATGCTCTCACATCCACTCTCACACCCACACAGACACTCTCACACTCACTCTCACACCCAGGTAGACACTCTCACACCCACTCTCACACTGATGCAGGCACTCTCATATCCACTCTCACACTCAGACAGACACTCTCACACTCAGTGTCACACCCAGAATGGCACTCTCACACCCACTCTTACACATAGGCAGACACACTCACACTCACTCTCACATCAAGAGAGAGACTCTCACAGCCACTCTGATATCAAGAGTTGCCCTCATATCCACTCTCACACACAGACAGACACTGTCACACCAACTCTCACATCCAGATTCACCATCACCCCACCATCATAATTAGACAGACACTCTCACAGACATTCTCTGCGGTGTGTGGCAATGGCAAAAAGGTTTGGGAGTGGAGGCAGAGGGAGTGGTTGTAAGAGGTGTTTTGGAGGATTTCTTGGGTGCATTTGCATGCCAGGAATGCTTGTGGGTGCTGGACGTCTTTTGGGTTTGGTGAGTGCAGGCCTTTATGTGTCTAGGAAGCAGGTGTTAGGAAATACAATGCTGGATGGGTGACTGTCAGTGGTTGTGGTGGGGTGGGCGGATGTCTGCTGGTCTGATATTGTGCTGACTGTGGGTGAGATAGGAGTTGTGGCTAGATCAGTGAATGTTGGTGTGGTGGCTGCAGGAGTGTCTGGTGTAGTGTCTGTGAAGATAGGGGTACTAGGAATGTCTGTGCAGGTAGTGAGTTTTGGTGTGTCTGCAGGTGGGTATTGTATTTGTGCCTGCGGGTGGTGGGTCTTGTGGTGCTTGTGTTTGTCTGAGCTACCCTTCGATGTTAAGGTGGATGCATGCTTGTCTGTCTGGGTGGTTTGGATGGGTTTGGGAAGCGGGGTTTGGGATTGGGAAGAGGTAGGTGGAGGGGAGACGGTAGACAAATAGTGACTGGCTCCTATCAGTGTGGAGACCAGTGCCCGAAAGGATCTCAGTAGGCCAGCCAGTGTACCGTGAATGCCCTCCACAAACGCATTGGTCTGCTGAATCTGTGCTGCCAGTCCCTGTATGGCATTTACAATGGTTGACTGACCACGGAGATCGACCTCAGGAAGTCAATAGCCTCCTCACTAAGGACAGCAGGGCTGACTGAGGTAGGGGCAGAGGTGCCTGTGGTGAAGGAGACAGACCCCCTTGGGTGAGCGGGCACAGGCTACTGAGTGGGGAGCTATAGGGAGGGTGGTGGTAGTAAGGGGGGTGGCAAACTGAAATGCTGCTGGGCTGATCCCAGAAGGGTCTGCCACTACTAGGGAGTTTCAACAGGAGGGGGATTCAGAAGATGAAATGGAAAAATGGGTCTCACTTGTGCACTCCCCTCTCTCTTCGTGGCACTGGGTCCCTCGCTGTTGCTGGTAGCAGCATTCTGGGTCCTGTGGCCTGCAGCATCCCCACTCACCTGTGCCCCTTCTCCTTTACTTGCTGTTGCTGATGCACACAAATAGAGGGAGGGAGAGAGCCAAACAGGGCGAGAGAGAGTTAACATGTACTAATATCCACACATGTAAACATGCACATCTGTGAGAATACATATCCTGGTTAGGCTATCTCAGGTGCCAATACACATTTCCTACAACATCTCACAAAATGGCAATATTACCCATCCCTGTCTGCCAACCCTCACACCTACATATATATATAGTATATATATATATATATATATATATAGTAGATCTATATATATATATATATACATATATATATATATATATATATAGTAAATATAGATATAGTAGATCAGCACGACTGGAGTCATCCACATGATCACCACCAAAGCCATGTTTGCATGCACATCATGCCCTGGATGACTCCCTGAGTTCAAAACACACCTCTCCATATCCATACATCTATCACCCATTGGAAGTGCAGCTGACTGAAAAAAACACATCACACCTGCACACTTACAGCAGCTGATCAGTCCATGTCCCTTCCTAAATATCCATGACAGTGAAGACTACTCCACTCACACACCACACAGCATCTGCCTCTCACATTACATGGCTGACCGAAAGCTCTGTACAGTAATGCCAATATAGATCTAAAAACTAAATTACCAACTTCAAGTTAGACACCCATACAGGTGACATCTGATGTGTACAATACAAGTCTGGAGTACAGCCATTTGATTAGTCTGACCCAATCACAGTTTAAGATCTGCAGATGTCAAGCACATATGTATCACAACTAATCATACATTTGAGTGCATCTACAATGGCCCATATTGCACATATTACACATCCATACTCAATCACTGAGTGCCATGTCCCAACTGATGAACTTCAGGAACACACATATAACATCATGGACCACATACAATACCACCACACATGCAGTTTCACCAGTAGGACTTTACAACATGATGACACCACCCTCGCTCACACCATTTCAGAATTGTGAATCCCTGCACCTAAGTCCAGACAACACACATCTCAGAAGGTAAATACATGTAAGCAATATGCACATATGGACCAACTCCACTGCCTTTGCACTGACAACACATCCCACTACTACACAGGGCAGCCTCAGGACAGAAAATACAACATTTAATTCACATCAACATCTCATAATTCATACAGTACCCAATCCTGTCCTAATCACCCACTTCAGCTAGGCCAAGGATAGTAGACATTGCCCCACTCCATCAGATGTGCCTCCAAGTAACCAGTGAGACATGATGTAGGCAGCAACTAAGGTATGTTGCACTGTACCTGCTAGGGCATTGGCATACATGGCATTTACATCACATACTGACAATCACAAGGTCTGCCTAGGCAGTTACCACCTCTAGTCCCATCCCATTGGGTTCAAGGTTTCATCCCCACAAGTCTAGCACTTAGAAATGCATGAGGATTGCAATCAGACCAAATCAGACATACATTTAAAAGTATCCTACTTTAGCAACCTTCACATACCCTATAAATAGCTGATGAGCAATATATGGGGATACAAGTATCAAGCCATTAGTCCAGTCCTATACAGGCTATATCTCTGGTGGAAATGTAGTGGCTGCCTCAAATGGAGTTAATACCATTACCAGTACTTGATGTGTATAGTGCCTGTGATAAATCAAAAGTCATGCAGTTGCTTATACATGTGTGCTATACAGATGGGAGTGGACTGACAACTCAGAGCCACAAATGCTCAAATGCAGATGGATGCAGCAGTTCATACTCAATGGGTAGGGTGATACACAATCTCACATCCGTAGTAAAGACAGGATGGAGTCACACATGTGCCATTGTCATTAGACCATCTCCACAATGCAGACATGGAGATGTCTTGATATGGGAAATGTACTTCTATGGACAGCAAACCACAAAACACATCTACAACTTATACTCAGGCTGAGTGGTTACTCACCATTCCCACTAGTCTACATACATGTTGCATTGACTACATTGTCACATAGGCTACAGTGAGGCAGCTAATCCAATATAACCTGAGTCAAGTCCCAGGATACAGTCAGGCCTCACCTCCACGTGGCTGCTGTGCGGTTTTCAAACGCCCATCCACCTCTGTGTAGGCCACTACCAAAATGTAGGCCAGTGGGGGGTCAGGGTCCGAAGGGCACCTCTCCCTCATTGGGAGGACATCCCCAGCTGGGCCTCTGCAATCTTCTGGGCTCAGCATTTCAGGTACTCCCACGTTTGCAACAATGGGTGCTCCACCAGCTATGGACCCCCAGGGCCTGCACTTGCTTGGTGATGGCATGCCAGATCCCTTTCTTCTGATGGGCGATCAGCTGCATGGATGACACAGACAAAAGGAGATAGGAGAAAGTCATGTACACTGGCACCATACCAACAGGAGTGGCCTATCCACATCTGACTCACTAAGAGCAGACACATAACCATCCTCTCTGCTCACACGCCTTCACTTTGTGCCCTCTGCATGCATATACTCCCTCACCGGTACACTTGCCCAATTCACCATCATCCTCAGCCCCATCACACATGACTATGGAATTGGAGTCACCTTCTCATCTGGTGCCCCACGTAGTGGCCATACAGGGGTAGAACCCCCTCCACGAGCTTGTTCAGTTCTTCTGAGGTGAGGATAGGGGCCCTATCAGCTGCAGTGTGGGGCATGATGGCTCCCAGAGACAGCAAACAGCAGCTCAGGTTGTGGAGGTTTTGCTAGCAACACTGTCAAGAGTCAAGTGAGCAAGGCTGAAGAAAATGGCAGTCACGGGCACCGCTTACAGGACCATCACCGCCAGTGGTCATCACGATTGGCCCCAATCCACCATAGGCAGCAATGTTACCCAATGACAAGTAGCACAGCCGTTGCGACTGCCTCCCGCCATGACAACATACTTAGGTCACTTCCAACTGTCCAGTGCAGCAGGATAGGCGGCTGCCATTTTGTGCACATATAATGCATTAATGTGCCAAAATAAGTGCACCATAGATATATTTGCCCAAATGATGGAGTATGCCTATGTTGTACCATCATGGCAGTGCAAAGAAATGTGACATGCATGACACAGTGACGTGATGTGGCAATATATCTAATGATGGGCATGTTTAAATACTCAGAAGCACAGAGGCGGTGACACTATATTGTATATCCCATAACTGTAATTTTGATGAGTGCAGGACAGTGCAAGACAGCTCAGTCTGCCACATATGGTACATTACACATGTGACATGTATTCTATGACTTGAATGTACAGCAATGTGCTGTAAGGATGGTGTTCAAAGTGCTTCAGCATGGCCATATTAGTAAATATCAGCAGGGCTACACATGTTCTACAGTGTTAGGTCTGTGCTATTTTGACATGTTTGGCGTACATGCGTCAAATTATTTTTTCAATGTACGTTCTCTCTACTCTACCTATATATCCTGCCATGAGGAGATTGAGGCAACCACCAGTGTACCATCCAATAGTTGACCTTGCAACAATGGAGGACAGGCATGTCATCCAGACCTATCATCTGAATTGTCAGACCATCATGGATCCACAGACACTGTTGGAGCCTGATCTCTTGCCAGCTGTACGCAATCCCTATTGCATCCCTCCCACAGTACAAGTCCTGTCAGTGCTACACTTTCTTGCCACAGGCTCCTTTCAGAATACAGTGGGCTTGACAGCAGGGATATCTCAGCCCATGTTCAGTCTTGTGTTGAAGGATGTACTGAGTGCATTGTTGAAACACCTTGACAGCTACATCAGGTTCCCCCAACATGCAGATATGGCCTATGTGAAGGCAGACTTTTATAATATGGGACACATTTTTCATGTGATAGGGGCAATTGATAGCACCCAAATAGTCCTGGTCCCTTCCAGTGCCAGTGAACAGGTATATAGGAACAGGAAGAACTACCACTCCATAAATGTTCAGGTAGTGTATCTGGCAGACAAGTACATCTCACAACTCACAGTCAAGTATCTGTGCATGACTCCTACATTTTGAGGAACAGTAATGTCCCACACATGATAGCAAGACTCCAAACAGCGAGGGCCTGGATCCTTGGTATGTGTTGATATGAGAGGTGTTTCAGTGTTATAGCACCTGTCATCACAATCTTCCCTGTCTCTGTACCAGTAATTTCACTGGTACTACATTTTGTAACACAGGTGTCTTTAGCTGTCCTGACCTTCCCTGTCTGTTGACACCAGTGAGGTACCCTGCCATTGAAAGGGAACTCCATTTCAATGAGGCCCACAGGAGGACAAGGCATGTAATTGAAAGAACACTCGGCCTCCTGAAGGACAGATTCAGGTTACTAGACCTATCTGGAGGTGCCCTCTACTCACCCCAAAAGGTATGCCAGAGAACAGTAGCCTACTCCATGCTTCACAATCTAGCCCCGAGAAGTCAGATACCATTGTTAGCTGGTGAGGGTGAGGCAGCTGGACCAGTGGTTGGTACTGCTGACATGGCAAGTGACGAGGAGGAAGGTGCAGCTGACTCTAGGACTGAGCTCATCAATCAGTACTTCCAGTGACATACAGGTATGGTGAGTGTGGGTTTGCAAGTATTGTACATCTACATGAATTGCTGACAATAGTCCATCTGAGTTGACTCATCAGTAGGGGTGTAATGTGGTCCTATCCCTATGTGTGTGTTGGGGGAGCTGACTGATTGAATGTGAGGTGCACAGTAAAAGTGTCCCAACTCTAACAAGTGTAATCACTGCAGTTTCCTCTAATCACATCTCCAACGTACAGACCAGTATTGAGCTATGTTTACTGAATTCTCCTGTTCTCATGTCATTCCACTCAGTGACTGTGGTATTGAAATATGTGCCTCTGCTACCTATAACTTGAGCCATTCATAGTCATTAGCCATTGCTAAATGATTAGAGAATTGATGGTTGCACATGATAGATGGCAGCTACAGTGATTTGTGAAGTATAATCTGGGACTAGTGATGTATGGATAATATCTGGGGGGCCCTGCTCAGGAGGTATTTTACACTGGGCACAACATCTATGAGCTGCATAAGTGCTTTGCGTGGCTCCATGACTTCCATCCTAATGGTACTCTCTGTCATAGCTTTTTTGTAGGTTGTAATACTGACTATACTCATGTGTGGCCCTGGATTTTTGACTCTCTGACCTCTGTCCTGGGACATATCTGTTGTACTGTTTCTTGCTGAGGAAGCCTCTCTCTGCTGTCCATTACACTGCCTATTGGAGTTAGAGGTCAATAACCAGATGACATTTAGAAATCATGAAAGTTGTTGATGTTTTAATGAAGACACGTGTACAGTAGCTGTGTTCCATGGTGTTTATTGTGCAAATAATGAAATTGTGACTCAAAAATGATGGTGCATATAATGTCCACCAGGTGATGAGTGAGGGCATAGCAGATGGAATCATCAAAGTAGGTGGTATAGCTGTTGGTTGCACAGGTCCAGTATCCATGTGCCAATGGGAAGATGGAGTTATGTCATTGAACAGTCAACAGGGTGTATCAGTGGACACAAGGGAGACAAACCTGGTGAGTTTCACTTCCTGGCAGTAGGTTGGGTATTGGCATCTGCTCCCTGGATGTCTGGATGGATGTCCATGTTTGCGGGCGGTTCTTCAGCTACAAAGGATGGGTGTCTAAGAGCTGTGGTTCCCCCGGCATTGCCTCCATTCCACTAACTGTCACTGATGTGGATGGCTCAGGTGTTAGGTTGCTAGCGGAAGGACGCATGCAGGGTGGTGCTGATGTCCCTCAGCACCGCTGCAAGGAAGGTCATGGTGGCATTGTCTGCCTGCCACTGCTGCATGACCTCCTGGTGGTATTCCCTCTGTAGCCTTTGGTTTTCCCCCAACATGGTGATGATCTGCCCCATCCTGTCCTGGGATTGCTGGTATGCTCCCAGGACTTTGGAGATGGTATCTTGGTCAGTCCCTTGGGTGCCCCATCCTCTGGCCCACAGAGTCCCTGCCTCATGTCCCCACTCCCAGTGATTGCAGGATATTCATTGCCTGTGGTGTGAGGGGTTGACTCATGGTCCCTGTACTGTTGGGCACACAATAGTTTGAACAGTCCTTGGGAAACAGGATTGGGGACAACGGGGTTGGTTGTGATGTAGAAGGCACAGGATTGAGGGGGATGGATGTGGGCAGGGTAAAGCAGGGAGTCATAGACTGACCAGGTGTCCCAGATGGGCCAGGTAGGTCTTCAGTGTCCAGACATCCTGGTGTGTTGTCCTCACTGGGGCCTTCATCCTAAGGAGGGCTGGCATGCTGTGGTATCCTCTCCATTGTAGCACTGACAAGTATAGATGTGGATAGAGTGAGAGACAGAGTTAAATATTTAATGTGTGTTTGGTTATCTCTTTATCATATGCATACAGTGGCTTGACATGATTCCCAGCAATGACAATGACAGATGCTGCATAGCATACCATTGGTAGTAGATAGTGGTCTGTGACATGTGTACCATGCTCCATTTAGATTGGTGTCATTCAGATGTAGTTACATAGGCTCTGTGGATGGATTCTGGTACTATCTGATTGTTAACTTGACTGTTCTGCACTGTAAGGTAGTGACTGTCCAGGCTTGCTAGTTATGAGAGGAAATGGCTGGGTATTGCAGCATGGAGTCCCAGTGAGAGGAGGGTATGTCAGTATGTAAGGTTAATTGTGCTGGCTTTGCATGTTGTGCATGGAGTCTGCCATCTTACATTCTATACCATGGTGGGTCAATTCCTGGGTTGTGGCTCCTGATTAGTGGCTGATTGGTTTAGCCACAGTGCTGTAGCTGTTTTTAGCCTTGTTTGGCATTGTGATGTGCCATTGCATTGCTGTTATTGCCATGTGGTGGTCCTCGGTCCTACCATCTAGTTGGTATGGCTAGCTCAATGGTCATACATGCAGGAGATGTGATGTGATGTGCACATTCCAGATTTTCACGTAGATGGGCTAGTGGGAGTCATAGTGATAGTATTAACTAATGTTATCCATGCCTTTGCCAAGGGCTGTGTGGGCAGTTGGGCTGGGTGGAGATATTACATGCAGGAGAGGGGCATTAGGTGGATAGATGTGAGGTGTAGTGAGACATGCAGTGAATTGGGGAACATTTGGGTGGTGAGGAAGCTTGCAGGAAATTACAATTATGTGACATGGAAGTTGTGAGTACTTACCACAGTCCAGTCCCCCAGGTATTCCAGTCAGGCCCTCAGGATGCAGAATGTCCAAGACCTTCTCCACCCAAGATATGAACTGTGGGAAGGAGGTGGAGGCTCACCCTGGGCACGACGATCTGGTGTCATGATGCCATGGAACACACCTCTCCCTACGGTCATTCAACCTCTTCCTGATGTCCTCCCTTATGCGTAGATGGTTGCCTAATAAGTTGACCCAGTCAAATATTCTCTGCCACAATTCAATTTTTATAGCTATTGAGGTTTGCTGGACCTGTGCTCCAAACACTTGTGGCTTTATCCTGATGATTTCATTCACCATGACCCTCAACTCGTCATCTGTGAACCATGGGTGCTTTTGTGGGGACATGGTTGCGGTTGTGTTGAGGGCGGGGGTGTTGTGTGTGTAAGGGTGCAGTGTAGGCTGATTGATGGGGTGTGGGTGGTGCGTTGTGAGTGATGGACACTTGTGGTGTGTGTGTGCTCATTATATGTGTTTTTTTTGTTCATAGTACAGTTGTGTGGTGTGTGCTGAGTGAGATGTGTATATGTGCCTATGGTGTAATGGTGTAATGGTGCTATATAAGTGTATATGCCTGCTCTCTGTATATGAGAAAATCGATTTTGTAGCAAAGGATAGTGGGTTGTGTTGGTGTGTGATATGTATTGCAGTGAGTAGGTGTTTCTGATATGTGTATGCATGTGAGGTGTGGGAAATTCAAACTGTCCAATGTGGTGTTCTGTTCTGACAGTAGTAGGTTCTGAGTGCGGCAGTTCACACTGCCAATGGTTTTGCTCTGTGAGAGGACCGCTGTGATGATTTATAGCTCATACTATGGTGGGTGGAATTGTGTAAGGCTGGCAGTGCTGGTGGTGAAACCAACTCTTTCCCACCCTCCTGTCTCAAGGTGGTGTCGGATTTGTTGATGTTTTTTGGCTGTCTTCACGGTGTGATTCGTAATATGGCGGTCGGATTACCTCCAACATATCGGTCTTTTGGCCGCCGCCACCGTGGTGCTCTTCTGAAAAAACTGCCAAAATCGTAATCAGGCCCATAATCTTCTCTTCTTGAATGGATTACTATATTTTATGACATTATGCAGAATACTAGGGGTGATGTTTTTATATGCGTTTTCACCTGCCACTATGATACATATACATTAAATATGTTAAACAACTAAAATATAAAATGTATTAATTAACAAGTAGAGATAAGAGAGTTTGGTAAATATTTCTAGTGAGTGTCATACATGGTAATGTTAATTTGAAATCTGTGGTGTGTAGTTGTGTTTTTTTTTTTTACATCCCATGTGACTGTTTTCCCCCCACTGTTCAAGGATGAGTATGTATACACACTTCATTTATAGTGCAAAAGTATAGAAGCTGAGAACAGTGCCAAAGGGAACATGATGTGCTTAAATCATTTTTGTAATTACTCTACAGTAATACAAATATCTTTGTTGTGAAGTTTTAATACGTAAGTTATTAACATGAAACTTTTACTTCTATTTATGTTTTCTCTCTTTTCACACAGATCAAAGGACCTATTTATTGCGGTAATGTAGGTAACTAATTACACCTTTCTTCATTGACAGACCATCCATAAATATACCCAAGTTAATTATACTGATACACCAATACACACTAAATTGAAATGCACCTACATATTTGCATATACTTAGACTAACACACCCAGGAAACACTCATACTTAACCTTGAATCCCTAGGCAAACACTAATGCATACACAGACATATCAAATCAAACACTGGGACATACTGACACGTTCAATGACTCACTCATCTATACTCTGATGGATGCAGGTATGTAGTAATCCTGACACTAACACACCCAGATAGACACTAATCCATACAATATCATAGTGTACACAAACAAAAGGAGATAGGAGAAAGTCATGTACACTGGCACCATACCAACAGGAATGGCATATATATCCTGAAACACCCAGGGAGTCCCTCATATGTACAATAATACATTTAGGCATATACTAATTGAGATACTGACACACCCAGTTGCACACTGATGTATACACTGACACACCCAGGCACACAGCAATGCATACACTAATATAGTCATACATATACATTAACACAGCCAGTCAGACTTTAATAAATACAGAAACACACCAGAGAAACAATGATGCATACAGTAAAGTCTCAACCTCACACTTATGCATACACAAACAAACCTAATCACACACTGATATATATCATAACACACCCAGAGACTCACTCATGTATACACTAATACATGCAGACATACACTAATCACAACACTGACACACACAGACATTGATGCATGCACTGACATACCCAGGTACACACTAATGCATACACTGACACACCTACACACACACTGATGAATAAACTGACACACTCAAGCATACACTAATGCATATACTTACATACCCAGACACACACTAATGTATACAGTAACATACCCAGATGCATACTAATCTATACACTCATACACCCAGTGCTAAAAATGGGGTCTCTGGCTGGCAGTCAGTTTGCACTCCGTCCAAGCAGGGATCCTCGCTCTAGTCAGGGTAAAGGAGAAACACACTTGGTTTATTCCCACTCTTCCCATTGGTAGCTTGGCATGAGCAGATAGGCTGAACCCCAGAAGCAAAGTGCAAAGTATTTTGTACCAGCACACACAGTACTACAGTGAAAACACTACAAGATGGACAAAACACCAGTTTAGAAAAATAGGTAACATTTATCTATATCAAACAAGACCAAAACAACAAAAATCTAACATACACAAGTCAAGATATGAATTTTCAAAAGAATAAGAGTCTTAATCCATAGAAAACAGTGAGAATGTTGTTGTTATACAAAGTACCTGGTTTGTGTAAAAAATAAAGCCGCACAGGCAAGCATGTGTCGGAAAAGTCATCGAAGCACCAATTGCTTACTCGCAAGTGAGGCCGTGCATCGTTTCTTCTCCAGTTGGGTTGGCGATGAGTTGTTTTTCTCCCTAGCAAGGAAGCAACGCGTCAGTTTCCGGACGGGCACCTCGGGTCCAGACAGGCTTTATGTTGATTTTTCACATACAGAGATGTTGCGTTGAAATCCAGTCGCACGGTGTCAGGGAACCACGCTGTGTGGGGTTTGCTGCGTTATCAGCGGCCGCTAGCGGGTGTTGATCATTGTTTCTCCATCTGTGATTCATCGATCTTCCAGCCACAATAGAAGTGGAGCATTGATTTCAGCTGCGAGGCCAGCGGCGTGTTGTTCATCAGCCACGTTGCACATGGTGCGTCAAAAATGTCCCTGTATGTGGTCTTTGCGTGGATTTCAGTCCTTTTCCACCAGCTTAACCTTTCAAGGGCCCAGAGACTGGATGGGGTACCACTTGGCAGGACAGGAGCCTCACCAGAGAGTCCAGGTGCTGACAGAGGAAGTCTTTGATGGCCCTGAGACTTCAACAACAGGAGGCAAGTTCAACTCAAGCCCCTGGAGATTCCTCTGAAGCAGGAATCCCCAATAAAGTCCAGTCTTTGTCCCATTTCACAGACAGAAGCAGCAACTGCAAGATAGCCCAACAAAGCACTTTCACAGTCAGGGACAGCACTTCTCCTCAGCTCTTCAGCGCTTCTCCTGGGCAGAGGTTCCTCTTGAATCCTTGAAGAAACTGGATTTTCAGGGGTTTTGGGATCAGTACTTGTACCCCTTTCTGCCTTTGAAGATGGCAAACTTTGCAGGGAAGTCTCTCTTGTTTGCAAGATCCTGCCTTGCCAGGCCAGGCTCAAGACTCACATTAGGGGCTTGGAGACTACATTGTGAGAGGGCAGGCACAGCCCATTCAGGTGTAAGTGACCGATCCTCCCTCTACTCTAGCTCAGATGGCCCATCAGGATATGCAGGCTACCCCCCAGCTCCTTTTGTCTCACTGTCTAGAGGGAATTCACAACAGCCCGACTGTCAGTCAGACCCAGACAGGGAATCCACAAACCATCAGAGTCACAGAATGGTTAAATCAAGAAAATGCCCTGTTTCTAAAAGTGGTATTTTCAAGCTGACAATTAAAAAACCAACTTTATCAAAATATGTCTTTTTCAATTTTGAGTTCAGAGACACCAAACTCCACCTTTCGATCTCCTCCCAAAGGACATCTGCACTTAAATATTATTTAAAGGCAGCACCCATGTTAACCTATATGAGCGATAGGCCTTGCAACAGTGAAAGCTGAGTTTAGCAGTATTTCAGTGTTAGGACATATAAAATACACCAGTACATGTTCCACCTTTAACATGAACTGCACCCTGCCCATGGGGCTACCTAGGGCCTTCCTTAACGGTGCCTTACCTGTAGAAAAAGGCAATATTTAGGCCTGTGCATGATTGCAGACACAGACACTGCAGTGCCAGGTCTGAGCCATGCTTAAAGGGCTACTCAGGTGGGTGGCACAACCAGTGCTGCAGGCCCACTATTAGCATTTGATTTACAGGCCCTAGGAACCTTTAGTGCACTTTACTTGGGACTTACTAGTAAATCAAATATGCTAATCAGGAATAAGCCAATCACACATGCAACTTACACAGGAACACTTGCACTGTAGCACTGTTTAGCAGTGATAAAGTGCCCAGAGTACCAAAAACAGCACAAACAGATTCCAGCACACAGTCAAAACATGGGAAGCAGAAGCAAAAAAGACAAGGGCGACCACGCCAAGGATGCCAGGTCTAGCACATGTCCCCCCAGCTGAAAGTGGGGAGAAACTACCCAACCTCATGAAAGTTCTCATCACTAATGCGGAAGAATCTGGACAGACCATCAGCATTGGTGTGTTTTGTTCCAGGGCGGTGTCGACCGTAAAGTCCATCCCATGTAGGAAGATGGACCACCTTAATAGTTTTGGATTCTCACCCCTCATCTGCATCAACCATCGGAGAGGCCTGTGGTTTGTCTGAACCCGAAAGCGAGTCCCAAACAAGTAACCTCCTACTAATGAAGGCTACAGGCTGGTCTAGACCCTTTTCATTCAGCTGTGATAATACTGCTCCTACACCATGTTCTGAAACATCCGTCTGCACAACAGATTCCTTAGAGAAGTCAAGTGCCTTCAGCCTGGGTGCCGTGCACATGGCTGCCTTCAGGGCATCAAGAGCTATCTGGCAAGCCTCAGTCCAGATCACTTTTCTGGGCTGCTTTTTGAAGGTTAACTCAGTCAAGGGAACAACAATAGTGCCATACCCCTTGACAAACCTCCTGTAGTATCCAGTGAGTCCTAAAAAGGCCCTCAACTCAGTTTGGGTCTTGGGAGGCTCCCAAGCCTGGATGGTCTAAATTATTGCCTGAAGGGGTGCCACCTGTCCATTCCCCACTTGGTGTCCCAAGTACACCACATAACCCTGCCCTATTTGGCACTTACTTGTCTTAATAGTGAGGCCTGCCTTCTGCGGGCCTCCAACACTTTACAGAGGTGCTGTAATTGCTCCTCCCAAGTGGAGCTGAACTCAGCAATGTCATCCAGGTAAGCTGTGTTAAAATCATCCAGCCCAGCCAACACCTGGTTGACCAACCTCTGAAAAGTGGCAAGGGCTTTCCTCATCCCAAAGGGCATCACCCTAAACTGGTATTTCCCATCTGGGGTGGAGAATACAGACCTTTCCTTAGCCCCCTCAGTTAGAGCAATTTGCCAATACCCAGAGGTCAAATTGAATGTATTTAGGTACTTGGCAGCCCCTATCCGGTCAATGAGCTCATCAGCTCGGGGGATGGGGTGCGCGTCAGTCTTGGTGACTGCATTGAGTCCCCAGTTGTCCACACAGAACCTGAGTTCTTGCATGGCACCAGGAGCAGCAGCCTTTGGGACCAAGACCACAGGGCGGGCCCAAGGACTACTGGAAAACTCAATAAACCCTAATGCTAACATCTTGGCTACCTCATCCTTTATGTTAGCCCTAATCTTGTCAGTCACTCTGTAAACCTTATGTTTCACAGGAGGATTGTCCCCAGTGTTCACAAATGAGTGACACCTGGGGTCAAGGAAAACAAGGAAGCAAACTGTCCCAACACCTGGTGACAGTCCCCCTGTTGCTCTGGGGTCAGTGAGGGGGAGAGGTTCAAGCCATCCACAGACCCATCCTTCTCCTTGGCAAACAAGAGGTCAGGAAGAGACTCACTCTCTTCCTCCACCCCATCATGTGTTGCCAAGAGCATGGTTACCTCAGACCGCTCAAAGTGAGGCTTGAGGCGGTTCACATGCAGGACCCTCAAAGGGTTTCTGGGAGTCTGCAAGTCCACCAGATAGATGACATCGCTCTTGCGCTTCACCACCTCGAAAGGCCCAGCCCACTTATCTTGGAGCACCCTAGGCACCACTAGGGCCATCTCCCAAACCTTTTGCCCTGGCTTGTACTCAACCAGAGTGTCACTCTGGTGATGCAGCACATGTCTTCCTGGCTTGCCTCCAGGTTCTCCTGAGCAAGCCTCTGGAAGCGGGCTGTCTGGTTTCTGAAATCCAGCATGTATCTGAATACATCCTTGGGGGCTTATTGGGGGCTTTCTCTAAGCCCTCATTCACCAGACTCAAAGGTCTCCTGACGGGGTGGCCATACAGTAACTTAAAGGGACTAAATCCAAGACCCCTTTGAGGTACGACCCTGTAGGCGAACAGAAGGCATGGCAAGAGGACATCCCACTCCTGCCTCAAGTGCTCTGACAGGCCCATAATCCTGCCTTTCAAGGTGCAGTTGAACCTCTCAACCATATGAAGTTGATACTCCTATCAGATACCACTTCCTTGGGGAACCCTATGCGGGTAAAAACACCCATCAATGCACGTCCCACCACGGGGGCAGTGATTGATCTTAAGGGAATGGCTTCTGGGTACCGGGTGGCATGGTCCATCAAGACTAAGATAAACCTCTTACCTAAGTACCTACACTCTCAAAGGGGGTACTAACCACAGGAAAAGGTTGGTGGGGAGCCTTACATTTCCCCCCACTCTTGCCACTTGCCTGACACGTATGGCAAACCTACAGTAAGCATGTCAGTGCCTGCACATT
Source organism: Pleurodeles waltl (assembly GCF_031143425.1). Classification (NCBI taxonomy): domain Eukaryota; kingdom Metazoa; phylum Chordata; class Amphibia; order Caudata; family Salamandridae; genus Pleurodeles; species Pleurodeles waltl. The sequence goes on from NC_090444.1 coordinate 1,572,381,040, forward strand.
TGGGGCCAGTAAAAGTGGATAAGAACCCTCTCAAAGGGATTGTCCTGCCCCAAATTGACCACCAAAGACACATCATGAGCCAGACTCAATAGGAAGGCTCTGAAACGCTGGGGTACCTCCTGCACACGTGCTGACCCAGGCTCAGCAACCTTAGTCTCAGTACGCAGGATACTGTCCTCCCAGTAAATCAAATGTGATCCAGGCTTCGTGCCAGATGCCTGGTCTGCAGCCTGCTGCAGCAAACTCTCCAGAGTCGGGCATGTCTTCTGTGGCTCAAAGAATGCTTCCATGATGGTTCCCCCTACCTGCTGCCACTGAGGCAGCTCAGGGACCTCCCCCAGTTCAGCCATCTGCTCCCCTGTAAGCTCCAAAGCCTTACTCTCAGGTTCAGCCTCCTCCTGGACCATGGGAACTTTTGGATCAGGTTTCCCATGTCCCTTGCCCTTCCTCCTTCTGGCAAACTCCTGGGCCACTCTTCCAGGCTCCAGGGTCTCCTGATCACCCTGACAGGCTGCCATGGACTAGGTGGATACACACACCCACCCAGGCAGACCCACCATCTCAAGTGAGACCTGGGTTCCACCTCTTTCCTAGGGGAATCCTCCAGGTCATTGCCAAGCAGGCAATCAACAGACATGGTTGTACTCACAGCTACCCTCAAAGAACCTGGGACCCCCCCATTCAAAGGGAACCTGCGCCACTCGGCATAGGCTGAGTTGTCCACTGCAACTACTTGATGAATTACATAGGGAACTACCTGCTCTTCTGACACTAGATGACTCCTCACCGTGGTCACACTGGCTCTGTGTCTCTCAGAACCTCCACCCTCTGTCCATTGATGCTCACCTACTCCCTGTATTTCTTACTTTTCTCAGGCATGAGGGTCCTCTACACCATCTCACTGTCCTCTAGTGAGACAAGGGTCATCACAGCTGGCTCCCACCCACCAGGAACTAACTCCTTCCATGAGCTACACTGCCCAACCCCTATGACTGAGCACCAGTGGGTGCTTGTGTCCCCTTAGGACATTTGGGATCCCCTCTTACGTGACCCACCTGATCACATGGAAAGCACTTGGGGGGACCCCTCTCTGCAGGTTTCCCTGTAGAGATCCATAGTTTCTTTTCTACTGGGACCTGGGAATCCTTACGCTGGGAACTAGGTTGGAGCCCTTTAGAGAACTCCCCCTGTTTACCCTTATCCCCCCACTTCTTCTGATGGGGACCCTGCCTACCCTTGACAGGTCTCCCCCAAACCTCTTCTGGACCCTGGTGCTCTCCCACCGGTCTGCTTCTTGTACAAGCTTTCTGGGATCAGTCAGCTGCTGTCAATTCGGTGCTGGTGCAGCTCCAGAAAACAAAGACTGGAGAAATGCTCCCAAGCAATCAAATTGTACAGCCCCTCATAAGTTCTCACCTTGCTGCCCTTCACCCAACAATCCAGTGGCATGCAGAGTTAACACATTCCAACCAAGCTTGGGATGCCTTCTTTTTGTAGGACCTAAACTTATCCCTCTACTGCTCAGGGGTAAGACCATATCTTGTGAGTAGAGCATCCTTCATGATATAGTAGGTGAGCCCTTGAGGATCCCCTAACAATGTCAGAGTGTCCCTCCCTTCTACCTCCAAATCCTTCCACAAACCTGCCCCCTCAATGTGCTTCAGGGACCATGTTCATGGGGAGAGCAGACTCATACCACTTGAACCACATATATATGTCATCCTCCATCTTTTAATCTTTCACTAAGTCCTTTGGAATGTGTACCCTCCTGTCATTTAACCAAGGTCCTGGTCTACTACTGGTGAGACTGAGTTTATAGTTTTACTATCAGCATAATTTCACATTATAAAAGCTACTTGCCAAATGTTACTCTTATATTTTACTGTGCATTTACTGATGCATGCACTAACATGGCCAGGAACACACTCATTCACACAGTTATACACACAAACACATATTAATACATACACTATGACACCCAGGCAGACACCAAAATATGTACCGACACTCTAACACATACAGTAACACACTTAGACACACACATATGCATATACTAACACCAAGCTGCTTACTAAAATATATTCTGAAGCACCCAGCGACTCAGTTATCTATTCACTAATACATGTAGAGATGTATTAATCCAGATACTGACATACTCAGACAAACACTAATGGATAAACTAACAGACCCAAACAAACAGTGATGCATACACTGACACACCGAGGCAAAGACTATCCATTAACTTACACATAGACTAACAAACCCAGTCAGGCCCTGATATCTCTGCTGACATACCCAGACACACTCTGATGCATACACTCACATTCCCAGGCAAGCACTCATGCATTCATTGGTTTAGCCAAATACATACTCATTCAAATACTTACACACCCCAGCACACGCTGATGCATACACTAGCACACCCCGGTACACACCAATGTATACACTAGCATACCCAGACAAACACTGGTACATACATTAGCATACCTACCTACATACTCATCCATACACTGATCCACTCAAGCATACATTTACATAAACAAAAACACATTCACATATACCCTCATGCATACACTGACACACCTAGAAATATCTGATGCATACTATAACACACTGAGACACATACCTATAAATATACTCACACACCCAGACACTCACTAATATACATCCTGAAACACCCCCAAACTCAGTCATCTGTAGACTAAGACATGCAGAGACGTACTAATCCACATACGGACACACCCAGATAGACACTGATGTATACAGTGAGACACCCCGACAAACAATGATGCATACGCTGACACAGCCATGTAAGCTCTTATGTATGCACACCCAAGAACACACTTATACATAAACTGGCACACCCGGTGATATCTTGACATCTCTGCTAGCATACCCGTACAAATTCTAATGCATACACTGATATTCCCAGGCAAACACTCATGTATACACTGGCATACCTATATACATACTGATCCAAACACTTATACACCCTGCACACACTAACGTACATACTAACACACCCAGGCAGACACTAAAACATGCACTAACCACACCTCGGTAAACACTTAAACTAACACCCATGCAAACACATATCTAGACTAATACACCCAGTCACACCCTGGTATCTCTTCTGACATATCCAGACACACTTGAATACATACACTTACATACCCAGGCAAACAATCATGCATACACTGACATAGCCAGATACATGCTCATCCATACACTTACACACCCCAGCACACACTTATGTACAATGCTAACACATCCAAGCACACACTAATGCATATACTAACGCAACCAGATACACACTGATACATACACTGACACACCCAGGCATACATTGACACACACAAAACACACTGAAGGATACACTGACATGCCATGACACAGACTCATGCAGATACTGACACACCAAGGCACACACTGATGTGTATATTGACACACCCAGGGACATACGTACCCAGGCACATACTCATGCAGATACTGACACCCCCAGACACACACTAATGCATACACTGATATACCTGGGCACACATTGATGCTCACATTAACAGAGCCATACTCTAATATATACACTGATACACACACTTCTACACCAACACAAATACGAAGATAAACAGTTATATATCTACTCAAAATTAAAAACACAGACGCAGCTCTTTGTAGTAAACATGGTGGTTCGAAAAATAAACTTTTTTGTAAAATCTGAAAAAAATAAAACTATATGCAAAACTGTTGCATATTCAACAAACTAGTGTTTTGTAACAATAAAATAAAGAAAGAAAATTAAGAATGGTGGCTCTTGACCTTGTCAAGTATTGCAATGATATCTTTGTTTTTCTTGAGGACAAGTTCATGGCACTTGCCACAATGAATAACTATCTCCTTAAGATCACATAGGTTCAATAGAGATATTTGGAGAAGCTTGTCCAGTAGATGATGTTGAAGGTACAGGAGCTGAAATGTCCGTGGCTCTCTCTCTCTCAGCCTACGAAGATATATATGTTCATTGTAGCTTCTTATGTGTTTCCACATTATGGTAGTACAATAACTATTTATGTTTTAGTCCCTCTGGAAAGCTGCTTCTCACAAAGGGTGCATTCCACAAATCTGGAAAAGGCTTTCTTGTCTCCACTGGGGACAGTGAACCACATCCAGACCACGCTTTGCTTTTTAGCAACTCCTTCCAGTGTAAAATGGGCAATCTAAGGAAAAGGATGGTCTATTTCCAATGCTTCAGACCTGCCCGGATGTCCACGTTCTGCCATTTTTCTTGAGAACTAAAACACTCCAACCTTCCTCACCAGCAGAGAATATAAACATGACAGTATTGGGAGTGTTATTTTCAAAGGTTGGGCGTAGTTCTGAGAGAGCGTGGCTTATATAATCTATATTAACATGAGATGTTTATGAAATAATGTGCAATAATGCTGCATATAAAACTGTATTACTAGGTTTTGCTTAAACGTGCATCTGCAATGTGACCACGGGCAGTGGCCGTCAATGTATACGTGGACTAATGAAAATTGACTAATGTTTATGAATTATTGTAACTGAATAGTTTTATACTAATTATTAATGATTATGTTATTAAAGCTTTGCTAATAAATTTTGTAGGCCTCATATTAAATGTATTTTTTCCTAATGTGCAGTGTGCTGACTCGCAAAACGACATGACCTCTTGTTTTCTTCAAACTAGAAGCTGAATGTAACGATGGTAGATCTGTTCTCATTAAATTCATATTGCTTGAAGAAATGTTTAGTCAAAATGCAACAGTGTAGATTAATGTAATGTACAAGGTCGCTCAAACCGGTACACACAGTGGAACTACTGACCAAAAGATGTGCAAAGAGTTACAGAAGGATGAAATCATACCGGACGTGCTACCTCTGAAGACGTCAATCATATGGACCAATAAAATGTCTGGGAACTAATGTGGGGTGGAAGATTTAATGACATAATCTGTTTTCCATTGGCTAAAGATAGTGGGGTGCAACATTTAACCAATTAAGTTTTAAGGGAATGTACAATGAAAAGGAGATAAAAACCCCTGACACCAGGAAGTGAATTAGAGAATTAGGGAGCAGGAGACCAGGAGAGATTGGTTAGGGAAATGCTGCTGATTTGATCCAGAAACTTTGTCACTCTGTTTGGTGACTTATAAGATTTTACTTAAACCATCCTTTTCCTTAGATTGCCCATTTTACACTTTACCTCCTTATGAGGGAAGTGCCCCTTTTCCCTGGGAGCTGAGTTTTTGACTGATGGCGAATCAACTGATGTCCTGAAGACGAAGACTGAACCTGAGTGCTGACCCAAACCTTGGAGGGTAACTATGACAATGAAATTATCTGTTTGCTTTTCCTTTCTAGGTACCAACTGCTTACTTTTGACAGAGACCATAGCTAGATGTTTTCCAAATTAGTGTTCTAAATTGTTTTGCATGAAGCCCAACATGCTAATGCTAATCAGTGGTTAGGATAGGGTTCATTATACTGACGCAAATAGACAAAGTACTGAATCTATGCATTGTTGAACTGACGCGTTTATGACACTCTGCTAAAATCGACCTATGTTGACGCTGTGTTATGTTTTAATAATTGCGTACCTTGCTTTGATAAAGTCTTATTCAAGTTGCCAAATTATGACAATGTTATTGGGTGTTTTAGTTTTGAGATTAACACATCTGTTTTTAGAATTGTTATCAATAGGGAATAAATCTTAAAAATTCTACTAAACTGGTGTGGTTATTCATGACTGCAAGGTCATGGTGGTATCCTGAATTGATTAATGTAGTTGACTAAAGTAAAATGCATTGTGGTAATAAATATTGATGACATTATTGATGTATTGATTGACATAATGATTAGCTATCTCGTCCTAAGGTGTCTCTCAACTGGGTCAAAAGATTCATTGGCCTAAAACGAGACCTAATGTGTAATAAATTATCATAGAGGGACATGTTAGCAGTTCTGGTAGCAGAGCGACGGTTTGGCCCTTTGAGGCCCTAGGACGGAGAATTACTGTTTAGATTGTTTTTCTGAGATAATGAAAATTTGAGGTATGATGTGTTTCTAAATTCACTATGACTTTCCCGGGATCTCGGAGCCTGCCTAAGTGAGTTGGGAATGTTCTCGGCGTTTTAGCATGTGTGGTGTAGAATTTGCCCTTGCTCAGCTTATGCATTTTTCAGATGATTTGTGAAGTTTGTGTGTATTTAGGCCAGGTGATGTGGCGCTTTGTGCTAAAAAATTATCCACATAGTTGGTTGTTAATGTACGGACCTGTCGTGGTCTAAGACTCCGGAGTATATTGACAAGTGTAGGAGACACTTGGGTTTATGTTGTAATTTGTGCGGTTTAATAGGTCAATCGGGCGTGGTTGACAAGTCGAGATTGAGTCAAATTGTGTGTGTGAAACCTTCAATGGAAATTTGGCAAGTTCTAAAGTGCACTAGGACAAACCATTGACAAGTCGAGAGTAGGATTTGCCGGTCGAATTCTGCTTGCAGGTGTGGGAACTGAGAAGGAGAGAGTAACGGCCGAGGCTTCAAGTGAAATCTCTGTAAAGTTATGAAGCAAATGTGTACTCTTCCTGTAGTAAACCGGCAAATTTGGTTTGTTGTTAAAGGTGCTCGCAGTAATTTTGCATTAGTTTGGTGAGAATCCAGTGTGAGGAGGACAAGCTGCAAGACTTTGTCAGCTGCAGTGTGTGTGAGTGTGACGTCAGTGGTGCCGTGCTGAAATAGGTCAGTACCCGAGAGGGGTCGCGCACGGATTGACTGCCGTCCTGGGAAGTAAAGTTACTTTTTGATTAAATACAAAACAAAAGAAAGACGCAAAGATGAATTTCCTTAAAGCTTTTAGAAGCGCTCTAAAAGAAGGCGCGTACATTATGGTGAGTGAAGGGGAGCCTACACCGCCTGAGGGTACTCCAGCTTATATAGTGATGGAGGAAAAGGGTATCACGCCTTGCTTATGGATGAAACAGTGCCACAAATTAACAGAGAAGGAGGGATGTTTAGCGTTTCCAGAACATGGAATGTTCAATACAAGAATTTTTGAAAATTTGAGGTGGATGTTAAGTGTACAAAAGCCACCTCCGAGGCCAGATCAGTATGAGGCATTAGCAGTCTGGGATTTGATGGCCATATGACAAAGACAGCAGAAATTTGAGAGAAGAATGAGGAGGGCAGAAAAGACTTTAGCTGAAGCTAGATGGGACAATCAGAGCAAAATGTGGAGACGGGGGATAGTTGACGGACTCAAATTGTTTCCAGCAATAACACAGGGAAAGAAAGCCACCTGTAAGACAGACAAGGACGCTAATAAGCCAAAAGAGACTAAGAGCTCTTGGATAGAAGAAGAAGACTCAGACGATGAAGAGTTTCTTAATCAGTTGTTGCATGATCGCCCGCCACCTTATGCAGTAGACGACAATGTCCCGAGCACTAGTGCGGGTCCTGGGAACCAGACGCAGGATAAGGGAGTTGCAGATACAGTGCAGACTAGTGATACGGTTTTGACACAAAGTGGTGTCAGTGTACCCACTGCACCAGACATGCAGATACAGTTGCAACCTCCACCGCAGATACAGAGAATCTATCCAGACGTCCCAGTACTACAGACGACTACGAGTCTGATAGTGCCACCTGATCCGAAATATACAAAATCGAGGTTAGTGCAGATTGACCCAACTCCGCAATTGCTGCCCCAGCCGCAGCAGCAGCTGGTTCCGAGTTATAGTCCAGCAGCAGGGTCTCCGTTAGTACCTGCAGAAGCTACAGTGAATCAAGCTTTGGGAGTTACTGCTCCGCGAAGCTTGGGACCAGGTCAAACACCAGCTGCCTTATCATTACCAATTACTGTTGGTTGACCTGTACCACTATATGCGCAGGGTGAACCTGTCACATGTGATCAAGGGGTGGGGACCCAGGAATTAATGAGGGATGGGTTCATAGGAACCCCCGATCCATATCACCAAGATCGCAAACAGCCGAACACCTCAGGTCTCAGTTAGACCATAGTCCACTTGGGGCTCCTTTGGAGGCAATGAGACAGGTAGGGTCAAGTGTGTTAGCCCCACAATCGATGAGTGCGGATGCCTCGCAAGCACCATTGATGCAGTCAGGAAGTATCTTGTTGCAAGGCTTTTCCGTGCAACAACTAAATGAGTGGTTGGGAAATAGCAAAACACCACAACCTGCTACAGTAACTGCAGAAAGATCAGAGAGAGATGATTACTTAAACTTTGTGAGACTGGGTGTGGAAGCTGCTGAAGTAGTGGAAGGAACAATAGGGGTAAACAGGTTAGAATCATATACAGAAGCAGAATTAAGGTATCTGTGCCCCAAAATCACTAAGGAGGTAGGCAAGGTACATCAGAGGTTGGCAAACCTGGCAGATAAATACAATATTGATATTGAGAATACTAAACATTTGAAGAGAAGCTACAGACTGGACTTTGACACTAAGGATTTTGACCACATGAGGTCTGCCGGAATAAAGGAGCATCTTAAAGAGATACTGCAAAGTGCGCAGATTTGGGGAGCCTTAGAAAAGTGGGAAGGTAGATGGGCAAAGAAAAGAGATAAGGAGAAAAGCGACAGTCCGGGATCAAGTCCGGCTAAAGCTTCACCAGACACTGGGACAGTAAAGATACTACCAATGAGAGAAACAGCAGGAGGAGTTCTAGTCCATGTACCGTGATCTAGGGGAGACATTCTGTCCTTCACAAATGATTACCCTAGGTTGAGGGAGAAACCAATAGAATGGTACCAGCAGACAGATAGATTTGTAAAGCTTGCTAAATGTCTCTGGGAAGACTTAAATACCTGGTTTCAGATCATTGTTCCACCTGACTTATGGCTTGAGTGCAAGAGAGGTGTGGACTGGCCGACGCAGGAGCCAGCAAGGGATAAGGTGACCAGAGCACCATCTGAGGAGGTGATGAAGTACTATCATAAAGTGATTTGAGTTTTTGAAGCAGAAAGTGTCGCCGAAAGTGACTGATTGGCAGAAAACCCTCACTAGAGGTTAAAGAGTCTATACATGCTTACTATGAGAGATTGTTGAAAGCGTTCAAACATTACAGTGGCACTGAGACTATTGAGTCGAAAGACATGAACCATCTTGTGTTCAGATTTGTTGAAGGGCTGAGACCAGAAATGAGCCAGATGATTAAGAATCATTTGATCTGTTGGCAAGTGAAGCCGATTGATGAGGTGTTGCAGTATGCAAAATACTGCAGCAATGAGATTGAGCTAAAGCAGAGAGAGTTGAAGGAGAAGGTGATGGTGATGCAGATTAAGGCAGCACAGGCAGGTATGCAGGGAAATGGGATTCAGCAGATGATACAACAGCAACCGCAAGGGAATGGCGCGTTTCAGGCGCAACCAAGAGGCCGAGGTTGAGGTTTTGTGAATCGCGGTCCAGACTTGAATACGTTGTGGTTCAAAATGATGCACAGGGGATGAAAAAGATGTCACCATGTCACGCGAGCGGGGGCGTGGGGCATTGGAAGCGGGGATGCCCAAATGCGGTGCATGATGGTGTCATTCAACAAAGCACTGAAGTCGGTACATTTCAAAATATGAGGGGTCAAAAATCGAGAGATCAAAATCAGAACTTCCAAAATAACATGGTTCAGATGCAGAGGTTACAACCCATGCAGCAAATACAAATGCCGCGAATTCAACCAGCACAAATGCAGCAGGTACAACAGCAGGTTCCCATGGCACCTAGACAGCAAATGCAATTACCATAACAGGTGATGCTTCCTCAGCAGGTCACAGGACAAATGATGAGTCAAAATAACACAGGGCAGCAATTCCCTTTGCGTGGTGAGGATGCAATGAATGATGAGTGGTCGGATGATAGCTCAGACAGTGAGGAGTGCAGGCTTGCAGCGTCCCTAGAAGTAGATCAGAGAGGACCCTATGTAGAGGGAAAAGTAATGGGTCACAAAGTCTCATTCTTGGTGGACATGGGAGCTACACGCTCTACAGTCACAAGTGCAGAGGTTCCGAAATTGCCACTTCCAGGGTGTACCATAAGAGTGGTAGGAGTAGCGAACCAGTACTTGACAAATCCGATTACTGACCCAGTTCAAGTTGAGATTGGTAACTTCCAGGGACTGCATAAGTTTGTAGTCTGTGATTCTAGTCCTGTGTCCCTACTGGGTAGAGACTTACTGTGCAAGACGAAGTGTTCGATTGCCTGTTCTAATGAAGGAATTGAAGTGCAAACAAATAGTGATGATGAGGGGGATTATGGGCAGTTTCCAGAATCGGAGACAGAGACCGCAGATGAAGAATATCCTCAAATAACCTTATTCCCGATGCTTACAGTAACTGACTTGCCAGATGATTTACAGGGAACAGTGACAGAGAAAGTGTGGGATCTGACAGGAAAGGAAGTGGAATTGATAAAAGGAGTGGAACTGGTTAAAGTACAGGTGAAGCCAAATGCAGTGTTTCCCCAGGTGCCGCAGTACCACATGGCACAAGATGTCCTTATTCAGGTGTTGCAGATAATTGCGGATTTTGTAAAGCAAGGAGTTCTAAAGGAGGTATTGAGCAGCCCATGTAATTCACCAATAATGGGTCTGAAAATGCCTTGTGGGAAAGTTTGAATTGTGCAGGATTTGAGGAAAATAAACAAGATTGTGGTAAAATGTTGCCCCATAGTGCCGAACCCAGCAGTAATCATGTTTCAGGTTCCGTGTGATGCAGAGTGGTTCACAGTTGTGGACCTGTCACAAGCGTTCTTTTCGGTGCCTCTTCATGAGGACAGCCGATTTCTATTCAGTTTCAAATTTCTGGACAAGGTGTACAGTTTGTGCAGAATTCCTCAAGGGTTTTCTGAGTCACCATCCATCTTCAATCAGATATTGAAGAAAGACTTAGAGTCACTGGAACTGCCTTTCAGTTCGACTCTGGTGCAATACATTGATGACTTGTTGATTGCGTCCAGGACAAAAGACGACTGCAGGTACGACACAATTGCCTTACTGAACCATTTGGGAAAGAATGGACATAAGGTGTCCCCAGAGAAGCTGCAGTACTGTCAGAAAGAGGTAAAATACTTAGGGCACTTGACTGAGAAAGGGTCCAGCAGAATATCAAAAGAGAGGGTGACAGCCATACTACAGATGACCCCCAACAACAAAAAGAGATGTTAGAATGTTTTTGGGAATGGTGGGCTACTGTCGTCAGTGGATTCCCAACTTTTCAATTATCTCTAAGCCATTGATAAAGCTAACAGGCAAGGAAACTAAGGATGAACCGTATACCATAGTCTTGTCCGAGGAGGAGCTTGAGTCATTCATGGAATTGAGAGAGTGCATGTGTAGGGCACCAGCCTTAGGTATGCCTGATTATACGAAGCCTTTTCTACTGTTTTGTCATGAACGTGATGTTTGTTCTTTGTCTGTCTTAGCACAGGCCCATGGAGGTGCAAACCGCCCTGTAGCATATTTTTCAGCTACTTTGAACCCAGTCGCAGCAGCCTTAACGGGTTGTTTGTGCGCAGTTGCAGCAGTTGGTCAAAGCCTCACACAGTGTGAAGGCATAGTAATGGGACATCCCCTAACAGTAATGGTTCCACATTCAGTTGAAATTCTGTTAACCGGAACTAAAACCCAGCACATGACAAATGCCCGACTTACCCAATAAGAGACAATTATTTTGGGGTCACCTAATGTCTCCTTAAAGAGATGTACTGTGTTAAACCCGGCAACTCTACTTCCTGTTGAAAACACTGAGATTAACAATGCAGAGGAAGTGGAGCACGACTGTCTTGAGGTAACAGAACTGTGCACCAAACCCAGACCTGACATTAAAGATACGCAGTTAAAAGAAAATGACTGCATTACGTTTGTTGATGGATCCTGTTTGAGAGACTCAGTTGGAATACTGAGAGCCAGTTATGCTGTGTGTACAATCACTGGTATTATAGAGGCTTCCTGGCTCGAAAGAGTGTATTCCGCACAAGTGGCTGAATTAATTGCCCTTACTAAGGCATGCCACGCAGCTGGAAATCTGAAAGTCACTATCTATACTGACAGCAGGTATGGATTCGGAATTGTACATGCTTTTGGTCAATTGTAGTCACAGAGGGGTTTCATGACCTCTTCTGGCTCGCCAGTGAAAAATGGCGAGCAAATTAAGGATTTGTTACATGCAATTCAGTTACCTCTTGAAACTGCTGTGGTGAAATGCAATGCTCATGTCAAGTCACAAGACTTTGTGTCGATGGGAAACGGCTATGCAGATCAAGTCGCAAGGTTTTGCGCATTGAACTGTATATCGTTCAAGGAACAGTGGGAATTGTTACCGCAAACTGAAAATGAAACATGCTTGAACTTTGCATTAAGAGTAGTTGACACATTAGATGAGCTAAAATCACTGCTGGGCCGTGCTAGCAGAGAAGAAAAACGTTCTTGGCAGAGAATGCAATGTGTACAAAGAGCTGATGACTTGTGGGTCTCAGAGGAGGGGAAGTTGGTTTTGCCAAACAGTCTTTTGTCACAGTTTGCAAGACATTATCATGGGCAGGCATTTCTTGGGAGCGATGCAATGATCAGATTGTTCAAAATTTACTGGTTCAATCCGAAATTCAGACAAGCCACAGAGGTTACCTGTCACAGGTGCATCATCTGTCAACAGATGCAGGAAAAGGGACTGTGGTGACTCTGAGCAACATAGGGAGAGCTGGAGGTCCGTTTAGCAAGATGCAAATGGATTTCATTGAAATGCCAAGGTGTGGAGGCTTAAAGTACGTGTTGGTGATTGTGTGTGTTTTCAGCCACTGGATTGAAGCCTAATCCTACACATAGGTCTGCTCTTTTTCCCACCAGGTGGAGGCTAACACATTGCCACCGATCAGTGATCCAGGTCACACCTTACAAACCTGTGACTGGGTGGTTGTCAAGAAGCATGTGAGAAAGTCATGTTTGGAGCCGCGCTGGAAGGGGCCATATCAAGTAATACTGACAACAACCACTGCTGTGAAATGTGCAGGCATTCCAAACTGGATACATGCCAGTCACACAAAGAAAGTAACATGTCTGACTGATGAGGAACTTGAAGTTTCCGACTCAGCAATTCCAGAGAAGGAAATCTCAGGTCCAGAAAACAGCCAAAGGGGAACTGAGACTGCAGGAGAGCCCACTGAGGACGGCTTAGTTCCTCAGACAGTAAACGAGTTCGAGAGAGGTGACGGTGAGCCTATCTCAGTAGAGGCAGCAGGAGAACTAAGTCAAGGAGAGGTTCTCCCAGAAGTAGATGAATACGGGTTAGAACTTGAACCCGTTACAGACCCAGAAGAAGAGGGCAAAAGAGCAGAGGGAGGTCAAAGCACGCCGGCATCTCCCGAGCCAGTTGCAGGTCCGTCAAGAGAAAACACCATAGCACAAGAGGAGGGTGCTGTTCAGCGTCCTGAAAAGCCAAGCAGGAAGAAGACGCATAAAGGTGATAAGTGGCCAAAGAAACAAGCTGCAAGAGAAAAGGTCGTACCAGGTGAAACGATAACAGAAGAAATCGATACAACTAGAAAAGAGGATCTAAGTGAAGGAGAATTGGAAAGTGAACGCAGGCTGAAAAGAAAAAGAGTCACAAATAGAAGATACGCAGGTCCGGAATGGGCATATGCTACGATATCTAAATGGCAACAAGAATTCTTAGCGTTCTGTTTTGATCGAGAAGTACCAGGCCAATACTACGGTACCTGAAAACACTTTGAGGAAGAGACTGTGTTGAAATTACAATTGAGACTGAAACCTGAAAAGCTGAGAGAAAAGAGACTTATAAATTACCGGATGTGACACTGATAACCTGAATTGACTTTGAAAAACCGATTATGACAAGCTTCTAAACCTGATTTGACAAAAGGGTCCTGGGGTGAGTGAAACGCTGTAAATACACGCAGAGAGAAAAAGAGACTTTGGATTAAGAAAAAAAAAAAGCGAGCTTTTAAATCGTCCTCAAGTTGATTGTCTGTTTAAGTTATTCTGCTATCTGATTCTTTACAGATCATGGCTTACACTAAAGGTAGTGGCAAAAAGGGTAAAGTTTATGGTTGGTTAAGTGCTATCTTAGGTATTGTGTGTGCGATAATAATTGTAGGTGTGATTGTGGGAATACCGTGGCTGCATAAGAAAGTGATTAATAATGCTTCAAAATCTGAAACTGCTACACTAACACCGTGGGAAAAGTTTGAGCAAGATACACAACACTTGCATGAGGGAACTAATTCAAAGGGGGAACTTTCTACAAATGTCTTCTATCGCTTGCTGAATGAGTATGTTGATACAATGGATGCGAGAAACTGTTATGTGTGTACAAAGATTCCTTCATAAATACAAGAAGGGGTCACCTATCATAGTTTGCCATTAACTTACGGGATAAGCTGTAGTTTACTACTAACAAGATTCTATGATCAGCAGCATGTGCAATATTTTTATTCTAATTTGGATGTGGTGTTTTCCTTTGTGCCTGTGATTGAGTTTCTGAACAAATTAGCTAAGAAGCATAGTATAAAATTAGTTTGAAGTTTCTTTGAGCCGACACTAGCATTTGGGACAGCTTATGCACACCGCAACAATTTGACCTGCTTATTAACGCCTGTGGAGAAAAGCTTTTTAGATCAAACTGATGATAGACGCAAAGCATTGAAGGAAAGATTAGAAAAGGGGCTAGAGGAACGCACGTATGCAAATGATTATGCTTACACTGCAATAAACATGCAAGCAAATCAGCTATATTTGCATTACATGTGGGCAGGCTTTGTATACATAGGCCGAAATCTGATCATGACACTTTATTTGTGGGAACGAGTGAATGCAGGCATGTGTTTTTGTTTCAGAGTAAATGGACATTCATGTTTAATGGACAGGATCCAGCGATCCCTGGGATCTATTATATTTGTGGACTTAATTTTTATTACCGTCTCCCTAAGAGATGGTATGGGACATGTTATTTGGGGATAGTTTTCCCAAAGATTTACCAGATTGATGACTTAAAGCAAATACCTAAAATGTCTGAATTACAACATGCTAGACAGAATAGAGAGACAGCAGCTGCTGTCGTTGGTGACATATTTGGAGCCATAATTACTTCAGTAGGGGTTATTGTAAACTCCATAAAGATTCGAAAGTTGTCTACTATTGTGGATAACATGCTGACAAATTTTACAGGGGCCATACTCCTGATGGATACTGAACTTGCTGCGGAAAGAGCTATGACTCTTCAAAATCGGCTTGCTTTAGACATTCTTTTAGCAAAGAGCGGCGGAGTCTGTAAGATGCTCAACAAGCATCATTGCTGCTCTTTTATTCCAGATAATAGTAAAAAGATTAGATGTATGCTTACTAACCTAACGAGAGATAGTGCAGATTTGAAGGAACTGAAGGAACCTGGTGTTTGGGAGAAAGTTGGAAAGGGTATTGCCAGAGTAGGGAGCTGGTTTAGCAATATTTGGAATGGGGTTCTGGCAAAAATACTAGGGGGTCTATTAATTGTTCTGATCTGTTTATTGGGTTAATGGGGAGCATGCAAAAGTAATGACAGAATTAAAAGATATTGGACAAAGCGAAACAAAAGAAATGAAGAAAATGAAAGGGAGAAAATGTTCAATGAAATTTGGGAGAGTTCACACAAAGGTCAAGATGTTGAAATGCGTATTATGCACAAAGTGAAAAATTAAAAGTGAAAGGTTGAAAGGCAAAGGTTGGTGTGATGACGATCGTCATCAGAAGAGGGACTGAGAGAGCGTGGCTTATATAATCTATATTAAAATGAGATGTTTATTAAATAATGTGCAATAAGTATGCATAGAAAACTGTATTACTAGGTTTTGCTTAAACGTGCATCTGAAATGTGACCACGGGGAGTGGCTGCCAATGTATACGTGGACCAATGAAAATTGACTAATGTTTATGAATTATTGTAATTGAATAGTTTTATACTAATTATTAATGATTATGGGGGTTATTCTAACTTTGGAGGAGTGTTAATCTGTCCCAAAAGTGAAGGTAAAGTGACGGATATACCACCAGCCGTATTACGAGTTCCAGAGGATATAATGGACTCGTAATATGGCTGGTGGTAAATCCGTCACTTTTCCGTCACTTTTGGGACGGATTAACACCTCCTCCAAAGTTAGAATAACCCCCTATGTTATTAAAGTTTTGCTGATAAATTTTGTAGGCCTTAAGTTAGCATGAGCCAAAGCTTAGCTGCCTGGCTCTCATATTAAATGTATTTTTTACTAATGTGCAGTGTGCTGACTCACAAAAGGACATGACCTCTTGTTTTCTTCAAACTAGAAGCTGAATGTAACCATGGTAGATCCATTCTCATAAAATTCATATTGTTTGAAGAAATGTTTTAGTCAAAATGCAACAGTGTAGATTAATGTAATGTACAAGGTCGCTCAAACCGGTACACACAATGGAACTACTGACCAAGAGATGTGCAAAGAGTTACAGAAGGATGAAATCATACCGAACGTGCTACCTCTGAAGACGTCAATCATATGGACCAATAAAATGTCTGGGAACTAATGTGGGGTGAAAGATTTAATGACATAAACTGTTTTCCATTGGCTAAAGATAGTGGGGTGCAACATTTAACCAATTAAGTTTTAGGGGAATGTACAATGAAAAGGGGATAAAAACCCCTGACACCAGGAAGTGAATTAGAGAATTAGGGAGCAGGAGACCAGGAGAGATTGGTTAGGGAAATGCTGTTGATTTGATCCAGAAACTTTGTCACTCTGTATGGTGACTTATATGGTTTTACTTAAACCATCCTTTTCCTTAGATTGCCCATTTTACAATTTTCCTTTTTATGAGGAAGTGCCCCTTTTCCCTGGGAGCTGAGTTTTTGACTGATGGCGAATCAACTGATGTCCTGAAGACGAAGACTGAACCTGAGTGCTGACCCAAACCTTGGAGGGTAACTATGACAATGAAATTGTGATTTGTCTGTTTGCTTTTCTTTTCTAGGTAGCAACTGCTTACTTTTGACAGAGACCATAGCTAGATGTTTTCCAAATTGGTGTTCTAAATTGTTTTGCATGAAGCCGAACATGCTAATGCTAATCAGTGGTTAGGATAGGGTTCATTATATTGAAGGAAATAGACAAAGTACTGAATCTATGCATTGTTGAACTGACGCGTTTATGACAATCTGCTAAAATCGACCTATGTTGACGCTGTGTTATGTTTTAATAATTGTGTACCTTGCTTTGATAAAGTCTTATTCAAGTTGCCAAATTATAGCAATGTCATTGAGTGTTTTGGTTTTTAGATTAACACATCTGCTTTTAGAATTGTAATCAATAGGGAATAAATCTCATAAAATTCTACTAAACTGGTGTGGTTTTTCATGACTGCAAGGTCATGATGGTGTCCTGAATTGATTAATGTCGTTGAATAAAGTAATATGCATTGTGGTAATAAATATTGATGACATTATTGACGTATTGATTGACAGATTGATTAGCTATCTCGTCCTAAGGTGTCTCTCAACTGGGTCAAAAGATTCATTGGCCTAAAAGGAGTCCTAATGTGTAATAAATTATCATAGAGGGATGCGTTAGCAGTTCATATAAACCAATAAAAAGGCTGATTTGCCGTAATCTTAAACTGCCTTATTTATACAGAAATAAATACCACAATCATTTAACAGCTCTGGAATATGTCCATTCTTACAATAGAATTTAATTTAGAAACTGTCATATACATAAAATATTTTTTAAATAAATCGGCGAATCCATGGATCCAATTCCAAACCTACCTGTGATCAGACCAAAAATAATAGAATTTACTCACACGGCAGTCTGCGGATCTGCGGAAACTCAGCAGATCTAAAAATTAAAAAGAAAACAATAATCAATGTACAATATAGGCATTGTATACACTATTATGGTACTGTCTATAAAATTACTTCTGTTCCTGCATGTTTTGCTCGTATTCACTAAAAGTAGATTCCTGTGATTTACCACCATTTGCTATTGTAATATAACAGGTAGTCACATTACTCCTCACTGTTAATGATCAATACAAAGTAATCCATAAGAATTTGCAATACTATTTGTAAAAAAAAACCATAGAAATTCATGGAAAAAACAACGGTTATAGGGGCGTTATAGCTAGGAAATGGAATTTAGAAAAAAAGAAACCTTAGGAATTCCCTGAAAAAAAACTAAGGTCACAGGAACATTATAGTTAGGCATTATATTTCACTCGTACAAAACCAGTGAAATTCAGCAGCTTTAGTTACCTGACCTAACTATAACTTACACCCCCACAATAGTCTGCTTATGACCTCATATATTACATGGCTCTTCACATAGTCAGTGACATAACTGATGACATCTCAAATGATATCACTGATGACATAACTGTTGACATCATCCACCTAAATAAACACACTCACACCCCACTCAGACATCCAGACCAACATCTCATACACTCACTCATGCAGCTACACAACTACTCACATATACATTCACAGAGCCATACAATTATTCAGACAACCATTCACTCATCCATATATCCACTCACACAAACACTCACTCACCCATACAGCTACATAAACAACCACTCGCTTATTCACACAGCTACACAGAAAAGCACACAATCAATCAATCAATCAATCAATAGATTTATAAAGCGCACTATGTACCCGTTAAGGTTTTGAGGCGCTGGGGGGGGGGAGGGTGCTGCTAGCGTTCGAAGAGCCATGTCTTGAGGAGTCTCCTGAAGGTGAGGAGGTCCTGGGTCTGGCGTAGTGAGGTGGGGAGAGAGTTCCAGGTCTTGGCGGCGAGGAAGGAGAAGGATCTGCTGCCAGAGGTCTTGCGCTGGATACGGGGGACGATGGCGAGGGCGAGGTTGGTGGAGCGGAGTTGACGTGGGGGGGCGTAGAAGTTGAGTCTGGTGTTCAGGTAGGTGGGTCAGGTGTTGTGTAGTGACTTGTGTGCGTGGGTGAGGAGTTTGAAGGTGATCCTTTTTTCTACGGGGAGCCAGTGGAGGTCCTTCACTCACCCATACAACTATTTACAAACCTACTTACTCACTAATATAGCCATATATACACCCACTCACTCATCCATTCACCCCCTCAATATAACCACTCACTCACCCATACAAGTACTCATACACTCACTTTCATACAACACCTATTTACACATTCACAGATCCATACAGCTACTAACACATGCATTCAGTCACCCATACATCCATACTCACACTCATACTTTGTTACCCCCACTTTTGGCCTGTTTGTGAGTGTATGTCAGGGTGTTTTCACTGTCTCACTGGGATCCTGCCAGCCAGGGCCCAGTGCTCATAGTGAAAACCCTATGTTTTCAGTATGTTTGTTATGTGTCACTGGGACCCTGCTAGTCAGGACCCCAGTGCTCATAAGTTTGTGGCCTATATGTATGTGTTCCCTGTGTGGTGCCTAACTGTTTCACTGAGGCTCTGCTAACCAGAACCTCAGTAGTTATGCTCTCTCTTTACAAATTGTCACTAACAGGCTAGTGACCAATTTTACCAATTTACATTGGCTTACTGGAACACCCTTATAATTCCCTAGTATATGGTACTGAGGTACCCAGGGTATTGGGGTTCCAGGAGATCCCTATGGGCTGCAGCATTTCTTTTGCCACCCATAGGGAGCTCTGACAATTCTTACACAGGCCTGCCACTGCAGCCTGAGTGAAATAACGTCCACATTATTTCACAGCCATTTTACACTGCACTTAAGTAACTTATAAGTCACCTATATGTCTAACCTTTACCTGTGACCACTCCCCTGACCTGCACCTCCCCTGGGAGGTGTCCAGAGCTCCTCCAGTGTGCTCCAGACCTCTGCCATCTTGGAAACAGAGGTGCTGCTGGCACACTGGACTGCTCTGAGTGGCCAGTGCCACCAGGTGACGTCAGAGACTCCTTGTGATAGGCTCCTTCAGGTGTTGCTAGCCTATCCTCTCTCCTAGGTAGCCAAACCCTCTTTTCTGGCTATTTAGGGTCTCTGTCTCTGGGAAACTTTAGATAACGAATGCAAGAGCTCATCCGAGTTCCTCTGCATCTCTCTCTTCACCTTCTGCCAAGGAATCGACTGCTGACCGCGCTGGAAGCCTGCAAACCTGCAACATAGTAGCTAAGACGACTACTGCAACTCTGTAACGCTGATCCTGCCGCCTTCTCGACTGTTTTCCTGCTTGTGCATGCTGTGGGGGTAGTCTGCCTCCTCTCTGCACCAGAAGCTCCGAAGAAATCCCCCGTGGGTCGACGGAATCTTCCCCCTGCAACCGCAGGCACCAAAAAGCTGCATTACGGTCCCTTGGGTCTCCTCTCAGCACGATGAGCGAGGTCCCTCGAATCCAGCGACTCTGTCCAAGTGACCCACACAGTCCAGTGACTCTTCAGTCCAAGTTTGGTGGAGGTAAGTCCTTGCCTCACCTCGCTGGGCTGCATTGCTGGGAATCGCGACTTTTGCAGCTACTCCGGCCCCTGTGCACTTCCGGCGGAAATCCTTTGTGCACAGCCAAGCCTGGGTCCACGGCACTCTAACCTGCATTGCACGACGTTCTAAGTTGGCCTCCGGCGACGTGGGACTCCTTTGTGCGACTTCGGGTGAGCACTGTTTCATGCATCCTCATAGTGCCTGTTTCTGGCACTTCTCCGGGTGCTACCTGCTGCTGAGAGGGCTCCTTGTCTTGCTCGACGTCCCCTCTCTCTCCTGGTCCAATTTGCGACCTCCTGGTCCCTCCAGGGCCACAGCAGCGTCCAAAAACGCTAACTGCACGATTTGCAGCTAGCAAGGCTTGTTGGCGTTCTTTCGGCGGGAACACACTTCTGCACGACTCTCCACGGCGAGAGGGATACGTCCACCAAAGGGGAAGTCTCTAGCCCTTTTTGTTCCTGCAGAAACCGCAGCTTCTTCTGTCCAGTAGAAGCTTCTTTGCACCCGCAGCTGGCATTTCCTGGGCATCTGCCCATCTCCGACTTGCTTGTGACTTTTGGACTTGGTCCCCTTGTTCCACAGGTACCCTCAGCCAGGAATCCATCGTTGTTGCATTGCTGATTTGTGTTTTCCTTGCATTTTCCCTCTAACACAACTATTTTGTCCTTAGGGGAACTTTAGTGCACTTTGCACTCACTTTTCAGGGTCTTTGGGGAGGGTTATTTTTCTAACTCTCACTATTTTCTAATAGTCCCAGCGACCCTCTACAAGGTCACATAGGTTTGGGGTCCATTCGTGGTTCGCATTCCACTTTTGGAGTATATGGTTTGTGTTGCCCCTATCCCTATGTTTCCCCATTGCATCCTATTGTAACTATACATTGTTTGCACTGTTTTCTAAGACTATACTGCATATTTTTGCTATTGTGTATATATATCTTGTGTATATTTCCTATCCTCTCACTGAGGGTACACTCTAAGATACTTTGGCATATTGTCATAAAAATAAAGTACCTTTATTTTTAGTATAACTGTGTATTGTGTTTTCTTATGATATTGTGCATATGACACTAAGTGGTACTGTAGTAGCTTCACACGTCTCCTAGTTCAGCCTGAGCTGCTCTGCTAAGCTACCATTATCTATCAGCCTAAGCTGCTAGACACCCTATACACTAATAAGGGATAACTGGGCCTGGTGCAAGGTGCAAGTACCCCTTGGTACTCACTACAAGCCAGTCCAGCCTCCTACATAGGGGGTGGCTGCATTTGTCTTTGATGTTCAGCGCCTCCTTCGTCCACCTTGGCCGCAGGCCTGGGCTTCTGGGAGCACCAGCAAATCTGGCAGAGGGTACGTTGGGCTGCGCACCCCAGATCTGGAGTCGGGCACACCCAGCAACACCTAACGCTGTGGGCTGATATCCTTGACCATAAAACTGACCTACTGAATGTGCTAGGCGTAGAGGTTGTGGGGTTCGGTGAGCAGTAATTATTAGTTGTGTTCTATGCTAATAGTTCCTTCCTAAATAGCAAGCATGCCAGTCACTCGCAGGTAAGTTAACTTTATTACAAATGTAACATTATGTGATCATTTCATCATCTTGAAAGGTGCTTGGTGCCACCTAAGTTTACTTTTTGCTGGTGCTTGCTTGGGCTGATTAAGAAGTAATGCAATGACACCACCTGTGCACTGTACTATCTAAGATAGTGATAGTTAATATTAGTTTTAGTAAGTTAGCACGTTCTCTCACTTCTCTGTGAGTTTCATTTTTGTAGCTTGTACAGTGCCAACTGCCAAGCAATTTCTCAGTGATGTGTAGTTTTGCATGCATGCATCCATCTATGCATTGAGAGATTGAGAATGAGATAAGAACTGTAGAAATCAATCATTGCAATTTCTTAGTAATGCCAAAATGTATATTAGCAAATTTGTGGCGGAGACCCGGTTTTGCGACTCGCAAACTGCGTGTTGCAAAACCGGATGTACAACAGTGTCAATGACACTGTCTGCAATTCGCAATGGGGTCGTAAATGACCTACCTGATGAATATTCATGAAGTAGTTTGCAATTTGCGACCCCATTGGGAATGGTGGCACTCATGGAGATGGTGGCCTGCTGGTGTCACCATGTCTGTGACTGCTTTTAAATAAAGCAGTATTTTTTTTTTTTGTAATGCAGCCCGTTCTCCTTAAAGGAAAACGGAATGCATTTCGGAAACAAAAATGAAAAGCTTTCTTCTCATTTGCATGCATTCACAAAGGGGAAGGGGTCCTATGGGGACCCTTCCCTTTTGGAAATTGGTTAGCACCAATTTGAAATTGGTGCGAAATGTGATTGTTTTGCGATAGCATTCGCGGTCACAAAACAATCATACATACCATTTAGATTTGTTATTAGGAAGTGACGCCCTTGACACGCCCCTTCCTAAAACGGAATCGCAAAACCCAAACTGCGATTCGGTACAAGTTACTGAATCAAAGTTTGGGCTTCGTACATCACAAAAAGCATTTTTCTAGTCACAAACGGGCCGATTCTGTGAATCGGCCCCTTTGCAACTAGAAAAATGTTTTGTACATCTGGCCCTTGGAATAGGGTTAGGAAATTTGGAATAGGATGGTCCACGATACTAGTATTATTAAACAGGTGCGCTGATGTAGAAATGTTACAGCTTTTGCTTTTCCTTTAAAAAAAATAATATTCTTGGAGAGATTGTTTATTGACTGTACCACTAATCTTTACTAATTTCTTTCTTACATCATCCAGCAGCCATGGGAAGAATAGGGCTGGTCATGTGGGTGAGGAAGCTGAAGGGGCCCCCCCCACAAAGTGCCTGGCCAGATGGCTCAGCTGGCCACAGTAAGTCCTCTTGTTTTTGTTAATATTAATATTTATTTACCTAACCTTTACCACTCCACATTTACTATTATTTTTACCTTTTTACTGTACCTTTCTCCTATTTTTTTCCAACTCCTCTTTGATTTATCTGTTTCACAAATTGTCATTTTCCCTGCATTATCCTATTTACTTAAATTTTATATTTCAAGTTTCTTTACTTCAAGCTATCTGACTGTACTAGTCTGTATGTAGCGTCCTTTCTTCTGCTTTGTCAGTGAGCTTTCCCTCTCCCCTTATGTATCTTGCAGACTGGTGGTTAGGTTCAGAGAACCCATGGCCTGAATATTGCATGCCTTTGTGAGGTATTCTACTCATATTTCTTGAGAAGACTTTCTTTTTCTTGCTCCAGCTCAGTCATTAAAAGAAAAGAAAAAGAGTGTTTTTGAACATGGTCATGTAATTGTTTGGACCCTCCAATGCTGTGTATGTATTGTTATAGTATACCAGCAGTTGATGACCGTGCACCATGGTCAGAAGTATAAGGAGGATGGCCCCATTAGCCAACCAAGACCATAGGTCCTTCATGTACCAATCCTTGCACCCTTTTATTTCTCTTGAAAAACTCAGATTTGTCAATAGCTAGCTCTCCCCGTCCATTACAAAAAGTTTTTGTTTGGCTTGACTACCTGCCTTTTAAAAAAAATGCCAACCAACAAAATGCCCACCTGATATTTTGATAGAAGTCTGTATCGGAAATAAAATGAAATATTGCAGCTGTATTTTGCTATAAAAAAAAAATAGGGGGAGGCATGTCTGGCACCTAAAATGTGCAATACTTTTTTCTAGCCACACCTACCACCAGTGCTGGGGCCAGCAGCGACAGCGCAAGCACAGATGTGGCAGTGAATGAAGGGGTTGTCTCTGCAGCGGCAATGGTGGGAGGTGGTAAGTCATATTGCGTGCTTATTGACAATTAATGATGTAGTCACTGCAAGGGTGTATTAGTGTTGTTGACTCACTCATTATCACACTGCTTTAGCAGATACAGCGGGAAATTAAGTATGAATGGCTGTTAGACCTGGCTTCCTTGGCATGGTCTCCCCTGTCTTTTTTGCCTCTGCTTCCCATGTTTTGACTGTGTGCTGGACTCTGTTGTAGATGTTTTTGGTACTCTGGGCACTTTACCACTTCTGATCAGTGCTAAAGTGCAAGTGCTTCTGTATAAAATATATTTGTAATTGGCTTTCCATGATTGGCATATCTGATTCCCTGGTAAGTCCCTAGTAAAGTGCACTAGAGGTGCCCAGGGCATGTACATCAAATGCTACTAGTGGGCCTGCAGCACTGGTTGTGCCACCCACATAAATCCTCTAAACATACATCAGACCTGCCACTGCAGTGTCTGTGTGTGCATTCTTGCACTGCCAATTCTACCTCGCAAGTGTACCCACTTGCCATGCCCAAATCTTCCCTTTTAATACATGTAAGGCACCCTTAAGGTAGGCCCTAGGTAGCCCCATGTGCAGGCTGCAGTGTATGCTAAAGGTGGGACATGTGCTGATGTGTTTTATATCTCCTAACAGTGAAATACTGCTAAACATGTTTTTCACTGTTGCAAGGCCTGTCTCGCTCATTGTTTAACATGGGGGCTGCCTTTAAATATTTTTAAAGTGCAGATTCCCTTTGGGAGCAGATAGAAATTTGGAGTTTGGGGTCTCTGAGCTCATGATTTAAAAATACAACTTTTGGTTAAGTTATTTTTTTAAATTGTCAGTTTGAAAATGCCACTTTTAGAAAGTGGGCATTTTCTTGCTTACAACATCTGTGATGCTGCCTGCTTGTGGATTCCCTGTCTTGGTCAGACTGACAGTTGGGCTGTTTGTGAATTTCCTCTAGACAGTGACACAAAGGGAGCTGGGGTGTATATACTGCATATACTGATTGGCCATCTGGGCTACAGTTGAGGGAGGATTGGTCACTTACACCTGAAAGGGCTGTGCCTGCCCTCACACAATGCAGTCTCTAATTCCCTGGTGTGAGTCTGGAGCCAGGTTTGGGCAAGGCAGGATCATGTGAACAACAGAAACTTTCCTTTGATGTTTGCCTACTTCAAAGGCAGAACGGGGTATAAGTGGTGGACCCAAAACCCCAGATTTTTAGATTACTTCTGGAACCAAAATGAACTTCTGCCAAGGAGAAGAGCTGAAGAGCTGGAGGAGGAGTACTGCCCCTTCGCCTGTGACTGCGCTTTGCTGGGTTGGCCTGCAGTTGCTGCTTCTGTCTGAAAGAGGACAAAGACTGGACTCTGTGGTATGTTCCTGCTTGTGAAGTGCCTCCATGGCCTTGGACTGAGCTTGCCTCCTGTTTTGAAGTCACAGGGCCATCAAAGACTTCCTCTACCAGCACTTGGACTCTCTGCTGAGACTCCTGCCCTGCCAAGTGGTGCCCTATCCACTCTCTGGGCCCTTGAAAGTTGAAGCTGGTAGACACAAGGTGGAACTCTACACACAGGAGCAATGCGGGGAAATTTTTGATGCAACAGCTGCAACACAGCTGTAAAAATGACGTGCCACCTGCATTGCAGCTGAAATCGACACACCACCTGCATCGTGGCTGGGAAATCATTGCATCAACTGCATTGCGGCTGGAGAAACGATGCAACACCTGCTTGTGACTGCTGAAAACAATGCAACCCCACTGTTAGAAATTGGGTTTTTGGTTGGCAGTCAGGTTACCCTCTGTACAAGCAAGAACCCTCACTCTAGTCAGGGTAAGTCACACACAATCCAAAATTAGCCTGTGCCCACCCTCTGGTAGCTTGGCACGAGCAGTCAGGCTTAACTTAGAAGGCAATGTGTAAAGTAGTTGTGCAATAAATCATACAATACCACCATATAGCACCACGAAAAAAATACACCACACAATGTTTAGAAAAATATATAATATTTATCAGGATAATTGTAGGTCAAAACGAATAAAGTTGCAATGTGAATTTGTAAAGATATCACTGAAAAGTGATATAAAGTGTCTTAAGTCTTTAAAAAGCAAACAAAGGGGGTGATTCCTACCCTGGCGGTCCGAGACCACCAGGGTAGGGGACGGAGGAAGCACCGCCAACAGGCTGGCGGTGCTTCTGGGGCAATTCTGACCGCGGCGGTAAAGCCACGGTCAGAAAAGGGAAGCCGGCGGTTTCCCGCCGGTTCCCGCTGCCCCAGGGAATCCTCCACGGCGGCGCTGCAAGCAGCGCCGCCATGGGGATTCCAACCCCCTTCCCGCCAGCCTGGTTCTGGCGGTTTTCACCGCCAGAACCAGGCTGGCGGGAACGGGTGTCGTGGGACCCCTGGGGGTCCCTGCAGTGCCCATGCCACTGGCATGGGCACTGCAGGGGCCCCCTAACAGGGCCCCAGCATGATTTTCAGTGTCTGCTTGGCAGACACTGAAAATCGTGACGGGTGCAACTGCACCCGTCGCACACCAGCAACTCCGCCGGCTCCATTCGGAGCTGGCTTCCTCGTTGCCGGTGCTTTCCCGCTGGGCGGGCGGGCGGCCTTTTGGCGGTCACCCGCCAGCCCAGCGGGAAAGTCAGAATGACCGCCGCAGTCTTTTGACCGCGGTACGGTCTTCTGGCGGTTCCCGCTCCGCCCGCCAAAGTAGGAATCAGCCCCAAAGTCTCTTTCAAGCACAAAGTACCTGGTTTGGAGCCGCAGAAGAAGAGATACATGGAAAAATGGTGTGTGCGTCGATTTCTCCCCAGCACACGCGGACTTGCGTCGTTATTTTTCATGCGGGGAAGTCATGCGTCGTTTTCCGGCGCGCGGACAGTCTCTTTCTGTCGATTGCGGGTATTACCAGATGTCCCGGGTCTGTGCGTGGATTCTCCTGCTTGTTTTCCGGCTGCGCGTCGTTCTGCAGAGCTGTGCGTCGAAGTTTCGCTCTCACGGCAGACGTCGTGTCGATTTCTCCTCTGGAGGTCGGGCAGCGTTGTCCTTGCGAGGCCGTGAGTCGAAGTTCCAATCGTCCCGAAGGCGTAGCGACGATCAGCGTCTGTGTGCGGCGTTTTTCCCGCCACGGAACAAGCTGTGCATCGAAAATTTTGCCGCACGGAGTGTCCAAGTGAAAAAGAGAAGTCTTTTTGGTCCTGAGACTTCAGGGAACAGGAGGCAAGCTCTATTCAAGCCTTTGGAGAGCACTTTCACAGTCAGACAAGAGTTCAGCAAGGCAGCAGGCCAACAGCAAGACAGCAGTCCTTTGTAGAAAGCAGACAGGTAAGTCCTTTGAGCAACCAGGCAGTTCTTCTTGGCAGGATGTAGTTTCTGGTTCAGGTTTCTTCTCCAGCAAGTGTCTGATGAGGTAGGGCAGAGGCCCTGTTTTATACCCAAACGTGCCTTTGAAGTGGGGGAGACTTCAAAGAGTGGCTAACAAGTGCACCAGGTCCCCTTTCAGTTCAATCCTGTCTGCCAGGGTCCCAGTAGGGGGTGTGGCAGTCCTTTGTGTGAGAGCAGGCCCTCTACCCTCCCAGCCCAGGAGGACCCATTCAAAATGCAGATGTATGCAAGTGAGGCTGAGTACCCTGTGTCTGGGGTGTGTCTGAGTGAATGCGCAAGATGCTGTCAACCAAGCCCAGCCGGACGTGGATTGTAAGGCACAGAAAGATTTAAGTGCAAAGAAATGCTCACTTTCTAAAAGTGGCATTTCTAGAATAGTAATATTAAATCCGACTTCACCAGTCAGCAGGATCTTGTATTACCATTCTGGCCATACTAAATATGACCTTCCTGCTCCTTTCAGATCAGCAGCTGCCACTTCAACAATGTATGAGGGCAGCCCCAATGTTAGCCTATGAAGGGAGCAGGCCTCACAGTAGTGTAAAAACTAATTTAGGAGTTTTACACTACCAGGACATATAACTGCACAGGTACATGTCCTGCCTTTTACCCACACAGCACGCTGCTCTAGGGGTTACCTAGGGCACACATTACATATAATGCACCTTACTAGGGGCTTATAAGTAAATTAAATAGTCCAATCAGGTATGATCCAAAGTTACCATGTTTAAAAAGGGAGAGAGCATATGCACTTTAGCACTGGTTAGCAGTGGTAAAGTGTGCAGAGTCTAAAAGCCAGCAAAACAGGGTCCAAAAAGTGGAGGGAGGCAGGCAAAAAGTTAGGGGTGATCATCCTAAGGCATGTCAGATCTAACATGTGTCCCCCCCAGCTGAAAGTGGGGAGAGCTACCCGATCTCCTGGGAGCTCTCATCGCTAAGGCGGAAGTATCTGGAGAGACCATCAGCATTGGTGTGGTCAACCCCTGGGCGATGCTCCACCGTAAAGTCCATCCCCTGAAGGGAAATGGACCATCTCAAGAGTTTTGGATTCTCACCCCTCATCTGCATGAGCCATCTGAGGGGCCTGTGGTCTGTCTGAACCCGGAAGTGAGTTCCAAACAGGTAGGGTCTTAGCTTCTTCAGTGCCCAGACCACAGCAAATGCTTCTCTCTCAATAGCACTTCACTTTTGTTCCCGTGGTAATAGTCTTCTGCTAATAAAGACTGCTGGTTGGTCTGAGCCCTCCTCATTCAGCTGTGCTAGAACAGCCCCTATGCCATGCTCTGAAGCGTCTGTCTGCACAATAATAATTCCTGGGAGTAGTCAGGGGCCTTGAGCACGGGGGGCCGTGCACATGGCTTCCTTCAGAGAATCAAAGGCTTTCTGACAGGCCTCTGTCCAATTCACCAACCTAGGTTGTTTCTTGGAAGTGGGTTCTGTCAAGGGGGACACAATGGTACGATAGCCCTTGACGAACCTGCTGTAGTATCCAGTGAGGCCCAAAAAGGCTGTGACCTCAGTCTGTGTTCTAGGTGGTTGCCAGGCCTTGATAGTTTCAATCTTGGCCTGGAGCGGCTGCACCCTGCCACCACCTACTAGGTGTCCCAAGTACACCACAGAACCCTGCCCACCCAATCTGGCACTTACTAGCCTTGATAGTCAGGCCTACCTGTTGCAGAGCCTGAAGCACCTCCTTGAGGTGGAGCAGGCGTTCCTCCCAACTGGAACTGTAGACAGCTATGTCGTCCATGTAAGCTGCACAGAAGGCATCTTTACCAGCTAGGACCCCGTTAACCAACCGTTGGAAGGTAGCGGGGGCATTTTTCAGCCCAAATGGCATCACCCGGAATTGGTAATGGCCATCAGGGGTGGAAAAAGCGGATCTTTCCTTAGCCCCCTCAGTCAGGCCAATTTGCCAGTACCCGGAAGTAAGATCGAACGTACTCAGGAACTTGGCAGTGCCTAGCCTGTCAACGAGCTCATCAGCTCGGGAAATGGGGTGAGCATCAGTCCGGGTGACTGAATTGAGACCCCGGTAGTCCACACAGAACCGGAGTTCTGGCTTCGCACCTGGGGCAGTAGCCTTGGGAACCAATACCACAGGGCTGGCCCAGGGACTACTGGATTTCGCAATAACCCCCAAAGTCAACATCTTCGAGACCTCCTCCTTGATGCTGGCCTTCACCTTATCTGACAACCTGTAAAAAAAATTCTTTACAGGGGAACTGTTGCCTGTGTCAATGTCATGCACACAGAGGTGGGTTAGTCCAGGAGTAAGGGGGAACAGGGGGGAGAACTGCAGTCCCCTCTCTGGGTTGGAGTCAGGGCGTCAGACAGACTGATCCCACCTACTGACCCATCCCCTTCTTTGACAGCGAGGAGGTCGGGGAGAGGTTCACTCTCCTCTTCCATGCCCTCATTTGTGACTAGGAGCATACTGACCTCAGACCTCTGAAAGTGAGGTTTGAGCCGGTTGTGATGGAGGACCCTTAGGGGGTACCTAGGGGTCTTGAGGTCCACTAGGTAAGTGGCCTCCCCTTTACGCTCCTTGATCTCAAAGGGGCCAGTCCAGCGGTCTTGAAGAGCCCTGGGCTCTACTGGCTCCATCACCCAAACTTTGTCTCCAGGTGAGAACTCAACTAGAGTGGCCTTCTGGTCATACCACTCATTCATCACCTCTTGGCTGGCCTCGAGGTTACTCTGGGCCTGCTTCCAGAAGCGTTGGGTTTGTTTGCGTAGGGCCAGCATGTAGCTGACCACATCCTGGGGAGGGGCCTGGGGAGCTTTCTCCCAGCCCTCCTTAACAATGCTTAGGGGTCCCCTGACAGGGTGACCATAGAGAAGCTCAAAGGGGTTGAACCTCTCTATGAGCAAACAGCAGGCAGGGTAAGAGGACTCCCACTTACGCCTCATGGCCTCAGTCAGGCCACCAATCATGCCTTTCAGGGTCTGGTTGAATCTCTCAACAAGCCAATTGGTTTGAGGATGATAAGGAGTGGTAAACCGGTAGGTCACCCCACACTCATCCCACAGGGTCTTCATGTATGCAGACATGAAGTTTGTGCCCCTGTCAGACATGACCTCCTTAGGGAATCCCACACGGATAAATATTCCCAACAGGGCTCTGGTCACCACCTTTGCAGTTACTGTTCTCAGAGTGATTGCCTCTGGATAGCAGGTGGCATGGTCCATCAAAACCAGGATAAACATGTTGCCCAAGGCAGTTTTGGGGTCCAAGGGACCAACAATGTCGATGGCCACCCTTTCAAAGGGGTGCCAACGGCTGGGAGTGGGAGCAGGGGAGCTTTAAGTTGTTTCCCTGCCTTTCCACTAGCCTGGCAGGTGGGGCAAGCTCTGCAGAAGTTATCTGAGGCTTTCCTCATTCTGGGCCAATGAAAGTGGGTGTCAAGCCTGTTAAAGGTCTTGTCGTGGCCCAGGTGTCCTGCCAGGGGAATGTCGTGAGCCAGGCCTAGTAGGAATTTCCGGTAACACTGGGGGACCATCAGCACACGGTGTGCCCCAAGACCTGGAATCCTACGCTCACTGTACAGGAGATCATTCTCCGAGTAAATATGGTGAGCACCAGAGGTGTCACCTGCTGCGTGGTCTGTGGCCTGCTTCCTCAGACCCTCAAGGGTGGGGCATTCTTTCTGCGCCTTGCAGAATGCTTCCCTGGTTGGCCCCCCTTCTACTTGCCAGCCAGCAAGTTCAGGTAGGTTACCCAGGGCAGCTATGTCCTCCCCGGTTGGCTCAGGGGCCTCCTCCTCCTCAGGGGCCTCATCTACCAACGTAGGAACATTGGAGGCGGGTTTCCCACGCCCCTGGCCCTCCCTTCTGGCAGCTGTCTGGGCCATCTTTCCAGGCTCCAGACGCCCTTGACTCCCTTCCTGGGCAGCCATGGACCGTGTGGTCATGAAGACCCACTCAGGTAACCCTAACATCTCCAGGTGTGATCTGAGCTCTACTTCTTTCCAAGCAGTATGCTCAAGATCATTGCCTAACAGACAATCTACAGGCAGGACTCACAGCTACTTTCAGAGTACCAGAGACCCCCCCCACTCAAAGGGAATCAGAGCCACCGGTAGGTGACTCTCACGAGTGTCAGCGACTATGACCTGGTGGAATGTATTAGGGACTATCTGCTCTGTTGACACCAGCTGACTCTGGATAGTAGTCATACTGGCTCCTGTGTCACGCAGAGCCTCCACCTTCTGCCCATTAATGGTGACCCACAGCCTGTACTTGGAAGTATTTCGGGGCATGTGGGCTTTGGGCACCATTTGTCTTTCTCCCAGGGACACTAGGGAAATCTCTACCTGCTCCCCAAAGCTATCTGGGTCCATCTCCCCCCCAAGCGCTACACTAGTCAACCCAGGTGTCTGTCCGGTAGTGGACGGTGCCCTCTTGGAGCACTGGGGGTCGCCTTTATAGTGACCATACTGGTAACACTCCATGCATTTGGGGTTGGATTTCCCTGACATGTCATATGTCCCTGGCTTTTTTCCAAATCTGGAAAAGGAATGGTTGCCACCCCCTCCCTGGGAATTCTTTTGGGGGCCTTTTGAGAGTTCCTTATCTGTAAGTTTATCTCCCCCCTCTTTCTTCTGTTAGGAACCCTGACCACCTTTGTGGGTGTCCCCCCCAGGTACCTTTTTGGACACTCTGGTGCTAACCCAGAGGTCTGCCTCCTCAGCAAGCTTCCTGGGATCAGTCAGCTTACTATCTACCAAGTGCTGGCGTAACTCTGTATAGGTAACATTGAGTATATGCTCTCTCAGAATCAAGTCATATAGCCCTTTATAATTATCTACTTTGTTGCCCCGCACCCATCCATTCAGTGCCTTACTGGAAAAGTCAAAGAAATCTACCCATGTTTGTGTGGTTTGTTTGGTGCTGTCCCTGAACCTCTGACGGTATCCCTCAGGGGTCAGCCCAAACTTGGCAAGTAAAGTGGCTTTCTGAAGTGGGTATGTGTTTTGATCAGGTTGATCCAATGTGAGAAGTGTGTCCCTCCCCAATGGCGGCACATAACCCCACATAGCTACCCCCCATTGAACTTCAGGAACCTCATGAGCCCTTAGTGCAACTTCATAAGCCGCTAACCATTTATCTATGTCATCTCCCACCACAAAACTGGGCACCACATTTTTGGGTATGCAAACCTTCTTTTCTCCAGCAGGTCCTGTCTGTATGCTGCCACCATTATTACTGGATTCAGACTGTCTCGCCTTGATCTCCAGCTCCTTGAGACTCAGTTCATGAGCCAACAATAGTTTCTTTTCAGCCAAAGCTCTTTCAGCTTCTACCTGTTTGGCTGCTCTTTCAGCTTCAGCTTGTTTGGCTTCTCTTTCAGCTTCAATCTGTTTGGCTGCTCTTTCAGCCTCAGCTTGCTTGGCTTCTCTCTCTGTCCTTCTTTTCTCCTGTTGAGCCTCCATTTTCAGTTTTGCCATTTGCAATTGAAACTCCCTTTCCTCTCTCCTTTCCTCTGCGGTCAGGCTTTGCACAGAGACACTGCTCCCTGGTCTGGAAGGGGGCACAATTGCAGTGGTAACACCAGCCACAGATAGCAACAAATCCTCTGAGGGGCCATTTTCTGGCTCCTCTTCCTCATCATCCTCTTCTAAATGGGCTTCTGCCCTGGCCCTCAGCGCCAATTGAAAGTCCTCCTTTTTGGAGGCCCCTTGGGTGGGTACCCTCATTGCCCTGCAGAACCCTTTTAGCTGTTAGACCGTATATGTATCCAACAGGACTAGGTCAAAGTCTCCCATTTGAGACCCAGTCAGAGACATGTTGAGTGAGGATTTAGTTTTTGAAAATTGTCAGGAAAAAATGAATTTGCAAAAAGAGATAAAAATCAAGTTGACCTTCAACTGTGGGTAGGTAGTGAAATACTTAGCTACTGTATGTCACTGCACAAATACAAGTCCTATCCTCACTGCTGATCACCAATGTTAGAAATGGGGTGTTTGGTTGGCAGTCAGGTTACCCTCTGTCCAAGCAAGAACCCTCTCTCTAGTCAGGGTAAGTCACACACAATCCAAAATTAGCCTGTGCCCACCCTCTGGTAGCTTGGCACGAGCAGTCAGGCTTAACTTAGAAGGCAATGTGTAAAGTAATTGTGCAATAAATCATACAACACCACCATATAGCACCACAAAAATACACCACACTGTGTTTAGAAAAATATATAATATTTATCAGGATAATTGTAGGTCAAAACGAATAAAGTTGCAATGTGAATTTGTAAAGATATCACTGAAAAGTGATATAAAGTGTCTTAAGTCTTTAAAAAAGCAAACAAAGTCTCTTTCCAGCACAAAGTACCTGGTTTGGAGTGGAAAATCTCCTCAGAGGGCCGCAGAAGAAGAGATACATGGAAAAATGGTGTGTGCGTCGATTTCTCCCCAGCACACACGGACTTGCGTCATTATTTTTCACGCGGGGAAGTCGTGCGTCATTTTCCGGCGCACGGAGAGTCTCTTTTTTTGTGGATCGTGGGGATTACCAGATGTCCCGGGTCTGTGCGTGGATTCTCCTGCTTGTTTTCCGGCTGCGCGTCGTTCTGCGGAGCTGTGCGTCGAAGTTTCGCTCTCACGGCAGGCGTCGCGTCGATTTCTCCTCTGGAGGTCGGGCGGCGTTGTCCTTTGCGAGGCCGTGAGTCGAAGTTCCGGTCGTCCCGAAGGCGTCGCGTCGATCAGCATCGGTGTGCGGCATTTTTCTCGCCGCGGAACAAGCTGTGCATCGAAAATTTTGGCGCACGGAGCGTCCAAGTGAAAAAGAGAAGTCTTTTTGGTCCTAAGACTTCAGGGAACAGGAGGCAAGCTCTATCCAAGCCCTTGGAGAGCACTTTCACAGCCAGACAAGAGTTCAGCAAGGCAGCAGGCCAACAGCAAGACAGCAGTCCTTTGTAGAAAGCAGACAGGTGAGTGCTTTGAGCAGCCAGGCAGTTCTTCTTGGCAGGATGTAGTTTCTGATTCAGGTTTCTTCTCCAGCAAGTGTCTGATGAGGTAGGGCAGAGGCCCTGTTTTATACCCAAATGTGCCTTTGAAGTGGGGGAGACTTCAAAGAGTGGCTAAGAAGTGCACCAGGTCCCCTTTCAGTTCAATCTTGTCTGCCAGGGTCCCAGTAGTGGGTGTGGCAGTCCTTTGTGTGAGAGCAGGCCCTCCACACTCCCAGCCCAGGAAGACCCACTCAAAATGCAGATGTATGCAAGTGAGGCTGAGTACCCTGTGTTTGGGGTGTGTCTGAGTGAATGCGCAAGGAGCTGTCAACCAAGCCCAGCCAGTCGTGGATTGTAAGGCACAGAAAGATTTAAGTGCAAAGAAATGCTCACTTTCTAAAAGTGGCATTTCTAGAATAGTAATATTAAATCCGACTATAGATATACTAAATATGATCTTCCTGCTCCTTTCAGATCAGCAGCTGCCACTTCAACAATGTATGAGGGTAGCCCCAATGTTAGCCTATGAAGGGAGCAAGCCTCACAGTAGTGTAAAAACGAATTTAGGAGTTTTACACTACCAGGACATATAACTATACAGGTACATGTCCTGCCTTTTACCCACACAGCACCCTGCTCTAGGGGTTACCTAGGGCACACATTAGGGGTGACTTATATGTAGAAAAAGGGGAGCTCTAGGCTTGTCAAGTACTTTTAAATGCCAAGTCGAAGTGGCAGTGAAACTGCACACACAGGCCTTGCAATGGAGAGCCTGAGACAAGGTTAAGGGGGCTACTTAAGTGGGTGGCACAACCAGTGCTGCAGGCCCACTAGTAGCATTTCATCTACAGGCCCTAGGCACATATAGTGCACCTTACTAGGGACTTATAAGTAAATTAAATAGTCCAATCAGGTATGATCCAAAGTTACCATGTTTAAAAAGGGAGAGAGCATATGCACTTTAGCACTGGTTAGCAGTGGTAAAGTGTGCAGAGTCTAAAAGCCAGCAAAACAGGGTCCAAAAAGTGGAGGGAGGCAGGCAAAAAGTTAGAGTTGATCACCCTAAGGCATGTCAGGTCTAACACCCACACAATGTTGTTTTCCATCACTGTGAGGACAGATTTCACACGCATCTTCGGTGGGCGTCAAAATCAACGTGAACCTGCGCAGATCCGAGGTGCCCCATCTGGTAATTGATGCATCAGGAGTTATTGCGGAGAAAAATCTACCCTCCAATGCATTTCAGCCATAGCCTTGGTGACGGATGGAGTGGGTATACAAACACATCTATAAATAACACCAAACATAAAAAACTGACTTACGTCCACATCTCAGTGTTAACACCCTCACAATGGCAGCCATCTTAGAATGGTTTGATATTCCCTAATCATATCAATCCCTATTCATTTTCATAAATGAAACAATAATATATATCTCCTTATTTAATATACCAATTGAATACATAAACATACATCTACCCTGTTAATCACTTCGTTTTCTATTTAATGCATTTCATGTTCTTCATATTTTTGGAAAACCCACATGGGCTTGATTTTTCTCCGCAATAAACCTTGTTTATATTGACAGCATTTTGGAGGTGTCCTGACCTTTGTTTAAGTTATTTGGCCATATACATATATATATATATATTCGACTTGGCTATATCGTTGGTGCCGTTTGACAAATCTTCACTAAATTTTCCCAAAAAAAAGTGTGCCCAGGGGTCTTGCTGTGCATGAAAAGTTTCGGGGTGATTGGTCAAGTGAGGCAGTGAAAAGGAGGTTTAAAAAAGTGTGTTTCCCATGTTAATTCCTATAGACTAGGCATACCTGCAGCCCAAACTGCTGGACTAAATTACACTAAATTTGGAAGAAAGGTAGATTGTGGTCTGGAGATCACCCTTTTTTACAATTTTGTATATCTAGAGGTGCAAACACTTTGCGAATCCTCAATATCTTGTGCAGAGTTCTTATTGGTTGCCAACACTTCAAACATGATAGGTTGGCAGCCATTTTGAGACTAGGCTTCAGCCAAGTCTCAAAAACAAATGAAAACAAGCATTTGCAAAGCAATGGGTCTTGCATTTGCTCGAGTTAGAGCAATTTGCTCTGTAAATTCCTAACTGGACTTTTTTTTTTCCACATAAACTGAAAATGAAAAGTAAAACAGTTTCACATAAGCAAGCCAACGGTCGACCATTAACATGAAGTGGACACAGAAAAGGAAACAGAAGTTTGGTTGCAGTGAAACGTATCGGCAAAAGTGCAATTATCTATGTAACAGGATCGATGTCATGCAAAGAGCTTGACTACTGCCCAGCGAGATCACGCTGCCTACGAAATAAATGGTAAAGGTAGTCAAGAAACCAAAGGGAAAACATTGAGCCTTCTATGTTTTCAGTAGTTGGCCAGTCCGCTCGAGGAGGGCTAAACACTGGGAAAGGCATGATCTATGCATGCCTTTCACTAATCAAGTCAAGCGAATTTTAAAAGGCAAGCCCACAGACCAACCAAACTGAGGGGCGTGGTTATGAGAGAGCGTAGTTTAAATATTACATATTATAGATGTGAAATGCTTATGTTTAACAATGCTGCATTAATAATATTATTCATTGAAAATGTATTCATAAACGTGGAGAATTGTTCACCTGTGTAAACTAATTTCAACTAGAAAAATAATCATTTATAACTGAGCACATTAACACGTATAAAACTGCATTCATTAGAACTCGTATATCTTAAGTTAGCGTGAGTCGAGAACTAGCTGTGTAACTTTCATATTAAAGCGTATTTTTCTGTTTCTCCAGTGTGCTGACTTTCAAAAGACCATGACCCAGCGATTGTTCTTTTTCCTTACTTATTTGCGACAATACCAAACTCTCTCATCCGCATGCTAGTAGTTTTATTATACAATTTATAAGCTTTGCAACAAACATCGACACTTTCAAGGACAATAAAGCGAGGAGAAGAGAACTCTTGACCCGAAGTGTGTGCCAAGGAAATGAAGTAACCCCGGATATGCCACCTATGAAAAACGTCAATTATGAAGACCAATTAGGATTTAGAGAAATATCGTGAAATGACAAATGCATTACTTAATGTATAATTTGATTGGTTACCAATAGTGGGGTGTAGCGACTGACCAATAGAATTTTGGGGGAATGTATTTTGGGAAAAGGGATAAAAACCCATGACACAAGAGACAAACGGCGTTAGGTAGGGAATGATATCAATTGCATCCAGAAACTCTGTCACTCTATTTGGTGACTTGAGACTTAGACAACCATCCTTGCCCATAGACTGCCCCGTTACACTTTCCCCCTTATGGGGAGAGTGTCCCTTGCCTTTAACTTAGATAGACTGACAGTGATCTAACTGATGTCCTGAAGACGAAGACTGATCCTGAATGCGGACCTATCTCGAGGAGGGTAATTATATTGCTAATGGAATCTATTTTGCCTTTTCTTTCTAGGTACCAACTGCTGTATGTTTTGATTAGAGATCCTAGTTAGATGTTTTCCAAATTGATGTTCTAAATTGTTTTGCATGAAGCCCCACATGCTAATGCTAATTCGAGGTTAGATGAGGTATTCATTAGACTGAGAGAACTGACGTGACAGACGTGGTGCTATGCTGAACTAAGATCTTTAGGAGGTATTATGTATCGCGATCTGTTCTTATTCACATGATTATCTTATGTTCTTGATCTTTACATTATTGAAAGCTCATCATAGTTGTCACCTTGTGATTATGTTTATAAGCTTCTTGGTTTCAAGATTAATGCATTTGCTATTAGATTGTAATCAATAGGGAATAAAATTCACTAATCTCCATTAATGTGTGGTTATTCGCGACTGAAAGGTCATGATTGCGCCGAAGGTTTATTAATGACTAAAGTGAAATATATTTTGGTGTTAACTGTTGACAATGTTATTGACATGTTGATTGACATCTTGATCAGTTATCTCGTCTTACGGTGTCTCACCACTGGGTCCAAAGATTCATCGGCCTAAAACGAGTCCTGATGTGTATAAATTAACATAGACGGACGCGTTAACAGTTACAAGCCCGTAGAGCAATAACAACAGGGACAGGGCGCTTTGCGCGCTCAAGCCTACAAAGGAAAACTGGGCAGAGTATTTTTAGCCAAACTCCCTGATCTTGGTCCAGGGGTCTCCCCGGGACCCTGCCAGGGCAAAAAGCATTTTTTTAAAAAAAATTCACTGCAAAGTGTGTGAATATTTACGAGTTTTGTTGTGAATGTTTAAAAAAACAAGCAAGGTCTCCTGCGCTGACTTTTAATTTTACCCCTGCGTTGGCAAAGTTCCGGGGCATATGTGTATCTGAAAGCCGTTGGGGTACAAGCAGCATGTGTATATCTTCAGGGAGGAAGGAAGGGCACCAGAGTCTCTCACAGTGACTTTCCGTGCTCTAGTCACAATACCCTCTGCACTACCTGCCACAACCCGCTCCTGCACCGGATCTCCTCATCTGTGCTTGTTTCCGTTATGCCCCTGCGCACTTTTGTCCGCCAGTATCCGGGATCATACTGTACGTCGCATGTGACGTCGACCGAGCAGGACTGTGCACTGTGACTTGAGCAGGGGAGCCGCATCAGGTGAGCAGAGCCCTGGATCTCCACGGCCACTAGCGCGCACATAAGCATGGGAGCAAACTGCGGACCCGGGGCAGCGCGGACGGTTCAGCCATGGATTGAAGCATGTTTTAGGTTTGCAGAGCGGAGGGTACTGTGCTGCTGCTTGGGAATGTGGGCATCAGCAAGCTGTCTGGTCGCTGCATCCTGTAACTACACACTACATTCATGCATGTTCTGGGGCAGAGGAAATGAAGATAGACAGCGAATTATGCAATATATTCTTATAGGAGTGATTCATTAATTGAGTTCCACTTGCAAGGCACTGAAGAACTCTGAAACCTGGTTCAATCTACGCACACATACAGACTCAAAATGTTCTGTTTGATTTGTGGGACTTGGCTTTGTTCCTTGGCTCTGTGAGCGGAGTGGGCGCTAACTGTATGCTCTGCTGGACACCGGAGTTCCTGTGAGGGCTCTGCAGCTTCGCCTCTACAAGGGTTTGTCTGGGAATTAAAATCACTATTAACAGAACATGTGTTTGTCGGTAGGAAATTTCAATGAATAGCAAGCAGGCTGCTGCGTCTGGCATTCATGACAAGGCTCAGAACTAATGCAAGAAGTGTTTTATTGGCGTGATTTATTGATTGACTGCGAAGGCCAAATATACAGACTATGTTGGCACGTTACTGTCATCTGGGCATGCACTACCGTGAAGTCGATTGTCAGTCACACAACATAAGCAGTTATTTCTGTTCACTACTTAGAGCGCCACTCGCTTCTTTTCTTAAAAGTTATATGTTTAGTTAGTTATTTTTTTTTGTATTAAAACGACAACTCCATACAAACCATACATTTTTAATGTTTATCCTACTAATTACAAACAACACTTTAAAAAGCAGACATTAAGGTCAGGGCCCTAGCTTGGTCAGTAAGATTAGGCGGGTGTGAGCTCCAAGTTTCCCAACAAGTATGCTGGCATATAGTGATAAAATATTTTTTTTGAGAAGCAGAACATGAGGGGGTCCAAGCGGCAGTGGAAGGGATGGCAGTGGTGGCAGTCTGACAGTCATCAGGTTGGCGGTCCGACTGCTTCAGGTAGGCAGTCAAACTGCCGTATTATGAGTCATGCTGTCCTGTGGAGCAAGGTTGTCGCGACTCTGCTGGCACCGCCAGGCAGCACAGTGATGAGGATGCTTAAACAGGCAGGCAGAGCCTGTGTTGCTGCTGGACCAACTACAAGTTAGTGCACCACAAATGTGACCATGGCAGGCCAACCATCATACCTCAGAAGGTGGAAATGGATGGTATAAAGTAAGACACTCACCTCCAGGCAGTCTAACTCGTCTGATGCCACCATGGAGCCCATTACACATATCCTGTCACTTCTGATGGGCCTCTAAGGTGCACAAAAAAAATGCCGCTGTGGACACCACCAACCATTAAGTACACACACCTACCCTTATCAGAACACTTCATGACAGATGGTTGCACTGTTACACACATCATGGGGGGGTGGCACGCCCACCAAGTACACGTCACTTTCCATGCACAGACTGAAACATACATGAAAACGAACACCTTCATAATCACAATATGCCCCCTTTGGGCAGCTCAATCACACTGCATTGCAACACCACACAAAAACACATGGCCACACATCTTGCAACAGTGAAGTCTACACAACATTCATCCACCCATCACCAACTACACACAAACATCACATATACAAAAAGTACCACACTCACATTCCACACAGGCCAGGGACTGGCGACACATACAAAATACAAATGTATCAATGTGTCATGGAACACAAACAATACTACCATGAAACAGCCCTACAATGGACATACACATCACAGCACAATGGCATGCACAATATACAGAGAGACAAATAGACAAAGATCACAAGTCACACAATGCTTGCACAATTGGGATGGGGCACCAGGAACACTCAGGGATGGAGGGTGCATGGGACATATATCATCTTGCAGCTGCCCATAAAACAACATTTGCACAAGAAAGGGCCCTACGTGTGTCTCAACGACAAACAATACTAGACACAAATGATTTTCCCATCTGAACAATGTGGAAGTAGAAACACAAGCACAAACAGATCCAACTGTAGGGGATATACCTCCACAGGAACTAGCTGCAAGGGCCCCCCACGTAAATGGACACATGCACAGTCAAATCCAATCAAAGCTAGAACAACTGAACACACTCCATGTCTGCCCTAACAAAACTCAAGCTGACACACATCAGATGAATACATAGGCCATATCAGGGGGACAAATCTGACACCATACATATTCACATTAGACATCACAAGGTGAAATTCCATAACAAACAGTACACAATGCCATAACACCACCATTGCATTCACACCCACATATCAATACACTCAACATATACCCTTCTCGTGGGGAACATCAGCACTGCCCACAAAGTCACATACTGCAAAGAACTGCAAATAGAGCAGCAGGCAGGCTGAGACACACACACAACTGTAGCTACACAACACAAGTCACTCATGAACAACAATAAGGTAAAAAAGGAATTGCATGACAAATGTATACACAAAAAACTCAACTGTTTGGGTTTACTAACTACAAAACAAATTAAAGCCCAAAGGACATTGGCCAGTACATATTCAAGTGCAGTACTAGCACAGTGTTGTACCTAAACTTGACTCCCAACTGCCATTTAATCTCCACAGGAAGGGGCATCAAGGAGGCAGGCAGGCATCTCAGGGATTATCTGGAGGGTGGGTCGGATCTGGGAGGGGAGTTTGGGTGTCGGTTTGGGAGAATGGTCACCTTCTTCAGAGAGGTAGGATTCTTCCTGGCAGGGGTGGTGTTCTTGTTGGGGGGAAGGGGTATGGATGCTTGCAATGGGGGCAGGGGAGGCCTTGGAGGTAGAAGGGACAGCCTGGGAGGTGGGTGGGGGTCTTCTGGGTTTGGTGCGGGTGGCGGGAACAGTGGAAAGGTCAAGGTCTAACAATAAAAGTTGCTTAGGAACACGGGCGGTCATCAGCAGGGGTCGGGAGTTTGAAGGTTGAAGGAGTGTTTGTAGGCTGTGCTGGTGTGGATGTTATGGATACGTGCTGATGGGAAGTCTGCTTGTGCTTGGTGGGTGCCTGTTGTGTGGGTGAGTTTAGGCGTTTGTGTGTCTTGTGTGGCTGGGAGATGGAGGTGCTAGGAGATGCAGTGGTGGGTGGGTGTGTTGCTGCTGGGTTGGCGACTGCAGTTATGGTGGATGTCTGTGTGTCTGTAGGTGTGGTGTCTGCAGGTGTGGTGCTTTTTGTGGATGTCTGCTGGGGTGGTATCTGTGGGTTTGATGGGTGTGTGTCAGTAACTGTTGGTGTGATGCCTGTGGATATGCTGGATGTGGTGTTTGTGACGCTGGGGGTGGTTGGGGTGTCAAGGGAAGTTATGGCTGTTACTATGTCTGTGGGTGGATGTTGTTTGTGTGCATGTGGATGTGTTTTGTGCTGCTTGTGTTTATGTGCACTCCTCTTGGATGTTGAGGTGGATGTTGAAGTGGATGTCTGTGAGTAGGTAGGAGAAGGGGGATTTGGAGTGGGAAGAGGGAGGAGAAGGGGAGACGGATGGTGGGGGTGACTCTCTGCCATCAGTGATGAGGCCAGAGCCTGAAAAGATCTCAGTCACCTGTTGGCATACACATGTAGGACAATGCAATGTCCATTTCCACAGATCCCACACAAGGCCATGCATATATCCATATGTCACATACATCATGATCCTACAATACGAAATGATGGTCCAAACTTCAGACATGTTGATGACAGCATTTCAATAGCCTGGAGAAGGTTAAACAGAGATACCCATGTCACACTGGGAAACTATCTACATTGTACACCTCACCAATTAATTATTGTTCCAATAGAGACAAGGGGGTACTATCAATGCCCTGCAGATAGGCTGCACATGTTGTATGTTAATGAACACTGTAGACATCATGTCTAATATGTCAGGGAGAGATGTCCCCAAAAACACAAAATGATTCAGCAAGCCCCAGGATCATGCCCACTAATGTCTGGCACCCCTTACAATGACATACTCTGAATGCTTCAGTTGAAGCTATTAGTACTTTGCATGTTGGAGAGATAAAGAAGAAGCAAAGACTTCTTGGAGGCACACACCATGTTGCCCAATGGGAAGCAACATCATCATCCCCATTATGGTCATGCAAACCCATATGTCTGTTAGTGGATGTATGCCTGTACCCAAACACAAGTGTCTAAAATATAACTGCAAGCCACTCCATGATGCGTGTCATCAGTCAAGGCACATACCTTAACCTGTACACATGTGCTATGCATTTTCTTCACATGATGCCACATCAAGCTTAAAGATATTCTCATTGTGGCTCTGAACTCTAGGCTTATCTGCAATGTCCTTCATTGCTACTGCAGTAGAACATTCAAAATAACATGTTATGATGCACAAGGGAATGTGTCAGCCAATGAACAGTGATGACACCCTCCTTTATGTGGCAAACCTTGAAATGTAAACACATTGAAATGTACAATTCCACAAACAGTTTGATATGCACAGATAGGTGAGGGAATACAGGCATCATCCCATCAACATAGGTAGACAATTCATGAAACTTCAGCTTACAACTGTTTCTTAAAGAGGGAGGGACAATGCTGACATGTAGGCACAAGGAATGTCGGGACCAGTGAGTGATAACTCATCTCAATAGTTATTCCTCACCTACCACGGAAAAGCAGTGAGCCATAGCTTTACTCAATGTAAGCCCTGACACATATATGTTGGACACCACCACATTACAGACTGCAGTGATGCACCAGCAACCATCAAACACGGAAAAAACAATTCTTGGGTAGCACATGCCAACCTACACATTTACATTGACACATGGCTGAGGATAGTGATCCATCACCTACTTACCTGTGGACTGGAAGGCTGAGGAGTAGTGGTCCTTTGCCTAGATGTTATACACACTACAACAATCAGTACTTGATTGATCAATGCACCCAGCCATATGTTGTCTTTTCAGAGCAAGTGGTGTGAGGATTCCACACATATTTTGTTCTAAGTCCATGCTCCAATAGGCAAAGCAAGGCACAGCAGTATAAGACATATGACTTGTCAACACAAACAATCTCTCCTCCACTGTGTGACACATAGCTCATTCATAATAGTCAGGGGAAACAGTCCGAACTTCACTCAATCAC
The DNA here is from genome assembly GCF_031143425.1 of Pleurodeles waltl. Lineage (NCBI taxonomy): Eukaryota > Metazoa > Chordata > Amphibia > Caudata > Salamandridae > Pleurodeles > Pleurodeles waltl. Next base: position 1,572,425,440 of record NC_090444.1, read on the forward strand.
TTGGCAATGGGACAGACAAGAATATGCCCTCTACTCACCCCCTTGTGGTTGCTGTGCTGCCCTCAAATGCCAAACTCCGGATAGGCCACCACCAGAATGAGTGCCATTAGGTTGGCCATGGCCCAACAGGCACCCCACCCATGTTGGGAGTACAGCCCCAGCTGGGCCTCCACAATCTTCTGGGCTCAGTGTCTCAGGTCCTCCCACCTCTTTCTGCAGTGGGCGCTCTGTCAACTGGGGCCCTACAGGCTCTGCATCTTCTTGGCAATGACTCTCCATACCCCTTTCTTCTGATGGGTGTTGACCTACATGAATGCAAAAGACAAATCAAGAGATCATGAAAACAAATATCATCACAAATGGTTCAGTCACATCCATGTCAGTTACATCAAGATATAGCATTCTCACATTGTCAACACTCCCAATTGTGACACATACAAGCCAATAAATACATGGACATGACTCAAGGCATACATTTCCCTATCTGCAGATTAACCCACCACCCTGCTCACGTGCTACAATGAATAGGCAGGTGTACTGACATCTCTGGGGGAATTGCCCTAGCAACCAGAATGAGATGTGAGCCACTATGAGACACATCACACCTCTGTGGCTACTGCACAATAGGCACCTTAGGCACGAATGGACCAGCACATTCTCATTCTGTGATGATGACTCTTTGAATACAGCCCCTACAGGCTACTGTCAGAGTACAAACACCAAATAACAAATAGGTAACAATGAAAGGGCTGGCATGGTGGGCATAGAAAATGTTTACCCTGTCCACATGTGGACATTTGCAATAAACAATGCAGACACATGTCACTTCAGGGTGTGGGGATCTGTGGTATCTACCTATACCACAGAACATGCTTTCAGACATGTGTGGCTATCCTACAGGGATGGCATCCAAAAAACAAAGGCATGCATTGGCCAGTTTCTGCTATGTGATCAAGCTACACAAGTCACACATCATGGTCTCCCTGGAATCAACACACTGTCTGCACTGTAGGACTGTCATTTAGGCAATAATCCTGCAGAGGACAGATATGACCTGTATGAAGGTAACAACAGGGCCGTGGGAGTGAGAGACCTGTCAGGAGTCAGTGACACACATTGACAATGACTCTAAGTGCACATGTGGACTAGATCAGTAACTTACCACTTTACCCATTCCCAATCTGAGCAAAGGAATTAGGCATTATGGGCAGCACTTTACAACAGAGCCTCAGATTTTCCACATCACAGTGCCGCAGTTGCATAGCCACAGAGACCCCACCCCAGCCTAGACTATGACCCATGCTGGGAGATATATGTGACATGCCCTGGTCTCTGCAGGATGAGCAGTCAGAACATACATGACATCCTGTTTCAATCACCTCCATGCATAACAGTACATCATGTAGGCAGCAGCAAATTGGCATTTGGTGTGTATATCAACCTGGAGGGCAGGGATAGTGATGATATGACTTACAAACAACAGTCTAGCATGGGCAGATGTACTTAGAAATATCTGTGGCAACATTCACATAGCTCACATTACTCATAACTGACACATACAAGATGCATACTCAGGTCATGCTGTCATGCACATACATGTAGTCTAACATATGCAACATTCATTAGGAAAGAGATGTCAGTGGGTGGCTGTAATGTCACCTCACCAGTTATGCGCATCTAATGCAAGATAGATAATAGAACACAATGACCACCCATCATATTGTTTCTGAAGTGAACATGTGGCACTGACCAACTGTACATGCACATTGAGTTTCACATTGATATAACACAGACCACACTTACAGGCACACGAGTACTCGATCTGCCACACATGGGCACACTCTAGCCTGTGAGGACGACAAGGATGGTTAAGTACAGAGAAAACTGTGCACATGTGACACTTACCTGTTTCTCTGGTGCACCATAGAACTGTTTATAGAGGGGTAGGACTTTAATCACCAGTTTCTCCAACTCCTCTGGAGAGAAAGCAGGGGCCCTATCACCTGCTGGACATAACATGTTTTCTCCCAGTGGTGGTAAACAGCAGCTCAATAGTGGAGGTCTTGCTGGCAGGAGTGTCAGGAGTCAACTGAGGGATTTAGCAGAACATGGCAGTCATGTCTGCCACTTATGCAGCCGTCACCATCGGCGGACACAGCCATTGGCACGTGACTGCAACTGTCAACAACATTAGCATAGGGCTGTGTCCGCCACAATTGCAACCCCCTACCGCCATGACGACTTCAGCCAGCAGACGTGGGCGGTTCCTAATGTCCAATGGAGTACGTTAGGCAGTCGCCATTTTGGGAGCCTGAAATGCGAGATTGGAATATAGATTCTGCATCACACATCTGAAATTGTCTTTTTTTGTGCAAATACCTGCTCATCTTAACCTGTTTTGTAGGTCCTACTACTGAAACACCATTGATGTATGTTGCAGGGCACAGATGGTAATTCTGCTTGATACATTCAGTGACATACCAAGAGACATTTGTGATGCATAATTCAGATTTAGGTCCAGTTACATGTGGTTTACATGTGTGGCATAGCTAGGGGCTGTCATGTGAACTTTGTGTCATTGACAGCTGTAAAAGATGTACTGTTTGCCATGTCCATCTTCAATAACATGTCTTGTCACATGTTAACCTGGACATGCATCATGTATGTTGCTGTGGACATAGTGACTAATGTCAGAACTCATTTCCCGTCATATTTAGGTACCAAGGGAGATGGAGGATGCGACAACCACTGGTCTACTATTCCCTGCCACACCTACAGGCCATAAAAGAAAGACATGTTATACTCCCGTATCCTTTGAATCAGTGGCCAATAGTGGATCTATGTCATCACTTGGAGCCAGATCTGATGCCAGCTATTAGTCATCCAAACAGCATACAATCCATTGTACAAGTCATGTCAGTCTTGCACTTCCTTGCAACAGAGACCTTCCAACATACAGGGCCTGATTCTAACTTTGGAGGACGGTGTTAAACCGTCCCAAAAGTGGCGGATATACCACCTACCGTATTACGAGTTCCATAGGATATAATGGACTCGTAATACGGTAGGTGGTATATCCGCCACTTTTGGGACGGTTTAACACCGTCCTCCAAAGTTAGAATCAGAACCACAGTGTCCCAAACCGGTGGTATGTCCTAACCTATGTTCAGTCTGGTGTTGAGGGGTGCCCTCTCAGCACTGTTGGACAGCTACACCCAGTTTCCCCAACGTGAGGATTTATCCCATGTGAAGACGGACGTTTATGGTTTTGCACACATCCCACATGTGGTGGGGCACCACATGTCAATGAACAAGTATACCAAATCCAAGAGAATTTCCATTCCATCAATGTCTAAATTGTATGTTTGGCAGACCTCTACATCTCACATTGCTGTGCCTGTATCCTGGGTTCAGTCCATGTTGTCCATGTTGCCTTCATTATGTGAAACAGCACAATCCACCAACCAATGTTACAACTGTACCCAGAAAGGGCCTGGCTGCTGGTAAGTGCCATACGTACTGTCTGTGTGTGTGCAATGTCTGGTGAGGATTTACTGATAAGAGTGACACATTGTTGCACATATGTCCTTTTCCTTAACAGGATACTCTGCATATCCAAACTCCGCTGAGGAATCCAACTATGCCAGGGGAAGTCTGCTTCAAAGAGGCCCATGTAAGAACAAGGTGAGTATTAGAACAGGCTTATGGACTCCTAAAGGCAAGATTTAGTTGTCTGGACCAGACAAGTGGACCCCTCCTTTACTAACCCGGGAAAGTGTGTAAGATCATTATGGCCCGCTGTATGCTCCACAACATTGCCCTGAGGAGGAACATACCATACATCCCAGAGGAGAGGGAGCCTGCAGTGCCACCAGGTGAGCCTCCTGAAATGCCAAGTGAGGATGACAGTGGTGAAGAGGAAGGTGCAGACTTGCAGCAGGATCTCATCAATGACCACTTTTCCTGATTGTAAGTATGTTGTGATGTAATGACTGTGACTGTGTGTAGGACTGTAGATGTCAGGATGTGTGAAGTTGAATGTCTTGCCATTACATTGGGGAGCTGATGTTCAGCAATATTAAGACAAAGGCTACTTGAAGAGTTAGCCTCTGACATATCCCCACCTTGATGATGTTGCTTTGTTTGTGTCAGTCCCATTGCATCTTGAATTAATTTTCTGATGTTTGCTATGTGATTTGTGCAATAGGTATGTTTCCAACACTGCTCCTTTTTTGTCTTTGTACAGGTCCCTTCAACCTGACATCCTCATGTGAGCATGAGTTGTGACACTGGTAGGTATCTGATGCTGTTCAGGCATAGGAAGTAGACATGGATTGTTCCAGGTAATGTGAGTCAAAGATTTAAGGTGTATTAGACCTGTGCCAAGGCTGCTTGAACAGTATGTGGGTAGAAGAACTGAAGTGCACACCATACTTGTAGAGTGTGCTGTGGTGGACACATTGCTACATGTGTGTGAGCCTACGGGTATGAAATATGTTGTCTGCAAGTACAAGCCAGGCATTCACCCTTTACATAGGCTAAACACTATTCTTGTATGACCTGTATATAGCTGTAGGTTTGTTTCATCATTGCAGGCCACTCTGCCTGTACCACAACACTGACATATGTTTGTGTCATACCTCTAGATGCATGTATGTGATGTTGGATTACTCTGGTGTGGTATGTGATATGGCTCAAGCTGGTGACATTAATCCCTTTTCTGTTTGCCTATTTCACAGAACAATGTCTGACAAGGCCCTTCCTGTCTGTAGTTTGGGGGACTGTACCTCAGAATATCTACCCTGACCCAATATGAGTCAGCCATTCTTGTCTCTTACAGTCCAGACATATGGACAACCTATGTGCTATATGGTGCAATAAAATGTTTGGTGTGACTAGACACTTGTAGCAATGTGTTGATGTGTGTTGGCAGTAATCCTTAGAAGGAAACTGTTTCTGTAACACATCCCTCCTTGCACTAGTATCTTGTGTCTTCATTATTTTGTTCACATGTTCTTACATTCTACATAGCAACAATTGGAACAGTAGCAAACAGACACATACTTTGTGACGGATGGATTTATTGAACATTTGTGCATAAACTGACACTGGGGCATGGTGGAAAAGGAAAGTAAAGGGTTCAGTCATGTTTGAGTAAATCATTGGAGTATATGCCACAGCACTGTATGTCCAAAGTTTAGTGCACTCCTCCCATAGGAAAGAGAAGATGGTTGAAGAACAGTGAACAGGGTGTAAATGTGGCACACAAAGAAGTTCCGTCAGGGAGAGGTCATTTGCTAGCCGTGGTTGGTGTCTGCCCATCTGCACCCCCTGAATTCTGCGCATGGAAGCCCTGACTAGCATTGGTGGTTGAGCTCTAGCTACAGAGGCAGGGGTGTCTGCGGTAGGATCTTTACCAGACAGGGCTTCCCTTCCAGTGATGACGACAGGCCTGGTGTTGCTGTGCCAAAGGAAGGGGTAAAGTGTTGCTGACATTCCCTGATAAGGATTTGGCTAATGTCCCTCAATACCCCTGTTATGGAGGCCAGGTTGGTATTGGTGGCCTCCTACTGCTCACTCATATCCCTATGGCTGTCCCTCTGCAGCTGCTTGATTTCACGGAGTTTGGTAAGTACCTGGCCCATCACACCTTGGGACTATTGATAGACCCCGAAGCCTTAGATTATAGTGACCTGGCCTGGAGCATCCCCAGTGGCCTTACCCTGGCTGCCAACAGCATTCCTCCAATGCATCCTACCCCCACAGGCCTGTTCCCTTGCCACAGGATGCTCTCTCCCACTGGTTCCAGTACCATCATTGTCCAAGATGTTGGGCTGCAACTCAGGATCCTAGACAGGGGGCACATAATTGTAGGTACTATCTTAGGGACATATGTTAGGGGGTGAATGGTTCCCTGTGATGTTGAGGCAACCAGGCTGGGAGGTCTTAATGTGGGTACAGTGAGACTCACTGTAGGGGTCTGTCCAGATTGCCCAGGGAACACACCTTGACACTGAGGTTGTTCCGTCTCTTCCTGATGTCGTCCTTGTGCACAGGGTGCTGCCTACAAAATTCACTCTGTCGACCATCCTATCCCACATTTCCATGTTCCTACTGAGAGTAGTATCCTCCAAACAGTTGTGACCCCACTCTTATGATTTCATCCACCATGACTCTTAACTCTTCATCTGTGAAACTGGGATGTTTGGAAAGTGACATGGTAGGAAAAAAGAAAATTATTGAGGAATGACAGTGACTTACTAAGAAAGGTAATGCCAAAGGGTGTGACTGGACAAAAGTGTGTGCAGGGTGTTAAATGGATTGGTGATAAAAAGGGGTACCTAATCTATGTAATCTACAGAAAAGAGTCACTTTGGCATCTGTTTGGCGTTGGTGATGCTGAGAACTGTAGTGTGTAGGGTATGCTTTATAGTGTCATTTGCAGGTGTGTCCAGTTTGGCAATATGTGTCAGCTCTGTTGTTTTCAAATTCATCCAATGTGCTGTTGTTTATTAGTTTGGTGACGGCAGACCACTGTGTTTCGGATCCTCATTGGCTGACAGCCATACGTGCCCACCACTGTGCTTTTGGACTTGTAATACAGTCAGCGGTTGGTCGCGGGGCTGTCAGTACTTGATGTCAGACTGCGTATTTCCAGGCCTCTGCGCCGCTTTCAGTCTGGGCTTTTTGGTTGGCCGTCAATGGTCCTGCCTTTATAACTCGTAGTAGGGCAGTATGGGAGGCCACCAACATGGCGGTCTATTTGGGACCACCAACTTGGCGGTCCAACTGCCAAACACAAAATGAGGCCCTAAGTATATAATTACTCTGGATAGCACAGAACCACAGGCTTTAAATAGGTCTTGGCAGAGTTCACGGAGTTCTGCTATATGGAACTCCGCACAGTGCCCAAAAAACTTCACAGCACTATGCGATGTTCCGTGAGTGGTGGATTTTGGGTAAGGCACACTGTTCACACTGATTTTCAGTGCAGAAGTATACAATCAGTGCGAACGACACTACGCGGCGCAATAGAGGGTGCTAAATTATTTTTGCCACTCAAGTAGATTTTCTACTAGAGTGGTGGCTTCCTCAACACAAGCGGCAGCTTTCCTAATGCGAGCAGACCGTGACCACTTGCATTCAGAAATCTTGATCACGCTCACCAACTTAGAAATTTCTCTCGCTCGCCCTCACCAACTTAACATTGGCGAGCGCAAGAAAAAACTCTGCTGTGTGTCACTTCACAGAGCTTTTCAGAACTCTGCGCAGAGTATGGAGTGGGGAAAACTCTGCAAACTCCACTGGCGGAGCAGAATTCTTTACCCACCCCTTGGTTTAAATTGTGACAAAATGTCTGTACATGTATGAATGTACCAAGGATTGAGGGATTGCCTATGCTGTCTTTAATGTAGTATTTTAATTGCTGTTTTCTGCTTTATAACTGTTGGAGCTGTTTTACTTTATTTTTAATAATTGTTTCTTGACTTCATTTTTGATGTTTGTTCAGAAAACAGTTTATCTGTGGAGAAGCGGAAGATCTATGATATCAGAAGTGAACTTGGATGTCAGCCATGGCCCAGGGTCTCACTTTGTTGACCAAACTTTTGATTATATCAAGGATCCACCCTCTAGTAGCTACAGGCATTGAATAGCTTTTTGTTGTCATTATGTTCTTTTTAAGACGATTTCACAATTGTAACTGTATCATGTACAGATTATCTTCTGAATACTAAAATAATCTCATATGATGTAATAAAAGGATTTATTGCATAGATGCCTGCTATATACAACAGTACTCCACTTAGACCAAAAATGTTAAGTCTTTTATGTTCATGATGACATAAGGCCCATGTGATTAGCTTGGCACTGAGCAGTCAGGCTTAACTTAAAAGGCAATGTGTAAATTATTTGTGCAATAAATCATGCAAAACACAGTGAAACCACCACAAAAGTACACCGCACAGGTTTAGAAAAACATACATATTTATCTGAATGAATTAACCCCTTCGCTGCCAGGCCTTTTCCCCCTCCTGTGCCAGGCCTTTTTTTTGCCTATTTGGGGCAGTTCGCGCTTAGGCCCTCATAACTTTTTGTCCACATAAGCTAACCAAGCCAAATTTGCGTCCTTTTTTTCCAACATCCTAGGGATTCTAGAGGTACCCAGACTTTGTGGGTTCCCTTGAAGGAGGCCAAGAAATTGGCCAAAATACAGTGAAAATTTCGTTTTTTTCAAAAAAATTGGAAAAAGTGGCTGCCGAAGAAGGCTTGTGGTTTTTCCCCTGAAAATGGCATCAACAAAGGGTTTGCGGTGCTAAACTCAGCAGCTTCCCAGCTTTCAGGAACAGGCAGACTTGAATCAGAAAACCCAATTTTTCAACACAATTTTGGCATTTTACTGGGACATACCCCATTTTTGCAGTTTTTTGTGCTTTCAGCCTCCTTCCAGTCAGTGACAGAAATGGGCATGAAACCAATGCTGGATCCCAGAAACCTAAACATTTCTGAAAAGTAGACAAAATTCTGAATTCAGCAAGGGGTCATTTGTGTAGATCCTACAAGGGTTTCCTACAGAAAATAACAACTGAAAAAGAAAAATATTGAAATTGAGTTGAAAAAAACATAAATGTTTCTCTACGTTTTACTCTGTAACTTTTCCCTGCAATGTCAGATTATTGAAAGCAATATACCGTTACGTCTGCTGGACTCCTCTGGTTGTGGGGATATATAGGGCTTGTAGGTTCATCAAGAACCCAAGGAACCCAGAGCCAATAAATGAGCTGCACCCTGACGTGCGTTTTCATTCTATACCGGGTATACAGCAAATCATTTGCTGAAATATAAAGAGTAAAAAATTGCTATCAAGAAAACCTTTGTATTTCCAAAAAGGGCACAAGATAAGGTGTTGAGGAGCAGTGGTTATTTGCACATATCTGAATTCCGGGGTGACCAAACTAGCATGTGAATTACAGGGCATTTCTCAAATAGATGTCTTTTTTACACACTCTCCTATATTTGGAAGGAAAAAATGTAGAGAAAGACAAGGGGCAATAACACTTGTTTTGCTAATCTATGTTCCCCCAAGTCTCGCGATAAAAAAGATACCTCACTTGTGTGGGTAGGCCTAGCGCCTGCGACAGGAAACGCCCCAAAGCGCAACGTGGACACATCCACATTTTTTGAAGAAACCAGAGGTGTTTTTTGTGAAGTGCCTACCTGTAGATTTTGGCCTCTAGCTCAGCCGGCACCTAGGGAAACCTACCAAACCTGTGCATTTCTGAAAACTAGAGACCTAGGGGAATCCAAGGAGGGGTGACTTGCGGGGCTCGGACCAGGTTCTGTTACCCAGAATCCTTTGCAAACCTCAAAATTTGGCTAAAAAAACACATGTTCCTAACATTTCTTTGGCAGAAAGTTCTGGAATCTGAGAGGAGCCACAAATTTCCTTCCACCCAGCGTTCCCCCAAGTCTCCCGATAAATATTATACCTCACTTGTGTGGGTAGGCCTAGCGCCCGCGACAGGAAACACCCCAAAGCGCAACGTGGACACATCCAAATTTTTTGAAGAAAACAGAGGTGTTTTTTGCGAAGTGCCTACCTGTAGATTTTGGCCTTTAGCTCAGCCAGCACCTAGGGAAACCTACCAAACCTGTGCATTTCTGAAAACTAGAGACCTAGGGGAATCCAAGATGGGGTGACTTGCGGGGCTCGGACCAGGTTCTGTTACCCAGAATCCTTTGCAAACCTCAAAATTTGGCTAAAAATACACATGTTACTCACATTTCTGTGGCAGAAAGTTCTGGAATCTGAGAGGAGCCACAAATTTCCTTCCTCCCAGCGTTCCCCCAAGTCTCCCGATAAAAATGATACCTCACTTGTGTGGGTAGGCCTAGCGCCCGCGACAGGAAACGCCCCAAAGCGCAACGTGGACACATCCAAATTTTTGGAAGAAAACAGAGGTGTTTTTTGCGAAGTGCCTACCTGTAGATTTTGGCCTCTAGCTCAGCCGGCACCTAGGGAAACCTACCAAACCTGTGCATTTCTGAAAACTAGAGACCTAGGGGAATCCAAGATGGGGTGACTTGCGGGGCTCGGACCAGGTTCTGTTACCCAGAATCCTTTGCAAACCTCAAAATTTGGCTAAAAATACACATGTTACTCACATTTCTGCGGCAGAAAGTTCTGGAATCTGAGAGGAGCAACAAATTTCCTTCCACCCAGCGTTCCCCCAAGTCTCCCGATAAAAATGATACCTCACTTGTGTGGGTAGGCCTAGCGCCCGCGACAGGAAATGCCCCAAAGCGCAACGTGGACACATCCAAATTTTTGGAAGAAAACAGAGGTGTTTTTTGCGAAGTGCCTACCTGTAGATTTTGGCCTCTAGCTCAGCCGGCACCTAGGGAAACCTACCAAACCTGTGCATTTCTGAAAACTAGAGACATAGGGGAATCCAAGATGGGGTGACTTGTGGGGCTCGGACCAGGTTCTGTTACCCAGAATCCTTTGCAAACCTCAAAATTTGGCTAAAAAAAAACATGTTCCTCACATTTCTGTGGCAGAAAGTTCTGGAATCTGAGAGGAGCTACAAATTTCCTTCCACCCAGCGTTCCCCCAAGTCTCCCGATAAAAATGATACCTCACTTGTGTGGGTAGGCAAAGCGCCCGCGACAGGAAACGCCCCAAAGCACAACGTGGACACATCCAAATTTTTGGAAGAAAACAGAGGTGTTTTTTGCGAAGTGACTACCTGTAGATTTTGGCCTGTAGCTCAGCCGCCACCTAGGGAAACCTACCAAACCTGTGCATTTCTGAAAACTAGAGACCTAGGGGAATCCAAGATGGGGTGACTTGCGGGGCTTGGACCAGGTTCTGTTACCCAGAATCCTTTGCAAACCTCAAAATTTGGCTAAAAAAACACATGTTCCTCACATTTCTGTGGCAGAAAGTTCTGGAATCTGAGAGGAGCCACAAATTTCCTTCCACCCAGCGTTCCCCCAAGTCTCCCGATAAAAATGATACCTCACTTGTGTGGGTAGGCCTAGCGTCCGCGACAGGAAACGCCCCAAAGCGCAACGTGGACACATCCAAATTTTTGGAAGAAAACAGAGGTGTTTTTTGCGAAGTGCCTACCTGTAGATTTTGGCCTCTAGCTCAGCCGGCACCTAGAGAAACCTACCAAACCTGTGCATTTCTGAAAACTAGAGACCTAGGGGAATCCAAGATGGGGTGACTTGCGGGGCTCGGACCAGGTTCTGTTACCCAGAATCCTTTGCAAACATCAAAATTTGGCTAAAAATACACATGTTACTCACATTTCTGCGGCAGAAAGTTCTGGAATCTGAGAAGAGCCACAAATTTCCTTCCACCCAGCGTTCCCCCATGTCTCCCGATAAAAATGATACCTCACTTGTGTGGGTAGGCCTAGCGCCCGCGACAGGAAACGCCCCAAAGCGCAACGTGGACACATCCAAATTTTTGGAAGAAAACAGAGGTGTTTTTTGCGAAGTGCCTACCTGTAGATTTTGGCCTCTAGCTCAGCCGGCACCTAGGGAAACCTACCAAACCTGTGCATTTCTGAAAACTAGAGACATAGGGGAATCCAAGATGGGGTGACTTGTGGGGCTCGGACCAGGTTCTGTTACCCAGAATCCTTTGCAAACCTCAAAATTTGGCTAAAAAAAAACATGTTCCTCACATTTCTGTGGCAGAAAGTTCTGGAATCTGAGAGGAGCCACAAATTTCCTTCCACCCAGCGTTCCCCCAAGTCTCCCGATAAAAATGATACCTCACTTGTGTGGGTAGGCAAAGCGCCCGCGACAGGAAACGCCCCAAAGCGCAACGTGGACACATCCAAATTTTTGGAAGAAAACAGAGGTGTTTTTTGCGAAGTGACTACCTGTAGATTTTGGCCTGTAGCTCAGCCGCCACCTAGGGAAACCTACCACACCTGTGCATTTCTGAAAACTAGAGACCTAGGGGAATCCAAGATGGGGTGACTTGCGGGGCTTGGACCAGGTTCTGTTACCCAGAATCCTTTGCAAACCTCAAAATTTGGCTAAAAAAACACATGTTCCTCACATTTCTGTGGCAGAAAGTTCTGGAATCTGAGAGGAGCCACAAATTTCCTTCCACCCAGCGTTCCCCCAAGTCTCCCGATAAAAATGATACCTCACTTGTGTGGGTAGGCCTAGCGCCCGCGACAGGAAACGCCCCAAAGCGCAACGTGGACACATCCAAATTTTTGGAAGAAAACAGAGGTGTTTTTTGCGAAGTGCCTACCTGTAGATTTTGGCCTCTAGCTCAGCCGCCACCTAGGGAAACCTACCACACCTGTGCATTTCTGAAAACTAGAGACCTAGGGGAATCCAAGATGGGGTGACTTGCGGGGCTTGGACCAGGTTCTGTTACCCAGAATCCTTTGCAAACCTCAAAATTTGGCTAAAAATACACATGTTACTCACATTTCTGTGGCAGAAAGTTCTGGAATCTGAGAGGAGCCACAAATTTCCTCCCACCCAGCGTTCCCCCAAGTCTCCCGATAAAAATGATACCTCACTTGTGTGGGTAGGCCTAGTGCCCGCGACAGGAAACGCCCCAAAGCGCAACGTGGACACATCCAAATTTTTGGAAGAAAACAGAGGTGTTTTTTGCGAAGTGCCTACCTGTAGATTTTGGCCTCTAGCTCAGCCGGCACCTAGGGAAACCTACCAAACCTGTGCATTTCTGATAACTAGATACCTAGGGGAATCCAAGATGGGGTGACTTGCGGGGCTCGGACCAGGTTCTGTTACCCAGAATCCTTTGCAAACCTCAAAATTTGGCTAAAAATACACATGTTGCTCACATTTCTGTGGCAGAAAGTTCTGGAATCTGAGAGGAGCCACAAATTTCCTTCCACCCAGCGTTCCCCCAAGTCTCCCGATAAAAATGATACCTCACTTGTGTGGGTAGGCCTAGCGCCCACGACAGGAAACGCCCCAAAGCGCAACGTGGACACATCCACATTTTTGGAAGAAAACAGAGGTGTTTTTTGCGAAGTGCCTACCTGTAGGTTTTGGCCTGTAGCTCAGCTGCCACCTAGGGAAACCTACCAAACCTGTGCATTTCTGAAAACTAGAGACCTAGGGGAATCCAAGATGGGGTGACTTGCGGGGCTCGGACCAGGTTCTGTTACCCAGAATCCTTTGCAAACCTCAAAATTTGGCTAAAAAAACACATGTTCCTCACATTTCTGTGGCAGAAAGTTCTGGAATCTGAGAGGAGCCACAAATTTCCTTCCACCCAGCGTTCCCCCCAGTCTCCCGATAAAAATGATACCTCACTTGTGTGGGTAGGCCTAGCGCCCGCGACAGGAAACGCCCCAAAGCGCAACGTGGACACATCCAAATTTTTGGAAGAAAACAGAGGTGTTTTTTGCGAAGTGCCTACCTGTAGATTTTGGACTCTAGCTCAGCCGGCACCTAGGGAAACCTACCAAACCTATGCATTTCTGAAAACTAGAGACCTAGGGGAATCCAAGATGGGGTGACTTGCGGGGCTCGGACCAGGTTCTGTTACCCAGAATCCTTTGCAAACCTCAAAATTTGGCTAAAAATACACATGTTACTCACATTTCTGTGGCAGAAAGTTCTGGAATCTGAGAGGAGCCACAAATTTCCTTCCACCCAGCGTTCCCCCAAGTCTCCTGATAAAAATGATACCTAACTTGTGTGGGTAGGTCTAGCGCCCGCGACAGGAAACGCCCCAAAGCGCAACGTGGACACATCCAAATTTTTGGAAGAAAACAGAGGTGTTTTTTGCGAAGTGCCTACCTGTAGATTTTGGCCTCTAGCTCAGCCGGCACCTAGGGAAACCTACCAAACCTGTGCATTTCTAAAAACTAGAGACCTAGGGGAATCCAAGACGGGGTGACTTGCGGGGCTCGGACCAGGTTCTGTTACCCAGAATCCTTTGCAAACCTCAAAATTTGGCTAAAAATACACATGTTACTCACATTTCTGTAGCAGAAAGTTCTGGAATCTGAGAGGAGCCACAAATTTCCTTCCACCCAGCGTTCCCCCAAGTCTCCCGATAAAAATGATACCTCACTTGTGTGGGTAGGCCTAGTGCCCGCGACAGGAATCGCCCCAAAGCGCAACGTGGACACATCCAAATTTTTGGAAGAAAACAGAGGTGTTTTTTGCGAAGTGCCTACCTGTAGATTTTGGCCTCTAGCTCAGCCGGCACCTAGGGAAACCTACCAAACCTGTGCATTTCTGAAAACTAGAGACATAGGGGAATCCAAGATGGGGTGACTTGCGGGGCTCGGACCAGGTTCTGTTACCCAGAATCCTTTGCAAACCTCAAAATTTGGCTAAAAATACACATGTTACTCACATTTCTGTGGCAGAAAGTTCTGGAATCTGAGAGGAGCCACAAATTTCCTTCCACCCAGCGTTCCCCCAAGTCTCCCAAAAAAATGATACCTCACTTGTGTGGGTAGGCCTAGCGCCCGCGACATGAAACGCCCCAAAGCGCAACGTGGACACATCCAAATTTTTGGAAGAAAACAGAGGTGTTTTTTGCGAAGTGCCTACCTGTAGATTTTGGCCTCTAGCTCAGCCGGCACCTAGGGAAACCTACCAAACCTGTGCATTTCTGAAAACTAGAGACCTAGGGGAATCCAAGATGGGGTGACTTGCGGGGCTCGGACCAGGTTCTGTTACCCAGAATCCTTTGCAAACCTCAAAATTTGGCTAAAAATACACATGTTACTCACATTTCTGTGGCAGAAAGTTCTGGAATCTGAGAGGAGCCACAAATGTCCTTCCACCCAGCGTTCCCCCAAGTCTCCCGATAAAAATGATACCTCACTTGTGTAGGTAGGCCTAGCGCCCGCGACAGGAAACGCCCCAAAGCGCAACGTGGTCACATCCAAACTTTTGGAAGAAAACAGAGGTGTTTTTTGCGAAGTGCCTACCTGTAGATTTTGGCCTCTAGCTCAGCCGGCACCTAGGGAAACCTACCAAACCTGTGCATTTCTGATAACTAGAGACCTAGGGGAATCCAAGATGGGGTGACTTGCGGGGCTCGGACCAGGTTCTGTTACCCAGAATCCTTTGCAAACCTCAAAATTTGGCTAAAAATACACATGTTGCTCACATTTCTGTGGCAGAAAGTTCTGGAATCTGAGAGGAGCCACAAATTTCCTTCCACCCAGCGTTCCCCCAAGTCTCCCGATAAAAATGATAGCTCACTTGTGTGGGTAGGCCTAGCGCCCACGACAGGAAACGCCCCAAAGCGCAACGTGGACACATCCAAATTTTTGGAAGAAAACAGAGGTGTTTTTTGCGAAGTGCCTACCTGTAGGTTTTGGCCTGTAGCTCAGCTGCCACCTAGGGAAACCTACCAAACCTGTGCATTTCTGAAAACTAGAGACCTAGGGGAATCCAAGATGGGGTGACTTGCGGGGCTCGGACCAGGTTCTGTTACCCAGAATCCTTTGCAAACCTCAAAATTTGGCTAAAAAAACACATGTTCCTCACATTTCTGTGGCAGAAAGTTCTGGAATCTGAGAGGAGCCACAAATTTCCTTCCACCCAGCGTTCCCCCCAGTCTCCCGATAAAAATGATACCTCACTTGTGTGGGTAGGCCTAGCGCCCGCAACAGGAAACGCCCCAAAGCGCAACGTGGACACATCCAAATTTTTGGAAGAAAACAGAGGTGTTTTTTGCGAAGTGCCTACCTGTAGATTTTGGCCTCTAGCTCAGCCGGCACCTAGGGAAACCTACCAAACCTGTGCATTTCTGAAAACTAGAGACCTAGGGGAATCCAAGATGGGGTGACTTGCGGGGCTCGGACCAGGTTCTGTTACCCAGAATCCTTTGCAAACCTCAAAATTTGGCTAAAAATACACATGTTACTCACATTTCTGTGGCAGAAAGTTCTGGAATCTGAGAGGAGCCACAAATTTCCTTCCACCCAGCGTTCCCCCAAGTCTCCCGATAAAAATGATACCTAACTTGTGTGGGTAGGTCTAGCTCCCGCGACAGGAAACGCCCCAAAGCGCAACGTGGACACATCCAAATTTTTGGAAGAAAACAGAGGTGTTTTTTGCGAAGTGCCTACCTGTAGATTTTGGCCTCTAGCTCAGCCGGCACCTAGGGAAACCTACCAAACCTGTGCATTTCTAAAAACTAGAGACCTAGGGGAATCCAAGACGGGGTGACTTGCGGGGCTCGGACCAGGTTCTGTTACCCAGAATCCTTTGCAAACCTCAAAATTTGGCTAAAAATACACATGTTACTCACATTTCTGTAGCAGAAAGTTCTGGAATCTGAGAGGAGCCACAAATTTCCTTCCACCCAGCGTTCCCCCAAGTCTCCCGATAAAAATGATACCTCACTTGTGTGGGTAGGCCTAGTGCCCGCGACAGGAATCGCCCCAAAGCGCAACGTGGACACATCCAAATTTTTGGAAGAAAACAGAGGTGTTTTTTGCGAAGTGCCTACCTGTAGATTTTGGCCTCTAGCTCAGCCGGCACCTAGGGAAACCTACCAAACCTGTGCATTTCTGAAAACTAGAGACATAGGGGAATCCAAGATGGGGTGACTTGCGGGGCTCGGACCAGGTTCTGTTACCCAGAATCCTTTGCAAACCTCAAAATTTGGCTAAAAATACACATGTTACTCACATTTCTGTGGCAGAAAGTTCTGGAATCTGAGAGGAGCCACAAATTTCCTTCCACCCAGCGTTCCCCCAAGTCTCCTGATAAAAATGATACCTCACTTGTGTGGGTAGGCCTAGCGCCCGCGACAGGAAACGCCCCAAAGCGCAACGTGGACACATCCAAATTTGTGGAAGAAAACAGAGGTGTTTTTTGCGAAGTGCCTACCTGTAGATTTTGGCCTCTAGCTCAGCCGGCACCTAGGGAAACCTACCAAACCTGTGCATTTCTGAAAACTAGAGACCTAGGGGAATCCAAGATGGGGTGACTTGTGGGGCTCGGACCAAGTTCTGTTACCCAGAATCCTTTGCAAACCTCAAAATTTGGCTAAAAATACACATGTTACTCACATTTCTGTGGCAGAAAGTTCTGGAATCTGAGAGGAGCCACAAATTTCCTTCCACCCAGCGTTCCCCCAAGTCTCCCGATAAAAATGATACCTCACTTGTGTGGGTAGGCCTAGTGCCCGCGACAGGAATCGCCCCAAAGCGCAACGTGGACACATCCAAATTTTTGGAAGAAAACAGAGGTGTTTTTTGCGAAGTGCCTACCTGTAGATTTTGGCCTCTAGCTCAGCCGGCACCTAGGGAAACCTACCAAACCTGTGCATTTCTGAAAACTAGAGACATAGGGGAATCCAAGATGGGGTGACTTGCGGGGCTCGGACCAGGTTCTGTTACCCAGAATCCTTTGCAAACCTCAAAATTTGGCTAAAAATACACATGTTACTCACATTTCTGTGGCAGAAAGTTCTGGAATCTGAGAGGAGCCACAAATTTCCTTCCACCCAGCGTTCCCCCAAGTCTCCCAAAAAAATGATACCTCACTTGTGTGGGTAGGCCTAGCGCCCGCGACAGGAAACGCCCCAAAGCGCAACGTGGTCACATCCAAACTTTTGGAAGAAAACAGAGGTGTTTTTTGCGAAGTGCCTACCTGTAGATTTTGGCCTCTAGCTCAGCCGGCACCTAGGGAAACCTACCAAACCTGTGCATTTCTGATAACTAGAGACCTAGGGGAATCCAAGATGGGGTGACTTGCGGGGCTCGGACCAGGTTCTGTTACCCAGAATCCTTTGCAAACCTCAAAATTTGGCTAAAAATACACATGTTGCTCACATTTCTGTGGCAGAAAGTTCTGGAATCTGAGAGGAGCCACAAATTTCCTTCCACCCAGCGTTCCCCCAAGTCTCCCGATAAAAATGATAGCTCACTTGTGTGGGTAGGCCTAGCGCCCACGACAGGAAACGCCCCAAAGCGCAACGTGGACACATCCAAATTTTTGGAAGAAAACAGAGGTGTTTTTTGCGAAGTGCCTACCTGTAGGTTTTGGCCTGTAGCTCAGCTGCCACCTAGGGAAACCTACCAAACCTGTGCATTTCTGAAAACTAGAGACCTAGGGGAATCCAAGATGGGGTGACTTGCGGGGCTCGGACCAGGTTCTGTTACCCAGAATCCTTTGCAAACCTCAAAATTTGGCTAAAAAAACACATGTTCCTCACATTTCTGTGGCAGAAAGTTCTGGAATCTGAGAGGAGCCACAAATTTCCTTCCACCCAGCGTTCCCCCCAGTCTCCCGATAAAAATGATACCTCACTTGTGTGGGTAGGCCTAGCGCCCGCGACAGGAAACGCCCCAAAGCGCAACGTGGACACATCCAAATTTTTGGAAGAAAACAGAGGTGTTTTTTGCGAAGTGCCTACCTGTAGATTTTGGCCTCTAGCTCAGCCGGCACCTAGGGAAACCTACCAAACCTGTGCATTTCTGAAAACTAGAGACCTAGGGGAATCCAAGATGGGGTGACTTGCGGGGCTCGGACCAGGTTCTGTTACCCAGAATCCTTTGCAAACCTCAAAATTTGGCTAAAAATACACATGTTACTCACATTTCTGTGGCAGAAAGTTCTGGAATCTGAGAGGAGCCACAACTTTCCTTCCACCCAGCGTTCCCCCAAGTCTCCCGATAAAAATGATACCTAACTTGTGTGGGTAGGTCTAGCGCCCGCGACAGGAAACGCCCCAAAGCGCAACGTGGACACATCCAAATTTTTGGAAGAAAACAGAGGTGTTTTTTGCGAAGTGCCTACCTGTAGATTTTGGCCTCTAGCTCAGCCGGCACCTAGGGAAACCTACCAAACCTGTGCATTTCTAAAAACTAGAGACCTAGGGGAATCCAAGACGGGGTGACTTGCGGGGCTCGGACCAGGTTCTGTTACCCAGAATCCTTTGCAAACCTCAAAATTTGGCTAAAAATACACATGTTACTCACATTTCTGTAGCAGAAAGTTCTGGAATCTGAGAGGAGCCACAAATTTCCTTCCACCCAGCGTTCCCCCAAGTCTCCCGATAAAAATTATACCTCACTTGTGTGGGTAGGCCTAGTGCCCGCGACAGGAATCGCCCCAAAGCGCAACGTGGACACATCCAAATTTTTGGAAGAAAACAGAGGTGTTTTTTGCGAAGTGCCTACCTGTAGATTTTGGCCTCTAGCTCAGCCGGCACCTAGGGAAACCTACCAAACCTGTGCATTTCTGAAAACTAGAGACATAGGGGAATCCAAGATGGGGTGACTTGCGGGGCTCGGACCAGGTTCTGTTACCCAGAATCCTTTGCAAACCTCAAAATTTGGCTAAAAATACACATGTTACTCACATTTCTGTGGCAGAAAGTTCTGGAATCTGAGAGGAGCCACAAATTTCCTTCCACCCAGCGTTCCCCCAAGTCTCCTGATAAAAATGATACCTCACTTGTGTGGGTAGGCCTAGCGCCCGCGACAGGAAACGCCCCAAAGCGCAACGTGGACACATCCAAATTTGTGGAAGAAAACAGAGGTGTTTTTTGCGAAGTGCCTACCTGTAGATTTTGGCCTCTAGCTCAGCCGGCACCTAGGGAAACCTACCAAACCTGTGCATTTCTGAAAACTAGAGACCTAGGGGAATCCAAGATGGGGTGACTTGTGGGGCTCGGACCAGGTTCTGTTACCCAGAATCCTTTGCAAACCTCAAAATTTGGCTAAAAAAACACATGTTCCACACATTTCTGTGGCAAAAAGTTCTGGAATCTGAGAGGAGCCACAAATTTCCTTCCACCCAGCGTTTCCCCAAGTCTCCCGATAAAAATGATACCTCACTTGTGTGGGTAGGACTAGCGCCCACGAAAGGAAAGGGCCCAAAACACAACGTGGACACATCACATTTTTTTATAAAAAGCAGTGCCTACCTGTGGATTGTGGCCTGTAGCTCAACCGGCACCTGAGGAAACCTAGCAAACCAGTGCATTTTTGAAAACTAGAAACCCAGGGGAATCCAAGATGGGGTGACTTGTGGGGCTCTGACCAGGTTATGTTACCCAGAATCCTTTGCAAACATTAAAATTTGTCCCAAAAAACACTTTTTCCTCTCATTTCGGTGACAGAAAGTTCTGGAATCTGAGAGGAGCCACAAATTTCCTTCCACCCAGCGTTCCCCTAAGTCTCTCGATAAAAATGGTACCTCACTTCTGTGGGTAGGCCTAGCGCCCAGAAAAGGAAATGGCCCAAAACACAACGTGGACACAACATATTTTTTCACAGAAAACAGAGGTGTTTTTTACAAGGTGCCTACCTGTGGTGTTTGGCCTGTAGCTCAGCCGGCCCCAGGGGGGGGGCAGAAATGCCCTAAAATAAATTTGCCCCCCCAACCCCCACCCTCCCCCGCCGGGAGCAACCCTTGCCTACGGGGTCGCTCCCCCTGCGTGACATTGGTGCCAAAAAACAAATCCCCGGTGCCTAGTGCTTTCTGCCCCCTTGGGGGCAGATTGACCTAAAATCAGCCAATCTGCCCCCAAGGGGGGCAGAAATGGCCTAAATACAATTTGTCCCCCAGGGGAGCGACTCTTGCCTGATGGGTCGCTCCCCATCTCTAAAAAAACAAACAAAGAAAAAAAAAAAGAAAAAAAAAAAATTCCCCTGGCGCCTAGAGGTTTCTGCCCCCCCTCCGGGGGCAGAAATGGCCTAAAATAAATTTCTCCCCCCCAATCCCCACCCCCCTCGGGAGCGACCCTTGCCTACGGGGTCGCTCCCCCTGCGTGACATTGGCGTCAAAAAACAAATCCCCGGTGCCTAGCGGTTTCTGCCCCCTTGGGGGCAGATTGACCTAAAATCAGCCAATCTGCCCCCAAGGGGGGCAGAAATGGCCTAAATACAATTTGCCCCACAGGGGAGCGACCCTTGCCTGATGGGTCGCTCCCCATCTCTAAAAAAACAAACAAAGAAAAAAAAAACCCAATTTTTTTTTTTCCCCTGGCGCCTAGAGGTTTCTGCCCCCCCCGGGGGCAGATCGGCCTAACAATAGGCCGATCTGCCCCCAGGGGGGGCAGAAATGGCCTAAAATAAATTTGCCCCCCAACCCCCCCCCCCCCCGGGAGCGACCCTTGCCTACGGGGTCGCTCCCCCTGCGTGACATTGGCGCCAAAAAACAAATCCCCGGTGCCTAGTGGTTTCTGCCCCCTTGGGGTCAGATTGACCTAAAATCAGCCAATCTGCCCCCAAGGGGGGCAGAAATGGCCTAAATACAATTTGTCCCCCAGGGGAGCGACTCTTGCCTGATGGGTCGCTCCCCATCTCTAAAAAAACAAACAAAGAAAAAAACAAAGAAAAAAAAAAAAAATCCCCTGGCGCCTAGAGGTTTCTGCCCCCAGGGAGGGGCAGAAATGGCCTAAAATAAATTTCTCCCTCCCCAACCCCCCCCCCCGGGAGAGACCCTTGCCTACAGGGTCGCTCCCCCTGCGTGACATTGGCGCCAAAAAACAAATCCCCGGTGCCTAGTGCTTTCTGCCCCCTTGGGGGCAGATTGACCTAAAATCAGCCAATCTGCCCCCAAGGGGGGCAGAAATGGCCTAAATACAATTTGTCCCCCAGGGGAGCGACTCTTGCCTGATGGGTCGCTCCCCATCTCTAAAAAAACAAACAAAGAAAAAAAAAAAAATAAACAAAAAAATTCCCCTGGCGCCTAGAGGTTTCTGCCCCCCCCGGGGGCAGATCGGCCTAATAATAGGCCGATCTGCCCCCGGGGGGGGCAGAAATGGCCTAAAATAAATTTCTCCCCCCCCCCGGAGCGACCCTTGCCTACAGGGTCGCTCCCCCTGCGTGACATTGGTGCCAAAAAACAAATCCCCGGTGCCTAGCGGTTTCTGCCCCCTTGGGGGCAGATTGACATAAAATCAGCCAATCTGCCCTCAAGGGGGGCAGAAATGGCCTAAATACAATTTGCCCCCCAGGGGAGCGACCCTTGCCTGATGGGTCGCTCCCCATCTCTAAAAAAACAAACAAAGAAAAAAAAACACACAAAAAAAAAATTTCCCCTGCCGCCTAGAGGTTTCTGCCCCCCCCCCGGGGGCAGATCGGCCTAACAATAGGCCGATCTGCCCCCAGGGGGGGCAGAAATGGCCTAAAATAAATTTGCCCCCCAACCCCCACCCCCCCCGCCGGTAGCGACCCTTGCCTACGGGGTCGCTCCCCCTGCGTGACATTGGCGCCAAAAAACAAATCCCCGGTGCCTAGTGGTTTCTGCCCCCTTGGGGGCAGATTGACCTAAAATCAGCCAATCTGCCCCCAAGGGGGGCAGAAATGGCCTAAATACAATTTGTCCCCCAGGGGAGCGACTCTTGCCTGATGGGTCGCTCCCCATCTCTAAAAAAACAAACAAAGAAAAACAAAAAACAAAAAAACAAAAATTCCCCTGGCGCCTATAGGTTTCTGCCCCCGGGGGGGTCAGAAATGGCCTAAAATAAATTTGCCCCCCAACCCGCCCCCCGCCCCCCCCCCCCACGGGAGCGACCGTTGCCTACGGGGCCGCTCCCTCTGCGTGACATTGGCGCCAAAAAACAAATCCCCGGTGCCTAGTGATTTCTGCCCCCTTGGGGGCAGATTGACCTAAACTCTGCCAATCTGCCCCCAGGGGGGCAGGAATGGTCTAAATACAATTTGCCCCCCCTGGGGAGCAACCCTTGCCTGATGGGTTGCTCCCCATCTCTAAAAAAACAAACAAAACAAAAAAAAAACACAATTTTTTTTTTGCCCTGGTGCCTAGAGGTTTCTGCCCCCCCGGGGGCAGAAATGGCCTAAAATAAATTTCTCCCCCCCAACTCCCACCCCCCCCCCGGAGCGACCCTTGCCTACAGGGTCGCTCCCCCTGCGTGACATTGGCGGCAAAAAACAAATTCCCCGTGCCTAGTGGTTTCTGCCCCCTTGGGGGCAGATTGACCTAAAATCAGCCAATCTGCCCCCAAGGGGGGCAGAAATGGCCTAAATACAATTTGTCCCCCAGGGGAGCGACTCTTGCCTGATGGGTCGCTCCCCATCTCTAAAAAAACAAACAAAGAAAAAAAAAGAAAAAAAAAAAAACTACCCTGGCGCCTAGAGGTTTCTGCCCCCCCCCGGGGGCAGATCGGCCTAATAATAGGCCGATCTGCCCCCAGGGGGGGGCAGAAATGGGCTAAAATAAATTTCTCCCCCCCCCCCAACCTCCACCCCCCCCAGGAGCGACCCTTGCCTACGGGGTCGCTCCCCCTGCGTGACATTGGCGCCAAAAAACAAATCCCCGGTGCCTAGCGGTTTCTGCCCCCTTGGGGGCAGATTGACCTAAAATCAGCCAATCTGCCCCCAAGGGGGGCAGAAATGGCCTAAATACAATTTGCCCCCTAGGGGAGCGACCCTTGACTGATGGGTCGCTCCCCATCCCTAAAAAAAGAAACAAACAAAAAAAAAAAAAAAAAAAAAAAAAATTGCCCTGGCGCCTAGAGGTTTCTGCCCCCCCTGGGTGCATCTGCCCCCAGGGGGGGCAGAAATGGCCTAAAATAAATTTGCCCCCCCCAGGGAGCGACCCTTGCCTAAGGGGTCGCTCCCCTTGCGTGAAATTCACGCAAAGAAAAAGCTCCCTGGTGTCTAGTGGTTTCTGCCCCCCTTGGGGGCAGATTGGCCTCATCAAAATAGGCCAATCTGCCCCCAAGGGGGGCAGAAATGGCCTAAATATAATTTTCCCCCAAGGGGAGCGACCCTTGCCTAAGGGGTCGCTCACCACCTAAAAAAAAAAAATGAAACATAAAAAAAAAAAATGGTCCCTGGTGCCTAGAGGTTTCTGCCCCCCCTGGGGGCAGATCGGCCTAATAATAGGCCGATCTGCCCCCAGGGGGGGCAGAAAAGGCCTTCCTGAAAAAATGCCCCCCATGGGAGCGACCCTTGCCCAAGGGGTCGCTGCCTTTTGTGAAGATTATTAAAAAAAAAAAAAAATCCCTGGTGTCTAGTGGGGTTTCAAAAGCCGGATTGCAAGCAATCCGGCTTTTGAAACCCTCGGAGAGACTTCAAAGGGAAGGAAATACTTTTCCTTCACTTTGAAGCCCCTCCGGGCCTCCCAAGTGATTGAAAGAGAAATGCTTTTGCATTTCTTTTTCAATCGCGCTGGAAGCAGAGCTTCCAGCTCGACGAGGGAGGCCCCTGTGACTAATCAGCGCGCGCCCGCGCGCTGACGTCACAGGGGGGTGGGGGGGGGGGTTGGGGGTGGAAGGGGAAGGTCTTCCCCTTCCATCCCTGACTTGGGGGGGAGGGGGGGTGCACGGGGGGCGCGCCAGCGCGCCCCCAAGTTCCCCTGTGCCATGGACGAGATGATCTCGTCCAAGGCACAGGGGAACTGTAGCCTTGGACGAGATCATCTCGTCCAAGGCACAGAAGGAGTTAAGGTAAAAAAAAGTACAAGTTGAAATATGACTTTTGTAATGATAAGAAGAGTAATTAGTTATTAAAAAGCAACAAGTGTCTCTTGCAAGAACAAAGTACCTGGTATGCATCAAAATTACACGCATGGAGATGGCAGAGGAGGATATGTGTGTGCATCCGATTTCCGGGTGCACACAGACGATGGGTTGATTATTTTCCATGCAGCAAGGTGTTTGCGTCAACTTTCAGCACTCAGGCTTGAATCCTCCTTGCGATGCAGGTTCTTTTGATACACAGGGACGATGCGTGGAAATCCGGGGCATGCAGGACGAAGTCACAGGTGCTGCGTTGATCATGTGGGAGATGCGTTGATTCCTCCCATAGGAAGTCGGACTTTGTCGTTCCGGCTTGCCAATGCATCGATCCGATGGGCTGTCCATTGAAGTTCCGGCTGCAACGCTGGTGCTGCATCGATCACCACTCTGGGAGCCGATCTGCGTCGTTCTGGTTCGGCGATGTAGTGATTCTTTCACCACTAGGCAGGCTGTGCGTCGATTCTGGCAGGCTGTGCATCGATTTTCGCCACACAAGGAGTTCCTTGTCAGAGATTAAGGCCCTCATTACAACCCTGGCGGTCGGTGATAAAGTGGTGGAAATACCGCTAACAGGCCGGTGGTCAAAAAAATTTAATTACGACCATGGCGGAAACCACCAACACAGACAGCCACTTTAACACACCGACCGCCATGGCAGTAGACACAAACACCGTGGCGGTAACCACCAACAGACAGGGGAAACTCAATGTACCACCCACACTAGTACAAGGCACCAATCCGCCAGTTTTCTCGGATGGTACCAACGCCATCAAAAGCACAGCAGAAACCAGAATTGGAAGGGAAACCGCTCACCTCTCGACACCCAATGAGGAACCAGGACGCCATGGAGCCTGAACTACAGGTGTTACCAATGTTGGTGTATCTTCTCATCTACCAGGAGTACGGCAGCGACAACCACGGTGAGTACTGCACCTAGCACACAGGGGAGGAGAGAAGGGAAAGGAGAATGACACACACACACAACACCCCCACCCACAACAACACACACACATCTATCCAATCACATCACAGATACACCCCGTCACCCCCTGGAAGAATGCAAGGACCAAACAAAATGAGTTTAACAAGTGTAACGTTCGAAAAAACAGATAGCCCAAGAGAAAAGTAAATAATCAGTATATAAAAATATTTATGGCAAGTACACAAGTCCGTACACTGTCCCATTAAATGTCCATGGACCAGTGGTCCCAAAAAGCATGGGCGAAGCCCACATATGACAGCTGCCTTAAAACAGAGAGAACACTGTAGGGGCATCAGGTCAAAAAAAAAATACAGACACCTCAGTGGGAAGAGGAGGGGGGCACCTCAGCTGGAGGATGGGACAGTGCCACTACTCCTCGAGGGGGCTCCATGCCCACTGTCTGGTCCTGGGGAGTACAAAGCCACAGTCTCTCAAGTCGGTGACATGTTCCACTGGTTCTGGAGGGGGCTTGGTGCCCAGAGTGCCTCATCCTGCCAAGGAATGTGTTAGTGGATGCTTTTCTCCACTGGTTCTGGAGGGGGCTTGGTGCCCAGTGATGCTGCACCTGGGGTGTGGCAGTTCCCATTCCCTCACCTGGGTGTCTGAGCCACGAGATTTTCAGGGAACAGGTAGCAAGATACTCCACGGAGGGAGAGCCACACTCCACCTTGCGGCGACTTAGGCTGCAAACTGCTTGTAGTGCCAGTGCTGGTGCCTCATGTAGTGCGTGCAGTGTCCAGGACGTCTCCTGCAGCCTCAGACGGCTGCCCACTGGGGATGCTGCTGATGTCTAATGTAATGGCACTGGCTGGTCATATGGAGGGGCAGGTGGTGGTGGCTGCGGTGGTATCTGCGGCGGAGATGCAGGCAGTGCTGCCCGTGGTGCAGGTGTCTGTAGTAGTGGAGGAAGACACCAGGCCGTCTCCAGCAGCCTTGGATGGCTGCCCACTGGGGATGATGCTGGTGACTGTAGTTGTGGCAGCTTGCCGTGCAGGGGCGGGGCAGATGGCAGTACAGATGGCAGTGCAGGTGGTGGTCGTTGCGGCGGTGCTTACCGTGTACAGGTTGCTGGGCTGTCATGAGAAATGGGGGTCACCAGTCCCTCACCAGGAGGCTCAGTGCCCTGAGGTGACTTTCCTTTGATTTTGTGTCCCTTCACCCCCCCTTGGTAGTTGCTGCTGGCACCTTAGCACTGTCCTCTTTGGTTCTGGATGAGGCCTTGCTGGGTGGGTGGTGCGGCTTTTCCCTTCTGCACGCTGGCCCCTTCTTTACCTCGGCATGTATCAGAATCGGGTGGTCCTTAGCTTCAGTAGGTATCCTCCCGGACTTACAGGGACCACAGTGGATTACTATTAGGAGGCTGAGGTGCTGGTCTGGGCTCTAGACATCCTGGCCCTAGGGGAAGGACTGGGGGGGAGGTGTAGGGAAGAGGTCAATGTTAGCCAGGAAAAGTTTTTTAGACACACTGGGACAGGAAGATGGAGGGGGTTTGGGAGTGGAGGAAGAGGCAATTGTTGTAAGAGGGGTACTTCTGCTGAGTTTGGGTGAAGGTGCATGGGCTGGAGGCTGTTGTGAGGTGGATGGCTGTTGAGTGGGTGTGTGCCAGCATTTGTCTACTTTGGGAGGAGGGCTCACAGACACACTGGGAGAGGACACAGGAGACTTGTGAATGGTTGTGAGGGTGGTGATTGCACGTGAGCGGTGGGTTGTGATGGGTGTGTTGGCGATGGAGGTAGTGACTGAGGATGTAGTGCATGCAGGTGTGAGTGGAGATGAGACTGGGAGGGAGGTGGAGGACGTGGAGGAGGGGGGCACAGTGGAGGCAGTGGATGTTGGTGTGTCTGCATGGGTATGGTGCTTGTGTGAGTGCCTGTGGGATGTGTGGTGCTTATGTTTGCCTGAGCCACTTTTGTGTGTTGATGTGTGTGCATGCTGGTCTGATGGTGTGCTTGGGATAGGCTGAGGTAGAGGGGATTGGGTCTGGGTAGAGGAGGTTGGAGGGGGAGGTTGGACAGAAGGACAATGGCTGCCATCAGTGCTGAAGCCAGAGCCTGAAATGCTCTCTGTTTGTTGCAAATTCCTCTCTACACCCTGGATGGCATGCAAAATGGTTGACTGCCCAACAGTGAGGGATCTCAGGAGGTCAATAGCCTCCTCACTGAGGGCAGCAGGGCTGACTGGGGCGGGACCTGAGGTGCCTAGGGCGAAGAAGATGCCCACCCTCCTGGGTGAGCGGGCACGGGAAACACGCTGAGGGGCTGCTGGGAGGGCATTGCTGGTAGGGGGAGTGGCAGCTGTACCTGTTGTTGCGGTGGGCACAGAGGTGCCCGCCACCGCAAGGGAGCTCCCATCAGTGGAGGAGTTGCTGTCGCTGGTGTCCCCTCCTGTCCCCGTCGTGGAGCTCCCCTTGCCCTCCATCCCACTGGTGCCTTCAGACTCCGTACATTCACCCTCCTGTGCCATGTGGGATGCAGCTCCCTCCGTCCCCGGTGCCTCTGCTCCTCCGCCAGATGATGCTAATGCACACAAGGACAGGGTGACAAAACAAGATGGGGAAAGACAGAGGAGACACATGGTCAATGCCAGCAACACCACTACCGTTGGCGGACACAACACACAGGGAGCAGCCCTATGCACTAGGTCATGCACTAGCAGTTAGTATGAAAAGCACCTTCCCATGGGGGACTATGCCTAACCCCATTTGCTGCACACCTGGAACCCACAGGAGGCTGACTAGTTGTTCATGGCCACTAACACTATTGGGGTTGGTGTGCTACAGAGTCAACCTAACAAGGGACCTACCCTACCAAGTTCGCCCTGGCCTGGGGGAACCCATAGCCCACATCCCACACCCAGACACCTCGTAAACCACGCAGAGTCAGCTGAATGAGACTGTACTCACACCCTTGTGGCTGCTATGATGCCCTCAAGCGCCCATCCAACTCGGGATATGCCACCCCCAGGATCCAGAACATCAGGGGCGTCAGGGGGAGACAGGCACCCCTTCCACATTGGGAGACCATCCCCAGCTGGGCCTCTGCCGTCTTCTTGCTCCAGCGGCACAGGTCCTCCCATCTCTTGCGGCAGTGGGTGGTCCGTCTATGATAGACCCACAGATTCCGTACTTCCTTGGCGATGGCACACCAAATACCCTTCCTCTGGTGGGCGCTGACCTAGAGGAAAGGTATAGCATGATAGGAAATTACTCCCCCGTCCGGTTCATCATACTCATTGCCCACCACTTCCCACCCATGCCCTGACACACATACACTCACCATCCTCTCATGCAGGCCTTATTCCCCAATCCCACATGTATCTTCCATCACACCACTCCATACATTCATGGCCCATGCATCATGCTCACAGTGTACTCACCTGTTTGTCTAGAGGACCATAGAGTAGCGTGTACTGTTGGAGGACAGCATCCACTAGTCTCTCCAACTCCTCGGAAGTGAAGGCAGGAGCCCTTTCCCCAGACACTCAAGCCATTGTCGCTTCCAGACACAGGTCACAGGAGCACTTGCAGTATAGGTCCTCTCCTGTTGAAGGTCAGGTATCAAGTGAGTGAACAGATAGAAAATGGTGGTCACGTTCGTGGCAGTGAGTACCGTCACCGCCGGTTTACATCGTCATTGGCTCCTAGAACCCATAGGCCCAATGATAACCAATACTGAATTGCTATCTGGTGTCTTGAAACCACGGAATGCACCTTCCCCCATAGGTCGTTTCACCTCTTCCTGATGTCATCCTGTGTTCTTGGATGCTCTCCCACTGCATTGACCCTGATGACGATTCTCCACCATAGCTCCATCTTCTTTGCTGTGGATATCTGCTGCACCTGTGATCCGAATAGCTGTGGCTCTACCCGGATGATTTCCTCCACCATGACCCTGAGCTTCTCCTCAGAAAACCTGGGGTGTCTTTGAGGTGCCATAATGTGGTGTGAGCGATATATGAGGTGATGGTTGATGTGATGTGTGGGGTGATGTGCTGGGGTGTGTGGTGTTTTGCGTGTGGATGGTGTATGAGTGATGGTGTTGTGTGCCTCTGGATGCTGGTGTTGTCTTTGCTATTCTCTCTCTCTGCTTCTTCCAAAAATGTCATTGTAAGGGGCTGTGGGTAATGTGGGTGTGTGTTTTATAGTGGTGTGAGTGTGTGGGTGTGGCATGTGTATGTGTGTCAGATGTGTGTATTTTGAATTGTCCAATGTGGTTGTTTTCTTGTAAATTTGTGTGTATTTTGAGCGAGGCGGTGTATACTGCCAATGGATTACCGCTGTTGAATGGCTTGTTGATTCGTGGGTCGTGATAGTGTGGGCGTATTCCTGTTGGCGTAGCGGTGTGGGTTTTGCTATCACCAGTTTATCACTGACCTTTGGTGTAGCAGACTTGTGTGGGTGCCTGTATTGTGGAGGATTTCTAAGTGTGGGTCATAATACCCATAGCGGATTTCCGCCACAGACACTGTATGTTGTCGGCCATCAGCATGGCGCTCAGCAGACTTTACCGCCAGGGTTGTAGTGAGGACCTAAGTCTTTTTGGCCTTGAGACTTCAAGAAACAGGAGGCAAAAGCTCAATCCAAGCCCTTGGAGAGAACTTCTCAGCAGAGCCAGAGGCCAGCAAGGCAGCAGGGCAACAGCAAGACAGCAGTCCCTCACAGCAAAGCAGTCCAGGTGAGTCCTTTGGGCAGCCAGGCAGCTCCTCTTGGCAGGTTGCAAGATCTGGTTCAGAGTATCTGTCCCAGGAAGTGTCTAAATTGTTAGGGTCAAGGACCCAGTTTATATACTCAAATGTGCCTTTGACGTGGGGGAGACTTCAAAGAGTGGTTTTAAAGTACACAAGATCCCCTTTCAGTTCAACCCTGTGTGCTAGGATCCCAGTAGTGGGTTTGGCAGTCCATTGTGTGAGGGGAGGCCACTGTCCATTGAAATGTAAGTGTCAAGCCCACCATCCTTCCAGCCCAGGAAGACCCATGCAGTATGCAGATGTGTGCAGGTATGACTGAGCATCCTGTGTTTGTGGTTGTCTGGGTGAAATGCACAAAGGAGCTGTCGACCAGCCCAGACGTGGATTGCAGACAAGCTGTAGGGCACAGAAGGATTTTATGTGCAGATAAATGCTTACTTTCTGAAAGTAGCATTTCTAAAATAGTAATATAAAATTCAACTTCACCAGTAAGCAGGATTTTGTATTACCATTCTGGCGATACTAAATATGACCTATTTACTCCTTTCTGATCAGAATCTACCACTCACATAGTATATGGAGATAGCCCTAATCTTAGCCTTTGAAAGGAGCAGGCCTCACTGCAAAGGAAAAATAATTCAGGTGTTTTCCACTACCAGGACATACAAAATATACAGGTATATGTCCTGTCTTTTACCTACACAGCACCCTGCCCTTTGGGTTACCTAGGGCCTAACTTAGGGGTGAATTAAATGTAGAAAAATGTGAGTTTAAGGCTTGGCAACTACTTTTTAACTGCCACGTCGAGGTGGTAGTGAAACTGCACACACAGGCCTTGCCGTGGCAGGCCTGAGGCATGGTTAAGGGGCTACTTATGTGAGTGGCACAATCAGTGCTGCAGGGTGCTGCAGGCCAACTAGTAGCATTTAATTTACAAGCCCTGGGCACAGGTAGTGCATTTTACTAGGGTCTTACCAGTAAATTAAATATGCCAGTTGGGTATAAGCCAATGTTACCATGTTTTAGGGAGAGAGCATATGCACTTTAGCACTGATTAGCAGTGGTAAAGTGTGCAGAGTCCTTTCATGCCACTTGTCATTAGGTAATCTGTATTGACATTGTACATTCAATGTTCTAGCCGAGGGGAAAAATGTGCACACGTTTTAATAGCGCAAAGTATTCACTGTGGGTGACGTGAAAGGTTGAAAGGCAAAGGCCAACATGGAGTTAGGGCAACATGTTTGCTGAAACGCGTTCTGCTGGTTTTTCTGCCAATATGGATGCTATGCTGATGGATTAAACAAGATGCTTCACTGTCCCACTGAGTGGCAGTCTCCTTTTGTTATCTGACAATGGGCTTGTTTATTTTACAATGTGATGACGCAGCATCTGAGAAGCACCCCTGATGGTCAGGCATCAGGCAGGGAGGCAGCATCAACCTTTGGAGTGTGTGTATATATATATATATATATATATATATATATATATATATATATATATATACACACACCCACATATATATACATACATTACCTTCCAGTGGTATCCAATATGTGGTTATAGTTAGGACCTAGTTTCCATAGAAAGAGTTTTTTTTTCTTTTGCCAATATCTTTGGCGTCACTTGACAAATCGTCACAAAATGTTCAAAACCTATGCAGAGAAAAAGGGCAGGCCCCTAAACGTGTTGTTCCCATTCATTTTTACATAGGGTCTTTAGACATGCCTACAGCCCAAACTGCTGAACTAAATTACACCAAATTTGCATGATCTTGGTGTGCAGATTGTGCTATTTGTAAATTCATGCAAATCTCCTCAGTAGTTTTGGAGCTATTGAGAGACAAAAAATATAGATATCTAGGGACCCAGATCCTCCACAGAACCGACTGTTCCCATCCAGATATCTGATTGGCTGCCAACACTTCAACAAGGAAGTGTTGGCAGCCATCTTAAGACTTGGCTTCAGCCACATCCCACATAAAAACTAAAATAAGAAAAGGGGCCAGGGTAGAGTTACTCTGACCTCTTAACTCTGGTGCTGGGGTCCCAGAGGGACTCCCCAGAGCTTAAAAAGCATTTTTTGAAAGTTTTCAGCACAGAGCCACCAAAAATTCTCCTAAAAAAGCAAAACGGGGGCTTCCATGCTTGTTTTGTAGACAGACCCCGAGTGGGCCAGGTCCTGGAGGCAGTTACATTTTGAATGGGGGCCCCGATCCCCTGCAGCCCTTGGGACCACCACCTCTGTGGGGCTTTTTAGAAAATGAATACAGGGTGTTACCCAGTCCTCCTGCAGCTCTGGAGACGTCCACATCATCAGGGAACAATTACTATTTGAATGTAGGGGGCCCACTTGGCCCCCCCGCAGCCCCAGGGACCACAACCTCCCTGGGTCAGTAGTAGTAATCAAATGCATGGAGGCCACCACCTCCCAGCACACAAATTAAATTGAATTTTTGGGCTGCTCAGACCCCTCACAGTCCTGGGGACTTTTAATGGCACTTTAAATGGAATGTGGGGGCATGCTTGCCCCCACACAACTCCCAGTGACAACCACCTCCCCGGAGCACAAATTAAAATTGAATGTGGGGAAAGCAGGGGACCATCACCTCTTTGGGCCACAAGTTAATATAGAATGCAGGGGGCACCCAGTCTCACCATAGCCCCAGCCCTTTCAAAGCTGCAGCCAAGCCACAGCAAACAGCATTGACCCAGGGGTGAGCACCCTGGGACATAGCAGGAACCAACCCTGGGAAGTGGTGGTCCCCAGGGACATCTGTGGCTCTATGAGGGGGGACTGCACCCCCCCTCCAAAGTACACATACCCTTGCAGAGGTGGTGATCCCCAGGACTAATGGCTATTCATTATAGCCCCAGAGAGGTGGTGCTATGGCTGTCGGAGAGGTGGAGGACTTGCCTACAGTGAAAGGTGACTTCCATGCCCTTGGACATATCCCCAACATCATAGGTGCCATTGATTGGGACCCATGTGGCTTTGGTCCCCCCCCCCACAGGAATGAACAGGTGTACAGGAAGCGGAAGAGTTATCATTCCATGAATGTACAGATGGTATGTTTGGCAGACCAGTACATCTCCCATGTGAATGCCATGTTCCCTGGCTCAGTGCATGATGCCTACATCATGCAAAATAGCAGCATCCCTTATGTGATGGGTCAACTACAGAGGCACCGGGTGTGGCTATTAGGTGACTCTGGTTACCCCAACCCAACCCGACTCCTGCGAAGCCCTCAGGATGCAGAATCTCCAAGACCTGCTCCTCCTATGTTGTTAGTTGTGGGGGAGGAGGTGGGGGTCCGCCGCCAGTCTGCTGAACTGCCTGGTGGTGCCTTGAGACCACAGAACGCACCTTCCCCCGTAGGTCATTCTCCTCTTCCTGATGTCGTCCCGATTTCTTGGGTGTTGTCCCACTGCGTTCACCCTGTCGACTATTCTTCGCCATAGCTCCATCTTCCTTGCAATGGAGGTGTGCTGCACCTGTGCTCCAAATAGCTGTGGCTCTACCCGGACGATTTCCTCCACCATGACCCTGAGCTCCTCCTCCGAGAACCTGTGGTGTCTTTGCCATGCCATGGGGTGGTGTAGGTGATGTGTGGGGTGGTGTGTGTGGTGATAAGCGTGGTGATATGTAGTGGTGTGTGGTGTTTTGTGCGTGGAAGTTGTGTGGGTGATGGTGTTGAGTGCCTGTGGATGCTAGTTTGTGGATGGTGGTGTCTCTCTCTGGCCTTCTCTCTGTAATAGTGGTCATAGGGGTTTGTGGGTGATGTGGGTGTGTGTTTTATATTGTATTGGGTGTGTGGGAGTGGTGTGTGTATGTGTATCAGGTGTGTGTATTTCGAATTGTCCAATGTGGTGGTGTTTTGTATGTGTGTGTGTATTTTGAGCGCGGCGGTGTGTACCGCCAATGGAATACCGCGGTTGAAAGACCACCACGTGGATTCGTGTGTCGTGATAGTGTGGGCGTATTTCTGTTGGCGTGATGGTGGAGGTTTTGTTTTCGCAAGTTTATCACTGACCTTTGGTGTGGCGGACTTGTGTCGGTGTCTGAATTTTGTCAGATTTCGAGATGTGGGTCATAATAGCTGTGGCGGAATTCCACGGCCACGGTGGTGTGTTGGCGGTCTTCTGCACGGCGGTAAGCGGCTTTTACCGCCAATGTTGTAATGACCCCCATGGTCTCTTCTCTTGAGCTGCCTACGTGGTGGTAATGGCCTGAAGGTGACTCCCAGCTGAAGAATGTGCACCGCAATGGCGTACTTGAGCTTGCCAAATTGTTTTGGGTGGGTTGCCGTTATGAACAAGAGCAACTGCATCATTTCTTACCCCTGGGTTGCTGAAGTGCAGAAATTTTGATGCAGTTCGGGTTCTGTGCACAAGTGGCCGATGATGCATCACACATTCAGGACACTATAAATATTACTGTGTTAGTTTGACATTAAAATTTACAAGAGAATACCTACCTTGCATATTTTAACATCTGCATGGCACAGCCGGTCCAGGGGCAGGGATTTTTCGACGCAGGCCTACTAAAACTGATGCATTGGGCCACATGCCTCGCCTTGCAAATATGGAGCACTGCCTGTATCGCCATTATATCAATGTTGATGATGCAACAGCGCCGGAAGACTCTCATAAATATGCTCCTTAATCTGTGCTGGTCTCTGCCCATCACTGTAAAACAATGGGTGTTAGGTGGAATTATCAGTAAGTATATTAGGTCCTACTGTTTTTCACCATATAGTCCCTGAATTTGTTGTGAAAATGCCGGTCTGCCAAAAATCGTAACATGAATTTGGTGGGCCAAAATATCAGCAAGCTAAGCATACAATGGAAACTGAGGCCCTGATTCACAGAGGTCAACTTACACGGTTGTATCAGTTTACGCTTTTGCATTATTCTCAAAACTGCATTTTAATGGGAAGTTTAGAAGTGTGAAGACTCCATAGTTGAAGCAGAGAACTCTGCACATAAAAAGATTAGACATTTAGGGACATATTTAAGAGCCACTATTGCCATTCTAATGCCACATTAGCATCATTTATTTGGTGATAATGTGGTGTTGGAAGGACAAAAAAAGGAGTGCCGTATTTACAAAGTGGCGCAAAGCATGCATTGCACCACTTTGTTACCCTTTGTGCTGTATTATGCATATGCCAGGCCTAATGTATATAAAAGAGGCTTTCCCCCTTTAGGTGGGCCAAAAAAATTACACTAAGAAATCTAAGAGATTTCTTTGCATCATTTTTTTGGGCACTTTTAATCCCTGATCAGAGCAAGCGTTAACTGTGTGCAGCACCACTTTTCTTAAATATGCCCCTTATTTTTGGAGTCCTCTGCCTGGCTGCGGAGTCTCCACACTAGTAAACTTACTATTAAAACACAGTTTTGTGAATACTGCAAAAGAGAAAACTTACACAAACGTGTAAGTTTACTGTTGTGGATCAGGCCTTATTAGTTTAGTATACCAAACTCATTTTATAAATAGGTTGGAAACATATACATCTTCAAGGTATGCAGATTTTGAAAATTGTAAATCTATACTTTCAAGTACAAACTTATCTTCTTGATATTTTGGCCCTTGATACATAGGCTAGTTTGCAGATCGATATTTCCAACATTGTATTCTTATAACCATTGTTTTTGCACTTCACGTCAAAGGATACACAGTGCTGTAAACCAGACCAGCATTTTGCTCGCTCTTTCGACGCCAAATGATGGTAGCACAGAAGCATTCTCTCGAGAAGACGTCTCCACGTGCCACCCATACAAACAACATATACGTATCTGCCCCACTTACAGTGGGCTGCTTGGCAGAAATATCAGGATAGATAAGAAGGAAAACAAATGTCTTTGCCTTTATTCGCACCTTCCTCCGTGGAGTCACATTGTAGGTCACTGGAAAAATGTACCACTGCCACAGTGGATGATTAGTTTCAGGTAAATGGTATATGTCTCTTTTACACACTGAATTTCATTTGTAGTGTAATCAGTGTATTTCCCCCTCTTTTTTTCCTTTCTGTTTTTGAATTGCGCATATTGCAGCACAAGCTTGAAAATCCGTTTTAAAAATAATGAATATCAGTATAATATTCTTTTCATATATCATTCAGAGATCGTTATTGTAATACATCGGTAATTTCAACCAGAAGTTCCGAAACAATTTACTAATATTGATAAACTGTGCTGTATATCTTGTAATTACTAACTCACTTATTGTATCTTGCATTTAAACAATCAGTCTTTCTTTTCACTTAGCCTTAATCTTTCTGAAATAAGGATCTACTAAGTAAATGTTTTTTTCTATGTAGCGCACTTAAAGGCATATTTGGATGAAAGACACCACTTACAACAATTGCGTTTTGCGAGTAGGAAGACGTGACAGGTCGCTCAGTGCTGCTCTGACCTCAGCATGACGCCCATTAGAACGGCAGTCTTATAAATGCCGCTTTCATTTGAAATGATCCATCAGCCCTTAAAGTACTTCTGTGCCTGTGTATTGTTAACAATTTTTCCATGGGCGCCTGTATTAGCAAAGGTCATTAGAGCAGAAGATAATTGTAGAGACAAGCACACATGCCATTTTATAACTTAATGAATGCTAATGGCAGTGGTTCCTTTAAAAGTATGACTCGGCTTTCCCTGAATGAAAGGGTGGCAGGAGCTCAAGATTTCTGATTGGTGAACTGCAGCCTGGACTCACGTAGAAGGGCATAAAAGTTGATGATTCACAAACACAACGTGTGCCTCGAACAAATAGCCTATTGTGCACAACTGTCAATGTTTACAGATTGCACAAAATATTGGACCGATGAAAAAATAAAGACAGTGGTTATTTACCCGCCCGCCAATAACAGTGAATTTGTTTCTGTTATTTACCCAGCTGCTGGTTAAATAGTAGAAATTATTTATTATTTTACCACTATCCTTGGAAGTAGTTGAGCAACTTCGCTATTTACCCAGCCGCATGCTAAATAATGGGGATTCTGCACTGTTTGGCTGGTCGCCATGCAAATAGCAGAAAAACTTCACTATTTGACCACGTGACTGGCTAAATGATAGAAATTCTGCACTGTTTAGAGATGGACATACAAATAGAAGAATAACTTCACTATTTACCTGGCCTCTGGCTAAATAGTAGAGATTCTGCACTATTGAGCTGGCAGCCATGCAATGGTAGATAAACTTCACTCTTTACCGGGCTGCTGGCTAAATAGTAGAGATTCTGCACTATTTCACTGATGGCCCTACAAATAGCATGAAAACTGGCTAAATATCAGAGGTTTTGTAATATTTGGCCAGCAGTCAAGCGGACAACAAACTCAATTCTTTACCCAGCTGTTGGCAAAACAGCAGAAGTACAATTAGTCCAGCAGCAAATCAAATAAACATAAGTATTTCTGTGGCTGTTGGTTAAATAGCAGAAATGTTATATTAATACTTAATATTCAATTGCAACCCTCAAAATTAACACATCTCCTTCGGTGCGCAGTACATCCTGAACACAGGACCTCACACCAATCTGCAACCAAGATTTAAGGTACTCTTGTTCAGCAGGCCTAACTGGGTCCCAGGAGCCAGCCCACCCTCCATTGTGATCGGCCTGAACTTAAGTGGTTTTCCCAGTCCGACACTACCAGATATACACGGTTGGCGCTTTGTGCTTTTTGGCACTACTTTCATTCAAATCTTTAAAATTAATATCTCTAGTTCTACTAATTGGATAATTTACTCTATTTTTCTAAATTGTTCTGTGATTTTTCTCGTGTTGTATTTTCACGTTAGTACTGTTTGAAGAGCTGCACAAATACTTTACACATTTCCTCTAAGTTAATCCTGACTGCTCTGTACCAAGCTACCAGAGGGTTGAGCAGAGGTTCATTTGTGGTTTGCTTGTGCCACACCCTGATAAGAAGTGTTGTTACTGCTTCAATCCCCTCAACTAGTAACCCAACAATGCATTGACCTTTCATTGCAAATGAATATCTGAAATAATAGAAATCTAAAATCAATCATTCAAAACAAAGACTTAGGTGACCAAACACAACTAAAGAGCAGTGGATTCCTATGGTTCAAGATTGTTTAAACCACTCAAGTAAAAAATTAACATCACAGAGCAAGGATCTGCTTCGGTTCAACACAGCAATGAAAAAGCATACTGACAAGGTTAAATCGACATAGGCAGAAGTAAATCAAGCAGTCAAAATGTGATAATATCTCAAGATGGGAGAAACATCTTAAAGGTCAGGGACAAACTGTAATAATCCAGTCTTGGCTCTCTGAATGACAGTTTCATGATCTATTGAGCAGAAAGGCTGCTGATATCTCTATAATCCACATCACATCCCACCTTAGCCAACACTGCAGGATCCTGATAACAAGTGCTCACACTTCAAACTCTTCACCCACACCTACAAAGCATTCCACAAGATAGCCCCTGACTACCTGAACAGTTGCATTCATTTCCACCAACCTTCTAGACATCTCGGCCCTGCCAGACTCACTAGCACATACCCACGTACACTGAAAAGCAGAGCAGGGGGTTGCGCTTTCTCATACCTGGCTTCTAAAGCCTGGTACAAAATCCCAAAACAAATCAGGGCCTCCTCTACCTTCTTGAATTCTGCAAGAAGCTGAACACCTGTCTCTTCAAGTATGTCTTCTGGGGATGGCCTCACATGCTGGCTACATGCACCTGGATACCCTCTCAGATGATTAGCGTGCTATAAAACTACTGATAACAGAGCCCAGGTGACATGAAAAGTACAACATGCAAGTCTTTAAACATCTTCTAAACTTTTGGAAATATTTTTCCAAAATGTGCCATTTTATTGCAATTTCTTTCAGCTACAAAAATATAAGCACAACTTTCACATAGTCTGTATACAATGCTCATGGATAGAAAGCAATTAATATACCTAAATGACCTTAATAATGAAAGCATATGTAGCACAACTTTCACAACTAACTTAACCCCTTCTGTGCCTTGGACGAGATGATCTCGTCCAAGGCTACAGTTCCCCTGTGCCTTGGATGAGATCATCTCGTCCTAGGCACAGGGGAACTTGAGGGCGCGCTAGCGCGCCCCCGTGCACCCCCCTTCCCCCCCCAAGTCGGGATGGAAGGGGAAGACCTTCCCCTTCCACCCCCGACCCCCCCACCCCCCCCTGTGACGTCAGCGCGCGAGCGCGCGCTGATTTGTCACAGGGGCCTCCCTAGTCGCTCGTGAAGCTCTGCTTCCAGCGCGATTGAAAAAGAAATGCAAAAGCATTTCTTTTTCAATCACTTGGGAGGCCCGGAGGGGCTTCAAAGGGAAGGAAAAGTATTTCCTTCCCTTTGAAGTCCGTCCGAGGGTTTCAAAAGCCGGATTGCTTGCAATCCGGCTTTTGAAACCCCACTAGACACCAGGGATTTTTTTTTTTTTTATTGAAACACACAAAAGGGAGCGACCCCTTGGGCAAGGGTCGCTCCCAGGGGGGGCATTTTTTTTAGAAGGCCTTTTCTGCCCCCCCTGGGGGCAGAAACGTCTAGGCACCAGGGACCATTTTTTTTTTTTTATGTTTCATTTCTTTTTTTTTTGGTGGGGAGCGACCCCTTAGGCAAGGGTCGCTCCCCTTGGGGGGAAATTATATTTTGGCCATTTCTGCCCCCCTTGGGGGCAGATTGGCCTATTTTGATGAGGCCAATCTGCCCCCAAGGGGGTTAGAAACTACTAGACACCAGGGAATTTTTTCTTTGCGTGAATTTCACGCAAAGGGAGCGACCCCTTAGGCAAGGGTCGCTCCCTGGGGGGGAGGGCAATTTATTTTAGGCCATTTCTGCCCCCCCTGGGGGCAGATTGGCCGATTTTAGGTCAATCTGCCCCCAAGGGGGCAGAAACCACTAGGCACCCGGGATTTGTTTTGTGGCGCCAATGTCACGCAGGGGGAGCGACCCCGTAGGCAAGGGTCGCTCCCGGGTGGGGTGGGGGTTGGGGCGGGCAAATTTATTTTAGGCCATTTCTGCCCCCCCGGGGGCAGATCGGCCTAATATTAGGCTGATCTGCCCCGGGGGGGGGCAGAAACCTCTAGGCGCCAGGGCAATTTTTTTTTTGTTTGTTTGTTTGTGTTTTTAGAGATGGGGAGCGACCCATCAGGCAAGGGTCGCTCCCCTGGGGGGCAAATTGTATTTAGGCCATTTCTGCCCCCCTGGGGGCAGATTGGCCGATTTTAGGTAAATCTGCCCCCAAGGGGGCAGAAACCACTAGGCACCGGGGATTTGTTTTTTGGCGCCAATGTCACGCAGGGGGAGCGACCCCGTAGGCAAGGGTCGCTCCTGGGGGGGGTGGGGGCCGGGGGGGGGACAAATTTATTTTAGGCCATTTCTGCCCCCAGGGGGGGGCAGAACCCTCAGGGCACCAGGGCAAATTTTTTTGTTGTGTTTTTTTTTTTTTTTTTTTTTTTTTTCGACATGGGGAGCGACCCATCAGGCAAGGGTCGCTCCCCTGGGGGGCAAATTGTATTGAGGCCATTTCTGCCCCCCTTGGGTGCTGATTGGCAGATTTTAGGTCAATCTGCCCCCAAGGGGGCAGAAACCACTAGGCACCGGGGATTTGTTTTTTGGCGCCAATGTCACGCAGGGGGAGCGACCCCGTAGGCAAGGGTCGCTCCCGGGGGGGGTGGGGGCTGGGGGGGAATGGGCAGATCGGCCTATTATTAGGCCGAACTGCCCCCGGGGGGGCAGAACCCTCAGGGCACCAGGGCAACATTTTTTGTTGTGTTTTTTTTTTTTTGTTTGTTTTTTTCGAGATGGGGAGCGACAGATCAGGCAAGGGTCGCTCCCCTGGGGGGCAAATTGTATTTAGGCCATTTCTGCCCCCCTTGGGGGCAGATTGGCCGATTTTAGGTCAATCTGCCCCCAAGGGGGCAGAAACCACTAGGCACCGGGGATTTGTTTTTTGGCGCCAATGTCACGCAGGGGGAGCGACCCCGTAGGCAAGGGTCGCTCCCGGGGGGGGTGGGGGCTGGGGGGGGCAAATTTATTTTAGGCCATTTCTGCCCCCCCTGGGGGCAGATCGGCCTATGATTAGGCCGAACTGCCCCCAGGGGGGGGCAGAACCCTCAGGGCACCAGGGCAAATTTTTTTGTTGTTATTTTTTTTTTGTTTGTTTGTTTTTTTCGAGATGGGGAGCGACCCATCAGGCAAGGGTCGCTCCCCTGGGGGGCAAATTGTATTTAGGCCATTTCTGCCCCCCTTGGGGGCAGATTGGCAGATTAAAGGTCAATCTGCCCCCAAGGGGGCAGAAACCACTAGGCACCTGGGATTTGATTTTTGGCGCCAATGTCACACAGGGGGAGCGACCCCGTAGGCAAGGGTCGCTCCCGGGGGGGGGTGGGGGCTGGGGGGGGCAAATTTATTTTAGGCCATTTCTGCCCCCCCTAGAGGGGGGGCAGAACCCTCTAGGCACCAAGGAATTTTTTTTTGTTGTGTTGTTTTTTTTTTGTTTGTTTGTTTTTTTAGAGATGGGGAGCGACCCATCAGGCAAGGGTCGCTCCCCTGGGGGGCAAATTGTATTTAGGCCATTTCTGCCCCCCTTGGGGGCAGATTGGCAGATTTTAGGTCAATCTGCCCCCATGGGGGCAGAAACCACTAGGCACCTGGGATTTGTTTTTTGGCGCCAATGTCACGCAGGGGGAGCGACCCCTTAGGCAAGGGTCGCTCCCGGGGGGGGGTGGGGGCTGGGGGGGGCAAATTTATTTTAGGGCATTTCTGCCCCCCCCCTCCCGGGGCCGGCTGAGCTAGAGGCCAAACTCCACAGGTAGGCACTTTGCAAAAAACACCTCTGTTTTCTGTGAAAAAATATGTTCTGTCCACGTTGTGTTTTGGGCCATTTCCTTTCGTGGGCGCTAGGCCTACCCACAGAAGTGAGGTACCATTTTTATTGAGAGACTTAGGGGAACGCTGGGTGGAAGGAAATTTGTGGCTCCTCTCAGATTCCAGAACTTTCTGCCACAGAAATGTGAGGAACATGTGTTTTTTTAGCCACATTTTGAGGTTTGCAAAGGATTCTGGGTAACAGAACCTGGTCCGAGCCCCGCAAGTCACCCCTCCTTGGATTCCCCTAGGTCTCTAGTTTTCAGAAATGCACAGGTTTGGTAGGTTTCCCTAGGTGCCGGCTGAGCTAGAGGCCAAAATCTACAGGTAGGCACTTCGCAAAAAACACCTCTGTTTTTTTCCAAAATTTAGGATGTGTCCACGTTGCGCTTTGGGGTGT
The DNA here is from genome assembly GCF_031143425.1 of Pleurodeles waltl. Classification (NCBI taxonomy): domain Eukaryota; kingdom Metazoa; phylum Chordata; class Amphibia; order Caudata; family Salamandridae; genus Pleurodeles; species Pleurodeles waltl. The sequence continues at coordinate 1,572,467,859 of NC_090444.1, forward strand.
TTCCTGTCGCCGGCGCTAGGCCTACCCACGCAAGTGAGGTATCATTTTTATCGGGAGACTTGGGGGAACGCTGGGTGGAAGGAAATTTGTAGCTCCTCTCAGATTCCAGAACTTTCTGCCACAGAAATGTGAGGAACATGTGTTTTTTTAGCCAAATTTTGAGGTTTGCAAAGGATTCTGGGTAACAGAACCTGGTCCGAGCCCCGCAAGTCACCCCTCTTTGGATTCCCCTAGGTCTCTAGTTTTCAGAAATGCACAGGTTTGGTAGGTTTCCCTAGGTGCCGGCTGAGCTAGAGGCCAAAATCTACAGGTAGGCACTTCGCAAAAAACACCTCTGTTTTTTTCCAAAATTTAGGATGTGTCCACGTTGCACTTTGGAGTGTTTCCTGTCGCCGGCGCTAGGCCTACCCACGCAAGTGAGGTATCATTTTTATTGGGAGACTTGGGGGAACGCTGGGTGGAAGGAAATTTGTAGCTCCTCTCAGATTCCAGAACTTTCTGCCACAGAAATCTGAGGAACATGTGTTTTTTTAGCCAAATTTTGAGGTTTGCAAAGGATTCTGGGTAACAGAACCTGGTCCGAGCCCCGCAAGTCACCCCTCCTTAGATTCCCCTAGGTCTCTAGTTTTCAGAAATGCACAGGTTTGGTAGGTTTCCCTAGGTGCCGGCTGAGCTAGAGGCCAAAATATACGGGTAGGCACTTCGCAAAAAACACCTCTGTTTTTTTCCAAAATTTAGGATGTGTCCACGTTGCGCTTTGGGGTGTTTCCTGTCGCCGGCGCTAGGCCTACCCACACAAGTGAGGTATCATTTTTATCGGGAGACTTGGGGGAACGCTGGGTGGAAGGAAATTTGTAGCTCCTCTCAGATTCCAGAACTTTCTGCCACAGAAATGTGAGGAACATGTGTTTTTTTAGCCAAATTTTGAGGTTTGCAAAGGATTCTGGGTAACAGAACCTGGTCCGAGCCCCACAAGTCACCCCTCCTTGGATTCCCCTAGCTCTCTAGTTTTCAGAAATGCACAGGTTTGGTAGGTTTCCCTAGGTGCCGGCTGAGCTAGAGGCCAAAATCTACAGGTAGGCACTTCGCAAAAAACACCTCTGTTTTTTTCCAAAATTTAGGATGTGTCCACGTTGCGCTTTGGGGTGTTTCCTGTCGCCGGCGCTAGGCCTACCCACGCAAGTGAGGTATCATTTTTATTGGGAGACTTGGGGGAACGCTGGGTGGAAGGAAATTTGTAGCTCCTCTCAGATTCCAGAACTTTCTGCCACAGAAATCTGAGGAACATGTGTTTTTTTAGCCAAATTTTGAGGTTTGCAAAGGATTCTGGGTAACAGAACCTGGTCCGAGCCCCGCAAGTCACCCCTCCTTAGATTCCCCTAGGTCTCTAGTTTTCAGAAATGCACAGGTTTGGTAGGTTTCCCTAGGTGCCGGCTGAGCTAGAGGCCAAAATATACGGGTAGGCACTTCGCAAAAAACACCTCTGTTTTTTTCCAAAATTTAGGATGTGTCCACGTTGCGCTTTGGGGTGTTTCCTGTCGCCGGCGCTAGGCCTACCCACACAGGTGAGGTATCATTTTTATCGGGAGACTTGGGGGAACGCTGGGTGGAAGGAAATTTGTAGCTCCTCTCATATTCCAGAACTTTCTGCCACAGAAATGTGAGGAACATGTGTTTTTTTAGCCAAATTTTGAGGTTTGCAAAGGATTCTGGGTAACAGAACCTGGTCCGAGCCCCACAAGTCACCCCTCCTTGGATTCCCCTAGCTCTCTAGTTTTCAGAAATGCACAGGTTTGGTAGGTTTCCCTAGGTGCCGGCTGAGCTAGAGGCCAAAATCTACAGGTAGGCACTTCGCAAAAAACACCTCTGTTTTCTCCCAAAATTTAGGATGTGTCCACGTTGCGCTTTGGGGTGTTTCCTGTCGCCGGCGCTAGGCCTACCCACGCAAGTGAGGTATCTTTTTTATCGGGAGACTTGGGGGAACGCTGGGTGGAAGGAAATTTGTAGCTCCTCTCAGATTCCAGAACTTTCTGCCACAGAAATCTGAGGAACATGTGTTTTTTTAGCCAAATTTTGAAGTTTGCAAAGGATTCTGGGTAACAGAACCTTGTCCGAGCCCCGCAAGTCACCCCTCCTTGGATTCCCCTAGGTCTCTAGTTTTCAGAAATGCACAGGTTTGGTAGGTTTCCCTAGGTGCCGGCTGAGCTAGAGGCCAAAATCTACAGGTAGGCACTTCGCAAAAAACACCTCTGTTTTTTTCCAAAATTTAGGATGTGTCCACGTTGCGCTTTGGGGTGTTTCCTGTCGCCGGCGCTAGGCCTACCCACGCAAGTGAGGTATCATTTTTATTGGGAGACTTGGGGGAACGCTGGGTGGAAGGAAATTTGTAGCTCCTCTCAGATTCCAGAACTTTCTGCCACAGAAATGTGAGGAACATTTGTTTTTTTAGCCAAATTTTGAGGTTTGCAAAGGATTCTGGGTAACAGAACCTGGTCCGAGCCCCGCAAGTCACCCCTCCTTAGATTCCCCTAGGTCTCTAGTTTTCAGAAATGCACAGGTTTGGTAGGTTTCCCTAGGTGCCGGCTGAGCTAGAGGCCAAAATATACGGGTAGGCACATCGCAAAAAACACCTCTGTTTGTTTCCAAAATTTAGGATGTGTCCACGTTGCGCTTTGGGGTGTTTCCTGTCGCCGGCGCTAGGCCTACCAACACAAGTGAGGTATCATTTTTATCGGGAGACTTGGGGAAACGCTGGGTGGAAGGAAATTTGTAGCTCCTCTCAGATTCCAGAACTTTCTGCCACAGAAATGTGAGGAACATGTGTTTTTTTTTGCCAAATTTTGAGGTTTGCAAAGGATTCTGGGTAACAGAACCTGGTCCGAGCCCCACAAGTCACCCCTCCTTGGATTCCCCTAGGTCTCTAGTTTTCAGAAATGCACAGTTTTGGTAGGTTTCCCTAGGTGCCGGCTGAGCTAGAGGCCAAAATCTACAGGTAGGCACTTCGCAAAAAACACCTCTGTTTTCTCCCAAAATTTAGGATGTGTCCACGTTGCGCTTTGGGGTGTTTCCTGTCGCCGGTGCTAGGCCTACCCACGCAAGTGAGGTATCTTTTTTATCAGGAGACTTGGGGGAACGCTGGGTGGAAGGAAATTTGTAGCTCCTCTCAGATTCCAGAACTTTCTGCCACAGAAATGTGAGGAACATGTGTTTTTTTAGCCAAATTTTGAGGTTTGCAAAGGATTCTGGGTAACAGAACCTGGTCCGAGCCCCGCAAGTCACCCCTCCTTGGATTCCCCTAGGTCTCTAGTTTTCAGAAATGCACAGGTTTGGTAGGTTTCCCTAGGTGCCGGCTGAGCTAGAGGCCAAAATCTACAGGTAGGCACTTCGCAAAAAACACCTCTGTTTTCTCCCAAAATTTAGGATGTGTCCACGTTGCGCTTTGGGGTGTTTCCTGTCGCCGGCGCTATGCCTACCCACGCAAGTGAGGTATCATTTTTATCGGGAGACTTGGGGGAACGCTGGGTGGAAGGAAATTTGTAGCTCCTCTCAGATTCCAGAACTTTCTGCCACAGAAATGTGAGGAACATGTGTTTTTTTAGCCAAATTTTGAGGTTTGCAAAGGATTCTGGGTAACAGAACCTGGTCCGAGCCCCGCAAGTCACCCCTCCTTGGATTCCCCTAGGTCTCTAGTTTTCAGAAATGCACAGGTTTGGTAGGTTTCCCTAGGTGCCGGCTGAGCTAGAGGCCAAAATCTACAGGTAGGCACTTCGCAAAAAACACCTCTGTTTTTTTCCAAAATTTAGGATGTGTCCACGTTGCGCTTTGGGGTGTTTCCTGTCGCCGGCGCTAGGCCTACCCACGCAAGTGAGGTATCATTTTTATCGGGAGACTTGGGGGAACGCTGGGTGGAAGGAAATTTGTAGCTCCTCTCAGATTCCAGAACTTTCTGCCACAGAAATGTGAGGAACATGTGTTTTTTTAGCCAAATTTTGAGGTTTGCAAAGGATTCTGGGTAACAGAACCTGGTCCGAGCCCCGCAAGTCACCCCTCCTTGGATTCCCCTAGGTCTCTAGTTTTCAGAAATGCACAGGTTTGGTAGGTTTCCCTAGGTGCCGGCTGAGCTAGAGGCCAAAATCTACAGGTAGGCACTTTGCAAAAAACACCTCTGTTTTCTCCCAAAATTTTGGATGTGTCCACGTTGCGCTTTGTGGCGTTTCCTGTCGCGGGCGCTAGGCCTACCCACACAAGTGAGGTATCATTTTTATCGGGAGACTTGGGGGAACATAGATTAGCAAAACAAGTGCTATTGCCCCTTGTCTTTCTCTACATTTTTTCCTTCCAAATATAGGAGAGTGTGTAAAAAAGACATCTATTTGAGAAATTCCCTATAATTCACATGCTTGTATGGTCACCCCGGAATTCAGAGATGTGCAAATAACCACTGCTCCTTTTTTTTCTTGTGCCCTTTTTGGAAATGCAAAGGTTTTCTTGATAGCAATTTTTTACTCTTTATATTTCAGCAAATGAATTGCTGTATACCCGGTATAGAATGAAAACGCACTGCAGGGTGCAGCTCATTTATTGGCTCTGGGTTCCTCGGGTTCTTGATGAACCTACAAGCCCTATATATCCCCGCAACCAGAGGAGTCCAGCAGACGTAACAGTATATTGCTTTCCATAATCTGACATTGCAGGGAAAAGTTACAGAGTAAAACGTAGAGAAAAATTGATGTTTTTTTCACCTCAATTTCAATATTTTTCTTTTTCAGCTGTTATTTTCTGTAGGAAACCCTTGTAGGATCTACACAAATGACCCCTTGCTGAATTCAGAATTTTGTCTACTTTTCAGAAATGGTTAGGTTTCTGGGAACCAGCATTGGTTTCATGCCCATTCATGTCACTGACTGGAAGGAGGCTGAAAGCACAAAAAATTGCAAAAATGGGGTATGCCCCAGTAAAATGCCAAAATTGTGTTGAAAAATTGGGTTTTCTGATTCAAGTCTGCCTGTTCCTGAAAGCTAGGAAGCTGCTGAGTTTAGCACTGCAAACCCTTTGTTGATGCCATTTTCAGGGGGAAATCCACAAGCCTTCTTCTGCAGCCACTTTTTCCAATTTTTTTGAAAAAAACGAAATTTTCACTGTATTTTGGCCAATTTCTTGGCCTCCTTCAAGGGAACCCACAAAGTCTGGGTACCTCTAGAATCCCTAGGATGTTGGAAAAAAAGGACGCAAATTTGGCTTGGTTAGCTTATGTGGACAAAAAGTTATGAGGGCCTAAGAGCGAACTGCCCCAAATAGGCAAAAAAAGGCCTGGCACAGGAGGGGGAAAAGGCCTGGCAGCGAAGGGGTTAAGTGGCACCTCTGAATAACAAGCACTGACAAAGCCAAAATGCCTTGTGAAAGAAAATGTGTCATTAGTTGGGGAGGATGTGAGTCCTACGCAACTAAAAACTCCCTACATCCTCCAGGGTCAAACTCATAGCTTCAATAATTTAAACCTGGGATATGGTGCAGAGGAGACAGGCTTAATTAAGGAACAAGTGCAATATTGAAACAGTCAATAAGTCTAAACGCAACTTAGCAAAAATCTTACAACCTATTCTAAGAATTAAGAAAAGTGTAATAAAAAGACACTAAAACAACAAAAATCCACTAAGGGGGAACAAAGATATTAATTCTTATTTTTTTAGGCCAAAAGCTAAATGAAAACATAAAGCACCAACCATAAATCACCATTTATGGTTGATCAGGATTTAAGGGCAATTTCAGGCCAACCCTGATGGAGTGCAGGTTGGATATGATACACCAAGCAGATCACTTACCTTATGATATAGTCATCTTTATGACCTTATGATTTAGTCGCCTTTGTGGAACTCAAAATTCTCCACAGGTGCATGGCTGAATGTTGTATCTCACAAAGTTAATTTTAATTCAGATAGCTGTTGATTTTGCCAAGAAAATGTCGGAGCTGGAATATTCAAAGTTTGCAGCCACTAAAGTCCCCTTGTTGGACATAGTCTCTTTTTAAGAGGTCAAAATCTTCCAGTTAGACACACCTAAAGGCGTATCCCATAAAGTTCTTCCAAAATTGGACACCGATAATGCAAGGTTCGTTGAAGTTCCAAACTATTGGAAGTGCAAGATTTTTTAAAGTCCCAACTTTTCAGACTTTCTGCGACAGTTCCTCTATCCCATGGCTCCTATGGCCTCAGAAACAGCCTGTAGGGGCCTGGACTTACTCCAGCAACAATGTACAATCCTATTGTAACTGGTCCACTGGTATCTCCAGTAAAAAAGGCCTCTTGCAGCTTGCTATGTCGCTGTAGTCACACAGAAGGTATGTCAACTAACCCCTTGAGTCTACTTTTTATTGCTGGGTAAAGTGGGAGTAGGTCTAGCCTTCAGGTCTCCATACAGGTTACAGACAACAATTCCAATCTATTTCCATACTGCCAATGTTCTGGTTTGTTCTTTGCAGTGCTGGGGTGAGGTGCTACTTTTTTTTTCACATCACTAGTCAATGGATAGGGGTGACTCCTGGACACTTACTAAACAATAGGAAATGTTGCAAGTTTCCTAAAATTGCAAGGGCAATTCATACCTTTTCTGCAGCGTATCATGGTTCCCTCACTGCAAACTATCCAATAGCCCACCATTTTCAGTAAAATCTGACATGGAAAAATTGTTCTGTCCTAGAAGTAACTTGTGGCACGCTTAGCGGTGTGTTTAAGGTAATGGGCAGTCCCCTCTGACTCAACCACTTCAACCTGGTTCTGAGGCCAGCTCTCTCTTGCATTGACACTAAAACCATGAGGCTATCCCTCTGCTCCATAATCCCTTATTACTAAAGTATGAAAGCATAGGTCTTCCGTGTTCCCTTTTTAGGTAGTGAACATCCTGGACACAGCTTGGGTTACACTGCATCACATTCCTCGACTGAGCCATCCTGGCAGGCCCAAGCTATTGTCTCTGCTCTTTGAGCAATGTGTTTCACACCTCATCGAGCAGCTAAACATTTCTGAAAAGTAGATAACATTTTGAATTCAACAAGGAGTCATTTGCGTAGATCCTTCAATGTTTTCCTACAGTAAGTAACAGCTAAAATAAAAAAAATATTGAAATTCAGGTGAAAAAAGAGCCATTTCTGTCCATGTTTTTGTCTATAACATTTTTCAGCTATGGCAGAGTTTTGAAAACAATATACCGTTATGTCTGCTGGACTCTTCTTGTTGTGGGAACATATAGGACTTGTAGGTTCATCAAGAACCCTAGGTACCCAGAGCCAACAAATGAGCTGCACCTTGCAATGGGTTTTCATTGTATACCGTGCATACAGCAATTTAATTTGTGAAGTATAAAGAGTGAAAAATAGGTATCAAGGAAACCTTTGTATTTCCAAAATGGGCACAAGATAAGGTGCTGAGAAGCAGTGGTTATTTGCACATCTCTGTATGCCAGGGTCCCCATACTAGCATATGAATAACAGGGTATTTCTCAAATAGACGTATTTTTTACACACTGTTTCACATTTGGAAGGAAAAAATGTAGAAAAAAACAAAGGGCAATAACACTTGTTCTTCTATTCTGTGTTCTTCCTAGTCTCCCGATAAAAATGGTACCTCACTTGTGTGGGTAGGCCTAATGGCAGCAATAGGAAACGCAACATGGACACATCAAATTTTTACACTGAAATCTGATGTGTTTTTTGGAAAGTGCCTAACTGTGGATTTTGGCCTCTAGGTCAGCCGGCACATAGAGAAACCTACCAAACCTGTGCATTTTGGAAAACTAGACACCTAGGGAAATCCATGATGGGGTGACGTGCAGAGCTCTCATTAGGTTCTGCTACCCAGAATCCTTTGCAAACCTCAAAATTTGGCAACAAAATACTTTTTCCCTCATATTTCCGTGATAGAAAGTTAGGGAATCTGAGAGGAGCTATGTATTTCCTTCCACCCAGCATTCCTCCAAGCCTCCCGATAAAAATGGTACCTCACTTTTGTGGTTAGGCCTAGTGCCTGCGACAGGAAATGTCCCAAAAACAGAACGTGGACACATCACATTTTCCCAAAGAAAACTGACCTTTTTTTTGCAAAATGCCAAGCTGTGGATTTTGGCCTCTAACTTAACAAGCACCTACGGAAACCTAGCAAACCAATACATTTTTAAAAATTAGACACCTAAGGAAATTTAGAATGGGGTTACTTGTGGGGCTCTCACCAGGTTATGTTACCCAGAATCTTTTGCAAACCTCAAAATTTAGCACACAAAACACGTTTACCTCACATTTCAGTGATAGAAAGTTCTGGAATCTGAGAGTAGCCACACATTTCCTTCCACCCAGCATTTCCTCAAGTCTTGTGATAAAAATGGTACCTCATTTGTATTGGTAGGCCTAGTGCCCACGACAGGAAATGCCCCAAAATGCAACATGGACACATCACATTTTTACATTGACAACTGACTTGTTTTTTGTAAAGTGCCTACCTGTGGATTTTGGTTTCTAGCTCAGCGGCACCTAGGGAAAACCTACCAAACCATGTACATGTTTTAAAACTAGACTCCTAGGGAAACCCAGGATGGGTTAACGTGTGGCGCTCTCATCAGGTTCTGTTACCAAAAATCCTTTGCAAACCTCAAAATGTTGCAAAAAAAAAATGTTTCCTCATATTTCAGTGATTGAAAGTTCTGGAATCTGAGAGGAGTCACAATTTTTTTTTCTACCCAGCAATCCCCCAAGTTTATACAAATGGTATCTCACTTGTGAGGGTAGGCCTAGTGCCTGCAACAGGAAATGCCCCAAAACACAACATGAACACATCATATTTTCCAAAAGAAAACTGACCTGTTTTTTGCAAAGTGCCTAGGTGTTGATTTTGGTCTCTAGCTCACCTAGCATCTAGGAAAGCCGAGCAAACCGGACCATTTCTGAAAACTAGACACCTAGGGGAACCTAGGATGGGGTAACTTATGATGCTCTCACCAGGTTCTGTTACCCAAACTCCTTAGCAAACCTCAAAATTTTATTAAAAAAACACTTATTTCCTCACATTTCGGTGCTGCCAAGTTCTGGAATCTGAGGGGAACCACAAACTTCCTTCTACCCAGCATTTCCCCAGGTCTCCTGATAAAAATTGTACCTCTCTAGTGTCGGTAGGCCTAGTGCCCGCAAAAGGAAATGCCCCGAAACTCTATGTGGAGAAAACAACATTATCAAATACAAAACTACATGTTTCTGCCGGGGAGGCACCTGCGTTTTTGGTCCTGGGCTCAGCAGCCATCTAGGGAAACCTACCAAACCCAAACATTTCTGAAAACTAGACACCCAAAGGAGTCCAGGGAGATGTGGCTTGCGTGGACCCCCCAGTGTTTTCTTACCCAGAATCCTCATCATAGCTCAAATTTAGCTAACAAATCACATTTCCCCCACAGTTCTGTGGGATCACCGTACAGGCATACATCCCAACGTTTTGCTCAGTCTCCTGAAAAAAATGATAACTCACATGTGGAGGTGGGCCAAGTGCCTGTGACAAGGAAGAGCCAAAAACATGTCGAAACTGAGGAAGAACCAAAGCGGGTCTAAAAGAGCAGTTTGAAAAAAAAAACATTCTTAGGCTGACAAGTGGGACAGAATTTTTATTGGTATAGATGCACCAATGCTGGGTAGGAATTTTGTGGATTCCTTCAGATTCCGGAAAGTTCCATCACAAAAATATGGGAAAAATGTGTGATTTCAAGCAAAGTTGGAGGTTTGCAGTGCATTGTGGGTAAGAAAATGGTGCGGGTGCATGTGAAGAACACCGCCCTGGAATCTCCCAGATGTTTAGTTTTCAGATGTGTCTAGGTGTCATAGATTTCTCTACATGGCTGCGTCCCAAAGTCCAAAAAGTGCAACCCTCACCATTCCAAGTGGGACGATTCTGAAGGTAGACAAGCTCTGATGGCACAAATGTAAAACCAAAACTCAAAATAATCAAATGTCCTCTTGCTTGCCGTTGGGTTAAGATCTTTTAGTGTGCAGAGGGAGAGCTGAAAGACTGTTACTCCCTTCATGTTGGGGGGGGGGCAAAACCATGCCCATACTGGTTGTTAGCCACTGTTCCTCTTTTTTTTTTTTTATTCCCTGCCATCTAGTAGACTTTCTGTCCCCCCCCCACTGGGGAGTGGATCAGGGGTAATTGTCCCATCTGCCCACCGGTGGGCAGAACAACTTTGTCCACATTTATTTTGGGTGTGAGTATGGCCATACGCCACCCTCTTTCTTTGAAGAAAAGTCTTCCCTGGTGTCTGGTGGGCCTTCTGCCCCCGGTCCTAACAAAAATATGTCGATCTGTCCCCCAGGGGGGCAGAAATGGCCAACATGACCCTTGCCAAAGGGGCTGCTCCCCCCCAAACAAAACATACACACCCCTATCCCTGATGTGTTAGTGGTTACCACCCCCACCCCCGGGACAGATCAGCCTAATAGAAATAGGCCAATATGCCCCAAAGGGGACAGAAAGGGCCTAAAGTAAATTTGCCTCCCACGGGAGTAACCCTTGCCTAAGGAGTCACTCCCCGTCTGCAAAAAAAAAAAAAAAAATCCCTGGTGCCTAGTGGTTTCTGCCCTCATTGGGGGCAGATTGGCCTAATTAAAATAGACTGATCTGCCCCCAAAAGGGGCAGAAATGGCCTAAAAACAATATCCCCCCAGGGGATCGACCCTTGACTGAGGGGTTGCTCCCGACTTCTAACATTTAAAAAAAAAAAGATCCCTGGTGTCTGGTGGCTTCTGTCCCCCATGGAGGCAGATCAGTCTAATTAAAATAGGGGTGCAGGAAAGGCCTTAAAAATACCCCCAGGGGAGCGGCCCTTGCCCAAGGGGACACTCCCCTTCATTGTTTATATATTTTTTTTTAAACTCCCTGGTGTCTAGTGGGCATTTCTGCAGCATGATTGCTTTACGATCAGGCTGCAGAAATGCTCTGTAAGATATGAAAGGAAAGGCCTGTCTTTTCTTGTCTCTCTCCCAACCCCCCTGATCAGAAGAGAAGTGCAAGCATTTCTCTTCTGATCGCGCCAGAAGCTCATGGGGGCGAACTCTGATGAGGTCAGCGCACGATCGCACGCTGACGTCATCAGATGTCACTGGGGGGTAGGGGTGGAAGGGGAAGCAATTCCCCTTCCATCCCTCCCCTAGGCCCATGGGGAGAGGCCAGGGTCAGGACGTAATGGTTACGTCTGGTGGTAATGGTTACGTGCTGCGCCACCGGATGTAACCATTATGTCCCTAGCCCCGAAGGGGTTAAAGGTTTTGCTGCTGCTGCTGCTGGCACAAGGGTGATGCTCCTCCACCCTAACCGAGGATTCCCCCCCCCCACAGTTGGGCAGATGATGTGTACTTCTGCAAGTGTAAACTGCAATCACTAACAGTGAAAAGAGACAATGAGTGAACTATGATGAAATACTGTCCCATGCAAAAAATGAGTTTCAATTTAACAGACCAATGGAAGTCGAGAGCTGACCCAAAGCCTATAATTAGATGTATGCATACTCGTTATGATTATATTTTGGAAAATATGATGAGACATCTTACACTGTACCTAGGCTAGACCTAAAATGGTTTTGGTGCAAAACAGGTCTAAGAACAATCGTTGTTTTATACATACTATTTAAACATGTAATGGCTACATCCTTTGTATTACTATCGAGCTTAGATATTTCAGATATGCCTGTCACACTGTAAACCCACGGTCCATTAAATATTCTTTCTCAATTTGATATTGCATTAATCTATGTTTATACTTTCGCATTTATTGTTATCCTCATTTAACTAGCACCATTTAGATTCATGTAGGTTGTTTCTTGAAGACTATAGACCTCTTGGAATTACCAAAGAATAGCTCAAAGGCATGCTAATGTGAGCCAAGTGCCCATGATACCGCACTCCATGCACAAGGGAACATTTGCACTATATGATTATGGCAAAGCCGTTCTGGTTTTCCCACGAGCCAATGCACTCAATGTAAACAAAAACAGCTGCGTTGCAGAGCGCACAGTCATGCGTGACTGCGATGAAGATTAAAAAGCAGGACGTATATTTTGGAATACAACTTTGGACGAAGGGTTCATTTCTGTTTTAAATCTTCTGACAGACTAGACGATAACAGCGTTTTACTGCATATCTTCATTACATAAATAATTTCTATTCATTTTTTGATATCACTAATTGCTTCAGGGTTCACTTTCTGCTAAAAGCTGTAATCTGCATGCGATATGTATTTTAAGGCCACAAGGATTAGAATAAATTCATAAAGGAAGTAGCTTCACCCATGTTCAGTTTTGCAACCATCCAATTTCCAAATCATTTGCAACCCCAAATAATGAGAATCTCATTATCATCATGAAAATAATATATGTGAACTCGGAATCATATTCTTTTCAAGTAAAATTATTTGTCTGAAATATAACTTTTCTTCCTGAAGAGGTTCCAGTACCGAAACTACAAATTTCAAAGGATTTAAATGACACGATTTTTCTCATTTCATCTCCTAACAACAGTACATTAGCGTGGAAGAACACAGGCCCATATTTATACTTTTTGACGCTAAACTGCGCTAACGCAGTTTAGCGTCAAAAAGATTTGCGCCGGCTAACGCCATTCTGAAGCGCCATGCGGGCGCCGTATTTATTGAATGGCGTTAGCCGGCGCAAGCAGACCGGCGCTGCCTGGTGTGCGCGAGAAAAACCACGTACACCAGACAGCGCCGGCGTAGGGGGAAAATGGCGCATGGGCGTCTTAAAATGGGGCAAGTCAGGTTACGTCGAAAAAATCATCGTAACCCGACTTGCGCCATTTATTTTCGACGCCCATCCCCCATCAACATGACTCCTATCATTGTAAAGATAGGAGTCATGCCCCCTTGCCCAATGGCCATGCCCAGGGGACTTCTGTCCCCTGGGCATGGTCATTGGGCATAGTGGCATGTAGGGGGGCACAAATCAGGCCCCCCTATGCCAAAAAAAATTATTAAAAATAAATAAAAAAATACTTACCTGAACTTACCTGAATGTCCCTGGTGTGGGTCCCTCCAGCCTTGGGTGTCCTCCTGGGGTGGGCAAGGGTGGCAGGGGGGGTCCCTGGGGGCAGGGGAGGGCACTCTGGGCTCATTTTGAGCCCACTTGTCCCTTAACGCCATGCCTGACCCAGGCGTTAAAAAGCGGCGCAAATGCGCCGTTTTTAGCCACGCCCACTCCCGGGCGTCTCTTTTGCCCGGGAGTATAAATACCACGTAAAGGCCTGGGAGTCATTTTTTAGACGGGAACGCCTCCCTTGCATATCATTAACGCAAGGAAGGGGTTCACGCTAAAAAATGACGCACATTCCGGGAACTTTGGCGCTATTCGCCTCTAACGCCATAATATAAATATGGCGTTAGTTGACGTTAGTTTAGCGTCGAATTTGCGTCGAAAAAAACGACGCAAATTCGGCGCAAACGGAGTATAAATACGGCCCACAATGCGGGTTTACTGTAAATAGCTCCAACAGCTTTGCTGTTTAGCTATTTATATAACTAATTTCTCGGTCTATCCATTTAACCATTTTTTATGTATCTGGTTTATTTGAAGATAGTATAGCTAATTTGTATAAACAAACTGAAAAATAGAAAAGATAGCAATGAGGATGGAATGAATACTGTAACAAAAAAAATGTTTTTGGACCACAAACAGGAAATCCATTCTGAGAAATACAACATTAGCGACCAACCCCAGCTTCTGTTCGCTCTAGACATGATAGATACAAAAACACAATCATTCAAACTACTGATAACATAAAAAAACACGAGGGATTTTTTGGTTTGATGTAATTAATACCGCAGACATTAGCGCCCAAATGTTTAAATGACTTGACAAAAACTCCTATCAATATTATTTCATTTATGACAGCTGTTGTGCAATTGAAGTAGAGTGATTGAAAAACACATCGTTACAGACATCGGCACATCTTCAGACTGTGAATAATATATTTCTGATGTGATTCAGCTTCCATATTGTTCTTTAGACATATTTTATTTACCTAATTCATGTTTCAGCTTCTGTTCCACACAGTATTCTGCTCAGAGTGGTTGATAATTTTGCATTCCGCTGGAGTTCTGCAGTTACCCCTCCCAGAAACGCAGCTCTAATTATAGATCCTCATCAGGGAAGTGCTATTGTGGCCCAGAGGAGACTGATGCGACTTGGGACTTCTCGCCATGAACGCAATAGGTGAATTCTTATGACGGCGGGTATGTGGTGTAAATACATATTCATAAAGCATCCATAACGATTTCCCGTTTTCTCTCCATTTATTTGGCCAAGTCCATGATCTAGAGATTCGCAGATGCTGAATTACTGGATACAGTGAAAAGATTTGAAAACTCAAGCAGGAATAATTCCCTAATTTTTATTTTTTGAAACGTTTATATTTTCAGTGTATGAGAATTTTTTTTTCCAAAGACAAATCATGGAATCTGGAAAGAGTTCAGGCTATAGAAGTAAGGGATACATATTTTCATTTAATGGTGGAAAATGTACATTTTGGAGCAAAATCCAATATAGAAAAAAGTAAATGATTAAGAAAAATACACCTTCCATGGCATCACGGCATCGAACGTCCACTTCCTGCCAACGGGAATGAATTTACGCCCAGTAACCAATGCACCATACTGGGATAATTTTACGTTTGAATAAATCAATTTACTAGAGTAAATTCACATTTTATGGATTCCAAATTCATGGAAGGGACGGTCTTTTGAATTCTATTACTTAGATGTATAGGACAAATAAGAGTGGTTAGAAGGGTCGTATGGTGGCATCTTTTTTTTTTGGAGAGAGGTTTGCTCCAGCAAATATACGCATGTATGTGCATGTTATTTCTATGGCGAACACCTAGACCAAAGGCAGCGGACCACTGTACATGATCAATGATGATGCGTTCTGAAGCATTACTAGATTAAGGATTATTTTAGGCAATTTTTAGAAGGGAAAGCAAAGAAGAGTAGAGCTTTGATCAAAATCAGGTTGAGAAGAAATGAGAGCAGAGGGGTAATTTGATTGTTCTGCGGTACTTGGGAGTACATGCATGAAGGAGGTATGGATTGGTTCAAAAGTATGGTTTGAACATGTGTGACCAGTGTTAAAGGCAGTATCCCAAAGATATCAGGTTTATGAAGTTGGACCAGGCTGCAACAAGGTGGAAATACGTTTGCTTAGCAATCACCATAATGTATGTACATGCCAGTCAACATAAGAATGGAAAGTTGATGAGGTTGGGCGCACCAGTGAAAATTCAAGAACAAATGGAATTTGATAAGTCTTGAATTTAGATTCTACTTGCTTGTTTTACTCTTCTGGTTCCGCTCTTCTCTTCGTGCATATTGAAGAGTAAAATAAAACCAAAAGAACCGTGAACCAAAAGTCAGGACTTATGGAGTTTCCTTTTCCTTTCAACTTTCAGTTGTGCCCTTAACCTGAATTGGTGTAATAAGGAAACAATGGCATAAGTGGGCATCTGAAAACAGTGAGATGGTGATAATTTTATGGGGCTTGCATTGCAAAAGAGTAGCATTATTGTGTGATGCTATTAAAGAGACGTCAGTCATTAAAGAGCGGTCAGTCAGTCACTATACTGAATTCCTTGCATACGGTAGTGTGCCACTGAGATATGCGCCTGCAACAAAGACAAGGATGAGTCTAAAACAATTAAGAGCTCATCACAGATACTCAACAGAAAAGCTAATAGTAGGGGATAGGTTTTAAGGCAACTGGCAAACATACTGGTGCAGTTAGCTAGTACGACAGAAGGTTAAAATGTAGCAATAGTACAGGTATCTACCCAACTGCAGGGACCAAGGTTTTTGATGTATAAGAACAGAAGCAAATAACTTAGACCCTATTAGGTTTTTGAAACAACACCAAATAAAAACTAAAATCAAGGGCCAGATTTACCAACATTTAACGCAGTGGAATGCAGCAAGACAACTTGCTGTGCTGCATCAAATGGAGAGGGTAGGAATGCATCATATCTACTAAGGATATGGTTTATTCCTGCTCTGTCACTGTACTGGTACACTACGTGATGCCTAGCTCTACACAGGTGTCCTTGTTCCATGGTGCAAGTGTTCCTATGTTGCAGGCTAGATTCTTTTTGTGCAGAAACAGACACCTTCCGGCGCAAAAAAGAATCTTTAGAGGCTCTTTCCTTTTTGTAAGTGTGCTGCAGAACTTGGAAAGAGGGAAATACATATATTTCTCCTTGTTTTGCCTCTATAAGGAAGGTGTCGAATTTTGATGCATTAACAGGTTTACTACTCTTAGTAAACCTGGGAATGTCTCAAAAAGCATGGAAAGATATTTGAGAACATCTACTCCCCATCCATGTAACACCTTCCTGGCACAGTGCAGCACAAGGCAGTGAGTGGGCTGCCTTGCATTACTCTAGATTTTCCAAGCTACTCAGGACCATGCAAGTAGGTTTGGAGTGGCTTACCAAATCTGACTAAAGGATTGCCTTGCCCTTGCATCATGTTGTGTGACACAAGGGCAGTGCACTCCTTTCGTAAATCGGGCCCAAAGTATCCACCAGAACCAAGAGCTCCAATGATCGAAACAGGAATTGCCATTCAAATGAAATGAGAGGGCCTTGTTAAATTGCAAAGTCAAACAAGAATAATTGATATGAGGCTGTCTGGAGATGGCACACCAGTGGTCCACAAGTGTATTTCAGCTGTAACTACGTACTGTTTAGGAGGATTAGTATCTATGGATAGAGGCATGTCTCATGGCTGATCCTGGCTGAAATCATGTTCCCGGACATACATCATCACACAACCAATGTACTAGGTGCTATTCACATTTTTCTTATTTGCACAAGGGCAATCATAATAATAGCGTGCCTTTGAATTAGGTTTCCAAAGTTCTTCACCATTGTAAAAATAGGGATTCAAACGATAACAACAGGGAACATGACTTCGTAGTGAAGCAAGTGATGGAACAGACTGCTTGTGTTGATGGTGCTCTATAGAATGATAACAGGTGATATTGGCTAGGAAAATGAATCAAGAGTACTGCTCTAATGGTCACAAGTGGTTTCATGGTGTGTAAGCTATGTAGTTTAAGTGGGTTCTTGTCAGAATGGCCCCTTCTGTGCATGTCTATCATGAGGTGATAACATGCAGTGAGGTGTATCTTAGCAAGTAACTTTGATTTAACTTGTGAATCAACCAGGATGCTTCGTTACGTAGTACTAAGTAACAGGATAAAATACTTATCTTTAACTTCTCCACATCACTATTCTATGGCATATCCAACTCTTAACTTTTCAAGCTCAATCTGCCATCTCATTTAGACACCTAAGCTCAATTTACATGCAGATACTGCATGACTGACCAGTGTTTATGCAAGTTTGGAAAACATAACATGTGATTTCACTGTTGTAAATTGGTTTACTCAAACCTAAAATTACCTCAGTATAGTGCTGTGGTTACTGGGAGTAAATCCAATTCTATTGGCTGGAAATAGATGTTCCAATGTGTTGATGCCATGGGAAGCTGGCAAACACCAATAAATGCATGAGTTTGTGAGTGTTTACAAAGTGTTCACATACTATTCCCATCCTTTGTATGCTTTACCATTTACTTCTGTAAGGGCAGGATCATATCCCTAAGTAGGGCAGGAATGGGGAGAGAAATAATTCGGAATTGGTGGGGATGTGGACACACGGATTTGTCTTTCCAAGTTCAAATGCATTTTTGAAGCCTTGTTAATTTATGCACAAGTTTACATTGTGTACATTTCTGCATGTGTAAGTTCAGACACGTGGGGGCTGCCTGTAAAACTGCCATTGTAAACATTTTAAGAATTATAAATAACAAATAACACAAATTTGTTCTCAATCAGTGCCACAATCTTTGAGCTCGACGCTAGATGTGAATACGTGGTAAACAGGTCCAGCACCAACAGCAGACACATTCTCCCTCACTTGCCAGTTCTGTGTAAGGTTGTGTGGAGCTGCATATGCTAACCGCTCACAAGTTTCAGTATTTTTCATTAATCTCTGTGAAGCTATGCAAAATTCAGAGCTTTCCATATTATAACAAAAAGGTAGGGCAGCAATATCAACCTTTTGCTGCAGTGGAAATATGTTTTTGTTGCAAGGATATGTTATTGCAAGCAATAGAGGACTGACGCCACTTAACAGCCATTCAGTTCGCCACCTATTCTCAACACCCCACATGAAGTTTTCTTGATAGCCCATCACAACCTGCCCCTGTACAAATATTTTGTTATGTCTATGGTGGTACACCTTTTATGGCCACGTCATACTGTCTCCGCTGTGACACTCCCATTTACATACTGTTGCTTGTGAAGAGGTCCAGTCTGACCTTCTATCATTGTGTGCTATAGGATCTCCACCAGAGACATCCTGGAGCAGGAAATATTGGATGGGGCCTTACTTCATTTTGAACTAAGCTTTGCAAGGTTGTTTTAAATCTTTAAGCTTGGCTACCTACCTAGAGCTACATTTTCCAATTGTACCTGATTACATAGAGTAATCAAAAAGTGTGCACACACAGACACACATAAAGACACACTGATTCTTGGAGGAAAAAACTAGTTTCAAAATTTGTGTTACTGGATGGCTACATGAGAAAGTAATTCATTCACAAACCAATAATATTGAAAAGGCTTCATCTCAAATCAAACTTTAAAATATTTCAAATACCTCTTTGAAATACAGAATGAAGAAAGTATCTTATGAAACTCTAGTTCTGATGTCATGGTCTAATACAAGCACTCTGTTGAAAAGTGGATTATTGGTAAGGGCAGGTAAGTACCTACACTTCTCAATAGGCCATTAACCCCCACTAGGTCCAGTCGGGTCTCAATAGATTAATCCCACTCAATCCTTGCAAGCTTGGCAATGAGCGACAAAGCTTAATTTAGGAAACAGGTGTGTAAAGCATTTAAAAATCACAAAACAGTAAAGAAATAAAACATCAAAACACAATAAAAATCCAACACCAATTTATTAAAATATGTTATATTTGTATCTTTAAAATTGCACTAAAATGACAAAAATCCAATGTAGGGAACCAGAGATATGAATTTTTAAATATTAAAAGTAATTCCAGTGCTTAGAAGCAAATAGCACTCAAAGAGTTAAAAAATGTCACATGGGACAGGGACAAAGTCCAGAGTTCAGGCCACCCACAACGTAACACTGTTATACTTACTTTCAGAAGTGTTTCTTGGTACAAGAAAGTGGTCCTCAGCACCAGCCAAGGGTTCAGAGGCTGTGGTTTGCCTCTAGGGGTCTGGGACTTCAACTCCCACAATGCACTTCTTCAAATTATGCAGCTGTTTACAGCAGTTGCTCCAAATTTCTCTAATCTTCTTCCAGGGATCCTTTTTGGGTCATTGAAGTGTCTGCAACTTGATCCAAGGTTCCAGAAGCTCTCAGGTGCTCTGTGGGAGTTGGGACTACACTTCCCAGAATGCACCTGATCAGAATCCTCAAATGGCCACTGGACGCCTGTTAGCGGGGCTCTTCTTGTGTGACTTGATGCAGGAGACTCTGGGATGCTCCTTTGTACCTGTAGCTTACAGGGAGTTCCTTTTGAAGCAGTTGAAGACAGGATAAATTCCTTTTAGTGGTGAGCCTAAGTGCGCAGCTGGTGCAGTCCTTCAGAGTGCACTGCCCAGGTGCAGGTCAGGGACTTAGCAAGGCAGGCATTCTTCTTCTTTGTCTTGTTACGTGTAAGGATCTGAGGTGTGGATGCAACTCTGCCAAGTTTATCCTTGCTCCTGGGGTGGAAAGCAGGTGGGAGCTCTTGGCCAATCATGTGCAGGCCACCGCCGTCTTGGATGACCACTTCCTGGGAAGTGTGGCAAAATTAAATCCCAGGGGCCAACATTCCTTAAAAACCCATTTTAGCCAATAGAGCCCCTTCACTACAATGATGGAAAAACGGATTTGACACTTTTTCCTCACCAGAGCTTATAAAACGTATTGTATAAGGTCCCTGCTTATTGTTACATGGCACCCAACCCTCGGGGCACCTAGTGCACATGTTAGGGGTGACATATATGTAAAAAGAAGGTATTTTAAGACTTTGGAAGTACTTTTAATTCCAAAGTCGAATTTACATATAACTTTAGTTTAAAAGCAGCCAGCAAGGCTGGCCTGCCTTTAAAATTACACTGGGCACCTCTGCATTAACTACCTATGTTGGGGTCCCTAAACCTACATGCCCTACCATATATTAGGCAAGTATAGGTAGGTGAATACTGCCAATTATAATTATCCTAATTTGCAAATTCAGAAATGCAGAGCACAGGCCCTGTGAGTGGTTAGCAGTGCCTAGGGCACCATCAGAGGCAGGAAAGCACCACCAAGAAGTGAAAAATGGGGGCAAAATTTAGGGGGCTTGTGCAATGCGCCCAGTTTTCTCAAACACTCCATTATATTTTGACTTTTTAACTTGAAGAAGTTTTTCACACCAGTGAAAAGAAAGGTGAGTATAACTGACAAGAGTTTTGGCCATCTTTCTTTTAACCCCTTCGCTGCCAGGCCTTTTCCCCTCCTCTGCCAAGCGTTTTTTTGGCTATTTTGGGCAGTTTGAGCTTAGGCCCTCATAGCTTTTTCTCCAGAAAAGCTACCCATGCCAAATTCATGTCCTGTTTTTCCAACATTCTAGGGATTCTAGAGATACCCAGACTTTGTAGGTTCCCCTGAAGGAGACCAAGAAATTAGCTAAAATTTGGCGAAAAGTTTGTATTTAAAAAACAAAATGGGAAAAAAAGACTACAGAAGAAGGCTCATGGTTTTTTCCCTGAAAATGCCATCAACAAAGGGTTTGTGGTGGTAAAATCACCATCTTTCCAGCTTTCAGGAAGAGGCAGACTTGAATTAGAAAACCCCATTTTCAACACAATCTTGACATTTTACTGGGTCATATCCCATTTTCACTATTGTTTGGTGCTTTCTGCCTCCTTCCAGTTAGGGATAGAAATGGGTCAGAAACCAATGCTGTATCCCAGACACCTAAACATGTCTGAAAAGTAGACAGAATTCTGAATTCAGCAAGGGTCATTTGTGTAGATCCTACAAGTGTTTCTGCAGAAAATAACAGCTGAAATAAAAGAATATTGAAATTGAGGTAAAAAAACAGCAATTTTTCTCCACATTTTACTCTGTAACTTTTTCCTGCGATGTCAGATTTTTTAAAGCAATATACCATTACGTCTGCTGAACTCTTATGGTTGTGGGTATATATAGGGCTTGTAGGTTCATCAAGAACCCTAGGTACCCAGAGCCAATAAAGGAGCTGCACCTTGCAATGGGTTTTCATTCTATACCGGGTATACAGCAATTAATTTGCTGAAATATAAAAAGAGAAAAATAGGTATCAGGAAAACCTTTGTATTTCCAAAATGGGCCCAAGATTGTGAAGCAGTGGTTATTTGCACATCTCTGTATTCCGGGGTGCCCATACTAGCATGTGAATTACAGGGCATTTCTCAAATAGACATCTTTATTACACACAGTCTTACATTTGGAAGGAAAAAATGTAGAGAAAGACAAGGGGCAATAACACTTGTTTTGCTATTCTGTGTTCTCCCAAGTCTCCCGATAAAAATGTTACCTCACTTGCGTGGTTAGGCCTAATACTCACAACAGGAAACACAAAATGAACATATCATATTTTTATATTGAAAACTGACATGTTCTTTGCAAAGTGCCTAGCTGTAGATTTTGGCCTCTAGGTCAGCCGGCACATAGGGAAACCTACCAAACTTGCACATTTTTGGAAGCAAGACACCTAGGGGAATCCAAGATGGGTTGACTTGTGGGGATCTGACCAGGTTTTGCTACCCAGAATCCTTTGCAAACCTCAAAATTTGGCCAAGAAAACACTTTTTTCCTCTCATTTCGGTGACAGAAAGTTCTGGAATCTGAGAGGAGCCGCAAATTTCCTCCCACCCAGCATTCCCCCAAGTCTCCCGATAAAAATGATACCTTACTTGTGTGGGTAGGCATAGCGCCCGCGAAAGGAAATGCCCCAAAACACAACGTGGACACATCACATTTTCACAAAGAAAACCGAGCTGTTTTTTACAAAGTGCCTAGCTGTGGATTTTGGCCTCTAGCTCAGCCGGCACCTAACCTGTGCATTTTTCAAAACTAGACACCTAGGGGAATCCAAGATCGGATGACTTGTGGGGCTCTCACCAGGTTCAGTTACCCAGAATCCTTTGAAACCTCAAAATTTGGCAAAAAAAATACTTTTTCCTCTCATTTCGGTGACAGAAAGTTCTGGAATCTGAGAAGAGCCGCAAATATCCTCCCACCCAGCATTCCCCCAAGTCTCCCGATAAAAATGGTACCTCACTTGTGCGAGTAGGCGTAGCGCTCGCGAAAGGAAATGCCCCAAAACACATGGACACATCACATTTTCACAAAGAAAACAGAGCTGTTTTTTACAAAGTTCCTAGCTGTGGATTTTGGCCCCTAGCTCATCCGGCACCTAGGTAAACCTAGCACACTTGCACATTTTTAAAAACTAGACACCTAGGGGAATCCAAGATGGGGTGACTTGTGGGGCTCTGACCAGGTTCTGTTACCCAGAATCCTTTCCAAATCTCACAATCTGGCCAAAAAACACTTTTTCCTCTCATTTCGGTGACAGAAAGTTCTGGAATCTGAGAGGAACCACAAATTTCCTTCCACCCAACGTTCCCCCAAGTCTCCTGATAAAAATGGTACCTCACTTGTGTGGGTAGGCCTACCACTCATGAAAGGAAATACCCCAAAAAACAACATGGACACATCACATTTTCGCCAAAAAAAAGAGCTGTATTAGACAAAGTGTCTAGCTGTGGATTTTAGCCTCTGGCTCAGCCCACACCTGGGAAAACCTAGCAAGCCTGCGCATTGTTGTAAACTAGACACCTAGGGGAATCCAAGATGGGGTTACTTGTGGGGCTCTGACCAGGTTCTGTTACCCAAACTCCTTTGCAAACCTCAAAATGTGGCTAAAAAAAATACTTTTTCTTCACATGTTGGTGACAGAAAGTTCTGGAACCTGAGAGAAACCACAAATTTCCTTCCACCCAGCATTCCCCCAAGTCTCCCGATAAAAATTATACCTCACTTGTGTGGGTGGCCCAGGTGCCTGCAACAGAAAAATGCAAAAAACCTGTAGAGATTGAGGGGACAGCACAGCGACTTGATAAGCACATATTTTTATTTTATTTATCTTTTAGGCTCATTCTGCTCTGGGGACCCACACAAGTGAGGTATCATTTTACTTGGAAGACTGAGGGGAACGCTGGGTGGTAGTAAATGTGTGCTGCAGCGGTGATCCTACAAAGAAAAGTGAGGAACACATGTTTTTTAAGCAAATTTTGAGGTTTGCAGAGGAGTCTTGATAAGAAATTTTGGGGGATTCAGACAAGCCACACCTTCTTGGACTCCTTGGGGTGTCTATTTTTATAACATGTCTGGGTTTGGTAGGTTTCCCTAGATGAAGGCCGCACCCGGGACCAAAAACATAGGTGCCCCGCCCAAACACAGATAGTTTTGCAATAGATCATTTTGATGTGTCCACGCACTGCTGTGATGTTCCAAACACTAAAACTGTGAAAAGAAACACACTTAGGTTATGTTAAAAAGACCCCTCACCAACCAAACAAGTTGGTGGCATGCTTCATCATCGGGGTCCCACCCGAGACACCTAACGTGTCACAGGTGTTCTGCGATGCCTGATTACAGCGAAGCAGGTTTTGTCATTTTTACCTCACATAGTAGTTGGATTTGGCACGAGGGTGAGTGATGGTTCAGTGGATCAAATTTTATTAACAAGAGATTTCACAAAAATGAAATGCACTGTTAATGACTGAACGGCCAAAAAACTGAACCAATGACTCACAGCTCGTGAGCTGTAAAGCCACGACAAGGCACCAATCGGTTTACAGTCCATTCACACACCTTTCATATATGACATGGACAAGACCATTCACGCCGCCAGCCACGCGCCCAGCACATTACAACACTCGCATCGACAGACAGCGCCACTCAAGGGCCCATCACTTACATAAGCCCACATGCCTGATACAGCAATCACACCAGCTGATGAGAGTGTGTGGACTGGCGTTTGGCTGGCAGTGTGTTGCAGTAGCCAACAGCAAGTCAATATTTACACCGCCAGCCAAGCGCCACTCCACACACAATGGCATAACTTTTTTTTGTTTTAAAAACAAAGAAACCACTAACTAATTAGAAATAATTACAAAACTACAAACACAAAAGTTCTAACTAAGTACACAACAGAAGTGCCAACCATGAAACTGAACACATGAAAATATAAAACAGGCAGTTTACACGCATGGTAGTTCCCAGTAATTCTTCTGGGTGTGGTAATTCCTGAAACAACCACCCACACACAGCCCAGGCTTTGAAGGACAATCTGGGCAGTACATTCGGGTGTCCCTCCGGATACCTCTTTGAGCACAGACTCTACATTTCTTAGCTGGAAAGTCTTTTTTGGGCGTGGGAGGAATGTGCTCAGCAAAGTGTTGATCTTTCAATCTAGCCACATCCTCCACCACTGCTTCTCTAGGAACTCTTGCCTGTTCCACCACAATAAGGCAGAACTTATTCCTTAGATTGGACTATCACTGAGTCCTGAAATTTCACAAATGTCATCTTTGACTCTGGAGACCTATCCTTAAACACAATAAAAGCATTAAAAGTTGCCAAGTGGAATAGGTGAATTGCTAACTTCTTATACCAAACGTATGACTTACGAATAGCAGTATAAGGTTCCAACCTCTGATCAACTCTATCTACACCTCTCATGTGCTTATTATAATCTAAAATGCACACAGGTTTGCACACTTCAGCAACCTGGCCCCAAACTGTCATGGGGGAAATACTCTCATCATGGATGGTACTTAGCATGTAGACATCCCTCCTATCTGAAAATTTCAATGCTAGCAGCTCATCATTCCGCAAAGGACTGCACTGTCCCCTCTCAAGTTTTTTACAGACAAGCTCCCTTGGATAGCCTTTCCAGTTACAACGAACTGTGCCACAAGCAACAGTGTCTACTCTAAACAATTCCCTGAACAACGGCACTCCAGTGTAGAAGATATCTACATTAAAAAGGGTGACCTTTGTTGAACAGTCGTCTACCAATTTCCCACTCAATTTTCTCAGTAACTCCAAAAGTGGGAGGACAACCTGGGGGGTCAATACTGGAATCCCTACCAGTGTAGATACAGAAACTATACACATATCCTTTACTACTTTCAGGCAGCATATACCATTTAATTCCATATTGTGCCCTCTTGCTAGGAATATACTGCCTAAAAACTAAACGACCCTTGAAGAGGACCAAACACTCATCCACAGCTATTTCTTTGCCTGGAACATAGACCTCTGAAAACCGACCTACAAAATGATTAAGGACAGGCCTCATCTTAAAACAACGGTCAGAATCAGGGTGATCTTGTGGCAAGGCTAAAGCATTGTCAACAAAATACAACATCCTAAGAAGAAGCAAATACCTATTACGACTCACGGTTGCAGGAAATATAGCTGTTGCCATCAAGGGACTAGTAGACCAATAAGAAGCCAGTGACGGCTTCCTTACCAACCCCATCAAAAGAGTCAAACCCAAAAACCTTTTCATCTCCTCCAAATTTGTGGGAATCCACTGGGTAGCTCTAGAGTGAGGCCTAAGTATAGCAGCGTTGTCCCTTAAATATTGCTCCACATACAAATTAGTCTGCTCAACATGCTCTTCCAAAAACACATCATCCATAAATAACTCAACTAAATTAACAAGCAAAAAGCTCTCTGTATTGACTCTACACCCCGGAGACCAGTAATGGCAGGCAACTCTGGCTGCTCCATGTTTGGGGCAACCCAGAGTTCAGGTCTTCTAATGGGAAACCTTTCAGCCCCAGGTTGCTGCACTAATAGCACATCAGTGTCCTCCTCTAAAACAAGCCCTTCATCTGCACTGAGAGTGGCTTCCTCATCAGAAGATTCCCCTCCGACAGAAACTTCACTGCTAGAATCTCTCACTTCCTCTTCTGCCTCAGATGCAGATTCCATCTCATAATCATGATCAGACAATGACTCAAAAAGCATACCAACATCCTGCAGCTAGCCATGATCCTTCCTACGAAAAGTAACTGGACAAATGCACCACCAACAACCAGCACTGTGTAAGATAAGTAATAAAGTGTAGCTTTATCACTAAGAGTTATGAACTCAAAAACTATACCGCTCACTTGCCTGAAAAAGCTTGACTCATCAGCAACTACTCCGCACAGACACAGCAATCACCAATGATATCCCACTAAAAAGAAATAAATAAAAGCAAATTAGAAATAAGACAACACAATTATCATTGTGCACAAATCTAAGGACAATTTCACACACAATCCTGCATTTAGTACACCACCTACAAACATGTCATTCATGCATGGCAACAATACTCCTTTGGAGTAAATTGTTTTTACTTACCTAAAATATGCAACTATGCAAACCGCAGGTCAACCACTGCCAAAACCGCAAGGAGCCACAGCAAAGAAAGCAAAAACTTTGAACTAGAAAAAAAGGAGAATGTTTTCTATCACAAATGCAAATACTTCGCCAGTTGACAAACACCCCACCATCAAACATTTAGAAATTGGTGCCTAAGTGGATTCTGCCCCCCATAGGGGCAGATGGGCCTACTAACAAATAGGGCTATCTGCCGCAAGGGGGGCAGAAAATACCTTTAGTAGTGTGTCCCCATGGGGAGCGACCCTTGCCCAAGGGGCCACCCCCCAAACAAAAAAAAACACACACACACTCTCCCTGGTGCCTAAGTGGCTTCTGCCCCTCTTTGGGGCAATGGGCCTAACAAAGATAGGGCGATGTGGCCCCTAGGGGAGCAGAAATGGCCAACAGGTCTATGCCCCCCTTGGGGGGGCGATCCTGGCGTTTCAGTGGCTTCTGCCCCTCTTGTGCGCAGATCAGCCTAAAAATATTAGGCCTCCCTGCCCCCAAGGGGGGGCAGAAATGGCCATAAATAATGTCCCTCCTAAGGGGAGCGACCCTTGCCCAAGGGTCCCCATCCAGTAAACACACACATTATCCCTGGTGCCTAAGTGGCTTCTGCCCCCCTTGGGGGCAGATGGGCCTGAAAAAATAGGCCAATCTGCCCCCCACAGAAATAAACAGATGAAAAACATCCCTGGCGTTCCAGTGGTTTCTGCCCCCCTTGTGGGCAGATCAACCTAAAAATAATAGGCCGCTCTGCCCCCCAAGGAAATGTCCATAAATAATATCCTCCCAAGGGGAGTGACCCTTGCCCAAGGGACTGCCCCCCATCTACTAAACACACACACACACATTATCCCTGGTGCCTACGTGGTTTGTGCCCCCCCCACATAAATAAACAAATAAAAAACATCCCTGGTGTTCCAGTGGTTTCTGCCCCCCCTTGGGGCAGATCAGCCTAAAAATAATAGGCCGATGTGCCCCCACGGGGGCAAAAATGGCCATAAAACATATGCCCCCAAAGGGGAGCAACCGTTGCCCAAGGGGCTGCTCCACGACACACAAACAACAAACTACAACAAAAAAAAGAAAATCCCTGGTGTCTAGTGGGCATTCCTGCTGCTGATGCGATCGGCAGCAGGAATGCTCAAAGAGACATCGGGGGAAAGGAAAACCCTTTCCTTTCCCCTGATGCCTCTTTGTTTCAAACCTCCCACCCGCCGGGGGAGAAACTCACCTGTTTCTCCTGATCACGCGCTGCAAGCAAATGGCTTCCAGTGCGACCGGCACCCTGTAACGATGTCAGCGGCGATCGCGTGCTGACGTCATTAGTGGGTCATGGGGGCGGGGTGGAAGGGGAAGGGCTTCCCCTTCCATCTCTGCCTTGGGGGGTGGGAGGGAAGCCCACGGAGGGAGCGCTAGCGCTCCCTCTGAGCTCCAGGCCGAGGACGTAATGGTTACGTCCTCAGCACAGGAGCACTGTGCTGGTGGACGTAACCATTACATCCCCGGCACAGAAGTGGTTAAGGGATAAGGGCTATAACATTTTTGCAAAGGGAAGAAGATATATTCCAATGATCATTGCTGAGAAAGTGCTAGAGTGGTTTTCATGTTTATAACTGTATCACACCTCCATAGCATGGAATACAGGATGGTTAAACTGCTGTGAGGTTCTAAGCACAAGTAAGACAGACTGTGGTTAAATGAGATGCGCCACTACGTAGACTGACATGAACAAGACTATTGACTTGAACAATCCGCTGAAAGAAGCAGCCTACCCAGTGTGAATCTGATGTGTGTGTTTGACAGAGGATGCAAAGTTAGGAACTATAACTGCTATGAACCTCTACAAATGCAGTCAGCAGGCTCTTCCTTCAGGAATGTTGCAGGAGAGAAGCTGACATTTGTCTTCATCTTGGCAGCCTCTGTGTTTGTCAGTTACTGTTGTGAGATCCTGCATTGAGAGCATGAAGGTTTCCAATCTTGTATCTCAAACAGCCATGCATGGCTCTTGAATGAAAGCATAGCTGGAGCCCTTGCAGTCCATCTATTGACCAAAACCGAGCATCCTGCTTAGATAACTGCATGCTGCTGGAAAGATATTGGCCCTCATTATGACATTGGAGGAAAATCCCACCAGTGGCCATGGAGCTCTTACCTCCAGCTGAGACGGTGCAGCCCTCACTTCCAGCAGCGGACATGTAGGCCACACTCCTTTGGGTGCTAGGCGGCTGTACTCACAGTCGCCGTCTTCGTCTGCGTTGGTTTCCAGGTAGAGCATGGCGTAGACGAGCATCTGGAAGACTTGCAGTTCCGGTTCCATGGCGGTGTTGTTCTTCTCTGTGTCTCTGATGGTGAGTCTTTGGTCTTCTGTACAGTGTTTCTGCCAGACTTTTGATGGTGTTGGTTCCGCCCTAGAAATCGTGGCGGATTGTAGTGTCATGATAAGGTGGACGGAACCTTGTCTTCAACCATGCTGTTGATGGCTACCGCCGTGGTGAGTGGTGTTAACGCCCTGGCGGATGGTGTGGTACACTGGCTGTCTATAGGAGTTCTCACCGTCTGTTGGCAGTATTTCTGCCACTTTATCACTCACAACCAATGTCATAATGACCACCACTGTGTCTCCCCAAAGCCTGTGATCATCTTTGTGACCTGTAGGGCTATGGCATAGCTGCACTCTTGGCCCACAAGCTGCCAGCAAATGCCACTTGCAGGCCTCTTGTGCACCGGTGCTGTGTCCCCACCTCTATGAGTTTTTACAACACTATAACATTGAACATAAGTCAAAGACACTGGACACTCAGAATGTGACACTAGTAAGAGACTGCTGAACACTAAGATTTGTGTACAGACAAGAGATCCCAGAGAAGAATATGCACTTGACTAATTTAGATGTAATAGTGTGAGTGTAACCCTGATTTTCTGATTGATGCCCCCAATTACAGGGCACTGATTGGTGGCTATATGTGTACTGTGAGTAAGCAAAGTAGTTAGATGCCATAAAACATCTTAAATGTACTATAACTATTGGTTTAAATAAACACCTTACATTTCCCAAAAGAATAACACTTGTAAAAGTATATTTATTTAAATATATTTATCGTGAGTGATGCATATGCTGCCTAAAGCAGTCATTCCAAACCACATCAGTCTCCAAGCATAAGAGATCAGTCTTTGACTGTCTAACTACTGGAAATAAAAGCCGCAATAGGATGTATCATATGTTACTGTTTGAAATGGGGTCCCTAGCTGCAAGGGATGAGCACTCAGTCTAAGTAGAGACCACTACTCTAGTTAGGGCAAGTCAAACACCCACTAAAATATAACCTGTATTTGGAACAGAGCAGTCAGGCTTATCTAAATAGGCAATGTGTAAAGTATTTGTGCAACACACACACACAGTAACACATTACAAAAAGACTCCACACAGGGAAAGAAAAATAGATTAAGATTTTATAAATATTTCAAGACCAAAATGACAAAAAGCCAATGAGTAGAAGTTATTTTTAAAGAATAAAAAGAGTTCTAGCACTTAGAAGCATAAGCACCCGTGCTGGTTATCTGGTTGCACTTGACCAGGGTAAAGTTAACAGTTCAGGCCTACCACGGTGGAGTGCAGGCCGAGGACAAGAGCCATGCAGGCTTCTGAAGTGCAATGTACCAGGTTTCCCTGTGCAGTTGTGGGGATGTACATGAGCAAGGGTAGAGACTTTGATATCACTGAGTCTCACGCAAAAAGAAGCAAGCCAGCATGCTATTGGACATCACTTCAATTACAAGGCAGAGTCCAGCTCTGCCTCAGCAGTGTCAGAGAGCAGCAGGCAGCAGGGTAGTACAGCAGAAAAGCAGTCCTTCCAGGTCAATAGTCCAGCAGAGTAATAGTTCTTGATGCAGCACAGCAATTCTTCTGCCAGATTCCAATTGTAGGTCCAGAAGTGTTGGATTTTGTGGGGCCAGAGACCCAATACTGATACCAAGTTGTGCCTTTGAAGTGAGTGTGATTTTAAAGATGGGTCTTTGAAGCACAGACAGGTCCTTTCTTCCTAGCCCTGGCTCTAGGCTACCTGTAGGGTTTAATCAGCTCTTTGTGTGGGGACAGACACTGCCTATTCAGGTATAAGTGTCAGCCACTCTTGCCCTTCCTGCCTGGGAAGAGGCATCAGAATACATATGCGAGCTCAGTTTCACCTAATCTTCCTGTGTTTGTGTCTGTCTAGAGGGAATGCACAAAGTGTAGCTATCACCCACCCCAGACGTGCACTGGAGACAAGCTGCAGGCACACAGAGCCCACAACCAGCCCAGCCCAGATGTTGATTGGAGACAGGCTGTAAGGCACAGATGGCTTTTAAGAGCAGAGAAATGTCCACTTTCTAAAAGTCACATTTCTAAATTACTTATGTTAAATTCAACGTTACCAGTAAAGATGATTTATTATTACCATTGCAATGATATGAAACATGGCATAGCTACTCCTTCTCAATGAGGAATTGCAGCTTAAAAGTGCAATAAGGGACCCCCAATGTTAACCCAAGGAAGCAGTAGGCCTTGCAGTAGTGAAAAACAGATCTGGGTGTTTTTCACTACTAGGACATGCAAAACATAAAAGTACATGCCCTACTTTTCACCTGCACAGCACCATGCCCTATGGGGTACCTCAGGCCTACTTTAGGGGTTACTTAGGAGTAATAAAAGGGGAGCTTAGGGCTTGGCAAGTGGTTTTAAATGCCAAGTCAAAGTGGCAATAAAACTACACCCAGAGAATGTGCAGTGGCAGGCCTGAGACATGTTTAACAGGCTGCTTGTGTGGGTGGCACAAGCAGTGCTGCAGGCCCACTAGTAGCATTTAATTTATCGGTCCTGGGTATATGGTATACCACTTTACAAGGGACTTACAATTAAATTAAATATGCCTGTTGTGTATACACCAGTGTGGCCATGTTTAGGGGAGAAGCACATGCACTTTAGTAGCAGTGGTAAAGTGTGCAGAGTCCTAAGGCCAACATAAAGATTTAGCAAAAGATGAGGAAAGTAGGCAAAATGTTTTGGGAAACACTACCCCAAGGCTGACCTGTTTAACAGTTATGTTATTTTCTATGCATTTACTTAGGATACACCTGCAAAGGATCTTCACATCGAAAAGTATGCAACAGACAAATTAAACCTACAGCAAAAATAAAGAAATAATATACCAAGCAGATAAAAAACATTCAGTGCCATGCATAAAACACAAAGTGGTATCACACTGAGGAGTATAACACTGAAAGATAGCCACAACCAGAAAGAGGAATTAATACTGAAAGCAGTTAAAGTATTTGTTACTAGACTACAACATGCTCAAGGATACTCGTTAAAAAGACAGAATGTGAGTCCCTTTCTAAAACTAAATAGGCTAGGCTTGGCCCATTAGGAAGAAAGGGAGAATGTTCTAATCCTTAACCACAGTAACCAAGAAGGTCCTGACTCCAAGGTCCTCATATACAGTTTGTGGTACCACCAGAATATGCTAGTATGTGAATCACAGTGCTCTCCCAGGTACATACCTCTTGAACATGGCCACTACCCAATAATCAGGGTAGTGCCAGCGTAAACTGCCTGGTGAACAACAGTAAGAGACTTGCAAATGATCCCACTGGTAGCAGCATGTATTTCTAAAATTGTCTGCCCAGGTGTAATGTGATCCCATTAGGACAGGCCCACAGCCTTTCTTTTGCAGCACACAGAATGAGAAAATATTTTATGGGTGTGGCAAGATAAATGGCATTACTATCAACCTATTGCTTCTAAACATGGGCATTGACCATTGTATTGTGCTGTTTTGAGACAATGCAAGAAAAAATGTTTTATCGGACTTTTAGCTGTAAAAAAAACAAGTGTTGAACACTTTGGAAAACTGGGACTCCAATGAAAGCTCTTCCTCCAAAGATATACTCAAATTGGAAACTGTCTGTCAGACAGTGGGAGTGGCACACAGCAGGTGACCAAGCCAACTTCTACCACAACACAGTGTCTCTGGTGGTGAAGGGATCAGATTTGTGTTTTTGTGATTCCACAACATTTGACAATTCACTGAGCTGTTTGCAGTTCTTGTGTTTCCAAGGACAGTAGTAATGCTTGGGGAATAGTTTGGCTAACTGCTCTTGAGTCACACAGATCGCACAAAACTAGCTTGATACCACTTCTGCATTTTTGTGAACTCACTTGTGCAGCTTACTGTATACTTTATCTCCACATACAACTGGATTTCCTTGCACTCTTTGCTCTTGTATTTGCAATTTCAATTAATGTTATACTTATGGAAACTTTGCAATAGTAACATGTCTATGTAAATTAAGATTTGATTTGTTCAATCTATTGTATTTTTAGTATGCTTGAGAATCATTTTGCAATACTCCTTTCAAGTTCAGCAAGAAACTGATTAAAACATAACATATTTTTTACCTAAGGGGAATAGAATAGTTAAGGAAAAAATTAAACTATATTTTTCCAGTAGGTAGTATAAGAATGTAATTCAATTCACCAGCACTCCATCTCAGATCAGAATCACAGCTTCTGCCTTAGAGAGTACTCTCCACTCCAATCCAACCAAATTCAATTCCCAAGCATAGGGACATTATTTAATTTGCTTTGCAGTTTTTGATAAGGAACATAGGACCTAATTTGGTAGGAAATGGCAGAGCGCGGTACCACAAGCAATATTGCTGCGCCGAGCTGAATCATTTCCAAAACGCAGGGATGTGATTACAGTGGTGTGGTATTTTGATTGTAGTGGATATGTAAAAAATAGATGCGATGGGACTTATTTTAAGATTTCCAAATGGTTTCTGCATGATAAATAGATGACGAATATTGAACCAAACATTATGGATATCAGAACAGTGATCTGGGTGTATAATGGATTGTGCTTTACATAGTGCCTTGCCAGAACGGTCTTTGGTGAAAATAAGATGAATATTAAACCAAACATTCTAAACTGGCTCTGTGGTTCCCCACCACGATGTAATGCATACATTTTAGAGTATGATTTTCCTTATTGATCCCACAAGTTGACCATTACTATGA
The DNA here is from genome assembly GCF_031143425.1 of Pleurodeles waltl. Classification (NCBI taxonomy): domain Eukaryota; kingdom Metazoa; phylum Chordata; class Amphibia; order Caudata; family Salamandridae; genus Pleurodeles; species Pleurodeles waltl. Next base: position 1,572,501,503 of record NC_090444.1, read on the forward strand.
GAATTATTGGGCATTCTAACTGTTATCATTTAGAATGAACAATGATTAGAAATGCCCCGGTTTAAAATGGCGGAATGATGTTTAAATATGTCTTTTGCACATGGACTTGTAAGCTGAACTGCACTTTTTCACAGGCCAGTTTTGCCCTGTGATGGATTTAAATGATTTACAGATTGTTGGTGTAGTCTGAAATACTAATTTTAGATAATTGCTGGAGGCTTGATGTTTAAAATGATTTGGATATGTATTCATGTACTACTTAAAATAGGAACGGTTTCATTGCAACACTCATACACTTTATATGTGTTCTTTCATACGTTATGTGCCGACATGGATAGGATTTAGTTCAACAATTTATAATGTGATGGTTGGGAGCTTAGGGCCAGATGTAGCAAAGTGTTTTTCCCATTCTGTGTCAATGGGAAAATGTGTTCGTACATATGGCCCTTAAAGTACTATATTTGCTCGTAGGGGACTGCTGAAAGAATTGTTACAACTCTATCAAGTACATTTCAAGAATGGATGAGAAATGAATACTACCATACCATTTTGATAATAATATTTAGGTAAGCCAAAGCTTTTGACTATCTATTTCAATTGTCAATATTTCATTGTACCAGCTCAATTAAATGTAAATATTATTTTTCAATTTCAATTTATTTTATTTTACGATTTGGAACTTGTGACAGGCTGGCTGTATCCTGCCCTCACATGAGCCTGACTTGTGCTGACACTGCCGTGGCTGCACCGGAACATCCCGGCCTCACCACCAATGAGCGGCAAGCTTCCGAAACGACGCGGGAAAGAGGAAGGTTAAAAGGGTCAGCGTCAGCAGAGGAAGATGAGGAGGAGGAGGATGGCGCGAGAGAGGACTGGAAGAAAGAAGGACAAGACGGCGAAAGGACGGAGGACGAGGAGACCCATCGAGACAAGAGGATTTGGATGCCGGGAGAGCGGTTCCTTCCCAACCAACGGGAAGTGATCAACCTAGTGGCAGACAGAGGTCCAACCACCGCAGTAGCCTGGGAAGACATAGAGCAGGATCCCGCCATGCTTCTGGAGAAGCGTGGCATTTCCAGGTGTGGGGGGAAACTGGCCTGAGGGTCGGGAGGACGGGAGGGGGGAAAAGACTAAAGGGGATGCACGATATTTTCACAGGGAAAGGTGGGGTGGCATAAGGAAAGAGCACTTATTTGCATAAGATAAGTACCAAGGCACTGCATACAAAAAGAGCACTTATTTGCACGAGAGAAGCAACAAGGCACCGCGTAAGAAAGGAGCCTGTATTGGAAAAAGAGCACAAGGTCACGAGTGGAAGATAGGGACGCACACCCTTAGAAGACAGAGCACAGAAACAGAAGAGAGATCAGAAAGAGGAAAGACAGGAAAAGACTGAGACAGAATCACTGGCAGAAAGGAGATAGAAAAGAGAAAATCCCGCAGTCCAAGACAAACATAGGACAAGAAAGGAAAATACAGCAGGAGAGAAAACAAAAGCGAAACAGAAGAAGGAAAGTCAGGAGGAGATAGAAAAGGGAAAACACAAAATGAGTGAATTAAAAGCACTTACCGTTATCTCTCTGTTTCTCTTCGCATGCGCTTCCCGGGGAAACCTATGAGACGGAGGGAAACAACGTGAAGAGTGAGAACCAGGACCCTGCATAACATCATCAAACAACATCCAGAAGAAACAAAGAGGAGAAAATACTAACCACAATAGCATAAGTCCAATCTATACCCAATAATACCACTTATCTACCTGACGAACGACTCCTGCGTGATTCATGCCCTTCATTTTCGCTACAGAACTCCAAAGAGCTCCACATGTACACCCATCATCAGAATAAGAATAGAAATGAAGTCCATAAAAAAAAAATATATATATATATATATACTGATTATCTTGAATATTATACTTTAATACATAAATTCAATGAGAAAAATGTAAAACAGGGTTATCTTTAAAATACAATATAATCAGGTCTCCACCCATCACTTGTGACTTAACATACCATACAATATTTACATGAAGGAAACAACATTCGTAGAGAAAACTTCAGTTTGATCACTTTAGTTGTCAACCCTCTCTAACAAATTACACAAATAGAATCCAATGAGTAACACTGTGACATGAAAACCCAGCAACAAAAGAACAATTCATTACCAATCTGCAGAGAGTTTAGTGGATAATCCAAAGCAAACAGCTTCTGGTGGGGCCAGAACAGCACATCCCAGCCTGTGAGGTATAATAGTGCATTAAGAATGTGGCATCTGTTAAGTCCACCAAAAAGGTGATCAGATCAATAAAGATTAAAAAAAGACTTGAAAATGTAAAAATCCTAAAACAAAATATTTCATTTGGAGGTTTATACATATATTTAAATACCTCACCTGGTGAACGTATATTAAAATTAGCAAAAAGTGGTTTCAGACATTTTTTCCTTAACTCAACTAAGGTGGGACAAACGAATAGCACATGCTCAAAATTCTGTATCCCCAGCTGACAAAGATCGCAAATATTTGAGGATCCATCCAACTTAGAAGTTAAATCTTTAAGGGGTAATCTATCAGATCTCAACAAAATGAGAAAACGTCATACTCCATGTGGTAAGTTCCCTGAGAAATAAGGTTGAGGGTATTTGAAAATCACCAGATTAGTTAATGGCCTAAGCCTCCTCTTTTTGCGACAAAACTCCATATCCAATAAAAAGCTTTTACCCCTTATAGCATCTTTTAGGCTCTTTTTAAATGACAAGGGGTGTTGAGATAAAAACGGATCAACACCTAACTGAAGCAATTGCATAGCAAGGTTAACATTTCTAAAAAAAACTGAGATTTATCTCTTAACGTATCAAATATTTCTTTGTATGCTAGGAATCTTAAGGTAGAATCTGCACTCTGAGCAAAGCAGAAGGCCCTCCGACTTACCCCAGCTAGGCCCAGTGTGTAAATACTCTTAATGCCAAATTCAAGCATACCAAATTATTACAGGAGACCAAGCTTCTTAAATCTGACGTTCTATCTTGTTTAGAAACTCCCATTTGAGATTTCAATTCCTTCTATGTCATACAGGAGGATGGGCGGGATTTTTGCTTGATGAACAGATAGTAAATGAGAAAAATGCCACTGGCCCACTGCATTATAAAAGGCCAATATACTATGTGCCTGAGACAGAGCATTGCTGATATTATTACATATATGGTCTCGATCACTAAGAGAACAATATAAGGTTTTCCCCAAAAAAACAGTAGGATTTCACCCGCTCCAGTCTCTGCTGACCCACTGACCAGACAAACGTAATTTTTTTAATGGGATTTGTTCCCTAAGAAGCATACTACTTGAGACTTTAACGCATAGATTTTTAAATGATGCTGCTTAGAGTAATCATTTAAGGCAGCCAGTTGCCTGTTGAGACCTTTCGGGGTAAGATCAAGCACCATTATGTCATCAGCATAAAGAAGGCAAGAAATCGAACTGCCTCCAATTTCACGCCCAAAGCCTTGGGTATTCCCTAATACAAAGGGTAGATCATGGATATATAAGGAAAAAAGAAGGGGTGCAAACAGGCAGCCCTGTTTGAGACCATTTTTTGTAACAAATTCTGCAGACAGACCCTACTCTCCACCTAGAAGCACTTTATACCATGTAGAAGAGTGCAGGGCTATAACTAAGTGTAACAAATGTGTGGGAACACCCAATTAAGATGATTTCTTCCATAAAATCTTACGGTCCAACCTGTCAAAATCTGTTGAGAAGTCTATAAAAGCGGCATATACCACCCCACCTCTAACCTGAACATACTTTTTGTTTATAGTTTGCATTAAAAGGATATTGTCTAAAGTATTATGATCCTTCCTAAAACCTGCCTGAACAAATTTTCTTCAACCCAAGATGTTAAATGCACGTGTGCTTTTAGCAAAGTTCTTACCAAGAGCATCTAGCAGGGCTATTTGCTATTAATTTATGGTTGAAGATTTATCACCTTTGTTATACAAAGGGACTATGATACTCCCCGTCCCGTCCGGGTTAAGAATCCTTGCCCAGAGCGAGGGCTCTTGTTTAATTACTGCCATTGGAACCTCATCTGGGCCCATTGCTTCCGAGGCCCGCATTGACTTTATAAACCCTCAATCTCAGTAACTGAAGGGGCACCAAAGGCATCAGGTTCCAACCAACTACCAATCTTACCGTCCAATGCACCTGACTCAACATCCTCATTTTCCGCATGCAGGGAGAGAATATAGTCCCTCCATTCTTCCTCAGCTATCGGGGGCTGAGGGAGTTTTACGTGACCCACAGCTTTCAGAAATGAGTGACCAAAATTTATGAGTATTTTTAACCCTGGCCGCTTCCCTCAGGGCTGTCTATTCCTGGTCTGCCTCTTCCTTCCTTATTCCCAACTTCATCCGTACTCTTCTCCTCTTAAGTAGGGAAATTCTTCTACTCCTCTCCTCAGATTCACACCCATGCTGCAACCTAACCAGTCTTTTGTTTTCCCTATTCAATAGGAGAACAGGAAGCCTTAATTTCTTTTGTGGAGGTTTAATACGTTTTAACAGGTCTCTCTGAATTATGTTTCCCATGAAGTCAGAAAAGCATTTTAGCGCATCTTCATTCCAATCATCAATGCTTCTCATGGCCATTTCGAGCATTTCTTTTACAAATAAAGTTTTCAAAGGTGACCAATGGATTCTACTTTTTTCCCATTGAAATTAATATTATGGCCCTGAAAGTTCCATGTCTCTATTGAGGACATTTGGAGTTTTAGTGCAAGGCTCAGGATCTTGTGGTCACTACAAGGAGTATTGATGATTGTCATGTCCTCCACTACTTGTGCTAGGAAGTAGGAGGCCAAAACACAGTCAAACCTTTTAATAAAATATACCCCCTTTTATCCATCCTAATTCTTGGAAGAAATAGGATAGGAGGAATGTTGAGCACAGATTCCCTCTCTATGTCACAGAACATGGAGAGAGACAGATTAGAGATTTTGCAATTTAAATCCCCGATATCAATACTTCATATACACTTTCATGTGAGCTTAAACAAAAAGAGGAAATACAATTCAGCATTTGCAGTAACATCATATCATGCTCCTTATCAGGGGGGATATAAGCATTTACCACTAAAACAGGCATTTTCCTACCATCCTCCATTGTTGCATTAACTCTAATTATCTGATAAGAATTTTGTGAGATAGAATTATTTTCTAATTCCCAATTGTACTGATCACTTAAAAGCATAGCTGTACCCCCTTTTGCATGTCCCTTCCTGGACAGCTGTGCCCTTTGACAAAGGACCGTGTACCCCGGGCAAGAAAGATTAGTTACACTCCAGGTCTCTTGGATGGAGATTAGATCCACCTGAAGAGAGCAGATTTAATCTAATTTGCCCGTGTGATTCTCTATTCCCGCAGCATTCCAAGAGACCACATGAATTTTATGGTTAAAAACATGTTGTGGTAATTTCCCCTTCGCCCGAGTACTATTTAAGCCCCCGCCAACCTACTTCAGTTATCCTGCTTAGGACTCCAAGGAGAAGACAGGACATCTTAAACAAGCTTCACCACTCTTCCTCCTTGGAAGAGACCTTAACATTTTCCAGGGAGGAAGCAGAAGGCTTTCGCCCATGAAAGAGATTACTTCCGTTCACATGTGGAAAAGTGGGGGACTGCGTTCTGAACAAATGAGAGTCCTTTATCCTAACTGGAACCACGTCTATGCCTCTACACTGCAATTGTTCACAATTGACTAAAATCAGATTTACAATTGTTTTATAATAAAACCAGACTTTTGCCTTTACAGAACCAAGACCCTGCATCAGGAATACATGAGAGATAGCACTACTTTCAATTAGTTTAACTCAGGTATATCTCTAAAGCAAGATATTCAAAGAGAGGGGTTCAGAAGTAAATTCAAGTCAAATAAAACACAAAACTCAAGACATAACGTTGTCTCAGATTGCCGGGAAAGATTCTCCATCTCACAATTAACATCCCCACCACCTAAAGAGTCAGAATTTAAGTACGAGGTCACTGAGTGTGTTTTCGCATTATAAAACAAATCAGCATGTGGATTTAGGGAAGATAAAACCCTCTTTACAATAGGTAGATCATCTGAATTGTCCAAAGGAGGGCCCCAGAGGGGTACTAAATCAAGTTCTTTCCTAGACGGGGAAGATCCTCTGTCTTGCGAGTCTTACAAGTCTCTAGACCTATCCTTCCTTGGAAAATTATTGTCTTCATAAGGAGAGGGTATTCCTGTAGGTGCCCGGATGTCAAACTTTACCTTTCTTGGGTTTTTTTTGGGAAATTTGCTGTTTAGCTTTTCTTCCCAACTTTTTCCCTTTTAAAGGTTTTTCCACAATCCTTTCATTGTCAGCTTGCTTAACAGTTTCATTCCCATTGTTCTCAGCAATCCAGCAATTGGGAGACTGCGGTACAAAAATTGGGAAAGGGACCACTGAGGAAGGTGACTTTAACTGGCACCAAGATATTTGACTGAGGAAGTGAAGATGAAAATACATTTTCTAAAGAATAGTCAAAACTTTCTGAGTGAAATATTTCCTCACAAATCACAGGTTTAAGGGACACTTGTGGTTTACCAGCCGGGGATCCCTTATTAGAATGATCGGAATAGTTGGTTGAGTTCACATTCAAACTTGCATCTGAGGTACACAATGGTACAGTAGTCTCCTGATTTATTGAAGCCTTCCTTTGTGAGCATCAGGACTTTCTCAATCAGGGTTGGACCGTCCTTTTTTTGACCTGTCAGAGCTCTCAATATAGCCAAGAGAGTGTCTTGAGAATGATCAAAGCTATTTATTAATTTTTCTAAACGCGCTAAGATAGAAGATAGTATTCTCGCTAGGCATTTAATAGACTCAGAAATGACTGTATTTTGGTCCCAAGGAAGGATAAAGATACATTTGTACTTCTAGTAATGAGCTAAATAATTATTGACCCTGCAAATGATCCAGAGTTTAGTTGTACCCAGTCTGGAGTTTCCAAGGACCAGCCTAGTGTGTAGTACATCCTCTGGACACCAGGATTGTACCTGTTGGGATACCACATGTATGATGTATGCAAAAGGAAACTCCAGTAAGTTTACTTCATGGATGGGGGATCAGGGTCAATTTCCTCCAGTTTAAGTTCCCACATTTGTCGAACGAACAGGCATTTTGTACGGGAAGTACTTTAATTGGACCCTTTCTCATTTTTCATCAAGCATGTTGATCCCAAGATAAACTTGGGGAATTTCTGGGAAACAAAAAATCGGGGGTCAATGAGGAAAATACTGTAGACAAAGTGGGATCTCAAGGTGTACTGCTAATAAGCCTTATGCCAGGATAATCCTCTCTTCCATCGAAGGACAGGGTCACACTGCGAAAGGACAAGCTCTTTACATCATGCGCTCCTTTCACCTCAATGCCCGGCAAGGTGAAATCCCCTACATCGGGGGGGTCCCCTATTAGAAGGAGGAAAGATCATTTTTGTTGAATTCCCCCCAACGATAGGTGACTTACTGATAGAGCGAATTAGAGCCATCACCCTTTCCGGGGTTATCAAGAGCATTAGAGCTTGCATAAACTTCCTCCTTGGGTGGTAGGCCATCAAGTAGCACCTTTTGTAAAGAGGGAAGAATAGTGCAAGAGTTTTTTGTATTCAAGTGAGAAATGCTGTTGTTTCTTAGGGGATTCGATTTAGTCGTTTTACATGCCCGGTTGAGGAAAGCTCTACCTATGTGGCCATCATATCCTGGGGAGGAACTACCTTGGGGAACTGGCCAACAGTTCTTTTACCTCTCAACCTTTGTTTTCAGGTCTCTCAGGCTCTTTATCCTCTTTATCAACTCTTGTTCAGAGCCTTAATTTCCCAACTTGCGCTTTACTTTCCCAACTTGCAAGGTTTTGTGTACCAGAGAAGACCCAAGTAGTCCAGACTGGACCAAGTTGACCAGAGTCGGAGCTTCAGATTAAAGCAATATGAGCAAAAGGTCATATAGATGGGTGGAGCGTTGAACAAAATTGACAATAAGCAGGAAAAGATTAGTTGAGGGAGTTTGATAAAGATAATTCTAAACTTCTGCCTCTTTCACCCTCAATTGTCCACTACCCAATAACTCAACAGAGGTACAACAGGAATGCAGGAATACGACAAAACTGTGCTGTCGTCGGCTGGCTCCTTGGGCTAGGCACTGCCAATAACCTTTGTTGCCAGGCCAGGCACTCCCAATAAGTTATTTTGTATTTGTAGTCTTTTATCATCCATATTAACCTTTTTTATTCTGTACTGTTTTTGGCGTTTTACCTTAACTGTCTCTCCTGGAAGGATCACAGTGTCACCCAAAGGTCCTCACCAGTCTGCACCAGTCCGCACCAGAGTTTTCTGCTAGCCATGTGTCTGATATGGGTGAAGCGAGGACGAAAAGAGAAGTACGGCTGTGCGGAGCTGTGCTCACTAGGATGAGCTATGAAGTGGGGGTCCTCCGTGCCCAAGGCCTAGGAACCCACCTCCCAGCAGCCACAACTCAACTAGCTGCCACCAGCCCCAAGCCAGGTCACCAGCCACCAGCTGTCCTGGGCGTGGTTGCTCCTGAGTGCACAGCACCTCACTGCACCTCCGGGCCTGCCGCTAGCCACTATTACTATTACCGCCACTACCTCCGGCTGCCTCTGCGGCTCCGCAGCTCTTCCGCAGCTCCGGCTCTTTCCCAAATGGCAGTGCCCCAGACTCGAGCAGTGTCCCGGACTTGAGCGCCCGCTCAGGTAGAGAGTCTGGGTCGAAACGTGGGATCGTAGGGAACTTCAAGGGTACCGCAGCTGCAGCGACCCGTCGAGAGATCACGTGAGAGCTTCCGTCGCTTCCACATCACTGCATTTCTGAGCATCTGAGCTTCCCTCAGCACACACAATCTAGTATGCAAATATTCTTTTTCTAATTATACGGACTGAAAAATGGAATGGTGCCTGCTTTTGCAGAGGTTTCAAATTTCAATTAGGAATTGGTGCTGCTTGAAGACAAAAAATTGGGATCAACTTGTGGAAAAGTGTAAAGTGTTGATTTACCATTGCTTCAATGTCCAAGGTCATGTCTCGTATAATATTTGATGATTATAACTGTGTACGTCAATTTTGAAGCTAGATAAGTTAAGAGAAAGGACGTGTTTAATAAATGTACATCACTTTAGTATTGTAGAGGAAGGATACCAATATGAATTTTGAGTTGTTTATATTGAGTGATCAATTTATTATAAATCTGTATATGGCTCATGTCTTGTTTATAATTAGGGTTACACCTTTGTGTGGTTATGTGCCCTAAGATGATTGAATCCTTCTGAATCACTACACTATATCAGTATTATGGCCCTCATTCTGACCTTGGCGGTCTTTTCGCAAGACCGCCGAGTTACCGCCGCGGTAAAGACCGCCGACCGCGGCGATATGCCGCTGCGCGTATTCCGACCGCTGGGAGCGTTCCGCCGGAATACCGCCAGCAGCCACACTGGCGGTCGGCGGGAAAGTGGAGACTGGTCAACCTCCACCGCCACGCCAGCAGAACACCGCCCCCAGAATTACGACCCACATTTCTGTGTGGCGGTCTTCTGTTGGCGGTCTTCTGTTGGCGGTCACGTCTCTATGGCTCCCGTCGCCTCCCGGAGGACCAACGCACAAGGTAAGTTGATCGTCCGTGAGGGGAGGGGGTGGGGGGGTGTTGTGTGATGTGTGCGTGCATGGGGGTGTGCGTGTGAGTGTGTAGAGGGGGTGTGTGAGTGCGTGCATGCGGGCGGGGAGTGCTGCTGTGCCTATGGGCAATGTGTTTAGTTCGGCGGGTGTGCATGTCGGCATGTATGTGTGCGGGTATGTGTCCCCGTTGTGTATGTGTGTGTAGGGGGTGTGTATATGTGCATGTTGGGGGTGTGTGCATGTCGGGGTGCATGTATGTGCATGTCGGGGTGGGGGTGGGGAGGGGGTTCGTACCACCTCTGGGGGGTGGCAGGGGGGTGGAGGGTGTGGGGGGAGGACTCGGGTGGGTAGTGGGGGGTGGGGGAGACCCCTATCAGTGCCAGGGAAGGAATTCCCTGGCCCCGATAGTGCTTACCGCCATGGTTCGCACGGCGGTTCCCGCCCGCAAGAAACCGCGGCGGTAGGCAGGGTCATAATACCCTTGGCGGTCTTGGGACGGCCGCCGGGCCGGAGTGCGCAAACTCCAGCCCCGCGGTCATGACCGCCGCGGCGGTCGGAGTGGAGAAGTGGCGGTCGGTCGCGGCGGGGACCGCCGCGGTCAGAATGCCATTTTTAATACCGCCGGTCTGTTCGCGGTCCGACCGCCGTCTCTCCGCCGACCGCCAGGGTCAGAATGAGGGCCTATGTTTTTAGCAATGTATATTTTTAATATTTGATGCATGTTTCTCTCACAAATGTAGCAAATAAGATTTAAACATCTGCTTGTCATGTTTTATTTGTCTTTATCAGCCCTGAAGAAGTCCCATTGTCTTTGGGACAAAATGCGTTGTCTCTAATCATCATTTCATATTGCAGGAAATATATAAAGAATAAGTAGCCCCTTAACCATGTCTCAGGGCTGCCATTGCAAGGCCTGTGTGGGCAGTTTCACTGCCACTTCTACTTGGCATTTAAAAGTACTTGCCAAGCCCTAAACTCCCCTTTTTCTACATATACGTCACCTCTAAGGTAGGCCCTAAATAACCCATAGGGCAGGACATGAACATGTGTGATTTATATGTCCTGGTAGCGGAAAACTCCTAAATTGGTTTTCCACTACTGTGCGGCCTGCTCTTTTCATAGGATAGCATTATGGCTACCCTCATACAGTGTTTGAGTGGTAGATTCTGATCAGAAAGGGGAAACCATGTCATATTTAGTATGGCCATAATGGTAATACAAAACCCTGCTTATAGGAGAGGTTGGTTTTTACATTACTATTTTAGAAATGCCACTTTTAGAAAGTGCAGCAACACAAAAGAATGATGGACGGAGCGCTGAACAATGCAAACACTCACCCCCAGTCAAAGATCTGGTTTTAATCCATCTTTCTTTTACTTACCATGCCACCCCAGTTTGGACCCAGCCTTTTGCAAATCAGTCTTGACCCTGTTCCTCATGGGAACAGTCCAGCCTGAACTGGTAGGCCAGGTCCTCCCTGACCAGAATCAAGCATCCTGGGACCGGTTTCAGGGTATCATCCTTCATCAGCCAAGTTAGCTTGAATCCAGTGGCACAGAGAGTACGGGTCCCTTGTCTGGAAATACCCTTCCCACTTAGGGAAACTTTAGCAACACAAAAAGGATGATGTACAGAGGGCTGAACAATGTAAACACTCACCCCTAGTCACAGATCTGGGTTTAATACATTCTTCTTTTGTTCACCATGCTACCCTAGTTTGGATCCAGCCATATGCAGTCTTGACCCTGATCCTCATGGAAACAATCCAGCACAAACTGCTAGGCCAGGTCCTTCCTGGCCATAAACATGCATTCTGGGAACAGTTTCAGGGTATCACCTTTCATCATCCAGGCTAGTTTGGATCCAGTGGCACAGTGAGCACGGGACCCATGTCTGAGTATACCCTTCACACTTAGGGCAACTTTAGCAACACAAAAGGATGATGGATGAAGTGCTAAATAATGTAAATACTCACCCCCACTCACAGATCTGGGTTTACTCCATCGTTCTTTTGCTCACCATGCCACCCCTGTTTGGACCCAGGCATATGCAAATCAGTCTTGACCCTGTTCCTCATGGGAACAGTCCAGCCTGAACTGGTAGGCCAGGTCCTCCCTTGACCGGAAACAAGCATCCTGGGACTGGTTTCAGGCCATCCCCCTTCATCAGCCAGGCTAGCTTGAATCCATTGACACAGTAATCACGGGACCCACGTCTGGGTATACACTTCCCACTTAGGGCAACTTTAGCAACACAAAAGGATGATCGGCACAAGATTTAAGACTCTTTTTAATCTTGCAAAAGTGACATCTCAACTTGTGCCTATTGACTCTTTATCTTTTTGACCTTAATTTAATTTAATTTTAGTGGGTTTTTCACTGTGTTACTGTATGATTTATTGCACAAATACTTTGCACATTGCCTTTTATGTTAAGCATAAATGCTCAGTGCAAACTGCAAGAGGGTGTGTAGGAAAGTACCATCTTGCCTGGCATGTTACCCCCATTTTTCACTGTATATATGTTGTTTTAGTTGTATGTGTCACTGGGACCCTGCCAGCCAGGGCCCCAGTGCTCATAAGTGTGCCTGAATGTGTTACCTGTGTTATGACTAACTGTCTCACTGAGGCTCTGCTAATCAGAACCTCAGTGGTTATGCTCTCTCATTTCTTTCAAATTGTCACTAACAGGCTAGTGACCAATTTTACCAATTTACATTGGCTTACTGGAACACCCTTATAATTCCCTAGTATATGGTACTGAGGTACCCAGAGTATTGGGGTTCCAGGAGATCCCTATGGGCTGCAGCATTTCTTTTGCCACCCATAGGGAGTTCTGACAATTCTTACACAGGCCTGCCACTGCAGCCTGAGTGAAATAACGTCCACGTTATTTCACAGCCATTTTACACTGCACTCAAGTAACTTATAAGTCACCTATATGTCTAACCTTTACCTGGTAAAGGTTGGGTGCTAAGTTACTTAGTGTGTGGGCACCCTGGCACTAGCCAAGGTGCCCCCACATTGTTCAGGGCCAATTCCCCGGACTTTGTGAGTGCGGGGACACCATTGCACGCGTGCACTACATATAGGTCACTACCTATGTGTAGCTTCACAATGGTAACTCCGAATATGGCCATGTAACATGTCAAAGATCATGGAATTGCCCCCTCTATGCCATCCTGGCATTGTTGGTGCAATCCCATGATCCCACGGGTCTCTAGCACAGACCCTGGCACTGCCAAACTGCCTTTCCCGGGGTTTCACTGCAGCTGCTGCCAACCCCTCAGACAGGCTTCTGCCCTCCTGGGGTCCAGCCAGGCCTGGCCCAGGATGGCAGAACAAAGGACTTCCTCTGAGAGAGGGTGTTACACCCTCTCCCTTTGGAAAATGGTGTGAAGGAAGGGGAGGAGTAGCCTCCCCCAGCCTCTGGAAATGCTTTCATGGGCACACATGGTGTCCATTTCTGCATAAGCCAGTCTACACCGGTTCAGGGACCCCTCAGCCCTGCTCTGGCGCGAAACTGGACAAAGGGAAGGGGAGTGACCTGCACCTCCCCTGGGAGGTGCCCAGAGCTACTCCAGTGTGCTCCAGACCTCTGCCATCTTGGAAACAGAGGTGCTGCTGGCACACTGGACTGCTCTGAGTGGCCAGGGCCAGCAGGTGACGTCAGATACTCCTTCTGATAGGCTCCTTCAGGTGTTGCTAGCCTATCTTCTCTCCTAAGTAGCCAAACCCTCTTTTCTGGCTATTTAGGGTCTCTGCTTTGGGGATTTCATTAGATAACGAATGCAAGAGCTCATCCGAGTTCCTCTGCATCTCTCTCTTCACCTTCTGCCAAGGAATCGACTGCTGACCGCGCTGGAAGCCTGCAAAACTGCAACAAAGTAGCTAAGATGACTACTGCAACTCTGTAACGCTGATCCTGCCGCCTTCTCGACTGCTTTCCTGGTGGTGCATGCTGTGGGGGTAGTCTGCCTCCTCTCTGCACTAGAAGCTCCGAAGAAATCTCCCGTGGGTCGACGGAATCGTCCCCCTGAAACCGCAGGCTCCAAAGAACTGCATCACCGGTACCCTGGGTCTCCTCTCAGCACAATGAGCGAGGTCCCTTGAATCCAGCAACTCTGTCCAAGTGACTCCCACAGTCCAGTGACTCTTCAGTCCAAGTTTGGTGGAGGTAAGTCCTTGCCTCCCCACGCCAGACTGCATTGCTGGGAACTGCGACTTTTGCAGCTACTCCGGCCTCCGTGCACTTCCGGTGGAAATCCTTTGTGGACAGTCCAGCCTGGCTTCACGGCACTCTAACCTGCATTGCACGACCTCCTAAGTTGTCCTCCAGCGATGTGGGACTCCTTTGTGCGACTTCGGGTGAGCACCGTTTCATTCCACTTCGTAGTGCCTGTTCTGGCACGTCTGCGGGTGCTGCCTGCTTCTGAGAGGGCTCCTTGTCTTGCTCGACGCCCCCTCTGTCCCCAGACGCAATTGGCGACATCCTGGTCCCTCCTGGGCCACAGCAGCATCCAAAAACGCTAACTGCACGACTTGCAGCTAGCAAGGCTTGTTTGAGGACTTTCTTCAGGGAAACACTTCTGCACAACTCCTTCCTCCAAAGGGGAAGTTCCTAGCCCTTGTCGTTCCTGCAGAAACCTCAGCTTCTACTGTCCAGTAGCAGCTTCTTTGCACCCACAGCTGGCATTTCCTGGGCATCTGCCCATCTCCGACTTGCTTGTGACTTTTGGACTCGGTCCCCTTGTTCCACAGGTACCCTCATCTGGAAATCCATCGTTGTTGCATTGCTGGTTTGTGTCTTTCCTGCAGAATTCCCCTATCACGACGTCTATGTCCTTTGGGGAACTTTAGTGCACTTTGCACTCACTTTTCAGGGTCTTGGGGTGGGCTATTTTTCTAACCCTTACTATTTTCTAATAGTCCCGCGACCCTCTACAAGGTCACATAGGTTTGGGGTCCATTCGTGGTTCGCATTCCACTTTTGGAATGTACCTTTATTTTTAGTATATCTGTGTATTGTGTTTTCTTATGATATTGTGCATATGACACTAGTGGTACTGTAGGAGCTTCACTCGTCTCCTAGTTCAGCCTAAGCTGCTCTGCTAAGCTACCATTATCTATCAGCCTAAGCTGCTAGACACCCTATACACTAATAAGGGATAACTGGGCCTGGTGCAAGGTGCAAGTACCCCTAGGTACTCACTACAAGCCAGTCCAGCCTCCTACAAGGTGGGCACAGGATAATTCAGATTGCGTGTGACTTACCCTGACTAGGATTGTGGTCCCTATTTGGACAAAGGTGAAAACCTCTGCCAACTAGAGACCCCATTTCTAACATTGGTGATCAGTGGTGAGGATAGGATTTGTGCTTGTGCAGTGACAAACAATAGCTATGTGTATACTACCTACCCGCAGTTAAAGGTCAATTTGATATGTCTCTGGCTGGGTCTCAAGGAGGAGCTGGAGAGTTTGACCTAGCCAAGCTGGAGACATACACTGTCAGCCAGCTGAAAAGGTTCTGCAAGGGGATGAGAGTACCTACCAGGGGTACCTTCAAGAAGGAGGAGTACCAAAAGGCGCAGAGGCCTGAGCAGAAGCCCATTCACAAGAGGATGTTGAAGTGGAGGGGCCAGAGGATGGCTCCCCAGAGGATTTGCCAATAGCAGTAGGGGGGAATGACACCCCTAGATTTGTGCCCCCTGCTAAACCAGGGAGCAGTGTCTCAAACCACAGCCTGACCGCAGAGGAAAAGAGGGAGGAGAGAGAGTTCCAACTGCAATTGGCCAGATTAAAACTGGAAGAGAGGAGAGCAGAGAGAGAAGCAGTGGAGAACTGAGGCTGAAAGGTTATTGGCTGAAAAAAAACTACTTCTGGCTTATGAACTGGGACTCAAGGAGCTGGACCTCAAGTCTAGGCAGTCTAAGTCCAGCAGTCATGGTGGCAGCATACATACAGGACCTGCTGGAGACAAAAAGGTTTGTATGTCCATAAAGGTGGTGCCAATTAATTTGGTCGGAGATGACATTGACAACTGGTTTGATGCCTATGAAGTTGCACTAAGGGCACAGGGGGTTTCTGAGGAGCAACGGGGAAGGTGGGGCTGTGGAAATATGTACCAATAGTTGGGAGGGACACCCTTCTCACATTAGAAAAGAAGGACCAGAATACATAGCCGCTCATGAAAGCCATTTTAATTGCCGAGTTTCGACTGACCCCTGAAAAGTGTTGCCAGAAATTCAGGGACAGTAACAAACATTACACACAAACTTGGGTAGACTGTTTTGATGTTTCTAGCAAGGCACTGAATAGATGGGTGCAAGGCAGTAAAGTAGATGATTATAAGGGGTTATATGATTTGATCCTGAGAGAGCATATGCTCAGTATTTGCTTTATAGAGTTGCACAGCACCTGATTGACAGATACCAGGAAGCTTGCTGAGGAGTTGGACCTCTGGACAAGCACTAGAGTGTCCAGGAAGGTATCTGCACTAGGTATGGTCACTCTAAGGGTGACTCCAAGTGTCCCAAGAGGGCACAGCCCCCGACCGGAGGGCAGATACCTGGGTTGGCTAGTGTAGCGCTCGGGAGGAGATAGTCCCAGTTAGCTTTGGGGAACAGATAGAGGTGACCCTAGTGTCCCTGGAAGGTGAGGAAATGATGCAGAAAGCCTACAGGCCTGCTAATACTTCCAAGTATAGGCAGTGGGTCACCATTAATGGGCAAAGGGTGGAGGCTCTGCGTGACACAGAAGCCGGCATGACTACTGTCAGGGGTCAGCTTGTGTCAGCAGAGCAGATCATCCCCAATACATTCCACCAGGTCAATGTCACTGACAATCGTGAGAGCCACCTTCCGGTAGCTCTTGTTCCCTTTGAGTGGGGGGGTCTTTGGTACTCTGAAAGTGCCTGTGAGTCCTGTCATGCCAGTAGATTGTCTATTAGGCAACGACCTTGAGCATGCTACCTGGAAGGAGGTAGAGCTAAGGTCTCAGCTGGAGATGTTAGGTTTTCCTGCGTGTGTCTGTATGACCACAAGGTCCCTGGCTTCCCGGGAAGGGAGTCAAGGGCGTCTGGAGCTTGGAACAATGGCCCAGACAGCTGCCAAGGAGAGGGGCAAGGGGCGTGGGAAACCAGTCCCAGATGTTTCCACAGTGGTTGATGGGGTCCCTGAGGAGGAAGCCCCTGAGCCAACTGGGGAGGACATTGCTGCCCTGGGTAACCTACCTGAGATTTCTGGCTGGGAGTTGAGGTTGGGCCAATCAGGGGAGAATTCTGCATTAGAGAAGGAATGCCCCACTCTTGAGGGTCTGAGGTAACAGGCCTCAGCCCAAGCAGCAGGTGAAGCCTCTGGCGCTCACCATATATATTGGGAGAATGATCTCCTCTACAGTGAGTGTAAGATAACAGAGGCTGGGGCAGCACGTGTGCTGGTGGTCCCCCAGTGATACTGGGCCTTCCTACTGGGTTTGGCTCATGACATCTCCCTGGCGGGATATTTGGGTCAAGACAAGACCTTTGCCAGGCTTGTCACCCACTTTTATTGGCCCCGCATGGCGGTGGCCTCAGATGTATTCTGTAGGTGCTGCCCAACATGCCAGGCTAGTGGGAAGACAGGGAAAAGGCTCAAGGCCCCCCTGATCCTGCTCCCTGTCATTGGCAACACCTTTGAAAGTGTGGGCATTGACATCATTGGTTGCTGGGACCCCAAGCCTGCCTTAGGCAACATGTTATCCTAGTTTTGGTGGACCATGACACTCGCTACCCAGTGACAATCCCCTTGAGGACAGTGACTGCACTGGTGGTGACCAGAGCTCTGATGGTGATATTTACCCATGTGGGATTCCCAAAGGTGATTATGTCTGACAGAGGCACAGACTTCATGTGGGATGCATGTGGGGTTGCCTACCAGTTTTCTATCCCTTACAATCCTCAATCCAATGGTCTTGTGGAGAGATTCAACAAGCCCTTGAAAGGCATGATCACAGGCCTCCCTGAGGCCATGAGGCGAGGTGAAACATCCTCTTTCCATACCTTTTTGGGACTCACTTCTTGGTTCAGACAGACCACAGGCCCCTCAGATGGCTCATACAGATGAGGGGTGAAAATCCTAAACTCTTGAGTGGTCCATTTCCCTACAGGGGATGGACTTTACGGTGGAGCATCGCCCGGGGATTGACCACGCTAATGCTGATGGTCTCTCCAGATTCTTCCGCCTTAGCAAGGAGATCTCCCAAGAGGTTGGGTAGCTTTCTGCACTTTCAGCGGGGGGGACACATGTTAGACCTGACAGCCTTAGGGTGGTCATCCCCCAACTTTTAGCCTGCCTTCTCCACTTTTCTGACACAGTTTTTGCTGGTTTTAGGACTCTGAGCACTTTACCATTGCTAACCAGTGCTAAAGGGCACATGCTCTCACCCTACAAACATGGTAACATTGGATCATACCCAATTGGCATATTTGATTTACTTGTAAGTCCCTAGTAAAGTGCACTACGTGTGCCCATGGCCTGTAAATTGGATGCTACTACTGGGCCTGCAGCACTGGTTGCGCCACCCACATAAGTAGCCACTTAACCATGTCTTAGGCCTGCCATTGCAAGGCGTGTGTGGGCAGGTTCACTGCCACTTCGACTTGGCATTTAAAAGTACTTGCCAAGCCCTAAACTCCCCTTTTTCTACATATAGGTCACTCATGTGGTAGGTCCTAGGTAACCCATAGGGCAGGGTGATCTGTAGTTAAAAGGCAGGACATATACATATGTGGTTAATATGTCCTGGTAGTGGAAAAAAAAATGGTTTTCCACTACTGTGAGGCCTACTCCTTTCATAGGATAGCATTAGGGATACCCTTATATACTGTTCGAGTGGTAGATTCTGATCAGAAAGGGGTAACCAGGTCATATTCAGTATTGCTAGAATGGTAATGCAAAATCCTGTTTATTGGTGAGGTTCTATTTTATATTACTATTTTAGAAATGCCACTTTTAGAAAGTGAGCATTTCTCTGCACTTAAAATCCATCTGTGCTTTACAGTCTGTCTCCAATCCACTTCTGGGCTGGGCTGGTTATCAGCCAACTGATGCATTACATCCAGACAACCACAAACACAGGATACCCAGTAGCACCTGCACTCATCTGCATACTGAATGGGTCTTCCTGGACTGGGAGGGTGGAGGGCCTGACACTTACATTTCAAATGCTAGTGGCCTACCCTCACACAATGGACTGCCAAACCCCATACTGGGACCATGGCAGACAGACCTGTACTGAAAGGGGAACTTGTGCACTTCACAACCACTCTTTGAAGTCTCCCCCACTCCAGAGGCATTTTTGGGTATATAAACTGGGTCTCTGACCCCACCAACTCAAATAGTTCTGGACCTGAACCTGAGCCTGTCAAGAGGAACTGCCTGACTGCGCAAAGGAGTCATCTGGACTGCTTTGAATGACTGCTGCCCTGCTGTTGCCATGCTGCCCTGCTGCCCTATGACTTTGCTGAGAAGTGCTCTCCAAGGGCTTGGATTGAGGTTGCCTCCTGTTTTCTGAATTCTCAGGGTTAAAAGGACTTAGGCCCTCATTATGACCCTGGCGGTGAGTGATAAAGTTGCGGTAGTACTGCCAACAGGCTGGCCGTTAGTACCACCAAATTATGACCATTGAGGTGAGAACTCTCATACACAGCCAATGTGCCACACCAACCGCCAGGGAGGAAAAGACACTCACCACAGCAGTAGCCGCCAACAGCCAGGCGGAAGACAAAGTATTGCCCACCATATTAAGACACATCAATCCGCCACCTTTTCCACGGTGGTACCAACTCCATCAAAACCCTGGTGGAAATGCATCACAGAAGAGAAAGGACTCACCATCGGAGACACAGGGAAGAACAACGCCGCCATAGAACCTGAACTGCAAGTCTTTCCGATGGTCTTCTACGTAATGCTCCACCTAGAACACCAATGCTGACAAAGATGACGACGGTGAGTACAGCCGTCTGGCACACAAGGGAGGGTGGGAGGAAAATGTGAGTGATACACAATTGCACTATATACACCAGATACACACACACCACACACACGTACAGCTGAACACGAAAAACAATTTGTCCCCGAAAAACGGCAGAATAATGCAAGGACAACAGGAACGGACAAAAGTGATTGTAATCAGATCTACATCAAAATAACTAATTTGATTTGTCAATGAATCAGATATTTACACATGTACACAAAGGGACACTGCCCAGTCCAATGTTCAAAGGGCCCACATGGCCACAGGGCACAGTCTAAGGCCCAATTTGAATCCTGACCACATCCGGATAGTGCACTGTAGGGACATCAGTTTGAAAATAGGCAGGCACCTCAGTGGGAGAGGGGTCACCTCAGCCGGATACATGAACAAGCCCACTGGTTCTGTATGGGGCTCCATGACCATTGCTCTGTCCTGGGGAGTGCGAGACACAGTCTCTCAGGTGGGTGACTTGCCCACTGGTTCTGGATGGGGCGACTTACCCATTAATCTGTCCTGGGGAGTGCAAGGCCACAGTGTCTCAGGTGGGTGACTTTCCCACTGGTTCTGGATGGGGCAACTTGCCCATTGCTCTGTCCTGGAGAGTGCAAGGCCACAGTCTCTCAGGTGGGTGACTTCCCCATTGATCTGTCCTGGGGAGTGCAAGGCCACAGTCTCTCAGGTGGGTGACTTGCCCACTGGTTCTGGAGGGGGCAACTCGTACAGCAGCCTCTGGAGTGTGGCCTATATGGCGTTCGCTGGCAGTGATTGCGGAAGTGTGGTGGTGGATGGAGGAGCTTCCTGGGCCGCCTCTGCACTTTCGGATGGCTGCAATGTGGCAGTGGATGGAGGAGCCTCCTGGGCAGCCTCTGCACTTTATGATGGCTGCAGTGTGGTGGTGGATGGAGGAGCCTCCTGGGCAGCCTCTGCACTTTCTGATGGCTGCAATTCATCAGCTGGCAGTGGGGGCCCTGTGACAGCTGGTGGTGGTAGAGGTGTCACCCTGACAGCCTCTGCTGGAGTAGAGGGCTTTGTCTCCTCCTGCACATGAGGCATGGATCCCTTACCCTTCCTGGCGGGGTGGGTGGGCTCTTCCCCTTCCTGCCTGGTGGTGCAGGCTCATTCCCCTTCTTGCCTGGTGGTGCAGCCTCCTTCCCCTTCTTGCCTGGTGGTGCAGGCTCCTTCCCCTTCTTCGATGGAGGTGTGGTATCCTTACAGCCATGAGTGGGTGGTGCTTCCACTATCCCTGTGGACTGTTTGGCTGAGGTGCTGGGCTGTGTCCTTGGTACCCTGCTCAAACGGGCAGGATGGAGGGGAGGGGAAGGGAACAGCTCAAGTTGGTAAAGGAAAAGCTTTTTAGGGACATTGGGGTGGGATGAGTAAGGGAGTGGAGTTTGAGGGAATGGTTGTTGGAGATGTATATCTGCTGCATTTGGGTGCAGGTGCATGGGCTTTATACTGATGTGAGGTGGATGGCTGTTGGGTGTGTGAGTGCTTGCGTTTGTGTCCTTTAGGAGGGGGAGACAGACAGGGTGGGATAGGACAGGGGAACTCGTGCATGACTGTTGTGGAGGTGTGTGTTCTGCCTCGTGTGGTGATGCTGGTAGTGGGAGTTGATATAGTGCATGCAGGTGTGAGTGAGGATGTGATTGGGAGGGAGGTGGTGGAGGAGGAGGGGGAGACAGTGGAGGCAGTGGATGCTGTCGTGTCTTCAACTGTATGGTGTTTGCATGAGTACTTGTGGGATGAAGTGTTGTGCTTGTGTTTGCCTGTGCCACTCTTGGGTGTTGTCTTGTGTGCATGCTCATTTGTATGAGTGCCTGGGATGGGTTGGGGTTGAGGAGAATGGGACTGGGAAGTGGAAGTTGGAGGGGGGACGCTAGAAACAGGGACATTGGCTGCCATCAGAGAGGAGGCCAGAGCCTAAATCAATCTCTGTTGGGACGCCAATCCACTGTGAATGCCCTCCAGGAATGCATTGCATTGCTGCATCTGGGATGCCAGCCCCAGGATGGCATTCACAATGGTTGACTGCCCTACAGAGATGGATCTCAGGAGGTCAATAGCCTCCTCACTTAGGGCAGCAGGGCTCACTGGGGCAGGGCCTGAGCTGCCTGGGATGAAGGAGATACCCACCCTCCTGGGTGAGCGGGCACAGGAAACTCACTGAGGGGATGCTAGGAGGGCGGTGCTGTTACGGGGGTGGCGGCTGTGCCTGCAGCTGGGGTGGTCACGGAGGTGTCCGCCACCAGCAGGGAGCTCCCATCGGAGGAGGAATCTAAGTCTGTGTTGTCTCCTCCAGTCTCCGCCGTGGTGCTCCCCTCACCCTCCGTCCCACTGGTTCCCTCGGCGTTGGTGGTATCTGCCTCCTGGGTCCTGTGGGTTGCAGCTTTCTCTGTCACCAGTGCCCCTGCTCCTCTGCCAGATGATGCTAATGCACACAAGGACAGGATGATAAAACAAGAAAGGGGAGAGAGAGACAAAGGATACACTTGGTCAATGACTGCACCAACACCACAGTTTGCATACACATCACCCTCACACACAGGGAACAGGCTCAAGCACTATGCATTGCACTACCAGTGATGTTGCTAGCCACTAAGGCAAGATGAGGACCACATACTGCCAACTGCAGCACTTCTGGGACCCAATATGCCTGGCTGAAATGGACTGCTAACAAGCTAGGTTACCTGTATTTACAATGCACCCATTACCCTTCAGATGACCCACGCTGTAATGTCTGGCCTGGCCTTAGGGACACCCACTAACACACATCCATCACCCGGATACCACCCCACAAGCCAAAATATGTATTGATACCCACTATACTCACTCCCTTGTGGCTGCTGTGATTCCCTCAAGCCCATCCAGCTCAGGGTATGCCACCGTCAGTATGCGGGCCATCAGAGGGTTCAGGGTCCGAGGGGCACCCCTTCCTCGTTAGGAGGACATCCCCAGCTGGTCCTCTGCGTTCTTCCATGCCCAGCATCTCAGGTCCTCCCACCGTTTCTGACAGTGGGTGCTATGCCTGCCATAGACCCCCAGGGTCCGCTCGTCCTTGGCAATGGCACGCCATATTCCCTTCTTTTGATGGGTGCTGCCCTGCAGAGGCAATACAGACAGGAGAACACCATTAAGCAAACAGTCCAGCCTGTCAGACAAATGGCCGACCATACCCATTTCCATCACCATTGGCACACACATAGCCTAGCCCACAACATGTACACCGCAAACAGACAATCCCCCAATCCCCCAGTCCCCTTACACAATGCTTTCACACACATCTCCATGCATCCTTGCCACATGCATCGTGGCCAAAGTGTACTCACCTGTTGGTCTGGAGGCCCATACAGCTGTCCGTACTGGGGCATGACCCCATCCACCAGTCGCTCCAAACCCTCCAAAGTGAAGGCAGGGGCCCTTCCCCAGTCATATAGACCATGGTAGTTTCCAGACACAGATCACAGCAGCAGCCGCATTGTAGGTCTTCTCCTGTTGAAGGTCAGGAAACAAGTGAGGAATGAGATAGAAAATGGTGGTCTCATCCACGGCGGTGTACACCATCACCGCCGGCGTACATCGCCATTGGCCACTATAGTCCATAGAGCCCCATATTAACCAATGAGGAATTGCATGGCGGTGCAAAACTTTCTTCTGCCACGACGCCTAACATCAGCAGAGTTACCTCACTTCCACCTGTCTCTACATACAGGACAGGCGGTCACCATTTCAGGGGGGGGAACAGGCATGTAGACAGTTACTGTGTCACAGATTAGATTGGCACATACTTCGCCATTAACACTGTCCCAATACATAAGTGCACCAGGTGGACTGCCGTTGTGCTTTTTATGACAGCCTACTCACTGTTGTGTCCCTTAGATACCTACCGCTGTGGAGTGGATGAATACAAGGTGGAGTCATACCCCCATGTACAGATCCCTGGTGGACTTAGCTACACAGGAGTACAGACACATTATACTCACCTACAGACTGGACAGGACCACAATCACAGAGCTGTGTGCCCAGTTGGATCCAGACCCTGATGTCATTTATCCGTCATCCGACTGGGATCCCCCCTCTTATGCAAGTGCTATCAGTGCTCCATTTCCAGGTGACGGGTTCTTTCCAAGTGACAGTGGGCGTGGCAGCAGGAATGTCACAGCCAATGTTCTCAATCGTGCTGGCAAGAGTGTTGTCTGCCCTGAGAAAACACATGTGCAGCTAAATTGCTTTCTCCCATGAAGATTTGGCCGCTGTGAAGGCTGGATTCTATGCAATGGCACAGATCTCCAATATTATTGGGGAGACTGACGGGACACATATTGCGTTTGTACCCCCACTGCCAGAATGAACGGGTGTACAGAAATCGTAAGAGTTTCCACTCACTGAATGTGCAGATGGTGTGCCTGGCGCACTCGTACTTCTCCCACGTCAATGCTAGGTATCCTGGGTCTGTGAATGATGCCTTTGTCCTGAGGAATAGCAGCATCCCATATGTGATTGCCTAACCTCAGAGGCACAGGGTGTGGCTAATAGGTGATCCATGGTCCCCATCCACTGTATGTTAGTGTATGCCTCTGCTGTTGATCCCATAGGATTGTGTGTGGCTAAAGGTTGTCCCTCGATACCTGAGGGTGACTCTGGCTACCCAAACCTATCGTGGCTGCTGACCCCTGTGAGGAATGCCAGGACAAGGGCTGAAGAATGTTATAATGAGGCACATGGGTGAACCAGACGGATCATCAAAAGGACCTTCGGCCTTCTGAAGGCTACGTTCAGGTGCCTCCATCTTACAGGTGGTTCCCTGTGCTACTCACCCGAGAAGGTCTGCCATATAGTAGTGGCATGCTGCATGTTGATTCCTTTTCTGCAGGAGGAGGAGACAGGAGATGCCCCTGTGGCAGCAGTAGACCCTGATGACAGTGAGGATGAGGATGAGGACAACTTAACATTAGTTATCTGTCAGTACTTCCAATGACACACAGGTGAGACAGTGCAACTTCACATTTCTATGACTATTGGTGTATTCTGTGCTGCGGTGGCATGATGGCATTAACTTCCTTTCACCTCTATTTACTGTCACCTATAGTTTATCATTTTACAGATGTTGGTGCTATGACAACTGTGTACTCATGTGCTGACTACAGCCAGCTACAGGTCATTATTTCTGTGCTCTCACAAAGTACAGTTCATTTGCAATGGATGTCACTGTTTCCATAAATACACGTTTTCAACACATGACATACAAGTAGTCGAGTTGTATTCAAGGGTGTTTATTTTAGTGCTAACACATTTAGGAAAAGGTGCAATGGAATGGGCTGATGATGGAAGAAAGTCCAGGGTATTGTTACACAGGTGCAGTGTCCAAGTGGCCACAGTAAGGGGAGCAACGGCAGTTCAAGGTGGACAAGGTGTCTGAGTGGGACACAAGGGGGACAATCAGGAGAGTCTAATTACCTGGTGGTGGTCTTGGCAAGTGTCTCTGGCTTCTGTCTGGGTCACAGGGAACGTTTGTGGGGTGGTTCTCCTTCTGCAGTGGGAGGGATGCTGGTGGCCTGTGGGTCCTGCGGCGGGTCCTCTTGCCCACAAGCAGCAGCAGAAGTGGAGGTCTGATCAATGGGCTGGCTAGTGGTAGGGGCCCGCTGGTGTGCTGTTGACTCCCTCATGATGTTGGCCATGTCTGCCAGCACCCCTGCTATGGAGATCAGGGTGGTGTTAATGGCCTGCAAGTCCTCCCTGATCCCCTGATACTGCCCCTCCTACAGCCGCCTGTTCTCCTGCCCGTTGTCAAGGATCTGGCCGATTATGTCCTGGGAATGTTGGTAGGCTCCCAGGATTTCGGAGAGTGCCTCCTGGAGAGTGGGTTCCCTGCTCCTGTCCTCCCTCTGGTGCATAGCAGTCCTCCCAGTGTCCCTGTTGGGCTGTGCCTCTGTCCCCTGAATGGTGTTCTCACTGCCACTGACCCCAGGTCCCTGATTGTCTTGGCGGTGAGGTGTGGCCTGGGTTTCCTGTACATGTGGGCACACTGCTGATTGAAGTGTCTTGGGGACAGAGTTGTGGGTACGCTGGGTGGGTGCTGTGGTGTTGGATCCTGATGGGGGAGGCTCTATGGTGGTCTGTGAATGGGCTTGGCTGACCGGCTGTCCAGTGGTCCCTAATGGGTTTGGTAGGTCATCCAGATCCTGAAGTCCAGAGTTACTGTCATCACTGGGGTCATCTTCTGTTGGGGGACTGGATAGTTGTGGCACCTCCTCTCCACTGACATTGGCTGGGGTACCTGTGGGGATGTAAGTGATGTATTATGCTTCATATGTGGGCCATATTGTACATCCCTGGCTTCCCCTCTATCGTTGGTGTTGCCCTGCCACCTTTTGCTTGTGCATGGTAATATATTGGGGGATTTTTAGTTTCCCTATGCTGTGCATGCTTTAGTGATTAGGTGTACATGCAGGGCTGGGAGGGCTGTCCATGCATTGGTATGGAATGCAGGGCCTGGCATTGGGGTTAGTCATATGTGTAGGTGCAGTATCTGGGATGGAGTGGAGTGATGGGAATGGGGGTGAGGGTGTGAGATGGCATGCAGGTATGGGGGTGATAAGTAGTAAATATTGACTTACCAGTGTCCAGTCCTGTGAGTACTCCAGTGAGTCCCTCAGGATGCAGTATTGCTAGTACCTGCTCCTCCCATGTTGTGAGCTGCGGGGGAGGAGGTGGGGGTCCACCACCAGTCCTCTATATGGCGAGCTGGTGCCTTGCTGCCACAGAACATACTTTCTCCATTGGTCGTTTCACCTTTTCCTGATGTCATCCCTTGTTCCTGGATGCTGCCCACGGCGTTCACCCTGTCCACGATCCTCCGCCATAGCTCCATCTTCCTGGCAATGGATATCTGCTGTACCTGTGCTCCACACAGATGTAGCTCTACCCTGACAATTTTCTCCACCATGACCCTGAACTCCTCCTCAGTGAAATGGGCCTGCCTTTGTGGTGCCATGGGTGTTGTGTGGTGTGTGTTGGTGAGAGTGTGTTGAGTTATGTGGTGGGGTGTGTCATGAGGGGTGCGTGAGGGATGTACGGGTGTAAGTGATGTGTCTCTTGTTGTCGCAGTGGTCTTGGTGTCAGTCTAGTGGCTATGATTTGTAATCATAAAGGGGTGTGGGTAATGTGGGTGTGTGTATTATAGTGGTGTGTATATAGGTGTCAGGTGTGTGTTTTTGGTATTGGCCAATGTGGTGTTGTTTTGTATGTGGCTGTTCATTCTGAGTGCGGCGGTATGTACCGCCAATGGTGTACCGTTGTTGAATGTCCATCGTGGTGATTCGTGGGTCATAATGTGGTGGGCTTTGTTTTGTTGGTGTAACGGTATGGGTTCTGGTACCACCACTTTAGCACTGACCTTTGGGCTGGCGGATTTGTGTATGTGGCAGTATTCTGTCGGATTGGTGTGTGTGTGTGTGTCATAATAGGGCAAAAAGATATTGGCCATCGCAGCAGTATTTTGTCTGTCATCAACGTGGAGGTAGGTGGCATTTACCGCCAATGTTATAATGAGGACTTTAATCTCTTCAAGTAACTTCTTGTTTGCCGACAATCAATGCAAAGCTTGCCGGAAACAACGCACAGCCTGCCTTGCGATGAGAAAATCACCACATAGCCAAACTGGAACGCCGCAGACCAACTTCCCAAGTGAAAATTCAATGCAGTGCCTGTCTTGCGACAGCAAATTCCATTCCTACTGGATAGACACAAAGCCGAACTGGAATGATACAGCTCAACTTCCCGAGTGAAGAATCAACACATCGTCTGCCGTGCAATACAAAATGAAACGCATTGCCATACCAAATCGACGCAACACTTGTGACTTCATCCCGCATGCCCAGGATTTCCACGCATTGTCCCTGGGTGCCAAAAAGATTTCCGCATTGCAGTGAGGAACCAAGACTGAGCGGCAAAAATTGACAGAAAGCCCCTGCAGAGTGGAAAGAAATAACGCATTGTCTTTGCCATGCCGGAAATTCCAACACACACCCTATTTTTCCACTCATCTCCTCCTCTGCGGTCTCTGTGATTGCTATTTTTAATTCAAACCAGGTTCTTTGTGCAAAAAAGAGACAACAGTGGATGTCTAAAACTTAAGACTCTTTTTAATCTTGCAAAAGTTATGTCTCAACTTGTGCTGATTGAATCTTTATTATTTTGACCTTAATTTAACAAGATAAATTTCACATATTTTTCCAAAACTGTGTGGTGTATTTTTGTTGGGTTTCCACTGTGTAATTGTATGATTTAATGCACAAATATTTTACACATGCCTTCTAAGTTAAGCCTGACTGCTCAGTGACAGGCTACCAGAGGGTGGGCACAGGATAATTTGGATTGTGTGACTTACCCTGATTACAATTGTGGTTCCTATTTGGAAAAAGGTGAATACCTCTGCCACCTAGAGATACCACTTCTAACAATATCGTTTTGAATTCATGTATGAAATGTTAATTTCCTTCTTGGACAAACTGAGAGTTGTTTTAATACTTACAGAGTGCCTCTCCCATTCTTGCATATATCAATCTGGTGATATTTGGGTTTTTTGAATGGTTAACCCAGGGAGTAGAGCATCCTTGTTGTGGAGCAAGGCAACACACCAGTAACTATTCTTAGCTTTTTATATTTATGTAAAAAAACGTTGCATCCTAATAGCGTATAAACAATTGGAATACAATCTATGGCATCCAGCACAGCACATAGATGTCATTGCTCCCAATAGCCTTCTACCAAACAGGTACCACAGAATTAGAACACTGACCACTAAACACTGGTGTACAAAGGATCATGGGACCTCTACAAGAGGTAAGAAAGCGTTATAGATATGATGAAATGCATTATAATAGAATCGTGTTTTTCAGTATTCCGCCATACGCTGCTGTCCTCAAATATGTATGTATGTGACTTTTTTCTCTAATATGTTTAGTGGTGAAATCTTTCATAATAAACTGTCCTTTTCACATTGAGAGGGTATTTTTTTCAAAGGCGCCGTTAACTCCTGCTGTTCTTTCTTATTTTCATATTAGAATTAAAAGTAAAAGACAAACCATAGAACACAGTCTTCAGAAATTCCCTAGACATTAATTATGTCTTTTTTTAGTATATAGTAAATTGTAGACTCCCTAAGCACTCTGTGTCGATTTCAACTTGTATTGTTTTCTGTTTGAATTAAAAAAATATTGTGCATGGTAACGAATATACAGGACTATATAGCACATTTCTCCAAATATTTCTAACTACAACCAAAATGCAAATCTCGAGCCAATTTACCGTTTGTTTACATGAGCCGCGGACATACGTTAAAGATCTACAAACTCACATAGGATCAATCTATGTGGGTAGGTATACCACTTAGAAATTCAAGACATGGTTTTGGTGCAATTCTCCATGGGTCTGAGTACACAAACATGTCTTAACAACCCATGTACCAGCACTAACGAAGGTGAGACTATTTCAGAAACAAATTTAGGTGTTTCTGCATATGATACAGTTTACTAACTTTCAAATGACACTTACATTTGTGGTTTTAAGAATAGAGGGCCTGATTCCCATATTAGTTAGTATGTCTATATCAATTTTAGGGGCACACTTACAAATATAAATTTATTGGCGTGTTCTGAAAAGTAGGATTAGTGGACTTTTTTGTCTGCATAGTCCATTTCGGTTTCTGAAATTCCATCTTTGACATAGCAACAGTGACATGGGCCCCAGGGCAAGCCAGCAAAATGCACCCCGTGCCATTTAGTTCAATCAAAATTTGGGTTCAGTGGGTCCCTATTTACCTCTGCTATGGTGCCACTGAACCAGCTGAACAGCTGGTAGCTGCTCTCTGTAACAGCCTTTTCACGCTGGAGACTAAGGGGCATATTTAAACTTTTTGGTGAAAAACTGCACTAATGCAGTTTTGCATCAAAATGTTTTGCACAGACTTGCACCATTCTTGAGCACCAGCCGGGCACCATATTTATGGAATGGCGCGAGCCAGCACAAAAGGAAGAAACAAAATTATGTTAGCCGGGGGAGGGGAAGGGTGTTTTGCACCAAAAAATGACACGAGGCAGGCTGGAGTAACAAAAAAAATGACTCTAACCAGCTTAGCATAATTTTCTGATGCAAAACCATCCATACCACATGACTCCTCCAGTGTCCCTCTGGTGTGGGTAGGGATGTCCCTAGGGGGTGAGGAGGGCACCTGTGGGCTTATTCCATGGTGATCCACCATGGAAATAGGCCCACAGGTCCCCTAACGCCTGCCCTGACCCTGGCGTTTAATAATGGTGCAAAGGAAGCTTTGCAGCATTATTTGACCCCTCCTCCCCTGTGCATGATTTTAGCATAGGGTGATAAATTTGGTGCTAAGGCCATAGAGTCATTTTTTGCAAGGGAACACCTACCTTGCATCTCATTGATGCAAAGTAGGTTTCCACATCCAAATAATGACTTCAACTCCATAACTTTAGAGCTAGACGGGCCTAGCGCCAAAGTATAAATATGGATTTAGTTTTGTACCAAATTTAGGTAAAAAAAATGATGCAAGTTAGGCGCAAAACAAGTATAAATATGCCCTTAAATTGGAGTATTTGGGATAGCAACGAGTGTGGAAACAAGCAGATTGGAGATCAATTTCTGCTGTGGCGCAAATCGGGAGTGAACGACAACACATCCTGCACATTAAAAGTAGTCATACTCATGACCCCCTTATACCACAACCCTGCAAATGTACAATGCTACATCTGTTGATAGATTGTGAGTTACAGTATGCTGCAAAAATAATGTTTCTAAGTGTTCGGGTGCAACTGGCTATGCCAAAATACCAGTACATAATTTCATCTAGCTAGAACTAAACCCTGCTCAGTGCCTCATTTACTTGCACCTACTGCCCCTTCATCTTTTCTCCGTCTGTCCTTTCACTGAAGTACTGTTCCACCTAGTTGCATTTGCTGCTCAATATTACCTCCATATCCATCTTCCACACTCCAGTCCTTACCTGTGAGATCTCACCTCCTTCTGGCAGAACTTATTCCAGCCATTACCAGGTACCACTACAAAGGGGAAGTCGACCAACCACACATCCTGTAGTATGAAGCAAATCACAGCACAAAAGAAGCACATATAATCGATCCCCCCAGGGGACGGGAGTAGGGGGACTCCCAGGACTTTATCGGGGAAGACTTGGACCTGGAGTAGTGAAGATTACCGGTAAGTAATAGGAGCATTCTCATCTTTTAGACTGCTCATCTTTATTTTCATGGATTTGTTTCTCACCTTCTTTCTTGCTTCTCACTTACTTGGTATTCTCTCCCGCGTTCTCGCCTTTCTCTGTCTTTCTTTCTGTTTTTCTCTTCAGTCTCTTTCTCTTTATCATCACCATGTAAATAAGTAAACAGCTATTGAGAGACATCAAAAATAGTGTTTCAAACGGATGAGCCCAAAGAACAACACTGCTACCAGAATGTGAAAAAGATTAATGAAATAGCCAATGTGGCCTGCTCAGCCCTCCAAGATTACATCTTACCAGCAAGTACTGAGGTGTCGTAACCATATCCAACTCATCCACCCCTTTTTTAATTATTTTTATTTTTTTGTACCTGTGTTGGTGCATTTATAAATAGGAAAAACAAATGTAAAAGTACCAGAATACATATGGAAACTACATCGAGGCAAATAGCTCACACAGGGCATGGGCGAATATGTGATTACCGTAATGGCATTAAAAGCCTACCAAGGGGATAGCTACAATAGCCATTCTTCTCTTGTAGTCTACTGCCCCCTCAGTCATTTAGCTTCCGGAAGGGTTGGATGAAGTTGGGAGAGCTATTTTTGTACTGGTTAACAACCTTCTGCCCTTAAAAATTGCAAAGATTAAGGGCAACATGTACAACCATCTCCTTTTGTGGCTTGCAAATTGCAAGTTTTTGCGACTCGCAATTAGTCGCTAAAGGAAATGTACTAATGGGTCACAGGCACATTTTGCGATTCCCAGTGGGGTTGCAATTCACCTGCCTCATTAATATTCATGAGGCAGGTGGCAATTTGTGAGCCATTGGGAATGGGCAATCCCACATGGGTGGTGGCCTGCTAGAGGCAGCCAACCACCATGTCTTCGGCTGCTTTTAAATAAAGCAACTATTTTTTTTTAATGCAGCCTGTTTTACTTTAAGGAAAATGGGATGCGTTTCAAAAAGAAAAATGAAATGTTTTTGTTTTCATTTTTAAGAGTAGGCCATGCCCAGTGGGACCACTGCCTGCTCTTAAAAAAAACAGTTTCACTAACATTCACAAAGGGTAAGGGCGACTGACTCACCAGCTTCTTGAAGTAGGTGGTAAACTGCAGTTGTTTTGTGAACACATTCCAGACACAAAACAATTGTACATCCCCCCGTGACTCGCTATTAGGAAGGGAAGCCCTTGGCACACCCCCTCCTAATAGCAACTCACAAACCCTATTTTGCGAGTCGGTAATTGGTTTCCGACTTGCAAAATAGTGTGGTACATGCCAGAGTCAATTTTAGTGTTCTCAAATGGGCCATATCTCCATTTGCGACTGTTAAAAAAGGTCCTACATCTGACCCGAAGTCTTTTGATGTTTCAGAGGGGTGTCCATCATTGACCTGGTAGGGCCAGATCTGTGCCAAATTGTTAAGGTACTGGCAACAAAACTTGTATGCAATATACTTACCTAGAACTAGTTTACAGAGTCAGTGTTTACTATAAAAATTGGCATAGGTCTAGTCCTCCTTGGCCTATATTGAGATAAATACATTATTTGCATAGTTACTTAAAACTATTGCCTTAAAACATATTCACAATTAAATATGATATTTAAAAGATCTCATCAGATTCTAAACTGTCATAAGATCACGTTATCATTTGCTGCTGGGTTAATCTAGAAGACTCTCCATCCGCTAGTATGCTTGTTCAGGGTAGCGTCGGCAACCAGTAGCATAGTGAGCCAATGCCTATATTTTATACAAGTTTGTGCTGGCTTAGTTGGGTTTCTTAGTAGTTCGTTGCAACCTTTACGTATACTAAACTGGATAAAAAAAGCGCGGGAAAGTTTGTAAAAAGAACCAGAAAAATTTGCAAAACAGGTTGCCTTAGCGATATTGTCATACTGGCCCCTGTGGCTTTTTAGTTACCAGGGCTAGACATGTAACCAGTAGACAGTTTAGGTATAGGGCCCATAGAGCAAAACATGCCGGCACAGCTTGTCTCCTCATTCATAGGCCTTTTTCATTAAACAGATTTTTCTAAAGTGCTTTCCTTTCAGGTACAACGTTTTCACAAGTGCAAAGCAGATGTTGAAGCTCTTGTATGCCTGCGGCACACAGGCGACAGGTAGTGTTTGCCGGATCTCTCAATCAAGGGGTTGTGTTTAATGCACATGGTAGAAGCCCCAGTCGGTACCTTACAAGCTGCCCTTTAGTGTGCCTTGATGAGCCGAGGCTAAGGCATGCCTGTGGACCCATGGTCGTGTAGATGTTCAGTGTCATCCAGGCATGAGCCCTCCTTGAGAAGGTTGCTTAGTCCTCCACCAAGGACTGAAGCCTGATTGACCTCCAGCCTGCTTTTTTAAGGAAGTTGTGTGAAGTTGGGGTCCTCGATACATCAGTGAGCCCTGTCTTCCTCAATGAGTCTTCCAGACAGACTCTGGCTGGTGAGACATTCTTTCATTTGAGCCCCTGTCGTAGATGATATTAAAGGGAGTCTGAACTGCCTCCCCGGGCTTTATTTTATGTGTACACCTTGTCTTGCTAGAGAATAATTCAATTGACTGAACTCCAGTCTAATTTGAGCGGGAGAAGTGTATTTCAGAAGGTTCAAGATGATCCCATACACTTTGTAAATTGTGCGATCTAGGGTTGACATGTCAATGATGATTGTGAGATAGTTATATTTGAATGCTTGAAGGAGCTGTGTCTTGCCCCAGTGCCATACCTGAGAGGGCTTTTCGTTGCTGCTGAGTGACACTGTACAGGTTTTTTTCAAAATTTGCAGTCAATATGTTGCCTTCCGAGTATAACTGGGTGGCATTTATTAATCACTAGAGCCGTACCTTGGTATGGCTTATCAAAACAAGGTCATTTGTGTACATAAAGCACGGCAGAGTCTGGTCCCCGATTTTTGGAGCATATGAGTTGATGTGGGCATGAGCCCTTGCCAGATCTGTTAAGTACAGATTGAAAAGTGTGGGGGCAAGGACTCAATCCTGCTTCAGCCCTTTGGTAGTGGGTGTCCTCCTTGAGAGGTGCATGCCTGTGCACAGTTTAATCTGTACCCAAATATCAATGTGGAGGGCTATTATTATCAGGCCAAAAAATGATTGGGGAACGCCCTAGTTTATTAATTTCCTCCAAGTCAAGCTCTTCTCCACTTGATCAAAGGCAACCCTAAAATCGACGAAGCATACAGGGAGCGGCTTTTTCTGTGCCTTTGCTTTGTCAATGGGAAGTGCGATAGCCATGATATTTGTTATTGTACCAGCTTCTTTTGAGAACCCAGTTTGAGTGCTGGGGATTTTTCACTTTTGGCAATCTATGCTGATAGGTGCTCCAGCAAGAGTCTTGCAAAGTACTTTGCTTCATTATCAATTAGAGCAATTAAGAGGTAGTTTTTTGGTAGTGATCTGTCTTCATTTTAGAAGATGGGTGAGATTATGGATCCCTTCCAAGATGGTGGAATTATGCCAGTGAGGCCGATTTCTGAGTAGAGAGGTTCTAAAGTTGTATCCCAGAAAGCCATGTTATGCTTGAAGACGGCAGGGCAAAGGCCGTTTGGTCCCGGGGCTCCTTCCATCCTGCCTTTGGCTATCTGATCAGTTATTAACTTCATTGCATTGGTGTTCGGGCAGAGGTTACAGTTGTAATGAATGGAGACTCCTGAGAGCACACATGGAGAAAGGGTTTTCCTGTGCTTGTCAGTCTTTGTGTAGACATTTCATGGGAGACAGAGGCTGCATGGTTGCTGTTGAAGTGATACCCAATGTATTGTGCTCTGGTGCGATGTGATGCCTCCGTGTGAGGGGCATGAAAGTTTGCATATTGTGTGCCAGAAGTGGGTGCTGTTGTTAAACTTTGCATCCATATATAACTCGGCCCATAGGTCACCGGACCCATCGCGATTGTTAATCATTCTGGACATCCACCTTGGGTCGTTGTTAGGGTGTTGTAGATCTAATGTGTGATCTGTTGATTGACCACTTAAGCTTACTTAGTGTCTGTTTTTGGTGCCTTAGAGCTCCTAGCAGGACTAAGTTTCCGGACCTACTTCGGAGATGCCTTGTGATGGTGTTTATTTTCCTTTTGAGTTCTCGTAATTTGACCCTTTCCTCTGCGACATGCATGTTGTCAATGAGAGAGCTGTGAGTAGTCGGTGGGGGCAGATTTCGCTAACTTGTTGTGCACCATAGAAGTTAGCAGTTTTACCACTTCACTGCTTCTTGTGGCTTCCAGTCTCGCTACCAAGACCATTGCTAAGTGGGATAAGTGCTCTACGTTTGATTGGACACATTTGACCCATTTGTATTTTGTAGTGTAGGTGGTATTAAAGGAGACTCTTGCGTCACATTTGGGGACTGTCAATAAAAGGGCTAGCTCCTGTGGGTGATGATCACTCTTGCCCATGTCCCCTAGGTGATAGGCAGTGACTTGTTCGACCAGAGAGCCGAAAGAGGAGTCTGTAGTTGTTGAGAAGTATGAGGCAGCTGGTGGAGAGTCATCCTGGATTCTTCTATTCAGGGCTCTTAATTATAGCTGTTCCAGCCCTTTAAGTAGCGCCCTACTTGTTGTCATGGGTCACCTGTGCTTATTATTCCATTGCATTGGTATTTCCCAAGTGAAGGAAAGAGCAGCTGTAATGTCGTCCGTGGAGGCTTCTAGTGAGTGCAGATTGAAATCACCTGCACTTTCATCTATTTTTCCGCTGCTTATGTGATTCTCAAGCTGACCCTTAGCTGAGTGGCTTCTTTGGATTTCAGCTTAGGGTGGATATAAATGTTTACAATGATTACCTCTACTGTGGACATATGCTCAGTTGTAGTAATTTTAACAGTATTGATGAATGGGAAGTTAGAGACAAGGGGAGTAGCTTAGGCTGACATAGCTAAGGAGACATGTGGCAAGGTCACCCTGCAGATAACCATACCTCACCTTCCTAGTTGCAGATGTGAAAAAATACATGTAGCCTGCATTAATATGATGTCAAAGGTGGTGATATACTGGAGGAAGTCTTGATCCGAGGTTTTAGCAAGGAGGCCATTCACGATCTATGAACAAAGAAGGAAAGTGTCCTTAGTTGCTGATGTGCCCCTTCTATTGTCTCAGGTTTCTCACCAGGACCCACTGCGATTGTTAATCATTCTAGAGACTCTAGAGTGTTGTAGATCTGTTGGTTTTAGGCAAATCCGGTGAGTATCTGAGGTGGTAATGGTAGTTGAGCTTGAGTTCCATGGTAAGCCGGTAAACGTCCCAGGGCACTCTTGACGACAGAGCAGGTTTGTTTGACCGGAGGTTCTGGCTTGATATTAAGGTCAGCCATTGGTAGAGGGAGAGGATACCCAACTTCACAGTGCTTGGTAATGCTTCTACTCCATTGCTCTAAGATGGCTCTCCGCTAAAATGTTTTGGGCTATCCACGTGGCCTTAGTCACTTCATATGATGATGATATATCAGGTGAGTGAACTCTACAGCCAGGAGATCCATTGTGCACAGACCAGCAGTAGCTGGGATATATGATCATAGCCGAAGGATGTTACCCCTGTTCAAGCTGTCACTCATGCCTCTTGATTTGTAGTACGGCCGTAACATAAGAATGTTGGTATCGACATTCTCAGTAGGCATCTCCGGTAGCTGATTAAGTACTTTGCCCATGTTCTAGTCCCAGTGATTGTTTTGCTCATGCCAGCTATCAGCAGCTTGTGTACCTTGTCTTTGCCTGATTTGGTTACAGGTCATCGCATTCTGAGATCTTCCCTCAGGGAAAGAAAGGTTGGGTTGTGAGGGTTCCGGCAGCAGTGTGACTATGGGGACCAGTGAGTTCTGGCATACAAATGGATTGCAGGCTCCATTAGCAGGGGACTCTGCAGTCTGCGCTACCTGCTTAGTTTTGGCAGTAGCGATGTTACCCATCTATTTTTCTGACTATGTAACTAGTACAGCCAGTGTTGTTATGACTGTAGTAGTGCTGGTGTTAAGGGGGGGGGGGCACCTCTTCTCCCAGCTCACTTCCAGTGGGTGCTTGCTTTTTTCCAGATGCCCCCTCGGTGGTTAACTGCATTTGGACAGGTCTGCATTATGTTGACTATGGGTTCCTTGCTAGGGGGTTCCCTTTTAGCCCTGACATCAGTGGAGATTCTACTACATGGCAGGTCTCTGTTGCTGGAGGTCCGGGTTTGGGGCTGGTCACAAGCTTGAAGCTGGGAGCAATGTCCTTGCTGTTTCCTAAAGGTTCCTTATTGAGTCCTTTTCTCCTTTCAGCCAGTCTTTGCTTGCCATTTATTTTTCCATCAGCTGGGCTACCAAGTGGTTGGGTGTTTCCCAGAGGTTGAACGTTACAGGCTGCCAGACCCAGGGTGGTTGGTACTTCTGCTGAGGGCGGTGTCAGATAATTTCCTAGTTCTCGAACCTGGTCCCTTGATCCCAGGTCACACACATTGCTCTTTGCTGTGTGCAGATGGTTTTCTGGCAAGTCCTGGACTGGGTCTTTGAAATTGGAGAGGGAGGATTACTGGAAACCCCCAGTTTCAGGGACGCGCAGAGATTGCTGAGCATGGAAGGTAATGTGGATAATTTTGTCTACAGTTGGGCCACATGTGCAGTTAGCCCATGCGCTAGCCAGATCAAATTGTGCCTGCATAAATAGAAGTTTCAGATCCTCTAATTTCCCATCTATTCCTGCTACAAACATGCCAGTGTATTGTTAAATAAATGTCCATTTTATCTGATTGGTATTGAAGAGCTTCAACTAAAAGCTGCATGGTTTTTAGTAGGGATGCCAATGTGCCATCAGTGTTTAATTCCCTAGAGTTAACGCTGGTGTCCATTCCTGTTGGTGTTGTAACCCCTTCTATTTGGGCTTGTGTCAATGCCCTTGATGTTGCTATAAATTGTTGAGCAGGGTTCTTTGCCAGGAATAGCCCAGTGAGCTGGAGAGGAGACTTGAGAATATGCAGTCAGCATATCCTCCCACTCTTGCATGCCTATGTATGATAGTAGCTCTTCGTCCTCTTCTGTGGGAACTTCCACTGTCTTTGGTCCTCATGAGAGTACTGACGATTGGTGAGATTGGTTTGCGCGCATCATTGAAGTTGCTTGTGAGAAAAGTTCTGTGTATGGTGTCATGTCCTGAGTACATGGGGGCAATGGGCTTTCCGCTTTGGTGGTCTCAGTCAGTGCCGTTGCGGGTTCACTATGGACTGAGGCATTATGGCGGTTCTTGTTTTGTTGGTTGAACACCTGGGCCTCTGAGTCCTGCCCAAGTGCTGCACGGACCTCTGCTTGAATAGTTTGCTCATGTTGTCGCCTAGATGATAAGGATTGTTTATAGTTTTGATTTGATTTGGTCTTTGTCTAAATACTTCTTCCATTGTGTGAGGATATTCCTTGGGGGAACTGCCTGTTGTGTGGGTAGTAGAAACTGAAGGTTTTAGCGGTGGCTGCAGGCCCTGAAAGTTTCTGTTACTTGAGTAAATGGCTAATCCGACGTTTTTCAAGAAGGCGAACTTTGTGTACATTTTTAGCTAGAGATGGGCAATACAGCATTTTTTTGCTACTTCTGAGTTGTCACAGGCACTGAGGCTTAGACCTTCCTTGTCTGCTTCTATCTTGATCAGAGAAGGGGCTGACTGAGTTTTGGAGTGGTTTGCTGATTTTTGGGGTTTCCTCTTCTGCTTTGCTGCTGCAGTTTGGTTAGGAGCTTTTCTTGTTTTTCCTGACCGTATAATACCTTCCCTCTGATGCGTTCTTGTGCTTTCTTGTAGTTTTTGTGGTTTGTATTTGTGGACTAACTTGCTTTTTGGGCCTAATACATCTAATTCACCTGATGGAAGGTGCAGGGCGCTGTGAAACACCCCTTGGCACAGTGCTGCCCAGCCACTCCTGACTAAATTTAATTAATGTTAGGTAGGTGGCTGTCGGACTGTAGGGGTGAGGGCTAGTGGCTGAGGCAAGTGAGGCTCAACAGGCCCCCACAAGCCACACCCAGCCTAGCCAGGCCACTTCTGCGATGGTCCATGGCACACCATTTGCGGTGACTGCCTACAGATACTAAACTTGCCTACTGCAGCCGCCTGGCTTGTAGGATCTGCTGAAGGATCTCCAGTCTGTGCTCAGAGTTACTATTCACCAGATTTCAAGGTTAACAGAGGTGATCAGAACTGCTGTCAGTAAGAACAAAGTTGTTCCTGGAGTTGCTTAAAATATTCCATGTATCATGAGTGTTCCAGAGTGTTCCAAGTGTTCCAAGGTTTCTGAGGTTCGGAGGATCAAAGGACAACTGACAAAATGCTGACCGAAATTGGGCAAGTTCTCACTCAAAGAACACCCTTCTGCCTCCTGCGCATCTAGTCCAACTGCCAACTCTGGCCAACCCTAAATGGGGTCTTTGGTTGGCATTCAGGTTACCCCCTGTCCAAGGAAGGATCCTCATTCTACCCAACCTCATGGGAGTTCTCATCACTAAGGCGGAAGAATCTGGACAGACCATCAGCATTGGCATTCTCTGTGCCAGGGCGGTGTTCCACTGTAAAGTCCATCACCTGTAGGGAAATGGACCACCTCAACAGTTTTGGATTCGCGCCCCTCATCTGCATTAACCATCTGAGGGGCCTGTGGTGGGTCTGAACCCGGAATTGCATCCCAAAAAAGTAGTGTCTTAGCTTCTTCAGCTCCCAGACCATAGCAAAAGCTTCACGGTCTATGGCACTCCACCTAAGTTCCTTGGGAAGTAACCTCCTGCTAATGAAGGCTACAGGTTGATCAAGGCCCTCTTCATTAAGCTGTGAGAGCACTGCTCCAATACCATGCTCTGAGGGGTCTGTTTGCACAGCAAACTCCTTGGAATAGTCAGGTGCCTTCAGCACAGGTGCTGTGCACATGGCAGCCTTCAGGGCTTCAAAAGCCGTCTGGCAACATTCAGTCCAGATCACCTTTCTGGGCTGCTTTTTGGAAGTCACCTTAGCCAAGGGAGGAACAATTGTGCCATACCCCTTGACAAACCTCCTATAGTATCCTGTGAGGCCTAAAAAGGTTCTCACTTCAATCTGGGTCTTGGGAGGCTCCCAAGCCAGAATGGTCTCAATCTTTGACTGTAGAGTGTGCCACCTGGCCACTCCCCAACTTGTATCCCAAGTACACCACAGAACCCTGCCATATTTGGCACTTGCTTGCCTTAATAGTGAGGCCTGCAGTTTGCATTGCCTCCAACACTTTGCAGAGGTTTTGCAAATGTACCTCCCATGTGGAATTGAAGACAGAAATGTCATCCAGGTAGGTGGCACTGAACTCATCCAGTCCAGCCAACACCTGGTTGACCAACCTCTGAAAGGTGGCAGGGGCAGTTTTTCATCCCAACTGGCATTACCTTAAACTTAAAGTGCCCATCTTGGGTAGAAAATGCAGACCTCTCCTTGGCACCCTCAGTCAAGGCGATCTGCCAATAACCAGATGTTAAATCAACCGTGCTGAGGTATCTGGCAGCTCCCAACCGATCTATGAGCTCACCAGCTCTGGGGATAGGGTGCGCATCAGTTTTAGTGACCGCATTGGGACCCCGGTAGTCCACGCAGAACCGGAGTTCTAGAGTGGCACCAGGTGCAGGGGCCTATGGGACCAAAACCACATGACTGGCCCAAGGACTGCTGGAATGCTCAATAACCCCTAGGGTTAACTTCTTGGATACCTCATCCTTAATGCTAGCCCTGACCGTGTCAGTCACCCTGTAAACCTTTTGTCCACATCATTGCGCACAAGTGTGTGACCCCAGGAATCAAGGAGAACAGTGAGATGAACTGTCCCAGCACCTGGCGACAGTCCCTCTGCTGCTCAGCAGTCATGGAGGGGGAGAGGATCACTCCCTCCACAGACCCATCTTTCTCTCCTGCAGACAGGAGGTTAGGAAGAGGCTCACTCTCCTCCTCCACCACATCAACTGTCACTAGGAGCATGGACAATTCAGCCCGCTCAAAGCCGGTTCATGTGCAGGACCCTCAAAGGGTTCCTGGGAATCTGCAACTTCACTCTTGCGCTCCACCACGTCGAATGGCCCAGTCCACTTGTCCTGGAGCACCCTAGGCTCCACTGGGGCCATCACCCACACCTTTTGGCCAGGATGAAACTCGACCAGAGTTGCATTCTGGGCATACCAGCGTTTCCTATCCTCCTGGCTTGCTTCTAGGTTCTCCTGTGCGAGACTCCTGAAGCGGGCAGTCTGGTTTCCCAGAGCCAGCATGTAACTGAATATATCCTGGGGGGGTTTACAAGGACCTTTTTCCAAAGCCTCCTTTACCAGACTTAAAGGTCCCCTCACAGGGTGGCCATAGATCATCTCAAAAGGACTAAATCCAACTCCCTTTGAGGCACCTCCCTGTAAGCGAACAGAAGGCATGGCAAGAGGACGTCCCACTTCCACCTCATGGGCTCTGACAGACAGATGATCATGCCTTTCAGGGTGTGGTTGAATCTCTCAGCCAGACCATTACTTTGGGGGTGGTAAGGTGTGAGGCTTATATATGTTGATATGAAGTTGGTACCCCTATCGGACATCACTTCCTTGGGGAACCCCATACAGGTAAAAATTCCCATCAAGGCACTGCCCACCACAGGGGCAGTGATTGATCTTAATGGAATGGCTTCTGGGTACCGGGTGGCATGGTCCACCAAGACCAGGATAAACCTGTTGCTCATGGCTGTCTTGGGATCCAGAGGCCCCACAATGACAATGCCAACCCTTTCAAAGGGGGTACTAACAACAGGAAAAGGTTGGAGGGGAGCTTTACATTTCCCCCACTCTTGCCACTTGCCTGACAAGTTGGGAAAAGACCTACAATGAGCATCAGAGTGCCTGCACATTGGGGCCAATAGAAGTGGGTGACAAGCCGCTCAAAGGTCTTGTCCTGCCCCAAATGACCACCTAAAGGCACGTCATGAGCCAGACCCAGTAGGAAGGTTGGCAGTCAGGTTACTCCCTGTCCAAGCAAACTCACTCTAGTCAGGGTAAAGGAAAATCACCCTCAGTTAACCCCCACAGTGTTCATGAGTGTTCCAGAGTGTTCCAAGTGTTCCAAGGTTTCTGAGGTTCGGAGGATCAAAGGACAACTGACCGAATGCTGATCCAACTGGGCAAGTTATCACTCAAAGAACATCCTTCTGCCTCTTGCCCCATCTAGTCCAACTGCCAAACCTAGCCAAACACTGGGGTCTGGGCACTGTGCAGGGGCATATGATGGGAAGGTTCTCGTGTGGACTGCACCGAAAGGGAGATGCTGGAGGGGGAGATTCTGTCACCCAACCCAGCTGATCCAGGTCAGGGGAGGGCTCAAGAACCCTGGGAAGCATCAAGCCCTTGTGAGTCCATGGCCCTGGTTAATCAACAATACAGCTGCAATGTCGATGCAGGTAGCCCCTCCCTGGCTCACGCTAGTTCCACCGGCAGGTGGATGGCCTGACTATGCAGGGCAAGGCAGGTAGAAGTGGCAGAGTAACCGGGCAGCAGCGAATGACCGGCACCCGTCTCAACCACCTAACATGTCTCCCCTGGTCCCTCTGACAGCTCAAACAGCAGGTTGGAGGCCTGAGGACTGCACTGAGGGGGGGAAGGAG
The DNA here is from genome assembly GCF_031143425.1 of Pleurodeles waltl. Taxonomy (NCBI): domain Eukaryota; kingdom Metazoa; phylum Chordata; class Amphibia; order Caudata; family Salamandridae; genus Pleurodeles; species Pleurodeles waltl. The sequence goes on from NC_090444.1 coordinate 1,572,544,050, forward strand.
GTGAGCACCCATCAGTGACTAGCCCTGGGGAGAAGCCAGGAGCTGGGGACAAGCTGACCAGCCTGGTACCTGGATTTGAAGGTCTGGGGTGTGCATGGGATGGGCTGAGAGTCAGACACCAGTCTCAGGTCCCCCTTTTACGGTCCTGGTCTTGTAAAATGCTGCAACACACCACCGCACTTGTGTGTGGACTGCACCAACTGTTCCCGGGGTTCTGCTTCCAGGGCTCTGCATCCACTCAGTTCATGAGAAAAATCTATATTGTAAACATAAGAACTATTTGGCCCTTCATACCTGCACAGCCAAGGTTTAACATAGTAAGATAGCTCATTAAGTTAATGTATGTGCCTGCAGTAACACTCTGACTGCAACATCTATACATAAGTTGGAATCCTGGGATAGTGCTCCGTGTATTCATGCACATTTTGCAGTTCTAGATAGCTACAGCCATAGGTCATCTTCAGCACTCAACAGCACATAACATGAAACTATATGATACTGTACAGCAGTGGCGGCCTGTAATTTTAAGAGGGAGGGCGGGAAGCACACTCACACTTATTCATTCACACATGCACGCATGCACATCCATTCACAACACTCATCAACATTCAAACATACATGCACGCACCAAACATTAATTTAAAAAACACACACACAAACTTACCTTCAGCTCAGAGGTCCCAGGAGTGTTGTTGGGACTGCTGTCTTCCCTTTCTGGCTGACCTTAGGTCAGCCAATGAGGGAAGGCAGCAGTCCCAACTTCGTCACAGATTGGGATGGGGTCAGTGAGACTTCTGACCCCTCCACACTCTGTGACGAGGTGTCTCTGATTGACACTCTTCCTGCGTGCTTAAGGGCTTAAACCTGAAGCGCCCAGGTCAAAGTCAATTGGTGATGCTTTCCCTCATCTCCAAGGGGAAGGGCCTAGGCACCTTTGCTGAGCTGAGGAGGTCATGCTCATAGGATCTATGGCCTCTTCAGCCCAGCAAAGTTCAGCTCAGGCAGCCAGGAGTTTGCACAAATCACGCATGTCTCGCTCCTGGCTCCCTGATCTGAACATGAAGAGTGTCTGTCTGGCTGACCTTTGCTCAGCCTGACAGACATTCTTCATGAGGGGCAAAAGGTGGGGGGCGTGGCCCCTCCGCCCTAAAGGATGGGCTGCAGCTGCTGTACAGTGATAAGAACGCCATTAACTTATATTTGTTAAAACAGGTTTTTTTTTTTGTTCTGGGATGTATCGTTTGAACACCTTGAAAACACTATTTTTCTACTTTAACATGTACCTAAACATCAACATTTCATGGCAGTTGTTATTTTTGGTCACTATTTAAAATGACACATAATAGTTGTGTTTTTACTTCTTTTCTTGAATTTAAAAAAAAAACAATTATATAGCGATTACCATCACAACCTATCTCTTACCACAATTTTAATATTATATGATCGTTGTAATATAGGTGCAAAATTATTCCCATTTAACTAATTGAAACGTTGCTGTATGTGCCTAGCTGATTTAGGCTTTGTTTGCGAGTGGGGGTTCAATTTGCCGCACCAACACCCATACCCTGTGGTTCTGAATTTAACTGGGGTGTTAAACAGTACCCATTACAAGTTATCTCTAATGGGGCATAATATGTAGATTTCAGTATCTGTTTCGTCTCACATAGATATGGTTCGGTCTGTCTTCTCTCTAGGGCTGAAAAAGCAAAATTCTCAGACCAATGTGAGTGACCATTTCTTTGCGCAAACCATAAAACAAAATGCAAATGCCTCTTGCTGCTTAAATACCAAGGCCCGTATTTATACTTTTTGACGCTAAACTGCGCTAACGCAGTTTAGCGTCAAAAATTTTTGCGCCGGCTAACGTCATTCTGAAGCTCCATGCGGGCGCCGTATTTATTGAATGGCGTTAGCCGGCGCAAGCAGACCGGCGCTGCCTGGTGTGCGTGGAAAAAAAACACGTACACCAGGCAGCGCCGGCGTTGGGAAAAGTGGCGCTAGGGCGTCTTAAAAATGGTGCAAGTCAGGTTGACGCAAAAAATCGCCTCCACCCGATTTGCGCCATTTTTAACGACGCCCAGACGCCATTTACATGACTCCTGTCTTAGTAAAGACAGGAGTCATGCCCCCTTGCCCCATGGCCATGCCCAGGGGACTTATGTCCCCTGGGCATGGTCATTAGGCATAGTGGCATGTAGGGGGGCACAAATAAGGCCCCCCTATGCCACCCAAAAAAAAAAAAAAAAAAGAAATTTATACTTACCCGAACTTACCTGAATGTCCCTGGGATGGGTCCCTCCATCCTTGGGTGTCCTCCTGGGGTGGGCAAGGGTGGCAGGGGGGGTCCCTGGGGGCAGGGGAGGGCACCTGTGGGCTCATTTTGAGCCCACAGGCCCCTTAACGCCTACCCTGACCCAGACGTTAAAAAGTGGCGCAAATGCGGGTTTTTTTGACCCGACCACTCCCGGGCGTGATTTTTGCCCGGGAGTATAAATACGACGCATTTGCGCCGCCGTCATTTTTTTCGACGGGAACGCCTTCCTTGCATCTCATTAACGCAAGGAAGGCGTTCACGCAAAAAAATGACGCTATTTGCCCATACTTTGGCGCTAGACGCGTCTAACGCCAAAGTATAAATATGGCGTTAGTTTTGCGCCGAATTTGCGTCGAAAAAAACGACGCTAATTCGGCGCAAACGGAGTATAAATATGCCCCCAAGTGTTTTTGATTTTCTAGGTACTTATTTTAGCACATTGTTCATCCTGCCCATGTTCAAACTTGTGCATAAAAATCTCAATAGTAGTCACTTACCCCACTGAGCTATGTAACTGGTTAAGTATCATACATTTGATCTCTTTCTGTACACAATGTTCTCTTTGTAAAAAATCCAAAGTTAAACACCACAAAGGAGCCAGACACTTTCGTTTCAGGAATAAATACTATCATTGTATAGAAACACCACTGAAATTGGGTTTCATTAAACCGAAAACAGAAAATAATATTGTTTAAAAGAACAGTAATTGTAAGAAATCTGAGAAAGAGATGAATGGGTTAATCTAGCTTTAAGGCTAATTAAAGAGGTTGGGGAGTGTCCAAAAGGAGTGTGGTGAATCATGTAACTAGCAATCATTTACAGGTGGCATGGCTTGTGTAATTAAGGATGCAGCCTAATGAATGTGGTCTGGAGCCCTGTACTTGACTTTTCACCTCAACATAATATAGTCCCTCTCTGTACATTTTTCAACATCTGTTCAATAAATAACATCAAAGCTATTGTAATGAATAATTAGTACTGAAAATGTTTCAGTACTGAACTCAACATTACACTGGGCTATGGAAGGAGGAAAGGTTTTCTCATTCACTCCTGTGCTCCCCATAATACTTTCCACTGCTGTCTCTCACTATACATAAACTTAAGTCACCTACAGTAATTTTCTCTCCACATCTCTCTTTTCTGAAATCCCTAAATGTGCATTTCTCGCAGTTCATCTTCTTCTGTTCAAGACTTTTTCACTCTGCCCTTCTATATGTGCCTCCTCATGTGTTTAACTTCCCCTTTCCCTTCCTCGTCAGTCTCTCTCTCTCTCTCACACACACAGGCACAAGCACCGCACCACACACACCACCCTGTAACATAGCGTTTTCTTCTCCTACATTTCAACAGCTGATTATTCCTTCTTTACTCTTTTGCTATAGAATGCGCATTGCAACTGGCAAATTTATTATTATGACTCTGTGCGCTCTTCAGCAAAGCCAAGGATTGGAGGAGCACAACTGAGGACCCACTGCCAGCCACTGTGACAAACCCGTCGTCAGCTCTAGTGCACTCAATAGGGCCCCATGATGAACACCCATCCTCACTTTGAACTAACTCAGATACCTGGGACCTGATTATAATTCGGGAGGTGCATTACGACTGCTTGAGAATGGGCTGATGTCCTCAAATCCACTTTTCCTGGGTGTCGGAACACGGGACATGACTTTTGTGTTAATTTCAGCAAGAAAAATTCCAAGAAGATTTGACTGCAGTATCCAGGCCTCGTCCCATGTTATTTATGTTATTTTCTGGCAGATGACGTCTTTGCAATGCGTCCCACTGTCAGATCCTAAGTTCTCTTTCCTTCCCCAGCTTCCCAGAACCGCCTCCATATCTTCTACCCCACACAGATGCTAAATAATTATTTCACCACCTGCTCAGTGCACGTGATTATTATGTGTTAAACTTAGCATACTTGAAAATTCAGTGTAGTCCCACGCAATAATTTCCCATTTCAAGGGGGCTTAATGTACTTGCATGGCACTGGTGTAGATTTACCATATAGTAACAGGAAACTTTCATGCCATTTTACGACCTAACCAGTACCATGCATCTCAGAATTAATGTCCTAGAAGTGACTCAGATGGTTTGCACTATGAGTTATGGGTTGGATGATAAAAAATATACTGAAACTTTATTTAAAAAAACGAATTATATGGAATGCAAAATTAAGTAAAACATGTCAAATATAAACAGGGATTGCATCACTGCCGTGGATTACTTTAAGAGATTTTGCAATCATAGTCGGAAAGTTGATGCCTGTTTTTGTGTGTAAAATAAAGGCAGTGAATGTAGAGCCATGTGTTAAAGCCAGTTTTCCATTCTCCGCCATGGAATACAGAACTCCAGTGCCCGCCTGTGACGTGCCTCTGCTGCTTTCTTTTCTGTATCGCCAAACCACCACAAAGATCTAGGTCACAGGCACACATGAACAGACAGCTGAAGCTTGCCATAGCCGCGGCTGGTGCAGAGCTGAATCGGCTATCTTAGCCCTCTTGGCCCAGGTGCCACTGCACTGGTAGCTATGGTACACTGGTACACAGGTAGCTATGACCCCCGAATTGCATCAGGATAGGGAAAGTTATTCATGAGGAAATTTAGGGTTATAGATGTGTTTGTGAGTGTGGATACATGCACCTTTGCTCCAAGAAAGAAAATCAATATGCATATTTTCGGTATATTATTGGGGAAGAACAAGCCCCACATTCAAGAATGGTGCATGGAAAGGACAGAGACAAAAATGTTGAATGTGCAATTGATGATTTGGTTGAAAATCTAAATGCGTAAATTTTACACATGCAATTACTCGTGGAAATCTGTTGCTGCCATTGATTTGCAGAGTGCTCAAACATTGAAGTAGTTTATGTGAGCACATTTCAGAATTTGAGAATCTGGCAGACAGAGGGGACATGGGTACCTGTTGAAGGTATATGAGTGTATCCCATGCTACATAAATGTATCTAATTTACTAACAATACTTCCACACAGAACACAACATTTAAATGCAGGGCTGTGTGAAACTCATCTTTTTTGGCATGATCAACCCGATATTTTACTGATACTAGTGGTTACTGACTCTGAATGTGCCCTGAGCACTGATAACCACACCCAGGACCAGTGCTCTGTGTAAAAGGTATATGGTAATGGGTGCAATTACAATTGATTCAGACAACCTACCTGTAAGTCCATAGTATATGGTATGGCATGTAGGTTTAGAGACCCCTGTGGATTTAATTCACTTACTTGTGCACTGCTGTGGTGCCTATTGTCATTTTGAAGGCATTAAAATACTATTATGTCTAAATTTGACTTTGGAATTAAAACTACTTCTAACATCTATAACCACCTTTTTATTACAATAAGCCACCCCTAATATCTGCCCATTAACCCCAAGTGTAGGGTGCCTTGTAATAAGAGGCATGGATATTATAAAATATGCTTTATATTCATTGGGGAGGAAAAAACTGCCAATTTCGTTTTTCTCTATTGTATTGCTGCTAGCACGATAGGCTAACATGGGAAGGCTTTATTAAACTGTAATAAAGTCTAACTTTTGACAGAAATGACTTACAATGACAATTCAAAGGATCAAAATAATAGTTACAATAAATACCACAAATTGACAAGGTCAGGTTCATTATAACTGTTGCAGGAAAGTAGTTTTAGAACTTGTTTTTCTGGAGTTATCTGAAACAGCCCTGTAGCAGCCTCCCCTGATTGGCCAGGTTGCTCCCTGATTAAGTGTGATAAGGACTGGGGCTGAAACAAAGGAGACAGCATTCTGGGGCAGAATTATGCCACACTTCCCTGGAAGTGGTTATCACAGAGGGTGTCATCTTGAATCTCATTTGTTGGGGGTGCCTCCCCCTTGCCAGCCCAGAATCTGGATTAGATATGGGAGAGCTGCACTGTACGTCAGTTCCCCGCTTGGAAACATCTGGAGAAGAAGGACTGCCCTGCTGAACCCTTGGACTGCAGAAAGAGAGGGCTGCACAAAGCAGGATTGCACCTGCTGCGCTCTCAAAGCTTCACAAAAGAAAACTTTGCCTATCTTAAAAGATCAAGGAGTTGACTCCCTGATCGGCAACAGAAAGAAAAGTGCTAGAAGAAGACACCTGCACTAAGTACCACAGGACAAGCCCCGTTGACAAGCTTCAACTGGACTTTACTAGAATTCACCAGGCACAATGTAGGAATCATAGTCCCCAAAGCTCACAAGCAAAATCTGATCTTCTACACCCTTGGCGAGTGTATTGGAACATTCAAGAGCCTCAAAGGACCTTTCAGAAGAAGCTTGGGAAATAGCTCCAGAAGACCAGCTTGTTATCGAGAGTCAAGCTGCTAATTTTGAACCACAACTTTGCCTGACCACACTGGTTTGTCCCACTGAAAGCTCCGGAGCGATGAAGACAAAGATCTCCAGGAGTTCACTGAGGCATTGTGCTGCTGCAGACCCTCAAAGTCAAGCCTAAATCCGGATCCGAGGACCCGATCGCTCAATGATGAGAGAAAAATCTCCAAAAAAGTGACTACGTGCAAAGGTACAATCTTGACCCTCTCCAACCACTTGTTGTATCTGACCTGCTTTCCATTGCAGTCAACATAAAGCTTGACTTGTTCCCAGTCCAGCGAGACCAGATAGTCGCAGCTGCTACTTCTCACTTTTAGGTGCTAAAAGGTGTACTTTTGCATTTAATCTCTAAAATGTCATATCTCTGGTTCCTTACATTTGATTTTTGTCTTTTTGGTGTCATTTTAGAGATACAAATATTCTCTATATTTACAAATTGGTGTTGGATTTTTATTGTGTGGAGTGTCTTACTGGTTTGGTGACGTTAAATGCTTTACACTCCTGTCTCCTAAATTAGGCCTCATTGCTCTTTACCCGAGCTACCAAGAACTGAGCAATGATCAATTTATTGAGATTTGACTGGACCTCATTTGTGACTGTTGTGTTATTACTAGTAGTAGGTATCTACCTGCACTTACTAATAAACCACCTTCCAACAACGGTCATCTTTATGGATCAAATCTATTTATTAGTTTTCAATTTCAATTTCAAACATTGCATATGCAATACAATACTATATTGCGAGAAGACTCAGTAACATCTTGCATAAAGAGAAACAATAGAAAATAAAATTAGTAATTAATGCAACTACGTTTCCCCGCTGCCAGCTAGCCATTCCATGAACATACCCTCCCAGGCTCTGATACCCGGTGGAAATAATAATATAAACATATCTATCTACAGGTACCGTCCCTTACAATCAGTTCAGGTTCAAAACCCTCAAATAAACTGGGCATGTCAGCTCTGCAAACTCCTCGGACAGAATACTAAAAAATGGTTGCTTTTCCATAGCAAGGATCAACCAAAGTTTGTGCAGCCACGAGACTGTTGTCGGGATTCGCTCTGTCCCCCAGTGAGATAACAACAACTGAACTGCTGCGTTCAAGGCTAGAGCCATCTGTCGACCTCTCAATGATCTCAGGGGGAATGTCAGAGAATTGGGAAGGCCCAGCAAAACATATGCAGGAAATCTAGGGATCTGGGTGTCAAAGGCCCTGTCCACCGTGTCTAGTATATCCTTCCAATACCTATATAATTTGGGACAGTGCCATAATAAATGCACGAGTGTACCTCCGCCCCCACAACCCCTCCAGCAGAGACTAGATTTATCAGGATCCCAGATGTGAATCCTACTTGGGGTATAGTACCAGGAGGAGGCCACTTTATAGGCTGTCTCAGTACCTGCTGAGTGGTAAGCTGTGTGATGCGCCCTATAGAAGACACTCTCCCACTCATCTTCCGATCACTCTCTCGAGAGTTCCCTCTCCCATCTCAGCTGCCCCTTAGTCTTGGTCGGGTGAACCGCCCCCTGTAGAAGGACATAGAGCTCGGAAACCACGCGCTTGTCATCCTTTTTCATTAGAGTCCATTTTTCAAACGGTGTTAATGGCCTATCTATTAATGACCTGTTGGCCGGAAGCAGGGCCCAGTGTCTTATTTGATAGTACATCATCCTGTCAGCTTCGGTTAGGCCGTATAGCTCCCTCATACGGTCAAAAGGGTTGACCCCCTGCTCATCAAATAAAAACCCCACCCTCTTGCAGCCCCACTCATACCACCGACGCAATGCTTCAGACTGTAAGCCCGGGCCAAAGTCGGGGTTCGCGCCCAGATGGGTCATTGGAGACGGAAAGGTCATCAGGCCCGCCACGGCAGCCACCCGATCCCACACTCTCATTGAAACCCCCGTAACCGTAGATAAATACAATCCCTGTGCTCTGTGACGGCGCCTAAGCCAAGGATCCTTCCATATATGAGAGCCCGCTACTGCTTGGTCCATAAAACACCAATGCTTCTCGGAGGACGGGCGGCTCCATTCCAAGAGGAAACGCAACTGAGCGGCTTGGAAGTATCAAAGAAGACAGGGGACCGCCAGTCCCCCTTCTCTCTTGGGGCGATACAGGATCTGCTGCGATAACTGCGCCGTCCTCCCTTCCCATATAAATCTTAGCACTGCCGCTTGGAGGGTCGCTATCGTCCGCGGCGGGGGCTCTAACGGGAGCGCCTGAAACAGATACAATATGCGTGGTAGAATGGTCATCTTCACTGCCGCGACCCTACCCAACCAAGACAATTTAAGTTTCCCCCACGCCTCTAAGTCTCGGTGGACCTCCTGAGTCAGTTTTGCATAATTCACCGTCACTGTGCGAGCGACTGTGGATCCCAACTCGATCCCCAAATACGGGAGCCCCGTGGAGGACCATGTGAAGCGGAATCGGGCCTTCTGGTCCCGTTCCTGTTCCGCACTAATAAACTTGCTCATAGCCTGCGATTTAAGCATATTCATTCGGAACCCCGAGACCTGCCCAAATTCCTCCTGGACACCCATTAGCGCCGGGAGAGAAGTCGACGGCTCCGCCAGAGTAAGAATGACATCGTCCGTGTAAAGTGATATGAGATGTTCGTCTCCCCCAAACTTCACCCCCCTAATCTGAGGATTATCCCGAAGCCTCTGCGCCATAGCCTCCATATAGAGCGCAAAAAGAAGGGGAGAAAGCGGACACCCCTGTCTGGTGCCTGTTTGGACTGCAAACGGCAAGGAAAGTGTCCCATTAACCCGTACCGCCACCCAAGGTGCCTGATAAATGCAGCGAATCCATGCCATAAAGCCCGGTCCCAAACCAAAGCGCTCAAGCACCTGGAACAGGTATGGCCAGTGAACCCTGTCGAACGCCTTTTCAGCGTCGATGGAGAGAAAGAGCGCCGCCCTATGAGAGCGTTCGGTTTTAATCAAGAGGTGAAGCAATCGCTTGGTATTATCGCTACACTGCCTATGCGGTATAAATCCCGCCTGGTCAGGATCCACGAGCCCCGGCATATAATAGTTAAGACGATGTGCCAAGATGCCAGTGTAGGAGGCTGGACTGGCTTGTAGTGAGTACCAAGGGGTACTTGCACCTTGCACCAGGCCCAGTTATCCCTTATTAGTGTATAGGGTGTCTAGCAGCTTAGGCTGATAGATAATGGCAGCTTAGCAGAGCAGCTTAGGCTGAACTAGGAGACGGGTGAAGCTACTACAGAACCACTTAGTGTCATATGCACAATATCATAAGAAAACACAATACACAGTTATACTAAAAATAAAGGTACTTTATTTTTATGACAATATGCCAAAGTATCTTAGAGTGTACCCTCAGTGAGAGGATAGGAAATATACACAAGATATATATACACAATAGCAAAAATATGCAGTATAGTCTTAGAAAACAGTGCAAACAATGTATAGTTACAATAGGATGCAATGGGGAAACATAGGGATAGGGGCAACACAAACCATATACCCCAAAAGGGGAATGCGAACCACGAATGGACCCCAAACCTATGTGACCTTGTAGAGGGTCGCTGGGACTATTAGAAAATAGTGAGAGTTAGAAAAATAACCCTCCCCAAGACCCTGAAAAGTGAGTGCAAAGTGCACTAAAGGTCCCCTAAGGACAACAAAGTCGTGTTAGAGGAATAATGCAGGAAAGACACAAACCAACAATGCAACAACTGTGGATTTCTAATCTAGGGTACCTGTGGAACAAGGGGACCAAGTCCAAAAGTCACAAGCAAGTCGGAGATGGGCAGATGCCCAGGAAATGCCATCTGCGGGTGCAAAGAAGCTTCTACTGGACAGAAGAAGCTGCGGTTTCTGCAGGAACGCAAAGGGCTAGAGACTTTCCCTTTGGAGGACGGATCTTTCTCGCCTTGTAGAGTTGTGCAGAAGTGTTTTCCCGCCGAAAGAACGCCAACAAGCCTTGCTAGCTGCAAATCGTGCAGTTGGCGTTCTTGGACGCTGCTGTGGCCCTGGAGGGACCAGGAGGTCGCAAATTGGACCAGGAGAGAGAGGGGACGTCGAGCAAGACAAGGAGCCCTCTCAGCAGCAGGTAGCACCCAGAGAAATGCCAGAAACAGGCACTACGAGGATGCGTGAAACGGTGCTCACCCAAAGTTGCACAAAGGAGTCCCACGTCGCCGTAGACCAACTTAGAAAGTCGTGCAATGCAGGTTAGAGTGCCGTGGACCCAGGCTTGGCTGTGCACGAAGGATTTCCGCCAGAAGTGCACAGGGGCCGGAGTAGCTGCAAAAGTTGCGGTTCCCAGCAATGCAGCCCAGCGAGGTGAGGCAAGGACTTACCTCCACCAAACTTGGACTGAAGAGTCACTGGACTGTGGGGGTCACTTGGACAGAGTTGCTGGATTCGAGGGACCTCGCTCATCGTGCTGAGAGGAGACCCAAGGAACCGGTAATGCAGCTTTTTGGTGCCTGCGGTTGCAGGGGGAAGATTCCGTCGACCCACGGGAGATTTCTTCGGAGCTTCTGGTGCAGAGAGGAGGCAGACTACCCCCACAGCATGCACAAGCAGGAAAACAGTGGAGAAGGCGGCAGGATCAGCGTTACAGAGTTGCAGTAGTCGTCTTTGCTACTATGTTGCAGGTTTGCAGGCTTCCAGCACAGTCAGCAGTCGATTCCTTGGCAGAAGGTGAAGAGAGAGATGCAGAGGAACTCGGATGAGCTCTTGCATTCGTTATCTAAAGTTTCCCCAGAGACAGAGACCCTAAATAGCCAGAAAAGAGGGTTTGGCTACCTAGGAGAGAGGATAGGCTACTAACACCTGAAGGAGCCTATCAGAAGGAGTCTCTGACGTCACCTGGTGGCACTGGCCACTCAGAGCAGTCCAGTGTGCCAGCAGCACCTCTGTTTCCAAGATGGCAGAGGTCTGGAGCACACTGGAGGAGCTCTGGACACCTCCCAGGGGAGGTGCAGGTCAGGGGAGTGGTCACTCCCCTTTCCTTTGTCCAGTTTCGCGCCAGAGCAGGGCTAAGGGGTCCCCTGAACCGGTGTAGACTGGCTTATGCAGAATTGGACACATCTGTGCCCAAGAAAGCATTTCCAGAGGCTGGGGGAGGCTACTCCTCCCCTGCCTTCACACCATTTTCCAAAGGGAGAGGGTGTAACACCCTCTCTCAGAGGAAGTCCTTTGTTCTGCCATCCTGGGCCAGGCCTGGCTGGACCCCAGGAGGGCAGATGCCTGTCTGAGGGGTTGGCAGCAGCAGCAGCTGCAGTGAAACCCCAGGAAGGGCAGTTTGGCAGTACCAGGGTCTTTGCTACAGACCACTGGGATCATGGGATTGTGCCAACTATGCCAGGATGGTATAGAGGGGGCAATTCCATGATCATAGACATGTTACATGGCCATATTCGGAGTTACCATTGTGAAGCTACATGTAGGTAGTGACCTATATGTAGTGCACGCGTGTAATGGTGTCCCCGCACTCACAAAGTTCAGGGAATTGGCTCTGAACAATGTGGGGGCACCTTGGCTAGTGCCAGGGTGCCCTCACACTAAGTAACTTTGCACCTAACCTTTACCAGGTAAAGGTTAGACATATAGGTGACTTATAAGTTACTTAAGTGCAGTGTAAAATGGCTGTGAAATAACGTGGACGTTATTTCACTCAGGCTGCAGTGGCAGGCCTGTGTAAGAATTGTCAGAGCTCCCTATGGGTGGCAAAAGAAATGCTGCAGCCCATATGGATCTCCTGGAACCCCAATACCCTGGGTACCTCAATACCATATACTAGGGAATTATAAGGGTGTTCCAGTAAGCCAATGTAAATTGGTAAAAATGGTCACTAGCCTGTTAGTAATAATTTGGAAAGAAATTAGAGAGCATAACCACTGAGGTTCTGATTAGCAGAGCCTCAGTGAGACAGTTAGTCACTACACAGGTAACACATTCAGGCACACTTATGAGCACTGGGGCCCTGGGTTACCAGGGTCCCAGTGACACATACAACTAAAACAACATATATACAGTGAAAAATGGGGGTAACATGCCAGGCAAGATGGTACTTTCCTACAGCCAGTAAATAATTTAGCGTCAATATTCAGAAGAGAGATTGGCCTATACGAGGCACATTACTCAGGATCTTTCCCCGGCTTCGGGATAACTACGATAGTCGCGTCTAACATACTAGGTGTAAGAGTACCGGTTTAATGAAAGGAGTTAAATAGTCGCACCAAGACGGGAACAAGTTCCCCACAAAAAGATTTATAAAAAAGGGACGAGAATCCATCAGGACCAGGTGACTTCCAAGTCTGCAGCCGAGCGATCGCTGAAATAACCTCTTCCGCCCTTATAGGTAAATCTAGTGCAGTTGCCCCTTTCAAAGACAGGGGAGTGATTGCTATATCCTCTAAGAAGGATTCTGGGGTTAAGGCACCAGGCTCTTCAGCCCTGTATAGATTCCGATAGAATTCTGCGAAAGCCTGCGCTATTTGGTCACTAAAGTGTGCTTCTATTCCAGAGGGGGAGCGCACCATTTTTATCATTGATGCTGCTCGCTGCGCTCTTAACCTATGTGCCAGCAACTTCCCACACTTATTGCTTCCTAGATAGTACTTATGTTTAAGGCGGGCTACCGCGTACTCTGCCCTATCCCAATCCAATCTACTCAGCTGTTTTCGCACCTTCTCGAGCTCTCGCCATATTCTAGGAGCACCCGTACGTTTATGTGAGCGCTCCAACACCCTTACTAGGTCCCCCCTAAGTCTACTCCTTGCCTTATTATCTCTAGAAGAAAGGGACATCACTTCACCTCTCATCACAGCCTTCAGTGCCTCCCACAGTGTTGCAATGCTTACTATCCCATCGTCATTAAAACTAAGGTAGTCTGTTATTGCCTCTCGAATCGCCTCTACTGTCTCAGCGTTCTGAAGCATCGAATCCCTAAATCGTCATCCCGATGTACCAACCCTCTCCACGTCCACGTGGATCTCAACTGTGATTGGGGCATGATCTGAGAGGGCCTGCGGCTCAATCTCTGCATCTCTAACCCTAGAGAGAAGCTCCTGTGATGCCAGAAAGAGGTCCAACCTAGCGTATGTTTTGGTTCTGAAGAGTAAAAGGAGTAGTCCCTTAACGAGGGGTGGACACTTCTCCAGACATCCAGTAGACCACACTCGGTGAGCCATTGCCTCCCTGCATCCGACAGAGACCCCGTCTGCCCGTGCCGCTGACCTGAGCGATCCATCACAAGATTAAAATCGCCCCCCAGCAAGACAGCACCGTCAGAGGATTGGAGCAGCGGAGTCAAAGACTGTCTCAGGAAAAGTTCTTGTTGGGAATTAGGTGCATAAAGGGAAGCGATTGTGAAGGAAAAACCTCCCAGTCTAAGTCTCATAGCCAAAAGCCTCCCTGGGATCTCATGCAATTTTGATATCACTTCCCCCTGAAATGAACGTGATAGAAGTATCGCCACCCCTGCATGCTTTGATGGTAACGAGGACCAGAACTGTCTGGGGAACCAATTAGAACGCATACGGTAGGTGTCTTTCAAGACAAGGTGCGTTTCCTGCAAGAGACATACATGACTCTCCGATCTCTCTAGAGCCGACAAGATGGCAAGTCTCTTAGCAGGGTTGTTGAGCCCCCTCACATTTAAACTTAAACATTTAATGATCATATCCTATACTGAGGAGAGCCAGCAGAGAAGGCCGGGGCACAGCAGAGGGCTACCCCCTACTTTAACATCTAGACCACCTAGAGCAATCAGGCCCGAGAGCATTTCCATAAAAAGCCAACATTGCAGGGAAACACAACAACAAACAAATGATGAGCACAACAGGTGCATAGAACACAGAAGTCCTCGATTGTCTACAATCACGAGGTGCAATTTCCACGGGGCAGTATATCCAACCAGATCGAGTGTTCAGGTCCACAGCCCCCGCCGCCCGACCCTCTTCAACAATCAATATATTGTTAGTGATGCGGCCAGTAGCAATCCCGGTCGCCCCCGGGGGACCGAACTAGGTTGAAGTTCCGGCGGCCACATTGTTCAAAGCGGCCTCTCTCTCGAACCTCAACTCAGAGGCCGTTGGGCACTGCAGCTTCCTTTTCTTTTCTTTTCTCCACCAATGAGGAGTGCCCCGCACCGGCAGAGGCGCTCCCCCGCTCGACTCACAGCCAACGTTCTCCAGACCCAGGACGCGGCCAGCCTCCAAGGCGGTTTTCACCTGCCGGGCCAGCTCCTCCCAACGGAAAACCAGTCGGAATGGGTGGCCCCAGGAATATGACACGTTGTGTGCCCACAAATGATCTGTGATTGGTCTAAACTCTCTCCTCCTCTGCAGGGTCCGCGCCGACAGATCATGAAATAGCTGGAGTTCATGCCCACGAAAGTGTACACTCTGGAGATTGCGGGCCCGCTGAAGAATCTTTTCTTTAAGGACATAATTATGGAGACAGGCTAAAATGTCATGGGGGCAATATCCAGGACCTCCAGCGCGCCCAACTCGATGTACCCGGTCCAGGGCCACCTCCTGTGTCCCGTCCGCACCAAGCAAGGAGCGAAACAGGTCCACCACGTAGCCCACAATGTCCTCCTTTTCAACCCCGACCGGGGCCCCTCTAACGTGAATATTTTGCCGCCATGAACGATTTTCCAGTTCTTCAACCGCCATCTGGAGGAGGTCCTGCTGCTCTCGGAGACAGACCACCTCCTGTTGTAGGCCTGCAACCTCCTCGCTGCGCGGGATCTCATTATCTTCTAGCTGCGAAACACGCTCACCCAAGGAGGAGACCTCACCCCGCAACTCCTTCAGCTCCTGTGAGATGTCCCTGCGCAGCTCTTGGATGTCTCCCTGAAGCGACTCAAACAAGGATGTCAGAAAGCCCTTTGTGACAGGAGAAGCCTCCGCGGGTCGGTCTCCCTGAAGCTCTCCGGGGCCCTCGCCTCAGGTGAATCCTCCACCGCCATGGCAGATGTCGGGTGCGTCCCTGCCAGCATGTCCCTCACCGAGCGCTCGCGCTTCGACTTTGACGCCGCCATGGTGCGCCGGTCTGGTCACTCCACGCCGGTGCTCTGCCTCAAGAAATCCAGGGTCTCCGTCCGGGGCCGATCAGTATGGTCCCCCCAGGCCGGGACCGCGCCCAGGTCCAACCTCCAGCGGCCTCCTCCACGACAGTCAACTCTTGGCGCCCCTTTCTCAGAACTGTGGGCCACGATCATCAAAGACTCAAATAATGGGGTGAGGCCAGACCCCTAGGCCCCTACCTTCTGCTGGGGGCCCAAAGCTCCAACGGCCCACTCCAAGGTCCCAATGTGAGGAGGTCTTGCCTGTCCCCCTCGGTCTGCCACACACGAGGGAGCACCTTCTCCCCCAGGCGCCCAGGTCAGCAGGCACCAGGTCAGCAGGCACCAGGTCCTCACAGGCCGATCCACCCGAAATGGGGCCCAGGGTAATCCCCAGGCCCTCCGCTCCTCGGCGCTCGGTCCGGAGGAGCCGCCGGGCAGAGGCCCGTTCCGCGGCCCAGGCCGCCTCCTTCACCGCTCCGCAGCACCTCCCCTACTACAGGGCCGAGGCCAGCTCCCCTCGCGGGAGCAGCACACCCCGGTCGCGGCTGCCGCCGAGCGAGGCAAACCCCCGGGGGCACCTCCCAGTCACTATGCTGGATCGGGGCGGCGGAGCGCTAGCAGACACGTCTTAGTGCTCCGCCATCTTGGCCACGCCCCAACGGTCATCTTTAAAGGCATCTCCTTAAATTTAAGTTGACTGCCAATCAAACACTGAAGCTAAATTTACACCGCAGTGATATTCTAGCTAATCGAAAAGGAAAGTGCTATACAAAGGATAATAAAATAGAATTATAAAAAGCTACATATTCGAAATTTGTGGTTTGTATGTTCTATGAAAATATTACATGTTAAGACATAAATATATAATTAACCAAAAATAGTAAGACATAGAAGAAAATAGTAGCATGATTCTTTAAGATTAAAGTGGAGTGAATGACATGTTTAAGTGGAAGAAAATCAGACTCTCTGCTTACACACCATTCTGAAAACTGGCAGAATCTAAAGCACACATGGCCAGATGTATCATTCTTTCATGCAGCACAATGCAGCATCCACCTTGCTGGGCTGAGCTGAGTGAAATGGAAAGGACAGGTATGGCACATACCCATCCTTTCCTAGCTCTGGCGTACTTTTGTCTGCCTAGATCCAATGCTGGCACCTTTTCATCATAGTGCGTTTTTGGCAGGACTGTTTTTTAATGTAGAAAGAGACACCTTCATGCACAAAAACAATCCTGAGAGGCAGAATGCAACATACAGAGAAAGAAGAAAGAACAAGTATAAATAAAGTTATTTCTTCTCATTATGCCTCACTTGGGGAGATGCATTCCCAGGTCTACCACTAATGGTAAATCTGGAAATGCACCAAAATGCATGGGAAGATGCCTAGGAATACTCATGCTTCACACGTAGAATATCTCCCAGCTGTAGAGTAACCCAAGGCAGAGGTTTCATTATGTTAGATTTATCAAGCCATGCAGGACCACGCAAGGTGGCCTTGCGTGGCTTGTGAACTCTCTCCTAGGTTTTGTGTCACCCTTGGGCACCCTTGCATGGCAAAAGGGCAACGTAAAACCTTGATGAATCTGTCCCACAGTGTACACACAATTTAAGGATATTCCACATGGTTGTGAGTTCAATACAATTTCATACTGCATACAGCCATAGAATGTTAAGATTTGGGTGTCTTAGGAAAACGGAACTTCCAAAAAGCTAGAAAGTTTTTGGGAAATTACAAATACACACGGCAAATTCACAGCCCATAATGCTTGTACTTGAGTGGACCATTATAATAGAGCAGAAAAAATGATAAAGTGGGCCAATTAATAATGTATCTGCAGGAGCAGTTGCATGTATTAGACTGAAAATTTCCTTATCATCATAAAGATCTGCAGGGCATATTTAAGAAAGGCTTGCACCGCAGTTGCAAAAAGAGGTTTGATGCATCAGCGGTGCAAGTATTACTCCAAATCTATGAGATAGTACATTTGCCCATATGCGCAATTTCTAGATTTGTATTCTACAAAGGCTGCACCTCAAGCAGCTGCACCACACAGATAGGTAGGTGTTCCTCCCCAAAAAACTCACAGAATACAAACACAGTGATATTTATGAATTTGACAATATGCACCACATCGCAAGGATGCATCATGCAAAGCTCACATGAGCAATAAAATCCTGCGCATTAGTAAACCAGGTGTAAGAAATGATGTAGTGGCAGTGCTATATAAAAGCACTTTGGCAAGCTCAACTATGCTATGGGGGGTCATCATCCTCCAGCTAGGAGTAGCAAGGAGACCACCATGACCAAGTATGCAGCAAAGGAGAAGGGAGTGTGTCTCCCAACAGCGAATCTACTTCATCAAGCCGTGGGAGGATGAGATAATGAAACTCTACAGGCTCAGGAGGGAGTCCAGCATAGATTTGCTGCAGATGATTGGGCCAAGCCTGCTGTCACCAACTGCAAGGCCTGCCAACATTCCTCCACAGTTGAAACTGAAGGCTGTTCTACACATGCTGGCCTCTGGGTCATTCCTGGTCACAATAGCAAGAGTGGTAGGAATATCTCAGCCATCGTTTTCTGCCTTCTTGCCAACTGTCCCGGATGCCATCATTCACCTCACACCACAGTACCCCCTCTTCCCCAAGACACAACCACAGCTGGAGACCAAGCAAGGCTTCAATGCCATTGCGGGATTTCCACATGTATTTGAGGGCTATGGACTGCACACATGTGGAATTGGTTCCCCCAGCTGAAACTGCAAACCTCTTCCGCATTTGGAAGCACACTTATTTTATCAATGTCCAAGCCATTGTGGATTGCCTGGGGAGAGTCCCCAGTGTGATAGCCAAATACCCGGGAGAGCCCATGATGCATACATCTTCAGGCACAGCATCATAAGTGAGCGGTTCCAGAATGGGCAATCTGGGTATGACCTACTTTTTGGTAAGTAAATCTGAACTGTACAATACAACAGCTAAAATTCAAAAATGTATGACAGAATAGCCATATCCATCTCTGTTGATGGAGCCAGGTCCATATGTATGCGGCATGTGCTTCAAACTTTCAACATGCATTATGGTACATGCCTGATGCACTTCAATGACTTTGATATGTCAAAGCACACAAAGCATCTATGGGTGGATTTCTATGTCAACAGCTGTAGGACAAATGCTACCTTTTGCAAAAAGCTGTCTTGCTACACTGTGTGTAAGGTAGATGTCCCATGTGTGTTGTGTTGGTGTTTCTGTTAAATTGTCATGGTTGGAAACATATGCTATCTATACCAAACAAGGGAAATCTGGTTATGTGTCCAATAAATATTGCCAACCAGCTAACGTGCAAGAAGGATCAATGACTGTTGTCCCTGAAGTCACTTCTGCTTACTATGCATGCGTCATTCCATGACATACATACATAGTTGACAATGCCTTTAAGGGTTATATATGTGCAGAAATGTGTCTTTTCCTGCACAAACAGCAATCTGCATGCAACACCGGCACCTTTGAACCTTGGCGCAAGGGTGCCTATGTTCGTGCTAACCAGCCCATTGTGTGTCAGTGCAGACTGAAATGACAGGAAAGTGCTTTGTGGCCTAAATATTGGGCAACATTGCAGTTTTCAGTGATGCAGTGCAGTGTACATATGTGACTTAATGCACTGCACTGTGCCACCTTCCAACATTTCTTGCCCCTATTGTCATGTGTACACAGTAGAAACAACGTAAGGCAACATGTACCTAATGATGTCACCTACTGACATTTCTACACTTATCTGTCTATGTCAGCGGCTACAAAACATCTGTGACAAGTAATGTCTCACTCCACATTGTGTGAAACAATCGAACCACATCATCCGTACTGATTAACAAAACACGTCCAAATCTATGTGCGTAGCTGCAAAATTAACATGAGTAAAAGGCTCCTCAATGTTGTACCTACTCTTGAGATCCTTCAAATATCTATATTTTGAATGGAGTGAGAACAAATACTGTTGAAATGAATGTCTGTCATACGGGTCAGCAAACATGTATGTTGCACAAAATTACAGGACAAAGACCAAAAGTAGAGTATGCAAAGATCATGTGTGGCATGCAGTGTAAGTGGAGGCCCCCAAAAGTGTTGAAAGTCTACACTGTGTAAATTCATGACTCCTAAAGTACCAGCAAGATACATGTCTCACCCATATTGAAGTGCAGGTAAACACATATACAGAGTGAATGAGACATATTTACATATGCAAGCAATGTGACAGTTCACCAGCTTCGTGGTGTCATTTGCCCAAACAAAATGCTTATCAATACTGAAATGTGAAACTCACAGAGCTCAACTGCATTCTGTGAAAAAGGTCAGACATCGGCTAAGAACACAGATTACAATGCAACCTGTTTAAGGCATTACAGTGTATTTAGAATACCAATGTCAACATTCAATGGCACAGCAATGCTGACAGAGTTATGACCAAGAAGTACAGGTTGCCCTACATGTTACAGTCATACACATACCCATTAAAAACTAAAGTATTATGTCTCACTTTTCAGTAGACATGTTTTAGAAGCTACATCAGTGTGTCCCACATAAAGATGGCCGACATTGCAAAACATATGTGTCAATCAAAAAGCACCATGAAAATATCTCAAGCGAAAACAACAGCTAAAGCTTAACAATAAATTGAATACAAAATATGTTACATGTCAGAGCTGCTCCACATGAATGCTCCTAAATCACATGTGAAAGAAAGTAAATTCTTAAACGGCAGTGTCAATGTCATTAAAGGCCATTCACAATCTCAGTGGTTTTACACAGACATATGTATGTGTGAGTGACTGACATGTTGCCCATGCCATTTCTTACCTAGGATGGACAAATGTTTAAACCATCTGATCAATAATATGCCACTTAACGTATATAGTGAGCACACATAACATGGAATGAGCAGGAATCTCTCCAAGTACCCATCAAAGTAAGATACTGGGGAAGCATGAAAGTCAGGATGTAGAAGTGTCTTAAGTATCTAGCCATGGTCATCCTTCTATTACACAGAGAACAGGAATATGTAAAGCTTTGTCAAAATGTATATGTAATACATAATGTGAAATATTGAAAGAAATGTGTACGAGTAAATCTGTACACACATCACCATTGTACTGAAATGTTGCTGAAACAAATAGCAAAATAACTTAAATATGTTGTGTCTTTTTCACTTTCAGCTGACCAAGGATATGGTCTGCAGTCTTGGCTGATGACTCCAATAGCATATTCACAGACTGACCTGAAATGCAACTACATTCAGGCACTGATGAAGTCCTGCAATATAGTGCCGCACACATTTGGTGTGCTAAAGTCCAGGTTTAGATGCCTGGACATGTCAGGGGTGGGTTGCTAAACTCATCCTCCATGGTCTGCGAGATCATACTAGTTTCTGTCATCCTCCACAACATCTATGTAAGGACAAATGTCCTGTGGGACGATGAGCTAGACAATCATGAGCCAGTGGAGGAGGATGAGGATGCTAGAGGGGAAACACAAAGTGGCTGGCAATAGATGACGCAGCCAGATTGTTCAACATTTTTTTGCCTAAGAAAATACAACTGTTATGGACAAAGAAATGCTAAAAAGATAAAGGTTCATCATGAACATAAATGTTTGAATCATATATTTGCGTCTGCTTTTATGTCACAGTCAAAGTAAACGTCATGGCAACCACATCTTGTCTAATGGAACTAGGGCGCAACAGGTTGAAATCATGTGTTCAGACCAATTGAGTAGCATGGGACAATGCCTCTCATTAATCTGTTCAATTCAGACAGAAATGCAATGTGATGCAGTGTAGCGCATTAACCCCTATGGTGCCTTGGATGAGGTCACCTCGTCCTACACCCGGGAACTGGGGGGAGTGCTAGCAATCCGGCTTTTGAAACGCCCACTAGACACCAGGGATTTATTTTTGAAAGTGCATAAGGGAGCGACCCCTGGGCAAGGGTCGCTCCCGGGGGGGCATTTTTTGGAAGGCCTTTTCTGCCCCCCTGGGGGCAGATCGGCCTATTATTAGGCAGATCTGCCCCCAGGGGTTCAGAAACCTCTAGGCACCAGGGATAATGTTTTTTTTTCCTTTTTGTTTTGTTCTGTTTTTTAGGAGGTGGGAAGCGACCCATTAGGCAAGGGTCACTCTCCTATGGGGCAAATTATATTTAGGCCATTTCTGCCCCCCTTGGGGGCAGATTGGCCTGTTTTTATGAGGCCAATCTGCCCCCAAGGGGGACAGAAACCACTAGACACCAGGGAGTTTTTTTTTTTATGTGAATTTCGCGCAAGGGGAGCGACTCCTTAGGCAAGGGTCGTTCCCCTGGGGGGCAAATTTATTTTAGGCCATTTCTGCCCCCCTGGGGGGCAGATCAGCCTATTTTGATTAGGCCGATATGTCCCCAAGGGGGACAGAAACCACTAGGCACCGGGGATTTTTTTTTGTTTTTGTTTTACAGATGGGGAGTGACCCCTTGGACAAGGGTCGCTCCCCTGGAGGGGAAAATTGTATTTAGGCCATTTCTGCCCCCTTTGGGGGCAGATTGGCCGATTTTTGCGATGCCAATTTTCCCCCAAGGGGGGCAGAAACCTCTAGGCGCCAGGGCAATTTTTTTTGGTGTGTTTTTTGTTGTTGTTTGTTTGTTTTTTTAGAGATGGGGAGCGACCCATTAGGCAAGGGTTGCTCCCCTGAGTGGCAAATTGTATTTAGACCATTTCTGCCCCCTTTGGGGGCAGATCGGCCGATTTTAGGTCAATCTACCCCCAAGGGGGCAGAAACCACTAGGCACCAGGGATTTTATTTTTTGCGCCAATGTCACACAGGGGGAGCGACCCCGTAGGCAAGGGTCGCTCCCGGGGGAGTGTTGGGGGAGTGGGAGGGCACATTTACTTTAGGCCATTTCTGCCCCCCCGGGGGCAGATCGGTCTATTGTTATTAGGCCGATCTGCCCCCAGGGGGGGCAGAAACCTCTAGGCGCCAGGGCAAATTTGTTTTTGTGTGTTTTTTGTTTGTTTGTTTTTTTAGAGATGGGGAGCGACCCATTAGGCAAGGGTCGCTCCCCTGAGGGTCAAATTGTATTTAGACCATTTCTGCCCTCCTTGGGGGCAGATCGGCCGATTTTAGGTCAATCTGCCCCAAGGGGGCAGAAACCACTAGGCACCGGGGATTTTTTTTTTGCGCCAATGTCACGCAAGGGTCGCGACCCCGTATGCAAGGGTCACTCCCGGGGAGGGGTGGGGGTCAAATTTATTTTAGGCCATTTCTGCCCCCCTGGGGCCGGCTGAGCTAGAGGCAAAAATCTACAGGTATGCACTTTGCAAAATACACCTCTGTTTTCTGTGAAAAAATGTGATGTGTCCACGTTGTGTTTTAGGCCATTTCCTTTCGTGGGCGCTAGGCTTACCCACACAAGTGAGGTACCATTTTTATCGGGAGACTTGGGAGAATGCTGGGTGGAAGGAAATATGTGGCTCCTCTCAGATTCCAGAACTTTCTGTCACCGAAATGAGAGGGAAAAGTGTTTTTTTGGCCAAATTGTGAGGTTTGCAAAGGATTCTGGGTAACAGAACCTGGTCAGAGCCCCACAAGTCACCCCATCTTGGATTCCCCTAGGTTTCTAGTTTTCAAAAATGCGCTGGTTTGCTAGGTTTCCCCAGGTGCCGGCTGAGCTAGAGGCCAAAATCCACAGGTAGGCACTTTGCAAAAAACACCTCTGTTTTCTTTCAAAAAATTTGATGTGTCCACGTTGTGTTTTGGGACATTTCCTGTCACGGGCGCTAGGCCTACCCACACAAGTGAGGTATCATTTTTATCGGGAGACTTGGGGAAATGCTGGGTGGAAGGAAATTTGTGGCTCCTCTCAGATTCCAGAACTTTCTGTCACCGAAATGTGAGGAAAACTTGTTTTTTTTAGCCAAATTTTGAGGTTTGCAAAGGATTCTGGGTAACAGAACCTGGTCAGAGCGGGAGACTTGGGGGAACATAGAATAGAAAAACAAGTGTTATTGCCCCTTGTCTTTCTCTACATTTTTACCTTCCAAATATAGGAGAGTGTGTAAAAAAGACATCTATTTGAGAAATGCCCTGTAATTCACATGCTAGTATGGTCACCCTGGAATTCAGAGATGTGCAAATAACCACTGCTCCTCAACACCTTATCTTGTGTCCATTTTGGAAATGCAAAGGTTTTCTTTATAGCTATTTTTCACTCTTTATATTTCAGCAAATGAACTGCTGTATACCCGGTATAGAATGAAAACGCACTGCAGGATGCAGCTCATTTATTGGCTATGGGTACCTAGGGTTCTTAATGAACCTACAAGCCCTATATATCCCCGCAACCAGAAGAGTCCAGCAGATGTAACGGTATATTGGTTTAAAAAATCTGACATTGCAGGAAAAAGTTACAGAGTAAAACGTAGAGAAAAATTGCTGTTTTTTTCACCTCAATTTCAATATTTTTATTTTTCAGTTTTTATTTCCTGTAGGAAACCCTTGTAGGATCTACACAAATTACCCCTTGCTGAATTCAGAATGTTGTCTACTTTTCAGAAATGTTTAGGTTTCTGGGATCCAGCATTGGTTTCATGCCCATTTCTGTCACTGACTGGAAGGAGGCTGAAAGCAATTTTTTTTTTAAAATGGGGTATGTCCCAGTAAAATGCCAACTTTGTGTTTAAAAATTGGGTTTTCTGATTCAAGTCTGCCTGTTCCTGAAATCTGGGAAGCTAGTGGTTTTAGCACCACAACCCTTTGTTGATGCCATTTTCAGGGAAAAAAACACAAGCCTTCGTCTGCAGCCACTTTTTCCCTTTTTTGAAAAAAATGAAATTTTTACTGTATTTTGGCTAATTTCTTGGCCTCCTTCAGGGGAACCCACAGAGTCTGGGTACCTCTAGAATCCCTAGGATGTTGGAAAAAGAGGACTCAAATTTGGCTTGGCTAGCTTATGTGGACAAAATGTTATGAGGCCTAAGCGCGAACTGCCCCAAATAGCCCAAAAAAGGCCTGGTAAAGGAGGAGGAAAAGGACTGGCAGCGGAGGGGTTAAGGGGACAGAGCTGGCATGCATATTTCCAAAACTAAACTAAACATATGTTTCAACACGCACTTAAGCAGT
The DNA here is from genome assembly GCF_031143425.1 of Pleurodeles waltl. Lineage (NCBI taxonomy): Eukaryota > Metazoa > Chordata > Amphibia > Caudata > Salamandridae > Pleurodeles > Pleurodeles waltl. The sequence goes on from NC_090444.1 coordinate 1,572,568,921, forward strand.
GCCAAACTGCTCAGCTAGTAGTCTTGCTGTGTTCTGCATCAGCAAAGTGTGTTACAGATGGCACACAGTGAAGTTTGGAACACAAACCAACAACTACAATACTTTGACAAACCTCACAATGTAGTGTATTTCACCCATATGGTAGCATGCATAAAAGCTGAATTTTGGCCAAACTGATGTTGTTTCAGATCCCAATCAGACATAATGAGTGACAGTTGCCTTGGGCAAACAGGGCTGGCCTCAAATCAGATTGACAAGGACAGTGTACTGAACAAACTTTGGTGTATGGTGTGGGGTTAGTTGTGGTATGATGGCAGGGGGTGTTAAGAAGATGGGAGGAGGATAAGGGATTGATGGTGTGCAAACAATTAGGTAGAGGTACATTAAGGGATGATTTAAAATTCTATAATGGGATTGAGACCAAGTGGTTTTACCATTACATTAAATCATGTACTTCATTTGGAATCTTGGTGTCCCAGCTCTGGGCATAGCTCTGCCATGGCCAAGCATGGTGTGGTTGACAAAGGCCTAGATTCATCTGAACATGTAAAACCACCACTGGTAAAGCAAGCATTTATGCGTTGGGGGCTTTCTTAAAAAAATCATATGTGAGCCAATCCCTGGCCACATTATTACATACGCCACATCATGCTACAGTAGATAATTGATTCAATAGCCATGCATTGCACAGCAATGCGATTAGGAAGAAAGGCTATTCAAAAACAATATGAGCTGCTTACAATGTGCATTTAGCCATAGCAATGTTAAATAGCAGATGTGTGATGATAACATCTGAACATCTGAAGTAGACCGAGATGCCAAGAGTTTGATTAAACTTGGATCAAAATTCAGACAAAACTGTATGTGCATACACATTAACAAATTGCACTTGGTCACATTGAGTGATTTTGAAATGAAGTCACCTTTGCATGGAACCAGTTGTGTTCAAGTGCATAGTTGCGGGGACCACAAATCTTGGATCATCCTAAAGGAACACTTTACATAGAGTGTGTTCCATTACATATGCCTGTGTAAGGAAATGCAGTGTCCTTGGACCACTAGACACATACAAAGGCCTATATTTAGAGTAGGTGTACTGCTACTAACATTGACATGAGTAATAAAGAGATCACATTGGGTATATCTGCATTATGTTATTTGAACACAAACAATTAATTTGACTATTTTACCATGTCACACTGCATGAAGCCTAAAGGGTAAAAGCCCTATTCCAAAGGTCTGTTGGTGTCTGACACAGTCACCCCGACCAACATCATGTTTGCTGATACATGTGCATGATGATACCATGTGCAGAACATGTGTGCCTGCGGAAGACATACACAACATAAAGTGTACAATGTGTAACAGTGTGCACATGCTGAGATTGTGTGGGCTGCTACAGTGAGTTCAGCTTCAGAGCATCTACTACAGTCCAACTGGAGTGCATTTCCAAACATTGGGCGATGGCTGACTGTGTGAACCACACCTCATGATGTTTGTTTTCCTCTAACATATGCGGAACACAGTATAGTCTACATATTATTGTGTAAGTGTGAACAGATGGTCATATAGTAGGCATGGCCACACAGAGAGCGATAGTCTCCCTCTGCCACAGCTATGTCTGCAGGCAAATTACTAAAATAGGTGCTATATCTTACAAAACAGTTTAGAATCCTGCATATTGCCTGTGCCAGGCCTGCATTGGTTGCCTAGGATAAACGCAGGCACACTTGCACTTTGAGGCAAGGATGCAACTGTTACATGCAGGAATGTCTGTGACTGTGATGGTGTGTCTTTCTCCTAACCAATATATGCTGTGAACCATAATGCTCCATGAATGTGTGTTGCTGTACACAGAACACAAAAAAACATAAAATAACAAGAAGACATCAAGGTCTAACTCCATGCAGTGTCATTGCTGGCAAGGTATTATGTACAGAAGCTTTTGCAGGTTTGCTTGGTGTGGTCTCTGGGCAACTGCATTGATTTCCTCCTTATGTAAATGGCTATCCACGTAGAAAGGTAAAAGAACCTCTCTCAGATGCACAGTTAGGTTATACAGTGATTTGCTATATATTGTGTCATGCGCTAAACACATTTAGCAAGGAGCATTGTGCATGCGCCACACATAATCTACCATGTGTAATCCATCAGTGACACATCTAATGGCAGGAGTCTAGATAGATAATCTGAATGTAGATATTGTGCATGATAAGGAATACAATAGTTTTGACCATAGGCTTTGTAACCCTATATTTAAGTCAAACATCTGCATATTTCACAGCTAACTACATTCATCCAGGCATACTACAAATTGCCAAAATTGTAAAAACTTGGGAAACATATAGGCGGTCATTACAACATTGGCGGCAAAAGCCGATTACAGCCGTGCAGAAGACCGCCAACACACCGCCGCGGCTGCGGAATTCCTCCACAGCTATTATGACCCACATTTCGGAATCCGCCAAAATTCAGACACCCACACAAGTCCACCACACCAAAGGTCAGTGATAAACTGGCGAAAACAAAACCTCCACCGTCACGGCAACAGAAATACGCCCACACTATAACGACACACAAATCCATGCGTCAGTCTTTCAACCGCGGTATTCCATTGGTGGTACACACCGCCGTGCTCAAAATACACACACTCTTACAAAACACAGCCACATTGGACAATTCGAAATACACACACCTGATACACATACACACACCACTCCCACACACACATTACAATATAAAACACACACCCACAAACCCCCACGACAAAAAATTCTGAAAGAAGGCCAGAGAGAGACAGCACCAGCAAGAACAACAGCATCCAGAGGCACACAACACCATTACCCACAGAACTTCCACGCACCTCACACAACACACCACTACATATCAGCACACTTAACACCACACACTCCACCCCACATATCACCTACACCACTCCATGGCACGGCAAAGACACCCCAGGTTCTCGGAGGAGGAGCTCAGGGTCATGGTGGAGGAAATCGTCCGGGTAGAGCCACAGCTATTCGGAGCACAGGTGCAGCACACCTCAATTGCAAGGAAGATGGAGCTGTGGCGAAGAATAGTGGACAGGGTCAACACAGTGGGACAGCACCCAAGAAATCGGGAGGACATCAGGAAGAGGTGGAATGACCTACGGGGGAAGGTGCGTTCCGTGGTCTCAAGACACCACCTGGCGGTTCAGAGGACTGGCGGCAGACCCCACCTCCTCCCCCACAACTAACAACATGGGAGGAGCATGTCTTGGCGATGCTGCATCCCGAGGGCCTCGCAGGAGTAGGTGGAGGAATGGACTCTGGTAAGACAAATCTTAATTATTACATCCCCAACCCTATCTGCATGCCATCACATACCCCCATCCTCACCCCCAGCACACCAACTCCTCACATATGTCCCAACATCACAAACCACCTATCCCAACACCAAGCCCTGCATGCAACAACAAAGCATGGACACCCATCACTAAAGCATGGCCACTGCACATACCCATACAACCCCCTAAACCATCCTCACACAAGGTCCCACACAGGAATTCAAGCACTGGGGTACACGGTCACCCACCCATTGCACACCATGACACACACAGATGTAATAACCATCCTTTTATACGCCTGCAGGACCCCTACCCAACGTCACCGGACAGGAGGGTCCACACATGTCCACACCACCAATAGAAGAGGCCCACAGTGATGACAGCAGCTCTGTCCAACTGGATCTAGATGACCAGCCCAGCCCATCGGGGACCTCAGGACAGTCGGTTCCCCTCACCAAGTCACAGGCCACCACAGACCTTCCCCCCTTCTGGAAACACCAGCACAGCACCCACCCAGCGGGCTCATACCTCCGTCCCCAGGACACGTCAATCAGCAGTGTGTCCACAACTACAGGGAACCCAGGATAACCCACTACCCCAACAACAACAGGGACCTGGGGGCAGTGGTAGTGGGCACACGGTCCAGGGGACGGAGACCCAGGAACACAGGGGAACTGGGAGGGCTGCTGTGCGACAGGGGGCGGACAGGCCAAGGGAACCCACTCTCCACGAGGCCCTCTCCTCCATCATGGGAGCATACCACCACTCCCAGGAGACGATGGCAACGGTACTGGCCATGTTTCAGGAGACCCAGCGCCTGCAGGAGGAACAGTATATGGGTTTCAGGGAGGAACTCAGAACCATCAGCACGACCCTGGGCACCATCATAGGGGTGCTGAAGGAAATACTCAACACCAGGAGGGACACTGTGGCACTACAAGGGGCCCCTGACACTAGCATGGACGATGAACTGCCCACCACCTCCGCCGGCGCTAGTGGACAGGACGCCCTGCCACAGGACCACCACACCAGCACCCCACCCCCTGCAGAGGGAGAACCACACCGCAAACGGTCCCTGAGATCCAGGACAAAGACAGAGCACGATGCCAAGACCCCAGCCAAGAAATTAGATCACCCTGATTGTCATCCTACTGTCCCACTTTGTCACCCTGTTCATACTTTAACTGCCCCAGCTCCACTTCCTGTGCCCATTTGGGCAATGCACCTGTGAGACTAATAGACTGGACTCTGCGATGGACATTACTCCGCCATCACCCCTCACCATTTCACTACCCCCTCCAATATTGAGCACTTAAATAAACACACTTAAAGCACAAAACAATCTGGAGTCTGTCTGTGATTTCAAAATAGTGTATTAGCAATTACAGTGACAAAATGCTCTTTCAATTGTAATGTCAACATACCTATGACACACAGCTCTAGTCCATGAGGAATCTAAGCAGATGTCAGACAGTGGGACCCACATATGTGAAATCGTAAGGGAAAGTGACAACTCAGTGACCATACACTGGGTGAAAACGACACACAGTAGAGAAGTAGTAGTGTTAAAGTACATGTAGTAGGCAGGTCTGTACTCTTACCTGTGTCTCACTGGAAATATTGCTGGATCACTGAGTCCCTGTTGTTCATGTCTTCTTTCTCTGCTTCCTCCTCTTCACTGTCCACAGGCTCCACAGCTGCAACAACACTGCCATCTGGACCATCCTCCTGCAGAAAAGGCAACTGTCGTCGCAAAGCCAAGTTATGAAGCATACAGCAGGCCACAATGATCTGGCACACCTTCTTTGATGAGTAGAATAGGGATCCACCTGTCATATGGAGGCACCTGAACCTGGCCTTCAGGAGGCCGAAGGTCCGCTCGATCACCCTCCTAGTTCGCCCATGGGCCTCATTATAGCGTTCCTCTGCCCTTGTCCTGGGATTCCTCAATGGCAGGTTGGGGTAACCAGAGTCACCTGCAAATGGTGAGGGACAACTGTTAGACACGCACTAACCTTAAGGGATATCCCAGACCCAGACAACCATTCCCACTGACTTGCCTCCAGGTGCTCACCTAATAGCCACACACGGTGCCTCTGGAGTTGACCCATCACATAAGGGATGCTGCTATTCCGCAGGATGTTGGCATCATGCACTGAGCCAGGGAACTTGGCATTCACATGGAGATGTACTGGTCTGCCAAACTTACCATCTGTACATTCATAGAATGATAACTCTTTCGGTTTCTATACACCTGTTCACTCCTGTGGTGGGGGGGGGGCGAAAGCCACATGGGTCCCATCAGTGGCACCTATGATGTTGGGGATGTTTCCCAGGGCATATAAATCCCTTTTCACTGTAGGTAAATCCTCCACCTGAGGGAAAACGATGTAGCTCCGCATTTGTTTCAGAAGGGCAGACAACACTCTGGACAATATGTTGGAAAACATAGGCTGGGACATCCCTGATGCTATGGCCACTGTTGTTTGAAAAGACCCACTTGCAAGGAAATGGAGCACTGACAGCACCTGCACTTGAGGGGGGATTCCTGTGGGATGGCGGATTGCTGACATCAGGTCTGGCTCCAACTGGGTACACAGTTCCTGGATTGTGGCACGGTCAAGCCTGTATGTGATAATCAAATGTCGCTCCTCCATTGTCGACAGGTCCACCAACGGTCGGTACACCGGAGGATGCCGCCATCTCCTCACATGTCCCAGCGGACTGTGCCTATGAAGGACAACAGCGAGCACAGAGTCAAACAACTCAGAGGTACGTACCCACAGTTTACCCAGAACACCAATCATACACAAAAGGTGGCCTGTATGAGTGTTGAGTCTAGGCCTAGGTATGAGTGACGCAGTTGGAAATTAATCCATGTGGGGCCCTGAAATGGCGGCTGCCTGACCTCTAAAGTGGGACAATGGGATGTGAGGTAACTGCGCTGGCATTGTACACTGTTGCGATAGGCGTTCGAAGACCGCAGCGCAATGCTGCATTGGTTAACATTGGACCCTATGAGTCCCAGAAGCCAATGACGATGTACGCCGGCGGTGACGGTACGCACCACCGCGGACGTGACCGCCATTTTCTATCTGTTCAATCACTCGATACCTGATCTTCGACAGGAGAGGACCTACACTGCAAGTGCTGATGTGACCTCGGTCTGGAAGAGACAATGGCTCGAGTGTCTGGGGAAAGGGCCCCTGCCTTCTCATCAGAGGAGTTGGAGAAGCTCGTGGATGGGGTACTCCCCCAGTACACGCTACTCTACGGTCCTCCAGACAAACAGGTAAGTACACAGGGAGCATGTTGTATGGGCTATGCCTGTGTGGAGAGGGCTGGATGTAAGAAAGAATGGGGAGAGTGCTGCGTGCATGAAAGACGGTGAATGCATGTGCCACATGTCAAGGGTAGGGATGGGGGCCAATCACTTTGACGTGCAGTTGGTAATAACTTCTCTTTTTCCCCTGTACATTTCATGTAGGTCAGCGCCCACCAGAAAAAAGATATTTGGCGTGCCATCGCCAAGGACGTCCGGACCCTGGGGGTCTACCACAGACGGAGCACCCACTGCCGGAAAAGATGGGCGGACATTCGCCGCTGGAGCAAGAAGACGGCGTTGGCTCAGCTGGGGATGGCCTCCCAACGTGGGAGGGGTGCCCATCCGGAGTTGGATGGGCTTTTGAGGGCATCACAGCAGCCACAAGGGGGTGAGTACACTCTCATTCTGCAGACTTTGCACACACTGGAGGGGTCTGGGTGGGGGAGGTGGGCTGTGGGTTTCCCTAGGCCAGGGCGAGTTCCGTAGGCAGGGCCCCTCCTTAAGGCAGGCCATGTGGCACCCCAGCCCACCTCTGTAGAGTGCCAAGTACACCCAGTCATGCCCCTGTGTCATCTATGTGTGCAGATGTCGTCCATAGCCTTGTGGGTCATTTCCCAGGAATTGAACGGTGGAGCCCAAGAGCCCGGCGTAGTGCAGTGGGCTTCTGTGTCTGTCGTGTCCGCCAACGGTACCGGTAATGCATGCACTCAACATGTCTTTCTTCTGTCTTCCCCCCCTTTTTGTGGTCTCCCTGTTCTTGTGTGCATTAGCATCATCAGGCGGAGGAGCAGTGGCACCGGAGCACAAGGGAGCTGCATCCCACATGGCCCTGGAGGGCGACACTACGGAGACTGAATTCACCAGTGGGACGGAGGGCGAGGGGAGCTCCACGGCGAGGACAGGAGCTGACACCAGCGTCACGTCCTCTGATGGGAGCTCCCTTGTGGTGGCGGCAACATCTGTGCCCACCGCATCTATAGGTACAGCCGCCACCCCCCCCCCAGCAGCCCCTCAGCCTTTGCCCCGTGCCCGCTCACCCAGGAGGGTGGGCATCACCTTCGCCCCAGGCACCTCAGGCCCTGCCCCAGTCACCCCTGCTGCCCTCAGTGAGGAGGCCATTGACCTCCTCAGGTCCCTCACTGTTGGGCAGTTTTGAATGCCATCCAGGGTGTAGAGAGGCAGTTGCAACAAACCAATGCATTCCTGGGGGGCATTCATTCTGGTCAGGCGGCCCTTCAGCAAGCTTTTCAGACTCTGGCCTCAGCACTGATGGCAGCCATTGTCCCTGTGTCTAGCCTCCCCCCTCCAACTTCCTCCACCCGACCCAATCCCCTGTACCTCAGCCTATCCCAAGCACACCTACAGACCAACATGCACACACCTCAACACCCAAGGAAAGCTCAGGCAAACATAAGCACCACACATCCCACAGGCACTCACGCAAGCATCACACACATGCAGACACACCAACATCCACTGCCTCCACTGTCTCCCCCTCCTCCTCGTCTCCCTCCTCCCTCCCAGTCTCGTCTACACTCATACCTGCATGCACTACCTCTACAGCCACTACGTCCATCTCCAGCACACCCACCACCACACCCCGCTCACGTGCAGTCACCACCCCCACTACCATTCACACGTCCCCTGTGTCCTCTCCCAATGTGTCAGTAACGCCCCCTCCCAAGATACACAACGCAGGCACACACCCACCCAACAGTCATCCACCTCACGACAGCCTCCAGCGCATGCACCTTCACTCAAAGTCACCAAATGTACACCTCCTCCAACCACCACCTCTTCCTCCACTCCCAAACCCCCTCCAGATACCTGTACCAGTGTGTCCAAAAAACGTTTCCTGTCCAACCTTGACCTCTTTCCCACACCTCCCCCACCCCGTCCGTCTCATAGGTCCCGAACTAGCACCTCAGCCACAACATCTCCGGGACCAGTGATGCCTGTAGTCACCGGAAACTGGAGTGCACCGGCACCAGGGCAGCCAGTGTGGCACGGAGCCACAGCACAGACAGTCCCCCACCTGTGAAGCATCAGAAGTTGGCCAGTGCCCGGCGGGAGAGGGGGAAGACTCCAGCCACCAAAGCTGCTCCCAGGGGTACAGGTGGGAGTGTGGAGTCAGCTGTGACACCTTCCAAGGTGGGGAAGGGCCACAAGAAACCTGGCACGTCTGGGAAGAGCAGCACGGCGGGAGAAGACCGCCATCATCCCCGATGCCCACGAGGCCACCGCCAGCACCAGCCCACCTGCCCAGGAGGCCACTGCCAGCATCAGCCCACCTGCCCAGAAGGCCACCGTCAGCATCAGCCCAGCTGCCCAGGAGGCCACCGCCAGCACCAGACCACCTGCCCAGGAGGCCACCGCCAGCATCAGCCCAGCTGCCCAGGAGGCCACTGTCAGCACCAGCCCACCTGCCCAGGAGGCCACCGCCAGCATTAGCCCAGCTGCCCAGGAGGCCAGCACCAGCCCAGCTGCCCAGGAGGCCACCGCCAGCACCAGCCCAGCTGCCCAGGAGGCCACCACCAGCACTAGCCCACCTGGCCAGGAGGCCACCACCAGCACCAGCCCCGCTGGGTCATGAAGGACCGCCAGCACTAGCCCCGCTGTGCCATGAAGGACCGTCAGCAAAAGCCCCGCTGGGCCATGAAGGACCGCCAGCAAAAGCCCCGCTGGGCCATGAAGGACCGCCAGCAGCTGAGACCCTGCAATGGAGACCGCCATCTCAAGCACCGCTGAACAGGACACCGCCGTCTCAAGCACCGCTGAACAGGGCACCGCCGTCTCAAGCACCGCTGAACATGGCACTGCTGTCTCAAGCACCACTGAACAGGGCACCACCGTCTCAAGCACCACTGCACAGTACACCGCCGTCTCAAGCACCGCTGAACATGGCACCGCCGTCTCAAGCACCGCTGAACAGGGCACCGCCGTCTCAAGCACCGCTGAACAGGGCACCACCGCCTCAAGCACCGCTGAACAGGGCACCACCGTCTCAAGCATCTCAAGCACCAGGGCACCGGTGTCTCAAGCACCGCTGCACAGGGCACCGCTGTCTCAAGCACCGCTGAACAGGGCACCGCCGTCTCAAGCACCGCTGAACAGGGCACCACCGTCTCAAGCATCTCAAGCACCAGGGCACCGCCGTCTCAAGCACCGCTGCACAGGGCACCGCCATCTCAAGCACCGCTGAACAGGGCACCGCCGTCTCAAGCACCGATGAACAGGGCACCTCCATCTCAAGCACCGCTGAACAGGGCACCGCCGTCTCAAGCACCGCTGCACAGGGCACCGCCATCTCAAGCACCGCTGAACAGGGCACCGCCGTCTAAAGCAACGCTGAACAGGGCACTGCCATCTCAAGCACCGCTGAACAGGGCACCGCCGTCTCAAGCACAGCTAGCCCATGAGTGGCAGGGGCACTGACGCAACTGAGTCCGTCACGGGGTGAATGATGCACTCTGGGCACCATGCCCACTCCAGAACCAGTGGAGATTGTCATCCACTACCTCTGTCCTTAGCAGGATGAAGCACTCTGGGCACCATGCCCCCTCCAGAACCAGTGGAGAGATCCATCCACTACCTCTGTCCTTAGCAGGATGAAGCACTCTGGGCACCATGCCCCCGCCAGAACCAGTGGAGACTGTCATCCACTTGGGAGACTGTGGCTTTGCACTCCCCAGGATTGAACAGTGGGCAAACCACCCACTGTAGAGACTTGTGAGACTGTGGCTTTGCACTCCCCAGGATTGAACAGTAGGCAAGCCACCTACTGTAGAGACTTGTGAGACTGTGGCTTTGCAGTCCCCAGGATTGAACAGTGGGCAACCCACCCACTGTAGAGAACTGTGAGACTGTGGCTTTGCACTCCCCAGGATTGAACAGTGGGCAACCCACCCACTGTAGAGACTTGTGAGACTGTGGCTTTGCACTCCCCAGGATTGAACAGTGGGCAACCCACCCACTGTAGAGACTTGTGAGACTGTGGCTTTGCACTCCCCAGGATCGAACAGTGGGCATGTGGCCCCCTCATGGATTTGGCGTTGTGCACTCAAGCGGCTGAGGTGCCCCCCCTTTCCCTCCCCCTGAGGTGCCTGTTTAGTTGCTCTCTGATGCCCCTGCAGTGTTCTCTCTGTTATGGTCGGGGATCTTGTGTGGGCCTCGTCCATACCGTGTGGTCCCAGTGTTCCACAGACTTTCTTAGTGCACTACCTGGACTACTATGCTTGGTATATATTTTGTACATGGTGTATATATATATTTCTGCCTACTTGCTTTCAATATATTACAATGGTTACACTCATTTTCTATTGTCTTTGCATTCTTCCAGGGGGTTTGGGGGGTGTAACTGTGATGTATTGATATGCAATAGTGTGTGTGTTGTAGTGGGTGAGGGTGGGGGTGTTGCGTGTGTCTGTCCCTGTTTTTTCCCTCCCCCTCCCCTGTGTCGTAGGTGCAGTACTCACCGTGGTCTTCGCCGCCGGTGTTGGTGCTCCTGGTAGAGGGGCAGGAAGACTAATGCAGGGAGAATTTGGAGTTCCGGGTCCATGGCGTCCTTGTTCCTCGTGGGGTGTGTAGAGGTGAGCGTTTTCCCTTCGGGATTCCTGTTTCCGTCATGTTTTTATCCTTGGTGAATCCGCCCCGGAAAAGGTGGCAGATTGGCCTGTCATAATAGTGTGGGTGGTACATTGTCTCCCGCCTGTCTGTTGGCGGATACCGCCAAGCTGTTTGTTTGTACCGCCATGGCGGTCGGAGTGTTAAAGTAGCTGTCTTTGTTAGCGGTTTCCGCCACGGTCGTAGTTGCAATTTTTTTACTGCCGGCCTGTTGCCGGTATTACCACCACTTTAACACCGACCGCCAGGGTTGTAATGACCACCATAGACATTTAAATATTTATGTGTCGTCTAAATAATTTCGTCCATCAAAATGTCAACACTAAGAAGGTTAACATTCGCACATAGGTACACTATAACCATTGATAATCCACACAGCAGAAAATCAATCTGTCTGGGAAGGAAAGAGGAGGAAGTAAAGAGAGCCCAAGATTATTTTTCCTGCATTCCAAATTTCCCTACAGTGTATCCCAGACAAAATGCTATGGTCACAAACCATGCATCAACCCATTTGTGCCCTGTATTGCCCTGATGCACTGGTCATAAGCTGTGCATCGGCGCCAATGCATTGCGGCTAAGTTGTTGTGCGCTAATCATGCGTTGGCAATTTCTATATTGATGCATCAGAAAAAAATGAGGCATTTGTAAAAAATGGGTGAGATGTACCCTAGTCAATGTAAAACATGAAATGTAAAACAAACACTAGTTATGTTGCACAATTCTTATACCCTGCCACAAGGGCCAATTCTAAAGTTAGTGGGTTGCAATTACAGCTGAAATCTCAAAATGTAGGGGCATTTCCATACTTAACCTACAGAATTGTCCACGGGTTGCTAACAAATATTCAAAACACATAATTTGGAATGCTAAGCTGCAAATCTCTTCTTTAATAGTTGTATGTTTACTCCTCAATGTATGCTGCACTGTGCTGCACATATACACAGATTGATATGTCTCATGAATATCTTCATGTGCAGATCTGGATGTTCTTCAGTTAAAATTAAGGGGCAGATTTATGAAAAGTACAGCGCCACTTTTCTTCCACTCCTTAGAACCCCCCCTAATGCCACTATGTTTGCGCCATACTAAAATATGGCGGACCATGATGGTAGTTAGTGGTACTAGCATGAGAATTTTTTACGCTAGTCCAGTGTTTTGCAGGTTTAGTGTCAAAACTTCTGACGCTAATCCTGCAAAACACCCAGAGGCCCATTGAAAACAATGGAAGCCTCCTTTTAATGCCTGCTCTGAGCAGGCGTTATAAGTGCCAAAAATAATTGGCACAAGGAAATCTCTTAGATTTCCTTGCACCATTTTTTCGTGCCACCTAATGGGGAAGCTCTCCCTTTGCATTCATTATGCCTTGCGCAGGGATTATGTAACACAAAGAGTTGCAGAGTGGTGCAACGCATGCATTGCACCACTTTGTAAATATGGTGCAGCGTTTTTGGCCTTCGAACGCTACATTTGCTATAAAAATGACACTAATGTGTCGTTAGAATAGGGCTAGGCCTTCCTAAATCTGGGCTTAACATTTCACATGCTGAGAAGCAATGTAGCCTTACACACAGTTGGAATGTACAACAACTCAATTCTACTCATCATTCACTAACTAGTACCAGTACACACTTAGATGTCTTTTATGATGATAGATAAGGTATAAGGTATACATCTGTCTTTTTCCATCATAACAACACTTAGGTGCTCCTATGGTCTAATATGTCACCCATGTTTCATGGTACACTGAAGTCTGATTTTATTGTGGCCAGGAGACATTCTTGAGTCAGGCCTCAGGCATGTAATAATGTGTACATATAAACTCCTGCATTCAGGGAGGTCATGCCTGCTAGCGTACTAGATGTGTTGAATAATCTGGGAATATTTAGGCATGTGTAGGAGCTGCAAGGTACTTTTGATATACTGGGATAGCAATTTTAAATGCTATGTCCTCATTTATGTCTCCCAGGTGGACATTTTCTTTTCACCAGGGGTGAGGTTGACACCTTCCAGTACCAGTAAGTGTCATAAGTACATGTATGCACTATTTTCTTGTCTGTGCATGTTCTTTGTGATATGTTACAATGTGATATGTGCTGAGAGGTAACACTCAGTGAAAACCAATCACCTACCAGTCTGTAACTCCAAACTGAATCTGCCTACAGATCCTTTAGTGATGATACCTGAGTAAAATATCTGATACTGTCATGTGTACGTAAGCAGGCCCACAGTAACTAAACATCTCTACGTGTTTTAGAGAGTGTCACATCTCCAGTCATGTGGCTTTGGGCACATGGCACATCATGTGGCACAAAGTCTACATGTGTTCCACTGAAACGTATGAAATTGTACAACAAATAACAGACACCCAGATTTTCTGGAGTTAATGTGGTAGCACAGTGCTTCCTTTTTTGCTAAGTAGGTATGAGCAGGGATATTTCGTACATGTCCAACTTAATGAATGACACAGGGCCAGGTTATGTGTTATATTTCTGCACAGGCACTGTTCCCAAACATGGACAGGAAAGGTGTGATGGAATCTGATTCACACAATGAGTGATCTTATTATATATGTGTCATCAAAAGGCAGCATAAGGACTTCAGACATGTTGCATGCGTTTGCGCTCTCCTGATGAGACATTTCAGTTTAACTGACCACAAGGGTGTACTAACATAACTGCTGTGTGACGCAAATTAAGTATTTATAAAACAGAACTGTCCCTGTAGTAGTATGAAAAAATTAAAGGAGAAAATGTAAACACACAATACAATGACATGAGGGTTGTTCTCACAATCTGAGCAAAATTGTATAAGATAGTAGCAGCATATTTGTTCGCTGAATAAACAACATATTCTTAAATATGTGTTTGGGCCATCACATGCAACACATGACATGCCTACATGTGTGTCTGATCATATGTGTTAATTATTCTATGGACATATATTTATTCACTGTGTTAGCCTATCACAAGGTATTTATGCTTTAATCCATCCTCAGTCGTAGTTGATCCTCCCTGAGAGTTATGGTGCAATGGTCCATGCATCAGGAAATAGATTGTTTTAGGTCAGATAAGTAGTCCAAAAAGCATACAGACACTTCTGAGATGCTATGTAGATTTAATGATGTTTGCATCCAAATTAAGATCTGGGATAATATGTGTGTATGTATGCTTCTTCAAGTATGGCATCTAATGATTTTCACTGCAAGTCTGAAGTTGGAGATGCCTCTTACATTTCTGTTCAATTGCTGCTCTTCAGTGTTAGTACGATTCTCCACTCATGGTCTACCGAAGGTGCATGAAAACTCCCTATCCAAATATTAACTATGGGACAAAGAGTAAGTGAAGGCAGCAATGTGTCCAGACTTGTGTTACTCCCCATGTAGTCTGCAAGGCCACACCAGAAGGCCTGAACTGTATCTCCTTATCCACTTAAACATATGTGGCTGATCAATGACCAGCACATTTAAATAATTCAACTCTAATTCCTATATTTGGTGAAACAGGCCCATGTGTCTAAATGTAAATATGGTCATCAGGATGATTGTGATTTTTGGTCCTATATGATATGGTATTTATGTAATTTTTTAGTAATGTCACTAATTCTCACCCTAGAAAACATGACATGTGACAAGCAACGTAGATACGAGATGAGGTGTAAACGTTTCCATCATGTGAGCAAATGTATGAACAGGTTAATACAATCCCTGCAATGGCCACATCTGCCAGGGGTCCAGGAGCCACCAACCAACACCCCAACCACCTATTCCACCAGCTACCCCTGCTGCCAAATAGCTAAGACACACGTGGACCAGGAGGCCTCACAAGAGGTAATCGGTGTTCAACTTCACCATTATTCATGAACTGGGAAAAATCAAGCACAAACTGGACACTATACAGGAGGATCATGGCAGTCTGCAAATGTGCATGACGAACCTAGAGGGGGCAGTGGACCAAATCTCCCAACTGATTTGAACATTTGAAATTTCATTTTTTATCTTAGCTATATATTTTAGGGGGTCATTCCGACCGTGGCGGTCGGCGGTGAAGCGGCGGTAAGACCGCCAACAGGCTGGCGGTCTTTTTTCATGTATTCTGACCATGGCGGTTACCGCCATGGCCAGCCGCCGCTTCACCGTTCCGACCGCCACGGCGGTAACGACCGCCGGGCTGGAGACCTGGGTCTCCAGCCCGCCGGTCGTCACATACCGCCGGCGGGATTCCAACCCGCCTAACCCCGGCTTACCGGTTTGGGACCGGCATGAAATCCATGGCGGTAAGCACTATCAGTGCCAGGGAATCCCTTCCCTGGCACTGATAGGGGTATCCCCCACCCCCAACCCCCAACCCGACTCCCTCCTCTACCCCCCACCACCCCTGCCACCCCAAAAAGGGTGCAGGACCCCCGTCCCCTACCCCGATCCCCAACATATACACACACATACACGCACGCATTCATGCACATACACACCCCCCCGCATTCATGCACGCATTCATGCACATACACACACCCCCCCACATTCATGCACATACACACATCCCCCAGCATTCATGCACGCATTCACACGCCCCCTGAACATACACACACGCACACCCCCATGCACGCACACAACACACAACACCCCCCACCCCCCTTCCCTAACGGACAATCACCTTACCTGTTCCTGGTGATCCTCCGGGAGGGAACGGGACCCATGGGGGCAGCTCCGCCGACACCGCCACGCCAACAGAACACCGCCACAGCGAATCACAGATAGTGATTCGCTCGGCGGTGTTCTGTTGGCGTGGCGGTGGAGGTGGAGCTACCTCCACTTCCCCGCCTGCCGCCAGTATGGCTGTTGGCGGCGCTTCGTCCGGAAACGGGCAGAGCGCTGCCAACAGACAGAATGGTCCGTGCGGAAGACCGCCAGCACTGGCGGTCTTCCGTAGGCGGTCCCTCAGTGGTCTATTGAAAAGACCGCCGAGGTCGGAATGACCCCCATAGTATTTTAGTTGCTAAAATGTTAGTTAATTGATAGATTAGGTTTAAGTAAGATAGGTTTTAGAATTGTAGATATTTTATAGGTACTAGTTTTTATATTTGTATATGTTTATAAGGTTTTAGTGGGTGGGGGATAATGTTTAGCCTTTGTTGTAATATATACACATATATATATATATATATATATATATATATATATATATATATATATATATATATATATATATATATGCATATACATACAAAAACAATATTTGTTTAGATATTAATGTGGTGTTAGTTTATGTACAGGTGTACTTTATGTTAGTATTGTGTGACTCTATGGGGGTCATTCTGACCCTGGCGGTCACCGACCGCCAGGGTCAATGACCACGGAAGCACTGCCAACAGGCTGGTGGTGCTTCCTGGGCCATTCTGACCGCGACAGTAAAGCTGCGGTCAGAAAAGGGGAACTGCTGGTTTCCCGCCGGTTTTCCGCCGGTTTCCTGCCGGTTTTCCTCCGGTTTACCCCTGGCCCAGGGAATCCTCCATGGCGGCGCTGCTTGCAGCGCCGCCATGGGGATTCCGATCCCCTTCCCGCCATCCTGTTCCTGGTGGTTTTTACAGCCAGGAACAGGATGGCGGGAACGGGTGTCGTGGGGCCCCCTAACAGGGCCCCATAATGATTTTCAGTGTCTGCTTTGCAGACACTGAAAATCGCGACGGGTGCCACTGCACCCGTCGCACCCCTGCAAATCCGCCGGCTCCATTCGGAGCCGGCTTCCTCTTTGCAGGGGCTTTCCCGCTGGGCCGGCGGGCGATCTTCTTGAGATCGCCCGCCGGCCCAGCGGGAAAGTTGGAATCACCGCCGCGGTCATTTGACCCCCTATGTGTGTTAAAAGGGGATGGAGGATGTTTAACATGTCCTTAGTAGTTGAGTTAAAATAAGATAATTTAAGTTAGATTGAGGTAGTATTTAAGATGGTTATTTTAGGATACATAGCTGTAGTTAGACTAGGAGTGAAGTTATTTTAAGGCAGTGTTTAAGTTACGTATTGTAGTTTAGGACGATTACATTCTTTACATGACAATATGTTTAGTAAAGATTTTTCTACTTTCACAAACAGGTAATTATTCGATCAATGTGAGTTTATACTGTCAAGAAACATGCGCTTGAATCTCACTGTAAGGTAATCATTGCTACATCATATACGCTTGTCTGTGCCAGTGTGTTAGTTGTTGTTGTTACACTTCAGGTGCTTGTTTGTACCATTGGTTTAGTTGTCATTTTGATATTTTGAATTCTGGTAAAATGTCAACTTGGCAAGCATTATTTCTGCATCTTGTATGACGCCTGAAATCATGGGCAAACCTTTAGCCAAAAAATGGTCTAGCATGTGTATAAAAGGCCAAACTCTATCAAGAACTTCAGAAACATGCAGGACATCGTTGGGTGCAGTTTGGGTGTGGTCTATTCCAACCACGCCTAACCGATGTGAGCCTATACACGTTGAGTCTCCCATCTGTGAACATCTACCTATATCAGGTGCGGTGCTCTAAAGAAGTCCACATAAGCTCCAGCACTCCTGACAAGTCCAAGCATGCTCTGGCACTCAATCTGATAAGAAAGAAAAAGAACAGGTTGTTCAGATATCTCCAAGGAACCAAGGTAACAAAGAATAATAGAATTCCAGCAGTAGGGATTTTGTTTGCCAGGACACATTGCTGTGAGTAACCACGCTTTCCTGCTAAAACTCTTCTCCTCTCAACTTTTAATTTTACTAATCTCTGGATCTCCCCAAAGTCAAGGAAAGTGCCACACTATCAGCAGTTGTTTTGTGCAAAAGAACTACTACTATATTTGTATTGTTGTGATGTGCAAGAACTATTACATTATTTGGTTGATGATGTCTAAATAACTATTACAAAATTCATACTGTTGATGTACACAGTGCACTCCACCCTAGATAAGAAGTGATGTAGCTGCTTCAGACTTTTTATAAAGATCAAAATCCAGGAAAGTTGATAGTCCTTCATAAACCAAATACCACTTGATAGGAAATCATTGTCTAGTTGGTGGAGAGTAACTAAAGGCAACTCAGCCCACTCCACAAGGCCTTCTAGTTGTTCACAGGTCAACAGCAGGTCTACAAGGCAGAGACAACTACATCCTGGAAAGCCCTCCTTCTTGAACCTTACCTGAATTTCCAGCGTAAATTCTAAGATCCCAAACGATAGGTAGGGTGCTAGGAGGTGGGTCCCTATCAGCTCTGCAAAGTTGTGGTGCAGCTTACAGGTACGGGTATACCACAGCCCCTAACGTTTAACTCACAGCCCATAACAGATACTCAGCCACTGTAGCTATGTGTGTGAAAGAGTTACACCATATATCATTTGGATGTTTTTGTGATAACAAATTACAGGATACTGGCTGTGCTAGGACACACACAGCAAATTAGCATGTAGCTACTTGTTGTTCACTGCTTACAACTCATGTCTGTGACCCCTACCTGCCTGGAGAACATCAATATAACTTGGCATTGTGTATTTGCTAAGTGTGGTACTACATGCAAGTAACTTGATCTATCAACTTGGATACAAGATTCTCAAATTTCCCCTTGGCCTGTGGAAGATTTGCTTTGTTCCTGGGTCTGTGATCTGGGTACAAATCAGTTATAAGTGTATATATTGTATAACTGATATCATGTGTAGCCCCTGATGGATAGAGGTACATATAAGTCCTAAGTATCCCGCTGGACATTTCAAGAGCAGTTATCATTACTTCATGGACTAGTAATAATTTAAAGTTGTATTTCATGCATACTGACATCCAAAGTGTTTGACTTATCTAGTACATCCCTGTGCAGCATAGCTATGATGCTAAATCCAAAGGAGTGTAGCCATGTAAACCTGCATATTATCAGATGTTTAGGGTCTCTTACGTGTAAGCATTGATGTAATCATATGTGGTTGTTGGGGTTTTCATGTTCCCAG
Organism: Pleurodeles waltl; assembly: GCF_031143425.1. NCBI lineage: Eukaryota > Metazoa > Chordata > Amphibia > Caudata > Salamandridae > Pleurodeles > Pleurodeles waltl. The sequence continues at coordinate 1,572,588,150 of NC_090444.1, forward strand.
AGATAGTTATTTGTGGATGAAACAAACATATTAATTTGAGTAACAACAGAAAAATAGATAGACAGTAGAGGATGTCCAGACAGAGTTCATTTTGGAGATAGGTCATGCATCATGTAGATGTGTAGGGAAGGTAGGCCATTACACATGTACACAGGTGGGTACATTTAACAGCTGCACAAAGAAATATTGTCAGTTGTGGGTAAAAAAAGAGGTAGCATGATGAGAGACACATAATCAATGTGGAACTGTCCTGGGGGGGCACAGACAATGTTATCTGGCAGTTCTTCTATGAACATTGGAGAAAAATGCATATCTTCATCCTTTGATGGGTGTTGTGCCTCCCCTGCTGTTGGTGGCATTTTCTCAGGGTGATCTGAGGCACAGACTCACCAGAGGCAGAAAATGTGGCTCCCCTGTCCTTAGCAGCATTTGTTTGAGCCATTGATGCAGCCAGAAAGTCCTTGGCAAGAGTGTGGTGGTTGGCTAACAAAGCAACAATGTTGCAATTGAGGTCACCTATTGTTGTTTTGTAGGAGCCGAACTTCCACTCCATTGATTGCATGATGTTACAAATTGCCCCCACCTGAGTGGCTACTTCACTGGTGTCAAAAGTAGAGGGCTGATCTTGTTTCCTTCTGCCTCATAACACCAGCAGTGTCAGCTGGGGACTTACCCATACTATGGAGGCACTTTAGGTGCTTTATAGCCTCAAATCAATCCTCATTTGTAATGAGGGACCTATGGACTCTATCTAGGCAGCAGCAGTTTCTTTATTGGGGCGTAAGGGGCATTGGTCTGCCAGCTTCACCTTTCAAGGCCCCAGAAACTGGAGAGGGCACCACCTGGCAGGGCAGGAGTCTCAGCAGAGAGTCCAGGGGCTGGCAGGAGAAGTCTTTTATGGCCATGAGACTTTAACAACAGGAGGCAAGCTCAGGACAAGCCCTTGGAGATTTCTTCACAAGCAGGAATGCACAATAAAGTCCAGTCATTGTCCCCTTGCACAGGAGAAGCAGCAACTGCAGGATAGCTCCACAAAGCACTGTCACAGGTAGGGCAGCACTTCTCAGCTCTTCAGTGCTTCTCCAGGCAGAGGTTCCTCTTGATGTCCAAAAGTGATCTACTTTTTCAGGGGTTTGGGTGCTCTTCTTCTACCCATTTTGGCCTTTGAAGTAGGCCTACTTCAAAGCAAAGTCTCTCTTGTTTGTCAGATCCTGCCTTGCTCAGGCCAGGCCCCAGACTCACAGACCAGTGGGTTAGATACTGCATTGTGTGAGGGCAGACACAGCCTTTTCAGGTGTAAGTGACCACTCCTCCCCTCCCTCCTAGCACAGATTGCTCATCAGGATATGAAGGCTGCACCGCAACTCCCTTTGTGTCACTTTCTAGGGAGAGGTGCAAATAGCCCAACTGTCAAACTGACCCAGACAGGGAATCCACAAACAGGCAGAGTCACAGATTGGTTTAAGCAAGAAAATGCCTACTTTTTAAAAGTGGCATTTTCAAACACACAATCTAAAAACCAACTTTACTAAAAGAGGTATTTTTAAAATGTAAGTTCAGAGGAACCGAACTCCACATGTCCATCTGCTCCCAAAGGGAATCTACCCTTTAATCATGTTTAAAGGGAGCCCCCCTGTTAATCTGTGAGAGAGATAGGCCTTGCAACAGTGAAAGACAAATTGGGCAATATTTTGCTGTCAGGACATATAAAACACATTAGTGTATGTCCTACCTTAAACACACACTGCCCCCTGCCCCTGGGGCTACCTAGGACCTACATAAGGGGTGTCTTACATGTAAGAAAAAGGAGGGTTTGGGCCTGGCGAGTGTATACACCTGCCAAGTGGAATTGCCTATTACATTCTGCACACACAGACACTGCAGTGGCAGGTCTGAGCCATGTTTATAGGGCCACTAATGTGGGTGGCACAACCAGTGCTGCAGGCCCACTAGTAGCATTCGATTTACAGGCCATGTGCACCTCTATTGCAGTGTATGAGGGACTTACCAGTAAATCAAATATGCCAATCATGGAAACCCAATTACACATACATTTTACATAGGAGCACTTGCACTTTAGCACTGGATAGCAGTGGTAAAGTGCCCAGAGTAACAAAAACAGCAAAAACAGAGACCAGCATACATCAGCAACCTGGGAAACAGAGGCAAAGCATTAGGGGAGACCACACCAAGGATGCCAAGTCTAACAATGATGTTATGTCCTGAGTACCTGGGGGCAACAGGCTTTCCTCTTTGGTGGTCTCGGTCAGTACCATTGCTGGTCCACTATGGACTGAGGCATTATGACAGTTCTTTTTTTGTTGGTTGAACACCTGGGCCTCTAAGTCCTGCCCAAGTGCTGCATGGGCCTCTGTTGAATAGTTTGCTCATGTTGCGGCCTAGATGATAGGGATTGTTTGTAGTTTGGTTTGACTTTGTCTTCATCTTAATACTTCTTTCATTGTGGTAGGATTTTGCTGGGGGGAACTACCTGTTGTGTGGGTAGTAGAAACTGAAGGTTGTAGCAGTGGCTGCAGGCCCTGAAAGTTTCTGTTACTTGAGTAAATGGCTAATTCGGTGGTTTTCAAGAAGGTGAACTTTGTGTACTTTTTTAGCTGGAGATCGGCAATACAGCATTTTTTTGCTTGTTCTGAGTTGTCATTGGCATTGAGGCTTACTCCTTCCTTATCTGCTTCTATCTTGATGAGCGAATGGGCTGACTGAGTTTTGGAGTGGTTTGCTGATTCTTGGGATTTCCTCTTCTGCTTTGCTGCTGCAGTTTTGTTAGGAGCTTTTCTTGTTTTTCTTGACCGCATAATTCCTTCCCTCTGTTGCTTTCTTGAGCTTTTTGGTAGTTCTTGTGTAGTGGATTTTTGGACTTACTTGGTTGTTGGGCCTAATACGTCTAATTCACCTGATGGAATGTGTAGGGCGCTGTGAAACACCCCTTGGCACAGTGCTGCCCAGCCACTCCCGACTAACTTCAATTAATGTTAGGTAGGTGGTGGTGGGAGTGTAAGGGGAAAGGCTAGTGGCTGAGGCAAGTGAGGCTCACCAGGCCCCCACAAGCCACACCCAGCATAGCCGGGCCACCTCTGCGATGGTCCAGGGCACACCATTCGCGGTGACTGCCTACAGTTACTACACTTGCCTACTGCAGCCGCCTGGCTTGTGGGATCTGCTGAAGGATCTCCAGTCCGTGCTCAGAGTTACTATTCACCAGGTTTCAAGGTTAACAGAAGAGATCAGAATTGCTGTCAGTAAGATCAAAGTTGTTCCTGGGGTTGCTCAAAATATTCCATGTACCATGAGTGTTCCAGAGTGTTCCAAGTGTTCCAAGGTTTCTGAGGTTGAGAGGATCAAAGGACAACCGAGCGAACGCTGATCCAACTGGGCATGTTCTCACTCAAAGAACATCCTTCTGCCTCTTGCCCCATCTAGTCCAACTGCAAAACCTAGCCAAACCCTGGGGTCTGGGCACTGTGCAGGGGCATATGATGGGAAGGTTCTCGTATGGACTTCACTGAAAGGGAGATGCTGGAGGGGGGATTCTGTCACCCAACCCAGCTGATCCAGGTCAGGGGAGGGCTCAAGAACCCTGGGAAGCATCAAGGCCTTGTGAGTCCGTGGCCCTGGTTAATCAACAATACAGCTGCAGTGTTATTGCAGGTAGCCCCTCCCTGGCTCACACTAGTTCCACCGGCAGGTGGATGGCCTGACTAGGCAGGGCAAGGCAGGTAGAAGTGGCAGAGTAACGGGGCAACAGCGAATGACCGGCACCCACCTCAACCACCTAACATGTCTCCCCTGGTCCCTCTGACAGCTGAAACAACAGGTTGGAGGCCTGAGGACTGCACTGAGGGGGGGGACGGAGGTGAGCACTCAACAGTGACTAGACCTGGGGAGAAGCCAGGAGCTGGGGACAAGCTGGCCAGCCTGGTACCTGGATTTGAGGGTCTGGGGTGTGCCTGGGATGGGCTGAGAGTCAGACTGCGGTCTCAGGTCCCCTTTTTACGGTCCCTGGTCTTGTAAAATGCCGTAACACACCACCGCACTTGTGTGTGGACTGCACCAACTGTTCCTGGGGTTCTGCTTCCACGGCTCTGCATCCACTCAGTTCATGAGAAAAATCTATATTGGAAACATAAGAACTATTTGGCCCTTCATACCTGCACAGCCAAGGTTTAACATGGTAAGATAGCTCATTAAGTTAATGTATATGCCTGCTGTAACACTCTGACTGCAACATCTATACATAAGCTGGAATCCTGGGATAGTGCTCAGTGTATTCATGCACATTTTGCAGTTCTAGATAGCTACAGCCGTAGGTCATCTTCAGCACTCAACAGCACATAACATGAAACTATATGATACTGTACAGCAGTGGCGGCCGATAATTTTAAGAGGGAGGGTGGGAAGCACACTCACACTTATTCATTCACACATGCACGCACGCACATCCATTCACAACACTCATCAACATTCAAACATACATGCATGCACCAAACATTCATTTAAAAAACACACACACACACTTACCTTCAGCTCAGAGGTCTCTGGATTGTTGGGACTGCTGCCTTCCCTCACTGGCTGACCTTAGGTCAGCCAGTGAGGGAAGGCAGCAGTCCCAACTTCGTCACAGATTGGGATGGGGTCAGTGAGACTTCTGACCCCTCCCCACTCTGTGACGAGGTGTCTCTGATTGACACTCTCCCTGGGCGCTTAAGGGCTTAATCCTGAAGCGCCCAGGTCAAAGTCAATCGGTGATGCTTCCCCTCATCACCAAGGGGAAGGGCCTAGGCACCTTTGCTGAGCTGAGGAGGTCATGCCCATAGGATCTGTGACCTTTTCAGCCCAACAAAGTTCAGCTCAGGCAGCCAGGAGTTTGCGCAAATCGCGCATGTCTTGCTCCTGGCTGCCTGATCTGAACATGAAGAGTGTCTGTCAGGCTTACCTTTGTTCAGCCTGACAGGCACTCTTCATGAGGGGCAAAAGGTGGTGGGGCGTGGCACCTCCGCCCTAAAGGACGGGCTGCAGCTGCTGTACAGTGATAAGAACGCCATTAACTTATATTTGTTAAAACAGTTTTTTTTTTTAGTTCTGGGATGTTTCGTTTGAACACCTTGAAAACACTATTTTTCTACTTTAACGTACTGAAACATCATCATTTCATGACAGTTGTTATTTTTGGTCACTATTTAAAATGACACATAATAATTGTGTTTTTACTTCTTTTCTTGAATTTAAAAAAAAATTATTCTTTATCGATTACAATCACAACCTATCTCTTACCACAATTTTAATATTATATGATCGTTGTAACATAGGTGCAAAATTATTCCCATTTATCTAATTGAATCGTTGCTGTATGTGCCTAGCTGATTTAGGCTTTGGTTGCTAGTGTGGGGTGCAATTTGCCACACCAACACCCATACCCTGGGGTTCTATTAACTGGGGTGATAAACAGTACCCATTACAAGTTATCTCTACTGGGGCATAATATGTAGATTTCAGTATCTTAGTTTCCATTTCGTCTCACATAGATATGGTTTGGTCTGTCTTCTCTGTAGGGCTGAAAAAGCAAAATTATCCGACCAATCTGAGTGACCATTTCTTTGCACAAACCATAAACCAAAATGCAAATGCCTCTTGCTGCTTAAATACCAAGTGTTTTTGATTTTGTAGGTACTCATTTTAGCACATTGTTCATCCTGCCCATGTTCAAACTTGTGCATAAAAATCTCAACAGTAGTAACTTATCCCAATGAGCGATGTAACTGGTTAAGTATCATACATTTGATCTCTTTCTGTACACAATGTTCTCTTTGTAAAAAATCCAAAGTTAAACACCACAAAGGAGCCAGACACTTTCGTTTCAGGAATAAATACTATCATTCTATAGAAACACCACTGAAATTGGGTTTCATTAAACCGGAAACAGAAAATAATATTGTTCAAAAGAACAGTAGTTGTAAGAAATCTGAGAAAGAGATGAATGGGTTAATCTAGCTTTAAGGCTAATAAAAGAGGTTGGGGAGTGTCCAAAAGGAGTGTGGTGAAACATGTAACTAGCAATCATATACAGGTGGCATGGCTTGTGTAATTAAGGATGCAGCCTAATGAATGTGGTCTGGAGCCCTGTACTTGACTTTTCACCTCAACATAATATAGTCCCTCTCTGTACATTTTTCAACATCTGTTCAATAAATAACTGGGCTGTAAAAGGAGGAAAGGTTTTCTCATTCACTCCTGTGCTCCCCATAATACTTTCCACTGCTGTCTCTCACTATACATAAACTTAAGTCACCTATAGTAATTTTCTCTCCACATCTCTCTTTTCTGAAATCCCTAAATGTGCATTTCTCGCAGTTCATCTTCTTCTGTTCAAGACTTTTTCACTCTGCCCTTATATATGTGCCTCCTCATGTGTTTAACTTCCCCTTTCCCTTCCTCGTCAGTCTCTCTCTCTCTCTCACACACACAGGCACAAGCACCGCACCACACACACCACCCTGTAACATAGCGTTTTCTTCTCCTACATTTCAACAGCTGATTATTCCTTCTTTACTCTTTTGCTATAGAATGCGCATTGCAACTGGCAAATTTATTATTATGACTCTGTGCGCTCTTCAGCAAAGCCAAGGATTGGAGGAGCACAACTGAGGACCCACTGCCAGCCACTGTGACAAACTCACATTGTCGTCAGCTCTAGTGCTCTCAATAGGGCCCCATGATGAACACCCATCCTCACTTTGAACTAACTCAGATACCTGGGACCTGATTATAATTCGGGAGGTGAATTACGACTGCTTGAGAATGGGCTGATGTCCTCAAATCCACTTTTCCTGGGTGTCTGAACACGGGACATGACTTTTGTGTTAATTTCAGCAAGAAAAATTCCAAGAAGATTTGACTGCAGTATCCAGGCCTCGTCCCATGTTATTTATGTTATTTTCTGGCAGATGACGTCTTTGCAATGCTTCCCACTGTCAGATCCTAACTTCCCTTTCCTTGCCCAGCTTCCCAGAACCGCCTCCATATCTTCTACCCCACACAGATGCAAAATAATTCTTTCACCACCTGCTCAGTGCACGTGATTAATATGTGTTAAACTTAGCATACTTGAAAATTCAGTGTAGACCCACGCAATAATTTCCCATTTCAAGGGGGCTTAATGTACTTGCATGGCACTGGTGTAGATTTACCATATAGTAACAGGAAACTTTCATGCCATTTTACGACCTAACCAGTACCATGCATCTCAGAATTAATGTCCTATAAGTGACTCAGATGGTTTGCACTATGAGTTATGGGTTGGATGATAAAAAATCTACTGAAACTTTATTTTTAAAAAACGAATTATATGGAATGCAAAATTAAGTAAAACATGTCAAATATAAACAGGGATTGCATCACTGTCGTGGATTACTTTAAGAGATTTTGCAATCATAGTCGGGGAGTTGATGCTTGTTTTTGTGTGTAAAATAAAGGCAGTGAATGTAGAGCCATGTGTTAAAGCCAGTTTTCCATTCTCCGCCATGGAATACAGAACTCCAGTGCCCGCCTGTGACGTGCCTCTGCTGCTTTGTTTTCTGTATCGCCAAACCACCACAAAGATCTAGGTCACAGGCACACATGAACAGACAGCTGAAGCTTGCCATAGCCGCGGCTGGTGCAGAGCTGAATCGGCTATCTGAGCCCTCTTGGCCCAGGTGCCACTGCACTGGTAGCTATGGTACACTGGTACACAGGTACCTATGACCCCCGAATTGCATCAGCATAGGGAAAGTTATTCATGAGGAAATGTAGGGTTATAGATGTGTTTGTGAGTGTAGATACATGCACCTTTGCTCCTAGAAAGTAAACCAATATGCATATTTTCAGTATATTAATGGGGAAGAACAAGCCCCACACTCAAGAATGCTGCATGGAAAGAACAGAGACAAAAATGTTGAATGTGCAATTGATGATTTGGTTGAAAATCTAAATGTGTAAATTTTACACATGCAATTACTCGTGGAAATCTGTTGATGCCATTGATTTGCAGAGTGCTCAAACATTGAAGTAGTTTATGTGAGCACATTTCTGAATTTGAGAATCTGGCAGACAGAGGGCAAATGGGTACCTGTTGAAGGTACATGAGTGTATCCCATGCTACATAAAAGTATCTAATGTACTAACATTACTTCCACACAGAACACAACATTTAAATGCAGGGCTGTGGGAAAGTCATCTTTTTTGGCATGATCACCCCCATTTTGTACTGATACTAGTGGTTACTGACTCTGAAAGTGCCCTGAGCCCTGATAACCACGCCCAGGTCCAGTGCTCTGTGTAAAAGGTATATGGTAATGGGTGCAATTACAATTGGTTCAGACTACCTACCTGTAAGTCCCTAGCATATGGTATGGCATGTAGGTTTAGAGACCCCAGTGGATTTAATTCACTTACTTGTGCACTGCTGTGGTGCCTATTGTCATTTTGGAGCCATAAAAATACTATTATGTCTAAACTCGACTTTGGAATTAAAACTACTTCTAACATCTATAACCACCTTTTTATTACAATAAGCCACCCCTAATATCTGCCCATAAACCCCAAGTGTAGGGTGCCTTGTAATAAGAGGCAGGGATATTATAAAATATGCTTCATATTCACTGGGGAGGAAAAAACTGCCAATTTTGTTTTTCTCTATTGTACTGCTGCTAGCACCATAGGCTAACATGGAAAGGCTTTATTAAACTGTAATAAAGTCTAGCTTTTGACAGGAATGACTTACAATGGCAATTCAAAGTATCAAAATAATAGTTACAATAAATACAACAACTGGACAAGGTCAGGTTCATTATAACTGTTGCAGGAAAGTAGTTTTAGAAATTGTTTTTCTGAAGTTATCTGAAACAGCCCTGTAGCAGGCTCCCCTGATTGGCCAGCCTTTGGCAGCCTGAGCCAGGCTGCTCCCTGAGAAAGTGTGAAAAGGACTGGGGCTGAAACAAAGGAGACAGCATTCTGGGGCAGAATTATGCCACACTTCCCAGGAAGTGGTTATCACAGAGGGTGTCAACTTGAACCTCATTTGTTGGGGGTGCTTCCCCCTTGCCAGCCCAGAATCTGGAATACATGTGGGAGAGCTGCACTGTACCTCAGTTCCTCGCTTGGAAACATCTGGAGAAGAAGGACTGCCCTGCTGAAGCCTTGGACTGCAGAAATAGAGGGCTGCACACAGCAGGATTGCACCTGCTGCGCTCTCAAAGCTTCACACAAGAGAACTTTGCCTGTCTTAAAAGATCAAGGAGTTGACTCCCTGATCAGCAACAGAAAGAAAAGTGCTAGAAGAAGACACCTGCACTAACTACCACAGGACAAGCCCCGCTGACAAGCTTCACCTGGACTTTACTTGAATTCACCAGGCACAATGTAGGAACTATAGTCCCCAAACCTCACAAGCAAAATCTGAGCTTATACACCCTTGGCTAGTGTTGTGGAAACTTCAAGACCCTCAAAGGACCTTTCAGAAGAAGCTTGGGAAATAGCTCCAGAAGAAGACCAGCTTGTCATCGAGAGTCAAGCTTCTAATTTTGAACCACAACTCTGCCTGACCACACTGGTTTGTCCCACTGAAAGCTCCGGAGCGCCTCACCGTCGACGATGAAGACAAAGACCTTCAGGAGTTCACTGAGGCATTGTGCTGCTGCAGACCATCAACGTCAAACCTAAATCCGGATCCGAGGACCCGATTGCTCAATGATGAGAGAAAAATCTAAAATAAAAAGTGACTACGTGCAAAGGTAAAATCTTGACCCTCTCCAACCACTTGTTGTATCTCACCTGCTCTCCATTGTAGAAAACATAAAACTTGACTTGTTCCCAGTCCAGTGAGACCAGATAGTCGCAGCTGCCACTTCTCACTTTTAGGTGCTAGAAAGTGTACTTTTGCATTTAATCTCTAAAATGTCATATCTCTGGTTCCTTACATTTGATCTTTGTCATTTTGGTGTCATTTTAGAGCTAAAAATATTCCCTATATGTATAAAGTGGTGTTGGATTTTTATTGTGTGGTGTGTCTTATTAACTGTTTTGGTGATGTTAAATGCTTTATACTCCTGTCTCCTAAATTAGGCCTGATTGCTCTTTAGCCGAGCTACCAAGAACTGAGCAATGATCAATTTATTGAGATTTGACTGGACCTCATTTGTGACTGTTGTGTTATTACTAGTAGTCGTTATCTACCTGCACTTACTAATAAACCACCTTCCAACAATGGTCATCTTTGAAGGCATCTCCTTAAATTTAAGTTGACCTCCAATCAAACACTGAAACTAAATTTACACCACAGTGATATTCTAGCTAATTGAAAAGGAAAGTACTATACAAAGGATAATAAAATAGAATTATAAAAAGCTACATATTATATTCATATACATACATATTCATGGTTTGTATGTTCTATGAAAATATTACATGTTAAGTCTTAACTATATAATTAACCAAAAATAGTAAGACATAGAAGAAAATAGTAGCACGATTCTTTAAGCTTAAAGTGGAGTGAATGACATGTTTAAGTGGAAAAAAAATCAGACTCTCTGCATACACACCATTCCGAAAACTGGCAGAATCTAAAGCACACATGGCCAGATGTATCATTCTTTCATGCAGCACAATGCAGCATCCACCTTGCTGGGCTGAGCTAAATGAAAGGGAAAGGACAGGAATGTGCTGCATTTACTATTGTATGGCACATACCCATCCTTTCCTAGCTCTGGCATACTTTTGTCTGCCTAGATCCAATGCAGGCACATTTTCATCATAGTGCGTTGTTGGCAGGACTGTTTTCATGTAGAGAGAGACACCTTCCTGCACGAAAACAATCCTGAGAGGCAGAATGCAACATACAGAGAAAGAGGAAAGAACATGTAGAAATAACATTATTTTTTCTCATTATGCCTCACCTGGGGAGGCATAAAATTTTGATGCATTCCCAGGTCTACCACTAATGGTAAATCTGGCAATGCACCAAAATCCATGGGAGTATGCCTAGAAATACTCATACTTCACACATAGAACACCTCCCCACTGCAGAGTAACCCAAGGCAGAGGCTTGTGCTGTTTTTCATTATGTTAGATTTATCAAGCCATGCAGGAATACGCAAGGTGGCCTTGCGCGGCTTGTGAACTCTCTTTTAGGTTTTGTGCCACCCTTGGGCACCCTTGCATGGCAAAAGGGCAACGTAAAACCTTGATGAATATGGCCCACAGTGTACTCACCATTTAAGGATATGCCACATGGTTGTGAGTTCAATACAATTTCATACTACATACAACCATAGAATGTTAAGATTTGGGTGTCTTTGGAAAATGGAACTTCCAAAAAGCTAGAAATTGTTTGGGAAATTACAAATACCCACCGCAAACTCACAGCCCATAATGCTTGTACTTGATTGGACCATTATAGTAGAGCAGAAAAAATTATAAAGTGGGCCAATTAATAATGTATCTGCAGGAGCACATACATGTATTAGATTGAACATTGTCTTATCATCGTAAAGACCTGCAGGGCATATTTAAGAAAGGCTTGCACCGCAGTTGCACAAAATGGTTTGATTCATCAGAGGCGCAAGTATTACTCCAAATCTATGAGATACTACATTTGCTGCGCAATGTTTTCTAGATTTGCATTGTACAAAGGCTGCACCTCAAGTAGCTGCACCACACAGATAGGTAGGTGTTCTTCCCCAAAAAACCCACAGAATACAAACACGCAAGGATGCAGCATGCAAAGCCCACATGTGCAATAAAATCCTGCGCATCAGTAAACCAGGTTTAAGAAATGATGCAGTGGCAGTGCTATATAAAAGCACTTTGGCAAGCTCAACTATGCTATGGGGGGTCATCATCCTCCAGCTAGGAGTAGCAAGGAGACCACCATGACCAAGTATGCAGCAAAGGAGAAGAGAGTGTGTCTCCCAACCGTAAATCTCCCTCATCAAGCCCTGGGAGGATGATATAATGAAGGCTCTATAGGCTCAGGAGGGAGTCCAGCATAGATTTGCTGCAGATAATTGGGCCAAGTCAGCTGTCACCAACTGCGAGGCCTGCCAACATTCCTCCACAGTTGAAACTGAAGGCTGTTCTACACATGCTGGCCTCTGGGTCATTCCAGGTCGCAATAGCAAGAGTGGGAGGAACATCTCAGCCATCCTTTTCTGCCTTCTTGCCAACTGTCCCGGATGCCATCATTCACCTCACACCACAGTACCCCCTCTTCCCCAAGACACAACCACAGTTGGAGACCAAGCAAGGCTTCTATGCCATTGCAGGATTTCCACATGTTTTGAGGGCTATGGACTGCACACATGCGCAATTGTTTCCCCAGGTGAAACAGCAAACCTCTTCCGCATTTGGAAACACACTTATTTTATCAATGTCCATGCCATTGTGGATCGCATGGGAAGGTTCCCCAATGTGCTAGCCAAATACCCGAGGAGAACACATGATGCATACATCTTCAGGCACAGCATCATAAGTGAGCGGTTCCAGAATGGGCAATGTGGGTATGACCTACTTGTTGGTAAATAAATCTGAACTGTACAATACAACAGCTAAAATTAAAAAATGTATGACAGAATAGCCATATCCATCTCTGTTGATGCAGCCAGGGCCATATGTATTCAGCGTGTGCTTCAAACTTTCAACATGCATTATGGTACATGCCTAATGCAATTCAATGACTTTGATAGGTCAAGGCACACAAAGCATCTTTGGGTGGTTTTCTATGTCAACAGCTGTAGGACAAAAGCTACCTTTTGCAAAAAGCTGCCTTGCTACACTGTGTGCATGGTAGAAGTCCCATGTGTGTTGTGTTGGTGTTTCTATTAAATTGTCATGGTTGGTAACATATGCCATCTATACCAAACAAGGGAAATCTGGGAATGTGTCCAATCAATATTGCCAACCAGCTAATGTGCGAGAAGGATCAATGACTGTTGTCCCTGAAGTCACTTCTGCTTACTATGCGTGTTTCATTCCATGACATACATAAATAGTTGACAATGCCTTTAAGGGTTATATATGTGCAGAAATGTGTCTTTTCATGCACAAACAGCAATCTGCATGCAACACAGGCACCTTTGAACCATAGTGCAAGGGTGCCTATGTCTGTGCTAACCAGCCCATTATGTGTCAGTGCAGACTGAAATGACAGGAAAGAGCTATGTGGACTAAAGATTTGTGTCTGCTTTTATTTTAAAGTCATAGTAAACGTCATGGTAACCACATCTCGTCTAATGGAACTATGGCGCAACAGGTTGAAATCATGTGTTCAGACCCATTGAGTAATATGGGACAATGCCTCTCATTAATCTGTTCAATTCAGACAGAAATGCAATGTGATGCAGTGTGGTGCATTAAGGGGACAGGGCTGGCATGCATATTTCCAAAACTAAACTAAACATATGTTTCAACACACACTTAAGCAGTGCCAAGCAGCTCAGCTAGTAGTCTTGCTGTGTTCTGCATCAGCAAAGTGTGTTACAGATGGCACACAGTGAAGTTTGGAACACAAACCAACAACTACAATACTTTGAAAAAACCTCACAATGTAGTGCATTTCACAAATATGGTAGCATGCATAAAAGCTGAATTTTGGACAAACTGATATTGTTTCAGATCCCATCAGATATAATGAGTGACAGGTACCTTGGACAAACAGGGATGGCCTCAAATCAGATTGACAAGGACAGTGTACTGAACACACTTTGATGTATGGTGTGAGGTTAGTTGTGGTAAGATGGCAGGAGGTGTTAAGAGGATGGGAGGAGGGTAGGGGATTGATGGTGTGCAAACAATTCGGTAGAGGTATTTTAAGGGATGATTTAAAATTCTATAATGGGATTGAGACCAAGTGGAATGGATGAGCTGCTGTTACCATTACATTAAGTCATGTACTTCCTTTGGAATCTTGGTGTCCCAGCCCTGGGCATAGCTCTCCCATGGCCAAGCATGGTGTGGTGGACAAAGGCCTAGATTCATCTGAACATGTAAAACCACCACTGGTAAAGCAAGCATTTATGCATTGGGGGATTTCCTAAAAAAATAATATGTGAGCCAATCCCTGGCCACATTATCACATACGCCACATCATGCTACAGTTGATAATTGATTCAATAGCCATGCATTGCACAGCAATGCAATTAGGTTGAAAGGCTATTTAAAAACAATATGAGCTGCTTACAATGTGCATTTAGCCAGAGCAATGTTAAATTGAAGATGTGTGATGATAACATCTGAACATCTGAAGTAGACCGAGATGCCAATCAAATTAAACTTGGATCAAAATTCAGGCAAAACTGTATGTGCATACACATTAACAAATTGCACTTGGTCACATTGAGTGATTTTGAAATGAAGTTACCTTTGCATGGAACCAGTTGTGTTCAAGTGCACAGTTGCGGGGACCACAAATCTTGGATCATCCTAAAGGGACACTTTACATAGAATGTGTGCCATTACATATGCCTGTGTAAGGGAATGCAGTGCTCTTGGACCACCAGACACACACAAAGACCTAAATTCAGAGTAGGTGTACTGCTACTAACATTGACATGAGTAAGACAGAGATCATATGTGTATATTTGCATTATGTTATTTGAACACAAACAATGAAATTGACTATTTTACCATGTCACACTGCATGAAGCCTAAAGGGTAAAAGCCCTTTTCCAAAGGTCTGTTGGTGTCTGACACCGTCACCCCGACCAACATCATGTTTGCTGAAACATGTGCATGATGATACCATGTGCAAAACATGTGTGCCTGTGGAAGACATACACAACATAAAGTGTACAATGTGTAACAGTGTGCACATGCTGAGATTGTGTGGGCTGCTACAGTGAGTTCAGCTTCAGAGCATCTACTACAGTCCGATTGGAGTGCATTTCCAAACATTGTGCGACGGCTGACTATGTGAACCACACTTCATGATGTTTGTTTGCCTCTAACATATGTGGAACACAGTATAGTCCACATATTAGTGTGTAAGTGTGAACAGATGTTCATATAGTAGGCATGGCCACACAGAGAGCGATACTCTCCCTCTGCCAGAGCTATGTCTGCAGGCAAATTACTAAAATAGATGCTATATCTTGCATTGGTTGCCTAGGATAAACACACTTTGAGGCAAGGATGCAACTGTTACATGCAGGAATGTCTGTGATTGTGATGGTGTGTCTTTCTCCTAACCAATATATGCTGTGAACCATGATGCTTCATAAATGTGTGTTGCTGTACACAGGACACAAAAAAAAATAAGAAGAAGACATCAAGGTCTAACTCCATGCAGTGTTATTGCTGGCAACGTATTATGTACGGAAGCTTTTGCAGGCTTGCCTAGTGTGGTCTCTTGGCAACTGCATAGATTTCCTCCTTATCTAAATGGCTATCCACATCGAAAGGTAAAATAAACTCTCTCAGGTGCACAGTTAGGTTATACAGTGATTTGCTATATATTGTGTCATAAGCTAAACACATTTAGCAAGGAGCATTGTGCATGCGCCACACATAATCTACCATGTGCAATCCATCAGTGACACATCTAATGGCAGGAGTCCAGACAGATAATCTGAATGTAGATATTGTGCATGATAAGGAATACAATAGTTTTGACCGTAGGCTTTGTGACCCTATATTTAAGTCAAACATCTGCATATTTCACAGCTAACTACATTCATCCAGGCATACTACAAATTGTCAAAATTGTCAAAACTTGGGAAAACATATATACATTTCAATATTTATTTGTCATCCATCAAAATGTCAACACTAAGAAGGTTAACATTCACACATAGGTACACTATAACCATTGATAAACCACACAGCAGAAAAGCAATCTGTCTGGGAAGGAAAGAGGAGCAAGTAAAGGGAGACCAAGATTATTTTTCCTGCTTTCCAAATTTCCCTACAGTGTATCCCAGACAATATGCTATGGTCAGAACCCATGCATCAACCCATTTGCGCCCGTATTGCCCTGATGCACGAGTCATAAGGTGTGCATTGGTGCCAATGCATTGCAGCTAAGTTGTTGTGCGCTAATCACACATTGGCAATTTCTATATTGATGCATCAGAAAAAAATTATGCATTTGTAAAAAATGGGCGAGATGCACCCAGGAAGTGATGCCTAGTCAACGTAAAACATGAAATGTAAAACAAACACTGGTTATGTTGCACAATTCTTATACCCTGCCACAAGGGCCCATTCTAAAGTTAGTAGGTTGCACTTACACCTAAATTCTCAACATTTAGGGGCATTTCCATACTTAACCTACAGAAATGTCCAGGGGTTGCTCACAAATATTCAGAACACACAATTTGGAAGGCTAAGCTGCAAATCTCTTCTTTATTAGTTGTATGTTTACTCCTCAATGTATGTTGCACTGTGCTGCACATATACACAGATTGCTATGTCTCATGAATATCTTCATGTGCAGATCTGGATGTTCTTCAGTCAAAATTAAGGCTCAGGCATGTAATAATGTGTACATCTAAACTCCTGCATTCAGCCAGGTCAGGCCTGCTAGCGTAATAGATGTGTTGAATAATCTGGGAATATTTAGGCATGTGTAAGAGCTGCAGTGTACTTTTGATATACTGGGATAGCATTGTTTTTCATTTGAAAATATAAACATTTTCAAAAGCAATTTCAAATGCTATGTCCTCATTTATGTCTCCCAGGTGGACATCTTCCTTTAACCAGGGGTGAGGTTGACACCTTCCAGGACCCCAATGACACCAGTAAGTGTCATAAGTACATGTATGTACTATTTTTTTGTCTGTGCATGTTCTTTGTGATATGTTATATTGTGATATGTGCTGAGAGGTAACACTCAGTGAAAACCAATTACCTACCAGTCTGTAAATCCAAACTGAACCTGCCTACAGATCCTTTAGTGATGATACCTGAGTAAAATATCTGATACTGTAATGTGTACGTAAGCAGGCCCACAGTAAGTAAACATCTCTACATGTTTTAGAGAGTGTCACATTTCTAGTCACGTGGCTTTGACCACATTGCACATCATGTGGCACAAAGTCTACATGTGTTCAACTGAAACATATGAAATTGTACAACAAATAGCAAACACACAGATTTTCTGGAGTTAATGTGGTAGCACAGTGCTTCCTTTTTTGCTAAGTAGGTATGAGCAGGGATATTTCGTACATGTCCAACTTAATGAATGACACAGGGCCAGGTTATGTGCTATATTTCTGCACAGGCACTGTTCCCAAACATGGACAAGAAAGGTGTGATGGAATCTGATTCACACAATGTGTGATCTTATTACATATGTGTCATCAAAAGGCAGCATAAGGACTTCAGACATGTTGCATGCTTTTGCGCTCTCCTGATGAGACATTTCAGTTTAACTGACCACAAGGGTGTACTAACATACCTGCTGTGTGACGCAAATTAAGTAATTAGAAAACAGAACTGTCCCTGTAGTAGTATGAAAAAAATAAAGGAGAAAGTGTAAACACATAATACAATGACATGAAGGTTATTCTCACAATCTGAGCAAAATTGAATAAGATAGTAGCAGCATATTTGTTCGCTGAATGAACAACATATTCTTAAATATGTGTTTGGTCCATCACAGGCAACACATGACATGCCTACATGTGTGTCTGATCATATGTGTTAATTATTCTATGGACATATAGTTCTTCACTGTGTTAGCCTATCACAAAGTATGTATGCTTTAATCCAGCCTCAGTGGTAGTTGAGCCTCCCTGAGAGTTATGGTGCAAGGGTCCATGCATCAGGAAATATATTTTTTTAGGTCAGGTTAGTAGTCCAAAAAGCATACAGACACTTCTGAAATGCTATGCAGATTTGATGATGCTTGCATCCAAATTAAGATCTGGGATAATATGTGTGTATTTATGCTTCTTCAAGTATGACATCTAATGATTTTCACTACAAGTCTGAAGTTGGAGATGCCTCTTACATTTCTGTTCAATTGCTGCTCCTCAGTGTTAGTATGATTCTACACTCATGATCTACCGGAGGTGCATGAAAATACCCTATCCATGTATTAACTATGGGACAAAGACTAAGTGAAGGCAGCAATGTGTCCAGACTTGTGTTACTCCACATATAGTCTGCAAGGCCACACCAGAGTGCCTGAACTGTATCTCCTTATCCACTTAAACATACGTGGCTGATCAATGACCAGCACATTTAAATAATTCAACTCTTATTCCTATATGTGGTGAAACAGGCCCATGTGTCTAAATGTAAATATGGACATCGGGATGAGTGCGATTTTTAGTCCTATATGATATGGTATTTATGTAATTTTTTAGTAATGTCACTAATTCTCACCCTAGAAAACGTGACAGGTGACAAACAACATAGATACGAGATGAGGTGTGAACGTTTCCAGCATGTGAGCAACATGTATGAACGGGTTAATACAATCCCTGCAATGGCCACATCTGCCAGGGGTCCAGGACAGACCAGGGCGAGCCACAAACCAACACCCCAACCACCTATTCCACCAGCTACCCCTGCTGCCAAATAGCTGAGACACACATGGACCAGGAGGCCTCACAAGAGGTAATCGGTGTTCAACTACACCATTATTCATGAACTGGGAAAAATCAACCACAAACTGGACACTATACAGGAGGATCATGGCAGTCTGCAAATGTGCATGACGAACCTAGAGGAGGCAATGTACCAAATCTCACACTGATTTGAACATTTTAAATTTCATGTTTTATCTTAGCTATATATTGTAGTATTTTAGTTGCTAAGGTGTTACTTAATTGATAGATTAGGTTTAAGTAAGATAGGTTTTAGAATTGTAGATATTTTATAGGTAGTAGTTTTTATATTTGTATATATGTATAAGGTTTTAGTGGGTGGGAGGAAAATCTTCAGCCTTTGTTATAATATATATATATATATATATATATATATATATATATATATATATATATATATATATATATATATATAAACAAAAACAATATTTGTTTAGATATTAATGTGGTGTTAGTTTATGTACAGGTGTACTTTATGTTAGTATTGTGTGACTCTATGTGTATTAAGAGGGGATGGAGGATGTTTAACATGTCCTTAGTAGTTGAGTTAAAATAAGATAAGTTAAGTTAGATTGAGGTAGTATTTAAGATGGTTAGTTTAGGATACATAGCTGCAGTTAGATTGGGAGTGAAGTTATTTTAAGGCAGTGTTTAAGTTACGTATTGTAGTTTAGGACGGTTACATTCTTGACAATATGTTTAGTAAAGATGTTTCTACTTTCACAAACAGGTAAGTATTCGATCAATGTGAGTTTATACTGTCAAGAAACATGCACTTGGATCTCACTGTAAGGTAATCATTGCTACATCATATACGCTTGTCTGTGCCAGTGTGTTAGTTGTTGTTGTTACGCTTCATGTGCTTGTCTGTACCATTGGTTTAGTTGTCATTTTGATATTTAGAATTCTGGTAAAATGTCAACTTGGCAAGCATTATTTCTGCATCTAGTATGACGCCTGAAATCATGGGCAAACCTTTAGCCAAAAAATGGTCTAGCATGTGTATGAAAGGTCAAACTCTCTCAAGAACTCCAGGAACATGCCGGACATCTTTGGGTGCAGTTTGGGTGTGGTCTATTACAACCACGCCCAACCGCTGTGAGCCTACTCACGTTGAGTCTCCCATCTGTGAACATCTACCTGTATCAGGTGTGGTGCTCCAAAGAAGTCCACATAAGCTCTAGCACTCCTGACAAGTCCAAGCATGCTCCGGCACTCAATCTGATCCTGATAAGAAAGAAAAAGAACAGGTTGTTCAGATTTCTCCAAGGAACCAAGGTAACAAAGAATAACAGCATTGCAGCAGCAGGGATTTTGTTTGCCAGGACACATAGCTGTGAGTAACCACGCTTTCCCGCTAAAACTCTTCTCCTCTCAACTTTTAATTTCACTAATCTCTGGATCTTCCCCAAAGACAAGGAAAGTGCCACACTATCAGCAGTTGTTTTGTGCAAAAGAACTACTACTATATTTTTGTTGTTGATGTTTAAAGAACTATTACAAAATTCGTACTGTTAATGTACACAGTGCACTCCATCCTAGATAAGAAGTGATGTAGCTTCTTCAGACTTTTTAAAAAGATCAAAATCCAGGAAAGTTGATAATCCTTCATAAACCAAATACCACTTGATAGGAAATCATTGTCTAACTGGTGAAGAGTAACTAATGGCAACTCAGCCCACTCCACAAGGCCTTCTAGTTGTTCACAGGTCAACAGCAGGACTACAAGGCAGAGACAACGACATCCTGGAAAGCCCTCCTTCTTGAACCTTACCTGAATTTCCAGAGTAAATTTTAAAATCCCAAACAATAGTTAGGGTGCTAGGAGGTGGGTCCCTATCAGCTCTTCAACATTGTGGTGCAGCTTACAGGTAAGAGTGTACCACAGTCCCTAACTTTTAACTCACAGCCCATAACAGATACTCAGCCACTGTAGCTATGTGTGTGAAAGAGTTACACCATGTATCATTTGGATGTTTTTGTGACCCCCACCTGCCTGGAGAACATCAATATTCCTTGGCATTGTGTATTTGCTAAGTGTGGTACTACATGCAAGTAACTTGATCTATCAACTTGCATACAAGAGTCTCACATTTCCCCTTGGCCTGGGGAAGATTTGCTTTGTTCCTGGGTCTGTGATCTGGATGCTAAGCAGTTATAAGTGTATATATTGTATAACTGATATCATGTGTAGCCCCTGATGGATAGAGGTAGACATAAGTCCTAAGTATCCCGCTGGACATTTCAACAGCAGTTATCATTGCTTTATGGACTAGTAATAATTTAAAGTTGTATTTCATGCATACTGACATCCAAAGTGTTTACTTATTTAGTACATTCTTGTGCAGTATAGCTATGATGCTAAATCCAAAGGAGTGTAGCCATGTAAATCTGCATATTATCAGATGTTTAGGGTTTCTCACGTGTAAGCATTTATTTAATCATATGTGCTTGTTGGGGTTTTCATTTTCCCAGAGATAGTTATATATGGATGAAACAAACATATTCATTGGCCCACATGCCTCACATGCCCAATTTTACCCATGTACACATTTATGTGTTTTGCCAGGCCTCTTTAATGAGTAACAGTCCAGTAACTGAAGCTTAGTTTCACACCATGACTTTGAATTTGTAGACAAGACACTCCACATAATTCAATGGCAGTGGATGTACATAGTGTTTGGGAATATGCAACAAAGCAGGTGATAGTGACTGTAGCTCATTCTCATTGAGATGCTAATATGTTGGTTCTGCATGTACACATAAACCATGGTATAAGTACTCTTCTCTGGAACAGACATCCAACACTCAGGTTTATAGGAGTTAATTTATTTAAATGTGTGGGTTGTTCTCCATGTGAATTTATACTTTGAAGTAACAACAGAAAAATAGATAGACAGTAGAGGATGTCCAGACAGAGTTCATTTCGGAGATAGGTCATGCATCATGTAGATGTGTTTAGAATTTAAGTGAGGATGTACAAATTGATATTAGGGAAGGTAGGCCATTACACATGTACACAGGTGGGTAAGTTTAACAGCTGCACAAATAAATATTGACAGTTCTGGGTAACAAAAGAGGTAGCATGATGAGAGACACATAATCAATGCGGAACTGTCCTGTTTAGGTGCTAAATAGCCTCAAATCAATCCTCATTTGGAATGAGGGACCTATGGACTCTATCTAGGCAGCAGCAGATTCTTTATTGGGGCTTAAGGGGCATTGCCCCCCTGTAAATTTTGTTGCCCCCGGCCACATAAAAAGTTTTTATTACATTGTTTCCCTAGCTGCAAAGTACTGGTTTTATTTTGGAACGGTCAAGGCAGAGTTTGCCTTTTTACATGAGTGAGGGTGGGTGTGGGTTGGGGGGTGGAGCTTAAGTGATTAACACAGCTAGATTAATCCGAGCCTAGGGAAGAAGTGCACATGTCAGGTAGGACGGGTGCCTTACTGTGACCAGCCAAACAGGCCCAGTTGGACACTCTCATATTTACATAGTGTTAGGAGCCTAGGAAACTACAGCCAGAGCTTCAAAGTCTCTTAAGGAGCGCTGGCTTCACCTGACCGAGCTAATCCTTGTGCTGCTGTTACACTTTTTACTAACATAAACAGCAAGGGAGCAGCATCTAGATTGGCTAGGAGACAGGAGCGTGGGACTGGGTGGCTGAGCTCTACAATGATGGTCACGATGGTAAGCCCAGAGACACCTCAATGTCCTGAGTGCTCTTCTGACTGAGCAACTGTTCAGGTAACATTGATTGTGCCACAAACCCCCTTTGTGTTTGTGTTTTTACTGCAAAATTCCGAACTGTGCTAAATGACTATGTCAACGTGGTTCTGTAAAGCACAGCAGCCCTTTATGGGCCTGTGGATGGTGACACTCTCCCACTCCTTATCTAGGAGGCAAAAATCAGTTTATTATCTCCTCAGCAGTAGCCACCCCCAGTACCTCGTGTTTTTCTGGGGCCCGGTAATGGTGAGCTCGCGGTGCAGGATGACTCGGGGAGATAGCACTATTCACATTCCGGAGACACCTGGGGACCCATTTGAGAAATTTGTAGGAGTTCATATTATAATAAACTAAGCATGTGAAAGCTTACTAAAATCATCTTTATCCTTAATGAACAAACCGCATTTAGCCATTCCATTGGCAACATTTTTAAATGAGATGTGGGTTATTGTATCTGACCACACATCTTGTAAGCCAAGCCGATTTATGGAGATGAGTACTAACTCGAGCGATATGTTCAAGGAGAAGGAGTCCAAAAGCTCCTGCCAACAGCGTGAGCAGAGTGGATGGGTTCAGTGCTTGCTAGGTGTCGGCTCCAACTATCTCAGAAAGACACTGCTTTATTCTGCAGCAAGCAAAAGAAAGAAAAAAAACAGACATTTAACGAGAGCGTCCAAATTCACATTGATAGGATTTATAGTAAAGCATATAGGGCCAGATGTATGAAAACTGGGGTCTGCGAATCGCAAAATGCGATTATTAAGAAATCGCTATTTCCGAGTCGCAATTGGCTATGTAACAAAATTGCAAATCGGAATTAGCGATTTCTTAATAATCGCTATTTGTGGTTTGCGAGGCCCATATACCGAATCGCAATTTGCATTCTCGCAATTTGCGATTTTTTTGCGATTCGGTAAAAAATCGCAAAATGTGAGAAAGTTCGAGAATGCACACCTGGAGGAGCCTGATGACATCACCAGCAGGAAATGAGTCATCCCAGGCAGTTTCAGGTGCCACACCCAAACCAGCATCCTGAGAGAGAGCAGCCCAGCCACATTGAGCAGCACTCTGAAGGAGCAGCATCACCTGAGCCACAATGGAGCCCCAAGGTACAGCACAGGAGAAGCAGGAGAGGAAGCGCAAACTCAAGTTCAGTGAACAGGAGCTGGAGGTACTAACAGAAGAGGTTGTGAGGAGCCATGACCGCCTGTTTGGTAAATCATCACTCCAGGTTCCTGAGAGCGAGAAGAGAAGGCTATGGCTTGAGATCCAGGGTAAAATCTGCGCCATTGCAGTGGCACAGCGCTCCATTGAGGAGATTAAGAAACGGTGGTATGACCTGCGGTCCCGAGCAAAGGAGAGGGTGGCAAGGAGACTTGCAGAGGCCAGGGGCACAGGTGGAGGACCACCAACTGAACCACCTGCCACACCACTAGAGGACCTGGTGGAATCAACACTTCTCCCGGAAGCAGTGGCAGGGGTCACAGATATAGACCCCTCCGCTCAACCAAGTACCAGCCAAGGTAAGTGCAATGTTGTCGTGTGAACCCAATATGTGCATGCATAAAAGCCCCTTAGGAATTAGCATGTAATGTGAAGTAGTGTGTGAAGTAGTCCAGTCCACATCATAGAAGCATCACAACAATGCATTATGGGAGTTGTGGTCCACAAACTAGCACGGACAGTAGCATGACAATGTAAGCAAGCATAGTGACACCCAAGGTAAAACAACACACACTACACCATGTAGAGCATTACCTCTAGATTTTTGCCATTTTTGGACAGAGAATGTAACATACAGAACTGACATGCTGCATATTGTTGTTGCAGGTGGGCCTGGCCCAGCAGCCACAGAAATTCCGTGTGTAGGGGAGACAGACACACAGCAGCCCTCTGACACCAACACCAGTGGGTCCCTCAACATCTCCACTGTGCGCCGCAGGCCCAGGCCATTGACACTGCCAGACCTCAGTGGCGACTCCGATGTGCAGCAGGTGGGGGCAAACACACCGTCTGCACCAGATAGCCAGATACCGGAGGACAGGGGTCATGCAGCACACTGCAGAAGTGCCACAGTGTCCCAGCAGCAACCGCAGGAGGCAGGTGAGGGTCCATCCTTGTTCGGGGGACTTGAGGCTGCTATGTTGCAGCAACAGCGCCTGCAAAACAGGAGAATATTGAGTCTAGACAGGAACCTGAGAGTCCACAATAGACATATGATGGCCTGCATCGGCGACTTGACACCCTGAACAGCAATATTACCCAGCTGCGTGAGGGACAGGGGCAGGCATCTCAGGACACTAGGGAGCTTACCAGTGCAGTGCGTGACCTGTGTGAGGAGCTGCGCCACGAAAGGGTGAGCCGATGCAGACATGAACACCGCTTCAGAACCATGTTTGCAACCTACTGCAGGTCCTCAAACAGGATGGCAAACTCCACAGCACTCATCGCCCGTCGCGCTGTGGCGGCCCAAGTGGAGGCTGCACACACCAGCAGGGATGTGGTCCAGGGCCTTGTGCAAATCACTAATGTGATTGAACTAGTCATGGGACAGAGATCGGCCACTCCCAGTGAGGTAGCCTTGGGGGACACTGAGGACAGTTCGAGCCTTAGTAGTGTGGCAGTACCAGCATCAGACATCAGACGGCGCAGTGCCAGGTGCAGCACTGCCACTGAGGGTGACATTCAGGGTGCCAGTGAGTCAACTGGGCACCCCAGTGGTGTGCGTGGGAGGAGGAAGTGACTCTTGCCGCAGTGACACTGGTGTTCCCACTATGATGTAATAGTGTGGGATACGGTACTTTTGTTATTTTTAGTATTTGATTTTACTTGTTTACTTCAATTTTAACCATTCATTACCTGACGTGAGGTAATACATTTCTATCACTAGAGGTACAGTTTTCAGTGGAGTTTTGTCATTCATACTCATGTCTGCAATGGTTGTGTGTGATGTCAGCACGCCTTTGCCTTCCCTCTGCTGCACTGGTCCTGTCTGCTGGCTGTAGAGGTGGTATGGGATCGTCATCCTCATCTGATTCAGGGTCACTGATTTCTATAGGTATGCCCCTGGTTGTAGCCATATTGTGCAAAATTGCACAAGTAGCCACTATTCTACATGTCGTCTCTGGACTGTACTGTAGTGCCCCTCCACTCTTGTGGGGGCAACAGAAGCGACTCTTCAGGAGGCCAAATGTGCGCTCGACCACGTTGTGGGTTTCCTGTGTGCTGCATTGTGTCTCCGTTCTGCTGGTGTTGTGGGATTGAGGTAGGGCGTCATCATGTAAGTGCGCACTGCGTAGGCACTGTCTCCTGGAAGGGACAGAAAGTGTGATGAGTACCTCAGCCATCTGACATGGGTTTGTTATCTATGCGCCAGTGTAAAGAGTGACCGTACCTAGTAGATATCCTTCACCAAACTCCCCAGCTAGCAGTCTTGTGTGAATGCTGCTGTGACGAAAGATGTATGAATCATGTGTGCTCCCTGGGTACCTGGCCACGAGATCAGTTATGATATAGGAGGCATTGCATATCACCTGTATATTCATGGAATGTTGGTGTTTACGGTTTCGGTACACATACTATGTGACTGATAGTGGACATATTGCCACATGTGTGCCATCTATGGCACCTAGGACGTGGGGGAACTGTGCTATCTGATAAAACTCTATTTTTGTCTGCTGTATTTCCTGTGGGGTGTGGGGGAATCTGATGTACTGTTGGAGTTTGCTTAGCAAGGCGTTGATAAATGCATTGAAAAATCTGGAGAGGGTGCTCTGTGACACCCCCCCAGCCGCTGCTATGACCCCTTGATAGCTCCCTGAGGCTAGTAGGTGTAAGGAGCATAATACCTGCACATGGGTGGGTATGCTGTGGGTCCTTAGTGTTCTGCGCTGCAGTATGGGTTGTAGCTCAGCTATCAGATCAAGAATCATGGCTGAGTTCAACCTATACCTCTCATATATTTCCTCCTCTGTCAGGTCAAAAAGTGTAATGCGCACTCTGAAAATGCGCTCCTGTCTCCTCCTCCCTCTCCTCAAATCTGCCAGGATCCTCATCCTCCTCGCCATGACGTAGAGTGCAGCCATTGTGGAAAAGAGTCTGAGGCATTCTGGGCCTCT
The DNA here is from genome assembly GCF_031143425.1 of Pleurodeles waltl. Taxonomy (NCBI): domain Eukaryota; kingdom Metazoa; phylum Chordata; class Amphibia; order Caudata; family Salamandridae; genus Pleurodeles; species Pleurodeles waltl. The sequence continues at coordinate 1,572,614,600 of NC_090444.1, forward strand.
TTATATAGGTTGCACCTGGTTACCACCTGCTTTCACTTAGTGGTATTTTGCATGTGCGATTTTTTGATGCATCTATTTGCGAATGGGATTTTGCGATTCGCATTTTGCACCTCGCAATTTCCTACTGGAAATACCAAATCGCAAAATGTGACTCGCAAAACAAGGTCGCAATACAAAAATTAGCAATTTCTGCGATTTCTTATTTTTGGTCTGCGATTGCCTTTCATGCATCGCAGACCAAGTTTTTGCACTTGCAAACGGCCGAATTTACCGATTCGCACCGCTTGCGAGTGCAAAAATATTTCACACATCTGGCCCATAGACACTATACATTATTACCCTAGAAGTGACTGCCAAAAGGTCTAATAGTCATATTTGGATTATTCTAGATTTTGGGAGTTGATGTGTTCCAGGTGTGCTGTTTTTTTAAATTATCTGCAGATATACAAAAATGTAAGGTGCTATTAATGGAGTTTTTCATTTTATGCAATAGTTTGGTATGTATATGTTCCCTAACAAACGGTTGATTACAGAGACGACCTTCTAACTTGCTTGACGTGACTTTGAGCAGCATTTGTTGCAAGAATTTATTTTCTTGTTTACCTATGGTGGTGTTCAAAAAGCAGGCAAGCTCAGTCAAACCATAGGTCAGAGCTGAATATAATTTTCTTTTGATTGTTATAAACAGTGCTTCGAGGGAAGGTCCCTGTAGTGTATGATGAAGTTACTTATGGCCGTTACTGTGCGACCGAGGGCCATTCAGACTGGGGAGTTGCACAAGAGCCAATGTGTTATTAAATACTGCAGAATCCATTTCAGGTCACGGTCTGAGGCCTGCCTTAGAAACAGAAAGCACTTCCTTTTCTGCACACACAGGTCGGTCCCAAACTGTCACTGTCAGGATGCTGAATTGAAAAGCTGGAACCAGCAGATAAAAGCTGTCAGAGCAGCTTATGATAACAAGAGGTGGAAGGCTGAGGTGGGAGGCTGCTGGCTGGAAGGCAGCATCTTCAGACCGACAAACAACTGTAGCTTGGGCCAGTGAACTATAGTTCCATACCCTGTATGACTCTGCTGCAGCCCTACCGGCCTTTACCCCATCTTCAGACCAGAACCAACAAACTGCTAATAAAGTTCCACTGTATTGAGTATCATGGGCGCATGGATGTCTGTGGTAGCCTGTCTGACTCTGTCCCAGCCCTACTAGCTTTTATCCCATCTTCAAGTTCAGACCAGCAAACAACAAACTGCCAAAAAAGATTCCAATGTAACCTGGCTTGAAAGTTTACTACCCGTCCAGTCTGTCTGGCCGACACCAGGGAGGATTCTTTTAAGTTCAAACCCCTTGGGGACACGGAAGAGCTTCTGTATCTCCCCACGCACCACATCCACCCATTTGTGATGTCAGCGCACAACAAGGTGCACAGCAAGGCGCGCTGATGTCACTGCTGTTTTCCCCACCACAGCAGGAAGTAGCAGGTAAGGCAGCTTTCTACTCTGGTGGGGAAAACAGACCCATTAGCTATTAGGGAGGCCTTGTTTGAAAAGGGAGACCCTCCTCTTTCAAACAAGGCCTTCCTAAAAGGGTTTCCTGGCCGTGGATCATGGCCTCTGTGTAATCCACGAGCAGGCAACCACACTAGATGCCAAGGATTTAATCCATTCCTGTCACAGGCACACCAGTAGGGTAATATTTTTATTGGGACAAGTTGGGGAATGCTGGGAAGTAAGCAGTTTGTAGATCCCTGCATATTCCTGTAGTTTACGTCACAGGAAAAATAGTGCTTTTATGCAATTTTTTACCTTTGCAGGGCATTCTGGGGAAAAAACTTTGGGTAGTCCTCAAAAGCAATACCTCCCTGGACTCTACTTGATGTCTACTTTTCAGAAATTTCTGGATTTGATAGGTTTTCCCTAAATGGTTCCTCATCCCAGGACAAATTAGTACACTCACCGTAGTTGTCATTATCACCACAATATGTTTTGGGACCTTCCCTGTCACGGGCACTTGGCCTACCCACACAAGTGAGTTAACATTTTTATCAGGGGCCCTTGGGAAATGCTGGGTGGAAGGAAGTTTGTGGCTCCCCTCAGATTCGAGAACTTTCCATCACCGAAATGTGCGGAAAAAGTGTTTTTGAGGTTTGAAAAGGATTCTGGGTGGCAGAACCTGGTGAGAGCCCCACAAATTACCCCATCCTGGATTCCTCTATGTGTCTAGTTTTTAAAAATGTACAGGTTTGTTAGGTTTCTCTAGGTGCCAGCTAATCTACAGCCCACAATCCACAGCTAGACACTTTTCCCAAAACACGTCCGTTTTCAGTGTAAAATGTGATGTGTCCACATTGTATTTTGAGGCGTTTCCTGTTGCGGGCACTAGGCCTACCCACATAAGTGAGGCATCATTTTAATTGGGAGACTTGGGGCAATGCTAGATGTAAGGAAGTTTATGGCTTCCCTCCTATTCCATAACTTTGCAGCACAGAAATGTGAGGAAGATGTATTTTTTAGACAAACTTTAAAGATTGCAAAGGATTCTGGGTAACAGTACCTGGTGCGAGCCCCACAAGGCACCCCATCCTGGATTTCCCTAGATGCCTAGTTTTCAAAACTATACAGGTTTGCTAGGTTTCCTTAAGTGCCGGCTGAGCTAGAGCACAAAATCCACAGCTAGGCACTTTGCAAAAAACAGGTCTGATTTCAGTGTAAAAATGTGATGTGTCCACGTTACATTTTGGGGGATTTCCTTTTGCAAGCACTAGGCCAACCTGCGCAAGTCAGGTACCATTTTTATTAGGATAATTGGGGAAATACAGAGTAGTAGAACAAGTGTTATTGACAATTGTCCTTCTCTGCGTTTTTCCTTCCATGTGTAAGACAGTGTGTAAGAAAGAAGTCATTTTGATAAATTGCCTGTATTACACATGCTAGTATGGGAATGCCCAAATTCAGAGATATGTCAATAACTGCTGCTTCTGAACCCCATAACTTGTGCCCATTTCAGTAATGTACAAGTTTCCTTGAAACCTATTTTTCACACTTTATATTTTACCAAATTAATTGCTGTATACCCGGTACTTAAAGAGCTGCACCAAGGTCTCACACCATCTATGCATCCAACAAACAAACCCAGCCATTCTACCTCAAAGTGTTGCACCGCAGCACACGTTTTTCTGATGCATAGATGTGTTGTAGCAGCAATGCATCAGTACTCATAAAACTGGGTACTGCATGTCTTCTCCTATGGTGTGACACCTGAATATTAACACCAACATATTGGTTGGCCATAATATCATGGTCCAGATATCATAGTTGCCAGAAAATTGTGGTGCCCAATAACTAGTATCTGTATATCATTATTTTACCTTTGCAAATAATATTGATTCCTAAAATATATTACACCACACCCTTGTGATATATATGTGCTATTTGTTAAATACATTTTATTACATATATTTGTTGTTATTTTTTTTTTACATTTGTATTTGTTTCAGGCTCTAAAGTTCAATGGGGATTAGGTGGTTAATGTTACATTTAGTTAAAAAGTATGTTATATTTCTTGTTTTAAATATTTTTATTATAACTTTTAATTGCTATTTCTTAATTTTTTATCTGATTATTCAGCTTGTGAGGTTTGTTGGGGGATTGACTGGTTATTGTTTAACATAAGGGATATTTTAATGAATATGGAATTATCATTTTTAAATGACTAATTCATTCGAAGAGTTATTTTCTTATTTTGTGAATTATAAAGAAATATTAAGCTATTAAAATTGAGTTATATTTAGTTGTTTTTCTATTTTGGAGCAGTAAATAAGGTTTTATATATACCCTAATTGCACCAAAATGGGAACAATAAAAAACTCAACACACTGAGCATATTTATAGTTGCAAAAATATGTAATTTGTTCATTCAATTTTTGAAAGCTATATCAAAGTTTCTGGAACTTCTCCAGCTTCCCTAATTGCCATATAAATTAATTTGCTAAGTCAGTTATTTTTTCATTTTGCACACCCATTTATATTATGTAGCAGCTTTTCCCCCATTCTTTTGCAGTGCTCAAAGGACTGCTCCACAAGAAAGCCAAAAACAAATAACGTTATTTTCACGCGATCATCTGCATTCAATAGGTTTTACACAAATGTCTCCCTCTAGCTCTATTCTTGCAGCTATAGACCTGATTCATAAGTGTGGTAATTTTAGGAAATTCCTAGTTATAGAGGACTAGCAGCCTACCAACCCTGGACTCTAATACATAGCTTGCTATGAATGGAGGTAAGTTATTCAAATGTTCTGGTGTATGATTTAGTTACAAAATAGAAATAGTGGATGCAGCAATATTCCAAATTTATAGGAATATGATGCATTCCCCAATTCAGTTTCCTATACCACTTCTTGGATATTGATCTATAGATTATGTTGCCACTCTGTTCCATTTTGTCTATGCTATAAAATATTAAACCAGAGGTTCCTAAACTTTTGACTTCTGTGGACTGTCCCATAACCTTTACTGGAATCCAGGGAGCCTCCACTGAATCATTATTGGTATTGGGGAACCACCACTGAGTCCTTATTGGAAACTGAAGCAATTTTGAGGATTTGAACCTCAAAACAATAAACAAAAATACATAAACAAACATTTATCAAACAAATACACAAATGATAAAATCTTTCATTTAAATTTAATTCACAAACAAACATAGCAATTGAAAATGTTCATTTTAATTGAGGTTTTTTTTTTTTTCTATTTAACGGATGCCAACCATATTCCATACCATAATCTGTTTATTGGATTTGCACTGCTCCCACTAATCAATTTGAGAACACCACCTTTTAGTCTCCAATTTCAAATTCCTTCACAATTATGAAAGATTTTGAAATTTAATTTTTTTCTTCCTTGTTCATATCCCTTCTATTAATCTGCCAGTATTATTTGCATTTTTAACGGCTGCAGACTCCCTGAGAAGGTGTCACAGACCCTCAATTGTCCTTGAACCACAGGTTAAGAACTACTATACTAACTTATGTTACTTCTTTGTGTAGTTGAGTGGTGTGGTCCTCCCTATGTGAGGATGAAATTTCACATTGAAAAGTTGATTTCTGCTTGCCTCTTGGACTCAGAAAAACAGGTTTTGAGGTTAGGATAAATAACTACATTAGCCATAAACTGTAATCTAAATGTATCTAAGAACTCTAAAACATAACTTTTAAGCCCTGTATTACCTTATCTCTCCATGTTTTATTAACCTTAGAGTAAGTGATGGTCAATTTGATTATGGCACATATCCACTTTCACCTCTGTTTCTCCTTTACCAAGAACCCCCATACCTCACAACAGAATGCTATCCTTGAATTTTACTTTTTTGAAAACATTATAGCCACAAAACTTTGTGGAAAAAACAATCATGCCTTGCCCCCTGTCATCTATTTCAATACAACTGGAGAAAGTGTTTCTTAAAGAAGGAACAACCAACCTTTGTAGTGTGTGCCTGAAGCACCCAGCTTCCCTTCTCCAGTGTGTCATATAATGTCTGCACCAAGCTACCAGGTGAACGTCTTTCCCAACACTCTGGGAATTTTAACTGCACAAACATAATTAACCACCAACCCATTCAACTTTGAGGAAACATTCTTATTCAGGCAACATGAAAGAGATTAAAGCAAAAATAAATATTACAGTAAAATTATCACTTTAATGTGATCCATGATCAACAATGCTTCTGTGTTATAAATGGGGTTCCTGGTTGGCTAGCATATGCACCTGACCAGTCAGAACCCAGCACTTTAGTAAGGGTCAGTCAGGTACACATCTAAGATAACCTGTGCTCACCTTCTGGTAGCTTGGTGCAGAGCAGGTAGGCTTATCAAAAGACGCAATGTGTAAAGTATTTTTGCAAGGCAGTAATTACAGTAACACAGTGAAACAGCACAAAACGACTCCAGAAAAATAGATAATCTTTATATGGTATATATATATATATATATATATATATATATATATACATATATAACCAAAACAACAAAAATCCAATAAATACTTCTTTATTAGTTATTGCGAGAATGATCAGTATTCAGTCACTTTCCAGGGAGATGTGCATGTAGTCAATCCCACAATATCCGGTGCCAGCAGTACTAGCATGTGCACTCTCAGTTAAATGGAATAAATAACACATTGTCAGTGATAAAAAACAATGTGGCCAATGCTAGCAGTGCTAGCATGAGTGTCACAAACGTAATGGTGGGGAGTTAGCACTTCCTCATAGATTAAGTATTCTTTTTCTACAAACAGGGAGCTGACTGCTAGCAACGTTCTTGCGGGTGGTGGAATGGTAACACTGGTTTGGGAACCTTCACTGAGAGCAAATGGAGTGTACCCAGGACAGGGATGCCTAGGGAGTGGCCACAGTCCATGCTTTTGGCACCACTGTCCCCCATACCTGTCTTGCAGCTGGGCCATCATCTAGGTGTAGGCCTTGTCACACGGCTGTCATCTCGAGCCTGCAGTAGCACCTCAGGGGTCATGGTGGTCATGGCATCACCGTCCGGCTGCTCTGATCTTGCAGGAGGGAGCTGACATTGGCCTGCAGGAACACATGATGCAGGCTTCCTACTCCATCACAAGAGAGTTCCACGGTCTCTAGTAAACATTTTCGGTCTGTGCTCAGCAGCTTTCTTCAGTACTGCAGCACTGATGTAAGCAGAGCAATGATCTCACTGCAGGGAGTACAGCTCTTGGACAGATGACACTGTAGTTGAGATATTAGCTGCCATAGGGAGAGCGCCTTGTGGCCAATTGAATTTAGCGTCAAAAAATATATGATACACTGTTCCAAACAGAAAGAGAGGAAACTAATGGCGGGGTCCTAAATTTTAGGAGCAAGAAACCTCACACATCCGTAGAATGTCATGCTTCATCATCGGTACTTCTCCTCGTCAGACCGGCACTGCAATGTCTGATGCCGTCTGATGGGTTTCCATTGGGAGGATATACACTGGACCATAATTCCTCCCCATCCCTCTTTTTATGAGTATATGAGTACAGCAGCTTAGCTGTGGGATTATTTCACAATTTTCCAAAACACCCTAAATATGGATAATTTCCAGGGGCTTAGTTTTGACGACGATATAGTGTCTGCGATCTTACAGACTCCTTCTATTTTGGGAAATGACGGCGCTGGACCCGTGGGTCCATCTAAAGAAGACTGGGACAAACTGTCTGCACTCAAAAGAGACCTTGTCAAAACCGTTCTACATGGTACTATTATGACCGAATATCTGAGGGCAAATATAGCCTTGTCTCTAATATGCCCAGGATTTTCCTCCAAGATTTAGCCTTCAGAAAAGACTGGGCTCAGATAGCATGGAAATGCACCAGGGACTGGTTAGTGCTCATCATCAACACATCCAAACGTCTGGCTGATTCCATCACGATACAGATTTCTCTCATGGAAGGTGCACTAAAAACTACAGTTTCATTGGCCGCTTTCAAGAGTCGACTAGCAGAAATTAACTCCGAACTCAATGAAACCAGGTAGTTCTTGACCCAACAGAAAATTACAAAGTTACAGAAAGATATCTTGAGGTTTAGCTGTGAAAAAGTTTACCCTTACATTACAGATGACTTTACTACGGAGGTACATTCCTTCTCCTCAGATGAGTCTTCTGCATCAACAAAGAAACCACGGAAATACAGTAACAGCTCTTCATCCGATGGATGGAGTACGGATGATGATGGTACCCATCCATTCTATCATTACCCCCAGTACCCCCCTGGACTACCCTTAGCATGGCAGCAACCTTTTCCATTTTACCAACCTTGCCCCATGCTTCCATATCTGCCTTTTTTAGGCCGGGGCAGGGGAAGAGGCAGAAGGAGAGGAAGAGGCAGAAGGGTACACTGGGCCCAGGACGAACCACAAATGTTAACCCGCAGCCAAGGAAAGAATCCACCGAATCGGATCTAGTGGTTAACCTTTCATCAAGATCGCTTTCCCCAATTGAACTACAGGTTCTGAACAAAGGACTAGGCTTCGTACCTACACCTAAGGAGGACCCATTTCGCCTCCACTGCAAGATGTCCCACCTTTTCAGGAAGATTAGATTGCAATTTTTCTTTGGTGATAGACCTTACATTGACCAGGCCGCAGACACAGGCCTCAGGAAACCATCTACATTTATGCCCCCCGCCTCCTCTATGCCCTGTGAGGTACTAGCGTTTGAGAAAGCAGTATCAAGTGACTTGGCCTCTTTGCAACCTAAACGCAGTTTCTCCAACATCTCCAATGTTGAAAGAAATGCTCTCAAAACATTGGCATCAGATACGAGTATTGTCATTAAACCTGCGGATAAAGGGGGAGCCACAGTTATAATCAACTCCTCTGACTACAGACTTGAATGCCTTTGTCTACTGGGGGACTCTACCTACTACACGCAGATCAACACCGATCCAACTGATAGACTACAAACCGAAATACAAGGCATGATAGAGGAGGCTTTAGGGAACGCATGGATCTCACGCAAAGAGGCAGAGTTCCTGGATACCGTTAACCCACGTATTCCCTACTTCTACTGCCTCCCTAAGATTCACAAGGGTAAGATACCCCCTCCAGGTCGTCCAATAGTCTCAGGTATAGGTTCCATTTTGGAACCTCTATCCACCTTTTGTGACAAATTTCTACAACCCATTGTCCAGACATCTACTACTTATCTAAAGGATACTAAAGACGTCGTTAATTTGATAGAATATTAATTCAACTGCTCAAGTTCACGCGCTTCTCACTCTGGATGTCGAAGCCCTATATACTAAAATCCCTCAAGAAGCTACCCTGGAAGTTGTTGAAACTGCCCTTTTGTCAGTCAATCAAACACTTACAACTCCTGCACATTTTATCATGCATTGTGCGTCCCTCGCCTTGAAAGAAAATTACTTCCAGTTTGAGGATCTTCTTTTTCATCAGACTCGCGGGACATCAATGGGCAGCACCTTTGCCCCTAGTCTCGCTTGCCTGTATATGTTTGATTTTGAATCACGGTTCATACTTCCAAACACAAATCCTTTCCAGGTCAACATCAAACTCTGGCGCAGGTATATTGATGACATCCTGATTGTGTGGCAGGGCTCTCTTTCGGAGGTACAATCATTCACTACTTGGATTAATACATTGAATCCCTTTTTGAAATTCACATCTTCCGTTTCTGACACTCAGATACCTTTTCTGGACCTCATGATTTGCATAGAGGATGGGAAACTACACACTCACACCTACCAAAAAACCACGGACCGCAACAGTCTCCTCTTGTATGAGAGTCACCACCCTAAGGCACTGAGAGACAATCTACCCTACGGTCAGTTCCTCCGACTACGACGGAACTGTAGCACCACACACATGTTCAATTCTCAAGCCAATGACCTGTCCAATAAACTTGCCAATCGCCATTATCCAGACACGGTGGTGAGGGCAGCTTATAAACTGGCAAAATCTTGCAACAGAGACAATTTGCTATCTACTACCCCCCATAGTACAGACACCAAACTTACCTGTGCATCGACTTTTACCCCTCTCTCCAACTCCATTAAAAAAATTGTGAATAAGAGGTGGTCAATTCTATGCAGTGGCGGTGAACAGATTCCTAAACCTCTATTTGCTCTTAAACGTACCAAGAATGTTAAGGATCTATTAGTCCACACTAGACCTCGCCCTGCCCGTCCACCACCTCGACTACATTCATTATGGGGTATCCCACCCGTGGCTGGTCACTTCCCTTGTGGTAGCTGTAACGCATGCGCTTTCACTAAACGGTTAAAATCCATTGAATTTGATTCCATAGGCACATGGCAACTAGTCAAACACACTAACTGTAACATCAGGAATTGTGTATATATGATCACCTGCCCATGTGATTTACAATATATAGGGATGACCACAAAAGCAGTGAAACTTAGAATCAACGAACACCGCAGCAATATTGGATGTGGTCGGGCCACAACAAAATTGGCCCTCCATTTCCTTGAGAGTAGACATAGCCCTGACGACATGTGGTGGGTTGTCCTTCAAACTAACTCACGTAACACATCAAACTCTCTATTTGAGCTAGAACAACGATGGGTGTTCAAACTACGCATGCATGTGAAGGGATTGAATGATGATATTCCATGGATGAGTCTAACGAATTAACCTCACTACTGGTCTTTAGATTAGTTGTGTCACAATCCCTTACTCTTTACAGTTCCTCGCTTTATGTGTCGGCTCCATTATCATATTCTGGAGTCTATTCACTTATTTTGTTGGATTTTTATGTTTACCGACATCATTTAAATGTGGGGTAGCCTGACTACATTAGTATCCTCCAGTCTCCCTCTGGGTCGTGTTGCTTTAAAGACTATCACCGAGGTCGACTCTATTTATCACTTGAGTCCGTTTTCTATTTTCTTGCCCCCAGGGACTCCTCTTGGAGTCCTTCGTTACATTCCATGTATGTTGGTTCGGCGCACGGGCTTCACCCTAGCTGCCTGACCCCGAGGGTACCGGAAACACTAATGTGTTGTTTCCGGTACGCGGAGTTTAATACCGGCCCAGACGCTGTTCCTCTCATTTTACAGGAACCACGGACCCGTGTAGGTTCCCATCTGGCCTCGGCAGCAATTTCAAGTAAGTGCACGAATACTAGCACGCATATGATCCGCGTCTACTGTTTCGAGACTCGGCCCGACTCAAATCTATTTTGTTCGTCTCTTTCACTTGACTCGATGTAACTCGTTAGGAGTTTTACTGGCCGGTAATTCCTGTCTTCTAACCTATAAATTTAAGTGAATATTATGGGACCCATTTAACTTTTAAACGAGCCTACACTTTTTCTCGGATATTTTCTGTCATTTTTACTGATTGTTCTATGGGAACTATAATGTTTGCTCCTATATAGCAGGTCTACTTCTTCATGCTATTCTTAATTTACCCTTACATCTAATTGGTGTTTCTCTCTTTTAATTTTCTCTTACCTCTTCCTTAGACTTAATTTGCACCTGACCATTGGTCTCTGTGTTTCTAGGAAGCTCGTTCTCTAATTTGGGACGGTAAGCCTTAACAATGTGTAAATGCATGCGTGTTCTTCACCAGTTGACACTTTCACTGCATAGCACGGTTGCCTTCTTTCCCACGATATATTTTTCAACCACTAGTTACTTGGTTATGACTCGCCCTTATTTTTGATTAACCTGTGTAATTTCATTTACAGGGCGACAGTTAGGAATTATTGGTTCCGTACTGATGTAAGTGAATGCTTACTTCTCCATGATACTCTCTGGTTATTAGTAATCTGTACACATGTATGATTAAGGAGACATATGTGGCCCGTATAACTAGGAGATACACATAGGGCCTGATTCTGACTATGGCGGACGGCGGAGGCCGTCCGCCATAGTCCCGCCGCCAAATGACCGCACCGCGGTCAAAAGACCGCGGCGGCCATTCACACATTTCCTCTGGGCCGGCGGGCGCTCTCCGAAAGAGCGCCCGCCGGCCCAGAGGAAATGCCCCTGCAACGAGGACGCCGGCTCAGAATTGAGCCGGCGTAGTTGCAGGGGTGCGACGGGTGCAGTTGCACCCGTCGCGTATTTCAGTGTCTGCAAAGCAGACACTGAAATACTTTTTGGGGCCCTCTTACGGGGTCCCCTGCAGTGCCCATGCCATTGGCATGGGCACTGCAGGGGCCCCCAGGGGCCCCGCGGCACCCCCTACCACCATCCTGTTCATGGCGGATTTCCCGCCATGAACAGGATGGCGGTAGGGGGTGTCTGAATCCTCATGGCGGCGGAGCGCGCTCCGCCGCCATGGAGGATTCCCCCGAGCAGCGGAAAGTCGGCGGGAGACCGCCGACTTTCCGCTTCTGACCGCGGCTGAACCGCCGCGGTCAGAATGCTCGTGGGAGCACCGCCAGCCTGTTGGCGGTGCTCCCGTGGTCGGTGGCCCTGGCGGCCACCGGCGCCAGGGTCAGAATGACCCCCATAGTCATCTAGGCCCTGATGAAGCATCGCTGGATCCGTATGGACCACCAGGATGCGAAACATGTTGACCCATGACAGGGTTGGCTTTGGAAAATCTCCAATCCCTCCCTTTGTTACCTGCAATATAGAGTGATTGATCGTTATCTCTGTTTCACTCTCATGACTATACTTTTTAACCTTGGACCTGACCGTCCATCTGGTCTAATAAAACAATTGACCCAGTGGAGGTTTTGAGAGCCAATTTTAACCATTATCCCTTTGATCTCCTCTGTCACTTATTCACTTTTGGGGTCACGGCACCATCATTGAAAAAGATCTCTAGCAAATAGCCCCCCCACCCGGGGTGGTGCCCATCAGACATTGCAGTGCCGGTCTGACAAGAGCAGTACCGATGATGAAGCATGACATCCTACGGATGTGTGAGGTTTCTTGCTCCTAAAATTTAAGACCCCGCCATTAGTTTCCTCTCTTTCTGTTTGGAACAGTGTATCATATATTTTTTGACGTTTCCATTGGGAGGATATACACTGGACCATAATTTCTCCCCATCCCTCTTTTTATGAGCAATTGAATTTAGCAACACAGCCATAGACGCTGGGTTGGAGAGGGGGTTGGTCCGAGCACAGCAAATCTTTGATGCCCCAGAGGCTTCAACAACAGGGGGCAAGCCAACAAGACTTTGGTGTTTCTGGGAAAGAATAGAGGATATAGAGGGTAATTTAGATTTTCCCTCACTGCAGAGGCAGGAGGGCGAAGGCCAATACTTCAGAGCGAGTTGCAAAGTGGCAATTACACCTGGCAGCACAGCAATGAGCAGACAGCAGGCCAACACAGCAGAGCAAGTGGCAACAAGGCAATCCCTCCTGCCAGAGTAGTTCTTCTTAGTTGCAGAGTCTCATTATGCCCCAAAGTGAACTGATATGGTGGGGTTTACGGTCTAGTACTTAACCCCCAAAAGGCCTTTGATATGGGGGAGACTTCAAATGAGTCCTCGGAAGTGTACAAAGGTTCCTTTCATTCTAGCCCTGTCTGGCAGGCTATATGTGGGGGTAAACAGTTCTTTGTGTGGCGGAGGACACAGCCTTTTCAAGTGTGTCAATCCCTCCCCTTCTCTCTTCCTAGGAAGACCAATCAGTGTGCATGAATGCAGATGCAGCTGAGTGTCCTGTGTTTGTGGCTGTCTAGAAAGAATTCACAAAGTGTACCTATCACCCAGACATGTATTCAGAGACAGGCTAAGGCACAGAATGGGGAAAGTAAGAAAATGACAACTTTCTGAAAGTGGCATTTCAGACTTACAATTTGAAATCTGACTTCACCTTCAATTGGGAACTACACTTCAAAGATGTTTTAAGGCAATCACCATGTTACCCTTTAGAATAGACAGGTCTTGCAGTAGGGAAAACAAATGTGATAGTTTTTCACTACCTGGACATGTAAAACTAAAAAGTACAAGCCTAACTTTTCAAATACCGTGCTCCCTGCCTTTGGGGCTAAGTAGGGCCTACCTGAGGGGTGACTTACACGTAATAAAAAGGAAGGTTTAGAACAGGCTAATGGGTCAGACATGTTTGAAAAGCTAATGTAGTGGGGGGGGCACAATCAGTGCTGAAGGCCCACTATTAACATTTAATTTACAGGCCCTGGACACACATAGGGGGTCATTACAACATTGGCGGTAAAAGTCGCTTACCGCCGTGCAGAAGACCGCCAACATACCGCCACGGTCATTATGTCCCACAGCTTGGAATCTGCCAAAATCCAGACACCCACACAAGTCCGCCACACCAAAGGTCAGTGATAAACTGTCGATAGCAAAACCTCCACCATCACGCCAACAGGAATACGGCCACACTATCACGACCCACGAATCCACGGGGCGGTTTTTCAACCGCGGTATTCCATTGGCGGTATACAACGCAGCGCTCAAAATACACACACATTTACAAAACACTACCACATTGGACAATTCCAAATACACACACCTGATACACATACACACACCACTCCCACACACCCAATACAATATAAAACACACACCCACATCACCCACAAACCCTTACGTCAACAATTGCGACTGAAGGCCAGAGAGAGACACCACCATCTACAAAATAGCATCCACAGGCACTCAACACCATCACTCACACAACATCCAAGCACCTCACACAACACACCTCTAAATATCACCCCACACATCACAACACACACCACCCCACACATCACCCACACCACCCCATGGCCCCGCAAAGACACCCCAGGTTCTCTGAGGAGGAGCTCAGGGTCATGGTGGAGGAAATCATCCGGGTAGAACTATTCGGACCACAGGTGCAGCACACCACCATAGCTAGGAAGTTGGAGCTATGGTGAAGAATCGTGGACAGGGTCAACGTAGTGGGACAGCACCCAAGAACTAGGGATGACATCAGGAAGAGGTGGAACGACCTACGGGGGAAGGTGCATTCCGTGGTCTCAAGACACCACCTTGCGGTTCAGAGGACTGGCGGAGGACCCCCACCTCCACCCCCAGAACTCACTACATGGGAGGAGCAGGTCTTGGCTATACTGCATCCTGAGGGCCTCTCAGGAGTAGCAGGAGGAATGGACTCTGGTAAGTCAAACCTTTAACTACTTCATCCCCCACCCGCCTGCATGCTATCACATACCCCCACCGTCGCCCTCACCCCCATCACTCCAACTCCTCACGTATGTCCCAATATCACAAACCACACATCCCAAGCCCTGCATGTAACACCAAAGCATGGACACCCATCACCAAAGCATGGCTACTGCACATACCCATACACCCCCCTAAACCATTATCACACAAGGTCCTACACAGGAATGCAAGCACTGTGGTACACGGTCACCCACCCATTGCACACCCTGGGACACACAGATGCAATAATCATGCCTTTACACCCCTGCAGGACCCCTACCCAACGCCACCGGACAGGAGTGTCCAGACATGTCCACTCCACCCACAGAAGAGGCCCACAGTGATGACAGCAGCTCTGTCTAACTGGATCAAGATGACCAGCCTGGCCCATCTGGGACCTCGGGACAGTTGGTTCCCCTCACACTGGCACAGGCCACTACAGAGCTTCCCCCCTCTGGAAACACCAGCACAGCACCCACTCAGCGGGCCCATACCTCTGTCCCCAGGACACGTCAATCAGCAGTGTGTCCACCACTACAGGGAACCCAGACTAACCCACCACCCCAACAACACCAGCGACCTGGGGGCAGTGGTAGTGGGCACACGGTTCAGGGTACAGAGGCACAGGAACACAGGGGAACTGGGAGGGCTGCTGTGCGACAGGGGGAGGACAGACCCAGGGAACCCACTCTCCACGAGGCCCTCTCCAACATCATGGGAGCCTACCACCATTCCCAGGAGACGATGGCAACGGTACTGGCCAAGTTTCAAGAGACCCAGCGGCTGCAGGAGGAATAGTATTTGGGCTTCAGGGTGGAACTCAAATCCATCAATTCCACCCTGGGCACCATTATAGGGGTGCTGAAGGAACTCGTGAACACCAGGAGGGACACTGTGGCACAACAAGGGGCCCCTGACACTAGCCTGGATGATGTACTGCCCACCACCTCCGCCGGCGCTAGTGGACAGGAGGCACCGCCACAGGACCTCCACACCAGCACCCTACCCCCTGCAGATGGAGAACCACCCCGCAAGCGGTCCCTGAGATCTAGGACAAAGACAGAGACAATGCCAAGACCCCCGCCAAGGAATGGGATCACCCTGATTGTCATCCTTCTGTCCCACTTTGTCACCCTGTCCATACTTAAACTGCCCTAGCTCCACTTCCTATGCCCCTTTGGACAATGCATCTGTTAGACAAATAGACTGGACTCTGCCATGGACATTCCTCCACCATCACCCCTGACCATTTTACAACCCCCTCCACTATTGAGCACTCAAATAAACACCCTTAAATCACAAATCAGAAGTCTGTCTGTGCTTTGGAAAATGTGTATTAGCAATAACAGTGGCAAAATGCTATATCAAATGTAATGTCAACATACCTATGTCACACAGCTCTAGTCCATGCGGAAACCATGCAGATGTCACACAGTGGGACCCACATCTGTGAAAGTGTAAGGAAAAGTGACAACTCAGTGACCATACACTGGGAGAAAATGACAGACAGATGAGAGGTAGTAGAATTAAATCAGATGTAGCAGGGTGTGTTGTCTTTTACCTGTGTCTCAATGGAAGTATTGCAGCATCACCGCGTTCCTGTTGTCTATGTCCTCTTCTTCTGCTTCCTCATCTTCACTGTCCATAGACTCCACAGCTGCCACAACACCTCCATCTGGACCATCCTCCTGCAGAAAAGGCACCTGTTGGCACAAAGCCAAGTTGTGAAGCATACAGCAGGCCACGATGATCTGGCACAACTTCTTTGGTGAGTAGAATAGGGAACCACCTGTCATATGGAGGCATCGGAACCTGGCCTTCAGGAGGCCGAAGGTCTGCTCTATAATCCTCCTAGTTCGCCCATGGGCCTCATTGTAGCGTTCCTTTGCCCTTGTCCTGGGATTCCTCACTGGGGTCAGTAGCCATGACAGGTTGGGGTAACCAGAGTCACCTGCAAATGTTGAGAGACAACTGTTAGACACACACTAACTCATAGGGACATCCCCAGACCCAGGCACCTAGTCCCACTGTATTGGGTCCATGTGCTCACATAATAGCCACACCCGGTGCCTCTGGAGTTGCCCCATCACATAAGGGATGCTGCTATTCCGTAGAATATAAGCGCCATGCACTGAGCCAGGAAATTTGTCATTCACATGGGAGATGTACTGGTCTGCCAAACACACCATCTGCACATTCATCGAATGGTAACTTTTCCGGTTTCTGTACACCTGTTCACTCCTGCGGGGGGGCCAAGGCCACATGTGTCCCATCAATGGCACCTATGATGTGGGGGATATGTCCCAGGGCATAGAAATCCCCTTTCACTGTAGGCAAATCCTCCACCTGAGGGAAAACGATGTAGCTCCGCATGTGTTACAGCAGGGCAGACAACACTCTGGACAACACGTTGGAAAACATAGGCTGGGACATCCCTGATGCTATTGCCACTGTAGTTTGAAAAGACCTACCTGCTAGGAAATGGAGTACTGACAGCACCTGCACTTGATGGGGGATTCCTGTGGGATGGAGGATAGCTGTCATCAGGTCTGGCTCCAACTGGGCACACAGTTCCAGGATTGTGGTACGATCAAGTCTGTAGGTGATGATTACATGTCGCTCTTCCATTGTCGACAGGTCCACCAGCGGTCTGTACAATGAAGGATGCCGCCATCTCCTCACATGCCCCAGCGGACGGTGCCTTTGGAGGAGAACAGCGAGCAGAAAGTCAACCAACTCTGAGGTACGTAAACACAGCTTAATCGGAAAATATTAGCAAATCGACATATGCCTGTATTAGTGTTTAAGCAAGGCCTAGATATGTGTGACGCAGTCCAAAATAATGCCATGTGGCCCCCTGAAATGGCGGCTGCCTGACCTGTAAAGTGGGACACGGGGATGTGAGGTAACTGCACTTGCGTTGTACACCGTCACGGTAGGCGGTCGAAGACCGCAGCGCTATCCTGCAATGGTTAACATTGGGCCCTATGGGTCCCAGGAGACAATGACGATGTACGCCAGCGGTGACGGTACGCACCCCGCGGATGTGACCGCCATTTTCTCTCTGTTCAGTCACTTGATACCTGATCTTCGACAGGAGAGGACCTACTTTGCAAGTGCTGCTGTGACCTCAGTCTGGAAGAGACAATGGTTCGTGTGTCTGGGGAAAGGGCCTCTGCCTTCAGCACGGAGGAGTTGGAGAAACTAGTGGATGAGGTCCTCCCCCAGTACACGCTACTCTACGGTCCTCCAAACAAACAGGTAAGTACACTGTGAGCATGATGTATGGGCAATGCATGTGTGGAGTGGGGTGGATGAAAGATAGGGGGAGTGAGAATGAGGCGTGCATGAAACAACGGTGAGTGCATCTGCGTCATGGCAATGGTAGGGATGCGGGCCAATGACTGTGATGGTGCAGACGGTAATATCTTCTCCTTTTCCCCTGTACTATTCCTATAGGTCAGCGTCCACCAGAAGAAGGACATTTGGGGTGCCATCGCCAAGGAAGTCTGGCTCCTGGGGGTCTACCACAGACGGAGCACCCACTGCCGGAAAAGATGGGAGGACATTCGCTGCTGGAGCAAGAAGACGGTGGAGACCCAGCTAAGGATGGCCTCCCAACGTGGGAGGGGTGCCCGTCACACCATGACCCCCCTACTGTTCCGGATCCTGGCAGTGGCGTACCCGGAGTTGGATGGGCGCTTGAGGGCATCACAGCAGCCACAAGGGGGTGAGTACACTCTCATTCTGCTGATTCAGCGCACATTGGAGGTGTCTGGGTGGGGGAGGTGGGCTGTGGATTCCCCTAGGCCAGGGCGAGTTTAGTAGGCAAGGTCCCTTCTTAAGGCAGGCCCTGTGGCACCCCACCCCAGCTGTGTACAGTGCCACTACACCTAGTCAGGCTCCTGTGACATCCATGTGTGCAGCAATCGGGCATAGCCTTGTAACCCATGTCCCTGGGACTGATTAGGGAACTCCAAGTGCACGGCGTAGTGCAGGGGGCTTCTGTGTCTGTAGTGTCCGCCAACGGTAGCGGTATTGCATGCACTCAAAATGTCTTTCTTCTGCCCCCCCCCCTTTTGTGGTCTCCCTGTTCTTGTGTGCATTAGCATCATCAGGCGGAGGAGCAGTGGCACCAGAGCAGGAGAGAGCTGCATCCCACATGGCCCTGGAGGGCGACACAATGGAGTCTGAGTTCACCAGTGGGACGGAGGGCGAGGGGAGCTCTACGGTGGGGAAAGGAGCTGAGACCAACGATACGGACTCCTCCTCTGATGTGAGCTCCATTGTGGTGGCTTGCCCATCTGTGCCCCCTGCATCTACAGGTACAGCCGCCACCCCCCCTACCAGCACCGCCCTCCCAGCAGCCCCTCAGCATGTGTCCCGTACACGCTCACCCAGGAGAGTGGGCATCTTCTTCGCCCCAGGCACCTCTGCCCCTGCCCCTGTCATCCCTGCTGCCCCTCACTGAGGAGGCCATTGACCTCCTCAGGTCCCTCACTGTTGGGCAGTCTACCATACTGAATGCCATACAGGGTGTAGAGAGGCAGTTGCAACAAACCAATGCATACCTGGAGGGCATTCATTCTGGTCAGGCAGCCCATCAGCGAGCTTTTCAGACTCTGGCATCAGCACTGATGGCAGCCATTCTCCCTGTCTCTAGTCTCCCCCCTCCAACTTCCTCCACCCAGACCCAAACCCCTGTACCTCAGCCTATCCCAAGCACACCATCAGACCAGAATGCACACACCTCAACACACAAGGGAAGCTCTGGGAAACATAAGCACCACACATCCCACAGGCACTCACGCAAGCATCATACACATGCAGACACACCAACATCCACTGCCTCAACTGTGTCCCCCTCCTCGTCGTCTCCCTCCTCCCTCCCTGTCTCGTCTCCACTCACACCTGCATGCACTACATCCTCAGCCACTACGTCCATCACCAGCACACCCACCACCACACTGAGCTCACGTGCAGTCACCACCCCCACCACCATTCACACATCCCATGTCCTCTATCAGTGTGTCTGTGAGCCCACCTCCCAAGGTACACAAACTCAGCCACACACCCACCTAACAGCCATCCACCTCACGACAGCCTCCAGCCCATGCACCTTCACCCAAAGTCACCAAACGAACACCTCCTACAACCACTACC
Organism: Pleurodeles waltl; assembly: GCF_031143425.1. NCBI lineage: Eukaryota > Metazoa > Chordata > Amphibia > Caudata > Salamandridae > Pleurodeles > Pleurodeles waltl. The sequence continues at coordinate 1,572,634,421 of NC_090444.1, forward strand.
TCTTCCTCCACTCCCAAACCCCCTCCATCTACCCGTCCCAGTGTTCCCCAAAAACTTTTCCTGTCCAACCTTGACCTCTTTCCCTCACCTCCCCTACCCCTTCAGTCTCCTAGGGCCCGCCTCTCCGGGTCCGAACCCAGCACCTCAGCCACAACATCTGCGGGACCAGTGGTGCCAGCAGTAACCAGCTTCTGGAGTGCGCCAGGCAGCAGGGCAGCCAGTGTGGCAAGGAGCCAGAGCACGGACAGTGCCCCACCTGTAAAGCACCAAAAGCTGGCCAGTGCCCGGCTGTGATGCTATTAATTGTGTTTGACCAATGACTTTGTGTTTCACCACTGCGCATATTAGTTGCTTAATGTTCACCAGTAGTACATTACATGTTGTGTTCAGTTTAGCTGCCTATTGGCTTTAACAGGACATTAGACATTACATTTGATATTTAGGTTAGCTGCCTATTGGCTTTAACATGGAGTTAGCCATTACATTCTGTATTCAGTTTAGCCACCTATTGGCTTTGACATGGCATCAGCCATTACATTTTGTATTCAGTTTAACTGCCTATTGGCTTTGACATGGCATTAGACATTACATTTGGTATTTAGGTTAGCTGCCTATTGGCTTTAACGTGGAGTTAGACATTACAGTTGAGACATTGCAGATGAGCTGTGTTTTTCCATGCTGTGTATTTCCACATGATAGACCAAGCTGTGTTTTTCACCAGACCCTAGCTGATGAGAGCACATAGATTTTGTGTTTACCTCTCAATCCAGTCTGAGAATGAGTGAGGCTCGGGAGAATTGGCCACTCTCCAAGCTTCTTTGGTTCTCACACTGAGTTTGCTTTTAATGATGACTCTGGACTACAGCAGGGTTAGATTGAATCTGCTTTGACTTTAGACAGGAACGGAGACGTCAGTTGCCTGTCTCCCGTTTGGGTAGAAAATCTCTTTCTTGCAGTTGAACGGAGTCATCAACTTGCAGGTCCCAGAAAGATGAAGCTGAGTTATAGGCCCTACAGCCTTGCCCTACGGTGATGTAATTTTGACTTTTATGCTTTGCTTTGAAGTTATGCTGTAATATAATCACATGTATTTGCTGTGTACATTGCAACTGAGAAGTACTTTAAATATTTTGCTTTCATTGCTGCGACTACTTTTGAACGTGTGCTTCCAACCTACTAATTTCGTCTCTCAGGAACCTCGTGGTAAAGTAATAATAACAATAAATGTCTTCTTTAAACTCAGAAGTGCATTCCAGAGAGGTTCTGTAAGCTCGGTTGTGAGATAAGAGCAGAAAAGCAGAACACCGGCGGGAGTGAGGAAAGAAATCAGCCACCAAAGCCACTCCCAGGGGTACAGTAGGGAGTGTGGAGACAGCTGCGCCACCATAAAAGGTGGGCAAGGGGCTTAGTAAAACCGGCAAGTCTGGGAAAATCTGCACGGCGGACAAGACCGCCACCAGCCCCGCTGCCCAGGACACCGCCGCCACCAGCCCCGCTGCCCAGGACACCGCCGCCATCAGTACCGCTGCCCAGGACACCGCCACCACCAGCACCGCTGCCCAGGAGACTGCCGCCACCAGCACCGCTGCCCAGGACACCGCCGCAACAAGCACCGCTGCCCAGGACACCGCTGCAACAAGCACTGCAGGCCAGCGAGCGCCAAAGATTCCGACGCTACTGAGGCCGCCACGAGCAGGATGAAGCACTCTTGGCGCAAAGCCCCCTCCAGAACCAGTGGAGAAAGGCATCCACTACCTCAGTCTTTGGCAGGATGAAGCACTCTGGGCACAAAGCCCCCTCCAGAACCAGTGGAGTAAGGCATCCACTACCTCTGTCCTTGGCAGGATGAAGCGCTCTGGGCACAAAGCCCCCTCCAGAACCAGTGGAGAAAGGCATCCACTACCTCTGTCCTTGGCAGGATGAAGCACTCCGGGCACAAAGCCCCCTCCAGAACCAGTGGAGAAAGGCATCCACTACCTCTGTCCTTGGCAGGATGAAGCACTCTGGGCACAAAGTCCCCTCCAGGACCAGTGGAGAAAGGCATCCACTACCTCAGTCCTTGGCAGGATGAAGCACTCTGGGCACAAAACTATCTCTGTCCTTGGCAGGATGAAGCACTCTGGGCACAAAGCCCCCTCCAGAACCAGTGGAGAAAGGCATCCACTACCTCTGTCCTTGGCAGGATGAAGCACTCTGGGCACAAAGCCCCCTCCAGAACCAGTGGAGAATGTTATCCACTTGAGAGGCTGTGGCTTTGCACTCCCCATGATTGAACAGTGGGCAAACCACCCACTGTAGAGACTTGAGAGACTGTGGCTTTGTACTCCCCAGGATTGAACAATGGGCAAACCACACACTGTAGAGACTTGAGAGACTGTGGCTTTGCACTCCCCAGGATTGAACAGTGGGCATGGAGCCCCCTCGTGGATCTGGCGCTGTGTACTCATCCGGCTGAGGTGTCCCCCCTTCCCTTCTCCCTGAGGTGCCAGTTTTTTTTCTATCTGATGCCCCAGCAGTGTTCTCTCCTTCTTGTACGGGTATCTTGTGTGGGCCTTGCCCATGCCTTTTGGGCCCAGTGGTCCATGGACTATGATAGTGGAATACCTTGGACTTGTATTCTTGGAGTATATATTTGTTTATAGTGTACATATCTTTATATATGTATATATTTTTGATTCATGTATTTGAATATATTACAATCATTCGACTCATTTCCTTTTGTCCTAGCATTCTTCCAGGGGGGATTGGGGGGTGTAACTGTAATGTATCATGATGTATTAGTGTGTGTGTTGTCGTGGGTGAGGGTGGGGGTGGGGGTTTTGCGTGTTGCGTGCGTGTGTCACTGTTTTTTCCCTCCTCCCTACCCTGTGTTGTAGGTGCAGTACTCACCGTGGTCTACGCCGCCGACGTTCGTGCTCCTGGTAGAGGAGCAGGAAGATAAAGGCTGGAAGAATCTGGAGCTCGGGTTCCATGGCGCCCTGGTTCCTCGTGGGGTGTGTAGAGGTAAGCGTTTCTCCTTCCAAGTCCTGTTTCCGCCGTGTTTTTGTTCGCGGTGAATCCGCCCCGGAAAAGGTGGCAGATTGGACATTTTCCTCCGCCTGTCTGTTGGCGGTTACCACTGCGGTGTTTGTTTGTACCGCCTTGGCAGTTGGAGTGTTAGAGTGGCTGTCTATGTTGGCGGTTTCCGCCTCGGTCATAATTCCATATTTTTGACCCCCATAGTGCACTTTACTAGGGACTTACAAATAAATTAAACATGCCACTTACAGTGAAGCCAATGTTTGGCACTGGTCAGCAGTGGTAAAGTGCTCAGAATCCTAAAAGCCAGCAAAAGTGAGTCAGAAAAACAGGAGGTCAGAGGGCAAAACGTTAGGGGTAAATACTCTGCGTGCCTATTTATGAAAAGTTAGCACTACCTTTATGTCACTTTTTGATGCAAAAGCGGCACCAACTCAACATATAATAGATTAGTGTCAAAAAATTATGTAAAGGTGGCACTAACTTTTTATAAATCAGGCCCTAAGTATCATAAAACACATTCATATCTCAGAACTGACCTTTCAACCAAATACCTACATATCTTGCTTGGCTGCGGTTGTGAATGTTTTTGTGTGTGATGTGAATAAAAAGTTTGGATAACACAGGTCACAGAGTGCAGCTAATCTGTCTGCTGTGGATGTTGGAGAACACACCAGATACTGTGGTCAATTGCATTGCCAAATTTACACCAAATAACAAAAAGATTGCTTTCTGGACCCAGAGCTACCTTTCTGCAAACTTTGGTCTAAATCTGTCCAGTGGTTCAACTGCCATTCATGTTCTAAATCCCTATGGGGAAAAAGTGTTTTAGGACTCCAGATCTTTCTCCGCCCCCACTTGATGGATCACCATAAAGCTTTCCAGGCAGCAGCTGAAATGAGCGTTGTATTTTTGGAGAAAGTTTTGTGAAGATTCATCAAATGACGCCTGTTTTCTCTGTAGAAACTATGTCCGAACGGTAACTATCTAGTTGTCATCGCCATTTTTTTAAATCTATATATGCATAAATATATATGTATATATATATATATATATATATATATATATATATATATGTCACCAAGAGAAGATGATTGTGAACTGACACTTCAAGAGCAGAATAGAAATGGATAATTTTGATAGGAACTGAAATTCTGTGGAGGGTTAAATTTATACACAGAGCTACATGTACAAATGAACTAGAATTGCACATGGTAGCCAGGTCCATTTTAACGGATCACCCCATGTTTTTTTATTTTAATTTGATTGTAATATGTCTTTGTTCTCATCATTATTATGAAAAAACGGGTGAACAGGAAAATCCAGGTGGTTTCTATGAAAACATCCTCTTGATTACCTTTTATGGTAGGATCTTGCAATTTGTGTCTTGCTATGATTGTTCATTAGAAAGGTAGCTGGCTCACATTAATGCACTGTTGTTTTTATTCTCGTAAAATTGCACCATAAGTGACTATGGGGGGGCATTTAAATAAGTACGAAGCAAGTGATGTAGGAATTTGTTTTTACTTTATATTTGATAGCAGTATCAGCACTTTTATGATGGGCCTATGACTCCTGAATTTTATCCCAATTCTCACCCCTCATCTGCATGAGCCATCTGAGAGGTCTATGGTCAGTCTGAACACGGATGTGAGTGCCAAACAGGTATGGCCTCATCTTCTTCAGGGACTAGACCACAGCAAAAGCCTCCCTCTCAATGGCTCTGCATCTTTGCTCTCTGGGGAGTAGTCGCATGCTGATGAAGTCAACTGGCTGATCCTCTTCATTGACTTGTGCTAACACTGCCCCAATCCCTGTCTCTGAAGCATCTCTTTGCACAATAAATTCCTTATTGTAATCAGGGACCAGTACCACTGGTGCTGAACACATAGCATCTTTCAGAGTGTCAAAAGCTTTCTGACACTCTGGGGTCAAAATGACCTTTTGGGATGCTTCTTTGAGGTGAGGTCTGTCCGAGGGGCACAATGGTCCCATAATTCTGGACAAACCTCCTGTAATGCATTGAGGACAAGAAAGGCCCTGGCCTGAGTCTGGGTTTAGGAGCCACCTAATCCAGGATGGTCTGGATTTTTGGCTGGAGAGGCTGTGCATGGCCTCCTCATACAAGGTGGCCCAGGTACACCAATGAACTCTGCCCTATCTGGCATTTACTTTCCTTGATAGTCACATATGCCTGGAGCAGGGCCTAAAGCACTTCCCCTGGTGGACCAGTTGATCCTCCCAGGTGGAACTGAATACAGCTACATCATTAAGATAAGCTGCACTAAAAGAGTCCAACCCAGACAACACTCTGTTCACCAACTTTTGGAAGGAGCCAGCAGCATTTTTCAATCCAAATGGTGTCACCTTGAATTGAAAGTGTCCCTCTGAGGTGGAAAACGCTGATCTCTCCTTAGCGCCTGGACATAGGCAATCTGCTAGTATCCTGAGGTCAGATCAAATGTGCTCAGTAACTTAGCAGCCCCCAACCTATCAAGGAGCTCATCAGCTCTAAGTATGGGGTAAGAATCAGTCTAGGTGACTGCATTTAAACCTCTGTAGTCTACAAAGAATCTTAATTCCTTTTTCCCATCCTGGGGATTAGGTTTGGGTACAAGCACCACTGAACTGGCCCAAGGACTATCAGAGGGCTCAATTACCCTTAACTCCAACATCTTACCTACCTCAGCTTTGATGTTGGCTCTGACCTGGTCTGTACAATTTATTTTCAACAGGTAAGCTGTCACCAGTGTCAATGCCATGGACACACCAATTGGTGAGTCTAGGGGTCAGGGAGAACAGCCCAACAGACTGCTCTTACTCTTGCCTGCAATCTCTTTGCTTCTGGGCTGTCAGTTTGGGGGAGAGTACTACTCCCTCCTCTGACCCATCTTGTGCATTGGTGGAGAGGAGGTCTGGCAGAGGTTCATTCTCCTCTGCCTCTCCCTCATCTGTAACCATAAGCATGGTCATGTCTGCCCTGTCTTGGTGGGGTTTCAGTCTGTTTACATGCAGGATCCTATGGGGATTCCCAGGTGTGCCAAGGTCCACCAGGTAGATGGCCTCACCCTTTTTCTCCAGAATGGGTTAGGGCCCAGTCCACTTGGCCGTAGGAGCCAGGGGCTCTAAAACACACACCAATTGATCTGAGTAAAACTCAGACCTGGCAGCCTTCTGGTCATGCCAGAGCTTCATAAGCTCCTGGCTAACCTTCGGGCTGCTGCTTGCCTTCTTCATGCACTCAGCCATATGTGACCGCAGGCTTAGCACATAATCTAGCACATTCTGTTTGGACTCTTTAGAGGATTTTCCCAAAACTCTCTCACCAAACACAACGGGTATCTTACACGGTACCCAAACAGTACCTCAAAGGGGCTTTAGGGTACCTCCCTGTAAGCAAACAACAGGCATGGGAGGGGAACAACCCAGTTCCTCATGAACTTGACCGACAAACCCATGATCATGCCATTGTTAAATCTCTCCACCACCCCGGGACATTTCAATTTCTTCTTTGCTGCCACGTGTCCCCATTTTTGCTTGCACTTGTTGGCTGAAAATGGAATTAAGTCAATAATATTGCAAAGTTGGAGTGCTGCCTATTTTGTCCATGACACCCAGAGGATTGGTTGGAAGCAAGCGTGAAGAAGCTAAGAACTGAATATTTATGTATATGCATAAATAGTTAAAAAACAAATGGCGGTCACAAATAGATAGTTACAGTTAGGACCTAGTGTCTACAGAAAAAAATTGGCGCCATTTGATGAATCTTCACAAAAGTTTCCCCAAAAATACAACGCTCATTTCAGCTGCTGTCTGGAAAGTTTCATGGTGATCCGTCAAGTGGGGGCGGAGAAAAATCTGGAGTCCTTTTTTCCCCATAGGGATTTTGAACAAGAATGGCAGTTGAACCACTCGACAGATTTACACCAAATTTTGCAGAAAGGTAGCTCTGGGTCCAGAAAGCAATTTTATTGTTATTTGGTGTAAATTAAAGAAACAACGAATCTGTATGTAGGGATATGAAGGCTCCATAAACCCTTCTGACCTTATGCTGGATCTGATTGGCTACCAGCTCTTCAACAAAGAAGTTTAGGCAGCCTTCTTGGGACTCGACTTCAGCACGCCCCCCCTCCTAGGGCTTACTGAAACCCCAGGGACCACCACTTCCCTGGGACAAAATGCTTTCATAGATGTAGGGGGTTCCTGCGGATCCCCTCATGCCCTGGGGACTTGCACCTCTAAGGGCCAAATACATTATGTGTGTGCGGTCCCTGGGACCACCACCTCCCCGAGGTCAAACATAGAATGAAATGCAGGGGCCTCCCGAGCCCCCCACGGCACTAGGGACTGCCACCTTCCTGGGGTCAAAAATTCAATGAAGTGTGCAGAACCACACACACCCTCCCCCACTGTCCCAGTGACCTCCACGTCCCCGGGGCTGAATTTCAAGAATACATGGGTTCCCCAAGCAAACTCCAATGTTGGAGTGTCGGTCATGGTGCCCCCTCTTGTGGAGCCAATAATTGCCCTGGGATCCACCACCCCCACAGGGCCGGCTCCTGCTATGTCCCAGGAATCCCACCCCCGGGACTTAGTTGTTTGCTCTGTCTCGGCAGGAGCTCCTGCCAAGTCAAAGCAAGCACTCCTGTTCCACTAAGTAAGAGATGTCAAACACCTCTAACTTGCTGGAACCAAAGGTTTCCTCTGTTCCCCTGCCTGCAAAGATGTAGGCAGAGAAACAGAGCAAACCACTGCTCTCACGTCTTTAGCATCTCCCACTCTGTGACTGCAATGCCAGCTCCCACAGGAGGCAAGAAGCCAGCTTGGGACTGCTGCGGCCTTCAGGATCACTGTGGTCCCAAATCATTTTGACTGGATGCCCTGGGGGGCACCCAAATGACATGGCTGGGCCCTGGGGGTTGGGGTCCCTCGGGCCAAGACCAGCATGGGTAAGAGGCCCAAGTGGCCCCCTCTCAAAAAAAATTAAATACTTAGACTGGGCCCTTGGTGATAAGGTCTTGGCCTGGGGAGAATGGCCATGGTCCACCCTCCCCCCCAAAAAAATATATTAATGCCAGGCCTGGGGGGATAGGATTCCCAGGGCTGAAATCGGCTGGAGAAGGGGCCTACACAGCCCTCTCCCCCCAAAAAAAAATTCAGAAGGCCAGGTCCCAGGGGATGGGGTCCCTGGGGACAAGATCGGCCTAGGGAGGTGGACCACATGCCCCCCTCTTCCCAAAAAATAAATAAATGCCAGGCCTGGGGGATGAGGTCCCTGGGACCAAAATTGCTCGTGGGGGGGGGTATCTGGCCCCCAATCAGCAAAAAACTAAAATTAGATGTCCAGGACCTGGGGATTGAGGGCCCTGGGGCCAAAATCGACGTGGGAGGGCACACAGACCTGCAGCTAACTCCCACTGCACATGGCCAAAGGCAGTGCGAAGCATGTGGTTGGGTGGTTAGGGGCTTGGCCGAAAGGAACTAGCTGCAGATCAGGACCTGTGGCCAACCTCACCACGCACAGCCAAAGGCCGTGCATGGCGCAAGGTTGGGTGGTTATAGAGGGTTGGCTAGGCATGGAGGTGATTGGATTCATGCATTGTAATGAACATTAATTTCTGTAAAAAAAACAACTTAGAAATTCACTGAAAAAACAAAGATTACAGGGACGTTATAGTGAGGAAATAGAATTTGAAAAAAACATAGAAATTCACTTATAAAAACACAAAGGTGACAGGTATATTATAGTTAGGCTCACATTTTAAATGTACAAAACTACAGAAATGTAACTTAAATCATAATTATCTCAAGTAACAATAACTCATTCCCTAAGGTAACTACCCTTGCCAGGCACAGCTAATTATCCGACAAATTACTGTACTCATGACACCTTTGATAACATCAATGATAATGTCAATGTAATATATGTAGTAATATTTTTGATTACAAAAAGAAACTGTGCATGGTGGGGTTACTATAAAAGGTGAATTTCTATGGTTTTTATAAGTTTAAAATGTTATATATTTATATATATATATATATATATATATATAAAACTCACCAAGTGCAAAAGCACACACAGGTGTGGTGTAACACACTTCAACCATGCACAATCTTGCTCATAATATGGCTGAACAAATGTAAGTGCTCATTATGTACAGTGTTACCATGTGAACATAAAAGCGGGACCAAACTCAAGTTGCCATTACAATTTCTAGAAACTGTCACTGATAACCACACCATTATACCTCATCCTTCATCTTATTGTATGAGGTAACTATATGTATATATATATATATATATATATATATATATATATATATATATATATATATATATATATATATACATATATATACATATATATATATTATCATATTATCTTAGCTTAACTTTGTCATATTAGTTTTGCTTTTTTTTAAAGATTATCATGTAAGAACCTAAATTGAATCACCCTGATTTCTGATATATGATTGAATATCACATGGTTTCTTATGTATGTTGAGTTGGCTACATTATGGGTAAGGAAGGTTGCTGCATGACATTTAAATTACCTGGTATATTTTTTGCAATTTACTGAATTGAATCCATTGATCACTTGGGTTGGGTGATGTGTCCACTGCTTTGATGGTTATTTTTGTTTGTGTGCTCCATCATGTACCCTTGTGACCAGTGGCATTTTTTGGTCCAAACATGGCATATTACTTTTGTGCTTTTCTTCTCTGACATAATCATACCTGAAACTAAATTGAATTGTGTATTCCAATACCTGATTAAATATCACCTGGACTTTCACATATTAGATTTCAAGCAACTATAACTTGTGCCCTAAGGTAACTATAAATTGTGACCTTGCCATGCACTGCTAGCTACCCCATATATTACATCAATCATGACATCTTCTATGGCATATTTGAAATTATTACTGCAACATTTGCAAGAAACATATTGATGAGGAAAATGTGCATGGAGGGGCGCGAGATAAAATTAACTTAGGACATGAGTTATAGTTACTTGAACTAACTCTAAGTATAACTGCTGAATTTCTATAGTTTTGTACATTTGAAATGTGAGCTTAACTTTAAAGTCTCAGTAACCTTTGTTTTTTCATTACATTATTTCCTATGGGGTGTTAATTTTATAACTTGTGCCTCCATTGTATTCTAATGGAGACTGTTGCAGTATCAGTGGTTGTGCAGGTGTGGTGCTTGATTTACTCAAAGCTGGGCTGGATGACATTTAAGTGTGATTTGTCACTATTAAAGCTGCAGTAGGTTTAGAACTGTATTTTGTGTAAACCAATTGATTTACTCACTGGAGGGTGTGTGCTCTGCACTTGTAAGCCACAAACCCTTCCTTAAATATCCATTTACCCAGCCCATTTTGTAGTAATTGTTGTCCATTTCCCCCATTCTCCCTAGTCCCTCCGACATTTACTACAAAGCCTTATAATGACATGTACAAAGACTACCACCACTGAGGCACAAATCGCCTTAATGAAGAGATAGGAGAGGCAAAGATGGTTCTCTCCAGACATAGGTTTGTGAACTTTGAGTGTGAGTATGTAGTACTGCTAGGACACTACTTTATATACCGAAAAATTTATTTTGTAAATTATCATCAAAATACTACTGCTCTTGATTTTATTGGATATTTATCCAAATTTGAATTTCTATGCCAGATATTTCCTGATTGCAGTATTATTCCACAATGCCTTCTGATAGAATCTGGCTATCAACTAGTTCTTTTTTTTAAGCTTCTTGAGCTTTTCTTTGAGCCTAGATGCCCTATCTATGGTTTCAGGAATGGAGGCCATTACCACTTTGTGCTGTATTTTGTTTTTCCTTTATTTATTTCTTGTTCATTTTCTAGAACCCATTGTGTTTTTGCTATTGAAACCTCCTACAGGTAACCCTAAAATATATTCCACACAATAGAAACATTACCTGTTGTATTATTAAATGTCTTGCTTCATGGCCTACATTTTAGCTTTCCAATATGCATTTCATATACAGAGGGGCATGTTGTGTATAGTGATACCTGCCTTAATACACACATATTAAAATCATGTGTTTCTCATTCTTTCTTAAATCCCACCTCCCTTTTTGTTTTAACATTTGTAGTATTGTAAATGTTAATGTGTATTTAATATTTCACTTTACTTTGGCTCGTTTTTATGTTGTACTGTGATTTTATTGAATACTTCTACTCAACTTTTATTTTAGCATTTTGTTTTATATGAAATGTGGTCCTCATTATGTTTTGATTATTTTGCTACCTTTTAATATTAATGTGTTTGTTTGCCCTATGTTTTCAGTTACCATTTGTTTTCCAGTAATTGGCCCTGGTGGCAAACAATTTTAGAAAATAAGAACTGAAAGAGATATTGTTATACCAGCCATGTCACTGAACTGTCCTGCCTTTTAGGTGAATTTGCAGAAGTACAAGAGATCCAGTGGCTTAAGTAGGTTGACCCATTGCAACAAGCTATATGCTCAGCAGAATGTGATTGACAATTTAACACAAATATGGCTGAAGAAAGCTGACTCAAAGTACCACAGCAAGTATATATGACTGTGAACCTGGCCACAATGAAGATGATTGGCAAAGGCAGAGGATTCTCTTTATGCTCAATTTTCTGCTGTATGTTGGAAAATTAACATGAAAACTAGTTCAACAACTAAAAATTTCACTACTAATCACAAAACACTTAGGGGGTGATTCTGACCCCGGCAGTCACGGACCGCCGGGGCCAGGGTCGGCGGGAGCACCGCCAACAGGCTGGCGGTGCCCCGCAGGGCATTCTGACCGCAGCGGTTATGCCGCGGTCAGAAAGGGAAAACCGGCGGTCTCCCGCCGGTTTTCCGCTGCCCTATTGAATCCTCCATGGCGGCGAAGCTTGCTGCGCCGCCATGGGGATTCTGGCACCCCATACCGCCATCCTGTTCCTGGCGGTTCTCCCGCCAGGAACAGGATGGCGGTATGGGGTGTCGTGGGGCCCCCGTAAGAGGGCCCCAAAAAGAATTTCAGTGTCTGCTTTGCAGACACTGAAATTCGCGACGGGTGCAACTGCACCCGTCGCACCTTCCCACTCCGCCGGCTCAATTCTGAGCCGGCGTCCTCGTGGGAAGGGTTTTTTGCACTGGGCTGGTGGGCGGCCTTTTGGCGGTCGCCCGCCAGCCCAGTGCAAAAGACAAAATACCCTCAGCGGTCTTTCGACCGCAGAGCGGTATTTTGGAGGGGGGAAGTCTGGCGGGCGGCCTCCGCCGCCCGCCAGACTCAGAATGACCCCCTTAATGTTCATATCATAAAAAAGATGGAAACTAACTCCTTGTGAGCTTTTGTCTACATTTCAAATAAATGCCTGACTTATATAGAATTCGTAAAAGTTTAAAAGAATAACCCTGAGAAGTTTTGACAAGCAATTCTTTTTTGGAGAAGGTCTGGAATTATATTTTAAATACATGTTTCTTACTTCTGAGGAAACCTGTATATACAGTGTGCCTCATTACGAGTTTGGTGGTCTCATGTGCGCCATGTTGGTGGTGGTGGTTGTACCACCAACAGGCTGGTGGAGAAGACTGGCAAATTATGACATTGGCAGCATTCAGTACAGACCACAGCCAAAGCACTGCCGCTTTGGTCTGGCTGCCAAGGACAATGGTAGCCACCTGCAGGGCTGAGTAGACCATGTTTCAGTTGGACAGATTATGAGGTTACACACCACCAAGGTTTCCTCCGCAGTCGCACCACCAAGGAAACCCAGGCAGACACCAACTGCATAAAATGAGACACTCACCTTCAGGAAGCCATCCTTGTCCTGAGCCACCATGGAACCTGAACTAGATTCTTCCCACTGCTCCTGCTCACACAATGACTCCAGAATCTGCGACGATGACAACAACCGTAAGAAAACACACTTACCTGGTATGTTGCAGATTGTCAATTTTGCACACTCACACAACATACATTCGGGAAGGGGGTGCAAGGGTGACAACCACATGTAACAGCCCATGAACATGCACACTCACATACAGCCACCACACACTCACATATACACACACAAACATGCTACGGTCAACACACACACACACATACAGACGTCACAAACAGACACAGGTACGCATGGATACACTACAAAGGCCCACACTCACACAGTACCCCAGAACACCACAGCACATCACAACCACAACACAACCACATCATCTCCAATAACATGGAAGCAACCCACAGAGGACACTACTGAGGGACATATCACACATGCATAACAACGTAACACCAATAGGAAAAAAATACATACAAATACACAACTGTACTATTTATCGATCGACTTACACAGAACATTGTATCTAACATACCATGCACAAAACATGCACACAGCCAAAGCACACAGCCAAAGCACACAAAGCCACACAACACACCAACAAACACATCTCAACAACAACAACACTCATTCCCAACACTACAAACATGTCTTGAATACACAATTTTCCATCACACAATGCACACCCTGCCACTTTCAGACAAAAACACTGCACACAACCTCACATACTGGCTAAACAACACAGGTAGCCCAAGCAGCACACACACACACACACACACACACACACACACACATACAGACACACAACTAATGTCAGCCAGGAACACCTCCATAATAGGGAAAGAAATGCATGACAAAGATTGAAGCAGGAAACCAACAACAAATTGGATCTAATGATTATTGAATCCAATAATATGGAAAAACAAAGGCCATGGGCCAGTCCATAAATAACAGTGCCAATGTACACAGTAAACATATATGTGTCCCTAACTTGACTCCTGACTGCCATGTGAACTCCACATGTAGGGCATCTATTTGGCAGGCAGGAAGGGTTTTGGAAGGGGGTCTTTGGGATCTGCCTTGAGAGGGGGGTCTTGGCTTCATCTTTGGTTGAGGGTTGGGTTTTCCTAGAAGAGGCAGACTTCTTGGCAGGGAGAGGGGCATGGGTACTTTCAGGTGGGGCACAGGAGGGCTTTGAGGTGGTAGGGCCGGACTTGGGGAGAGATACAGAATGTCTAGGGGTATCACAGGGTGGGAGAGGAGTAGGGAAAAGGGCAAACTGTAATGTGTGCATGTTTGTGTGAGGTATGTTTGTAGATGCTCGGTGTTTGTTGGGTGGGTGAGTGTGGGCGTTTATATATCTTGGTGTGGAGTGGGATGCCATGGCTGACTGGCTGTTGGGGTGGTGACTGCAGGTATGGTGGATGTGCTGCATGTAGGTGTGTCAGTAGTTGTGGTGTCTGTGGGGTGGTGACTGGGGTGGATGTGTGAAGGTCTGCTGTAGTACTGTCTATGGGTAGGATTGGTGTAGTGGCTGGATCAGTGAATGCTGCTGTAGTGTCTGCAGGTGTGGCAGGTGTGCTGCCAGTGATACTAGGGGTGTTGGGGGTGTCAGGACAGGTTGTGACTGTTGGTGTGTGTGCATCTGACTGTTCCTTGTGTGCATGCCAGTTGTGTGTCTTGTGGTGCTTGTTGTTGTCTGAACAACCCTTGTATGTTGAGGTGGATGCATGCCTGTCTGTCTGTGTGCTTTGGCTGGGTCGGGTAGAGGGGTTTGGGATTGTGAAGAAGAAAGTGGAGAGGGGACGGGAGACAAAGGGTGACTGGCTGCCATCAGTCGGGGGGCCAGAGCCTGAAAGGATCTCTGTAGGCCTGCCATTGCACTGTGAATGCCATCCAGGAATGCATTACTCTGTTGGATCTGAGTTGCAAGTCCCTGGATGAAATTCACAATAGTTGACTGACCCACAGAGATGGACCTCAGGAGGCCAATAGCCACCCTACTGAGTGCAACAGGGCTGACAGGGGCAGAAATGCCTGCGGCAAAAGAGATGCCCACCCTCTTGGGTGAGCCGGCATGGCCAACTAGGTGGGGGGCTACGGGGAGGTGGTGGTAGTAAGTGGATTGGTGGACTTAGATGGTGCTGTGGTGGTCCCTGTGTGTCTGCCAACACCAGATAGTGTCCACTGGAGCAGGATTCCAAAGATGAAGATGTGGATCTTGTCTCCCCTGTGAAACTCACTATAACCTTCCGGGGCACTAGGTCCTTTGGAGTCAGTGGTATCAGTACTCCGGGTCCCGTGGTCAACAGCTTCCCCACTCTGCTGTGCCCCATCTCCTTCACCTGCTGATACCAATGCTAAAAAACAGAGAGAGAGGCAGGATAATCACATTCTTTACATACACATACATTACACCATACACAACAGTAACAGAACATCTATGTGTAAAACACCCCCAGGTAGGAACCATTTTGAGCCAACATCATCTCACAACAACCTACTTCCCAAAACTCTAAATGGCAACAATGTCACATCCAACATAAGCCTACTATCTGACTACTACATCACCATCCTATGAGTACAGCTAAAACAAAAAACGATCCCTGTGCAAGAACATTTTTCAACCTAAAAAGCATGTCCCTATAGAGAGCATCACTATAAAACAATAAACCATCAATGAAAATCAGTGTTCTCTTTAATTTAAAATTCATACCTACTCCAGATCTATACTTGCTCAGTCCATTGCCTGATGTCATGTTCTATGAAAGTTACCTCATCACATTCCAATTACAACACATCATGTTGACTAGCTGTCACATCTCTAAACTTTAACTGTGTCTAAAACATCTACAGTGGTAAATAACTCAGATGTATCTACACCATTTGTGTGCATGAAGGCCACATACAATTGCACTAGGAACCTCAAAATGACCAGACCAAATTACCAACATCCCTATCAACACTTAAGACATGAGTCTCCTTACATCTTTGGAGTACAGTTACAGTGACATAAACTACTTCTAAAGTAACCACGATTGACACATACACCTAGAGTCCAGCAATTAGACGGACAACATGTACCATTCCACCAACATGTAAATGTCAAAGCTGCAAACTATGTAGTCATGGTTAATTGAGCTTATACATACTAAAATACTTCAGAACATATTCAGGAATAGCAAAAGTAAATATGCCAGATCAAAATCTAAAATCTTACATATGGCAAGAGGTACCAATGTACACATGGTGTTGTCAAAAACAGTGGATGTTGCACATATGTAGGAGATGTCCTGCCCAATGTAGCATGGGCAACATTAATTGGCTAAGTGAATAGCAGGCTAGCCACTTACCTATTCAATAACACATACATGGTAAAGGTAGTCTGAAATCACATGTCTTGCACTAGGAATGTAAAATTACAACCATGCTTCTCATCATGTAGGATGTCCACCCTGATCAAATATCACATTTGCCAATGTACAGTCCATCCTTAACAATGGGGACACCTCCTCACACCTCTGAGTTAGAGAAGCAAGTATGCCATGTGAAATATCTTAATGAGATAACACCCTCACATGAAGTTGACATCTATTTCACAACTCAGGAATATTTGGCCTGTTTCTCACCTGTCAGACCCTATGTTTCACATAGAGCTAGATCCAGTGGAATAGGACTCGACTGAGACCAAACAGCTTGACAACTTACGAAAAGTAGCCAAACCGCCAATGTCATAATATGGAGAAAAGTACCGCCAGCCTGTCGGCAGTACTTTCCTCCATATTAAAGCCGACAGCTGGGGTCATAATGAGGGCCTATGTGTACATTGTAAAAGTCACCTACAATCTATTTGTTTTCCCACATAGCTACCCTGGCATGAGGAAAGGCAGACAACATCCAGTGTACTGCCCACTAGTAGACCTAGTAGACCTACACACCACGGAGGACAGACATATCATACAGATGTATCGCCTGAATAGGCAGACAATCATGGACCTTTGTGATCAGTTGGAGCCATATCTGTTGCCTGCCATTCGCAATCCCAATAGCATACCTCCCACCGTTCAAGTAATGTCGGTGCTACACTTCCTGGCCACTTGGCCCTTTCAGAATACAGTAGCACCAACTGCAGGGGTGTCTCAGCCCATGTTCAGTCTAGATTTCAAGGATGTACTATGTGCATTGTTGAAACACCTAGACAGCTACATCCAGTTTCCTCAACTTGAGGATTTAACCCATGTGAAGGCAGAGTTTTATGCTATGGGACACATTCCACATGTGTTTGGAGCCTTAGATGCCACTCATGTTGCCTTGGTTCACCCCAGTGCCAATGAACAGGTACACAGAACAGGAAACACTACCACTCCATCAACGTCCAGGTGGTGTGTTTGACAGACCAGTACATAGAACAAGTCTATGTGAAGTATCCAGGATCAGTCGATGATTCCTTCATCATGCGCAATAGCAATATCCCTCTGCTGATGACACGCTCAAGACAGAGAGGGAAAGGCTGGTTGGCAAGTCACATTTGATATGTGTGTCTGCTACGTTTCTCTCTTGCTATCACAAATGTGCATGTACCAGGTATATGTTTGTGTTGTTATACCTATTCCTTAAAGGGGACGCAGGTTATCCGAACTGTCAGTGAAGTACCCAATCACGCCAGGGGAAGTCCGCAACAGTGAGACCCATGGAAGGACAAGGTGTATATTAAGTGGACTTTTGGGGTCCTGAAGGCAAGATTTTGCTGCCTAGATATATCTGTAGGAGCCCTCCTCTACTCACCCAAGGTACGTCAAATAATTGTTGCCTGCTGCGTGCTTTTCAACCAATGCCCTGAGACATCAGATACCATTCATACCAGATGAGGGAGAGGCAGCAGAACCTGTGGGTGGAAATGCCGATTTGTCAAGTGATGATGAGCCAAATAAAGATGAAGCTGGATACTCCAGGGCAGATTTTATCAATCAGTACTTCAAGTGACTCAAGGTATGTGATGTCTTCTTCCTAGTGAGATGACATTTAACCTAGAATTGATGGTTGGCATGTCACCTCCTATTTACTGTCATCCCTGAGTTCTTAAGTGGCTCCAATCCCAATTAGTCAGTTGTGCATGCAGTTTGTAATTTGTTATTGTATACAGTGTCCAGATTTGTTACTGCACATGCAATATCACATTTGTGAAAATGACTTGTCAGAATTGATATATGTTTACAACTATGTCCTATCCCTCATCTCAGTTAGTCACAGATTTGCCGAGTTTCTGTTTAGCTCTTCATCATTGGCAAGTCACAGCCAGTGTCAAAGGCAGATGGAAATTGCAGGCAGCCATGAAAAGTGTGAATGGATGAAACCAGGTACTGATTGGCATGAGTCTGTGGAGTGTACTTAATATGGCCAGACTGTCAGGACACTGGGGTGGAATTGTGTTTTCCCAACAAGAAGACCTGTTTGGTCTTGAAGGTGGTCAAATAGTGTCATGTGTGAGCCCATATGTGTGACACATGTGAACATGTTGAACCAGAGACTGTATCATCATAATGGTTTCTGTTATATGTGACCTACCTGTAACATAGCTACTAGTGTGCTCCAACTTTGTGGACTGCCATAGGTGAATTGCAAGCCTACAGGTATGAGACCAATTTAAGTGAAAGGTCCCTGGACTGGGGACATCAATACTGATCTCTGTCTGTATAATGGGGTATGATTATTAGGAAACTAAGGTATGGGTATGTGACAAGGCTTTCTATGGTGTTACTAACAACCAATCTGTATGCCTCCTGGCTTGTAGGAAGACTGACATGTCCCTAACTTCTCTATCCAGTGGGCTAGTACTGTATGACACCTAAGCTGACGATCATAAGTCACTAGCAGTACAATTCCATCTGCTAATCTAGGAATACATGTGTAGAGATGTACAATTCAGCTGTATTGGCTTCACACGTGAGTACACGTGTAATGTCCATAACAAAGATAGGACCATACAGAGGGACATATTGACACTATAGTTGGCATGCATGACAGTTGTACCCGGTTCATGAATAACACTTACACAGGACCTGCGTTAATGTGTTATTTATTGGGGAGTGCACAACAATATGTTTAAATAGGCACCAAACAAACACAGAGTAAATAGAGAAGGGTTCAGTCATGGTGGCTGAAATCATCAGAGTAGCTGCTACACCATTAGGAAACACAAGTCCATTGCCATTGGACCACAGGAAAATGGAGTTAGGTTTCAGAACACTCAAAAGGGTGTAGCTGTACCACACAAGGGCAACCAGTCAGGAGAGGTTTACTTCCTGGCAGTGGGTTTGGTCTTGGCATCTGTTTCTCCTGGACGTCTGGGTGGACGTCCACGTTTGCGGGGGGGTTCCTCTGCTACAGAGGGTGGGGTGTCTGAGGCATGTCCTTCCCCTGGCAGGGCCTCCATTCCACTAGCAGCTGCAGATGTTGAAGGGCGTGAAGAGTCATTACTAGTGTAAGAGGCCTGATGGTGTTTTGGCAGACCTACGCAGGGTAGTATTAATGTCCTTCAGCGCCCCAGCAATGGAAGTCAGGTCGGCATTTTCTGCCTGCCACTGCTGCATGACTTCCTGGTGGTTGTCCCTCTGCAGCTGTTGGATTTCCCCCATCAAGGTGACTGCCTGGCTCATCATGCCGTGGGAGTTTTGGTAGGCTTCCATAACTTGGGAGATGGTTTCCTGGTCAGTATTGTCCCTTTGAATACTCATTCTCTAACCCACCCCATCCCTCCCATTCACCCTACCCCCACGTGCCTGTGCCCCTGGAACAGTGTGCCCACTTCCAGTGATGGCAGGACCATCATTATCAGGGGTCACAGGGTGAGACTCAGGTACCTATACTGGGGGGCACACAATGGATGAAACAGTATTTGGGATACAGGTTTGAGGGTGAATGGTTGCCTGTGATGTTTAGGCAACAGGGTTGGGAGGAGTCACTGTGGGCAGGATGAGGCTGACAGTTGTTGACTGACCAGGTACCACTGATGGGCCAGCTTCGTCCTTAGTGTCCACACATCCAGGGATGTTGTTCTCACTGGGGCCTTCATCCAGAGGGGTAATGACAGTCTCTGGTATGCTATCCATGGTGGCAATGGCAATTTTACCTGTGGGAGAAGTGGAACACAGAGTTGCAGTAAGTGATACAACAAGTGATTTTTCATTTTAAGTATTAGTGATGTGTGAGATGCACACAGTGCCTTTACAAGATCCCCAGAAATTACAATGACAGCTGCTGCAAAATCTTACTTAGTACAACATGAGACTCTGTAATTTCAATATCATACACCATGCTTAAAGATGTTAAACTATGTTGGTAGTCATTAGACTGCTGACACCATCTTATGTTGTCTAACTCTTGACATGAGTGTTTACCTTTGTTGTCTAGTGAAGTGTCTGGCATGATACATGGCACAAAAAGCTAGACACTGCACAACAGTGCCAGAGTAGGGACACAATATGGGAGTAAGCAATAAACATTAACCTCTTCCTGGATGTGCTGCATGTGCATCCACTTTGGCATCTAGATTTCCAGTCCAGGTGAGTATATTTCAATCTTGGGTATATTTGTTCTAAAGGCAGTTTGATAGGGCACTCAGCTGTAGCTGTGTTTTTTTGCTTGTGATAATGGTGGGAGTGGGCCATTGCATTGCTGTCATTGCCATAAAATGTGGGGTTCCACTTCCAGTTTCCTGTACCACCAGCTGGTGTCTGGATGCCATGGAATGTACCTTCCTCCAAAGGTTGTTCCACTTCTTCATGACGTCCTCCCTTGTGTGTGGATAGGTACCGACAGCAGTGACCCTGTTGACTATTCTTTGCCACAACTACATTTTCCTGGCTATTGATGTTTGCTGGACTTATGCACCAAACAGGTGTTGCTCTACCCTGGCAAGTTCGTCCATCATGACCCTAAAATCATCATCAGTGAAACATGGGTTTTTTTGTGGGCACATGGTAGTGGTGGTAAAGACGGTGAGGTAGTGTTTAAGGAAAAGGGCTAAAAAAATGTGAGTGATGTGGTGCTGTGATGTGAGCAGGTGGCGGTTATTGTGTATTGTGTGTGATTGCAAATAGTGTGTTGTGTACATTGTGCAGGTGTGGGATGTACGCATGGTGAAATGTGTATTTGTGGGAAAAGTATTTATCAAGAAATCTGTGATTGTTGTTCCTCCTCTGTGGCTGGGAGTAGCGTTCTGTTTGGAAAGGATTGTGGGTTGTCTAGAGGTGTGTTATATAGTGGAGTGTGTAGGTGTGTCAAGTGTGGATGTATGTCTGGTGTCGGGTATTCAAACTATCCAATGTGGTGCTGTGTTCAGTGGGATGTGAGTTGAAACCAACGTGGTTCGCACCGCCAATGGTTTTCCGCCATGGACGAACTGCTGTTGTGATTTGTGATTCGTAATCTGTTGGGACGATTTTTGCCAGGCTGGCGGTGCTGGTGGTGGAACCGCCTCTTTTTCATCCTCCAGGGTCCTGGTGGTTTTGGAATATTGGCTGTTTTTTGGCAGAATTCACTGTGTAACTCTTAATACAGTGGTTGGATTACTGCCAACATAGAGGTCCTTTGGTGGGCGCCACCGTGGCAGTCTTACCAAAAGATCACCAAACTCATAATGGCCCTCAATGTGTACATTGACACATGAATATACATCACAGAAAAGATAATATGTATTTTAACATGCTTTTTTGTCCACTGAAAAAATATTTTCCCAGTGGAGAAGCCCGTACAATTTCTCTTCCACCAATTTTGTGAAAGTAAGGATCTGATTTCATATACTAGATATGGATTTATTCTCCTCTTTGACAGAGGTAAGATTAAAAAAAGGTCTAGAGTGGAACTGTGTCATGAAAATGTTCAAGGATATCCAAATAAATAACCTATAAATACACAAGTTTATGCATGTGTTTTATAGACCGCTCACCATCCATATGACCAGATATTACTCCCATGTAAACAAATGTCTGTAAATTACTGTGATGTAGGTAAATAAATATTTTATGATTTTTAGCTGATGTGCACACTTTTGTACAACTCAGATATGCACCAAAGTTTAACTTTTCATTTTTCTTTGAACATTGAGAGCTTAGCAGTGTACACTTCGGATCCAGCCAATATTGCTGACTATTTTGTACCAAGTCAAGAGATTTGATAAAGAAAACGTCTTAAAACCTGTTCTTTCTGGAAAAAAGTATTTGTTTATAATGCTTAGCATTAAAAAAGTGTAGTATATATATTATCAGAAAAGAATAATCATTGACATATGCTTAACTTAAACTGCATAGAATATTTTTTGAGTGCCAGCAATATGTTTGCAGTAAGGGTTTTATGAGGACAGGCAGCTTCAATATAAAATACTATATTATGTTTTTCCAAACCTTTCATTCAAGTGAATGCATTTTTTCCTAAACAACCAACATCACGCCGCAAGGAATCAGAAGAATTAACTAAATTTTTTGTGATAATACCCTTTCAAATGTACATTATTTAAAAGAAGGAGGAAAATCTGAAAAGATTCCGAGGGTATTCTGACCTTGGCGGTCCATGACCACCATGGCGGAGGGCGGCGGAAGCACCGCCAACAGGCTGGCGGTGCTTCCTGGGCGATTCTGACCGCGGCGGTAAAGCCCCGGTCAGAAAAGGGGAGCCGGCGGTTTCCCGCCGGTTTCCCGCTGGCCCAGGGAATCCGCCATGGTGGCGCTGCTTGCAGCACCGCCATGGGGATTCCGAGCGCCTTCCCGCCAGCCTGTTTCTGGCGGTGTCCACCGCCGGAACCAGGATGGCGGGAACGGCTGCTGTGGGGCCCCTGGGAGCCCCTGCACTTTCCCCATGCCACTGGCATGGGCAGTGCAGGGGCCCCCTAACAGGGCCCCACAAAGATTTTCACTGTCTGCTGTGCAGACAGTGAAAATCGCGACGGGTGCCACTGCACCCGTCGCACCCCTTCAACTCCGCCGGCTCCTTTCCGAGACGGCTTCATTGTTGAAGGGGCTGTCCCGCTGGGCCGGCCGGCGGTCTTCTGGCGGTCGCCCGCAGGCCCAGCGGGAAAGCCGGAATGGCCGCCGCGGTCTTTTGGCGGGAACCGCTTGGCAGGCGGCGACCGCCGACCGCCGCGGTCAGAATGACCGCCTCCATTTGGAAGAAATTGAATATTGTGAAGGAAGAAAGTGAATAAATGAAGTTTGGAAAGAGATACCAGGAAGAAAGTGGCATGAAAACATCTGTTGTGTGATGTAGAAGATTAAACAATTACAATCTGCCAAAAGCTCGTCAATTTTGCTATCAACAGATTTTATTTTTCCCACCTCAAAACTAAAAAATGTATAGAAAAATTAAATACATAGTGCGTGCTATGCAGTATCATTGATTAGGATGATTTACTCTGATGGCTACACTGTTTGTAAGTAGAAATTGAGCCAACCAATACAGCTGGGGCCAATATTAACCCTTCGGATGCCTGTGACGTAATGGTTATGTCTTGGGCAGCACTGCTCGGGTGCCCAGGACATAATCATTACGTCCTGCACCCGGCCCTTGGGGGAAGCGCTGGGGCTCCCCCTGAGGGCCTCCTTCCCACCCCTCCCAGGCAGAGCTGGAAGGGGAATCACTTCCCCTTCCACTCCCACCCCCCCACTCCCTACCACCATCTAATGACATCAGCACGCGATCGCATGCTGACATCATTAGAAGCCACCAGATATGCTGGAAGCCATTTGCTTCCAGCGCATCTACAGAAGAGGAGGTAAGTTGCTTCTCCGTCTGGCGTGATTGCTTCAAAAGAGGCATCAGGCGAAAGGAAAGGGTTTTCTTTTCCCTCAATGCCTCTTTTAGCAGGCACCCGGGATTTTGTTTTGTGTGCAAGTGTGTGTGTTTTTGTGTGGGGGGGAAGCCCAAGGGGGCATAATCTTCTATGCTGTTTCTGCCCCGCCTGGAGACAGATCGGTTAATTATTTTTCAGCCGATCTGCCCCCGGGGGGTAGAAGCCATAATGGCACCAGGGATGTGTTTTATTTGATTTTATTTGAGTGTGGGTGGCCCCTTGGGCAAGGGCCACCCCCCAAAGGGGGAGAAACACTTTTAGGTAGTTCTGCCCCCTTTGGGGGCATTGGCCTTGTTTTTTCGGCCCATCAGGGATTATGTGTGTGTGAGGGTGAGTTTTTTGTGCAGGGGTGGCCCCTTGGGAAAGGGCTGCTCCCCCCAAGGGGGCATAATCTTCTTTGCTATTTCTCCCCCCTGGGGGCAGATCAGCTCATTATTTTTCAGCTGATCTGCCCCCGGGGGGTTAGAAGCCACTATGGCACCAGGGATGTATTACTATTTGTTTTTTTTGTGGGGGGGACAGCTCCTTGGGCAAGGGTCGACCCCCCAAAGGGGGAGAAACACTTTTTGGGCAGTTCTGCCTTTTTTTGTTTGCCCCATCTGCCCCCAAGGGGGGCAGAATCCACTAGGCACCAGGGATTTTCTTTTTTGTGTGGGCGTTTTGTGTGCGGGGCATAATATTTTACGCCACTTCTGTCCCCTTGGGGGCAGATCGGCCTTGTTTTATTTTTAGGCCCATCTGCCCCGAAGACCATTTTTAACTGTTTGGTGGAGGGGTGTTTCTCAACCGGCGAAGTGTTTGCATTTGTGATTATAACAGTTTATTTCTCTTTTTTGTTCTAGTTCAAAGCTTTTGTTTCTTTTTTTGTGGCTCGTTTTGGCAGTGGTTGACCTGCGGTTTGTGTAGTTGCATGTTTTTGGTAAGTGAAGTTACTCAAAAGGAGTATTGTTGCCATGCAGGAATGACATGTTTGTAGGTGGTGTACTAAATGCAGGATTGTGTGTGAAATTGTCCTTAGATTTGTGCACGACATTTGTGTTGTCTTATGTCTAATATGCTTTTCTTTTTTCTTTTTAGCGGGATATCATTGGTGATTGCTGAGTCTGTGTAGATTAGTTGCTGGTGAGTCTAACTTTTTCAGGCAAGTGAGTGGTATAGTCTTTGAGTACAAAACTCTTTGTAATAAAGCTACACTTTGTTTATTACTTATTTTAGACAGTGCTGGTTGTTGTTGGAACATTTGTCAAGTTACACTTCTTAGAAAGGATCATGGCTAGCCACAGCAGGCATGCTTTTTGAGTCATCTTCTGAGCATGATTATGAGATGGACTTTGCATCTGAGGCAGAGGAGGAAGAGAGAGATTCTGTCAGTGAGATTTCTGTCCAAGAGGAGTCGTCTGATGAGAAAGCCACTCTCAGAGCAGATGAAGGGCCTGTTTTCGAGGAGGATCCAATATGCTAATGGTTCAGTAGCCAGCGGCCAAAAGGCTTCCCATTGGTAGACCTGACACCTGGGTTGCCCCAAACATGGAGCAGCCACAGTTGCCTGCCTTTACTGGTCTCTCAGGGTGTTGAGTAAATACAGAACACTTTTTGCCTGTCAATTTCTTTGAGTTGTTTATGGACAATGTATTTTTGGAAGGGATGGTTAAGCAGACTAATTTGTATGCAGAGCAGTATTTGAGGGACAATGCTGCCAGACTTTGCCCCCATTCTAGAGCTACTCATTAGATTCCCACAAATTTGGAAGAGCTGAAAAATTCGTAGGTTTGACTTATTTGATGGGGTTGATAAGAAAGCTGTCACTGGCTTCTTATTGATCTACTAGTCCCTTGATGGCAATGGCTATATTTCCTGCAACGATGACTCGTAATCGGTATTTGCTTCTTCTTCGGATGCTGCAATTTGTTGACAATGCTTTAGCCTTGCCACAAGATCACCCTGATTGTGACCGTTTATTTAAGATTAGGCCTGTCCTTGATCATTTTGTAGATCGGTTTTCAGAAGGCTTTGTGCCAGGCACAGAAATAAATGTGGATGAGTCTTTGGTCCTGTTCAAGGGTTGTTTGGGTTTTAGGCAGTACATTCCCAGCAAGAGGACACTGTATGGAATTAAATTGTATATGTTGTCTGCAAGTAGCACAGGATATGTTTATAATTTCCAGGTCTACACTAGTAGGGATTCCAGTATTGACCCCCCTGGCTGTCCGCCCACTTTTAGAGTTAGCGAGACAATCGTGTGGGAACTTGGTAGACGACTGTTTAACAAAGGTCACCATTTGTATGTAGATAACTTCTACACTAGAGATCAGTTGTTCAAGGAGTTGTTCAGAGTGGACACTGTTGCTTGTGGCACAATCGGCTCTAACCGGAAAGGCTATCCAAAGGAGCTTTTCTGTAAAAAAAACTTGAGAGGGGACAGTGCAGTGCCTTGCGGAATGATGAGCTGCTAGCTCTGAAATTTGTAGACAGGAGGGATGTGTACCTGCTAACTACCATCCATGATGAGAGTACTTCACCTGTGGCTTTTTGGGGTCAAGTTGTTGAAGTTCACAAACCTGTGTGCATTTTAGATTACAATAAGCACATGGGTTGTGTTAATAGGGTAGATCAGAGGTTGGAACCCTACATTGCTGTTCGTAAGTCTTACGTGTGGTATAAAAATGTGTCTGTCCATTTGTTCAGTCTGGAAACTTTTAACGCTTTTATTGTGTTTGAGGATTGTTCCCCTGAGTCAAGGATGAAATTTGTTAAATTTCAGGAGTCAGTGACAGAGAGCCTTGTTATGGTGAATCATGCAAGAGTTCCTAGAGTAGCAGTTGTGGAGGATGTGGCTAGATTGAAAGATCGCCACTTTCCTGATCAGATTCCTTCCACTCCCAAAAAAGACTTTCCCGAAGAGGTATTCGGAGGGAAAGCCGGATGTACTGCCCGGACTGTCCTTCAAAGTCTGTGCTGTATGTGGCAGGCTATTTCAGGAGTTACCACACACAGAATTATTACTGGGAACTACCGGGAGCATGAACTGCCATTTTATATTTTGATATGTTCAGTTTCACCGTTGGCATTACTGTCATGAATTCAGTTAGAGCTCTTGTGTTTGTAGTTTTGTACTTATGATTAGCTAGTGGTTTGTTTGTTGTTTAAAAATTAAAAAAATGATGGCGTGTACATGGAGTGGTGCTTGGCTGGCGATGAGCGTGCAGTAGTGCTTGGCTGTCGGTGTGCATGGAGTGGCTCTTGGCTGGTGGTGTGTGTGGGGTTACGCTTGGCTGGCAGTGTATGTGGTGTGGTGCTTGGCTGGTGGGGTGTGTGGGGTGGCACTTGGCTGGCGGTGTGCATCGGGTGGTGCTTGGCTGGCGCTTGGCTGGCAGTGTGCATGGGGTGGTGCTTGGCTGGCAGTGAGTGTGGGGTGGCGCTAGGCTGGCGGTGTGTGTGGGGTGGCACTTGTCTGGCAGTGTGCATGGAGTGGCACTTGGCTGGCGGTGTGTGTGGAGTGACGCTTGGCTTGCGGTGTCAGCCAAACACCAGTCCACACACTCCCATCAGCTGATGTGATTGGTGTATCAGGCATGTGGGCGTATGAAAGTGATGGGCCCTTGAATAGAGCTGCCTGTTGATGCGAGTGTTGTAATGAGCTAGGCCAGCAGCTGGCGGCGTGAATGGTCTTGTGCATGTCATCTATGAAAGGTGTGTGAATGGACTGTAAAGCGGTTGGTTCCTTGACGCGGCTTTACAGCTCACGAGCTGTGAGTCATTGTTCAGTTTTTTGGACTTTCAGTTATTAACAGTGCATTTCACATTTGTGAAATCTCTTGTTAATAAAATTTGATCTACTGAACCATCACTCACCCTTGTGCCAAATACAACCAGTATGTGTGGTAAAAATGACAAAACCTGCTCCGCTGTAATCAGATGTCACAGCACACCTGTGACACGCTAGTTATCTCGGGTGGGACCCCGATGATGAAGCATGCCACCAACTTGGTTGGTGGATGAGGGGTCTTTTTAACATAACGTAAATGTGTTTCTTTTCAAAATTTTTGTGTTTGGAACATCACAGAAGTACGTGGCCACATCAAAATGTTCTATTGCAAAACTACCTGTGTTTGGGGGGGCACCTATGTTTTTGGTCCTGGGTGCAGCCTTCATCTAGGGAAACCTACCAAACCCAGACATTTTTTAAAACTAGACACCCCAAGGAGCCCAGGGATGTGTGACTTGCCTGGATCCCCCAACATTTTCTTATCCAGACTCTTCTGAAACCTCAAAATTTGCTTAAAAAACATGTTTTCCTCACTTTTCGTTGTAGGATCACCGCCCCTGCACAAATCTCCCACCACCCAGCATTTCCCTCAGTTTCCCAAGTAACATGATACCTCAATAGTGTGGGTCCCCAAAGCAGAGTCAGCCTAAAGATGCATACAAGGAAAATATGTGCTTAGCAACTCCTGTGCTATTCCCTCAATCTCTACAGGTTTTTGGCCTTTTTCTGTTGAGGGCACCTCTGCCATCCACACAAGTGAGGTATCATTTTTATCAGGAGACATGGGGGAACACTGGGTGGAAGGAAATTTGTGTCTCCACTCAGGTTCCAGAACTTTCTGTCACCGAAATGGAAGGAAAAATAGCTTTTTTAGCCAAATTTTGTGGTTTGCAATGGATTCCTGGCAAGAAAACACTGGGGGATCAACGCAAGTCACACCTCCCTGGACTCCCTCGGTTGTCTAGTTTCAGAAATGTTTGGGTTTAGTAGGTATCCCTATATGGCTGCTGAGCCCAGGACCAAAAACGCAGGTGTCCCCCCACAAAAACAGTGAGTTTTGTATTTGATAATTTTGATATGTCCACATAGGGCCTTATTATGGCATTGGCGGCATAATGACCCCCATAGTGTTTTGGGGCATTTCCTTTCACAGGCACTAGGCCTACCCACACAAGTGAGGTACCATTTTAATCAGGAGACTTGGGGGAACACTGGGTGGAAGGAAATTTGTGGCTCCTTTCAGATTCCAGAACTTTGTGTCACCGAAATATGAGGAAAACATTTTTTTAGCCACGTTTTGAGGTTTGCAAAGGATTCCGGGTAACAGAACTTTGTGAGAGCCTCACAAGTCACCCCATCTTGGATTTCCCTAGGTGTCTAGTTTTAAACAATGCACAGGTCTGGTAGGTTTCCCTAGGTGCCGGCTGAGATAGAGGCCTAAATCTACAGATAGGCACTTTACAAAAAACATGTCAGAGTTCAATGTAAAAATGTGATGTGTCCATTTTGTGTTTCCTGTCGCGAGCATTAGGCCTACGCACACAAGTGAGTTACTATGTTTATCGAGAGCCATAGGGGAACATAAAATAGCAAAACAAGTGTTATTGCCCCTTGTCTTTCTCTACATTTTTTCCCTCCAAATGTAAGACAGTGTGTAAAAAATACGTCTATTTGAGAAATGCCCTGTAGTTCACATGCTAGTATGGGCACCCCAGAATTCAGAGATGTGCAAATAACCACTGCTTCTCAGTACCTTATCTTGTGCCCATTTTAGAAATACAAAGGTTTTCTTGATACCTATTTTTCACTCTTTATATTTCAGCAAATGAATTACTGTATACCCGGTTTAGAATGAAAACCCCTTTGGAAAGTGCAACTTATTTATTGGCTCTGGGTACTAGGGGTTTTTGATGAACCTACAAGCCCTATATATCCCCACAAGCAGAAGAGTCCAGCAGATGTAACGGTATATTGCTCTAAAAAATATGACATTGCAGGAAAAAGTTACAGAATAAAAAGTTGAGAAAAAGTGTTGTTTTTTTCACTTCAATTTCAATATTTGTTTATTTCAGCTCTTATTTTCTGTAGGAAACCCTTGTAGGATCTACACAAATTACCACTTTCTGAATTTAGAATGTTATCTACTTTTCAGAAATGTTTAGCTTTTTGGGCTTCAGCATTGGTTTCATACCCATTTCTATCACTAACTGGAAGGAGGCGGAAAGCACAAAAAATAGTAAAAATGGGTAAAATGACAAAATTGTGTTGAAATATTGGGTTTTCTGATTCAAGTCTTCCTGTTCCTGAAAGCTGGAAAGCTGGTGATTGTAGCATTGCAAACCCTTTGTTGATGCCATTTTCAGGAAAAAAACTACAAGACTTTATCTGCAGCCCTTTTTTCCCATTTTATTGAATTTTGTCACTGTATTTTGGCTAATTTCTTTGTCTTCTTCGGGGAAACCCACAAAGTCTGGGTACCTCTAGAATACCTAGAATGTGGGAAGAAAAGGACACAAATTTGGCGTGGGTAGCTTATGTGGACAAAATGTATGAGGGCCTAAGTGCAAACTGCCCCAAATAGCCAAACAAACGCCTGCCACCTGAGCGGGAAAAGGCCTGGCAGCGAAGGGATTAATATTGTTTGGCATAGATAAGGAAAATGAAGAGCTACATTATAATGATAAAGGCCTCGTTTTATCAATGCCCCAGGCTAAGTACAAACTAATTATAATTTGAAAATGAGGCAAGGATGGAGTATATTTTGCTGTTGCAATATAAAAATTTAATTCTTTCTGTTCCACTGGAGGAACTTTCAGTTCAAGGGGTTTAAAGACCTAGGGGGAAAAGAAGTCCAATGTTTTGAAAGTGGGCAGGTGCCCTGTAAATGGTGGCTGAGGCACATCTTAAAGGATAATTTGGGCCCCCGTGCGGATTCTGTGGGAGTTTATTCCCAGATGCTGCAAAGAGTTCACACGTGGAATGATAACTAATTAGTATGAAATGACGCCTGATAAGTGATTTTATAAAGTGAAACAATACATTGTTTAAATGAAAAAATATAATTTTGCCTGAAGCCTTCGGAAAGAAATTAAGATTTCTTATATACAGCCAATATAGAAGAAAATAGACCCAATAAAACCAAGTTGCTATGATTTATTAGCCAAACAAGAAGAAGCAATGGTGAAAGTCAGAGAATGCTAGCACCCATTTTAATGATGATGCTTTTTTAATTAAAAATAACTCTAACATGATTATATTTGATACCTGATTTATCTTGTCCACCTACCCTTCCCAGTAGACAACTGTAATTCAGCACATCCTCCTGCACAGAGGGATATGACCCACAGTTTTAGGAAAACTTAACCTAAAAATGATTTAAAAACTGCCACAACATAAGGCTTGCAAAGCAGATTTGGTGAAGTTGTAAACAGCAGAAATAAAGACCTCATGCTACTTCTGTAAAGACGACTAAGAGGACCAGACTGGAGGTTTGAGAGAATGGGCTGGAATCCTTACTTGGGAATGTATATGAGAGCCTTCCTCTTACCCCTTTTCCTTTGAGAACAGGGTCTGGTGTTGTAAACAGTAAATAACACTGTCAAGCTTCTCAAGGTGTACGAGTAATATGTGATGAGAAGTAGTTCAGTAAATCCTGAAGATATTGCAGTGATAAAAACTGGCAAAATTATGGGAAAAAGTGTATGCTGTGTAGACTGTACTAGGACCTGTACCTGAAGCAGAGTGCCATAAGGTGGAATGACTGAATCTTGTGTGCAACAGTACATCAGTAGAGATGTGTTTTGTTGGGCTGCAAGTTATAATTTAACAAAGCAAAGAGAAACTTTTTATTTTCCCATTTTCTGTTATAGCGCCTCTATGTGCAATACATTCATATATGACCGGTACTTGAAAAATAGAGTAATGCGCTCATCAAATCTTGCAGAATACTATAGAGCGTATTCTTCAAGATAAAGATAGTCATTACAACCCTGGCGGACGGTGTTAAAGCGGCGGTAAGACCGTCAACAGGCCGGCGGTAAAAGAAATGGAATTACGACCGTGGCGGAAACCGCCAACAAAGACAGCCACTTTAACACTCCGACCGCCATGGCGGTACAAACAAACAGCTTGGCGGTCAACGCCAACAGACAGGCGGAGAACAATGTACCGCCCACAGTATCACAACCTACCAATCCGCCACCTTTTCTGGGGCGGATTCACAGCGGACAAAAGCACAGCAGAAACAGGACTCCGAAGGGAAAACGCTCACCTCTACACACCCCACGAGGAATCCGGATGCCATGGAATCCGAGCTCCACGTCCTGCCAGCCCTCATCTTCTTGCTCCTCTACCAGGAGCACAAACGCCGGCGGCGAAGACAACGGTGAGTACTGCACCTACGACACAGGGGAGGGGGAAGGAAAAAACAGGGACACACACACGCAACACCCCCACCCTCACCCACTACAACACACACACTAATACAGCATGATACATTACAGTTACATCCCCAAACTCCCCGGAAGAATGCAAAGACAAGCAAATGAGTGTAACCAATGTAATCTATTAAAATCCAGGACGCAAAAATATATATTCACCATTAACAAATATTTACACCAAGAATAGTAGTCCAGTTAGTGCTCCATTGAAGTCCGTGGAACACTGAGCCCACACGGCATGGGCGAGGCCCACACTCAATCCCCGACCATGACGGAGAGAACACTGCAGGGGCATCAGATAGCAATAAAACAGGCACCTCAAGGTGAAAGGAAAGGGGGGGCACCTCAGCTGGTTGAGTGCACAGTGCCAAATCCACGAGGGGGCCACATGCCCACTGTTCAATCCTGGGGAGTACAAAGCCACAGTCTCTCAAGTCTCTACAGTGGGTGGGTTGCTCACTGCCATATCCTGGGGAGTGCAAAGCCACAGTCTCTCAAGTCTCTACAGTGGGTGGGTTGCCCACTGCCATATCCTGGGGAGTGCAAAGCCACAGTCTCTCAAGTCTCTACAGTGGGTGGGTTGCCCACTGCCATATCCTGGGGAGTGCAAAGCCACAGTCTCCCAGGTGGATGCCTTACTCCACTGGTTCTGGAGGGGGCTTTGTGCTCAGAGTGCTTCATCCTGCCAAGGACAGAGGTAGTGGATGTATCTCTCCACTGGTTCTGGAGGGGGCTATGTGCCCAGAGTGCTTCATCCTGCCAATGACAGAGGTAGTGGATGCCTTTCTCCACTGTTTCTGGAGGGGGCTTTGTGCCCAGAGTGCTTCATCCTGCCAAGGACAGAGGTAGTGGACGGATCTCTCCACTGGCTCTGGAGGGGGCTTTGTGCCCAGAGTGCTTCATCCTGCTCATGACGGACTGAGTAGTGTCGGTGCCCTTGGCGCTCATGGGCCAGCGGTGCTTGTTGCGGCAGTGTCCTTGGCAGCAGTGCTTGTTGCGGCGGTGTCCTGTTCAGTGGTGCTTGTTGCGGCGGTGTCCTGTTCAGCGGTGCTTGTGGCGGCGGTGTTCTGTTTAGCGGTGCTTGTGGCGGCGGTGTCCTTGCCAGTGACTCAGCTGCTGGCGGTCCTTCATGGCCCAGCAGGGCTGGTGCTGGCGGTCCTGTCTGGCCCAGCGGGGCTGGTGCTGGCGGTCCTCTCTGTCCCAGCGGGGCTGGTGCTGGCGGTGGCCTCCTGGGCAGCAGGCCTGGTGCTGGCAGTGGCCTCCTGGGCAGCAGGGCTGGTGCCGGCGGTGGCCTCCTGGGCAGCGGGGACGATGCCGGTGGCCTCCTGTGCAGCGGGGATGATGGCGGTGGCCTTCTGGGCAGCAGGGCTGGTGCTGGCGGTGGCCTCCTGGGCAGCGGGGATGATGGTGGTGGCCTCCTGGGCAGCGGGTATGATGGTGGTTGCCTCCTGGGCAGCTGGGCTGGTGCTGGCGGTGGCCTCGTGAGCAGCGGGGATGATGGCGGTGGCCTCGTGAGCAGCGGGGATGATGGCGGTGGCCTCCTGGGCAGCAGGGATGATGGCGGCCTTCTCCGCCATGCTGCTCTTCCCAGACTTGCAGACTTTTCTTGTAGCCCTTCCCCCCCTTGGAAGGTGTCGCAGCTGACTCCACACTCTCACCTGTACCCCTGGGAGCGCCTTTGGTGGCTGGAGTCTTCCCCCTCTCCCGCCGGGCACTGGCCAACTTTTCCTGTTTGACAGGTGGGGAACTGTCCGTGATGTGGCTCCGTGCCACACTGGATGCCCTAGTGGCCGGTGCACTCCAGATTCCGGTGACTACAGGCACCACTGGTCCCTGAGATGTTGTGGCTGAGGTGCTAGTTTGGGACCTGGAGAGTCGGGCCCTAGGAGACTGACGGGGTGGGGGAGGTGAGGGAAAGAGATCAAGGGTGGACAGGAAAAGTTTCTTCGGGACACTGGGACGGGTAGCTGGAGGGGGTTTGGGAGTGGAGGAAGAGGTAGTGGTTATAGGAGGTGTTCTTTTGGTGACTTTGGGTGAAGGTGCATGCGCTAGAGGCTGTTGTTAGGTGGATGGCTGTTGGGTGGGTGTGTGCCTGCGTTTGCGTATCTTGGGAGGTGGCGTCACAGACACACTGGGAGAGAACACAGGGGACGTGTGAATGGCAGTGGGGGTGGTGACTGCACGTGAGCTGGGTGTGGTGGTGTGTGTGCTGGTGATGGAAGTAGGGGCTTGTACTGCCATTTGATGGAGTTTGTTTTGACCAATGACTTTGTGTTTCACCACTGCGCATATTAGTTGCTCAATGTTCACCAGTAGCACATGGTATGTTGTATTCAGTTGAGCCGCCTATGGGCTTTGACATTGCATTAGTCATTACATTCTGTATTCTGCCTATTGGCTTTGACATGGCATTAGCCATTACTTTCTGTATTCAGTTGAGCCGCCTATGGGCTTTGACATTGCATTAGCCATTACATTCTGTATTCTGCCTATTGGCTTTGACATGCTGTATCCAGTCTAGCCGCCTATTGGCTTTGACATTGCATTCCTATTGGCTTTGACATGATGTATTCAGTTTAGCTGCCTATTGACTTTGACATGCTATTAGATATACTGCCTATTGGCTTTGACATGATATCATATATTACATTTTATATTCAGCTCAGCTGCCTATTGGCTTTGACATGATATTATACATTGCATTTTATATTCAGCTCAGCTGCCTATGGGCTTTGACATGATATAAGACATTGCATTTTGTATTCAGCTTAGATGCTTATTGGCTTTGACATGACACTAGACATTGCATTTGATATCTAGGTTAGCTGCCTATTGCCTTTAACGTGGAGTTCGACATTGCATTTGAGAATCCAAGCTGTATTTTTACAAGCTGTGTTTTTGCACCAGAGAACCAAGATGTTTTTCTCACAGTAGACTAGACATGATAAGAGAGAGTACATGGGTGTTGTTTTTTCTTCGCTTGGGCTTGGGAACAGGAGTAGTCTTGGAGACCTGGCCAGTCTCCAAAAGGCTTGCTCAGTTTCCCAGGTCTGAGAGGAGGGGGCACACTTTTGTAACGAATGTAACAGGCTGCAGAGGGTCAGATTCGAATCTGCCGGACCTCGTGCTGGAGCTTGGCGCCAGCTGCCAGCAATCCCGTGTGGGTAGATGAATCTCTCTTTCTCGCGGCTGACAGGGGTCATCAGCTTGCAGACCTTAGAAAGATGAAGCTGTAGATAGTTCCCACACGGTGAAGTATTTGTTTTGCTTTGCATTCAATATCTTATAAATATAACCTGCTGTGTATATTGCAAACTGATATATTTTGTTTGATTAACGCGGACTTGAAAGCTACTAATTCGTCATTCATAAATATTGTGGTTGGGGAAGAATTAACAACAATAAAAGTCTTCTTTGACCTCAGAAGTGCATTTCTGTTGTGTTATGTTAGTGCTTAGAAACTAAATAAGAGGAAAGCACTACAATTGGTACCAGGAGTCGTGGGGTCGGTCATTAAGAGGTGATTAAGAAGGGGTTTGACGAGTTGGTAGATTTCTAAGTGCACACTTTAAAAGTGTAATTGTTTTTGTTGTTTGGAGAATTACAGAAATTGTTTTCTGTTTGGGGAATCACAGTAGCACGGCAGACCATGTCTGAGAATTCATGTGTTGATAAACTGCCTGATGGTGCTACGAAAAACAGAAATTGTTCTGTTTGGAGAATCACAGTAGCACGGCAGACCATGTCTGAGAATACATGTGTTGATGAACTGCCTGATGGTGCTAAGAAAAACTGTGAATTGTTTTCTGTTTGGGGAATTACAGAAGAAAATGCATGTGTAGCTAAAATGCCTGATGTTGTTTTGAGAAATAATTCCTGTTGTACATATGTAGAAAACGTGTGTTTTGGAAGTAATGATGACAGAAAGGTCTGGATACCTTTATCTGCTTAAAGAGAAATGCAGGAGAAATGTAGGAAGTTGGAACATGAAAATAGGAATTTACGTGAGCAAATTAGCCCGACTGAAAATTATAAAAGGGCTGTTTTGGAAGAATCTTTCTTGTCCCATTCCAGTAATGAGGGGGTTAAGACAGCTCCGAGCTGCACTGAGTTTTCGTGTGAGCCAGGGTTTTTGGCAGACAAAATGCATTCCTTAACTGATAACACGGACGAGAGAGACCAGAATGTGATTTACGAGTTACCGTTGCAAAATGCCCAAGTAAAACGAAGGATTTTAGAGCAAGACACCCCGAGTTTCATTAGCTTGTTTGATTTTTGGAAAAAGAATAGCTCTCATTTGAGTGAAATCCTAACACTTTTGTATATGGTCACTGTGAAAAATAATATGCAGCTGCGCGCTTGTGATTTGGCAAATTAAATAATGCAGACTTCAGGTTGCTGCGCAGTGCAAGAAGGAAAAACTGATGTACATGTAATTCAAGAACAAGGGAAGAAAATAGTGCCCCTAGCTAGGATCATACACTGGATCTGGTACTTGCAAGACAGGGCTAGAGTACCACAGGTAAAAGAATTACCGGTGAAATTGTGTGCACCATTTGAATTTGTGTCTACTGAAGATAAAAAGCATGTTTGTTTTACTAATGATTCATTGACTGAAATGTTGCTTTCTGGCACAGTAGAAGGAATGGAGTTGTATAATGTGTGTCAGATTTTAAAGCAAGAGCTACGTGAGATGTGTCATTTTTACGCTGATTTTTGGTCCATTGCTAATGTTTTAGCACTTAACTGGTTCAATTACCTTGCAGATGTTAATGAGAAAAATGCAGAGAGAGAAGTGTTCACCCAGAATTCTGCCTTAGTGGGGATGGCTAAGTGGGTGCCCCAGAAATGTGAACAGCTGAGAGAAAAAGCCACTTACAGGTGGGCAGAGATGAGAGAGATGCACATTCCCCTAGATTTGATAAAAACTGTGCAGCACGCACAAAAGCAATCTGTCATGCAAGCAGTCACAGAGCAGTTGGGGAGAGGAAAGTTACCAGAACAGAAATGGCAAATTGATCAGGTTTTAGGGAAAGTGATTGCTGCAGATTACCAAGGAAAAATCGAAATTATGCTGATACCTAGAAAAGAATCTGATTCATTCATACAAATTGGAGACAGAATGGCCCAAATTGACAAAAGTGCAGTGAATGGAGGTTTGGTAAAGAATGAGTCTGCCCCAGCCCTTCTGACAGTGCAAGAAAAGGGAAGCTGTGGCGCAGCAGATAAAAACCTCAGTGCTGATGTGTGGGCTGAAGCCCCAAGTGATCCTCCAGAACCTGCAGTGAATATAACAAAGGGCCTCAAAAACGTCCTGCTGATTATAAAACAGGGAAAGGAAGAGGAAGGGTGCAGTTTAAATGAAAAATGTTATTTGCAAGAAAAGTCATACTTGTTTCTTTTGCAGATCCTACCACGTTTCGCCACTGTCCCTGAGTGTGCTGTGTGGTCCCCCTTCCGGTGTGTGCGTGTGGGGTCGGGGAAGGGACCAAATCCCCAACCTGAACCTGGCTGAGTAAAGTGCCAGCACCATGGATCCATTTTGCGCAAACTGCGCCTTCAGTTCAAGTTCAACTTGTTTGATTGCATTCTTCCACTGGAACTAAGCTGTGTTTTTTTTTTTTTTTCCCCTTCTCGTATGGAACTCTGACTTTTGCTTACCTTCCGGAAAACCTTTCAGGTGGACCATGCACCTTTACATGAGCAGAACTCATGCCACATCAAATTGCTAACACTGTTGAATTAGAGACTCATTCAGAGTATAAAAATTGCCCAGTCTTTTCTATGTAGATGTATCTGATGTGAAAGGTTATGAAATCAATGTGTTAATCCACTTCTATTGCTTTACAGGGATTGCTTTGATCTGATGTTTTTTTTGTTTTTGTTTGAAACAGGAGATATGTGAAACAAAAATTCATTGGTCAAAGGGCGGAATGTACTGCCATTTGATGGAGTTTGTTTTGACCAATGACTTTGTGTTTCACCACTGCGCATATTAGTTGCTCAATGTTCACCAGTAGCACATGGTATGTTGTATTCAGTTGAGCCGCCTATGGGCTTTGACATTGCATTAGTCATTACATTCTGTATTCTGCCTATTGGCTTTGACATGGCATTAGCCATTACTTTCTGTATTCAGTTGAGCCGCCTATGGGCTTTGACATTGCATTAGCCATTACATTCTGTATTCTGCCTATTGGCTTTGACATGCTGTATCCAGTCTAGCCGCCTATTGGCTTTGACATTGCATTCCTATTGGCTTTGACATGATGTATTCAGTTTAGCTGCCTATTGACTTTGACATGCTATTAGATATACTGCCTATTGGCTTTGACATGATATCATATATTACATTTTATATTCAGCTCAGCTGCCTATTGGCTTTGACATGATATTATACATTGCATTTTATATTCAGCTCAGCTGCCTATGGGCTTTGACATGATATAAGACATTGCATTTTGTATTCAGCTTAGATGCTTATTGGCTTTGACATGACACTAGACATTGCATTTGATATCTAGGTTAGCTGCCTATTGCCTTTAACGTGGAGTTCGACATTGCAGTTGAGAATCCAAGCTGTATTTTTACAAGCTGTGTTTTTGCACCAGAGAACCAAGATGTTTTTCTCACAGTAGACTAGACATGATAAGAGAGAGTACATGGGTGTTGTTTTTTCTTCGCTTGGGCTTGGGAACAGGAGTAGTCTTGGAGACCTGGCCAGTCTCCAAAAGGCTTGCTCAGTTTCCCAGGTCTGAGAGGAGGGGGCACACCTTTGTAACGAATGTAACAGGCTGCAGAGGGTCAGATTCGAATCTGCCGGACCTCGTGCTGGAGCTTGGCGCCAGCTGCCAGCAATCCCGTGTGGGTAGATGAATCTCTATTTCTCGCGGCTGACAGGGGTCATCAGCTTGCAGACCTTAGAAAGATGAAGCTGTAGATAGTTCCCACACGGTGAAGTATTTGTTTTGCTTTGCATTCAATATCTTATAAATATAACCTGCTGTGTATATTGCAAACTGATATATTTTGTTTGATTAACGCGGACTTGAAAGCTACTAATTCGTCATTCATAAATATTGTGGTTGGGGAAGAATTAACAACAATAAAAGTCTTCTTTGACCTCAGAAGTGCATTTCTGTTGTGTTATGTTAGTGCTTAGAGACTAAATAAGAGGAAAGCACTACAGGGCTGTAGATGTACTGCATGCAGGTGTGAGTGTAGACGAGACTGGGAGGGAGACGAGGAGGAGGGGGACACAGTGGAGGCAGTGGATGCTGCTGTGTCTGCTTGTGTGTGATGCTTGCGTGAGTGCCTGTGTGATGATGTGTGTTGCTTATGTTTTCCTGAGCCACTTTTGTGTGTTGATGTGTGTGCATGCTGGCCTGAAGGTGTGCTTGGGATAGGCTGAGGTAGAGGGGATTGGGTCTGGGTGGAGGAAGTTGGAGGGGGGAGGCTAAATGCAGGGACAATGGCTGCCATCAGTGCTGAGGCCAGAGTCTGAAAAGCTCGCTGAGGGGCCGTCTGACCAGAATGAATGCCCTCCAGGAATGCATTTGTTTGTTGCAACTGCCCCTCTACACCCTGTATGGCATTCAAAATGGTAGACTGCCCAACAGTGAGGGACCTGAGGAGGTCAATGGCCTCCTCACTGAGGGCACCAGGGTGACTAGGGCAGGGCCTGAGGTGCCTGGGGCGAAGGTGATGCCCACCGTCCTGGGTGAGCGGGCATGGGGCAAAGGCTGAGGGGCTGCTGGGAGGGCGGTGCTGGTAGCAGGGGTTGCCGGCTGTACCTGTAGATGTGGGGGGCACAGATGTTGCCGCCACCACAAGGGAGCTCCCATCAGAGGACGAGTCCATATCACTGGTCTCAGCACCTGTCCCCGCCGTGGAGCTCGCCTCGCCCTCCGTCCCACTGGTGAACTCCGAGTCTGTTGTCTCGCCCTCCAGGGCCATGTGGGATGCAGCTCCCTCCTGCTCCGGTGCCACTGCTCCTCCGCCTGATGATGCTAATGCACACAAGAACAGGGAGACCACAAAAAGGGGGGACGACAGAAGAAAGACTTGTTGAGTGCATGCATTACCGCTACTGTTGGCAGACACGACAGACACAGAAGCCCCTTGCACTACGCCGCGCACCTGGGGTCCACTGTTGAATCCCTGGAACATGGCCTTCAAGGCTATGGCCGACATCTGCACACATGGATGACACAGGAGCCTGACTTGGCACTGTACACAGGTGGGGTGGGGTGCCACAGGGTCTGCCAGAAGAAGGGGACATAACTAGCACACTTGCCCTGGCCTAGGGAAAGTCACAGCCCACTTCTCCCACCCAGACACCTCCACTGCGCGCAAAATCAGCAGAATGAGAGTGTACTCACCCCCTTGTGGCTGCTGTGATGCCCTCAAGCGCCCATCCACCTCAGGGTACGCCACCGCCAGGATCCTGAACATCAGGGGGGTCATGGTGCGACAGGCACCCCTCCCACATTGGGACACCATCCCCAGCTGGGCCTCCGCCGTCTTCTTGCTCTAGCGGCGAATGTCCTCCCATCTCTTACGGCAGTGGGTTCTCCGTCTGTGGTAAACCCCCGGGGTCCGGACGTCCTTGGCGATGGCACGCCAAATATCCTTCTTCTGGTGGGCGCTGACCTACATGAATTGTACAGGGAGAAAAGAAAAGTTATTACCAACTGCACCATCACAGTCATTGGCCCCCGTCTCTACCCTTGCCATGTGGCACATGCACTCACCGTCGTTTCATGCACGCCTCAATCTCCCTCCCCCCAACGTAGCGTGTACTGGGGGAGGACCCTATCCACAAGTTTCTCCAACTCCTTTGATGTGAAGGCAGGGGCCCTTTCCCTAGATGCACGAGGCATTGTCTCTTCCAGACTGAGGTCACAGCAGCACTTGCAGTGTAGGCCCTCTCGTGTCGAAGATCAGGTATCGAGTGATTGAACAGATAGGAAATGGTGGTCACGTCTGCGGCGGTGCGTACCGTCACTGCCGGCGTACATTCTCATTGGCCCCTGGGACCCATAGGGTCCAATGTTAACCAATGCAGAATTGCGCCACGGTATGCGACCGCCTACCGCGATGGTGTACCACGCCAGCGCAGTTACCTCACATGCCATTGTCCCACTTTACAGGTCAAGCAGCCGCCATTTCAGGGGCCCACATGGATTAATTTCTAACTGCGTCACTCATACCTAGGCCTTGCCTCAACACTCATACAGGGCACATTTCTGATTAGGATCCGTGTTCTGTGTAAGCTGTGGGTACGTACCTCTGAGTTGGTTGACTCTGTGCTCACTGTTGTCCTTCATAGGCATCGTCCGCTGGGACATGTGAGGAGATGGCGGCATCCTCTGGTGTACAGACCGCTGGTGGACCTGTCGACAATGGGGGAAAGACATGTGATCATCACATACAGGCTTGGTCGTGCCACAATCCAGGAACTGGGTGCCCAGCTGGAGCCATACCCGATGTCAGCTATCCGCCATCCCACAGGAATCCCCCCTCAAGTGCAGGTGCTGTCACTACTCCATTTCCTTGCAAGTGGGTAATTTCAAACAACAGTGGCCATAGCATCAGGGATGTCCCAGCCTATGTTTTCCAACGTATTGTCCAGAGTGTTGTCTGCCCTGCTGAAACACATGCGGAGCTACATCTTTTTACCTCAGGTGGAGGATTTGCCTACAGTGAAAGGTGACTTCTATGCCCTGGGACATATCCCCAACATCATAGGTGCCATTGATGGGACACATGTGGCCTTGGTCCCCCCCTGCAGGAGTGAACAGGTGTAGAGAAACCGGAAGAGTTATCATTCCATGAATGTGCAGATGGTGTGTTTATCCAACCAGTACATCTCCCATGTGA
The DNA here is from genome assembly GCF_031143425.1 of Pleurodeles waltl. NCBI lineage: Eukaryota > Metazoa > Chordata > Amphibia > Caudata > Salamandridae > Pleurodeles > Pleurodeles waltl. The sequence goes on from NC_090444.1 coordinate 1,572,676,192, forward strand.
ATGCCAAATTCCCTGGCTCAGTGCATGACTCTTACATCCTGCAGAATAGCAGCATCCCTTATGTGATGGGTCAACTCCAGAGGCACTGTGTGTGGCTATTAGGTGAGCACCTGGAAGCAAATCAGTGGGAATGGTTGTCTGGGTCTGGGGATATCCCTACAGGTTAGTGTGTGTCCAACAGTTGTCCCTCGCCATTTGCAGGTGACTCTGGTTACCCCAACCTGCCATGGCTACTGACCCCAGTGAGGAATCCGTAGGACAAGAGCAGAGGAACAATACAATGAGGCCCATGGGCGTACTTGGCAGATAATAGAGCGGACCTTCGGCCTCCTGAAGGCCAGGTTCAGGTGCCTCCATATGACAGGTGGATCCCTATTCTACTCACCAAAGAAGGTGTGCCAGATCATCGTGGCCTGCTGTATGCTTCACAACTTAGCTTTGCAACGACAGGTGCCTTTTCTGCAGGAGGATGGTCCAGATGGCGGTGTTGTTGCAGCTGTGGAGCCTGTGGACAGTGAAGACGAGGAAGCAGAAGAAGAGGACATGGATAACAGGAACTCTGTGATCCTACAATATTTCCAGTGAGACACAGGTAAGAATACAAACATGCTTACTACATGTACTTTAACACTACTACCTCTCTACTGTCTGTCCTTTTCACCCAGTGTATGGTCACTGAGTTGTCACTTTCCCTTACGATTTCACAGATGTGGGTCCCACTGTGTGACATCTGCTTTGTTTCCTCATGGACTAGAGCTGTGTGACATAGGTATGTTGACATTACAGTTGATATAGCATTTTTACACTATTTTGAAATCACAGACTGACTCCAGATTGTTTTGTGCTTCAAGGGTGTTTATTTAAGTGCTCAATATTGGAGGGGGTTGTAAAATGGTGAGGGATGATGGTGGAGGAATGTCCATGGCAGAGTCCAGTCTATTAGTCTCACAGGTGCATTGCCCAAATGGGCATAGGAAGTGGAGCTGGGGCAGTTTGTGGGTGGACAGGGTGACAAAGTGGTGCAGAAGGATGACATTCAGGGTGGTCTCATTTCTTGGTGGGGGTCTTGGCATTGTTCTCTGTCTTTATCCTGGATCTCAGGGACCATTTGCGGGGTGGTTCACCCTCTGCAGGGGGGTGGGGTGCTGGTGTGGTGGTCCTGTGGCGGTGCCTTATGTCCACTAGCGCCGGCGGAGGTGGTGGGCAGTTCATCGTCCTGGCTAGTGTCAGGGGCCCCTTGTAGTGCCACAGTGTCCCTCCTGGTGCTGCGTACTTCCTTCAGCACCCCTACAATGGTGCCCAGGGTGGAATTGATGGATCTAAGTTCCTCCCTGAAGCCCAAATACTGTTCCTCCTCCAGGCGCTGGGTCTCCTGGGATTTGGCCAGTACCGTTGCCATCGTCTCCTGGGAATGGTGGTAGGCTCCCATGATGCTGGAGAGGGCCTCGTGGAGAGTGGGTTCCCTTGGCCTGTCCTCCCCCTGTCACACAGCAGCCCTCCCAGTTCCCCTGTGTTCCTGGGCCTCCGTTCCCTGGATTGTGTGCCCACTGCCACTGCCCCCAGGTCCCTGTTGTTGCTGGGGTGGTGGGTTAGCCTGGGTTCCCTGTAGTGGTGGACACACTGCTGATTGATGTGTCCTGGGGACAGAGATATGGGCCCGCTGGGTGGGTGCAGTGCTGGTGTTTCCAAAGGGGGGAAGCTCTGTGGTGGCCTGTGACTGTGTGAGGGGAACCGACTGTCCAGAGGTCCCCGATGGGCCGGGCTGGTCATGTCGATCCAGTTGGACAGAGCTGCTTTCATCACTGTGGGCCTCTTCTGTTGGTGGTGTGGACATGTGTGGACCCTCCTGTCCGGTGACGTTGGGTAGGGGTCCTGCAGGGGTATAAAAGGATGTTTATTACATCTGTGTGTGGGATGGTGTGCAATGGGTGGGTGACCGTGTATCCCAGTGCTTGCATTCTTGTGTGGGACCTTGTCTGATAATTTTTTAGGGGTGTGTGTGGGTATGTGCAGTGGCCATGCATTGGTCATGGTTGTCCATGCTTTGTAGTTGCATGCAGGGCTTGGTGTTGGGATGGGTGGGTTGTGATATTGGGACATTTGTGAGGAGTCTTAGTGATGGGGTGGGGGTGAGGGTGAGGGTATGTGATAGCATGCAGGTAGGGTCGGGGATGTAATAGTTAAAATTTGACTTACCAGAGTCCATTCCTCCATCTACTCCTGCGAGGCCCTCAGGATGCAGAATCGCCAAGACCTGCTCCTCCCATGTTGTTAGTTGTGGGGGAGGAGGCGGGGGTCCACCGCCAGTCCGCTGAACCGCAAGGTGGTGTCTTGAGACCACGGAACACACCTTCCCCCGTAGGTCGTTCCACCTCTTCCTGATGTCATCCCTATTTCTTGGGTGCTGTCCCACTGCATTGACCCTGTCCACTATTCTTTGCCATAGCTCCATCTTCCTAGCTATAGAGGTGTGCTGCACCTGTAATCCGAATAGCTGTGGCTCTACCTGGACGATTTCCTCCACCATGGCCCTGAGCTCCTCCTCCGAGAACCTGGGGTGTCTTTGCCGTGCCATGGGGTGGTGTGGGTGATGTGTGGGGTGGTGTGTGTAGTGATAAGTGGGGTGATATGTAGTGGTGTGTTGTGTGAAGTGCGTGGAAGTTATGTGAGTGATGGTATTGTGTGATGTGGATGCCATTGTTCTTTCTGGCGGTTTCTCTCTCTCTGGCCTTATGTCGCAATTGTTGATGTAAGGGTTTGTGGGTGTCTGTTGTATATTGTATTGAGTGTGTGGGTGTGGTGTGTGTATGTGTATCAGGTGTGTGTATTTCGAATTGTCCAATGTGGTGGTGTTTTGGAGATGTATGTGTATTTTGAGCGCGGCTGTGTGTACTGCCAATGGAATACCGCGGTTGAAAGACCGCTGCGTGGATTCGTGGGTCGTGATAGTGTGGGCGTATTTCTGTTGGCGTGACCGTGGAGGTTTTGTTTTCGCCAGTTTATCACTGTCCTTTGGTGTGGCGGACTTGTGTGGGTGTCTGAATTTTGGCGGATTCCGAGCAGTGGGTCATAATGACTGTGGTGGAATTCCGCTGCCGCGGCGGTGTGTTGGCAGTCTTCTGCTCGGCGGTAAGCGGCTTTTACCACCAATGTTGTAATGAGGGCCAAAGTGCCATGACACTGAAGCTTTTCATTGAGTGCATATGCTATACAGAACTCCATCTCTCCAACAATCCAAGATAATCTCTTCTTTGGGTAATTAAGAGGGTTGCATGATAAAATATTGTGCACAAAAATATCGAGGCACATAAATGTTGTGTCAAAAATATTGTTTACCTTAACATCATCTAGCTATGCTTATAATGGGAATGACAAAACAATTGTGTCAAGAATATCCAGGAAGGGAATGTCATCTAAAACAAGGTAACAATATTGCCTTTTTAATTAAGTAAAAATTATAGACTAATATATGTATCATATTATTATACCTAGATGCAATATAATGTAAAATAAATTGTTTTAATCAGATATTAAATGTGTGTTTTTGTGTGTGTACATATATACATATGTATATCAAACAACACTCAATAAACATAAGTAAATAAGTTTAATAATAAAAAATATAAATCCTAAGAAATATATGACTATTAGTATAAACATATAAAACTCTTTAACTCAAGTATGAAAAATAATTATTTTTTTCCAACTCTTTTTATTGGTATTTTGTCAATCAGTACCATCATGTTCACATTATCTGTATTGTAGTGTGAGACAATTATACATATACATTTTAACATTGAATCATCTTAGAATCTTGAGGTACTGTGCCCTCCTTAGCTACTGTCTGTCTTTCATTCCTAAATCTTTATATCAAAACTATTTTGCTACACATTTGCAGGAACAAGTTTCCCTCCCCGTTCTTTAGTGTCAGCTCTCTTTCCATTTGCACCCCTTGACATCCTGCATGTTATCTCCTAGCAATCTCCTCATATCACACATCTATATTTCAGCAGGCTTCTTTACCTTCGGAGATTGTATAGTTCTACTACTGTCTTGTTTGTGTTTTAGGTATTGGGGATTGTATGTTGGGTAATAACTGCGATACCAGTGATTTTGAGAGCTGATTGTGTGTTGTGAGGGGTATGAAGAGTTCCTGTAATGAATCTCAATCTGTACTATGTTCTAGTGAACTTTCAAATTACATACCAATCAAAAGATCAAAAGTAAACTGATAAAAGAACAAAACAGATAAAAAGGTAGGCAGGAATTGATGAGTTTGTTTATCATCCTATAAGCATTGGGGGGCCACTTGGTTCTATCTAGTCTTTCTCACCAGGTCCTTGCTTCAGTTCTGGGCCCATGACCTTAAAGGCCAACATATATAATTGTGTGGCCGGAGTTTGGGCAGTCCCAAATCACGTCCGTCTCAAGTCATAAGTCCCCCCTACATCCTTTCCAGTCTTTTGTTTCTTTGTCACTCCTCCTTTGGAGTCCCTCCCTAGTCAGTTTGTCTCCATAATCTAGGGTTCTAATCAGAGCCCTCCCCTCTATCAGGTTTGGCATTTACAGTTGGTTTCAACCAGGCCTCCTCATAATTCCTTTACTGTCCTCATTCCGAAGGACATGTCCCTCTGCCCTTGCCCATTTTGAGACATCCTTTTCCCATGTGATAAAATTGGGACCTTGGCCGATCTCCAGGCCATTGTGATGCGTCAAAGCCAATGCTAGGTCCAGGAATCGGGACCACACCTTTCTCTTACTAGGCATGTGGAACTTTCCAATAAAACATACCTCTAAAGTGTAGGGGACTGAACGACCAAGTGTGTCATGTAGTTTGTTTATTACTGCCCCCAATACCTCTGTGTGGAAGTGCACTCTCACATCTTATGACAAAAGTCTGCATCTGGCATTCAACATCTCGGGCACCCCTGGGCCTCCTCCCCATAAATTATCCGTATCCTATGTGGCGTCAGATATGTCATATGGAGAAGTTGAATTGAATACATTGTTGTCTCATGTTATGTGAGATACTCTTGGGATAGCTCAGCATTATGCTCCAGTCTTTGTCCGATATATCTTTTCCAAATATCCCTTTCCATTTGTCTCTCAGTCTCTTTAGTGGTGTACGCCCCATTTCATGTAATACTCTATATAACCAGGTGATCACTCTTCTAGCCCATCCCAGGTGAAGTACAGAGTATGTAGGGAGTTCCTCTTGACCTCAATGCCACAGGTCTGCATACGCATGTGCCACTGCCTTGTAAGTCAGAAATTGGGCACCCGGTAAATCTCGAGTATCCATCAGATCTCCCAGTGGAATAAGTTATTTTTCTTGGCAGCAGCCTCCAAAAGTCATCAAACCTGCAGCTGACCAACTCCGAAGTTCCACCCCTGTGAAATAGCTGACTGGTGTGCCATCCAGGAGACCCACTAAACTCAGCCCAGGTGCATATGCCGCCGGCCTACGAGCCCTCACCTGACTCCTCTCTCAAGCATATAGTGCCGCCCTCATCAATATCGCGGGTTTTGGAATAAGCACATCTGGTCTCGACAACCGCAGCAGCAACCTATCGTGGTACGGGTTCAACCCCAACTGGTCACACCACCCACGTTGTGCCTCTCCGAGCCACGTAGCAATCCACTGTAATTGTGCTGCTAGATAATATAACTCTTAATCCGGTACTCCCATTCCACCATCTGCTGGGGGACGTTTGAACATTGCGAGAGACACTCTTTATCTGGCCCCATCCCATATAAGGTCTCTAATTACTGTGTCCAGCTGATGGAACCACCCGACTGGAATAGCAATTGGTATATTAACAAACAGATACAAAAGGCTGGGTAGCACCACCATCTTTGTAATTCCAACTCGAGCCATCACAGACATTTTTAGGGATCTCCAAAAAACGACACTACTTTTTATCGAGCAATATGTTCTACCCAGGTTTCCCTCATATACATCATCCATGGCATTGTAGATTTGAATACCCAGGTATCTAAAGAGGAGGGTTCCCATCTGATTCCCAGTGGTATGTGTGGTGGGGGTGGAGTTTCTCTCACACAGGAGAACAGACAGGTCTTTGCGCAGTTTAGTCGTAGGCCAGACGCTTTACCTAATTCCTCCTGACGTTCAATAGCGTCTTCTACCCCCTTTCCATTGTTGTCCCAATATAAGAGCAGATCATTGGTGTACAGTGAGATAATATGGAAATGTCCACCTAACAGTAAGCCATTATGCATCCCTTCTACTCAGAACCAGGCTGCCAGAAGCTCTATATCAAGTGCAAATAATAAGGGGGATAAGGTGCATCCTTGTCTATTTTCCCCTTAAAATGGCATATTCAGGAGAGACAGTAACAAAGCAAAATACAAACGCTGTGGGATAGCGTAACTGGATGGACGGAATGCGGAACCAATCAAACATTCACCCCCAGTCACAGATCTGGGTTTAATCCATCCATTATTTTGCTCACCATGCCACCCCAGTTTGAACCCAGCCATATGCAAATCAGTCTTGACCCTGTTCCACATGGGAACAGTCCAGCCCGAACTGCCAGGCCAGGTTCTCCCTGGACCGGAAACAAGCATCCTGGGACCGGTTTCGGGGTTTCACCCCTCTTCAGCCAGGCTAGCTTGAATCCAGTGGCACAGTGAGCCCGGGACCCACGTCTGGGCATACCCGGCGCACTCAGGGCGGCAAAAGCAAAGCAAAATACAAACGCTGTGGGATAGCGTAACTGGATGGACGGAATGCGGAACCAATCAAACATTCACCCCCAGTCACAGATCTGGGTTTAATCCATCCATTATTTTGCTCACCATGCCACCCCAGTTTGAACCCAGCCATATGCAAATCAGTCTTGACCCTGTTCCACATGGGAACAGTCCAGCCCGAACTGCCAGGCCAGGTTCTCCCTGGACCGGAAACAAGCATCCTGGGACCGGTTTCGGGGTTTCACCCCTCTTCAGCCAGGCTAGCTTGAATCCAGTGGCACAGTGAGCCCGGGACCCACGTCTGGGCATACCCGGTGCACTTAGGGCGGCAAAAGCAAAGCAAAATACAAACGCTGTGGGATAGCGTAACTGGACAGTAACCCCTGCTCGCACTCTTGCCATGGGTTTGTTGTATAATAGTGTCACCCACTTTATCCAGCCCTCTCCCAGGCCCATGCGTCGCATGACTTTGGTCAAAAAATTCCAACGGATAGTATAAAATGCCTTTTCAAGGTCTACGGCCACAAGTGTGGACTATGCTTGTGATTGCATCTTCAGGTGACATAAAATATGAAACACTCTATGCAGATTAGGGGAAGTGCTCCTGCCTGGGATAAACCCATTCTGATCTTCATGGACCAGCGTGGGCATATGAGTAAGGATCCTATTCACCAAAACCATAATAAGGAAGTCTGTATTCAGCATAGATAGTGGATGACACGCTGAGGTGGGTGCCCCAGAGATCGTTTTCTTGGGCAGTGGGACCACTTATGCGCTCATCGTTGATTCTGGTTGGCTACCTCTATCCCATGCTTTAATATATAAACATATTAGTGCAACACTATATGTCAAGTAAAATTTAACCAGAAGGCCGTCAGGCCCCAGTGTTTTCCCCATAGCCATTTCCTTAATGACTTGATGTAATTCAAGGCAGTAATTGGGCCTCCCGGCACTTCTGGTATCTCTTATGGAAGTATGGGCAACTGAAGTTTGTCTATAAACGCTTCTTGGTCTTCATCAGGTATGAGCTCTGGCCTCCCATATAGGGTCTCATATTGTTTTCTAAATTCGTCATTAATTATTTCTGGGGTATAGACATGTTTTGCTGTCCCCGTGGTTAGGTGTGTGATAGGAGTGCCCCTCAACTCCGGACGAATCAACCAAGCCAATGATCGGCCGGAATTACCATCCTTCCTAAGGGTTCGGTCCATATAGGCATAATATTCAAAGTTGTGCAGTCTGTCCAACACTTTATTATGTTGCTTATGTGCTTCCTGAAATTGCAGCCCTTTTTGAGGGTCAAGCCCCTGGGTCGTTTCTAGGTTATGTATCTTGGTTTCAAGGGTAGTCAACTCCTCCTACACTGTTTTACGTTCCCCCGCAGTTTGTCGCATGCAATGTCCCCTTATTACTATTTTAAATTCCTCCCATTCCACCAAGAGCGATGAAGCCGACCTCTGGTTGACAACAACGTTATCTGCCATGGCCCTTCTCAGTGATTCCCTGTAGTTATTGAGAGAGCGTAGTTTAAATATGTTAATTATTAGAAGTAATGCTTATACAAATGCCTTACAAATGCCGCATAGAAAATGACAATGAATAGTAATTTGTTTAATGTGCATTCGAATCATGTCAATGAAACATAGAAATATCATTGTGTGTACGAATTAATGTTAGTTATGGAAAAATGATTGTTTGCATTATGATTAATCAAGCTCATATTGGCGTTTACAATATTGCTTTGAAACCCATAGGCCTTAAGTTAGCGTGAGCTGTGGATTTAGCTGCCTAGCTCTCATATTAAAGCATTTTCTCTGTTTTCCAGTGTGCTGACTCACAAAGGGCCATGACCCTGCATTTGTTCTTTTCTTCGTTCCATGTAACTATAAAGGTTTGTTCCCATCCGTATGCTAGCTGCTTCTGTATGGATTATTATACTATTTGCAACAAAATAGACTAAAAGAAATATTCAAGGACATTTAACCACGGACTGGAGAACTTGTGACCCGAGGAACGTGCCAAGATGATGAACAAAATCCGGATGTGCCACCTTCGAAGACGTCAATTATGAAGACCAATCAAAGTGTTGTGAATTATCGTGGGGTGACAATTGGGATTACCTAATGTATAATTTGATAGGTCAAAGGGGTATAGCAAATATCCAATAGAATTTTGGGGGAAGGGGTTACGAAAAGGGATAAAAACTCATGTCACAGAAGGGACGTGAGGAATTAGGTAGGGAATGCTATTGATTTCATCCAGAAACTCTGTCACTCTGTTTGGTGATTTGAGACTTAGTAAGCTATCCTCACCCATAGACTGCTCTTTTACGCTTCTCCTCCTTATGAGGAAAGCGTCCCCTGTCCGTTAGACGAGGTTAGACTGATGGTGTTTCGACTGATGTCCTGAAGACGCAGACTGATCCTGTGTGCTGACCTATTACTGGAGGGTAATTATGACAATGCTATTGTAATTTGTCTGTTTGCTTTTCCTTTCTAGGTACCAACTGCTGTATTTTTTAATAGAGACCATAGCTAGATGTTTTTCTAAATTGGTGTTCTAAATTATTTTGCATGAAGCCCAACATGCTGATGCTAATTAGTGGTTAGACTAGGAAATCACCTGACTGACACTTAAGACGAAACGGACGTTGCGCTATGCTGAACTAAGATTGCATCATATTCTCTGTGTTCTAATATGTGTTGACGGTATGTTATGCTCTAATGATCGTGATTCTTGCATTAATGAAATCTTATTATAATTGCCATAAGTGTGGTTATGTTCTTATGTTTTGACTTTGAGATTGACGCTTCTACTAGTAGATTGTAACCAATAGGGAATAAAACTCATAAAATCTATCAAAGGGTGTGGTTATTCATGACTGAAAGGTCATGGTTGCGTTGACGATTTGATCAATGTCTTTATTCAAAGTGAAGTATATTGTGGTGATAAATATTGGTGATATTATTGACATTTTACTCAACATATTGATCAGTTATCTTGTCCTACGGTGTCTCACCACTGGGTCAAAAGATTCATTGGCCTAAAACGAGTCCTGATGTGTACAAAATTGGCATAAAGGGACGCGTTATCACTATCATCTTCTAGTGCTGTAGGTTGTAGCTTCCAGAGTGGTATTGCTGGTGTGGGCAGTCGTGGGGTGAGCCTCAGAGTAAGAGGGCTGTGGTCTAAAAAGGGTAGGTCCCAGATAATCCATGACCTGCACCAAAGGACATAGCCCTGCTGAGCTGAACAATCTGTCTATCCTGGTACCTAATAATGCATGTATGAGTAGTAGGAGTAGTCCCTGTCCCTTACATGTTGGAGCCTCCATAGGTCATTGAGGGCCGACTGTTGTATCCACTCCCTGAATCCTATGGCCAATTTCAAAGCCAGAGTCCCCTGTAATGGTGGAGTCGAGCGGTCTTGCTGGACATTATCCACGCAATTAAAATCTCCTCCAATCATTAATTCACCCCTCAGGATTGAGCCCGTATGTGCCAATAACATATGAAGAACACCAAGTTGGTCCTGATTCGGTATGTATATGCTACCAAGGGTGATCTCCCTCCCCCACAACCTGCCTGAGATCAGAACATATCTCCTCTCATTGTCAATGAGCTCAGGCAGGGGCTCAAACCGGTCTCCTGGTTTGATCCAGAGTAGTGCATAAGCTGAATAAGAGGTAGCATAAATGTGACTTTGCCATCTCTGTTGGAACCGGGCTATCTCTACCCCCACTATGTTGGTCTCCTGCAACATTGCCATATGTACCCCTCCGCGCCGCAAGTATTGGTAGACTTTGTAACGTTTGCCTGCCAAACCCCAACCCTAAACATTGCAGGTCATGCATGTGATATGTTGATTTGTGATAGCCATATTATTCTAAAAGATACAAGGTCTCAAGTAGCTCTCCCCACCTGCCTCCAGCCCAACCATTCAGTCCACCAAATAACCCAATTCCTGCTTGGGTGGAACTTAAACCAAAATCCCACAATGAACCCCCAACCCCAGGGCCAAACAGCAACAGCTCTCCGCCCTAACAAATCAACTGCTGTGACCAAAACCACGTTTCCTTCACTGCTCCCAGGTGCTCCCTCAGAGCATGGCTGTACGGGGTAGTTGCCAGCAGTTCCCAGCCAGCCATGTCACTCCTGCCCGACTAATGTCATAATAGTCTACCTCAGGTATGCCCCGTTCGAAAAGGGGGAGTATATGTCTTCCTCTATTTGTTGGACCTCATGTCCAGCAGTCTGCGTTTTTCTCTCCTCTATTATTGCTTGCCGGTTTGGGTGTCCATAATCGCACTCCAGAGCACTTGACAATCTAAAATAACGATAATTACTTATTATAAAAGCAAATTATATCTTACATATCATATGGCATAAAAACCTACAAAGCTTAAAATCTACCTCCATACCTGCAAAGAACAAACAGTACCCACCAAAAATTAAAACTCAAATAATAATGGCAACATACATTTTCAGGACAGATCAAATAAACTAAAAAGTTACTTTAAAACACACTCAATTAAAAATAAACTATGCAAACATTTAATTAAAATAATTAATAAAGAATTACTAAATAATTTGAAAAATGTACTCAATATGTTCACCATTAAAAATAATTTTCAATTAATCCACTACATATTCTTAACAATACAATAAAACAATTATAACCACTATCTTTCTACCATATTCCCCTACAAAATACAACTTGCCACTATAAACAACATAATTAACAAAATATTTAAATTTACATATACATTAAAAATATCGAATCAACCATAAGTATATAAAATATCTTTTAATCAGTAAAACAAATTGCAAAATTATTAATCAGTAAATTATTTACAAAACTAACTCAATTACCAATAATATTAAATTAATTATAATTGAACTTACTCCCCTGATTATTCCCCTATAAACCGACTAATCTGCTACCTCATTATAAAATACTAATTACATTTAACAAAAACAAACATTTAACATTACAAAGTATGCTTTAACATAATAACAATTATGGTAAAAATACAAATGCCTGCAATTAATAGTTTAGCTACCATATTAAAATAACTGAGAATTATATTTTTCACAGCCATGCTTAAGTGAACATTATTCAATAAAACAATATTATTTAAAAAAAAAAATAACTATCACCTACCAAAAGAAAAAATATTCTTGACAATGATATTCTGTGAGACAATATTTTTCTACAAACGATATTCTTGACACAATATTTAGTGTATCGATATTAAAAACTCAATATTTTGTCCAAATACTAGTAGTATAAAAGAGTTCTATAGCCTCCATGAGGCTCGAATGTTATTCCTCTTGATTTCTGGCACCTTTAATCTGATTCTCTAATAATAGTGCCTCTGCAAATATATGTATCATCATGCGGTTTTTCCAATGCACTACAATGAAACTTGTTGCATAGTCACTACCGTTACTTCATACGTTTAACTTATCTTACATCACATATTACTGCTGTTCATCTGTGTATTTATGGCACTTACCCTTTTACCAATTCTGGACCTTGGAATGGCTGTATAAAAATGTGAAAAAGGAGAGAACGAAAATGCCAAACAGATGTTAGCGATGTTAAGAAAGTAGCCACCCACAAGCTGAAAGTAAAAAAAAAAAAAAAGTTTAGAAAAAACAGGGTTACTTAGTTTTATAATAAAAGGGGGAAACGTGAGTTTGTCAGGAGTGAGTTCAGGAACACACGAAGAATCCCATCACAAAGCAGTACTGGGTTATATTTAGCTAGTAGTCTCTGCATCCTTTTTAATGTGCAAGGTATAAACATTTCTTTTAATAGCAAATTGCTCATTATTTCTGTGGAAGCTAAATTACTCAACCTATTGTTAAATTTTTATGTGCAGAATAATAAAGTCCAAAGAAATATTGGTCCCTGCAGAGCTGTTGTTATAAAATCTGCATTTTTGTGTTTTTCCAGCAACCCCAGAGGAATTTATTCAGTGAGCTTTGCCAAGTTTTCCAGGTTCTTTTCCATTCATCGTATTTTTATGCAAAGCAGAGGCATATAATGATACAGCATTAAACCAAATGAGATTATTAAACCCAGACTTGAAACTAACTAGGACAACATGTCCCCTTCATAATGCTGCCTTAAAATCCTGCTCGAGCATCTATGATATTTATTTCAGAGTTAGAACATCATATAGATTCATTGTAAACCATGTCCTGGTTTAAGGTCACAGTTTTGCGTCTATTTTACCGGTAAAGCTCAAATATGATTAACTAAAAGTATTACACGTTTAAAAAAAATATTTATCTCAATATATCCATTTTCAATTTAGCAGAAAATAAACACGGATATTTAGATATTTAGCCTTTTAGGCTGGAAAATATTCTTTACATTGAAATATATTTGTGAGAATAATACAAAAAGAATGATATGCGAACTAATTGAAGGGCTGATTCAGAAATTATAAGAAATGTGCGTATCAGTAAGCCTGAAGATTCGGATAGCCAGATTCACAAAGCATTTTTGTGCCTGCGTAAAAATATATGTTCATCGAGATTCATGTCTTGGAACTGTCCTAATGAAAAGGTGGACAATGTGAGTAACCAGGAGTTAGTTGCTTACATTGTGCAAAATGATTAACTTTCACACCGGGAATTATGTTTAGCTTGTCCGATTTAGGTGTGTCAATGGCACAATGAGCCGCCTCCTGTCTAGCCCTTTTGAAGAACTTCCAGCACCTGAAAACTGAAGTGGAACTGGAGAGGGAGAGTGTGGGACAACGTTTCCAAATTGTACCTGATACCACATTTGCATGGGTGATGATGATGATGGTCCCAAGGAAGGATCCTGGTCACACCCCAGGAAGGAGATTGGGCAGATACAAGAATCATAAAGAGTAGGGCTGGGACCCTGTGGCAGATATCCAGGTATGCTCTCTAGTTACTCTCATGTCCTGGTTTGTGCGGCTACCAGTTTGGGTCACTCCTGCTGTGACACAGTGCTTTTCTGAGAAAGAGAGAGCAGAGGCATGGCCACTTAACAAAAAAGCAGGACTCCAACATAAAACATCAAAAACTCACACCGTTAATTACATTTGGGATGTGGAAATGAACCATTAGAAGGGGAGTTGAGACCCCAGAAACTGGCATCCTCCAAGCAGCCAGATGGGCTGTGTGAGGAGGGGAAACTCTTCAAGACTGCTGCCTGTGACCAGGACTTCGGGGTAAGACCTGCTTGGTGACAGGATATCACCTGGGAAATTCAAGACCACCTGCCCTGGAGACTGGAGCCTAGAGCACTATTGTCTGTCAACTTGCCAAGACTAGTGTGCCCTGTGAGGAAGAGGACAGTTTTGGAAGAGGCAAGGGGCAGTGTGGAGCCTTGTTGAGAGGAGTCCTTTTTGTGAAGTATGAGGAGGTGGCTGATGCCCTGATCGGGTCTTTGTCAGTGTGCAGGACAAAGTCAGAGTACAACATAACCAAAAGAGGGCTACTGTTAATTGAGCTGTGTGTTGCATTGCACTGATCGGGCAATAGCCCACGTGTAGTGCCGAGTTGGTGACCCTACATGCCAGAAGGGGCTGCAGTGAAAAGACTGTGATGCAGTAAGGGCCATAGCCTTGTGCTGTAGTGTGCTGCAACAGGCTGTAACACTATAGTCAGGAGGGTCCACGCCCAACGATTTCACCATGCTTATCAGGTGGGAACCCATGTATTGTGAAGATGCATGATTAAAATGAGTGTGAATGAGGGATGGAGGCCAATGACTTTCAGTCCCTTAAGTAGCGGATGGTGACAGAGCAACTCAAATAGAAGTTCTGTACCCCAGTTAGGCAATATGGCCCTCATTACAACCCTGGCGGTCGGTGATAAAGCGGTGGTAACACCGCCAACAGGCCGGCGCAATTTTTTTTTGAATCATGACCATGGCGGAAACCGCCAACACAAACAGCCACTTTAACACACCGATCGCCACGGCGGTAGCAACAAACACCGCATCGGTAAACGCCCACAGACAGGCAGAAGACAATGTACCACCCACTGCATTACAACACACCGATCCACCAGCTCTTCCGGGGCGGTACCAACACCATCAAAAGCACGGCAGAAACAGTACTCTGAAGGGAAACGACTCACCTCTCGACAACCAAGGAAGAACCACGACACCATGGAGCCCGAGCTGCCCTTCTTCCCAATGCTGGTGTACCTTCTCATACACGAGGAGCATGAACGCCGGCGAAGACGACCACGGTGAGCACTGCACCTAGCATACAAGAGAGGGGGGAGGAAAAAGAGAGTGACACACACACGCAACACCCCCACCCCCAACACCATACACACAAACAGATGCAACAACATTACATATCCACCCGTAACCCTCAGGAATAACGCAAGGACAAAAGGAATGGATTAAATTGAGTGTAATATTATAAATAGAGAAAAATAAGTTCTTAGAGCAACAAACAGTATGTACAATATATACAAAAGGAGGGACAATGCCTACTCCAAAATATCCGTGGCCCACTGGGCCAAAACAGATAGGCCAAGGCCACATTTGACTCCTGCCTCAATACAGAGAGAACACTGCAGGGGCATCAGGTTGAAAATACACAGGTACCTCAGGGGGGGCGGGGAATGAGGGGGCACCTCAGCCGGAAGATGGTACAACACCACTGGCCTGAAGGGGGCCCCATGTCCACTGCTTGGTCCTGGGGAGTGCAAAGCCACAGTCTCTCTAGTGGGTGGTATGCCCACTGCATGGTCCTGGGAGAGCAAAGCCACAGTCTCTCTAGTATGTGGTTTGCCCACTGCTTGGTACTGGGGAGTGCAAAGCCACAGTCTCTCTAGTGGGTGGTTGACCACTGCTTGGTCCTGGGGAGTGAAAAAGCCTCAGTCTTTCAAGTGGGTGGTTTGCCCACCACTTGGTCCTGGGGAGTGCAAAGTCACAGTCTCTCTAGTGGATGTTTTCTTCCATTGGTTCAGGAGGGGGCCTTGTGCCCAGTGTGCTTCATCCTGGCAGGGAGGGGCTGAGTGGATGGCTTCTTCCACTGGTTGTGGAGGGGGCCTTGTCCCCAGTGTGCTTTGTCCTGGATGGTGCAAGGTCACAGTCTCTCCCCTGTGTGTCACACCGACAGGTGTTGCAGGGGCCAGGACGCACTGCAGCCCATGTAGTCACCACTACACACTGCTCGCCAGTGGTGACGGCTGCTCAGTGGATGCGAGTTGCGCTGCAGGTGGCGGTGCTGTCTGTGGTGGTGGTAGCCTTCAGGCCTTAACCTGCAGCCTCGGATGGCTGCCCACTGGTGCTGCTCTGCTGGTGGTGGTGCTGGCCACGGTGCAGGTGGCGGTGCAGGCAGTGGTGGTGGTAGCCTCCAGACCTTCATGTGGAGCCTCGGACAGCTGCCCACTGGGGCTGCTGCTGCTGGCAGTGGTGCTGCTGGTGGCAGTGCATGTGGCTGTGCTGGCCGCCGTGCAGGTGGCGGTGCTGGCCACGGTGCATGTGGCAGTGGTGGTGGTAGCCTCCACGCCTTCACTTGAAGCCTCGGATGGCTTAAGTGTCATGGCTGGTGTTGTGTGTCCCTTCCTGCCCCTGGCAGATGGTGGTGCCTCCTTGCCTCTGCCAGCTGGTGTCTTTTTCTTGCAGGATGGTGGTGCCTCCTTCCCCTTGATGGCTGGTATCCCCTTCTTGCCCTTGCTAGGTGGCGTACCATTCTTGGCCTTGGCAGGTGGTGCTGGCACACTGGCTGGGCTGACAGGTGACTCCTTGGAGCATTTCACACCTGCAGTTGCTGCAGAAACCACAGTGGCTGTGGACTGGGTGGCTGAGGTGCTGGGCTGGGTTCTGTCCACCCTGGCCCAAGGTGAAGGACGGGAGGGTGGGAGGGGTAGGGAATATGTCCATGTTGGTGGGGAAAAGATTCTTAGGAAACCTGGGGCGGGAAAAGAGTGAAGGATTGGGTGTGGAGGAAGAGGGAGTGGTTGTAGGAGGTGTCAGTCTGCTGTGTTTGGGTGCAGGTGCATCAGCTGGATGCTGTCGTGAGGTGGATGGTTGTTGGGTGTCTGAGTGCTTGCGTTTGTGTACTTTGGAGGAGGGTTCACAGACACAGTGGGAGAGGACACAGGGGACTTGTGTATGGATGTGTGGGTGGTGACTGCCAGTGAGGGGCATGTAGTGATAGGTGTGCTGGTGATGGAGGTAGTGGATGAGGATGTAGTGCATGCAGGTGTGAGTGGAGACACTACTGGGAGGGAGGTGGACGACGAGGAGGAGGGGGACACAGTGTAGCCAGTGGATGTTGGTGTGTCTGCATGTGGATGGTGCTTGTGTGAGTGCTTGTGAGAAGAAGTGTGGTGCCTGTGTTTGCCTGAGCCACTTCTGTGTTTTGATTTGAATGACTGCTGGTCTGAAGGTGTGCTTGGATAGGCTGGGGTTGAGGGGATTGGGACTGAATAGAGGAAGATGGAGGGGGAGGCTGAAGACAGGGCCAATGGCTGGCATCAGTGCATTGGCCAGAGCCTGGAAAGCTCTCTATTGGGCCGCCACGCCAAAGTGAATGCCCTCCAGGTATGCATTTGTTTGTTGCAAATGCCCTGCTACACCCTGGATGGTATTCAGTATGGTTGACTGCCCAACAGAGAGGGATCTCAGGAGGTCCATAGCCTCCTCACTGAGGGCAGCAGGGCTGACTGGGGTGGGGCCTGAGGTGCCTGGGGCGAAGGGGATGCCCACCCTCCTGGGTGAGTGGGCACGGGAAACTCGCTGAGGGGCTGCTGGGAGGGCCGTACAGGTACAGGAGGTGGCAGATGTACCTGTAGTTGGGGTGGCCACAGAGGTGTCCACCACCACCAGGGAGCTGCCATCGGAGGAGGAGTTGCTGTTGGTAGTGTCCCCTCCTTTCTCAGTCGTGGGGCTCCCCTCGCCCTCCGTCCCACTGGTGCCCTCACTGTCAGAGGATTCAGCCTCCATGGCCATGTGGAATGCAGCTCCCTCCGTCACCGGTGCCTCTGCTCCTCCGCCAGATGATGCTAATGCACACAAGGACAGTGTGACAAAACAAAAAGGGGGGAGAGACAGAGGATACACTTGGTCAATGCCAGCAACAACACTACCGTTGGCGTACGCAACTCACAGGGAACAGTCCTATGCACTAGGCCATGCAATACCTGTTACAATGCTAGTCACCAGCCCATGGGGTACAATGCCTAATGCCATAAGCTGCACACCTGAAACCCAAAGGACCCTGCCCAGTAGTAGATGCCCACTAACATTATTGGGGTGGGAGTGCATCTGAGCTTGGCAATCATTGAACATACACTGCCATGTTCGCCCTGGCCTAGGGGCACCCACAGCCCACATCCCCCACCCAGGTAACACCTTAACGCATGCAAAATTATGATTCTGAATCTGTACTCACCCCCTTGTGGCTGCTGTGATGCCTTCAAGCGCCCATCCAACTCTGGATAGGCCACCGCCAGTATGCAGAACATCAGGGGGTTCAGGGTACGACGGGCATCTCTTCCTCGTTGGGAGTCCAGCCCCAGCTGGGCCTCCGCCGTCTTTCTTGCCCAGCGGCGCAGGTCCTCCCACTGTTTACGGCACTGGGTGCTCCGCCTGTCAAAGACCCCCAGGGTCCACACCTCCTTGGCGATGGCATGCCAAATACCCTTTTTCTGAAGGGCACTGACCTGCAGAAAAAAACAGCAGAAAAGGCATTAGTCATACCGTCCGGATTCTTATACTCATGGCCCAACATATCCCCCGCATCCTCTTATCCACGTACATTGCCCACCATACATGCAGCACTCTGCCAGGACCCCTCAGACCCCCCCACATGAGGCGTACACACACAGCAATCCATACATTCATGGCCCACGCATCATGCTCACAGTGTACTTACCTGTTTGTCTGGAGGACCATAGAGTAAAGTGTACTGGGGTAGGACCCCATCCACCAGTCTCTCCAACTCCTCCAAAGTGAAGGCAGGAGCCCTTTCCACAGACACTCGAGCCATTGTTGCTTCCAGACACAGGTCACAGCAGCACTTGCAGTGTAGGTCCTCTCCTGTTGAAGGTCAGGTAGCAAGTGAGTGAACAGATGGAAAATGGTGGTCACGTCCGCTGCCGGTGCGTACTGTCACTGCCGGCGTACATCGCTATTGGCTCCTGGAACCCATAGTGCCCAATGATAACCAATGCGGTGTTGCGCGGCTGTCATCTACCACTGACCGCAACGGCATACAACGCCAGCAGAATTACCTCATTTCTACTTGTCCCTCCTCACAGGTCAGGCAGCCGCCATTTTAGGAGGGCACAAGCCATGGCACCTATCTGCGTCACAGCAGACATTGGCACATCAACTGACTTACAACTTCATATACTGTTTCTGTAAAGAAAAATGTGCATATTAGTGTTGGAATATGTCTGTATATGACCTTCTGCTCACCGTTTTTCACCCTAGAGTTCAACCAAAGAGGACGAATAGGAGATGGATACATTCCCCCGTGTACAGACCCCTGGTGGACCTGGCGACAATGGAGGACAGGCACATTATCCTGACCTACAGACTTGATAGGGCCACAATCCCAGAAATGTGTGCCCAATTGGAGCCAGACCTGATCTCAGCTATCCGCCACCCCACAGGTATCCCCCTCTAGTGCAGGTCCTGTCAGTGCTCCGTTTCCTGGCAAGTGTTTCCTTCCAAACGACAGTGACATGGCATCAGGGATGTCACAGCCTATGTTCTCAAACGTGCTGACATGAGTGCTATCTGCCCTGCTGAAAGACATGCACAGCTACATCGTATTCCCCCAGGTGGAGGATTTGGCCACAGTGAAGGCTGACTTTTATAATGGTATTTATATTGCATTTGTCCCCCCCCCCCAGAGAAATGAATAAGAGTTCAGAAATAGAAAAAGCTTTCACTCTCTGAATATGCAGATGGTGTGTTTGGCGGACCAGTACATCTCCCATGTTAATGTAAAGTATCCTGGATCTGTGCATGATGCCTTTCCCCTGGGGAATAGCAGCATCCCATAAGTGATGGCTCAATTCCAGAGGCACCGGGTGTGGCTGATAGGTAAGCCCATGGTCCCCACCCAGTGGATGTAGGTATATGGGTGTGGGTTTGGCCCTAAGGGTGAGTGTGTGGCTAACAGGTATCCCTCGATATTTGCAGGTGACTCTGGTTGCCCCAATCTCTCATGGCTACTGACCCCAGTGAGGAATGCCAGGACAAAGGCAGAGGAACGTAACAATGAAGCACATGGGTGAACAAGGAGGATAATTGAGTGAACCTTTGGCCTCCTGAAGGCCAAATTCCGGTGCCTCCATCTGACAGGTGGATCCCTGTACTACTCACCCAAGAAGGTGTGCCAGATCATCGTTGCATGTTGCACAACCTGGCTTTGAGACGCCAGGTGCCTTTTCTGCTGGAGGATGAGGTTGTGTTGCAGCAGTGGAGCCTGTGGACAGTGACAAGAGGAGGCAGAGGAAGAAGATGTGGACAACAGAACTACACTAATTCAACAGTACTTCCAGTGACACACAGTTAAGACACTGTAACTTCACCTTTCATTGCAGTTTTGTGTTTGACATTGAACATGGCAGCCTGCATTCTCTATTTCTATGGCCACTTACTATACCCTTTGGCATCACTACTTTCAGATCTCTGTGCCCCACTCTGGCTCCTGGTGTATTTACTGCTGTCCACTACAGGTCATACCTATGTAAATATTACAATGCATTTGAATTGCAATGTTTACAATTTGTGAAACTAATACATTTGTCAAACAATTGACAGACTCCATATTTGATTTTGTTCCAAGGGTGTTTATTTTGGTTCTAATAAGTGGAGTGGGTATTGCAATGGGCTGGGTTGCTGATGGAGGAAAGTCCAGGGTAGAGTCCAGTCTATTTGTATTACAGGTGTATTGTCCAAGGGGACATAAGAAGGGGATCAATGGCAGGTAAAGGTGGACAGGGTGACAGAGTGGGACAGAAGAGGGGCAATCAGGAGAGTCTCATTTCCTGGCGGGGGTCTTAGCAATGTTCTCTGGGTTCTGCCTCGATCGCAGGGACCATTTGCTGAGTGGTTCTCTTTCTGCAGCGGGTGGGGTGCTGGTGGGCTGTTGGTCCTGTGGCGGGGCCTCCTGTCCACCAGCATTGGCGGAGGTGGAAGGCTGTTCTTCGAGTGGCTAGTGTCAGGGGCCCGTTGGTGTGCCACTGCCTCCCTCTGGTGTTGCCCATGTCTGCCAGCACCCCTGCAATGGTGACCAGGGTGGTTTGGATGCCCCTCAGGTCCTCCCTTATCCCCAGGTACTGTCCCTCCTTCAGCCTCTGGGTCTCCTGCAACTTGGCCAGTATCAGGCCCATGGTCTCCTGGGAATGGTGGTATGCTCCCAGGATGCTGGTGAGTGCCTCATGGAGAGTTGGTTCCCTGGGCCTGTCCTCCCCCTGTCGCACAGCAGTGCTCCCAGCTTCCCTGTTGTCCTGTGCCTCTGTCCCCTGAACCGTGTGCCCACTGCCACTGACCCCAGGTCCCTGATCATACTGTGTTTGTGGGTTTGCCTGGGATCCCTGTAGTGGTGGACTGCTGATTGACGTGTCCTGGGCACAGAGGGATGGGCCCGCTGGGTGGGTGCTGTGGTGGTGTTTCCCGTGGGGGGGAGAATCTGTGGTGGGTTGGGACTGTGCCTGGGTCAACGACTGTCCAGAGGTCCCTGATGGGCCAGGTTGGTCATCGTGATCCATGCGTACAGAGCTGCTGCCATCACTGTGGGCCTCTTCTGGCGGGGGACTGGATGTGGCTGGCACCTCCTCTCTGGTGATGTTGAGTGGGAGTCCTGTAGGGATGTAAATGCAGTGTTATTGTATCTGTGTGTGCCATCTTGTGCATGGATATGTTTCCTCTATGGTTGTTATTAGCAAGGCAGCTTTGGCTTGTATGAGTTGTGATTGTTTTGGCTAAGTGATTGTCACTTGTGTGCATGTTGTGGTGATGGGTGTCCATGCAGGTCTGTGATGGGGGTCCATGCATTGGTGTAGCATGCAGGGCTTGGTATTATGATGGGTGGGTTGTGATGGTGGGGTGTATGTGAGGTGGTGGAGTGATGGGGATGAGGGTAGGGGTAGGAGTTTGTGATGGCTTGCAGGTAGGAGGGATAAAGTAGTAAAGATTTGACTTACCAGAGTCCAGTCATCGTGCTACTCCTGCCAGGCCCTCAGGATGCATGATTGCCAAGACTTGCCCCTCCCATGTTGTTAGTTGTGGGGGAGGAGGTGGAGGTCCACCGCCAGTCCTCTGTACAGCTCTCTGGTGTCTTGCAACCACGGAACACACCTTTCCCCGTAGGTCGTTCTACCTTTTCCTGATGTCATCCCTTGTTCTGGGCTGCTGTCCCACAGCGTTGACCCTGTCCACGACTCTCCGCCATAGCTCCATCTTGCTAGCAATGGACGTCTGCTGCACCTGTGATCTGAATAGCTGTGGCTCTACCCAGATGATTTCCTCCACCATGACCCTTAGCTCCTCCTCTGAGAACCTGGGGTGTCTTTGTTGTGCCATGGGTGTAGTGTGAGTGGTATGTGTGAGGGTGTGTGGGGTGATGTGGTGGGGTGTGTGCTGTGAGGTGCGTGGATGGTGTATGGGTGATGGTGTTTTGTGGCTCAGATTCAGTGGGTGCTCCTGGCTTGTCTCTCTCACTTGCCAAAATCTTTGGGTCGTAAAGGGTTGTGGGTTTTGTGGGTGGGTGTTTTATAGTGTTGTGGGTGTGTTGGTGTGGTGTGTGTATGTGTATCAGGTGTGTGTATTTTGAATTGTCCAATGTGGTGTTTTGTTAGTGTGTGTGTATTTTGAGCGCAGCGGTGTGTACCTCCAATGGATTACCGTGGTTGAATGACCGCTGCGGTGATTCGTGGGACATGATGAGGTGGGTGTATTTCTGTTGGCGTAACGGTGTGGGTTTTGGTACCACCAGTTTATCACTGACCTTTGGGCTAGCAGACTTGTGTGTATGTCTGTATAGTGGCGGATTTCTATGTGTGGGTCATACTACGGGTAGCAGTATACCACCGTGGTCCCGGTATGTTGGTGGCAGTCAGGATGGCGGTAAGCAAGACTTACCGCCAATGGTGTAATGAGGGCCTATGTGTCTAAACTGACAGAGAGGGATCCAGAGAAACTTGCAGTTTTGGCTGACAAGTAGTTAGCTCTCTGAGTTCACAAATGGATAGAGCATCATGGGTCTGAGCCAAAGGAGGAAAAGAACTCTCCACAGACTGGGTCTAAACTGGACAGTAGGAACCAGGGTAATTCTTCTAGGACTCAAGGAGGGCGCTGCCCAAGAAACATGGCAATGGTGTGTCCCGTAAGGAGCATTATAAGAAGGGAAGAGACAAAAGTTCTTCCAGGTCCAAGGTGGGGACTTGATTCAAGTGCCACTAGGTGGGATACTGTAAGAGAGATTTGTGAGGAAAATGATCCTGCCCCAGCAACACCTGTGTTAGCAAGTATGTTACACATGGGTGAAGGGATCCAAAAGGGCCCAGTTATGCTTAACCTAGTAGCTATGGATATTTGGGAGTGGGACCCAGATGTTATGAAGCACATTCATCCTAACACAATGGGGTTTGTGCAGGAAGTTGGTATCAATGGGATGAAACAGGCCTTCCCCGAGGGATATTGGAACCTTCTGCACTATGGATCAGAGGAAGTACCTTAAGCCTGAGAAGTTACTCCATGGAACCAAGGATACAGATTTGGTAACCAGTGGAGAGGGCATATATCCGCTTGCCAGGTTTGAGAATCAGCACAATGTCAAGGCAGCCATGACTGATGTTGCATAAAGGTGCTCGGTGATTCTTGGGCAATGACTTGTTTGCTCCTGTATTGGTGCCAGGATTAAAAGCCTTTATGGCTTGGACAACACCATGTGGGTGGACCAGAGCAGAGATTGCACATCAACCTGAGAGTGGGGCTTGGATCCTTCCTGATCTGCAAGGGCCAAGACATGATAGTTTGCAGGAAAGGGCAGACTCCGGGAAAGAAATGGCTCCGGAGTCTAATGATTCTGGTCATGAGGAGGGGAGGATGAGGGTGCAGAAGCAGACCAGAATCTGTAGTCTGGCTTGCTCCTAGAGCTGCAGTAGTTGCTAGGTGCTGGGTGGCCTACCTAGGAAGATTTTGGTAAGGCACAGGAAGAGTGCCGAGGAAAAGTGCCCTAGGCCCAGTAAGAAAGCCCCACACTTGTGGACATTGTAAGGAAGCTCAGAAACAGGTCTACAAAGGAATGGTTGGGATACAATATGTTGGCTGAGACTATGACTTACTTTATGAGCCAGTTAAACCTGACCATTAATTAGCAAGAAGCTAGTGGTTTGATTAGTGCTCAGGAACTTTCTGTGGTCACTCGCCTATGAAGTGGCCATTGCAGGACACCTTGGGATTCTAAAAACCTAGGATAGGTTGGACTCTCACTTCGAATAGCCAGGGGTGCACAGAGACCCAGATAGGTTCTATAGACTCTCTTCCGCTTGTCAGATGATCAGTAATACAGGAGGGAGAGCTACAGTACCAATAGTGCCTCTACCAGTCGTAGGTGCTCCATTTGAGCTGGTGGGAATAGATAATTGTTCCATTTGACCCCCTCACCCCAGTCAGGCATTAAGTATATCTTGGTTATGGCAGATCATGCCACCAGGTACCCAGAAGCTGTAACTTTGAGGAGCAAGACTGCATGGTTGGTAGCAAGAGCTCTCCTGGGGATTTTTTCTAGAGTTGGATTTCCAAGGATGGTCATTTTTGATCAGGGTACCAACTTCATCTCTTTTTACATGAGAAAGAGGTGGGAGCAAGCTAGTGTGAAATACTCCTACTCCACAGAATGCCACCCATAAACCAATGGTTTGGTGGAGCGGTTTAACAAGTCACTGACAAGCATGATTGGAACTCTGCCAGAGAGCCTTCGGAAGAAGTGAGATCTTCTCCTACCATGTCTCTTGTTGCCTACTGAGAGATCCCACAGAACCGGAAAGCTATGTACACTGGGAATAAGGAAACTTTTGGGATGTTGGTGCAAAAGCCCATTTGTCCCGGGGTTTTGGAGGGCAAATGGCGACGGCCATACAAGGCAGTTCAGATGGTTTCTGAGGTAAACTATCTGGTGAACACAGGTGCTACAAGTAAATCCAAGAGGGTGTTCCATGTGAAAAAACCTTAATCCTTACCCCCAGATAGAATACACATTGAATGTCATTACTATGGCAGAGGAAGTTGAGGAAGACAGTCAGTCTCTTCCCGACTTACTGCATAGTCTCATTTAGAATGACACTGTGGAAGCGGTTCAGTTAGCCCCTGAGTTAACACCTGAGCAGCAGGGAGATGTAGAGAGCTGCTGGCATGGTTTGCCAACGTTTACTCATTGACTCCAGGGTTGATACCTGTGAGTGTGCATGACACAGACATGGGTGAGAGTCTGCCAGTAAAGAGCAGGATGCACAGAATTTCTGACCAGGTTCAGTGATGCATTAAACCAGAAGTTACCAAAATATTGGACCTGAGGGTCTTTGAGAGAGCTCATAGTCCTTGGTTTAGCACTGTGGTTCTAATACAAAGGCAATGGTCTACTGACTTGACTGACTACTGACCCCTCAATGAGGTAACCAAAACTGATGCCCATCAAATTCTAAGAGTGGATGAGCATGTGTATTGGTTAAGTGCTTTAACTGCAAACTACTTGATCACCTTGGATCTGACCAGTGGATATTGTCAGATTGCTTTAGAACCAAATGGCAAGAAGAAGACAACATTTTCTACACCAGAGGGGCTTTATCAGTTTAAGGTGGTGCCCTTTGGATTGAACAATGTTCGTGACACCTTTCAGTGCCTGGTGAACCATGTTTTTGAAGGGCTGGAAGAGTTATGTGTAGCTTACCTGGATGACATTGCGATGTTCAGCAAATCATTGCAGGGCCACTTGAGACACCTAGGACAGGTGTTGGCTAGGATACAGGACGTGAAACTGACCATCAAGGCAACCAAGTTATGAGTGGGGCAGTCTTCTGTAGTCTGCCTTGGGCATGAGGTGGGGAATGGGGAGATTATCCCATTGGATGTCAAGATTAAGTCCGTAATGGTGTGGGAAGTTGTTTTTACCCAGAAGTGAAGTGAGAGTCTTTTAAGGACTCACAGGGTATTAAAGAAACTTTGTGGCAAACTGTGGAAGTATAGTTGTTCTACTGGCTGATTTAACCACTAAGAAGCATCCAGCAAAGTGATACAGACTGTAGAGTGTCAGAAAGCATTTGATGAGCTAAAGAAGTCAGTATGCACTACACACTGCGCCGATCAGGCAAAAGCTCATGTATAGTGAAGATACTAGGCCAGAGGGGGGCACCGGAAGCATCAAGAACTACAACCTGCTCTGCAACCCCCGCCTGAGAAGTGAGGACACCATGGGAGCGCCTGCACACCATCATCCAGGGAAGGGCCCACATCAGGATCATTGCAACAACCCCCACAGAGTAAAGGACCCAAAACTCACCCTGCAGGAGGAACTGCAAAGAACTTCCAGTTGCTTTGGGAGAGTGACAGTTCGTGAGGTACTCTGCACTCGCTGAGGGCAGCCCACCGGGGCTGTGTATGGCAAACTCACCTAAGCTCAACTTCTGCCATTTCAAGCACCAATGCCCTGGGCGTGCTCAGGAACTCCACACAATTCATGCCTGCTAGTGTGGGTATGACTAATTTCTAGCCTTTTGGCCCAAGGGGAAGATGCTGCTAGATAGCGCTGTAATGCTGGAACACTGTTGACTTTAACTTAGTGTCAAGGGGAACTCTTGAGACTCGGATTACTAGTGTGCATACCCTGGACGTTACCAATAGTGAATGGGAAATGGCCACTATTGTTTGAGTGAAGAGGGAGTGGGATGGGGAATCTGTAAGGAAACACTATTGTCCTGACTTCAGGGTAGTACTGCGTGATGCTGCATGTTGTGTTTTTTGCTTTCTGTTGGTTAGGGGCAGAAATACAATGCTTCTCTTTTTTTCATAAAATTGAATATTTTGCTCAACAATTATTTATTACTGCTGTTTAACACATTTTAATGTGTGTGCCAGTGTTCACTTTCCTGTATTCACCTTTCCCTAAGGGAACCTTGGACTTCTTGACCATAATACTACTAAGAGTCAAGTGCAGAAGGAGTACTGGGCCCAATTACTCAGGACCCATAGCAGCCTGGGCGTTGGAAATGGCCCTTTTTGCAGGGTCATCCCCAGTCTTTTTGCCTCCTTCCTCCTATTTTTTCTGACCTGTTTTTGTTTGCTTTACAACTCTGGGCACTTTACCACTGCTAACTAGTGCTAAAGTGCATATGCTCTCTGTGTAAAGTGTACTGTTGATTGGCTTATCCATGATTCGCATATTTGATTTACTGGTAAGTCCCTAGTAAAGTGCAATAGAGATGCACAGGGCCTGTAAATCAAATGCTACTAGTGGGCCTGCAGCACTGGTTGTGCCACCCAAATTAGGAGCCCTGTAAACATTACTCAGACCTGCCATTGCAGTGTCTGTGTGTGCAGTTTTAAACTGCCAATTTGACTTGGCAAGTGTACCCACTTGCCAGGCCTCACTTTCCCTTTTACTACATGTAAGGCACCCCTAAGTTAAGACCTAGGTAGCCCCATGGGCCGGGTGCAGTGTATGTTTAAGGTAGAACATATACTAGTGTGTGTTTATATGTCCTAACAGTGAAATACTGCCAAATTCAGTTTTCACTGTGCAAGGCCTATCCCTCTCATAGGTTAACATGGGGGCTGCCTTTAAATATCCTTAAAGCATAGATTCTCTTTGAGAGCAGATACAAAAGTGGAGTTTCGGGTCTCTGGGCTCACAACTCAAAAATACATATTTTAGTGAAGTTGGTTTTTAGATTGTTAGTTTGAAAATGCCACATTTATTTTAAGTAGGCATTTTCTTGCTTAATCCATTCTGTGACTCTGCCTGTTTGTAGATTCCCCGTCTGGGTCAGTTTGACAGCTGTGCTGTTCACATCTCTCCTCTAGACAGTGACACAAAGGGGGCTGGGGTTTAGCCTGCATATCTTGATTAGCCATCTGGACTGGAGGGGAGGAAAAGTCACTCACACCTCAAAGGACTGTGTCTGCCCTCACACAATGCCATCTCCGACCCCCTGGTGAGTGTCTAGGGCCTGGCCTGGACAAGGAAGGATCTTGCAAACACTTGAGACTTTGCTTTGAAGGTTGCCAACATCAAAGACAGAACTGGGTATAAGAAGAAGACCCAAAACCCCAGACTTTTAGAATCTTTCTGGAACCAGGAGGAACCTCTGCCCAGGAGAAGAGTTGAAGAACTGAAGGAGGAGTACTGTCCCTTTGCTGTGTTGCTTTGCTGGACTAGCCTGCAATTGCTGCTTCTGCCTGAAAAGACTGCAAAGGGTGAACTTTACTGTGTGTCCTGCTTGAGAAAATTCTCGAAGGGCTTGGAGTGGAGCTTGCCTCCTGTTGGAAGTCTCAGGGAGACCAAAAACTTCAGTTTCCTCGACCTGGAGCACTGGGAACCATGTTTTTTGTGCTGTTCAAGAGGAGAAACCACTGCAACATCGCCAACGTTGCCACTGGCCTGCACCGTGACCTGCCAACGCCACACGGAGTCGCATTGCCCCACTTTGCACCGCAACCCTGGCCCCCCTGACGGCGTCATTGGACGACTTCAACGAGCCGCTGCTCGCACCCCGACCAGTGACACTGGTGCCAGCACCATCGACTCCTGTGTCGTCAACAGGCATCCTGCCTGCACCGTGGCCTGTGGACACCGCTCGTGAGGGTCACAAAGCACGTCCCGTCCCGCACTGCTGGCTTGGGCCTACCGACGACAGCGCTTCAGCAACAACGACTATGCTGCTCGCACCGTGCCCTGTGGACACCGCACGTTGCACTGTCCACTTCACACCGCAGCCTTGGTCTCACTGGCGCCGCTGGACGCCATCACTGAGCAGATGCCTGCCCCATGAGCTGTGGACACCGCACGTTGCATCGTCCCTCTATGCGCCGAAGCCCCAACGCCATCCATGCCGGCGCACCTGACTTCATCAGCCTGGAGTTCGATCTGCAACACGTGTGACCTCAAGGGCCCGACGACTCCTGCACCGACTCCGGAACTGACACGCCGACATCAGCCACGCCGCTCTCCGAAGCTCACCGAGAGGATCACGATGCCCTGCAAATCCAAGGTACTGTTTGCGGGTCTTCCCGACAATGTAGCAGGCCCGCAAGGCTGCTGCCATCCTGAACTGTTGGTTTTGCTGATCACGACACCGTGATCGCCCCAGGTGGAGCTATCGACTACAAGGAACTTCATTTCTGAGTAAATCTTGCAGAATTCATATTTTTATTACTGTAAGTTGGATATATATTGTATTTGGTCTTGTTTAAGATAGATAAAAAGGTGTGGTGTCCTTTTGTAGTGTTTTCACTTATTACTGTGTGTTATGTGCAAATGCTTTACACATTGCTTCTGAGATATGCCTGACTGCTCATGCCAAGCTACTAAGGGGGTGAGCGGGGTTTATCTGAGCGGATATCTCCCTTATTCTGACTAGAGTGAGGGTCCCTTCTTGGACAGGGTGCAAATCAACTGCCAACTAGAGACCCCACTTCTAACACTGGGACCACAAACAGCAGGAGTAAAAGGCCTTAACCCACATGGCTGGGCCCGGTAATCCTGCGTGGCCCATGGCCTTCTAAAGGGGTTTCTGACTGGCTGGATGCAAATTGTGATTGAAACTACAGCAGACCATAAAATGAAGAGCAGTTACTGAAAGCTCCTATAAGTATGTGTGCATAACATGTGTATATATAAAGAAAAACAACAAGTCTTTGCTAATGCTAGAACTAAAAATGGTTCTAGGAGTTAAGAATACATTTAATATGGTTCTCTAAATCCTCCTGTTTCAGTTGCTGGATATCCTCACAGGTGATTAGGCATGCTCTACAAAGCCACATAAAAAACAAACAAGCATTCATCAAGGTTCCCCACTAAAAGGTATGTTATGCTTTAAAATTCATGATATCTCCTTATTTGTTCATGGCAAGATTTGCTTGTGAATGTATGCCTTTTATGTTTCAGTGTTCTGCACCTCACCTATCATGAAACCTTCATGTTATAGTGATGGAAATTGTAAATTGAACCTACACAAATGATTTAATGTAAACCCATAGGTGGAGCCTGTACGGTAATTTCTGGGGCACTCTATGATGAATGATAACAATGCAGCCTACCAGTGTGAGTTTAGAGAAACTATCATACGTACATTCGCTGTCTTCCATACAGATCTTCCACAGTCATCAATCCATTGCTGTTACTGGATGATATCATCTGTGTCTTTGGTGATTGGAATTAAAGTTAATCAATTTCTTTAAATTCCTGTGTGTGCTGTGATAATACAGGCGGTCATCAAACTGGACTGACAGCTTTCCCTATTCACATACTTGCTCATATTTTTTAATGACTCTTAAGTTCACCCGTTGATTGGTGGCCTACATGATGTTCGTTCTACCTCTTTTAAGACATATTTTACAATCTTTTCACATTCGCAAGTGTGGCTATCATTACCTTGCTTTTGACATGATGAATTAGCTCCAAATCTTTGCACAGAAAACCTCTCGTCTGCCTTAGTCCAAGTCACATGTCCAAAACCTCCTTCTTTGATGGCGAGGCAGGTAAGTCCTCTAAAAAGTATGGTGTGCTTCAGACAAGATCAAGGGATCCACTTGCCTACCACTTAAAATGTATTTCTTCGTTTTGAATTTTAGCTCATTTTATCATTGCAGTGTATCATTTCTATGACTTATGCACCCAAACACTTATTTTCTGCTGAGACTGGTGGTAATATTCCTGGTCCTTGATCTCTTCAGTCATAGGGCACACTGAATCAGCACCTATAATGGACCTCACACAATTGGACTTAGAGATGCCTACAATGGTCGGTCATTAAAATGAGTCCATGCTCCTGTTTTTTGCGGCACGGGTAGGTGGTCTATCAATATACGCCTTTGATTTCAGGTCAGCAGTGATAAGGCCTCCTTTTAACAGTCTCAATTGTTTGTCCTTTTTTCTCTGGCCTGGAGAGATCAGGAAATCCGTGGTGTTTATCATTAGTATGCTGTAGGTCAAACTGACAAGGGATGCAGGGGCACTCGTGGCACACTTTCTATTTCATGCTCAGAACAACGTTTTCCACTAACTCAGCATGAATAATTATGTCCTTTAGGAATCTAAAGTTTGTCAGCAGATGGCCCAGGCACAGATTAAGGCTGGAGCCTCAATGTGGAGTTGTAACACATGACTGCCTCATGCCTCCTTTACATGGCTTTTAGAAGCGATTTGAGGACATTTCGGCGTGGGGCAAACACCAACACACTCTCCATGCTGGTATTTGCACTGCAGCATTTTTATTTTTATTTATTTTTATGTTCCCATCCCCACCCTGCCCACTGGCATTTTGCCACCTCGAACTGCAGTGCTGTTTAATTAGGTGCTGCAGTGCAGTTGGAGAAATATTCTCTGTAAAAAAAAATTAAAAAAACACAGTGACACAAAAGTCTGCATACCTGCAGAAACAATGTCTCTTCTGCCTCTAGTTCAAAATCCGAGAGAGGGATGGCAGCTATACATTTTGATGTATTGCAGTGAACAGCTGAAAAGTCCAAGAAACACGTCTATGTATGTATGTATTTAGAAACATGTATTTGTTTGTATGCATGTAGTGTATGTATACATGTAAAGAACACGTACAGTGCAAACCTAGTTACAAAGTAACAGGGCAATGCATATCTGACAAGAGACACTGAGGGAAACATGGAAGAAGGTGAGTAATGAATGTGTAAAATTTCAGGGCCCATAATGAGTGTAATGGGGAAATGCGTGAAGGAAAAAAGGGCCATATGTACGAACACTTTTTCCCATAGACACAGAATGGGTAAAAACCTTTGCTACATCTGGCCCATAATGCTTGGGCAAGGGATAAAAAGATGTAGAATTGAAATCAAGATGAGATTATGCATTAGGTAGAGCTAGGGTACTAAATAGTGTCCTTGAGTGTGGTGTGCAGGAGTCTGTGTGTGCAAAACCTAATTGACTGAAAATGTACTTAGAACTGCGATATTATTTCAGGACTACTTTAATTGTTTTGTAAATAGGAGAAAAGAGGCGTTTTGACGGATACTATTTGAACAGAAATCCCAAATTCTTACTGCCTTCCCGAAGAAGACCCCGCATTAAATCTTCTCTTTCAACACTTCCTGATTTCTAGTCGGTAAATTCTACTGCTAAATGTTTGCCATAGGTCACTGTACATCTTGAGCTTGCATGTCAAATAAGGTAGCGTCCCAATGATTACTGCAGCAGGTTTTGAAAGGTAGGAATTAAGTAGAGGTAGCTCATTGAAATATTTGTATGTGGTGGTGATTCATAAAAAATGGTGTATTAATTTACTTTTAATTAGGGGTTCCGGTTTTATGGTATTTATTTTTTCGACATTCCCATCTGTATTTATCCGTATTTATTTTTTGCTCATTTTTTCTGAATTTATCATTTTTATTTTGTGTTCACTAGACAAATGAAACTGCAATAGGTATTTGTACGCATTTATTTAACTGATATATACTCGCATTTAAATGTCTAAAAGGTTTCAGCAGTATACAGTGCAATAGCATTATCCGAGAACACTTGCTTTGTAGAATAGCATAAAGAACTGTAGACATTTACTCAATTTATCTTATTTAGGAAATCTATTGTGTTTTTTCATCTCTCCTACTCTCAGTCTGTAGCCCCTACTGACCTGGCACTCAAGTCTGACAGTAGAAAAAACATTCATAAAGGCCTTTTTCTGTATTTTTCTTGTTTTAAAAATAAATACAGACAGGAAAAAAGTTTTCTGCATGTATTTCTCTGTTAAAATTAGTAAACACTGAAAACTGGAAGCCCTACTTTTAATGTAATGTAAGGCCAGCTTATTTTTCAAGAGGGCTTGGTTAGCTAGCTCCAATTTCCTCGACTTTAATACCTAGTTTTGCTCCCTAATTTATGTTCCCCTACTACATATAAATGAGACCAACTCATTAGGCTCATCGCTGCATGCCTAGATCCTAAAATGCTTTTATCATTAACCATTGGAAGAATAATCAACAAAATGCTTGGGTACTACTTGCATTAATGTGCATCTTTGTGCCATGGCCCTAAGTTCAAGGAGGCCATATTAGGGCACCCAGTCTAATAACCAAATGTGAGAAACTCTAAATCAATTTGGGTAGTATTTTTACCATCACGCACGTACGGAAATTCTAAATACATTTTGCATAAAATCTTTTTGTAGGGCATGTCAGAGTCCCAATTGATTTCTCCACAATGGAACCATATATTCATAGGCAGGCTGAACTAGAAATATGTCTTACATTTGAAGCTTTGCCTTGAGAAAGTTCTGAAGTGAAAATTTGTGTTGGCCCTGTTTTTGACTATGTATGAAGAGAAAAAGAGTAGACTTGTTGTTTTAGGACCTCTGATGACTGCAATATTGCTGGTCAGCAAATGATGATGTATGAATGTACAATTTATGGTGAAACTGACGTCATCTTAGGAAACATACCTGATTATTTCTTATTTTCATCTTTTGGCAACACGGTGAGGACATTTCATAGGTTTCTTGGGAAAGCACATATGATTACATTCTTGTCATAATGATTACGGTGAGGCGCTCAACATGACTCTGTCTAAATGTGATTTGATGTTAATGAAATGTAAACATGGCGTTAATGGTGAGGTAATACCATCCTTTAGAGGTACTAATTCTTCATCTGTTATTGATCATATTATAGTGTCTTCATTCACCAATAATGTATGTGATACCCCTTATATTGACAAGTCATTACTGAGTGATCATGACATGATTATTTTTTCAACTGTATTTTGGGGCCCAAAGGATGTGTTCCATATCAACCTGAACCAGGTAGAGGCATATAGGATTAATGGGGTGAGACTGAAATGGAAAGATATAGACCCAGCGGACCTTCTGCAGAATATCGTAAGAGGGTGTTTGCCTGAAATTAATTACTGCCTACAAGAGGAAAGTGAACCCTCACAGTTGCTTAGTCGTTATAGTAAATTTATTGTATATACTAGGGGTCTTTTGACATATCACCCACCATTTAGGCAGACTGAGAAGAACAAAGGGTGGTTTGACCATACGTGTACCAAAGCCAAGTGGGACCTTAAATTAGCCCTTCACACATCACCCAGAGACCATGTGGCAATTAGGTCATTGCGTGTAAAATACATGGAAGCTCTGGAGCAAAGAAAGAAAGAGTTGAGGGAAGAGGCATGGTCAAAATTAGCACAAATAATACCAAATTATTTTGTAAAATAGTAAATGCCCCCGTTTTGTCCAAATGGGGGCCTCTTGAATTGGGCTCCAGTGTAGCAGGTGCAGCATGGGTGGACCACTTCTTAGAGGTTTTTAAGCAAAGAAGCAGGTCAGTAGCTATTACTGGGCAATTGGAGTCAGGGTATCCCAATCATTTAGATATTACTATGGATGAGGTTCTTTCAGCTGTTTTAGTTAGTGCTGGGGGTAAGGCTCCAGGACCGGATGGAGTACCGGCAGATGTTCTTAAATGTAATAGTAATTTCTGAGTACCTATTCTGACTTGGCTGTTCAACATAGCTATAATTGGGGATATCCCAATGTCCTGGACTACTTCCATTATTATACCTATCTATAAGAAAGGCGATAAAGCTGACCCTAAAAACTATCGACCAGTATCATTGTTGGACTCATCTATGAAAATCCGGGATATTTTGGCAAGACTTAATGACTGGGCACTGGACAATTATATCCTTTCCTCTGTCCAGTTTGGGTTCAGGAAAGGACTGGGTACTATTGAGCAATGTGTTAACCTAGATTTGATCATAGGAAAGTATACAAAGGCCAAAAAAGGTGCACTCTACCTTTGCTTTGCAGACCTTAGTAATGCTTTCAAACTAGTAGAGCATGCCCTTTTATGGCCCACATTACTAGATATGGGTGCCCCAAGGTATATTATCGATTTCTTGGCCCATTTAAATGAAGATTTAACATGCAAAGTTCGCTTTAGGCAAATGGGAGAATGCACCACCCCTTTCAGGATTGGAAAAGGCATTCACCAAGGATGTTTTCCTCGTCCTGCTTCTGTTTTCTTTATTTATCAATGGGGTGGATAAATTCTTGCAGGAAATTCAGGTGGACCCTCCTTATGTGGCAGGGCACCCCGTACCTGCACTACTATACTCTGATGATGTTGTCCTGATTTCCAGGACCCCAGTGGGGCTTCAGAAACTAATTAATGGTTTTGAGCAGTTCATGACCTAAAAGGGTTTGGTGATTAACAAATCTAAAATTTTACTATGGCCTGTGGCCAAAAGGCAAAGAAATGTTGGAGTTTTTATATTCACAATACGGAGATTACTACTGTTAATTCCTTCAGTTATCTGGGTGTACTGTTCTCAAGCAATGGGCTATGGGAGCAGCATATCCACTCAGGCAAGGATAAGTTCAGAAGGAAGAAGAAGAAGAAATCTTTAGATTTGCTAGAAAACTAGGGAGTCGCCCCATAACCACTATGGTAAATATTTACAGGGCTAAAGATTATCCACGGTAGTGTATGGAGCTAGAGTATTCAGATACAGAAAAAGAACCCCTTTACAATTAGAGAAAAATCATTTTTTTTAAACATATGCAATGTTTACCTACTTCAGCATCTAATTGCATTGTACATCAGGAGGTGGGTCTCCAATACTTGGAGGATGTGTTGCAGGTGAGCCCCTTGCTCCTATGGCGCAGCATCTGGTCCAAGGAGGAAACTGTTTTTACTAAGCAACTTATCCTAGATTGTATAAAATTGGATAATGCTCTGTGTATTGCATGGCTTGCCTATACTGACTCTTCTTTTAAATCTGTGTTTAATATAACTATAAATCTAGACCCTGAAAAAGTGTTGACTTTACCAAAGAAACTTATCAAGGGCACTTTTCTGCAATATAGGGTGGATGGCAGAAAAACTACTGAATCCATAAAATCCACTGTTGATATATATATATATATATGTCCCTTTCACTGGAGGCAAGCAGAGAAGGTTACCTACTAAGTGTTACTAATATGCAGCATTCGGTTTGTTCTGACAAGATCAAGACTGGGAATAGTGCACCATTTAGTAGCGTTACCTAGTATGAGGTCCTGTCCTCATTAAACAGCCAGTTGCCCCTGTGATGGGGCTAGTAAACAGAGCACTTTGCACTTTATGTTATTTTGTAATTTTTATGAACATCTTAGAATTTTTTAACTTAAACCTCTTTCTATGGAATACAATATAAGAACACACTTGGTGGCATTGGAATTATATTAACTCTAAACAATCCACATGTGTGCTATAGGGTAGCATTATATATCCTACATGCCATACAAATTAGGAAAAGTCTTGTTTGTACTTTTGGTGAATCTGGGTAAGTGAAATTGTTTATCTTGTTCTTCCTGTTTTATTATTGTATTCCCTTTTATGATAATTGTAATCATGAATTTGGCGGGGTCTGCCCAAGTGTTTTATTTATTTATTTTTCTATTTTTTATGGTTAGCTTGTATTTGTATTATGAATTAGGATTTGATTATGATGGATATTTATTTATGTATATTTATGTCCTTGTATGGCTATTTTGTATCTGCCGAAAAAAGTTTTCAAACCAGATTACATTCAGATCGAATGGCTACGGGAAGACAACTTCAGTGCTTTTCAGGCAGAAAAGAGAAAATGACCTTCCATACCTGTTTTAAAATTCATAGGGATCTTTATGAGGTGATCTGAAGCTAAACATACGATCCCAGGACGGACACAGAGTGTCAGACATATCTGTGTAAAAACAGGCCCAGTATCTAGAAATACTTGTTGAGCAACATATATGGTTTTAAAGATGTGTTGCTTGTTAACAGGCAGCCGCCAAAGTTTGATCAAATGGAGTGATACAGAGGTATGGGCAGGAATACCCAACAGTAGTCTCGCAGCATATTTTGAAAAGAAAATGGAGCTGTTGGATGGAAAATGTAGTTAGACAAAGTACATGGAATTACAATAGTAAATTCTTGACTTAATAATTTATTAAACAACCATCTTACTACTGTGAAGACGGATAGGTGGACCGACCTTCCTAAGCAGGTGACTGTAGAAAAGGCCAAAAGTGACTTTGTTGACTTGTTTACAAAGTTCATAATCTTTACAGAATTTTAGCAGCCTATATAGGAGGAGAAAAAGAGCTGAAATCCAAAATCTTGATGATGTCCCTTAGTTTTGCCTCCACTGAGATTAAGCATGTTTGTCATTGTGAGACATTGGGTTATTGGTTGAGGGGTGTGAGAGCCATTCTCAACCAACAGCAACAATCCCTGTCAGGGTGAACCACAAATGTCACTAAATTCACCTGTGCTCAACTGTCTGGGGGCTTGGCACAAAAGCAGTCATGCTTAACTTAGAGGCAATGAGTGGAATATTTATGCAGCACACAAACAGTAATAAACTGAAAATGCAACACAAGAAATATCCCACCCAAAATAAAGTGAGTTTTGACAGCAAAACAACAAAAAGCCAATCAGTGGAAATGGAGTTATGAATTTTTAAAGCTTAAGGTAGAAAATGGAGATCCATGTGTGCAAACAGAGGCAAAGTTGAAAGTTATGGCCAATCGCAATGGAGCATGGTTTGGATACCCAGAGTAAATAAGGCTCTGTCTCCACTTACCTGGAGAGTTAGAAGAAATTTCAAGAAAAAAATGCCCATGAAGGTAAAGTTCAGCGAGGCACAGCAGATGGTGATGTCTGAGGAGAAGTCGATCAATATTCCAACAATTGTCACGTAGGACTCACTCAGCCAGAGCTGGCAACCACTCAGGTCTGCAAGCTTCTGTAATCAATTTATAGAATATTCAAAATTAAATCAATTGTTATGCACCTATCAAATTCATATTAGAACCCTTGTACAAATGTTAGTGTTGCACACATGATCGATTGATATATGTACATCCTTATTATACTTGATTCATATTCTAAAGTACAGCCAATCGAAATATGAAGTGTGGGGAGGTGAAATAATGCAGTTCTAACATAAAATGAAAAGTACAAATGACATACAAAAATGACACACTGTACGTTCACCAATGGTCATAGTATTCAAGGTCAGTTCTTTTGGAAGCATATGCAATAGAGCTAAGTCTTCATGCTTGAGTGAAACCAATAGAGTTACCATTGCAGAAGTCTAATTCACTGATCTGATGCTTCAGTATGCTGAGTTCCTCTAGGAATGTGTCAATCCCAACACCATCCAGAGTCAGGAACAAGTGTTACTAAGAAAACTGAATTCTGTGTAAATCTTTCATTGTGTGTGAATGTTACTGGGACATTCCTTACTTGTAATCCTACCATGGTTATGTCTGCTTTCAAAAATATAGGGCCTGATTTAGACTTCAACGGATGGGTTACTCTGTCACAATGGCGACGGATATCCCATCCA
Organism: Pleurodeles waltl; assembly: GCF_031143425.1. Lineage (NCBI taxonomy): Eukaryota > Metazoa > Chordata > Amphibia > Caudata > Salamandridae > Pleurodeles > Pleurodeles waltl. The sequence goes on from NC_090444.1 coordinate 1,572,714,497, forward strand.
CCTATACATAAATCCCATTATTTCTTATGGGGTTTATATATTGGTAGACAGGATATTCGTCCCCGTTGTGATGAGTAACACTTCCACCAAAATCTAAATCAGGCCCTCAGTCTGTAACTTACTATGTAATTCTGTTCTTACTGCCTTCTTTTTTAATCTCTACTGTTCATCAATATCAGCCATGTTAGTGCTATTGCCTGAAGATGTGGGATTGGGTAACAAAGAGGAACCATCTAAAACCTTAGCAATATATTCATCTGTGTAAGATAGGGGGTTTGATTTAGATGTTGGCGATAATGGTTCCGGCGTCGACTTGTCGACTGAAAAACCGTTTGCCGCTGTGATGGTCTACCAGCAATATTTAGTTGATGGTGGTCCCATAGATGAGAGCCCGCATTTGAACTGCTGTCTCTGCCAAGAACTATCGCCCGCTACTACAGAGCAATAGGGAAAAGTAGCTGAATGTGAAACCCAGGCACCCTTCCTGCTGTGCAGATTTGGATATGCCTTTCCACCAAGAAAAAAGTGGTGGTCTGATCTCACTGTTTGATTTGGCAGATTGGAGGAAAAGGGGGTGAGAACTCACCTTTTTCCCCATTCCACCCCTGTCATCAACTGGACATGACTGGATAACACCTGCCATCCCACACAGAAAACATGACCCACCCAATGTTGGAGGCAAAGGTAGGGCCGTCTCATTGCCAGGGTATGTTGGGTGGAGACTGCACGGAGGTCGGGGCCTCTGCAGACATATACATGTCGCAGAATTCTTTAAAACAAATTACTGTGACATGTGGGGTACACAATGGTGTCACACATGGCTGGGGACACACTGGCACAACATGCATATCGCACACATACACAACTGTCATTGTGGTGTCAGTTATTCATTGTCAGATGAATGCAGGCAAAACAATAATGGCACATTTATACTGGACAATGGTGTCCATGTGTGCACATTGCAAGTGGACCTTTACGGGTAGGCTTGTTCTATCTGTTGGGTATGTGAATCAGTATGTGAATCAGTGTGTGTGTGTGTGTGTGTGTGTATGTGGATTGGCTGTTTGAAATGGAGGGTGCTGGAGTGGGTGGTGTGGCTGTGTCTGTATGTATCTCACATGCATTGCAGACTGATGTTGTGTTTGTTGTGTTGCCATATGACACATTCAGGTGAGTGTTGGTGTGTGGTGGTTGTTGTCGTGCTGTGTGTAGCTGTGCTTGTGTGTGAATGTGTTTGTGTAGATGATTGTGTAGTTCAGTGATAATCAAAGTACAGCCCGGGGCCGCATATGGCCCTCCTGACATTTACATGTGGCCCCCAGGTCAACAGCAGCACTGTGCTGCTGTTTATTCAACTTGGCACCAGCACAAAACATTGTTAACTAAATGGGCAAGTATTTAATTGGAGGCTAATTGAAAAGTAACAAGGGTGTCCTGGAACTCAACATTAGAAACACCTTCATTATTAAAGACATTGTGCAGAAAAAATATAAAAATATGATCTGTTTGAAATTCAAAAAGTGCATTTCATTAACCCGCAGAACCATTTCACCTTAGTACACCCAATTATATCACTGCATTGAGAAGTATTTTTAGAGTGATAGTTTCAAACATAAATTAAGAAACTTTCATCCCTCTTCCCCCCACACCTTGACAACAATGTGAACTAAGAAGCAAGCCAGCTGTTATATGAACTCTTTGGGAGGGCTGAGTTTCTATTATACATGAACAACATTATATTTTATTAAATCCGACACTGAAGGTATTATGCAGCATACATCTTGAAGACGTACATCAAGGTTCTTATACATGATGATGAAGAAAAAGAGAAAAAGGAGATAAAGTGAAGTCAAATATTTTCCTAGGATCACACAATTAGGTTACGTAGAGAAGCTGGGATTTATGCCCAAGTTTCTGGTTTCACATTTCACATTCAGACACTAGATGTATACGCTTCACTTACCCTACAACCACTTTACCACTACCCCTCCCCACCCCCAGTCCTCCGAATGCCACCCTGCTGGCATCAAGGCTACCCTCGGTCACATCACAGACCAAACAGTGCGGCCCGTGGGAAAATGTTTGTGAGTACCCACGGTGTAGTTGTATTGTTTGTTGTGGTTGTGTCATGTGTGAGCGCAGTGTCTGGCATGTGTATGTTGTGTCATGGATGTATGTCAATGTTTGTTTTCGGCATGTACAGGTTCTGTTGTTTTTGGAATGGCAATGTGTTATTGTGTGTATGTGGTGTATTGTGTGTAGTGCAGGGGTAGACGTATGGCTGAGGGACAGCGTATGTGTCATTTACCTCTATTCCATAGCCCTGCCATTGAATTAAGTCCATTGTGATCCACTGTTGCTACCCTCCACCAGCAATCTATTGCCATTCAATCCGCTTGCAGAACTGTAACATCTAAATATGGCGGGCGAAACACAGTTGGTAGGATGATCTTTTTGGGTCCACCATTGATGGACCTTGGTGGTGTGACCGCCATGATCTAAATCAGGCCTAAAGCCTCCTTAGCCATACTACCCGCTACTATAGTAGGTTAAATAGAGTCCTCACAGACAATTGTCTGCTCCAAATCACACAGTTATGGCAGGGACCACCCAATACGCCCATGGGATGGGGTAATATACAGTCAATATCTCAACAATTGTCACTTGACTCACTCAGCCAGAGACGGCAACCACTCAGGTCTGAGAGCTTCTGGGATTCAGTTATATAATATTTGAAATCAAATCAATTGGTCTTTACATACATCAAATTCATAATAGCACTCTTGTACAAATTTTAGTGCTGGACACTTGGTTGATTGATATATATATATTCTTATTATATTTGTACAGACAATTAAAATTTCAAGTACGGAAGGTACAGAAGACACAGTTTTCACATAAGATAAAAACATGCAAAAACAACACACTGTACATTCACCAATGGTTAGATTATTTAAGGCTAGTACTATGAGAAGCGTATGCAACAGGCTAAATCCTCATGCTTGATTGAAACCGTAAGAGTGAATATTGTCAACATTTTGACCCCCAAGTAATTCAAGAGGGCTCCTCAGGATGCCGTTGTCCACCTAATACACCTCTGAAAACAAACAAATGCTAATTAAGTACTGTGCCAGCGGTATATACATATATGTCTAAATGGAGATGGAGTACAATGATCACTCCACCATGTGGAGCAAAGGCTACCATCACACACAATTCCAGTGCCTTGTGTCACATTAGTGTCACACATATTCATACCAGCCAAATGTGCTCCATGACAAATTTATTTTACAGTATTAAAATCAGGTGAGAAAAACAACACATGCCCACCACTTAGATACATAGCCAAACACGTGTGTTGTCACTGTAAAAAAAACCTCCAAGAAACATGCACCCACTGTAACTAAACTTGATAACATCAGCCATTATGTGACTGTGTTGAGTCATCCAAAGTTCCATGAAACTCACTTAAGCATTAATTCACTGTAAGAAATCACAGGGATACAATCAATTCAGGGTCCATCATATGAGTGGCTACAAATGGCCTATAGTCATACTTCCACAAAGATTATAATGTAAAGTTCTAAATATCAGGCAGTGTGCACCACAGGATAACATCACGTAAAATATTGAAAGAAATCATAGCCTTAATGAATAAGAAGAGCAAAACGCAACAGGATAACACCCGTCCCTGGTGCAAAACGTGGTCAATGAAAATATCTAACCTGGGATGTTATAAGAATCCACTTCTGTACCTTCCATGCTTCTCACTCACAGCGCCTGAAAGATACAGCAGATGCTCACCTGTTATTTGTTTGGAGGGAACGTAACAACTAGGACCCGCGCTCGCGGACACTTCTTGGGATGGTCAAAATCCCTTTGGTGAAAAGGAAAAACTAGGGGCAGCAGCACCCATGCCAAATATATGGATACAATTAGCTGGTGATGCCTATAGCTAAACCGGGTCAACTTTGGAGTGAATGTAAAAGGGACTATAGTCCATTAATAAAAACCCTGGTTTAGAGTACATCATACCTTGAAAGGCATACAACACCATTTCATATTATTTAAAAAAGTGATCAATTGTAGCACCTGAGTAAGCCCCTTATAAGCGTCCCTCGAATCAGAATGATATGTCATGTACTGGGAAGGCCTCAATTGCATGCTATGTGCTTTACATCTCACAAGTGGACATAAGCAGTGTGATACCACTATAGTACCTGAAGGTATAGAATACTTTTGAACTTCCTGCCAACTAAAGCACGGTATATGCAGCTCAAAATATAGATCACAAGTCCCACGCCATGGGATCACAACTACAAAACACAACACATTCCATCTCACGAAGGACACAATCTGTCTCACACTGATCCGCATAGCAAGAATTGTGTCAACACATTGTCAAATTTTGTTCAAATGCGTACAACAGACAGTCTTCTCACGCCATTTATGTTGTTCAATCCATTATGTATGCAATTCAATTGATCTATACATTTTAACTCATTGGGTCAAGTAGGTTTGCCACATCTCCACCCCTCATGGGCATGTTGATGACCTCCACAACTTGCTAGTAGATGTCATCCACAGTCGTCCTTGGTCTTTACAATGGAGCTCCTTCAACCTCACGTCTTATGAGGATCCTGTGCTGTGCTGTGCGAGGCATGATTTAACCAACTGTGAAGTCTGGCAAATATATTCACAAATACAAGGGCATTGTATTATGCAAATCGCATTAAGAGTCATACAGTTGGAAAATGCTTTCAAGCGGTGCAACCTGTCATTGGTCCTCCACTCTTTTGTATCCCCCAGAAATTCACACACTGGGCAGTCACCAAATCTACAGTGGAAGCTCCCACCGGACACTAATGTCATTCTTCTTGGCAAATTCCCTGAAGGCTCTAACTACATAGGGGGTCATTCTGACCCTGGCGGTCACCGACCCCCAGGGCCAACGACCGCGAAGCACCGCCAACAGGCTGGCGGTGCTTCCATGGGCATTCTGACCGCAGCGGTACAGCCGCGGTCAGAAACGGGAAACCGGCGGTGTCCCGCCGGTTTCCCGCTGCCCCAGGGAATCCTCCACGGCTGCGCTGCTTGCAGCGCCGCCATGGGGATTCCGACCCCGGGGTTCCGCCAGGAACAGGATGGCAGTAACGGGTGTCGTGGGGCCCTGGGGGCCCCTGCAGTGCCCACATTGATTTTCAGTGTCTGCCAAGCAGACACTGAAAATCGCGACGGGTGCCACTGCACCCGTTGCACGCCTTCAACTCAGCCGGCTTCCTCGTTGAAGGCGCTTTCCCGCTGGGCCGGCGGGCGGCCTTCTGGCGGTCGCCTGCCAGCCCAGCGGGAAAGCCAGAATGGCCGCCGCGGTCATTTGACCGCGGTGCGGTCATTCGGCGGCTCCCGCCGGGCGTGCGGTTACCGCCGCCGGCGGGAGTCGGAATGACCCCCATAGTCTCTAATGTTTTTATTTCTCTTAAATGCAAACAATGGGGGCTTAGGGCATGTGTCCCTTAACATTGGGCAATGCCGTAAGATGATTTTCTTGACCTCATTACTGAAAGGTGAGAAAGTAATAACCATCACGATTATTTTCTCACCCTCATTTCTTCCTCTGGGCTCCAATCCCTTTCGATGGCCTTGAAAATTATTTTCTTGGCATCACCTTAGTCTAATAGCTTTTGTTTCAACAGTTCTGTCTTGTAGAAGTAATCAGATTTGAGTGTGCAGCTTCTGCGAGTACGTAGAAACTGTCCATAGGGCCTGTTATCTGTTAGGGTGATGACTATTGTACCGTAAGAATGAATCTGTGCCTGTGGCCTTCTTACAGAGGGTAGTATATAGTCAGGGCCACTGGAATTATGCGATTGGGTGGCTGAAGTGATTTTAGCATAATTAGAGATTTGCCGTATTTGCCACACAATCCATCATCTCCTGCATAGTCCTACAGATTTTAACAAAAAGAAATAGTTTCTAGCTCAAACGGTTCAAAAGTTACTAAAAATGCAATGACGCATGTTGTTGCATGGAGAAAGGCCGTTCACCTCTCTGTCATTTATTGTTATATTTGGGTGTTAAATTGTTACTAATGAGGCGCAACTAATGAGGTGCCCAGACAGGATTTCCAAGTTTTAAAATGACCAAATAATGAAGTAATACTATACCAAAATGTGCTGCATAATACAGCATAGTTTGCCTTTTCTTACCCAGAATTTACTGAACCCTGTTGCATAATTTGGCCCTCTTATGCTGCATAATTCCAGTGGCTCTGTGTATAGTTTGCCATCCTTATGTCTCATTAGCAGTTCTAGGGATTTTTTTTCCTGTTTGTTATGGTGCATAGTAAAATGTAAATCCAGACTTTGATTATTGAGCGACGTGTAGAGTTCTTTTAGTGGTGTCTCTTCCCCTTGCCAAATGTAAAACACATCATCACTGTATGGTTGCCAGTTCCTGATATAGGCTTTATATGGGTTGGAATTGTCATAGATTGGTCTTTCCTTAAGCTCACTAATAAACAAATTTGATTCATTCGGAGCGAAACATGCACCCATGGCCACTACCTTTGTCTGCAAATAAAAATCCCTCTTAAATAGGAAATAAATCTTCTTCAGAGCCATTTCTGCTAATGTTGTCATCAAATCAACTATTCCCTCTGACATTCCTCTCCATCTCAAACATCTGTCAGTCACCTTTATCACCTCATCTTGGGGAATATTAGTATCTAATGATTCATCACCCATGGTCACAAGCTAAGTATCATTATCCTCAAACTGTAGACCATCTACTAAAGTGATGAATTATATGCAGTCCCTAAAGTAAGACCTTGCCTCTGTAAATAGTAATATTAAATCCAACTTCACCAGTAAGCAAGATTTCCTATTACCATTCTGGCCATACTAAACATGACGTGGCTACTCCTTTCAGATCAAAATCTAGCACTTAAGAGTATATAAGAGCAATTCTAATGCTGGCCTATGAGAGAGAAGCAGGGCACACAGTTGTGGAAAACAAATGTATGAGTTTTTCACTACCAGGACATGTAAAGCATGTAAGTACATGTCTTGGCTTTCACTTACATAGCACCCTGCCCTATGGGTTACCTAGGGCCTACTTTAGGGGTGACTTCTATGTCATAAGAGGGGAATTTAAGGCTTGGCAAGTAGTTTGAAATGTCAAGTTCAAGTGACAGTGAAACTGCACACACAGGCCTAACAAAGGTTGCATGACAGAACCACACATGGCTTAACAATGCGGTCAGAACCACAACAGTGTGTTTACCATGCATGCCTTTACCACACATGGCTTTACCACATGGTAACGCCATGCATTGCTGTGTGACACAAACCCCTTGACGCCCCCGCCCAAACCTCTAAAACCTGCCCTGTTCTAAAAACTACCCCACCTTGTCCTAAAACTACCACGACACCCTGCCCCCACGCTAAACCCTAAAACCTACTCTGCCCTGTCCCAAAAACTACCCCGATCCCTTGCCCTAAACCCTAACAGCTACCCTGCCCTGTCCTAAAAATTACTCCAGCTCCGCCCTAAACCCTAAAACTTACAGTGTCCTAAAAACTATCCCACCTGTCCTAAAAACTATCCCAACCCCCTCCCTAAACACTAAAACCTACCCTGTCCTAAATCTACCCCATCCTGTCCTAAAAACTACCCCGACCCTCCGCCCTCACCCTGAACTCTAAAAACTACTGTGTCCTAAAAACTACCTCACCCTGTCCTAAAAACTACTCAACCCCCACCTCTGCCCTGAACCCTAAAACTTACCCTGCCCTGTCCTAAAATCTACCAAGACCCTGCCCTAAACCATAAAACCTTCCCGATCCTAAAACCTACTCCAACTCCCATCCTAAACCTTAAATCCTACCCTACCCTGTCGTAAAAACGACCCTGCCCTAAACCATACCCTACCCCACCCAGTCCTAAAAACTACCCCAATCCCAGCCCTGAACACTCAAAGGTAGCCCACCTTGTCCTAAAAACTACCCAACCCCTGCCTGAACCCTAAAACCTACCTTGCCGTAAAAACTACCCCAACATCCCACCCCCACCCTGAACCCTAAAACATACCCCACCCTGTCCTAAAAACTACCCTGACTCACTGCTCTAAACCCCAAAAAACTGCCCTGATCCTGTGCAACCACCCTGATCCCTAAAACCCACCCTTTCCTAAAAACGTCCCCACCTCTCCTAAAACCTACCAGACCCCTGCCCTGAACTCAAAAACTTACCCTGCCCTGTCCTAAAAACAACCCTCACCCCCACCCGAAATCATAATACTTACACTGTCCTAAAAACTACCCCTGCCACATTCTAAACACTAAAACCTACCCAGTCCTAAAACCTACACTACTCCCTCCTAAAAACTACCCTGACCCCTGCCATGAACACTAAAACCTACCCCTCCCTGTCCTAAAAACGACCCGACTCCATGCCCTAAACCGTAAAACCTACTCTACCCTGTCCTAAAAACTACCATGACCGCCGTACCTGCCCTAAACCCTAAAACCTACCCCGCCCTGTTCTAAAAACTACCTCGCCACTCCACCCGGTCCTGAACTCAAAAACCTACCCCACCCTCTCCTAAAAACGACCCCAACCCCCCATCCCTGAACCCTAAAACATACCCCACCCTCTCCCAAAATATACCCCAACCCCCACCCTAAACCCTAAAGCCTACTCTGTCTTAAAACTACCTAACCCAGCCCCACCCTAAACCTTAAAACCCACCCTGCCCTATTCTAAAAACCACCCTGCCCTAAACCCTGAAATCTACCCCACCTTGTCCTAAAAACTAGTCTGCCTGGTCCTAAAAACTACCCGAAAACCCTTGCCTCCTCCCTGAACCCTAAAACCTACTCCACCCTGTCCTACAAATTTCCAAAACCCTGTCCCCAACTTGAACTACTCTAAAACCTACCCCACCTTGTCCTTAAAAATACCCCCAGCCCCACTTCCTGGCCACCACATTCCTCTCCCGGCTGTTCTTGCTGTGTGCCTGAACCACGCATCTGCATGGTGCCTTAACCACGCATTTGCATGGTTCAGGCACATGCGTAATTCAGGCAAGCATAGTAACGCTTGCATGGCTATGCTACATGTTGGTCCGGCCTTGTAGAAAAGGCTGTTTCCCACCTAGCAATAGCAAACCTGAGACATGGTTAAGGGGCTAACTATGTGGGTGGCACAAGCAGTGCTGCAGGCCTACTAGTAGCCTTTAATTTACAGGCCTTGGGCACATGTAGTGCACTTTCCTAGGGACTTACAAGTAAACTAAATATGTCAATTGAGTATGAGACAATGTTACCATGTTTTAGGGAGAGGACACAAGCACTGGTTAACAGTGGTAAAGTGTCCAGAGTCCTAAAGCAAACAGAAATGAGGTCAGAAAAAGAGGAGGAGGAAGGCAAAAAGTTGGGGTGACCCTTCAGAAAGGGCCACTTTCTACAGTGTCCATTTATACATATATATGTATGTAGTGCTTGCACAGTGTTCAATTGGTTGTTTGATTTTGCAGGTGAGTTAGGTGGACAACGGCTTCCTGAGGAGACCCCTTAAAATATTTGGGGTTGAAATGTCGACAGTATTCATTCTTTTGGTTTGACTCAAGTGTAAAGATGTAGCCCATCTTGTAGGCTTCTCATAGGACTGCCCTTGAATAATATAACCATTGTTGAATGTACAGTGTGTTGTTTTTGTATGCCATTTGTACATTTTTATTTTATGTGAGCACTGCGTTATCCGCATTATAGTTTCACCTTCTTACACTTAATATTTTGATTGCCTCTACCCTTGAATGTGAATAAAATACCATAAGAATATGCATATATCAATCGATCATGTGTCCAGCACCAATATTTGTGCAATAATGCTATTATGAATTTGATTTAAGTGCAAAATAATTGATTTGATTTTTAATATTCTATAAAACGATTACAGAAGTTCACAGACTTGAGTGGTCACCAGCTCTGGCTGAGTGAGTCCCATGTGATTTTTTTTTAGATATTGATCATATATTACCCCATCCTGTAGGTGTATTGGATGATCCCTGTAATTATTGTGTGAGGAGGAGGCATTTGTCATCATGTATCCTCTGGATGAAGTCACTGTGAAGATTCCTACATTCAGACATAGGGGCTTATTTACTGGAATGGTGGTGCAGGGCAGCACAGCAAGTCACTGTTGCAGGTCCTGGTCTCCTCTCAGTTCTCAGAGCACTTTTTGGTCAAACATTTTCTAAGTCCCAAGTTTTCAACTGGGCCTTCTGGGCACCTTTAGCACCACTTGCAAGGGTTCAGGACATGCTCATGGTTCTTCTCTACGTCTGAAATTAGGTCCATTGTCAACTTGCAGGCATTCACCTAGTGGGTATGTAGTACAGTGCACTGTTGGGAGGCATATGTGTTCCCAAGCCCTGATAAATTTGCCAATTACTTTACTATGGCAATGAAACATGTCAGCTGTTCTTTATACTTTGGTGAAAGCATGTTAGTGTGTTTTAAACATGAGCCTGAGGTTCATGAGGTACTTCCTATATTTTTTTTCACAAAAATTCCCTTGCTGTGAGCTGATGTATGCCTTGATACCAGATGCTATTTTGTATATACTCCCTTGTAGGTGCCTGACTCTGTGTTTTACTGCCACTCACACCTAGCCAAGTGACTCTGGAACAGGCTGCAGGCATCAAATGGTTAGAGTCAAACAATGCTAATTTTCTAAAGGTGGCATTTTTAGAATAGTGACTTCAAATCTGACTTTACCATTAAAGAGGATTCTAAATTACAGTTCCTCAGACACCAAACATGTGTTTCCTACCTACACACAATAAAAGGTTAGCACTTATTAAATGTAATACTGTACGCCAATATTATCCTACAGGAGAAGAAGGCCACACAGTAGTGAAAAATGAATTTGTGAGTTTTTCACTACCAGGGCATGTAAACATTAAAAGTACATGTGTAACTTTTACCTATACTGCACATTGCCCTAAGAGTGTTTAGAGCCTACCTTAGGGGTGAATTAAATGTAGTAAAGATAGCATTTTAGGCCTGGCAAAGGGGTTATTTTTCCAAGTCAGATTTGCCAATTTAAACTGCAAAGAATGCAGTAGCAGAGCTTGGACAAGTTTTAGAGGACTACTCATGTGAGTGGCAGAATGAGTGCTACAGGTCCACTAGTAGAATTTTATTTACAGGCCCTGGGTATATGGTTTATTTTGGAAATTGGGCTACTAGCTTTGTGACCATCACAAGTGAAAGATCTACAATTGTCCTTACTGGCAAGCAAACACCCCATTGTAGCGCTTGACTCTCAGATAGTAGTGAAGTGGAGCAGTCCAAGGCCTACTCAAGGGAAAAGGTGTGTATTATTAACCACCAACCACTGGCATGCAATAATAACATTCAATACATGATTGTTCAGTCATTACTTTTTTCTATAGAAAAGATATACATTTATTACACATTTGTTACTAAATGCTATGCAGTAATTTATAAATATAGATTGGCAGATGAAACATACCATAGATGACACTGAGTATTCACTATTAGAATCACTCAAACACATTACATAAGTTTAAACAGCTGGTTTGTAATAAATACATTACTTTTGCATGACTCATTGTCATTATTTTGATACTGATGAACTAATAACACGTGCAATCATTATGAGAACCTAAGAAAATATTTATCAGGAATAAACGTTGCGGTTGTGTATTTTTTCATGCATTTATTATCATACTATAAATGTGAAAACAGCCCTGGAAGGAACCCTGGGAAAAAGTATTGCATTGCAATCATATAGTCGGCCTTTAAAGGACGTAACAACACGAACATTATATTTATGTATTCTCAGGCCTTTTTGAATGTTACCATACACATAGCCCCTAGAGAATGAAACAATCCCAGTTGAACAATAAAAGCTTTCAGCCATGGGAGAGTTTGAAAAGGCTTTGGCATCTCCAGTAGTGTCAGCCTGGTCTAAAGGGCTGGCATGTTGTGTGTCTGGGTGCTTACTGCCCCCCCCAGACACAGGCACATAGAATGGGGAGGTGGATCATGTGGGGGGAGTGTGACAGCACCCACCCCATCATGAATTCCCCCTGGGTGGATAAAGTAAAGATTTACAGCAGATAAGAGGGAAAAATTGGGAAGGGACCCTTTCTCCCATCTGATAAGCCAGCAGTTCTTTGCATGATCCCCCAGGCCCTGGTCCACCCCAGGGGAAAGTATTGGAATGACAGTGGCGCCCCACATGCCCAGAGGTAGGAAAGTAGGTCAAAGATCACCAATCTTGAGAATGTCATGACTCAGGCCCTGTTGAGCTGATTTGGACAATCCTGAGTGCATTTGTTGTTGATCTTTAATATTTTGTATAAATACAACAACTATATTGGTTGGGTTGTTTTTTAGATAGACTTTTAAACCTTGCCCATGCAGGCAGGAAATATATCAAGGTCCATCTCTAACCAGAGAACATCTTGCCAGAGTGTGACAGTAGCTTGAACTGGGTATCATCCATGTACTATTGGTTGATTACATCTTCAATAGCCAACAGAACTCCCTTTGGTGCCATGAATGCACTGGAATATAGCTCCAAGCACTCTGAAGGACCTCACAGTATCAGGATGAGCATTGTCCTCAAGAAATTTGAACTACCTGCGCTTTGTAAGGGCATCTTTGGTATTACACAGTATCGAGCAATGCTTGCTGAATGAATGCATTCAATATTGTGAAGAATTTGAGCAGGACTATGTCTAGTTGTGAGTGCACCTAGCAACATACGTTGGATAAAAGAAGCAATGTCAATGTTTAAGATTGGTGTGTTTCTCACAATACCTCTTGAGTGATGTTTTACAACAATCTAACTAAACTAGGGTGAATGCTAACGAGTAACTGGCGCTCTCTCTCACAAAATCCCCTTGATTAATCCAGATACATGGTGCCTCTTACTTGGGCTTCATCCCCATTAAACCCCATATGATAACTGAAAGTTATCCGACATCCAAAGATTTGTAGTGGCACACGTTTATATCATAAGACAATTACAAAATATTTGCATATGTCAAAACAAAGTCAATAATATATCTATCACCAACAAAGAAAACAAAATGTTTATATCTATATGGATTATTGTGTTCCAAATGAAATTCACATCTCCAATCTACAAAAGATGAGCAATTGTGTTCCAAACGAAATCCACATTCTCAATGTTCAAAAGTAGTTCCAAATTCCACATTGTTCTTCAAAAGAAAATCACATTTCCAATCTTCGAGAATATTCTACTGGCTTGTCAACACGTGTTTCGTCCGGGGATTACCCCTAGACATGCCTCAGGACCTCCTATAACAACATTCCCATATATATCACAATATTAAAACATATAGGTTATAATTAAAATCCCACCTTTCTTAATGAATGACAAAATGTACATGCTTTTTTAGTGAAAACTGTACCCTAATGCATTATGTGTCCCTGGCATTACCCATTATCAGTTCTTACTCTTATGAATCCTATTATTGTGTAAGGTACTACAAAGATTTTTATTTGTATTATTGTCCAAAATTAGCCATTCATATGTGTACTAAACTAACCCTATTAAACCCTGAGTCTGTGTAGAGAAAGATAGGATGCAGAACATTCCAAAATTCCAAGTGACATGCTCAAAATCAATGAAAATAAGGCCCGCCTAAACATGCTGCAAAAATCGTGCAAAGATTTGTGCAAACCCATCATGCTACCTCATATCCCAGTATATTGCTGTGCCCTTGATAGGTAACAATTACACTTTCTACCTCATGATTATAGATTCTGTTCACATTCCAAATCCAAATGCCAAAATCACGTGACGGTAAACCTAAGAGAGAAACTCACCAATTAGTGCCCTCTAGATAACACCCCTGGAATTATATCTAAAGCAGATATTGCCATCACCCTTGGTGCTCACCTGACATAAACGTGATCTTGACTTATCGGTTAAATCACAATCAGATGCCTCATTCGCATGTTAGTTGGCGTATCCTAAATTGGTAACAATACACAGAATCCATTCATTAGCTACCATAAATAACATGCGCTACGCATGGAAAGCAAAGCAATCTTTGCTCCGCTACAACTTCTCACCTGTTTAATCTCCCGATATTCAAAAAGTACCCGACTCTGGCCCTCCGCGAGTACGCCGGATGCCTATGCGGAAAAGGGAAAAGTTCCCGCCGCGCCATATTTAAAAGGCGCGGTTGCACACATAATAATAGAAAAAGGACCATTGTGCTTAGGAAAACCAGAAGTGAAATAAAAAGCAGACTATTCCATATTACTGCACTGCCCCGTACCATTTCCACGCACTAAACCAGTTTCACAGTTTGCTCAAATCGTTTCCAAACTAGCTCATATTGAGATATCTTGTTTGCCCTCCTCTTATTCTCCCAATATTTGATATTGATCAATATTAATTGAATTAATAGTGAATTCGATATACAAAATCAGAGTAAACGGCCATGAAATAATATGTTTATCTATTACTGATCCTGTTTCTTTTACACAGCTTACCATATTATAAAAAGTGGTAAAGTACATGATGTGATGAAAGTACATATTCAAGTTTTCATTTCTAATAATATCCCAATGTTTAAGATATATATCCTTCACTGCACAACCGGTACACTGTCCCAGGGCTTTAAATCATTTTGTGCTATGACCCACAATCAGAATCAAGCCTCTCGTTGAATTGCCGCTGATTAACATGTATAATCTAATGTGCAGAGGTTATCCAACACTCCCACAAAGGCAATCTTATTCGGCTGTTTCTATACTTTATAATCCTTCCCTATCTACACAGCACTTATTTGTCACCAAGAAAATATTCCATCTCATGATCCGAGTTTAGACCTCGCTCTACGGCTCCTAACCGTATAATCCATCTGGATTCTCTTCTTCTTAAAGCCAATTCTCTATTACCACCTCGTGGGTTTATTCCACAGTAGTCAAAGCCAAAAAACGTGAATTTCTTATGAATTCCTTGTGCGTCACATACCTTCATATGAGAAGCTATGGGATACCGCTCATCTTCCTGCCTTATCGCTCTCCAGTGTTCAGATATTCTTATTTTCAGTTGGCGAATGGTACTACCCACATATATTTCATCACATTGGCAAATAAGCATACAGTATATACCACATATTTGGTGTTGCAATCTATATGTGATTTTATGTCATATTTTCTACCATCAGTACCATGATAGTCTCTCTTAGCCTACCATGCCCACCTACACATTGCACAGTTACCACACATATAAAAGCCCAAGTTACGTGAGTTAAGCCAAGTCGGTTTAATTGTATCAGATAGGTAACTAGGACTTGGGGCCAGATGTAGGTAGGTTGAGTTTTGCGAGTTGCAATTTGCGAGTCACAGCGACTCGCAAATTGCAACTCGCTAAACGAAATGCAGAAAGGTGTCTCAGACACCTTCTGCGACTCGCTATGGGGTCGCAAAGACCCACCTCATGAATATTAATGAGGTGGGTCGCAGTTTGCGACCCCATAGCGAGTCTAGGCACTCACAGGGATGGTGGCCTGCTGGACCCAGCAGACCACCATGTCCGTGACTGCTTTTTGAATAAAGCAGTTTTTTTTCTTTTTGCAGCCCATTTTCCTTAAAGTAAAACGAGCTGCAAAAAGAAAAAACTTCCGAAACCATTTGGTTTCGTTTTTTTCAGAGTAGGCAGTGGTCCATAGGACCACTGCCTGCTCTGAAAAGATATTTTTTGGGGCATTCACAAAGGGGAAGGGGGTCCCATGGGGACCCCATCCCTTTTGCGAATGAGTTACCATCCACTTCAAGTGGATGGTAACTGCGAGTTGGTTTGCGACCGCATTCGCGGTCCCAATGCAACTCTGCATGGCGATGCGGTCGCAAATAGGAAGGGAACACCCCTTTCTATTTGCGAGTCGCAGCCTCAAATTGCGAGTCGGTACCGACTCGCAATTTGCTGCTGTGCATCGTGTGAGGCCTTTTGCACCTCGCAAACTGCATTTTTCACAGTTTGCGAGGTGCAAAAGGCTTGCTACATCTGGCCCTAAGAATATTATTGAGGGTGTTGCCTCTCCTATATGAGACCATCGGCTTATTACCGATATATCTCCTTAGTGTTTCATCCTGAGTAAGTATAGGCCAGTGCTTCCTCATAATCCTCAATAATTTCTGCGAGCTCTCCGTATAATCCAAAACGATCCTCACCTTCTGATTTGTGCTCTTGTTATTCTTTCTCTCTTTCTGTCGTTCACAGACACTGCTGCCCGTTGGTGCACCAATTTAAATTGGAAAAATCGAAAATGGGGATAGAAGAGAGAATATTAGCCAAAGAAGAGAAAAATATGCTTTTGGCTCATGAGTTAAGTTTGAGGGAGCTGGACCAAAGGAGCCAGTCCAGCAGAGATGGTGGCAGCAGTACCTCAGTGCAGCCTGAGATGAAGGTGCACATCCCAAAGGACTTAGTGAAGGATTATATAAGGGAAAATGGTAGCTATCTGTGGTTTAAGGGGTATGGATCTCCAAATGAACATGGTCCCTGAGAGCACATTGTGGGTGGGTCTGTGGAATCACTTTAAGGTAGAGGGGAGGGACACCCTGACATCCTTAGGGGATCCTCAGTGACTCACTTTTTCTATCATGAAGGGTGCCCTACTCACCAGATATGGTCTTACTCCCGATCAGCACAAAGAAAAAGTTTAGATCCTATAAGAAAAATGAATCTCAAACTTGGTTATAATGTGTAGATTCTTTCTGCAGGTCACTGGATGGTTGGGCAAAGGGCAGTAAGGTGAAAACCTATGAGGGACTGTACAATGGCTTGGGAGCACTTGTATAGTCTTTCTTTTCCAGGGCTGTGTAACAGCTAATTGACAGCAAGCTGACTGACCCCAGGAAGCTTGCTCAGGAAGCGGACCATGGGAAAGCACCAGAGTCCAAAAGAGGTATGGGGAGACTCAGCCATAGGTAGGCAGAGTCCCCATCAGAAGAAGTGGGAGGTAGGGTAAACAGGGGGAGTTCTCTAAAGGGCCCCAACCTAGTTCCCAGGGTAAGGATTCCCAGCCCCCAGTGAGAAGAAACCATGGGTCTCTACAGGGAAACCTGCAGAGAAGGTTTCCTGTATGTGCTATGCATGTGATCAGATGGGTCACATGAGGGGGGACCTCAAATATCTCACGTGGACACAGGCATCCACTGGTGCTCAGTCACAGGGTTTGGCCAGTGTAGGGGTTAGGAAGGAGTTGGTTCCAGGAGAAGAGTGGGAGCCGGCTGAGATTACCCTTGTCTCACTAGGGGACAGTGAGATGGTCCAGAAGACCCTCGTGCCTGAGAGGACTAAGGAGTACAGGCAGTGGGTAACCATCAATGGACAGAGCATGAAGGCTCTGAGAGACATAGGGGCCAGTGTGACTACAGTGAGGTATCACCCGATGTCTGAAGAGCAGGTAGTTCCCTATGTACTTCACCAAGTAGGTGCAGTAGACAACTCAGAGCACCTGTATAAGGTGGTGCAGGTTCCCTTTGAGTGGGGGGATCTCAGGTTCCTTGAGGGTAGCTGTGAGTTCAACCATGCCTGTTGATTGTCTGATAGGCAATGACCTGGAGGATTCCCCTTGGAGTGAGGTGGAACACAGGTCAGCCTTGGAGATGTTGGGTCTGCCTGGGCATCAGTGACTGACCAGGAGGCCCTGGAGCTTGAAGGAGTGGCCCAGGTGCCTGCCAGAAAGAGGAAGGGCAAGGGGCACAGGAAACCCATCCTAGAAGTTCCCATGGTCCGAGAGGAGGCTGAACCTGAGGGGGATGCCCCGGAGCCCACAGAGGAACAAGTGGCTGAACTGGGGGAGGTGTCCAAGCTGACCCATTGACAGCAGGAAAGGGGTCCCACGAGGGAGGAATTCTGTGAGCCACAGAAGTCATGCCCTACTCTTGAGGGTTTGAGGTGGCAGGCTGCAGACCAGGCAACTGGCAGGGAGTCTGGATCACACTGTATTTATTGGAAGGATGGCCTCTTGTATAGTGAGGTTAAAGATGCTGAGTCTGGGGCAGCCTGTGTGCTGTTGGTAACCCAGTGCTTCAGAGCCTTCCTACTGGGTTTGGCTTATTATGTGCCTTTGACAACACATTTGGGGCAGGACAAAACTTTTGAAAGGATTGGCACCCACTTTTACTGGCCCCAAAGCACAGGCACTCTGATGTATACTGCAGGTCTTGCCAAACCTGTCAAGTAAGTGGTAAGAGTGGGGGGAAATATAAGGCTTTCCTCCAATCTTTCCCTGTGGTCAGCCCATCCTTTGAGTGGGTGGGAATTGACATTGTGGGGCCTCTGGATCCCAGGACAGGCATGGCCAACAGGTTTATCCTGGTCTTGGTGGACCATGCCATCAGGCACCCAGAAGCCATCCCTCTGAAGACAATGACAGCCCCTGTGGGCCAGGCATTGATGGGGATTTTTACCCGCATGGGTTCCCCAACGAGGTGGTATCTGACAGGAATACCAACTTCATATTTACTTCTATGAAGTCTCTGTGGAAGGAGTGTTGGGTGACCTACACAGGAAATAGGCTGGTTGAGAGGTTCAATCAGACCCTGAAGGGCATGTTTATGGATCTATAAGAGCCCATGAGGTATAAGTGGGACGTCCTCTTGCCATGCCTTCTGTTTGGTTAAAGGGAGGTGCCAGGGGTTATGGATTTCTCCAGCAGTCCTTCGACCAGCCCAGGGTTCCAGAATACTGTCGGGTGGTTGCAGGCTAGTTGTGACTGGTCAGCAACCAAGCCAGTGTTAGTTAGGTTGCATGGGTCACCTCTAAGTCGGCCTCTGGGTACACTTTGCAATAAAACCAATACAGGTACAATTTTGTATTTATCATTCTGAGTTGTTTGATACCGAACAACCCATGGTTCAGAGTTGCCATTATGCAGCTGTGAAACTTGTACTGACTTTTGTCCAGCATGTGCAAAAAGTGGCTGCTCTGTTCACTTACTAAGTAACAGGTTTAGGAAGGACACAGTAGGAGCATATTGCTCATGCATCTATGCCCACACATACAGTATAGTGTACCCTACGTTAGGGCTGGAAGGCCTGCCAGAGGGGTTATTTACCTCTACTGCATGCAGTGTGAGGTGGACAGGCGACAGAGGCCTTGTGCCATGTTGAGTTTGCACTTTAGGATTGCAACAGGACATTCAGCCTACATAGGCAGTGCTGGGTGCATTTGGGTACATGGCCCATGATGGTGGCACAATCTGTGCTGCTGTCCTCAGGCACCTACCCTTAATACACCATGCCCTGGGAACTTAAGTACCATTTACTAGTGGCAGCTAAAGGTGTTGCCAATTGTATCATTACTTTTGCAATTTCAGAGAAAGAACACTGGTACTGGGGACCTGTAGGAGGCTGGACTGGCTTGTAGTGAGTACCAAGGGGTACTTGCACCTTGCACCAGGCCCAGTTATCCCTTATTAGTGTATAGGGTGTCTAGCAGCTTAGGCTGATAGATAATGGTAGCTTAGCAGAGCAGCTTAGGCTGAACTAGGAGACGTGTGAAGCTACTACAGTACCACAAGTGTCACTTGCACAATATCATAAGAAAACACAATACACAGTTATACTAAAAATAAAGGTACTTTATTTTTATGACAATATGCCAAAGTATCTTAGAGTGTACCCTCAGTGAGAGGATAGGAAATATACACAAGATATATATACACAATAGCAAAAATATGCAGTATAGTCTTAGAAAACAGTGCAAACAATGTATAGTTACAATAGGATGCAATGGGGAAACATAGGGATAGGGGCAACACAAACCATATACTCCAAAAGTGGAATGCGAACCACGAATGGACCCCAAACCTATGTGACCTTGAAGAGGGTCGCTGGGACTATTAGAAAATAGTGAGAGTTAGAAAAATAACCCTCCCCAAGACCCTGAAAAGTGAGTGCAAAGTGCACTAAAGTTCCCCTAAGGACAACGAAGTCGTGTTAGAGGAATAATGCAGGAAAGACACAAACCAACAATGCAACAATGCTGGATTTCCAATCTGGGGTACCTGTGGAACAAGGGGACCAAGTCCAAAAGTCACAAGCAAGTCGGAGATGGCAGATGCCCAGGAAATGCCAGCTGCGGGTGCAAAGAAGCTTCTACTGGACAGAAGAAGCTGCGGTTTCTGCAAGAACGCAAAGGGTTAGAGACTTCCCCTTTGGAGGATGGATCCCGCTCGCCTTGTAGAATCGTGCAGAAGTGTTTTCCTGCCGAAAGAACGCCAACAAGCCTTGCTAGCTGCAAGTCGTGCAGTTAGCGTTTTTGGATGCTGCTGTGGCCCAGGAGGGACCAGGAGGTCGCAAATTGGACCAGGAGGTAGAAGGGACGTCGAGCAAGACAAGAAGCCCTCTTAGCAGCAGGTAGCACCTGGAGAAGTGCCAGAAACAGGCACTACGAGGATGCATGAAACGGTGCTCACCCGAAGTCGCACAAAGAAGTCCCACGTCGCCGGAGAACAACTTAGGAGGTCGTGCAATGCAGGTTAGAGTGCCGTGGACCCAGGCTGGACTGTGCACAAAGGATTTCCGCCGGAAGTGCATGGAGGCCGGAGTAGCTGCAAAAGTCGCGGTTCCCAGCAATGCAGTCTAGCGAGGTGAGGCAAGGACTTACCTCCACCAAACTTGGACTGAAGAGTCACTGGACTGTGGGGGCCACTTGGACAGAGTTGCTGGATTCGAGGGACCTCGCTCGTCGTGCTGAGAGGAGACCCAAGGGACCGGTAATGCAGCTTTTTGGTGCCTGCGGTTGCAGGGGGAAGATTCCGTCGACCCACGGGAGATTTCTTCGGAGCTTCTAGTGCAGAGAGGAGGCAGACTACCCCCACAGCATGCACCACCAGGAAAACAGTCGAGAAGGCGGCAGGATCAGCGTTACAGAGTTGCAGTAGTCGTCTTTGCTACTATGTTGCAGGTTTGCAGGCTTCCAGCGCGGTCAGCAGTCGATTCCTTGGCAGAAGGTGAAGAAAGAGATGCAGAGGAACTTGGATGAGCTCTTGCATTCGTTATCTAAAGTTTCCCCAGAGACAGAGACCCTAAATAGCCAGAAAAGAGGGTTTGGCTACCTAGGAGAGAGGATAGGCTAGCAACACCTGAAGGAGCCTATCAGAAGGAGTCTCTGACGTCACCTGGTGGCACTGGCCACTCAGAGCAGTCCAGTGTGCCAGCAGCACCTCTGTTTCCAAGATGGCAGAGGTCTGGAGCACACTGGAGGAGCTCTGGACACCTCCCAGGGGAGGTGCAGGTCAGGGGAGTGGTCACTCCCCTTTCCTTTGTCCAGTTTCGCGCCAGAGCAGGGCTAAGGGGTCCCCTGAACCGGTGTAGACTGGCGTATGCAGAATTGGGCACATCTGTGCCCAAGAAAGCATTTCCAGAGGCTGGCGGAGGCTACTCCTCCCCTGCCTTCACACCATTTTCCAAAGGGAGAGGGTGTCACACCCTCTCTCAGAGGAAGTTCTTTGTTCTGCCATCCGGGGCCAGGCCTGGCTGGACCCCAGGAGGGCAGATGCCTGTCTGAGGGGTTGGCAGCAGCAGCAGCTGCAGTGAAACCCCAGGAAGGGCAGTTTGGCAGTACCAGGGTCTGTGCTACAGACCACTGGGATCATGGGATTGTGCCAACTATGCCAGGATGGCATAGATGGGGCAATTCCATGATCATAGACATGTTACATGGCCATATTCGGAGTTACCATTGTGAAGCTACATATAGGTAGTGACCTATATGTAGTGCACGCGTGTAATGGTGTCCCCGCACTCACAAAGTCCGGGGAATTGGCCCTGAACAATGTGGGGGCACCTTGGCTAGTGCCAGGGTGCCCTCACACTAAGTAACTTTGCACCTAACCTTTACCAGGTAAAGGTTAGACATATAGGTGACTTATAAGTTACTTAACTGCAGTGTAAAATGGCTGTGAAATCACGTGGACGTTATTTCACTCAGGCTGCAGTGGCAGGCCTGTGTAAGAATTGTCAGAGCTCCCTATGGGTGGCAAAAGAAATGCTGCAGCCCATAGGGATCTCCTGGAACCCCAATACCCTGGGTACCTCAGTACCATATACTAGGGAATTATAAGGGTGTTCCAGTAAGCCAATGTAAATTGGTAAAAATGGTCACTAGCCTGTTAGTGACAATTTGGAAAGAAATGAGAGAGCATAACCACTGAGGTTCTGATTAGCAGAGCCTCAGTGAGACAGTTAGTCACTACACAGGTACCACATTCAGGCACACTTATGAGCACAGGGGCCCTGGTGAACAGGGTCCCAGTGACACATACAACTAAAACAACATATATACAGTGAAAAATGGGGGTAACATGCCAGGCAAGATGGTACTTTCCTACAGGACCTGGTTAGCAAGATCATACTGCATGTCAGTCCAAGTTACATCAAGAAACCAGGCAAAAAGTGCGGGGTGTACTACAGCAGGGTGCCAGTTTCCCAGAAGAGGTAAGACAGTAATGCTCCACCTGGGCACACAAACAAGGTGGGGATGGGCTTTGCCACAGGGAGTGCAGAGAAGAGTTGTTACGACTGCTCTGGTCTGACTCATCAAACAAAATTAAGCGGTATTGCGCTGTGAGGAGCGCAGAGATGAATTGTTGTGACTGCTCCAGTCTGAGTCGTCAAACAAAGTGAGGTGGAACTTTGTTGTGATGAGCGCAGAGAAGAATTGTTGTGACCTCTTTGGTCCAATGCGACAAACAAAATGAGGTGGTACTTCACTGTAAGGAGTGCAGAGAAGAATCCTCAGGACCATTCCAGTCCGATTGGAGCCATGGGGTGGTATGTTGTACTGCGACTCAGCTCTTCAGTGAAACCAGAGCTGGGTCCCGATACTAACGGTATTGGCGGCCTTGTACACGGGGCCTGCATCATGTTGGAGATGAGCTGCAGTACTGTCCAGGCCCCAGGGAGTTTTAGCGAGAGCTCACACTACACTCACCTGTTAACAATGGGAGATGCTCCTTTTTTAGTGCTCAGGAGATTGAGAGCATTAATCCTGGTCACAGAGTGAAGGTTTGGACTCACAGGAGACACGTCAGCAAGCCCCTGGAGGAACTCTGGAGATGGCTTCCAGTCCTTGAGGTGCAGGGGGGTAGAGATCAGAAGGCAGCAGGGCACAGCAGCACTTCATGGGAATAGCAGGTCTGGCAGAGTGGTAATCCTGCCACACTGCAAACTTAACTTTAGCAGAGTTTCCTTGAGTCCAGAAGTGTACTGACTTGAGTGGGTCATGGTCCCAGGACTTTTACTAGAAAGTGCAATTATGTGGGGGATGACTACAAAATATGTTCTTGTGAATTGACCAGATCTCCCTTTCTGGTCAGCCCCAGCTCCAGACTATCACCCCCCTTGTGTGGACTCAGGTCACTACCCTTTGAGGTTTAAGTGGGAGCCCTTCTCAAGCTTCTCCCCAGTAAGACTCACCAGTATGCAGATGCATGCAGATGCAGCTGAGTATCCTATGCTTTAGGTGTCTGAAGGGAATGCACAAATGTAGCTGTCACCTAGCCCAAGCCAGGTGTGCATTGGAGATCATCTGTAGGCACACCGGGCAGAAAGAGAGAGAGCAATGAAATGCTCACTTTCTAAAAGTGGCATTTCTAAAACAGTAATAATAAATCTGACGATACCAGTTAAAAGGGTTTATTGTTACCATTCCAGTGGTACTAAACATGATGCAGCTACTCCAGGAATTACAGCTTAAAGGTCAGGAATTACAGCTCAAAGGTATTATAAGGAATTCCCAATGCTGGCCTATGAGAGGAGCAGGCCTCACAATAATGCAAAACTACTTCGTAAGTTTTTCATTACCAAGAAATGAAAACTTAAAAGTATATGTCCTTCCTTTTATTTACATGGCATTCTGCACTGGGGGCTACCATGGGCCTACTTTAGGGGTGGCCTAAATGTAAGAAAATTGGACTTTAAGGCATGTCAAGATTGTTAAGTGCCAAGTCCGGTGGCATTGAGACTGGACATATAGGCTCTGCAGTGACAGGTCTGAGGCATGTTTGTAAGGCTATTGGAATAGGTATCACAATCGGTGCTGCAGGCCCTCTAGTAGCATTTAATTTACAGGCCTTGGGTATATGATGTACCACTTTACAAGGGACGTACATGCAAATTAAATATGCTGATTGTGGATACACCAATGTTACCATGTTTTAGGTTTGAAGCACATGCACTTTAGCACTGGTTAGCAGTGGTAAAGTGCACAGAGTCCTAAGGCCAACAAAAAGATACAGCAGCAAAACAGGAGGTATAGGCAAAGTGTTTGGGGTAAGACACTATCTGGTCTAACAATATCTGTTTCAAGACTACCGCATGTGAAGGTTTTAGAAACAAATCACATATGTTTCAAGAAACCTGTGCTTAATTGTGGATCTACATCATTTAAACACTCCTCAATTGCATCTCCGTTATACAATAGTTAAAAGTCATGTCAATCACATATGATTTTATTAATAGTCAGTAAAAAGCCATATGTATTGTAATTACTATATTACACATTTATGTTGTCTCGGGAAAGCTCATTGGGATAGACCAACTTATTCACATCCTTACATAATCATTTTGTGGTTATCGTTTTGGGTCTATGTTGTCATCATTCATAAAAATGTAATCTGCTAATGAGAATGAGCTCTATCGTTTGAGTAGGTTAGTTCCCTGACCACTTCAAGCATACCAGGGGGCAAGACGTTCAGAAACAAGTGACATATATTTCAGGAAAATTCCACTTAATTGTGTACAGTATTAGTATTTGCATCCTTTAAGCCTTCTTCAGTTGCGTCTATTCTAGCTGTGGGATTGGCAACTGCCTTTCTGATGTTTCTTAAGTTCCAGATCTCTTATGGCTAGTGCTATATAGGGGACACATGTTTTTCTCCTTGAATAGCCACATGTAACACCAATGCTTTCACAGATTTAGTAGTTGCATCTCTCAGCTTTGAGCAATAGGCCGCATAAGCGGCTTGAATCATACAGAACTGTTCTGACTACTTGAAATCCAGTACAGTGCTTACATTGTAAACAAGAACAAGTGACTGTGCTAATTTTTTTCTCTGAAGCCTGCAACCAGTGCTGATGAATGTCAAGATTGGTGAAACATTCTCCTCCCCTTTATATCACTCTTGTGTGTCCTTTTTCATACCTGCGTTCTCTTCCTCCTCCTTTCCTCCTGTTATGATTTTTTTCCGCTCTTTCTCTGTGCCAAAGTCTGACAAGGTAAAATAAGTAAAACTACCTATATCAGAATACTGGTGGACTCCCACTTGCAACCACTGGCTCAAACTTAGCACTGCTCCAGTCACACTTTTCATTGAGAAGTGCTATTGGGCAGATTGAATATATGCCTGTATGTTTGACATTGGGTGATCTCCAGCCATTCAGTTAGTCATTCTATAATGTAGCTTTCCTGTCTCTATTGATCACCCTAAACAATGTAGTTCCTAAATCCAAAGACAAAAGTTAATACTCTTCCTAAGGATATACTTTTGTTTGTCTTTTCTAGTGAGTGACTAAATTTTATACTGATAGAATAACATTCATAATAACTCTTTGTCTAGAATGGAATTTAGAAGGGGTTGTAAAGCTATTACTCTGTAATAGAGAAAACATGTTCTGTAAGCAGTGCTAAATGACTTTTGCATAGCTTATAAAAATGGGATAACATCTCAGTACTTGACTTACAGGAATACAATGAAAATTCATACTTCTTTTTTTATCATCCCTCTCAGGCCATTTGCCTGTTTTAGGTATTAAGGCCCTCATCACAACATTGGCAGCAAATGCTGCTTACCGCTGTGCAGAAGACCGCCAACACACCGCTGCGGCGGTGGAATTCCACTACAGCTATCACGACCCACAGCTCGGAATCCGCCATAATCCAGACACCCACACAAGTCCGCCACACCAAAGGTCAGTGATAAACTGGCGATAACAAAACCTCCACCATCACACCAACAGGAATACGCCCACACTATCACGACCCACAAATCCACACAAAGGTCTTTCAACTGCGGTATTCCATTGGCGGTACACACCGCCACGCTCAAAATACACACACATTTACAAAACACAACCACATTGGACAATTCGAAATACACACACCTGATACACACACCAGTCCCACACACCCAATCCAATATAAAACACACACCCACATCATCCACAGACCCTTACTACCAAAAATTCTGAAAGAAGGCCAGAGAGAGACACCACCAGAAACAACACGAGCATCCACAGATACACAACATCATCACTCACACAACATCACGCACCTCAAACAACACACAACAACACATCCCCTCACATATCACAACACACACCACCTCACACATCACCCACACCACATCATGGCACCATAACGACACCCCAGGTTCTCTGAGGAGGAGCTCAGGGTCATGGGGGAGGAAATCGTCTGGGTAGTGCCACAGCTATTCGGATCACAGGTGCAGCACACCTCCATTGCTAGGAAGATGGAGCTATTGTGCAGAATCGTCGACAGGGTCAACGCAGTGGGACAGCATCCAAGAACTAGGGATAACATCAGGAAGAGGTGGAATGACCTACGGGGGAAGGTGCATTCCATGGTCTCAAGACACCAGATTGCAGTACAGAGGACTGGTGGTGGACCCCCACCTCCTCCCCCACAACTAACAACATGGGAAGAGCAAGTCTTGGCAATACTGCATCCTGAGGGCCTCGCAGGAGTAGCAAGAGGAATGGACTCTGGTAAGTCAAATCTTAACTATTATATCCCCCACCCTACCTGCATGCCATCACAAAACCCCACCCTCACCCTCACCCCCATCACTCCAACACATCACATATGTCCCACTTTCACAACCCACCCATCCCAACACCAAGCCCTGCATGCAACACCAAAGCAAGGACACCCATCACCAAAGCATGTCCACTACAGATACCCACACAGACCCCAAACCAAATATCACACAAGGACCCTGACAAGAATGCAAGAACTGGAGTACAGGGCCGCTCACCCATTGCACACAATGGCACACACAGATACAATAATTATGCCTTTACACCCCTGCAGGACCCATACCCAAGGTCACCGGACAGGAGGTTCCAGACATATCCAGTCCCCCCACAGAAGAGGCCCACAGTGATGACAGCAGCTCTGTCCAACTGGATCAAGATGACCAGCCTGGCCCATCAGGGACCTCTGGACAGTAGGTTCCCCTGACACTGGCACAAGCCACAACAGAGCCTCCCCCCTCAGGAAACACCAGCACAGCACCCACCCAGCGGGCCCATCCCTCCGACCCCAGGACACGTCAAGTAGAAGGTGTCCACCACTACAGGGAACCCAGGCAAACACACGACCCCAAGAAAATCAGGGACCTGGGGACAGCGGCAGTGGGTACATGGTTCAGGGGACAGAGGAACAGGAAAACAGGGGAACTGGGAGGACAGCTGTGCAACGGGGAGGACCGGCCCAGGAAACCCACTCTCCACGAGGCCCTCTCCAACATCATGGTAGCGTACCATCATTCCCAGGAGACGATGGCAACGGTACGGTACGGTTTCAGGAGACCCAGCGGCTGCAGGAGGAACACTATCTGGGGATCAGGGAGGAACTGAAGTCCATTAACCCCACCCTGGTCACCATTGTAGGGGTGCTGAAGGACCTTGTCAACACCAGGAGGGACACTGTGGCACAACAATGGGCACAGGACACTAGCCTGGATGATGAACAGCCCTCCACCTCCACCGGCGCTAGTGAACAGGAGGCACCGCCACAGGAACACGACTCCAGCACCCAACACCCGGCAGATGGAGATCCACCCTGCAAAGGGTCCCTGAGATCCAGGAACAAGACAGCGAACATTGCCTAGACCCCCGCCAGGAAATGAGACCCCCCTGAATGTCACCCTTCTGTCCCACTTGGCCACCCTGTCCATCCATCAACTGCACTTGCTCCACTTCCTATGCCCCTTTGGACAATGCACCTGTGAAACAAATAGACTGGACTCTGCCATGGACATTCCTCCACCGTCACCCCTGCCCATTTTACACCCCCCTCCACTTATTTGCACAGAAATAAACACACATCAATCACAAAACAATCCGGAGTCAGTCTGTGCTTTCACTAATGTGTAATTGCAATAACTTTGGAATATAGCAATGTCAATTTAATTGTCCACATACCGATTAAACACATCTGTAGGGCTGAAGGAAATATAGCAGAGGGCACAAAGTGGGACCCACATCTGTTAAATGGAAAGGCAAAGTGACAAGTCAGGTTCCATACACTGGGTGAAAATGACAGACTTATGATAGCTCAAACAATAGTATGAGATGTGTGAGGCAGTGACATCTTCTTACCTGTGTCTCACTGGAAGTATTGCTGGATAATGTGGTTTCTGTTGTCGATATCCTCTTCTTCTGCCTCCTCTTCTTCACTGTCCACAGGCTCTACAGCTGCCACAAGACCTCCAGCTGAAAAGGCACCTGTCATCGCAAAACCAGGTTGTGCAGCATACAGCCGGCCACGATGATCTGGCACACCTTCTTTGGTGAGTAGTAGAGAGAACCTTCTGTCATATGGAAGCACCAGAACCTGGCCTTCAGGAGGCTGAAGGTCCTTTCGATCACCCTCCTAGTTCACCCATTTGCCTCATTGTAGCGTTCCTCTGCCCTTGTTCTGGGATTTCTCACTGGGGTCAGTAGCCATGACAGGTTAGGGTACCCAGAGTCACCTGCAAATTTCGAGGGACAACTGTTAGACACACACTAACCCGTAAGGACAACCCCACACCCAGGCGCCTATTCACACTGTATAGGGTCATTATCCGCACCTATTAGCCACACACGGTGCCTCTGGAGTTGGCCCATCACATAAGGGATGCTGCTATTCCTCAGAATGCAAGCATCATGCACTGAGCCAGGAAATTTGGCATTCAAAGGGAGATGTACTGGTCGGCCAAACACACCATCTGCACATTCATCGAATTATGGCTTTTCTGTTTTTTGTACACTGTTCACTCCTGCGTGGGGGTACCAAGGCCACATGTGTCCCACCAATGGCACCTATGATGTTGGGGATATGTCCCAGGGCATAAAAGTAACCTTTCACTGTGGGCAAATCCTTCACCTGAGGGAAAACGATGTAGCTGCGCATGTGTTTCAGCAGGGCAGACAACACTCTGGACAGCACGTTAGAGAACATTGGCTGGGACATCCCTGATGCAATGGCCACTGTTGTTTGAAAATACCCACTTGCCAGGAAATGGAGTACTGACAGGACCTGCACTAGAGGGGGTATCCCTGTGGGATGGCGGATAGCTGACATCAGGTCTGGCTACAACTGGGGACACAGTTCATGGATTGTTGCACGATCAAGTCTGTAGGTGACTATTACGTGTCTCTCTTCCATTGTCGACAGGTCCACCAGCGGTCTATACACCGGAGGATGCCGCCATCTCATCACCTGCTCCAGCGGACGTGCCCTATGGAGGAGAACAGCGAGCAGAGAGTCAGCATACAGTGAGGTATCACCAAATGTCATTTTCACACATTTATCAATCCGCAATGTGCCTGTTACTGTGTGTATGCAAGGCCTAGATAGGTGTGATGCAGTTATTATTAATGTCATGTGGCCCCCTGAAATGGCGGCTGCCTGACCTGTAAGTTGGGACAAGGGGATATGAGGTAACTGTGCTGGCGTTGTACATAGTTGCGGTAGGCGGTCGAAGACGGCGGCGCAAACCTGCATTGATTAACATTGGACCCTATGGATCCCAGGAGCCAATGACGATGTACGCCGGCGGTGACGGTACGCACCACCGCAGACATGACCGCCATTTTCTGTCTGTTCACTCACTTGATACCTGACCTTCAACAGGAGAGGACCTACACAGCAAGTGTCTGGGGAAAGGGCCCCTGCCTTCACTTCGGAGGAGTTGGAGAAATTAGTGGAATGGGGTCCTCCCCAGTACACACAACTGTACGGTTTCCAGACAAACAGGTGAGTACACTGTGACCACGCTGCATGGTCAATGCCTGTTTGGAGTGGTGTGGATGAAACATACAAGGGAGGGAACTGAGGCCTGCATGAGCGGACGGTGAGTGTATGTGCGTCAGGGCAAGGTTGGGAAAGATGGGCTAAGGATCTTCCTTTTCCCCTGTACTATTCCTCTTGGTCAGCGCCCACCAGAAGAAGGATATTTGGCGTGCCATCGCCAAGGACGTCCGGACCCTGGGGGTCCACCACAGACAGAGCACCCACTGCCGGAAAAGATGGGAGGACATTCACCGCTGGAGCAAGAAGACGGTGGAGACCCAGCTGGGAATGGCCTCCCAATGTGGGAGGAGTGCCCGTCGCACCATGACCCCCCTGA
This sequence comes from Pleurodeles waltl, assembly GCF_031143425.1. Classification (NCBI taxonomy): domain Eukaryota; kingdom Metazoa; phylum Chordata; class Amphibia; order Caudata; family Salamandridae; genus Pleurodeles; species Pleurodeles waltl. Next base: position 1,572,744,948 of record NC_090444.1, read on the forward strand.
TATTCTGGATCCTGGCGGTGGCATTTCCAGAGTTGGATGGGTGCTTGAGGGCATCACAGCAGCCACAAGGGGGTGAGAACAGTCACATTCATCTGACTCTGCCCGTATTACGAGGTGTCTGGGTGGGGGACGTGGGCAGTGGGTTCCACTTGGCCAGGGTCGAGCTTGGTAGGCAAGGTCCCTTGACAGGCAGGTTCGGTGAAACCACAACCCCACTAGTGGTTAGAGCAATCTACACCTATTCAGGCTCCTGTGACTTCTATGTGTGCAGCAACCGGGCTTAGGCCTTGTACCCCATTGGCATGTGAATAATCTAGGAACAATAAGTGCATGAGAGGCATTTGCAACAAAAAAATGCATGCCTGGAGGGCATCCATTCTGGGCAGGCGGCCCAACAGAGAGCATTTCAGGCTCTAGCCACAGCACTGATGGCAGCCATTGTCCTTGTGTCCAGCCTTCCCCCTCCAAATTCCTTCACCCAGACCCAATCCCCTGTACCTCAGCCTATCCCAAGCACACCATCAGACCAGCATGCACACACCTCAACACACAAAAGTGGCTCAGGCAAACATAAGCACCACACATCCCACAGGCACTCACACAAGCATCATACTCATGCAGACATATCAACATCCACTGCCTCCACTGTGTCCCCCTCCTCCACATCTCCCTCCTCCCTCCCTGTCTCGTCTCCACTCACACCTGCATGCACTACATCTTCAGCCACTACCTCCATCACCAGCACGCCCATCACCACACACGGCTCACGTGCACTCACCACCCCCACTACCATTCACACATCCCCTGTGTCCTCTCCCAGTGTGTCAGTGAGCCCTCCTCCCAAAGTACACAAACGCAGGAACACACCCACCCAACAGCCATCCACCTCACAACAGCCTCCAGCCCATGCACCTTCACCCAAATTCAGCAGACGTCCACCTCCAACAACCACTACCTCTTCCTCCACTCCCAAACCCCCTCCATCTACCCGTCCCAGTGTGTCTAAGAAACTTTTCCTGGCTAATATTGACCTCTTCCCTACATCTCCCCCCTACCCCCATCCGTCGCCTAGGGCCAGGCTTTCCAGTTCCCAACCCAGCACCTCAGCCACCACATCCCCAGGCACAGTGGTGCCAGCAACTGCTGGCTATTGGAGTGCGCCAACCATCAGGGCTGCCAGTGTGCCACGGAGCGAGGGCAAGGACATTCCACCACCTGCAAAGCTAAAAAAGTTGCCCACATCCCGGAGGGAGAAGCAGAAAACACCTGCCACCAAGGGGTCAGGGAAAACGAAAGGGGATAGTGGCAAGTCAGCTGCACCATCATCAAAGGTGTGGAAGGGCCAGAAACTGAAGGGCAGGTCAGGAGAGGGCATTGTGGCACCGACTGAGGGACCAGTGTCACACCTTCTTTCCACGTCGACGCCAACCTGGACGGCGGAGTAGACCGCCACCTGCACCGCCACCTGCACCTCCACCTGCACCGCCGCCAGCACCACTGCCACAGAGCCCGCAACCAACACCGCCGCCACAGAGCCCGCAACCAGCACCGCTGCCACAGAGCCTGCCACCAGCACTGCTGCCACAGAGCCCGCTGCCAGCACCGCTGCCACAGACCCCGCAACCAGCACCAATGCCACAGAGCCCGCAACCAGCACCGCCGCCACAGAGCCGGCAACCAGCACCGCTGCCACAGAGCCCGCCACCAGCACCGCTGCCACAGAGCTAGCTGCCAGCACCGCCCCAACAGAGCCCGCAACCTGCACTGCTGCCACAGAGCCTGCCGCCAGCACCGCTGCCACAGAGCCCACCGCCAGCACTGCTTCCACAGAGCCCGCCGCAACCACCGCCGTGACTGACACCACCGCAAGCACCGCCAGCGGCCTCACGACATCCTGAGCCAGTGGCACCACCGCAGACATGGCTGCCATCCCCAGTGGTCAGTCGTCTGAGGCTGGTGGTGAGCTCCAGGAGCCTGGGCAGCTTCCATGAAGCATCTCCTTCAGTGGTGAATCACATCCACTATCTCAGTCCTTGGCAGGATAAAGCACTCTGGGCACAAAGCCCCCTCCAGAACTGCTGTGGTCGTGATTCCAATTTTTTTCCGCCGGCCTGATGGCGGTATTACCGCCGCTTTAACATCGACCTCCAGGGTTGTAGTGAGGGCCTAAATGACTATTTTTGCTATGAGATTTTCACTTAGGTGCAGACTTACATATCTCCACACCCTCAAATGAAGTGGTAGAGCCTCCTAAGATGATCACATTTACAAATGGAATGTTACTACAACTAACTTTACATCAGTATTATAGGTTCAACCTAGTTAACATACGCATCCACCACCGGGATGGGTATCTCCAACACAGATATGGAGACCTCTCTTTATATATATATATATATATATGTATATATAAATACTTAAAAAACAAGGATTTCAGAGGTGTTATAGTTAGGTTCTGAATTTACTTGTACAAAACTTTAGAAATTCAGCAGTTATAGTTAGAATTATTTCAAATAACTGTAACTCACACCCTAAGGTAACTTTAACTCACCCCCCCTGCCATGCACGTTTTTTTCTTCAATAATTTGACTGCTAATGCTTCATTGATATTTTTAATGACGTTGTAAAAGTTGTCATGATTGCTGTAATACCTGGGGTAATTAGCACTACATGGCACGAGTTATAGTTACCTTGGAGTGTGAGTTATAGTTATGTAAAAGTGAATTTCTAAGATTTTGTATGAGTAAATTCAGAACCTAACTATAACATCCCTATGCCCTTTGTTTTTTTAAGGGAATTTCTATGGTTTTTTAACTCTATTTCCTAATATGATGTCTCTGTAACCTTTGTTTTTTTCAGTGAATTTCTATGTTTTTTTTTTAAATTACAAAGTAATTTTAATTACTAAACATTAATCCAACCACCGCCGTGTACGGCCTCCGGCTGTGCATGGCTGGTGTTGGTGTCAGGGCCTGGCCTGCAGCCAGGCCCTGCACCCAACCCCCTATAACCATCCAACCTTGGGCCACACATGGCCTTTGGCCATGGGCAGTGGGGATTGGCCGCAGGGCCTGGCCTACGGTCAGACCCTGCTCCCAACCCCCTATAACCACCCAAACCCAACCTGTGCATGGCCTTCTGCCTACAAAGCTGATATGATCAGGGGCGACCCAAATCCAAGAATGGTGTTTAACCAAATTCCTCTTCAGTTGAAGGGCTCATAGAGGATGATGTTCAACCGAACTTCTCCTCAGTTAGAGGGCTGATAGAGGAGATTGTACACTAACGTGTAAGACCATATTTTAACTAGAGCTGTGTGATAATGACTGTGATTGTTATCTTTTTGTATGCACCCATCTTAGCTGGAAAATTGTGGTGATAGGTTGTCTCTTTGTATTTTGGTTTTTGTATTTTATGAGGATTCTCCAGAAACCTTTTAACTTTGCACTGTGTATGTAAGATTCTAATATGTATTCTTTTTGCTTGCTTATGAACTGATTTTATGATTGCATATTTTTGTGAGAATTGTAATGTGCTCCATTTCGTATGGATTTTAAAAGTTAAGAGGTCCCTGGCCTACCACAGGGGTCTTTCATCTAAAATGACCAAGAATGCTGGCCAGCGTTTTTTTTAACACTGTGATCCCACAAGGGTCTCACCTGACTCCTGCAGGATTGATGCTTGATAAAACTTTTTTTTTTTTCGTTTGGCTCTAGAGAGTTCCCCCACAAGGGCTAATGGGTAGGGTATCCCTACCGTGCACCCTTATATATTTTTTAAAACAAACTCAGGGCAGGGTAATAAGGGCCTAATTACGAGTCTGGACCACCGCTGCTGTGGATGTCTGACCACCACATTACGACCCTGATGGTCTGACTGACAGGGTACCACCATTTCCGCCAGGATTGGTGACCGTGACAAGCTGACATTGGGTGCAGGTTGCTATCAGCCAGCTCTGCCCTGCTGATTACAACCTGGTTCTTTGCCAGCCTTTTCATGGTAGTTTCACTGCCATGAAAAGGCTGGTGGAGAACAGGTGCCAGGGGCCACAGGCAGGCTGCCCAGCACCCTCACAGTGCACATAGTGAGGGTGCTGGTGCCCTTTGTGGGTGGCAGCATTGCCACCAGCTTGATTAAGAGCCGGTGACAATGCTGCCGCCACTTTCCCAAAGTCATAATGGGTCCGGAGAGGAGGTCACCACTACGGTGGCGGCCACCCTGTCAAGAGGGTTACGGATGGGTGTTCCCATCTACCAAACTCATAATCAGGGCCTTAGTCCTGGAGTCCTGTAATGGCCGAGGCAACATTTCTTTCTCAATTTGCAGCCAGCCAATAAGAGTGCTGGGCCCCGCAGGAGTGCTCTCCCCTAACAGCAAGGAGGCACAAAGGAAAAAAGCTGCCTATGGGTAAAAGGACATAGCCTGAAAATCTTGATTGAATTAATAGAGGTCCTTGTTTGTGAGAGATCTAAGCTAGATACAAAGGGATTTACAGACATTGCAGACATTGCTCTGCTGTGGAGGAAGTCAAATAGGGTGATTGAGATGAGAGAAAATGTGTTATATGGAAATAAGCCAAGCAATGCCATAGGTGAAAGATTTTGAAAATTGTATGTGTTGGATTGATTTCTTTGGGAGTTCCAAATATAGGGAGGTGCAGATTTGATAAGGAGAGAACAGTTACACAAGCTATTGTCCGGTGAGAGTCCCCAAAGAGAATAAGTAGCTCTTTACCTTACATGTAAAGATAGTACAGCATTGGTTAAGCAAAGTTATCTGTTTTTTGAGAGGAAGAATAATATCCTTTGTAACTTGTAGGTTTTTAACGGAATATCTGGTGGATGGAGCAGTGCATAATTCTGAAAGCCACCATCAGAAGCTCATTTTTGACTCCATTGAACTTATAGGAATGTCTTTTCATTCAAGCCATTTACATTTTCTTTAGTTCTGTGTTAATAATATTTATTTTAAGTTCATTTACATAGTTATTTTACATCAAAGTTTTTCTCTCCACTAGTGGCAACCTCCACCTGTATGTGAATAATAGTCATTTTACACTCTTGAATCTTGTTCTAACAGGCACCTTCCTCAATTCTGAGCAGGTGAGAATTATAAGTCTGCACTCAGTAGTAAGTTTAACTTGAAAATGAAAGAGATATTAAGTTACTGCTAAGTGCAGTAGTAAGTATATATCTGAGTAACTTTACATATGTAAATTTACTTTTATGAATAAGCTACTCAGTCATTATACGTGGAATGGAACCTGGAGTTTGGCACTCATTCGAGCAGTTGTGGGTATACCATACAATATTCTTGCACCCAAAATTATCAGTAGTGAGGGTTTTGTTAACTTTTGGATGCAGGACTACCACTTTATTCTAACCTGCACCAAGATGGCTCCTATGAAATGAGGATATGCAGCAGAAATTGGAGTTCCCATTACTGATTCTCACTGTAACTCCCCATTTTTGGTATTCTGACAAAATAACAAATGTAAAATACTGAGATACAGAAATATCAAGTCTTAAATATTGTGATCTATAAATTTAGTGATGCAGTAATGTCGTTGACAAGAAAATCTATTTTAAAGGTAAACAATATCATTGTTAAAAATATATATGTTGTAAATATTGATGTTAAAATATCTATGTTGTTATTATAATTTATAAAAATATCTATGTTGTTAATATCGATGTAAAAAATATCTATGTTGTTAATATGGGTTGCAAAAATATTGTTGTCAGTAACAGCGGTTTTTAATTATTTTTATGTGTTTTTGTATATGTTTTAGTTGTAGATGTCATAAATGTTTTGTATGCATATTGTTAATGCTTTTTGATATAGTTTGTAAACTGTTAGTTCTTTCTTAATTTAATTTAATTGTTTAGTGTAATTTTTTGTGTCATGTCGAGTTATGGGTTTTGTAGGGGTATAGGGCGAGAAGTAATTTAATTACAATTAATTAATGATCATTAAAAAATACTATTAAATATTTAATTGATAATAACATAAATAATACAATTTATTTATTTTTTAGGTTGTGCTTTAGGTGCAGGTTGTGGGGTTTATAAGTAAGTAGATTAATTATAATTGATTACTAATTAATTTAAATGTGTAGTCATTTTTAATTGATAATTATGTAAATTGTGTAATTGTGTTTTTTTTAATTATATGTTAGGTGTGTGTTTTGTTTTAGGGTTACATGTTTGGAAGTTAATTAATAAATAATTTATTATTACTTTATTATTTATTTTTTAGTTGATAATTATGTGAAGTTATTTTATAGGAGTGTGTTTTTTAGTTTGTACAGGAATGGAGGGGAAGGTATTTAAGTAATTGTAAATTAAAAAAAGGTTTTTCAAACATTACTTTTTTAATTATTTCATAAGTAAACTGTGTTATACTTTTTTTTATTTTTATTATTTTTTAATTTTTGGCGGTTATGTTTGTGGGAATATAGGGGGACATGTATGTACCAATTTTCCTGTCGCAAACGGCCCGATTAGCAGAATCGGACTGTGTGCAACAGGAAAATAAAATCTTTGGTATGTACAGAGCCTATTTTGCGATTTGGTAATCTATTTACCGAATCCCAAAACAGGGTTGGGAGTCGCAATTAGGAAGGGGCGTTCCCTTCCTAATTAATGTTGGAGTGTGATGTAGCATTGTTTTGTGACCGTAAATTCAGTCACAAAACAATCGCAGTTAGCACCAGTTTGAAACTGGTGCTAACCCATTCGCAAACGGGAAGGGGTCCCCCTTTGTTAATGGCAGCGAAAATATTTTTTCAGAGCACGCAGTGGCCCCACAGATCACTGCCTGCTCTGAAAAATTGAAAAGAAAGCTTTTCATTTTTGTTTTTGAAATGCATCTTGTTTTCCTTTACGAAAAACGGGCTGCATTAAAAAAAAAAAAAAAACTGCTTTGTTTAAAAGCAGTCACAAACATGGTGGTCTGTTGTCTCCAGCAGGCCACCATCCCTGTGAGGGCAGCCATTCCCAATGGGGTTGCAAATTGTGACCTACCTCATAAATATTTATGTGGTAGGTCATTTGCGACCCCATTGCGAATCGCAAACAGTGTAAAGTACACTGTTGTACATCTGGGTTTCCGAGTGGCAAAACCGGATCTTTGTACATGTGGCCCCAAGTGTGCTATTTTAATTATATTAATAATATTTGTGTTAATAGATAATAAATATTAAAATTAAGATTTGTAATAGTTATTTTTTTTATTTTTTGTTACAGGGCTGATTACAACTTTGATGGTCTTGGGAGTGCTGTACCACATTTGGTGGTCTGATTACCTTCCTACTTGGCAGTCTAACCATCTGATTAAGATCCGTGGGGTCAGACTACCACAAAGCCACCACCACTGCCGACATTTGAGCTACTGTGGCGGTAGGGACAGCAGTGGTCAATGGTGGCATTGGCACCACAATGTGTATTATGATCTTCCTTTCTGCTGACCTTTTCATAGAAGGGACACCGCAGTGAAAAGGTAGACAGAAAGTCAGATAAAGGGTCACAAAAATGGACCCCGGGGCGAATAAGCCCATGTGGATTGTGGTTAGGGCCCATGTTGTTCTCCTCTGTGCCTGCAATGTTGGTATGCACACTGTTTTCCATGCATGACATGGAGGTGCAGCAGTGTAGCTGGCTTTGGCTTCAGGCTCTCTCCTAGAGCTGAAACTTGCTGCCGCCCTGACTGCACAGTGACACAACGCAAGCCCTGCGGGAATGTCATAATGTGGTGGTTGGGATACCGCTGGCTTGCCAACATTCTCCCAACTGATGCTGCGGTGGACTGCCGGTCCAACCACCAAAGTCGTAATCGGGTCCTTAATGTTTAGAATTTGAATTTTACATTTTGGGGTATTTAATACAGTTGTTAAATATGTTGTTTGTTTGAAGTGAAGCATTCTCTTTGTACTTTGTACCAGTGAATGGGGTGGGAATAGTAAATTTAACTTCTTCCCATCCAATCCTTTCCCTACTGTTGCATACACTGGAGTAGGAATAGCAAATTTTACCCCTCCTGAGTCCTACACTTTCCCTACTGTTACACGTACTGGAGTGGGAATAGTTCATTTACATTTTCCTCAGTCCAATAGTTTCCCCACTGTTGCACACACTGGAGTGGGCATAGTAAATGTAACTCTCCTGAGTCTTATGCTTTTCCTACTGTTGCACACACTGGAATGGGAATATTCAATTTTACCCCTCCTGAATCCAACATTTTCCCTACTGTTGCACTTACTGGAGTAGAAATACAGTACTAAATTTAACTTCTCCTGAGTCCAATAGTTTCCCGACTGTTACACACACTGGAGCTGGAACAGTAAATTTAACACTCCTAAGTCAAACGCTTTCTCTACTGTGGCACACATTGGAGAGGGAATAGTAGAAAGTATCCCTACTGAGTCTAATGTTTTCCCACCTGTTGCACTTACTATATAAATTGTTAACGCCTCTCGAGTCCAAGAGTTTTCCTCGTGTTGCACACACTGGAATGGGAATAGTAAATTTGACCTATCCTAAGTCCTGTGCTTTTCTTTCTGTTGCACACACTGGAGTGTGAATAGTAAATGTTGCCTCACCTGAGTTCAACGCTTTTCCGACTGTTGCACTTACTGGAGTGGAATTAGTAAATTGTATTCCTCCTGTGTTCAGCATTTTCCCTAAAGTTGTACAGACTGGAGTGGGAGAAGTATATTTTATCCCCCCTGAGTCCAACGCTTCCTGTACTGTTGCACACACTGGAGTGGGAATAGTACATTTTACTCCTCTGTGTCCAGTGCTTAACCTACCGTTGCACAGATTACCATGGGATTATTAAAATTGTACCCTTCCTGATTCCAACGTTTTTCCTACTGTTGCACCATCTGGAGTGGGAATAGTAAGTTTGACCTCTTCTGAGTATAACACTTTCCCTACTGTTGCATACACCGGAGTGGGAATAGTAAATTTTATATTTCCGGTGTCCAATGATTTCTCTACTGCTGCACAGATTGGAGCAGGACTAGTAAATTTTGCCTCTCTTAAGTCCAATTCTTTCCCTACTTTTGTATAGATTGGAGTGGGAGTAACATATTTATTATTATTACAGTTTAATAATTTTGTTAATATATTTTGTTTAAATATGATACATTACTAATATGTGTTCTTGTTTTTAATTTTATATTATTTACATGTGTAAATGTATGTAGTTGTTAACATATTTTAATAGAAGTACATTTTCGTCTGTTGGTTACTTTTTATGTATAATTAAACTGAAATATTAAAAATTAATTTGCAGTTTGTTATATGTTTTATTTTTTATGTTTAAGTAGATATAAATATATCTATATATCTCTCTCTATAGATAGATAGATACATAGATATATGATATATTAATACAGTAAAGAAAATAGAAAATTATAGTATAAATTAAAATTAATATTTGTTATAATAGTTTTGCATTACATGTATATATAAACGTTAACTTCTTACATATATGTGTGTGTTTGTTTAAATAATTATCTATATATTTTGGATATTACTTGCATATATATATATATATTAACCTTACATGATGTTATTTAAGAGTTTCTGTTTTTAACTACATATACATACATAATAAACCGATACATAATATATCGATATTAGTGTTACATTATTGTTTTCTTCTATTTTTTGTACTTTACATTATATGTATAGAAAAACGATATTTTTGTGATCCTTATTTTTGATACAATATTTCTGTATCACAATATGTGTGGTTTCGATATTATGTCATATAACTCCCATTTTTGTCCTTTCCCACACAGAGATTTCACCAGCTTGTAGCTGTGGGGATTAATGAGATAGATCAGCGCATGGAATCAGACCTCAATCAATATAAACCACTCCATTAACACTGTCATTTTTATACTTGCTTTAATCAGAATCGTGATAAAAGCTTTCGCAACCTGGAGCAAACTTTGAACTCTGGGTTCCAAAAGCAGGATTGTAACCTTATCCCTTCTAACAGCATTAGATAAACAAAAAGTCACTGATGTGCAGACTGATTTACCCAAAGCACAGATCAACCTTCACCGAACCAACTTGCCCTGTCTGATGGGTAGGAACTCTGTAACTAGAGTATCTTCAATTATTTCAATTAAAGAGATAAGGCAGTTATGAATGCCAGGTTCAAAGAATCATTCCAGCATGTGTGTTCAGAAAGCTTTCTGTTTAAGTTACAATTGAGGAAGAGGTGTTCCCTGCTTGCATTTCTTATTCGAAACTGCATATAGATTTAGGCTGCATCTACCACAAACAGTTCGAGCATCATTCTTTTAGTTAAGTTAGCTGTTTAGTAAACAGTAGAGACAAGTTTAGACAAGTGCGATACATATTTTTCATTTTAAAATATTTTTGTACAGCAATCTAAGTACTTCTAATAGACTGAAAAGTAGTTGATCAAACAAATTACATATGTACAATGCAAATAAATATGAACTAGTTAAAAACCAGATTGTTTCTCAACCTATTTTGTTTAGAGCAGACACTATCCTTTCCTGAGAAAAGAATGAAGAAAGAAAAAACTAAAGGAAGAAAGGGAGGAAAAAAGAGAAAAAAAGTAAATAGAATAGGAGAAATGAAAGAACAAAAGAATGGAAAGTTAAGAGAAGAGCCACAGAAAGATATACATGAGAAAAAATATACACTTATTTGTAAAATATGTGGCTGGGAGTACTCCATCATTTCTTCATTGTGCAGAGGGGTCTGATCCATAATTCTGACTGAATGGCTCTGATGCCACATTACAATGGTTTCTATAATCACGTGTCGTGACTTTAACCACAGCCATATGTAGGCTTCACAGTCAAATGGTTGTGTGTGTACGGTCGAAAGCCTCTTGTGCAGTAAACTTAATCCATTGTGCTTTTAATTTCATTCTTTGTGATTGACACAGTATGGTTTCCTGTCTGTTAAACGTGTTTATTTCCCTAGTGGGTGCACTAAAAGATTTGGTGACATACGCTCCTCCATACTCAGCTCTTAGTGATTCAAGGCCACTCAAAGTACAACTCCTTTTAACACTGGTGTTTATCGTCTTTATTCAAGCTATGTGCAAAATTGTAATTTTTTGTGAAATTACCTAGAAGCTAAGCAAAATTAAAATAAATTTTATGGAATTCACTTGACGATGTGTCACATGAAAACTGTACACAAGGACATACCTCTTATACAAAAGTCACAAATCAGTGTCTTGTTGTCTAAAATATACAACATTTCATTGTTAGACCTGGCATCCTTGCCATGTTTCTCCTCTAACGTTTTTGTCTTTAACCCTTCTGTTTTGCTAACTTTGGGGCTGATTATGAGTTTGGTGGACAGAAAAATCCGTCTGCCAAACTCTTAACGGGGAGATCGATGCAGTGCAGGTGACCTCCCCGCTGGCCCCATTACGACTTTCCCACTGAGTTGACCGGCAGTTTCTGCCGGTCAGCCCAGTGGGAAAGCTGCAGCAGAATTGTCTCCGGTTCACAATAGAGCTGACGGCAATGCTGTTGCATGCAGGGGGCCAGCACGCTCGAAATGCACACTGTCTGCACAGCAGATTCTGCACATTTTGAGGGTGCTGGGCAGGGGGACCACTGCACTGCCATAGGGATGGGCAGTGCAGGCCCCCCGTGGCCCCCGTGGCCTTCTGCACTTGTTCTCCTACAGCTTTTTCAGACCCCCATAAAAAGGCTGGTGGAGAACAAGGTTGTAATCGGCAGGGCAGGGCAGGGCTGAGTTCAGCCCCGCCCTGGTTGATTACAACCAGGACCGCTGTCAGTCTATTGGGATCACTGATCCTAGTCGGGATGACGGTAGGTTGACGGTAGGTTGGTGGGTTTGCCTGCCAACCTTGTAATGTGGTGGTCGGATTGCCACAGCCACAGTGATCCGATCACCACCACGAGGCTGACGGTCTTTGGACTGCCAGCCTCATTATAAGGCCCTTTGTTTTTTCAGGCATTAGTACTCTGCACACTTTGCCCCTGCTAACCAGTGCTAATTTATTTTTAATTAGTACATTTAATTTACCTGTAAGTCCCTAGTAAAGTGGTACTGTCTGTACCTCTGGCCTGTAAATTAAATACTAAAAGTGGGCCTGCAGCACTGATTGTGCCACTCACTGAATAGCCTTCAAACATGTCTCAGGCTTACCATTGCAGCCTTTGTGTGCAGTTTTAGATTGCCATTTCTACATGGCAAAATAAACCTTTTGCCAGGCCAAAACCTTCCTTTCTAATACATATAAGTCACCCTCAGGGAAGACCCTGAACAGCCCATAAAGCAGGGTGCAGTGTATTTAAAAAGTATGACATGTACTGGTAAATTCATTTTTCAATACTGCAGGCCTACCTGTTCAATAGGATAACATTGGAGTTAACTTATTACATTTAATAAGCTGTAACTTCCAAATGGGAACAGGTAGACCCCTTGAGTTGTGTCTAAATAATTGTAATAAACAGTCCACTTCAATGGTAAAGTCAAATTTTTAATGGCAATTCATTTAGAAACTTGGCATTTTCTTGTCCTTACCATTTCCTGCAGCTTTTTCCTAGGTCACATGACTAGGCGTATCTGGCCTGTGTATTTTTCACAGACAGTGAGGCAAAGGGAGGATATGTGTTGGTGGGATAGGCACGGGATAACAAGAGTGAAGAGCTGTCAACTACCACACTTGCACATCACAAAGGCACTGCCTGAGCACTCTCACAAAGGGATTGCCACTAGTCTATTGTGATCCTAGTCAAGCTAGGCTAGGACATGGAGGGAGAAAATTCCCAACACTACTGGGGTGAAACCTCTAGAAGTTTCCTCCACTTCAAAGTGTATAAATATTGGTATTCTTTATTGTTCTGGACCTGTGCACCCTACCAGAATGAACTGCTGTGCTGCTAAATGAACTGCCACTCTGCTCGACTGCTGCTCTGAAGGGCAACTACCTTGCTGTGCTGACCTGTAACCTACTACCCTCTTGCCTAGATGAGAAGGACTGGACCTGCATCTGTTGAACCCAGGACTCCAGCGTGACTCCAAGGGCTAGTTACCTGGCCTCATGATTAGAGCCTCAGGGACAGGAACAACCTTGAACACAGCACCTGGACTGTGCCATCTGGGAGTCCTACCCTGCCAAGTGGTGACCTGGACTCTTGGAAGTGAGCCTGAAGGTGCTCTGCCAGCCCATCTGAGGTATCAGCAGAACTGACACATCCCTGTGCTGTGTCGAATTCCCAGACACTAGGAAACTTCATCACTACCCGCAGTTGCCCAGAAACTGCCATTTGGCAATGCATCTTCATTACAGGCCTTCACATCTCAAGCCCTCATCAAGAGCATCCTGAACAATGATGCAGGACCTCATGCTTCACAACTCCTAGGAATTGCTGCTGCATGACGTGTCATTGATGCAGGACTCCATAATGTTCCACAGCCAGGATTTAAGATGCTTTTTTATTGGGCCTAATTGGCTCCCTGTAGCTGTCCTGTGCTCAATCATGGTCAGCATAAACTTGTGATTTTGTCCCAATCTAGTGCAACCAGATGTCAAATAGTTGGCGCTTTGTGCTTTTTGGTGGTATTTTCCTTTAAATCTTTAAAATTGAATATCATCAGTTCCACGTATTGGATTTTTGTCATTTTTTTCCTGATAGGTTTATGAAAATGTTGTCTATAGTTTTAAATTGGTGTGGGATTTTCCTTGTGTTTTTTTTGTTTTATCACTGTTTGAAGTACCTCATAAATATTTTACACATTGCCTCTGATTTAAGCCTGATTGCTCTGTGCCAAGCTACCAGAGGGTTGAGCACAGGTTAATTTGGGGTATGCTTCTTCTTTACCTTGACAGTGAATGTGGTCCCAGCTTCAGTAGGGTTTCACCACCCAACAAGTAGCCCAATTTGTTACATTGGTGGCAGCGGTGGGATTCAAAGCAACTGCTCTGAAGAGGCTGTAACTTAAATCCAATTTCTTACCTTCATAATCTCAACATCACACACTATTTCATGAAATTCATAACTATAACAAATGAATTGGTCATAAAAAATGCCCTATCATAGCCAATGTACATTTCTGTTCTGTGTGGCATCTATGTTTGTCAGTGGGTAGCTTGACCCCATGAATGTGTGTAGTCTCAGATCTGTGATTTATCATTGAAACAGCTGTAGTTCTTCAAGGTTTCAGCCCCATTTCTTCCTTTGAAATGCCTTGCACTGTTCCTCCTACTACCACAGTACTGCACATGCCATTGTAGCCAGGTTGATGTGTGTTTGTGATAGATCAAGAAGTTGTCAATAGTGTAGTGCAGAAACTTTTTTTTGTTCACCTCATTGCATCAAACCTGTTCTTACAGGTCTCAACTTGGGTTAATAATAGCAAAGACTGTGGCCAAAGACATGCCCACTGTTGTACCCCGAATAAGTGGAATGTGATGCTTGCTCCTCTCTTATAATGTACGCTTCAGCTTTGTCAAGGACAGGTGAAGCCCAGCAAATGCTCTTGATTTGCTGAAACACTGCTGAAGGAAGTGTCTTGCTGAAGGACCATACTTAATCCCTGAATACAAGTAGTGTGGAGCACAGTTCTCAAATGTAATTTAGCTCCACACTATTATCAGTAGCCTGGTGTTTAGAGCAGAACTGATCGACTGACTGGAGAATCTGGCTGACAATATCAGTTTGGGAAAGGGCTACACTGCAGCCTATACACACTTACTGGCTACTCCTGCTCCTTAGCCAAGGCATGGAGAGAGCATATAATGTATACTGTAGTTTCAAGAGCAATAGATTTCACGCCATACAGACTTGGTGCATGTAATACTCCCCCCTACAAGGTAACACTCCCCACTGCCCTCAACACCCCTCTCACTCCTTTGCCGACCCTCCAAAGTCCTACACACATTTATAATCTTATGTAGGGTAATTAGCAGTGCATGGTGAGGGTGTAAATTATAGTTTCCTTAGGGCACGCGTTATAGTTACTTGAGATAACTCTAACAGGTGAATTTCTATGGTTTGGCATGTTTGAAATGTGAGCCTAACTATAACAACATCCGTGTAACCTTTGGCTTTTTAAATTAATGTAAATTGTTTGTTTAAAATTCTATTTCCTAACTTTAATGTCCCTGAAACCTTTGTTTTTTTAGTGAATGTCTATGTTTTTTTAACGTTTAGTAATTTTCATTTCTATACGTTAATACAACACCCACCATGCATGGACTTTGGTTGTGCTTGGTTGCAGGGCCTGGCCTGGGGCCAGGCCTTGAGTGCAGACCCCTATAAGAACCCACTCTTGCGCTGTGCACGGCATTTGGTGGTGTTTCACAGGGATTGGCTGCAAGGCCAGGCCTGCAGCCAGACCCTGCAGCTAACCCTCCTAACACCCAACCCCATGCTGCACACTGTCCTTTGGCCATGCACAGCAGGAGTGGGCCACAGCCTGTCTCTCTGGGTATGAGAATAGGTCTGAGAGGGTGTATTGGGGTGAGAGTGACTGTGAGAGTGTCTAGGTGAGAGAGTGAGTGCATCAGTTCCTTAGTGGTGTGTCAGTGTCTATGTGGGTCTGTGAGTGGGTGCGTGTGAATATGAATGGGCCTATGAGTGGGTGCACAGGGGTCTGAGTGGGTCTGTGAGTGTGTTTGTGAGTGTCTGAGTGTGTCTGTGAGTGGGTGCGTAAGGGTCTGAGTGGATGAAGAGAAATTAAGAGCGAGAGGGAAAGTGAGTGAGAGGGAGAAAGATAGAGAGTTTTTTTTGTCTTTGATGAGAAAGACATACTTAGAATATTTTAGAACAAATTGAAAACAAAACTGTATTTGTCAATTAAAAAGAGTGAGATCACCTTTCAGTATGAACCTTAAACTTTTGAAGTTTAAAAGACATTAAAGAAGGAAAATGACCATAGACACACCTGGAGTAGAACCCTCAACTTTCAGTGCGAGCAGCTGTGATCTTAACCTTTAGGTCATAGGTGACTCCTTGCTGTGATGCACTCTCTCTCTTCCATCCCATTGTGGGATGGAAGAGAGAGAGCGACAGGGTGACAAGACTGTGGTGGGAGCCTCAAGGCCCCTGCAGTCCTATCTGGCTCCCCATGTTCTACAGGAGTCGGCATTGCTCCCACAAGCAGGGAGCTGCTTAAAATTGTAGCTCCCAGCCTGTGGGAGCAATGTTTTCACTAGTTTCCCTGCAGGCATATTTGCGTGCAGGGAAGCAGATGAGAACTCCACTTTCTGCCAGAGGGAGCTGCTTGACAGCTCCCTCTGTCAGAAACTGCACTTTGTTTACTTTTCCTTGGTGGGAGTTGTCAGCTCCTACCAAGCAAAAGCAAACAGCTATGTCCCGTGAGTGTGCACCCCTGGACATAGCAGGATCCGGCCCTGGTGGGTGATGGTCCTAAGGGCCATTATTGGCTTCACAAGGAGGGCTGTGCGTCCCCCCTCCAATGAGCATTACCCCAGGGAGGTAGTGGTCCCGAGGGCTTGAGAGTCCACAATGCAAATCCTGTACTCTTTTATCATAGCTCCAGGGAGGTGGTGGGCCCCGGGCTGTAGGGGGCCTGCAGCATCCACATCTTATTAGATTAAAGCCCCAGGGTAATGGTGGTATTCAGGGCTGCAAGGGGGCTGAGGGGGGCCCCTCCTCATATTTGTTTAATGCCCTGGGGAGGTGGTGGTCCCTAGGGCTGTGGGGGGGGGCAGGTGGCCTCCTTGCATTCATTTTGATAAAGTCGCTAAGGAGGTGGTGGTCCCTGGGGATGCGGAGGCCCCGGGTGGACCCCCCAGCAAAAGTTCAATGCCCACGGGACCTGGCCCACCTAGGAGCTGTTTACAAATCAAGAACGTGAGCCCTCACTTTTATTTTCCGTTTTCAGCAGATTTGCACTGAGGACCCCCGTACCAGACCTTAGCGGTCAGGGAGTCCCTACTCTGACCCCTTTTCTCATTTTTTTACTTAATTTCCTGGCTTCCATGTTGAAGTGTTGGCAGCCAATCAGATCTCAGCACGAGATCAGGAGGGTTCGCAGATCCTTCTAATTCCTATATTTACAAATTTGGATTTTCTATAATAATATCTCAAAAACTACTGAACAGATTTACACGAAATAACAAAAAGGGCACTTTCTGGACCAAGAGCTACCTTTCTGCCAAATGTGGTGTAGTTCCAACCAGTGGTTTGGTTGTTATTGTTGTTCAAAATCTCAATGAAAAATAGAATGAGGAAAAAGTATTTTGGGACCCCCACCCTGTTTTCTCTGCCTCTGCTTGACAGATCACCCTGAAACTTTCCAGACAGACACTGAAGTGAGTGTCATATTTTCTTGGAAAATTCTGTGAAGATTAATTACAGTATGAAGTCCACTTTTGATTTGGAGGAAGGTTATATGGTGAAACGATTCAAAGCAACGGCTTACCCGCAAAATGTAATCAAAGGCACAGGAACAGGGTTCGAACATCAAGTTGGTTCAAGAAACAACATGGATTCTATAGATGCGGCAAGTGTCAAGCTTGTACATGTAGTACAAATAGAAAGGCATACTCCTTACCTCATTGCAAAACAGCGAAGATCGGAAAATGTATTAATTGTTCCAGTGATTACATTGTGTATGTTTTGGTTTGCCCATGTGGTTAGAGATATGTGGGAAGTGCAATTTTTCAGTCAAGAAGAGGATTTTAGTACACTACAGGGTGATCACACATAATTACTTTAATTACCTGGTTGCTAGACATTGACAGGGTGCCACTGAAGATGAGAAGAGGGGACAGATAACGGACCCTGAGCGAGATGGAATCGTATTCCATAATCAAACTTGGAAACAAACACCCTGGGGCCTCAACTCGGACGAGGAACTGCATCTTCATTTTGGATAGATTACATGGATTAATACATTTATAGAAATGTAGACGTGGACTCAGGGTAGGTCTATGTGGCCAGTGTATTGGTAGCAGCTTGTTACTGTAAGTGGGACATACACAGATTTTTGTGTGATTGATTTGACTTCATATTTTTCAATAAGTAGTCATTCTTTTGTTTATGGAAATGAATTGAATACTTGGCCCTGGTGCCATTCCCTCTCGCATTTTTGTAACTAGGAAATGTTCTTTTTGATATGCATGACAGGAAATTTTTTAAGAATGAGATTTATCACCATTGCATCGTGATTGGGTATTTTGAATGAGATAATGGGAACTTGTCTTGGAAAAAAAGTATGCGTGGGGTTTTCTTGGCTCCAGAGTGACACATGTATTTGTTTCATAAATAGGTTTTGGGACTGCTGGTTAATTATGAATTATTGAGTCACTTGACTGACAATAAGTGATTAGATGAAATAGTTATATTAATGACTAATAATTGATTCGTTTTTTGAGCACAATGTTATTTTTCTTAAAAGATTTTTTTCTTGTATTGAAACAATGTAAAAGCTGGACCCTTGATATTAATTACAAAACCAACATGATTTGATTTGAATTCCAAAAGATAAGATTAGGCAACTGAATAAAGAAGGTTATTTTTTTTTTCATTAGTGAGAGTTACACCACTGGTTATTGTGGATGAAGTAAATATGAATGGATTTGAATCCATGAAAAGCGGGATAGGAATTCTCAATTGTATAAATGATGTTAATTTCATTTTTGTTAAATACATTTTACTGGAATAGAAATTTCTGCTTGCTCAAAGACCTTAAATGTTTATTTTGAATTATTGATAAATAGGTTTGTGAGATATGATGTTTAGATTGCCGGCAGCAGAGATTTGTGAAAGCATTTTTACTGTGTTTTTCACATGTGGGGTGTTTCTTAAAAGGGATGGAGCATATGGTGCACTGTTTGTGGCTCTGAGGAAGAACGTGAGGTCGATACGCATGAGCTTCAATGAATGACGGTGAAAGCAATATCCTGGAGCGCAGGGGTTTTCCTTTGACAACGTGAACTTTTGCTGTTGGAAGGTTGCATTTGTATAATTAGCAGATCTTGTCCCTGGACATTTAGGTGATTTAGGGCCTTGGCATACTCAGCAGCAATTAAAAAGGAGAACCATGGGCTCTGCTTTCAGAACAGGAGATGACAACAAATAACCCACACATCACCACAGAAGAGGCTGTACTCTAATAAATCAACAATGCATTCACCTCCATCAATGATTTCAGTTAATTTATCAACATGCCATTATAGAGAAAACACACTATCCATCAGCCTGGGAAACAATGGAAACCCTGTTGCTTACTACTAACATTAAAGTGTTGGAGTCAAACGAGCAGAGCTTGTTGGTGATTGGATGCCTTTGCATACTCAGCAGCAATAAAAAAGGGAGGACCATGGGTTCTGCTCTGCAGTGCATGGTGAGGGTGTAAATTATAGTTTCCTTAGGGCACGCGTTATAGTTACTTGAGATAACTCTAACAGGTGAATTTCTATGGTTTGGCATGTTTGAAATGTGAGCCTAACTATAACAACATCCGTGTAACCTTTGGCTTTTTAAATTAATGTAAATTGTTTGTTTAAAATTCTATTTCCTAACTTTAATGTCCCTGAAACCTTTGTTTTTTTAGTGAATGTCTATGTTTTTTTAACGTTTAGTAATTTTCATTTCTATACGTTAATACAACACCCACCATGCATGGACTTTGGTTGTGCTTGGTTGCAGGGCCTGGCCTGGGGCCAGGCCTTGAGTGCAGCCCCCTATAAGAACCCACTATTGCGCTGTGCACGGCATTTGGTGGTGTTTCACAGGGGTTGGCTGCAAGGCCAGGCCTGCAGCCAGACCCTGCAGCTAACCCTCCTAACACCCAACCCCATGCTGCACACTGTCCTTTGGCCATGCACAGCAGGAGTGGGCCACAGCCTGTCTCTCTGGGTATGAGAATAGGTCTGAGAGGGTGTATTGGGGTGAGAGTGACTGTGAGAGTGTCTAGGTGAGAGAGTGGGTGCATCAGTTCCTTAGTGGTGTGTCAGTGTCTATGTGGGTCTGTGAGTGGGTGCGTGTGAATATGAATGGGCCTATGAGTGGGTGCACAGGGGTCTGAGTGGGTCTGTGAGTGTGTTTGTGAGTGTCTGAGTGTGTCTGTGAGTGGGTGCGTAAGGGTCTGAGTGGATGAAGAGAAATTAAGAGCGAGAGGGAAAGTGAGTGAGAGGGAGAAAGATAGAGAGTTTTTTTTGTCTTTGATGAGAAAGACATACTTAGAATATTTTAGAACAAATTGAAAACAAAACTGTATTTGTCAATTAAAAAGAGTGAGATCACCTTTCAGTATGAACCTTAAACTTTTGAAGTTTAAAAGACATTAAAGAAGGAAAATGACCATAGACACACCTGGAGTAGAACCCTCAACTTTCAGTGCGAGCAGCTGTGATCTTAACCTTTAGGTCATAGGTGACTCCTTGCTGTGATGCACTCTCTCTCTTCCATCCCATTGTGGGATGGAAGAGAGAGAGCGACAGGGTGACAAGACTGTGGTGGGAGCCTCAAGGCCCCTGCAGTCCTATCTGGCTCCCCATGTTCTACAGGAGTCGGCATTGCTCCCACAAGCAGGGAGCTGCTTAAAATTGTAGCTCCCAGCCTGTGGGAGCAATGTTTTCACTAGTTTCCCTGCAGGCATATTTGCGTGCAGGGAAGCAGATGAGAACTCCACTTTCTGCCAGAGGGAGCTGCTTGACAGCTCCCTCTGTCAGAAACTGCACTTTGTTTGCTTTTCCTTGGTGGGAGTTGTCAGCTCCTACCAAGCAAAAGCAAACAGCTATGTCCCGTGAGTGTGCACCCCTGGACATAGCAGGATCCGGCCCTGGTGGGTGATGGTCCTAAGGGCCATTATTGGCTTCACAAGGAGGGCTGTGCGTCCCCCCTCCAATGAGCATTACCCCAGGGAGGTAGTGGTCCCGAGGGTTTGAGGGTCCACAATGCAAATCCTGTACTCTTTTATCATAGCTCCAGGGAGGTGGTGGGCCCCGGGCTGTAGGGGGCCTGCAGCATCCACATCTTATTAGATTAAAGCCCCAGGGTAATGGTGGTATTCAGGGCTGCAAGGGGGCTGAGGGGGGCCCCTCCTCATATTTGTTTAATGCCCTGGGGAGGTGGTGGTCCCTATGGCTGTGGGGGGGGGCAGGTGGCCTCCTTGCATTCATTTTGATAAAGTCGCTAAGGAGGTGGTGGTCCCTGGGGATGCGGAGGCCCCGGGTGGACCCCCCAGCAAAAGTTCAATGCCCACGGGACCTGGCCCACCTAGGAGCTGTTTACAAATCAAGAACGTGAGCCCTCACTTTTATTTTCCGTTTTCAGCAGATTTGCACTGAGGACCCCCGTACCAGACCTTAGCGGTCAGGGAGTCCCTACTCTGACCCCTTTTCTCATTTTTTTACATAATTTCCTGGCTTCCATGTTGAAGTGTTGGCAGCCAATCAGATCTCAGCACGAGATCAGGAGGGTTCGCAGATCCTTCTAATTCCTATATTTACAAATTTGGATTTTCTATAATAATATCTCAAAAACTACTGAACAGATTTACACGAAATAACAAAAAGGGCACTTTCTGGACCAAGAGCTACCTTTCTGCCAAATGTGGTGTAGTTCCAACCAGTGGTTTGGTTGTTATTGTTGTTCAAAATCTCAATGAAAAATAGAATGAGGAAAAAGTATTTTGGGACCCCCACCCTGTTTTCTCTGCCTCTGCTTGACAGATCACCCTGAAACTTTCCAGACAGACACTGAAGTGAGTGTCATATTTTCTTGGAAAATTCTGTGAAGATTAATTACAGTATGAAGTCCACTTTTGATTTGGAGGAAGGTTATATGGTGAAACGATTCAAAGCAACGGCTTACCCGCAAAATGTAATCAAAGGCACAGGAACAGGGTTCGAACATCAAGTTGGTTCAAGAAACAACATGGATTCTATAGATGCGGCAAGTGTCAAGCTTGTACATGTAGTACAAATAGAAAGGCATACTCCTTACCTCATTGCAAAACAGCGAAGATCGGAAAATGTATTAATTGTTCCAGTGATTACATTGTGTATGTTTTGGTTTGCCCATGTGGTTAGAGATATGTGGGAAGTGCAATTTTTCAATCAAGAAGAGGATTTTAGTACACTACAGGGTGATCACACATAATTACTTTAATTACCTGGTTGCTAGACATTGACAGGGTGCCACTGAAGATGAGAAGAGGGGACAGATAACGGACCCTGAGCGAGATGGAATCGTATTCCATAATCAAACTTGGAAACAAACACCCTGGGGCCTCAACTCGGACGAGGAACTGCATCTTCATTTTGGATAGATTACATGGATTAATACATTTATAGAAATGTAGACGTGGACTCAGGGTAGGTCTATGTGGCCAGTGTATTGGTAGCAGCTTGTTACTGTAAGTGGGACATACACAGATTTTTGTGTGATTGATTTGACTTCATATTTTTCAATAAGTAGTCATTCTTTTGTTTATGGAAATGAATTGAATACTTGGCCCTGGTGCCATTCCCTCTCGCATTTTTGTAACTAGGAAATGTTCTTTTTGATATGCATGACAGGAAATTTTTTAAGAATGAGATTTATCACCATTGCATCACGATTGGGTATTTTGAATGAGATAATGGGAACTTGTCTTGGAAAAAAAGTATGCGTGGGGTTTTCTTGGCTCCAGAGTGACACATGTATTTGTTTCATAAATAGGTTTTGGGACTGCTGGTTAATTATGAATTATTGAGTCACTTGACTGACAATAAGTGATTAGATGAAATAGTTATATTAATGACTAATAATTGATTCGTTTTTTGAGCACAATGTTATTTTTCTTAAAAGATTTTTTTCTTGTATTGAAACAATGTAAAAGCTGGACCCTTGATATTAATTACAAAACCAACATGATTTGATTTGAATTCCAAAAGATAAGATTAGGCAACTGAATAAAGAAGGTTATTTTTTTTTTCATTAGTGAGAGTTACACCACTGGTTATTGTGGATGAAGTAAATATGAATGGATTTGAATCCATGAAAAGCGGGATAGGAATTCTCAATTGTATAAATGATGTTAATTTCATTTTTGTTAAATACATTTTACTGGAATAGAAATTTCTGCTTGCTCAAAGACCTTAAATGTTTATTTTGAATTATTGATAAATAGGTTTGTGAGATATGATGTTTAGATTGCCGGCAGCAGAGATTTGTGAAAGCATTTTTACTGTGTTTTTCACATGTGGGGTGTTTCTTAAAAGGGATGGTGCATATGGTGCACTGTTTGTGGCTCTGAGGAAGAACGTGAGGTCGATACGCATGAGCTTCAATGAATGACGGTGAAAGCAATATCCTGGAGCGCAGGGGTTTTCCTTTGACAACGTGAACTTTTGCTGTTGGAAGGTTGCATTTGTATAATTAGCAGATCTTGTCCCTGGACATTTAGGTGATTTAGGGCCTTGGCATACTCAGCAGCAATTAAAAAGGAGAACCATGGGCTCTGCTTTCAGAACAGGAGATGACAACAAATAACCCACACATCACCACAGAAGAGGCTGTACTCTAATAAATCAACAACGCATTCACCTCCATCAATGATTTCAGTTAATTTATCAACATGCCATTATAGAGAAAACACACTATCCATCAGCCTGGGAAACAATGGAAACCCTGTTGCTTACTACTAACATTAAAGTGTTGGAGTCAAACGAGCAGAGCTTGTTGGTGATTGGATGCCTTTGCATACTCAGCAGCAATAAAAAAGGGAGGACCATGGGTTCTGCTCTGTGACGAGGAGATGACAAGAAAGAACTGCCCTGTCTTGGATTTTCACTACAGAAGAGATTGTGCTCCAATAAATCTTTGATGCATTCACCGCCATCAAGGATTTCAGATAGTTTTGCAACAAGCAATTTTAGACAAAACACGCTGTCTGCTTTTCAAAGAGGAGGGGCCAAGTGGACCCCTCCCTGAGCCTAATCAGGCCCTGGACACCCAATCTCCTAGAGCCCTATCTATATTAAAGGAGATGGGGCCTTTGTGGCTCCCATCTCCAAGGTCGGTCAACTGGTGCCCACTTAGGGCACCCGCATACACATGTTGTGGGTTGTGGAGGGGAGTCCCAGGGTCCCAGTAGCACAAGCTGGCTCCCCACAAGCTGCATGAGCCGGCACTTCTCCCTCACAAACTACGAAGCTATTTATTCTGCTCCTTGCAAGTTCATAAGACTGCTCCCAGCTAGCAAAAGCATTTGAAAAGGTCCCGACCCCGGGAGCAGACTTTTAGCAGGAGTTTCACACAAACACAAGTTTCCTTGCCCGGGCAAATGCGGAAAGGAAATGTCCTGTGCCCCATGGGGTGAAATCCCCAAGACACAGCAACAGTCCGACCCCAGAGTATGGGGTTCCCGAGTCCGATATAGGCTCAGGAAGGAGGGCCACACGGCCCCCTCATTTTTCAAAAAGGGACAGCCTTGGGGTATGTGGTGTCCAGGCCCTTTAAATGCTCTGGGAGGTTTGGGCACAAGTACCTTTCCCTATATTAAGTAAATTGGGCCCAGGGGATGGGGTACCCGCAGCGGAATATGGAGTGGGGATGTGGGCTGCTTGGCCCATTTACATATTAATAAATCAGACCCCAGGGGATCGATTGCCCGCGGCCCTACATAGCCAAGGAAAGGTGGCTGCATGCCCCTCACCATTTTAATAAGTCAGGCCCTAGGGGATGGGATCCCTGGGGCAAAACACTGCTTGGGGGAGGTCCATAACCCCTCCCCTTAATTAAACAATGTGGGCCAGGGCCTCCATTTTGTTTTTTTTGCAGTGATCCTGTGGGAGTCTCTTTAACATTTTTTGCCTGAGGGGCCTCTGTGCCTCCCCCTGGGGCCTAGGGAGGCAGGGCATCCCTACCCTGGCCTCTTATATATATTTTTTTAATTCAGAAAAGGAGACTAAAGGCCTGATTATGAGTATGGCAGTCCTAAGACCGACACACCCATGGTGGTGGTCCGACTACTGCAACTTTGGTGGTCCAGCTGTTAGACCGCCACAAGACCACCACCATTACGTTGGTAGCTTTTAAAGCCGTGTTATAGCATGGTGGTGCAGTGCTGACTACAACTTGAATTTCGACCACCCTTTTCATGGCAGGGACGCTGGCCTGAAAATGGCAGCAAAAAGGCAGAAACACAGCCACAGGAGGGCCCCTGCACTGCTCATGCCCATGTCATGAGCAGTGCAGTGTCCCCCATGTCAGCATAGTCAGAATGAACATTGTCTGTAATGGCAGACAATGTGCATTGCAGCTGGCATTGGCCTCAGCTCTCTTTTAGAACCAAAGCCAATGCCACTGCACTGATTGCCCCACCGGCCCCGCAGGAACATCATATTACGGTAGTCTGGAGGCCACCGGATTGGTGGCATCTTCCAGACTGCTGTATTGGCGGTCTGACGGTTGGACCAACAAACCCGCAATCAGGCCCTAATTTCCCAAGTTCTGTATTGGCTACCAGCAACATTTTTCTCATGTTGCTGGTAGCCAATCAGAACACTCCATACTGCCAGAGTTTGACTCCTGTGTGAGCAAGATGGCCCAAGGGAAAAAACACTCCCTAGGCTCTATTTTTTCAAATTGGGTTTGAATTTCTCTCACGAGATTACCTCGAACTCTACCGTTAAGATATACAAATGTTTTTTAACCTTCATTTTTAAAAACTACTGAACATATTTACACAACAATTCACAAAAAGTATAATCTTTGGACCAAAATCTAGCTTCCTGACAAATTTGGTGAAATAGTAACAAATAAAGTATTAACATAGTCTTGACAATTTTAGCCTTCAGCCATTGCTGTTGACTTTTCACTGTGGCTAGCAACTTTCTCATTGGGGAGTGGGTTCTACTTCTTTTCAGGAGCTGATGTTCATTCAGGCACCTAGGGGGTCATTCTGAGCTTGGCGGGCGGCTCCTGCCGCCCGCCAAGCGGGAACCGTCAGAATACCGCTGCGCGATCAAAAGACCGCTGCGGTTATTCTGAGTTTCCCACTGGGCTGGCGGGCGACCACCAGAAGGCCGCCCACCAGCCCAGCGGGAAACCCCCTTCCATGAGGATGCCGGCTCCGAATGGAAGGGGTGCTCCGAATGGAAGGGGTGCGACGGGTGCAGTTGCACCCGTTGCGATTTTCAGTGTCTGCTTGGCAGACACTGAAAATCTTGGTGGGGCCCTGTTAGGGGGCCCCTGCAGTGCCCATGCCATTGGCATGGGCACTGCAGGGGCCCCCAGGGGCCCCACGACACCCGTTACCGCCAGCCAGGTTCTGGCGATCAAAACCGCCAGAACCAGGCTGGCGGTAAGGGGGTCGGAAAGCGCCGCCATGGAGGATTCCCTTGGGCAGCGGGAAACCGGCGGGACACCGCCGGTTTCCCGTTTCTGACCGCGGCTGTACCGCCGCGGTCAGAATGCCCATGGGAGCACTGCCAGCCTGTTGGCGGTGCTCCCGCGGTCGTTGGCCCTGGCGGTCCATGACCGCCAGGGTCAGAATGACCCCCCTAGTCTTGGTATTGGGACTTTTTAGAATATTTTTAAGAGGAGCAGTGTCAGGTGGATTTTGGGTAAGAGGACAATGGTAATGGTTGGGATTTGGAATACGGTTTTTCAGAAAATTTAGGGTTTTGGGGTTGGTTGAAACTGGTGGTTCTGGAGAGGAAATGTAATGGAAATGGTGGGGTTTTGGGTTATGGATAGGTTTTTCTGAAGATGTACAGATTTTGTGATGGTTCAGAGAGAGGGTGTCAGGAATGATGGGTTTTAAAGTATTGGTGGGTTTTTGTTAGACCTGTCTTCTTTAGGGTGGGTCTTCCCCAAACTTTTTGCTTGCTTACTGATCTTTTCATTGGCTTTAGTGACCAGTGCTAAAGTACATGTGCTTTTCCCCTAAACATGATAACACTGGTATGTCCTCAAAATCCATAGTAAATACAGCTTAACAAGCAGTGTTTATTTTGTTGCAAACATATGAAATAAACACGACTTGTTAAGCTACATTTACCGTGAATTTTCCTTGCACCGGAGTTCTTGCCTCCTGAGATTGTGGGAAAATGTTTGTGCTATGTTGTGGGTCCCTCATTCATCCACAAACCTTTACCACCTGCATATGTATACAGATATATATATATAAGAGAAAACAAACTGGTCCTGCTTCTGGCTCGCTCTTTCATGTTGGTGCAGGTGTGAGGAATGGACCATTTCCTCTCATGAATCCAAAAACAAACAGTTGCAAGCAACTTCACCACCGCACTCCAGGAGGAAATTATTCCTTTTTATTGCAGTCAGGATTAAATCACCATCCTTCACCACTGACGCGTTTTGACCTACTGGTCTTGATCACAGTAACTTAGTCCTATCTCCATGTCCCCTATTTATAGTGTCTCTCCTATGACCCCTATTGGTGCATTGTGGGACATGTAGTCTATTAAAAATAAATTAAATGTTGTGCATTATAAACCAAGCTCCCCACCACCACAGAACGTGCCTTACGCTACACAAATTGTCTAAATGAATATGTGCAAAGAATATCACTATTCACAACAAAAATTATGTCCATTTCTATTTTTTGTTGGTACTATTAACCTTGCTTAATACAATTACCTCTGTGGTTGCTCTATGTACCTGATAATAGATTGGTGCACTTATCTATTATTGTTTTCATACTTTCTCATATACCTCCTAAGTTTACCTCATTTTCTCCTTGATATTTATCTATAAATATCCTCTATCCACACATCCACAGGTAATCTTATCTAATAACTGTTAGCAAGAGCGTTATATATCCTCAACCTACAGATGATAATGTAATTCTTCATCTCCATTCAGACCCCTCGGGCTTTTGGTTTTGAGCTGTATTATGAACCGTGACTCCAAACGTCTCAGTTGTAACTCTCTATCTCCTCCCCTTTCATTGCTCTCTACACTCGCAATACCAAAAAATCTCATGTCTGTCCATTTAGCTCCATCATGAGTCATAAGGTGTTTTGCAATAGCAGAGGTTGTATCCTTATTTTGCACGGCTCTAATGTGTTCCAAAATGCGTTTTTTCAAAGGACAAATTGTACTGCCCACATAACGCAGATATATATATATTTTTTTAATTATATATATATATGTAAGATTGCATGACCATGGTGTCCAGTTTTCCTTTTCTGGATTGAGAAATTGCTTTAAATTTTTATATATATATATATATTACCTACTGGCGGTCCCCAGTAGGTAATTATATTTAGGACCTAGTTCCAACAGAAAACTTGTTTTTTGACTTGACTACATCTTTGGCACTGTTTGACAAATCTTCACAACATTTTCCAAACAAAAGTGCTCTGTAGGGTCATGTTGTGCATGGAAAGTCTCAGGGTAATCCCTCAAGTGGGAGCCAAGAAAATGGGGGATTAGAAAAATGTGTTTCCTATGCTAATTCATATAGACTCTTTATCGCTGGATGGAATTGCAACAAATTTGGCAGAAATGTAGGTTTTTGTCTGTAGATGAACTTTTTAAAAAAAATTGTGCAAATTTGTTCAGTATTTAAGGAGAAATAAAGATAATCCAAACTTGTATAAATAGACGGTCGCAACAAATTTGCAAATACCGCGGACCTCATGTTGATATCTGATTGGCTGCTAACACTTCAACAAGGAAGTGTTGGCAGATATTTTGAGACAGCTTTAGCCAGTTCTTTAAAAAAAATAAAAAAATAAAAATGAAAAGGAAGCCTCACAGCCTAGCGTTGGTCCAGTGGTCCCTTAAGGACACCCCTCCCATCTGGCCTAAAAAGCATTCTTTTAATTCATAGCAAAATCGCTAATATTCACAATGTCCACTGCAAATTAAAAAAAGCAAGCACAGTATACAGTGCTTACATTTATTTTGCCGTCCGGTGGCACACCCGGGGGCATAATATTTTAAGGAGGGGGTGCACTTGCCCCCCTCCTAGGGCTTATATAAAACCCAGGGACTACCATCTCTCGGTTGCTAAGTAGATATAGTATGCAGGGGGGAGAACAGCCCTCCTGCGCCCTGGGGAACGCCCACTCCCAGGGTAAAACACTAAATAAATATAAGAGGGGTCCACATGGGAGGATTGCCACCTCCCCGGGGCTATGAATATAAAGTATGCAGGGAGTCGTAATCAAGGGACCACCACATCCCTGAGGCAAGATCCGAAACAAATAGAAGAAGTGGTACTGTGGACCTCCCGTGGCTATATAACTCATTAGATGAGCATTTGTCGTGGACCTCAGCCCTATGGACCACCACTTCCCTGGGGCAAAATTAAAAACATTGAGGGGAGGTGTGAGGCCGACACCTCTTGGAGCCATACATGTCCCTGGGGACCACCACCCCCAAATTCTGGCTCCTGATATCTCCCAAGGCGCCACCCTCTGGAGGTACCTGTTTGCTTTTGCTTGGCAGAAGCTGACAGCTCCCACCAAATAAAAGCAAACATAACTCTGCTTTAGTTTTCATCTCTTTCCTTGTATGCTAACACTTGTGTAGAAAAAGAGATTAAAAAATGCTCTCACAAGCAGAGAGCTGCTATTTGAACCTTCTGTCTGCTGGGGAAGCAATACTGGCTCCCACAGGAGACGGAGCCAGCTGGGACTGCGGGCGCATTGAGGACCTTCCCTTGGTGCCAAAAGCCCTTGATGCAAGTGTTTTTTCCCTGCAGTTCCACCTTGTCAAGTTATCTGATGAAGAAGTTTGAGGAACAATCACATTGGCAAAGTTACTGAAATGTAATTATGGGATCGAAGAGCAAGAGGGAGAGAGAGAGATTGTTATTGCAATGGTCTCTCCATAGAATGACTTCAAAGCGGCACACAAGGAAGATGTTTATTTCTCATGTTATAGTTACCTTTTGATGCACAGCAGAACAGAGTCATGTCTGGCCTTCCGGTAAAGCTCTTGGACTGTCACTGAGCAAGTTGAAGGTTCAAGTCCTGGTATCTCATGGCAGTGTGTCTGTTTCTTTACTTGTGTTTTGAATGTTAAAAATTCCTAGTGATGAAACAATTAAGGGGTTATTACAACATTGGCGGTAAAAGCCGCTTACCGCCGTGCAGAAGACCGCCGCGGCCGCGGAATACCGCCACAGCTATCATGACCCACATCTCGGAATCCGCCGAAATTCAGACACCCACACAAGTCCGCCCCACCAAAGGTCAGTGATAAACTGGCGAAAACAAAACCTCCACCGTCACGCCAACAGAAACACGCCCATGCTATCACGACCCACGGATCCACGTGGCGGTCTTTCAACCGCGGTATACCATTGGCGGTACACACCGCCATGCTCAAAATACACACACATCTCCAAAACACCGCCACATTGGACAATTCAAAATACACACACCTGATACACATACCACTCCCACACACCCATTGCAATATAAAACACACACCCACATCACCCACAAACCCCTACGACCAAAAACTATAGACAAAGGCGACAGACAGAGAGCACAGCAATAGACAACCCCACCACACAGAGGCACACAACACCATCACCCATACAACATCCACGCACAAAACACCCCACACCACCACACATCACAACACTCATCAACATATACACCACCCCACACATCACCTACACCACCCCATGTCACGCCAAAGACACCACAGGTTTTCAGAGGAGGAGCTCAGGGTCATGGTGGAGGAAATCGTACGGGTAGAGCCACAGCTATTTGGATCACAGGTGCAGCACACCTCCATAGCCAGGAAGATGGAGCTATGGCGAAGAATCTTGGACAGGGTCAACGCTGTGGGACAGAATCCAAGAAATCGGGAGGACATCAGGAAGAGGTGGAACGACCTACGGGGGAAGGTGCGTTCAATGGTCTCCAGGCACAACATCGCGATTCAGCGGACTGGCGGTGGACCTCCACCTCCTCCCCCACAACTAACAACATGGGAGGAGCAGGTCTTGACCATCATGCATCCAGAGGGCCTCGGGGGAGTCGGTGGAGGAATGGACACTGGTAAGTCAAATCTTAACTATCATACCCCCCACCCTACCTGCATGCTATCACACACCCCCACCCTCTCCCCCTCCCCTATCACTCCAACTCCTCACTAATGTACTAATAACGCAAACGCCACACCCCAACACTAAGCCCTGCATGACACAACTAAGCATGGGCACCCATCACTAAAGCATGCTCACTGCACATACCCATAACACCCCCCGAACCATCATCACACAAGCCCCCACACAGGAATGCTTGCACTGGGGTACACGCACACCCACCCATTGCACACCATGACACACACACATGCAATAATCATGCTCTTATACCCCTGCAGGACCACTACGTAACGTCACCAGGCAGGAGGGTCCAGACATCTCCACTCCACCCACAGAAGAGGCCCACAGTGACAACAGCAGCTCTGCTAACTGGATCCAGATGACCAGCCCAGACCATCGTGGGCCTCGGGACAGTCGGTTCCCCTTGCACAGGCACAGCCCAACACTGACCTTCCACCCTCTGGTAACACCAGCACAGCACCCACCCAGCGGGCCCATACCTCCATCCCCAGGACACTTCAATCAGCTGTGTGTCCACCACTACAGGGAACCCAGGATAACCCACCACCCCAACAACAACAGGGACCTGGGAGCAGTGGTAGTGGGCACACGGTCCAGGGGACGGAGGCACAGGAACAGGGGGAACTGGGAGGGCTGCTGTGCGACAGGGGGCGGACAGGCCAAGGGAACCCACTCTCCACGAGGCCCTCTCCTCCATCATGGGGGCATACCACCACTCCCAGGAGACGATGGCTACGGTCCTGGCCAAGTTTCAGGAGACCCAGCGCCTGCAGGACGAACAGTATTTGGGGTTCAGGGAGGAGCTCAGAACCATCAGCTCCACCCTGGGCACCATCAGAGGGGTGCTGAAGGACATACATCAGACCATGAGGGACACCGTGGCACTCCAAGGGGCCCCTGACACTAGCCTGGAAGATGAACTGCCCACCACCTCCGCCGGCGCTAGTGGACAGGACGCCCCGCCACAGGACCACCACACCAGCACCCCACCCCCGCAGACGGAGAACCACCCCACAAGCGGTCCCTGAGATCCAGGAACAGGACAGAGCAAGATGGCAAGACCCCTGCCAAGAAATGAGACCACCCTGATTGTCATCCCACTGTCCCACTTTGTTACCCTGTCCAGATTGGAACTGCCCCAGCTCGACTAATAGACTGGACTCTGCCATGGACATTCCTCCACCATCACCCATCACCATTTTGCCACCCCCTCCAATAATTAGCACTTCAATAAACACCCTTGAACCACAAAACAATCTGGAGTCAGTCTGTGATTTTGAAAATGTGTATTAGCAACGACAGTGACAAAATGCGTTTTCAAATGTAATGCCAACATACCTAGGTCACACATCACAAATCAATGAAGGATGCAAGCAGATGACACACGTTGGTAACCACACCTGTGAAACCGTAATGGAAATGTACAACTCAGTTACCAAATACTGCTTCAAATTGACAGACAGGATAGAGGTAGAAGTGTGAAAGTGAATGTAATAATAAAAAACTGTTCTCACCTGTGTGTCACTGGAAATATTGCTGTATGACTGACTCCCTGTTGTCTATGTATTCTTCCTCAGCTTCCTCCTCATCACTGTCCACAGGCTCCACAGCTGCCACAACACCGTCACCTGGACCATCCTCCTGCAGAAAAGGCACCTGGCGTCGCAAAGCAAGATTGTGAAGCATCGAGCAGGCGATGATGATCTGGCACACCTTCCTTGGTGAGTAGAAAAGGGAACCACCTGTCATATGGAGGCACCTGAACCTGGCCTTCAGGAGGCCGAAGGTGCGTTCGATAACCCTCCTAGTCCGCCCATGGGCCTCATTGTAGCGTTCCTCTGCCCTGGTCCTGGGATTCCTCACTGGGGTCAATAGCCATGACAGGTTGGGGTAACCAGAGTCCCCTAATAGCCACACACGGTGCCTCTGGAGTTGACCCATCACATACAGGATGCTGCTATTCCGCAGGATGTAGGCGTCATGCACAGAGCCAGGGAACATAGCATTTACCAGGGAGATGTACTGGTCTGCCAAACATACCATCTATACATTCATCGAATGATAACTCTTCCGGTTCCTGTACATCTGTTCACTCCTGCGGGGGGGACCAGAGCTACATGGGTGCCATCAATTGCACCTATGATGTTGGGGATATGTCCCAGGGCATAGAAGTCACCTTTAGCTGTAGCCAAATCCTCAACCTGAGGGAAAACGATGTAGCTCGTGTTTCAGCAGGGCAGACAACACTCTGGACAACACGTTGGAAAACATAGGCTGGGACATCCCTGATGCCATGGCCACTGTTGTTTGAAATGACCCACTTGCAAGGAAATGGAGCACTGATAGCACCTGCACTTCAGGGGGTATTCCTGTCGGATGGCGGATTGGTGACATCAGGTCTGGCTCCAACTGGGTACACAGTTCCTGGATTGTGGCACGGTCAAACCTGTAGGTGATGATCAAATGTCGCTCCTCCATTGTTAACAGGTCCACCAGCGGTCGGTACACCGGAGGATTCCGCCATCTCCTCAAATGTCCCAGCTGACGGTGCCTAAGAAGGACAACGGCGACCACAGAGTCAACAAATTCTCAGGTATGTACCCACAGCTACACAGAACATGACACCAAATACAAAACTCTTCCTGTATGTGTGTTGAGTGTAGGCCTAGGTATGTGTGACGCAGTAGTAAATGAAGCCATGTGGGGCCCTGAAATGGCGACTGCCTGACCTCTAAACAGGGACAATGGGATGTGAGGTAACTGCGCTGGTGTTGTACACCGTCGCGGTAGGCGGTCGTAGACCGCGGCGCAATTCTGCATTGGTTAACATGGGACCCTATGGGTCCCAGGAGCCAATGATGAAGTGCGCCGGCAGTGATGATACGCACCGCCGCAAACATCACCGCCGCGGACGTGACCGCCATTTTCTATCTGTTCAATCACTCGATACCTGATCTTTGACAGGAGAGGACCTACACTGCAAGTGCTGCTGTGACCTCGGTCTGGAAGAGACAATGGCTGCTGCGTCTGGGGAAAGGGCCCCTGCCTTCACCGCTCAGGAGTTGGAGAAGCTCATGGACGGGGTCCTTCCCCAGTACACACTACTCTACGGTCCTCCAGACCAACAGGTAAGTACACAGGGAGCACGTTGTATGGGCTATGCTGGGTGGAGAGGGCTGGATGTCAGTAGGAAGGGGGAAGAGTTCTATGACCATGAAGGACTGTGAATGCATGTGCCACATGGCAAGGGTAAGGATGGGGGCCACTCACTTCGACGGTGCAGTTGGTAATGACTTCTCTTCTTCCCCTGTACATGTCATGTAGGTCAGCGCCCACCAGAAGAAGGACATTTGGTGTGCCATCACCAAAGATGTCCGTACCCTGGGGGTCCACCAGAGACGGAGCACCCACTGCCGGAAAAGATGGGAGGACATTTGCCGCTGGAGCAAGAAGACGGCGGAGGCTCAGCTGGGGATGGCCTCCCAACGTGGGCGGAGTGCCCGTCACACCATGACCCCACTGATGTTCTGGATCCTGGCGGTGGCCTACCCTGAGTTGGATGGGCGCTTGAGGGCATCACAGCAGCCACAAGGGGGTGAGTACACTCACATTCTGCTGACTTTGCGCGCAGTGGAGGGGTCTGGGTGGGGGAGGAGGGCTGTGGGTTTCCCTAGGCCAGGGCGAGTTACGTAGGCTAGGCCCCTTCGTGAGGCATGGCCCTGTGGCCCCCCACCCCACCTCTGTAGAGTGCCAAGTACAGGTATACATGCCCCTGTGTCATCTATGTGGACAGATGACACTCATAGCCATGTAGGCCATATTCCAGGAATTGCATCTGTAGAGGCCAAGAGCACGGCGTAGTGCAGGGGGCTGCTGTGTCTGTATTGTCTGCCAACGGTAGCGGTAAGCCATGCACTCAACCTGTCTTTCTTCTGTCGCCCCCCCCCCTTTTTGTGCTCTCCCTGTTCTTTTGTGCATCAGCATCATCAGGCGGAGGTACAGTGGCACCGGAGCACGAAGGAGCTGCATCCCACATGGCCATGGAGGGCCACACCACAGACTCTGAATACACCAGTGGGACAGAGGGCGAGGGGAGCTTCACGTCGGTCACCGGATCAGCAAACAGCGACACGGACTCGTCCGCCGATGGGAGCTCCCTTGTGGTGGAGGCAAAATCTGTGCCCCCCACTTCTACAGGTACAGCCGCTACCCCACCTACCAGCACCGCCCTCCCAGCAGCCCCTCAGCCTTCGCTCCATGCCCGCTCACCCAGGAGGGTGGGCATCACCTTCGCCCCAGGCACCTCAGCCCCTGCCCCTGTCACCCCTGCTGCCCTCAGTGAGGAGGCCATTGACCTCCTCAGGTCACTCACTGTTGGGCAGTCTACCATTGTGAATTCCATCCAGGGTGTAGAAAGGGAGTTGCAACACACTAATGCAGTGGATCTCAACCTTTTGACTTCTGTGGACTCCCACTGAAGCATTATTGGAATGAGGGGACCCCCACTGAGTCATTATTGAAAGCCGGGGACCTAATCTGTTAATATTTTTTAATTTTCTAAGCAGTTGCGGACCCCCTGAGAAGGCTTTGCGGACCCCCAGGGGTCCCCGGACCACAGGTTGGGAACCACTGCACTAATGCATTCCTGGAGGGCATTCATTCTGGTCAGGCTGCCCATCATCGAACCCTGCAATCTCTGGCCTCAGCACTGATGGCAGCCATTGTCCCTGTGTCTAGCCCCCTCCAACTTCCTCCACCCAGACCCAATCCCCTGTACCCCAGCCTATCCCAAGCACACCATCAGACCAGCATGCACACACCTCAACACACAAAAGTAGCTCAGGCAAACATAGGCACCACACATCCCAGAGGCACTTACACAAGCATCACCCACATACAGACACAGCAACATCCACTGCCTCCACTGTGTCCCCCTCCTCGTCGTCTCCCTCCTCCCTCCCAGTCTCGTCTACACTCTCACCTGCATGCACTACATCTACAGGCACTAGGACTCGCACCAGAACACCCAGCACCACACCCCGCTCACCTGCACTCACCACCCCCACTACCATTTACACGTCCCCTGTGTCCACTCCCAGTGTGTCAGTGATGCCCCCTCCCAAAGTACACAAACGCGGGCACCCACACACCCAACATCCATCCACCTCACGACAGCCTTCAGTACCTGCACCTGCACCCAAATCACCTAAAGTTACACCTCCTCCAACCACCTCCTCTTCCTCCACTCCCAGACCCCCTCCAGCTACCCATCCCAGTGTTCGTCAGAAACTTTTCCTGAGCAACGTTGACCTCTTTCCCACCACCCCCACCCCTCCAATTCATAGGTCCCGTAGTAGCACCTCAGCCAAAAAAAGTCGGTACCAGTGGTGCATGTTAGAGGTCTGTGGAGTGCACCGGCCACCAGGACAGCCAGTGTGACACGGAGCCAAAGCACTGCCAGTCCACCCCCTGTAAAGCACCTTAAGTTGGAAAGTGCCCGACGGGAGAGGGTGAAGACTCCTGCCGGCAAAACAGCTCACAAGGGTCCCTGGGAGAGTGGCAAGTCAGCTGTGACTCCTCCCAAGGTGGTGAAGGGGCAGAAGAAGTCTCCAAAGTCTGGTAAGAGCAGCACGGCAGAGAAGGCCGCCATCCTCCCCGCCGGCCGGGACGCCACCGCCAGCACTATCGTCACAGGTCCGGAGACCACCACCAGAGTCAGTGCCCTGTAGGGCAGCACTATCGTCACTGGTCCGGAGACCACCGCCAGAGTCAGTGCCCTGGAGGGCAGCACTATTGTCACTGGTCCGAAGACCACCGCCAGAGTCAGTGCTCTTTTTTTCAGTGAATTTCTATGTTTTTTAAAATAAATACATTTTAATTACTATATGTTAATCCAATCACGGCGGCGTGCGGCCTTTGGCCGTGCACGGCGGGGTTGGCCTGTGGCCAGGTCTTGAAGCTAACCCCTATCACCACCCAACCCCACACCATGCATAGCCTTTGGCTGTGCATGCAGCGATTGTCAGTAGGGCGTGGCCTGTGGCCAGGCCTTACAGCCAACCCCCTATAACCACCCAACCTAGTGCCACTTGCAATGAGAAATCTTGTGACAGATTGAAAAAAAATGTATTTGACTAGTAAAAAGGGTGAGATCATCTTTCTGTATGTATTTAAATTTTTTAATTTAAAAAAAGTTTAAAGCTGAGAAATGACATCTGACACACCTAAACTGGAACCATCAACCTTCTGTGTGGAAGTTTGAAACCTTAACCATTAGGCCGTAGATCACGCCTTAGTGCCTACGGTCCAAACATCTCTATGACATTCAAACCAAATATTGTGATGGGAAAAAGACTTAGGGGGTAATTTCAACCCTGGCGGATGGTGTTAAAGCTGCGGTAATACCGCAAACAGGCCGGCGGAAAAAAAAGGGAATTATGACCGTGGTGGAAATCGCCAACATAGACAGCCACTTCAACACTCCGACCGCCACGGCGGTACAGACAAGCAGCGCGGCGGTCACTGCCAACAGACAGGCAGAAGACAATGTACCGCCCACAGTATCACAACCCGCCAATCCGCCACCTTTTCCGGGGCGGATTCACCGTGGATAAAAACACGGCGGAAACAGCTTTTGCAATGGGAAAACGCTCACCTCAACACACTCCACGAGGAAGGAGGCCACCATGGAGCCGGAACTACAAATACTCCCTGCGCTTGTCTTCCTGCTCCTCTACGAACACCAGCAACGTAGGCGCCGAAAATAACAGTGAGTACTGCACCTACGACATAGGGGAGGGGGAGGCAAAAGTCAGGGACACACACACGCAACACCCCCACCCCCACCCCGACCCTCACCCACTACAATACACACACCAATGCATTTCCAAACAGCACAGTAACAACCCACAACCCCCCGGAAGAATGCAAAGACAAAAGGAAATCAGTTCAAACATTGTAATGTATCAAAATACAGTAACCAAATATATACAGATATATACAAACATTCTAAAAATCATACATCACGATTAGTACTGCAGGTATGCACAGATCAATGTCCGTGGACCACTGGGCCCACAAAGCATGGGCGAGGCCCACACTAGATACCTGTCCACAAAGGAAGAGAACACTGCAGGGGCATCAGATAGAAATACAACAGGCACCTCAGGGGGAAGGGAAGGGGGGGCACCTCAGCCGGATTAGAGCACCACGCCAGATCCACGACGGGGCTCCATGCCCATTGACGTATCCTGGGGAGTGCAAAGCCACAGTCTCTCAAGTGGGTGGTTTGCCCACTGCTTAATCCTGGGGAGTGCAAAGCCACAGTCTCTAAAGTCTCTCAAGTGGGTGGTTTGCCCACTGCTTTATCCTGGGGAGTGCAAAGCCACAGTCTCTCAAGTCACTCCAGTGGGTGGTTTGCCCACTGCATTATCCTGGGGAGTGCAAAGCCACAGTCTCTCAAGTCACTCCAGTGGGTGGTTTGCCCACAGCTTTATCCTGGGGAGTGCAAAGCCACAGTCTCTCAAGTCTCTCAAGTGGGTGGTTTGCCCACTGCTTTAGCCTGGGGAGTGCAAAGCCACAGTCTCTCAAGTCACTCCAGTGGGTGGTTTGCCCACTGCTTTATCCTGGGGAGTGCAAAGCCACAGTCTCTCAAGTCTCTCAAGTGGGTGGTTTGCCCACTGTACCATTCTGGGGAGTGCAAAGCCACAGTCTCTCAAGTCTCTCAAGTGGGTGGTTTGCCCACTGCTTTATCCTGGGGAGTGCAAAGGCACAGTCTCTCAAGTCCTCAAGTCTCTCAAGTGGGTGGGTTGCCCACTGTACCATCCTGGGGAGTGCAAAGCCACAGTCTCTCAAGTCTCTCAAGTGGGTGGTTTGCCCACTGCTTTATCCTGGGGAGTGCAAAGCCACAGTCTCTCAAGTCTCTCAAGTGGGTGGTTTGCCCACTGCTTTATCCTGGGGAGTGCAAAGCCACAGTCTCTCAAGTCTCTCAAGTGGGTGGTTTGCCCACTGCTTTATCCTGGGGAGTGCAAAGCCACAGTCTCTCAAGTCTCTCAAGTGGGTGGTTTGCCCACTGCTTTATCCTGGGGAGTGCAAAGCCACAGTCTCTCAAGTCACTCCAGTGGGTGGTTTGCCCACTGTACCATCCTGGGGAGTGTAAAGCCACAGTCTCTCAAGTCTCTCAAGTGGGTGGTTTGCCCACTGTACCATCCTGGGGAGTGCAAAGCCACAGTCTCTTAAGGCTCTCAAGTGGGTGGTTTGCCCACTGCTTTGTCCTGGGGAGTGCAAAGCCACAGTCTCTCAAGTCTCTCAAGTGGGTGGTTTGTCCACTGCTTTATCCTGGGGAGTGCAAAGCCACAGTCTTTCAAGTCTCTCAAGTGGGTGGGTTGCCCACTGTACCATCCTGGGGCGTGCAAAGCCACAGTCTCTCAAGTCTCTCAAATGGGTGGTTTGCCCACTGCTTTATCCTGGGGAGTGCAAAGCCACAGTCTCCCAAGTCTCTCAAGTGGGTGGTTTGCCCACTGGTTTATCCTGGGGAGTGCAAAGGCACAGTCTCTCAAGTAGGTGGGTTGCCCACTGTACCATCCTGGGGAGTGCAAAGCCACAGTCTCTCAATTGGATAAGTCTCCACTGGTTCTGGAGGGGGACTGATGCCCACAGTGCTTCATCCTGTGCAGGACAGATGGAGTGGATGCTGTTCTCCACTAGTTCTGGAGGGGGAATGGTGCCCAGAGTTTATCGCGCTCCCCGTGACGGTCCCAGTTCCGTCACTGTCCCATCTGCACATGGACTAATGATGCTTGAGTTGGCGGTCTTTGCCCTGTTCAGCGGTGCTTTGCCCTTTTCAGCGGTCTTCACCATGGGGGTCTTTGCCCTGTTCAGCGGTGCTTTGCCCTGTTCAGCGGTCTTCACCATGGCGGTCTTTGCCCTGTTCAGCGGTGCTTTGTCCTGTTCAGCGGACATTATAATTCGTAAATAGAATTTTTTTTAAACATGGAAATTCACTAAAAAACCAAAGGTGATAGGGACGTTATAAATGTTCAAAACCATAGAAAATAAACAATTATACTTACATTTATTTCAAGTAACTATAACTTGTGCCCTTGTTAACTATAACTCACACCCTTGCCATGCACTGCTAATTACCCCCGATATTACAGCACTCATGGTATTTTTTATGAGATCTTTGATAATATCAGTGTTATATTTGTGGTAAAATTATTCATAATTAAAACTGTGTGGGGGCACGAGTTATAGTTACCTTACGGCATGAGTTATAGTTACTGGAAATACCTATAATTGCTGTATTTCAATGCTTTTTTACATTTAAAATGTGCGCCTAACTATAACGTTCTTGTAACCTTTGTTTTTTCACGTGAATGTACATAGATAGATTGATAGATAGATAGATAGATAGATAGATAGATAGATAGATAGATAGATAGATAGATAGATAGATAGATAGATACATTGTTTTTTTAAGCATGCATTGGATTGCACAAAAAAACCCTATAAGCCTCATTTACAAGGCCCGCAGTACAGGACAGGGCAGCAAGTGTCTTGCTGTGCCACCCTACGCCACTGGGAAAGGGCAAAAATGTGTTGTATCTACAAGATTCTGTCCACTGACCTGTGCTGGCGCACAAATTGCTGCCTAGCGCCAACGCAGGCACCCTTGTACCATGGCATCTGATGCATTCACCCATGAAATGCCCCTTTAACGTAGTGTTATTTATGAAACGGGTCCATATTTACAAGGCCATGAAAAGCCATGAAAGGTGGCTTTGCATAGCCTCATAAATATGGGCTGGCACACTGTGCCACCAGAGCATCAAAAAGAAAATGCTCCAGGGGTGCAGTGTGCTGCTAGGGCCTGCCAGATGAGGCCCTATGTTTTTTACTGTTGTAAGTGTAGTATGAGTCTCAGCAAGTCAGAAGATTATGGTAAAGACATATCAGGCCTTAAAGTATCATTACAAGTGATTTACTAATTATCTTGTATAAAAATGTATATTATACCCTAAAAGTGTTTCTAAAAATAACCATGGATGTCAGCATTTTAACAGTAGTTAGTAATTTGTGAAGTGAATCACAATCTTTGATATAACTAGCATCATATTTATGTAACTACATGGCATGTATGATGCTTACCTGATTCTCTACTGGACCATATAACTGGCTGTGGTTGGTCAGGTGCCCATTCAAAAGTGTTTTTTTCTTTGAAGTGAGGTTGTGATCCCTGTCACCTCAGCATTTAGCCATGGGAGAGGCAGGTGCCAAAATGGCCCTAAAAATAGCACGAAAACATGCACGTCAATGTTACAGAAAATTACTTCCACATATGCATACACATTGGATGCCAGATTCTATCAATCATGGATTATTGTAACAACTGTGGGAATGCCATGAGAGAAAAGGTATGTACAGACTGCATATAGAAGTCCATTGCCTATAACAGATATGTCAGGTATCCACCATTATTATTCCACCACCTTAATGCTAAAATGTATGTTTTTGAAATTTGGTCTCCAGTTGGCAGAGTTATGTACACTGTCCAAGTAGGGATGACAATCCTTGTCAGGGCAAGAAAAGTACACAACCTAAATTAACCTGTGCTCACCTTCTGGTAGCTTGACACAGAGCAGGAAGGCGTAACTTAAAAGGTGATGTGTAAAGTATTTTTGCAAAACTCACATGCAGCATTCTAATGATAACACCATAAAAAGACTCCACACAGATTTAGAAAAATAACTAGTTTTTATCTGCTGAAAATATCACCAAAATGATACAAATCCAATTGGTATAATCAGAACGATTAGCTCTTTTGCAGTGCTTTGATTAAATTAGGGAATTCATGTAATGTGGAAAGAATTAAGATATGCTTGCGCGTCTCATAGGAATAATACAGTAAAATCGTCAGCTGTGTTTGGCTCTACGAGTGGTCGGTTTGAATGGGGAAGCAGCAAAGAGAAATGCCACTTCAGATTGCAGGTATTCAACGCCCCAGCCAGCATGCCGAATGGGAAAAGGGTGCTGCTCAGAGAAAGGCTGTCTAGTCCATGGCCGTTATCGCCACTGGAGCTTGGTGAGTGAATCACAGTTTCTGGTGTCAATGCAGACACAGTGGGGAGAGAAAGGCGGTGCAAGATGCGGTAAAGCAATGAATGCCAGCTTCGCAGTATGCTCCCATAGTATGATCCTGCCTCTGAATCTCTCGCTG
Organism: Pleurodeles waltl; assembly: GCF_031143425.1. Lineage (NCBI taxonomy): Eukaryota > Metazoa > Chordata > Amphibia > Caudata > Salamandridae > Pleurodeles > Pleurodeles waltl. Next base: position 1,572,787,224 of record NC_090444.1, read on the forward strand.
TGGAAAGCCAGCTGCTATAGCTAAGTGCACTGCACATTTCTCCTTGTGTTCCGCCCAAGTGTGCGATCCCAAAGTAGTCCCTGACTGAATATGCTGAGGGGTGACTGTGGAACTCTAGTCTGTCAGCGGAGAGGAGATTTCTTCTCCTTCTGTTGCATCACAGCTTCATGAGCACACACTACCCTGGTTACAGGAAGGCACACTGCAGTCCAGCGTGCTCCAGCAAGGAGATGCTTGTCAAATAAGATGCACCATGGCTGATGAGAGAGGAGCACAGGGCAAGGTCTTTGATGTCCCTGGGACCTTGCTGAGAACAGGGGGAAAACCAACAAGCCCTTGGAGTCACTCTGGAGTTAGGGATAGTTTTGTAGTCCTTGACCAGGGCAGAGATCAGCAGGCAGCAGGGCAGCACAGCAGGGCAGAGCAGCAGTCACTGGAAACAGTCAGATCTGGCAGAGGGGCAATCATGGCACACAGCAGTCTTTATCCCAGCAGAGTTTGCTTGAGTCCCGTAGTGTACTGATTTGAGTGGGTTAGAGACCCAGTACTTATACTAGAAAATGCCTTTGATGTGGGGATGACTTCAAAAGATTTCTGTAAAGTGCACAGGTCCCCTTTTCAGCTCAGACCTAGCTCCAGACTATCAGTGTGAGGTAATCACTCCCTTTGTAAGGACCCTGTCCACTACCCTTTCAGATATAAGTGCAAGCCCTTGACAACCTCCTCCAGAGGAGGACCCATCGGTATGCAGATGAATGCAGATGCAGCTGAGTATCCTGTGTTGCGGGTATTTGAAGGGAATACGCAAGTGTAGCTGTCACCTAGCCCAAGCCAGCTGTGTATTGGAGATAGGCTGTAGGCACACAGGGCAGTGAGAGCAGAGAAATGCCCACTTTCTAAAACTGCCATTTCTAAAATAGTAGTAATAAATCCGCCTTTACCAGTAGAGACAATATATTATTACCATTCCAATGGCACTAAACATGATGCAGCTACTCCCCTCAGATCAGGAATTACAGCTTAAAAGTATTATAAGGAATTCCCAATGCTGGCCTATGAGAGGGAAAGGCCTCACAGTACTGAAAAATAACTTTGGGATTTTTTCATTACTAGGAAAGAAAGAGCTAAAAAGTATTTGTCCTGCCTTCCACTTACATGGCACATTGCCCTATGTGCTACCTAGGGTCTACTTTAGGGGTGACATATGTAAGAGAAGGTGAGTTTAAGGCTTGACCAAAGGTTTTAACTGCCAAGTCAGGGTAGTGGTGAGACTACACACACAGGCTCTGCAGTGGCAGGCCTGAGCCATGTTTACAGGGATATTTAAGTGGGTGGTACAATCAGTGCTGCAGGCCCAGTAGTAGCATTTAATTTCTAGGCTCTGGGTATTCTTCACAAGGGGCTTTTATGTGAATTAAATATGACATTTGTGGCTACGCCAATGGTGCAATGTTTAGGGGAGAAGCACATGCACTTTAGAACTGGTAAGCTGTGGTAAAGTGCTCAGAGTCCTAAGGCCAACAAAAAGATACAGCAGCAAAATAGGAAGTAAAAGGCAAAAAGTCTGGGGTAAGACCACCCAAAGGATGCTGGGTCTAAATGCATACGGGATGCATGGCAATAGGCTGGGTGGGTAGTGAATTGCTGAAGTAAATATCCATCATTCATAGCCTTCATTCTTTCAATAACAAGTAAAACATTTACAATACTAGCTATACCATGTCCACTGCCCACAGTATAATGCATGTTACCATTGATGGACTTTAAACATAAACACAGCATACATACAACATTTTTAATACATTTTTAATGGACAATAAAATAGTTGCAAAAAATTTGTTTTCATTAAAACCATTTGTATTTATTATTTAGTTCTAGACAAACACTGAAAGGATTGCTACAAGAAATAAAAGCTTAATATTTGGTGAAAAAGTGTGCCACTCAATCAAAAAATAAATTTGCTAGAAAATGTGGAAAAGAAGATTTTCAGTGTACATCTCCTCTATGCTAACACCCATGAAGGCAAAATAAATAATAGGCCATTATTCTTATATGTTCCAGATATGTACATCGATGAGCCCAAAGAAGAGGATGGGTCACTGAGTAGAAAGAATGGATAAAACACTTCCTCACCTGGCAACCATGCAATAATGACACATCTTTAAGAGGTACAGACTGAACTGTTGCACTACAGAAGTATTACGCTTATAGTTTAATTAAGAACTTTTGGCGGCCATCAACATCCATCCAGACAGCTATTCCACTTATTGTGAAGATAATGACAGTTTTATATTTCTGTGTTTTTTGCTCATTCTAGTATACTGCTATTCTAGTATTCTGCTAGCAACTTCATTGTGATGTGGCAGCTGTCCTCAGCCAAATCTTCAAGGTAATGCTCAGATGAATGAATGATTTCATCCACTTTCCTACAGCTAGTGCTAAACTGACAATATCAAGGCCAAGTTATATGGCTTCGGAGAAATGCAACATATTGTTTGTTCCATAGATGGAACCCACATTGTATTGTTGTCAATTCATGCCAGGGAGCAAGTGTACCACAATCGAAAACATTTGCTCTCCATCAATGGGCTGGTGGTTTATATACCAGATCTCTACATTACCAGTACATGTGCAAAATTTCCTGGACCCATTCATGACTCTCTAATGCTAACCAACAGCTCCATATTGCAACAAAAAGTAGACCTTGCACCAAGGAGTTGATGCATTTTCCTAATTTTTTTCTACAGCAATGTCTTTTCAAAATAATTTCACTTATGTTTACTTATGTCCTGAAATTTTTCACGGGGCTTAACCAGTCGTACATGAATTTTAACACCACTGAGAAACCTAACTACTGTCAGACGTTAACTTATTGAACATATTTTTGGCTGATAGTAAGTGACATAAAGGTAAAATTAAATAGAAAAAGGTTGCCTGTGTAGACATCTCATTTATGAAACCATATGTTACTAAAAAAATATTTAGTTTCAGGTTTTTTAATCATTATAATAATATTTGGTTATTTACAGCAACATTTATTCCTAAGGTACAATGTTATATAGAGACTGATGAACTGTTTTGCAGTTGGGTTACTCCCTCACAAACACAATTGAATTTGCATGTGCCTCCTTGCAAACAGATTGTTCTATATGACAATTATAAGAAGTGGCCCATAATGTCTGTTTTCCTCATGACAGGCGTCTTATCCAGAAAACTCAAAATCAGATAATTTGTCTACACAGCCATACAATGTACCAATGCAATGTGATTTGTTTGATACAGTTCTAGATGGTTATGGCTACAAAGCAACACATTTGAATTTAAAAAGAAAAAAATAGTCACAATCATATTAAATGCCTGTTTATTTCTTCTAGGTCATCCTAACGTGTCATCTGCTGGGGCAGTAGCAAGTCATTGGAGGGTAATAATTTGTCTTGCACAGATACTGGAGATGCAGAAATCCGCAGACCAAACTGCCTGAATATTGGTGGAATGGTTCTGAAAAGAATATGAATACACTTGGTTCTCAATCCTGGAGTGATAGTAATGTAACTTGTGCGTGACAAAGTTATTATGTGTAGCATGCATGTAGATTTTGGATAAATATTTGTAATGGGGGATGCAGTTTTACACTTGCACAGGACTGGACTTCAGTCAGTTATTCATAGACTAGACACTCTTTGTAAGGTATAGGATTTCTTTTTTTGATAGTTTCGGTCTATATGTTGTCTTTTGCTTACTTAGGAACTATAAGTCCCAAATCTTCCACTCTATTTTTCTAGGTGGTTATTGACAGATTGTCCTTTTCTTCACCCTTTCCAGGACTGAAGATCCTCGAGATAAAAGGAACAAACTCAGGTAAGTAATTAGTCTGAGTCATCCATCAAGCTTAACCTAAAGTTCCTCTCTTTCCTTTCCCCCCTTCTAATACCTATTCATTATAGAAGCCTTTGAATTATATGATCTCAGGCAATTTTCTTTGTCATGAGCTACAATTTCTACTTCTTATGTTCAGCTTTCTTCTTCTTTTACTACACTCTTAACAAAACTGTCCATCAAACTCTTTAATTCCCATTCTAAGCTATCAGTGTTGGGGAAAAAGGAACAAAATCTGGAGGAGAAAAAAACTTGTCTTGACAATTTTCTTGAAAAAGACCCTCTTGGCAGACCTTACTTTCACCTGCCATCAACTCCATAACTTTGAATGCATCTGTGTTAGCCACGCTCCTTGAGAAGTGGGGGAGGGTACAGGCACCCTCTGATCCATGTGGAGCTGAGGAGGTGCAGCAGCTGTTGAGCTTGTCTCCTCTCACCTTGGGGTGATTCACCTTGGTCTGCTCTACTTGATCTGCTTCACACCCTCTCCTCCAAACAACTGCTGCCTTCTGCTGTCTCTTTCCACGAGCCAGTCAAATACCAGTCCTGACTCCTCCTCTTCAAGATTATTCCCTTCCTCTTCTAGATCCAACTCCTTTGCAAAAAAGGTATGTTTGTCATTAGACCTGTCAGCTTTAGGGTAGTCTTCCCCCAAACCTTTTGCTTTCACCCTCTACTTTTTGCAGAATTTAATTTGTGTAGGCTCTAGAAATCTCTGCGCTTTACCACTGCTACCCAGTGCCAAAATGCTTCTGCGTGGCAAAATTGACTTACACCGGATTGGCATATTTCATTTACTTATAACTCCCTTGTAGAGTGGTATACCGTATATCCAGGGCCTGTAAATGTAATACTATTAGTGGGCCTTCAACACTTATTGTACCACCCACTTAACTAACCCCTCAAAACATGTGTCATATCTGCCATTGCAACTTGAAAGCAGTTTTAAACTGCCAACTCAAATTCGCAAAATAATTGGCAGTTAGAATTTGTTTGTTCCTCCCTACAGCCATGCAATAGAGGGATTAGGTGTGTCTGATTGGGCCATCAACTGGTGGATAGGGGAGCAGAGCTGGGCACAGCCCCACTTGCAACTGAACAGGTTGTGCTCTGCCTGGACACAAAAGATGTGTCGCCCCTGCATTGTTAATGCAGAAAGCCAAGGGAAGCAGGAAACTTAAAGCAATTCATGGAGAGTTCCCTGGAATTCTCTCCAGCTTCAAAGAAGGTACCAGGTTAAAATATGACCATCAGACCCAATATTCAGTTCACTTTCTGACCTCAGGAAGGGCTGCCAGAGGTCTTCCTGCTGCTGTGGCCTCCTGTGTACTCCACAAGACTGCTTTTCTGAACCTGGGAGGACTGGTTTGCTACATGGAGCCTTCTTTGAACCCTCAGAGGCCTGCTCTGCTGCTTGAACCCTGTTCTACTGCTAAAATCCAATAGCTAGTTTGCTGGCCTTCTGACCAGAGACTGAGGGACAGAAAAGTCTCCAACCATTTTGTACCAGCTCCTGGACTTAGCTTGAGTGAGTACTAAATCCCCAAGTGGTGCCACTCCATTCCTGGACCCTTGGTTGTTGTGTTAAAGGTGCCCAGAGAGCGAAAATCTTAAACTTGGGGCTAAAAACTGCTCTGAGAACTGAGAGAAGACCTGGACTAACCTCCTCATCCCCCCACCCCAAGGTGCATTACCGGTCAGCCTGACTTAGCGGTCCTTCCTGCTACATCCTCTACCGCAGCAAATACTATTTGGTGGCCCTTTGACAAAGGGGTATCTGGCCTCATGGAACTCTTATCAGCTACAGCTTCCACCTTTGACCCACTGGAGATTTTTAACTTCCAAAAAAGAGACTAAGGGCCTGATTAGGATCTTGGCTGACAAGTTACTCCATCACAAAGGTGACAGATATCCCAACTCCCAAAATTTTAATCCCATGGGATATAATGCGATTTATATTTCAGCAGATAGGATGTCCATCACCATTGTGATGGAGTAACTCATCTGTCAAGATCACAATCAGGCCCAAAGCCCAAATGAAGAAATCTTCACTGCAACTTTGTCCAGCTGCTCCCTGACAACAGCACTTCCTCCTTGGACACTACCTGCAGCCTTGCTTCACTGAACTTCTGCCTTCTCAGAGGCTTTTGTCAAAATTTCTTCAGAAAGTCTGAAGGTAAGAACTGACGGGGCCCAATCCACTCTTTGTATCCTACTCATGCTGCATCGAGGTTGGCTATATTTTTTTACTTTGACCTGGTTTAGATGTCCGCAGGTGCACTTTGATCTTTTAGGCACCAGTTTTCAATTTAGAATTAAAAAATTCGTAAATCTTATCCAACTGATTGGATGTTTGTCATTTTGGTGTCAAATAGTTTAATAAAATGTACTCTATTTTTCTAAATTGGTGTCTGATGTTTTTTGTCTTCTATTTCCACTTTATTACTTTATTGATATTTTGTGGTTTTCCCTCTCTGCCAGAGGAACTATGATCCATTCATCAAATGCTAAATCACACATTAAGTCTGAAGTGAAATGGATCAATTTGTATTACATGAAGTACAAGCGCTCAGTAGGGCAGTTTGGTGCCCAACTTTGCTCAGCAAAGTGAATCCTTACTTGCCAAAGCCAGATTGCAGATACTCCAATGTGCAAATTCTGTATTTTTATGGAAGTAGTATCATTTAAAGTCACTCCCAGGATCCTGCAAGACGGGAATGTTCTGGAAGATGGGTCCAAAGACATTATGGGGGTCATTACGACCTTGGCGGGCGGCGGCCGCACTCATGCGGCCCCCATTATGACATTCCCGCTGGGCCGGCAGGAATGAGGCCGCAACATAGGAGCCGGCTCCTAATGGAGCCGGCGGTGTTGCGGCCGTGCGACGGGTGCAGTTGCGGCCGTGCGACGGGTGCAGTTGCACCCGTCGCGCTTTTCACTGTCTGCTATGCAGACAGTGAAAAGCTGGCCGGGGCCCTGTTAGGGGGCCCCTGCACTGACCATGCCAGTGGCATGGGCAGTGCAGGGGCCCCCAGGGGCCCCAGGACACCCCTTACCGCCAGCCTCTTCCTGGCGGTGCAAACCGCCAGAAACAGGCTGGCAGTAGGGGGGTCATAATCCCGAGGGCAGCGCTGCTTGCAGCGCTGCCCTTGCGAATTATCACCGCCGGGGCTAAAACGTTGGGAAACCGCCGGCCCCGGCGGTGCGACCGCGGCGCTACCGCCGCGGTCGTAATAAGGGCCTCCGTACCGCCAGCCTGTTGGCGGTATGGACGCCACATTACCCCTGGCGGTCTCTGACCGCCAGGGTCGTAATGACCACCTATGTGACTTTTGGCCGGCACGTGCAGTATATGGTCAAATTCCTGTTGTTCTTGTTTCACGAACCAATAGTCTGGCTGCAGTCTGGTAATCAGAGATTAGAAGTCTCAGGATGCTGAATATGACCTCTGGAATGCTGTTCATGGCAGCTTTTTTTTGTGTGATTCCATACATAATCCACACCTGCAAATATAAACATCATTGACCAATAGAACCTTCAGAGCCTCCTAAGTGGCACTCTGCTAAGTTCAAAAGAAATTAAGCACTTTGCATTGAAACTTTTGTACATATTGTGTTGGAGGGTCATTTTTCAGTGATGAGCCAACAACTCTCTTGTGAGACTTCAATCCTCATTCGAAGGCTTCAAGACTGCGGTAGTGCTCCAGGAACGTTTGTGTGGGGATTCAACTATTAGGAGAGCCACAACCATACCAGGGCTGTATTGAGGCTCTACTAAGACTATGGGCTTGAATTTGATCTTGGCGGATGGGGTTACTCTGTCACAAATGTGACAGATATCCCTTCTGCCGTATTACAATTCCATTCTATCCTATGGAAATTATAATACCACTGACTGAATAACCATCATGTTTGTGACAGAGTAACCAGTCTTCCAGGAATGAAATCAGGCCCTATATCCTCTTGAGCGCAGTCGATTCTTGGTTGTATTTCACTCTACGATGGTTGTTAACTTCTAAGGTTCCCTTTATTTTTAACCAGTTTATGGATGGGATTATGCTTTACAGATTTCACTTACATACATACATATATCATTTGGTGGGTGCTTCCTGTCATGGAGGTATTTTTATAAAGCAATAGCAGTCCTTTGTATTCTTTTCTTTTAACAATATATGTTAGTTTTAGGCAGTAGGAAAACCTATAGATCTGGAATGGTGTTAGATAGGATTCCATGTTGCTGGAATTACTGATACCAGCCTGTATATGGAATGTAATCTATTATATGCTTAATCCCTCAGAATAGGGAGTAACAATGCAGACACAGAATTACTATGAAGAATTCTGCATGATATTCCCTAGTCTAAGGGGTTTCATGCACATAGTTAATACCACCCTTGAGAAGATGGTAAATGTATCTGGGGCTTCAGTGAGGGAGGAGATGGAGGTAGGGAGAGGAGAGAAGGAAAGAATTGTTCTGCATTGAAAGAAATCGGAGGCATGAGATGAGGTTTGGCAGCCATAATTTCCAGCTTGTAAAAGCAGGTGTGGGAACACTGGGCCAGTCATAAGCAGGCCCATACAGTTTGTGTTTGTTCCACCTTGTGGTGGCACTGCAAGTACAATGTTTTGGTTCTCTACAAGTCCCAGCATTGTCAGCTGTTACGTTTTTTGACATGTCAGATATAGTAGTATTGTTTAGGATTATTTTTGCCTTGTGACTGAGTCTCACTCTCATACCAGATATTGATGAGTCTTCCCTTCTCATTGTAGGATCTTCTCCTAGCCACTTTTCCATACCGTACCCAAAGTTGACTGTTGCTGAGGGGCTGTGGAGTTTACCATAGTAGTGCCCAGTTCATACAAGACTTGTGGATAAACATCTGGTAATATTCTACTTAACACATTCCACAACTTCTATGGCATATTTTGCCACTGGCACATCAGTTCCTGACAGTAGATGCTGGTTCTTCTACATCAACCATGAGTAAGAACAACAATATGCAGGTTCCACTTTTACTTGTCCTCTGCTTTTGACTTTAAATGATTGAGGTGTCAATTCAAGAAGCCACATTGTCTTTCAGAATCTTCACCCCAGTGACACTCCCACTGTAACTGATTGGTTTTAGCACCTACAGGCTGTAACCAGGTGAATTGGAGTAAGCAAATGCATTATACTTCTCTTTCTCCTTGAGCATTTTTATAGAATCCTAGTTTGCATAATCTCAATAATTATCTTGCTGTTGGTTTTCTTTAGGACTGCACAAACTTGTCTAGAAGGGGTTGCCCGGACATTGGCCCCTAAATTGTACCAATGTGAATGAGCCTGACCACAACATAAACTGATATTCATCTGAAGAAACATTGGGCCATTATGCATCTAATGTGACATCACATGTGGTGATGTCATCATGTGGTGATGACATTCATTGTTAGCTTTTGATAGTTTTCAGTTATTTTACTTAGGAAACATAATTTAAAAAGTTACTTCCATACATTTTCTGGCACACATATCTTTATTTATTTGATTGTTTCAGCCACAAGCCTCACAAAATATAAAAAACAATGCACACAGCAATAAAACATAATTACATGAAATCATTATTTATTTCTTACAAACTTAAAAACAAAGATCAGTTTCATCCAGACATGCCCATTACTCATAAGGGAACCATATACACATACATAATTAAATAATTTACAAGTGTGACACCCCTTATATATCTGGTAAATGAAACATTTCCCATCAATTCCAACCTATACAAGGGGCCTCAAGAGAAAAGTGCAAGTGCTCATAGTGGTTGGTTTTAGCAGCAGTGATTTTGTTACCTTATGGTATTAAAAGAGGTAATGGGTGTGCCTCATTTATGTAGAGGAGGACAGTGTATCTCACAGATGGTGACTAAGACCTTGTGGATCAAGTAATAGCTTGTGATCGAATCGGGCACACATATCAGATCATAACCTCCTAAAAGCTTGCCAATCAGGATTCAATTGACAATGTACCATGGAAACCACAACTCTTGCAATACTGGATGAAATAGAGAGAAAACTGGATGGAGGTTACTTCTAACTCCCGACCACTCCAGACCTTTCCTCAGCATGCAGTATTGCAAAAAGTGAAACTCTTCTTGCTATCCTATCCATCAATATTAAAATTGAAGGTCAAAAGGATAAATAATTATTCTCCTTCCTGTCATCAAGACCCCACTTTGTTCAAATGTGAACATTTAGCTTTCCTAATTTACTGTCAAAATGTGGGGTACCCATAGGTTCTACGTTAAACCGCCACTCATTCACTTTTTACATGGAACCTCTGAGAACTATGGTCAAAGAGAGGGGTATATCTAACTTCAGTATGCAGATGATGGAACATATCCAGCTCATAAAACTTTGAGTCACTCAAGTCTGTCTTAAACCAATCTTACCTAAAATAGAGTTTCTATTCCTCTAATTAAATGAACTTCCTACCCAGTACAGTTTTGCATTCACCCCAATAGGCATCTCCCCTAAAATGGTTGTTTCAGCTAAATCCCTTGGACTTATCATTAGTCTGAAAATAGCTTGGTAACCAAATATCAAATTTTACGGAACTTCCTCTTTGTAACTGCACAACCAGGAGATTATTTTAGAACAGTCTCTGATTTGTCTTCCTCTTGATGGCAGGTGCACAATGCTAGCCAGTCTCCCCAAAACACTGAGGCACTTCTCAGAGCCATCTACCACTCTGCTATTCCCCTAGTCAAGATAGTAAAACACTTCACCTGTCATAACATTTATAATTAATAGAAAATAATGTTTAAGTTAAATGTGTAGTTAGGATAATTAGGCTTCAATTGACATGACTAGGCTAAAGCCAGACCGCATTGACATTTGGTTTGCATTGACAGCAAGTGAAATGTGATTTTAAGCTAAACAAATTAGTTTCCTACATTTATGTGTCATTCCATTTCAGAAAATAAGTGAAGTAGAATTGATTTCATGGTACTCTTTATTTGTTGCTCTAAAATGTATGAATATTGTGTTCCTCAGAAGAAAGCCATGTGCAGATTGTTGTTGTATTTGAAACAAATTCAAGGCTCTTTGCAGAGTTTGCTCTAGGCGGTTGTACTCTTTTTTTGCTTTTACTTGTTGCAAAAAGTCATGTTATTTCCCTAATTATCTATGTATGCCTTATTACAAATATCTAATTAATCATTATGTATGTAAGTAGGTGTAATTTTGTTTCTTAAAAACTGTTGTTTTTGTTCAAGCTACATGATTGGTACAACCCTATGATGTCAGATCACATGTTGAGAGTGTACAAAACGTGCCCTTTTTGGGATATGTACCAGACCTTTCTTTATCTGTGAACTAAGCAGTCTATTGATTTATACCAATACTTTTTTGACTTTCAAACTGGGTTGATTTTGGTTAGTTGACTTGTTTGACTACAGTGGTTCTGGCTATTTATTTCCTTCAGAATAGACTTTAGGCTGATTTATCAAACATTTACATGATTGATGCTGGTTTGAATTTGAGTAACCAACTGCGTTTAGACTTCTGTAATGATTTTGAAATTTGACTAAACCTCAATGGTTGTTATTTTGAATTTTGTTCTAAGAAGGTTCCTTTTATTTGCAGTGGGCCATCGCCTGATGAATTGTCAGATGTTGAGAAAATACTGGAATTGTCTAGATCAATGCCAATGTACTTGTTTGTGTTGTCAGGAGTTGAAATGCATGAGTATTGATGGGGCTGTGAGTGATGAGTTGTCTTGCTGAGAGTGTGAAGTCTTGTCAGACATGATTTGGAGTGAAATTCTTTTTTTGACACACCACACAGAGTGTTATGGCAAGGGCGTTTTGTGTTTTACTTAGCATATGCATCTATAACTGCATTGTACTGTAATGTGTTTGGAGTGGATGTGAGAATCCGTTTACGGAAAAAGATATGGTGTCAAGAAGTGTTAGAAACTGTGGGTACTCTTCTTGCAATTACTAATGAGTCAGAAAAAAAGAAAACAAAAGATGGTAAAAATAAAACAAAAATGAGAAAAGGAATGAGACAAACAAGATTGCATCACTCTGCGAGAGAGGGTGAGTTTATGGACAAGTTATTGATTCAACTGAGACCTCCTCCACATAATAAGGCTCATGTGCAGGTAGCAAAAATAGAATGCACGTAGGCCGAGCTGAGCTGAGCTTGATGAGAGATGAGGTGGAGGCTAGATCACATTCATAAAGTGAAACAAAAGTGGTGGAGGCTAATACTTTCAAACCTAATGGGGATTTAGAAACAATGGTTGAAATTGCAATTTAAAGTGATACAATTTGGACATATAATAAATATGAATTGGCATTCTGGGTGCATAAACAGAAATGATACTTTTACAAATAATTTCCTGAAGCTCAGAGAGGTGTTTGAGAAGTGTTTTACAGAGATCAAAAGAGTTGTGACTATTCCAAGGGTACTTTGGGTAGATTTGGATTGTTTTTGTCAACTGTTGTGCTTCAAGATTTGTGAACTGAGCTTAAGACTTTGGCACTTTGGCCAGAGGGCGGACCACAGAAAAGCTCCTATTACTAAACCTTCACCAATGGTTATCAAGGAATATAATGAGGTTATCAAGCATTGGAGAGCAAGGTTCTATGGAAACAAGTCACTTTGTCAAAAGTTATGAGACCTATGAAAATTCCATTATGAGAGATTGATGTAGATTTATAGACAGTATAGTGGAGTTGAAGATCCCACAAAAAGATTTTTTGGGGGGTTTTGTCTCCGCATTTGTGTTGGGATTGCACCTAGAGATTAGTTCTCACATTCAGCAAAGCGTGGTATGTTGGCAAGCAAAATAATGAGCAAAATCCTTGCATATGTGAAGAATTGTAGTACCATCTGTTATGCTAAAAAGAAAATGATAAAGCAGAAGTTGATGTTGGTTCAAACAAAGTTATTCCAGAATGATGGTCAAGGTGGTTTTCAGGCACCTGGTTTTGCTGCTGGTGATGGAGGATTAAAAATTAATGGTAATGTGATCAATGGTATTCATAATGCACGATTAAAAACTAGTCTGTGTCACATCTGTGGGAAAATGTACACTGGAAACATATATTAAAAATAATGAATCCAAATAGATTTCAAAATGAGTAGCAAATGGTTCCCCAAAGCAGCAAAATGTGAACTAAATTTCACAGAATGGAATGCCACAGTCAATTACCCCAGTCCTACGGGCCTCTTTGTAAAGCATACAGAATCTAAGGCAATTCAAAGGGAATATGCCTTCAGACCCAATCATGCACCAACTTATGCAAAAAATTAGGCAGGTATTTCAGAAAACCTACAGATTTCAGCAAAAACATTGAATGATTAATGACAATTTCCCAAAATTTGCCTCTATACTCAGAGTTCCTACAAGACCAAGCCAAGCACAATGATGGTTACTAACAGAGGAGGAGGATTGCATGCATGGTGTAGTCCTAGAGGTAGACCAGGATGGTATTTTTGTGGAAAGGGAAGCAAAAGGCCACCCAGTATAATTTTTAATCGATATAGGTGCTACTTGCTCTACCACTTGGATATTGAAGGTTCTTATCTTACCCCTCTAGGGAGAAGAAGTCAAGGTTTTAGGCATTTCAAGTAAACAGGTGACTAATTAGTTGTCAACTAATGTCCTGGTAAAAATAGTTCAACTATAAATAACCATGAATTTGTTAACAGTTAGATAAGTCCCATTGATTTGTTGGGTGGCCATCTCTTGTATTAAATGAACTGGGGGTTTTCCTGCACACAGGATAGCGTTGGCATTCAAGCACAAGATAAGGACATGGATTTCAAAATAAAATCAGAAAGGTAAATATGTTCCCAGTGCTCACTTCAGAAGATCTACCTCCAGATATAAAACATACTGTGAATAAGAAGTTTTAGGAATTCACAAGAAAATTAATTTGGTTGAATAACAAATTACAGAGCCAGTGTAGAATATTATTAAACCAAGTGCAGTGTATTCCTGCACTACTCAATGCAGGATTATTCATGAAGCAAAGAAGGGGATTTCACCTGCCATCAACACAATGATTGAACAGGGCATTTTAAAAGAATTGCTAGTGAGTCAATGTATCTCTCCGATCATTTAAATTATTCAAAAAACACAGCAAGAGAGATGCACCGGAGGTTCCTCCGGAAAGGGTACCCAAGTAGGATACTGAGGTAGCCTTCAATAAGGCATGGGCAGAAGAGAGAGAAGCATTATTATATTCCTCACAAGCAAGGGAAACAATCTCATCTATGGTAAGATTTCTAACTATCCAAAATAGAGAGTCATCAAAGGTACAAAAAAGAATGAGCAACCATTAGAAATTACTCTTACTGGATGAACACAGGTGTAAAGTATCCTGTAGAAAGATATAATATGTACGCTGATCTAGTAGACCTTTATAGCATTGGCATGGTGATATGGTGACTGCAATGAGAAGGAGAGGAGATAGATAGAAGCTACTTTACAAAGTGGAATCTTGTAATATCATCCTACTGGGCACCCTTGAAGGATATAGATTGAATAAGGATGAGGAACTTGTTGCTCATTACGAGGACTAATTTAGGTTATGACGTTACCTTGTGTTCTATAGTTTGATGATTTACAGTATGATTATGCTGACATTTTCACAACCTATGTTTTAGAGATAAGACATTTTTTTTTTAATGGCCTTTGCAAGAAGTAATGTATATTTTGACCATCACCTACTGTTATTTGAATTTGAACCTTAGTTTCCCACTTTTGCTTTAAGTTTTCTCATGGTTAATGTTCCTGTCTCTATAGTTAATCACTTCGTCCTTGAATGTAGGACCACTGGGGATGTGAGGGGCTCAGTGAGATAGGTGTACTTTATTATTATATTATTAGCTCTACTTTGATCACCTGTGGAAGCATGGGAAGGACCCTTTAGGGTGAATATTTATTGAATGGATGAATTATATGAGTTTGTGTACCAGAGGGATTTACCAAAAACAACTACATTTGAATGTATGTATTATCTGTTGTATGTATATAATCTGATATGCAATACAACTTTAAGATCATTAAGTACAATTAGTGCATGGATGGATTATGTATAGTACAATAACTGACCACAACAGATAGTGAATGTGAAGGGGGAACTCATGTCATAAGACATTTAAGTCTGTTTTTACTATTCACCACTCTATAGCTCAGATTTACAAGGCCCTAGTGCCACTGGAGTGTCACTTTTAGTGACGCTCTGGTGGCGTTATTCACTGCACCTTATTTAAAGGAGGCGTTAGGCCACTTTTTGTGGCTTAATGCCTCCTTCTAAATATGGGCTCCTCCGAAGCAGTTTTGATTGTTGCTGTGGGCGTTCCACTGCAACACTCATTGCTTTTGACGCTGCCCCAGATTTATGAGAAATTGTAAATCTGTGGCAGCGCCACAAACTAACACCACCCCAGAGGTGGAATTAGTATGGCGCAACAAGGAGGAATGCTTTTATTCGTCCTCGTTTTAGTTTTTTCTATGTGTGCTGCATTCTGCAGCACAGATGGCAAGAGCAAAAGGCCATGAATGATTGTTTAAGTGCAGGAAGCGCCAAAAACTAACACCACCCCAGAGGTGGAATTAGCATGGCGCAACAAGGAGGAATGCTTTTATTCCTCCTCGTTTTTTTTTTTTCTAAGTGTGCTGCATTCTGCAGCACAGATGGCAAGAGCAAAAGGCCATGAATGATTGTTTAAGTGCAGGAAGGTGTTCCTTCCTGCACATAACCAATCTTTCATTAATGAAGATTTGGTACTTCTATGAAGTGCCAAATCCCATTGTAGATTGCTTTTGTGCAGGAAGGGACACCTTCCTGCAAATAAACAATCACACCCCTCAATGTAGACACCCTTGCACAATGGTGCAAGGGTGCTTGCGTTAGCACTGACAGGTAAATTTAGCCCCGGAGCAAGGAGAAATACAGGGGTGAGTCGTATTTTTGTAAATATGGTGCATCCCTACATTTCAAAAGAGGTGCAGTGCAGCACTGCAAATTTTATAGCAGCACTTTGCTGTGCCATTTATTTTTAAATTTGAGCCCAAGTTTGAATACACTGTTGATAGTTGGTGGTGCACATTGGATTTGAGAAAAGTGGGTGTCCACCGAAATATCTCACTGTTCACAATAAACAGGTACAGTAAATGCACTGGACTGCCCGTATCCTTTCTTCGCACAGCAGCAGTGGAAAAAGTTTTTGGACACTGGAGGGATGGTTGGATAGCAGGTATGGATGGAATATATATTTCACTGGGTAGCTATAGTTAGGATCATATCTCCATAGATAATGTATTTTTTATTTTGCTTATAACTTTGGCCCTGTTTGACGAATCTTCATTAAACTTTTCAGAAAAGTGCTAATTTTTTACTAGTTTGTGCGTGGAAAGTTTTGGGATATTCCATCAAGCAGGGGCAGTGAAAAAGGGGAGATCCAAAAATGCATTTACCACATTCATAATTGCATGGGAACTTTAGACTCCACTACAGCCCAAACTGTTGAATGGACTACACCAAATATGACGTGAAGCTAGATCTTGGTCCAGAAAGACTGCTTTTTGTGTTTTGGTGTAAATCCGCTTAGTAGTTTTGGAGAAATTGAGGTTTTTTTTTTTTTATATATTTCATGCATTAGAGGATCAGTGGAGCCTACAGATCTGAAAGTGAGATCTGATTGGCTGCCACCTACTCAACCAGGAAGTGGTGGCAGCTATCGTAGGTTTCTGGACTCAGCCTTGAGTCCTAACAAAAGTTTTTAAAAAAAGACACAAGGGGGAAAGGTAGGAATACCCTGAACCCCTAAGTCTGGTGATGGGGTCCAAAAGGCATCCCACCTGGGTCCAAAAATCTTTTCTTTTTAATTTTGCCACAAATTCACAAAGGATCTGGAAATGGGTGATAAAATCCCAAAAATCTTAAGAAGCACATTGTCCTGTGCTTCTTTTATAAATCCCCTGGGGTGGACTACGGTCAGGGGGATGGCAAGTTTTTGGGGATGGGGCATGTGGCCCTCCCCCCAAGAGAATTTGGGCCTCAGTGATCCCATCCCCCAGGACCCGAAGTGATTTTTAGGGGATGGGGCATGGACCCTCCCTTTCAGTGCCATTTTCAGCCCCAGGGAAGAAATCCACTGGAACCCAAACTGTTTTCAGAGGAGGAGGGTAAGTGGCTCCCTCCCTGAGACACTTTTTGGCCTTGGGGACATCATCCCCTGGAGCTCACTGTACTTGTTAAGGGAAGGAAGTCCTCTGTGAGCCTCTAAAGGCCTGGGAGTCCCCATCCCTGGGGCCACTAAGCTAATCAAAGGGGGGGCAAACAGCACCCAACTCTGACCCATGAATGACCATGGGGACTGCATCACCTGGGTCCCGATCAAATGATGTGTCCTGGGAAGCCTACTTCTGGGAGAAAGTGGTTTTCCTGCACACACCAGAGGAAGCAGGGAAACCTGTGTTTGCTCCAGCCTGGCAGGAACATTTTTAAAATTCCTGCCATACACAAAGTTTGCTACCAGCCAGAGGGAGCTTTAAAAAGGCTCCTGCCAACTGGGAGCAGACTTTTGATCGGTGTACCTGCCTGTATAGGTAGCTGCTCCCTGCAGGTGGGAGCAATGTCACACCTCCACCCGTGGCCACCAAGTATGTGGTAGTTGACCTGGTTGGGAACCAGGACACTACCTTTAAGTAATGTGAGACCTAGTGGATGAGTTCCTCGGGGACTGTAACAGATTGGGAGGGGGCCCACATGGCTCCTCTCCCTCTTGCTTTAATAGTGGCCTTGAGGGATAGGGTCCCCGTGGCCTAGTAAGGCTCGGGGAGGGGGGCCACACAGTTCTCTCCCCTTTAATTTACAAAAAGTCCCTGGGGGATGGGGTCCTCAGGGCCTCAAAAGGCTTGGAGGCGGGGCATGTGGCCTCCTTCCCTTTAATAAAAAGAAGGCTCTGAGGAATGAGGTCCCTCTAGTCAACCTCTGCTGCACACGGCTGAAGGCCATGTGCAGCATGGGGTAGCTTGTACTCCCTACTGTGCATAATCAAAGGTCATATGCAATGTGGGGTTGGCTGTCTCTTGGGGGTTGGTCACAGGCCAAACCTTGTGGCTAGCCTCCCACAGCATATGGTCAAAGGCTTCGCACAGCCTGGGTTGGCTGAATGCTGGGGGGTGTCCACAGAGCCTGGCCTGTGCAGTGAACACCATACACGGTCAAAGCCAGTGCAAAGCAGGGGGGTTACATTTATGTATGTTAATTAAACATCACTTTACATTAAAAAACCTATGAGTCTAAGTAGGGACAACCACTCTAGTCAGATACACACTAAAAGATAACCTGCACTCATCCTCTCGTAGCTTGGTACAGAACACTCAGGTTTATCTAAAGAAGCAATGTGTAAAGTATTTGTGCAACACAAACAAACACAGTAATACAACGAAAACACCACAAAAAGACTCCACACAGGTATAGAAAAATATACAAATGGTTTATAAATAAATCAAGTCCAAAATGACATAAATCTAATGAGTAGCAGTCAAGTTATGAATTTTACAAGAATAAAATAGGTTTAGTGCTTAGCAAACAGCATTTTAGGGGTTAGTAGAGGTTGTGCCAGACCGGAAGAAAGTCAATAGTTCAAAGTGACTGAGATGGAGAGTAGGACAGGTACACGAGCCACACAGACCCGGCGAACAGAGTACCTTGATCTTGATCACAAGCACGAGATGCAGGAATGATGCGACAGTGGATGTGCCAATGTCAATCCCACAGTCACAAGGATGGATTGATTCCAAAGCCGATGCGTCAGGTTTCTCCACGCTGTTAAGGGGATGTTGTTTATCATCCTTTATCAGGGAATGTGTCGGTTGATGTGGCAGTTCCGAAGGTGCTGCCTGGGCCCAAGTGAAATGCGCTGATTTTACTCCAGCAATATGGTTGATGCGTTGGTTGTCGCTTCCGGCATGCCAGGGAGGTGTTGATTTCCCTGGCACAAGTATCTGGATCTACTTCCAGTGAACTAGACACAGGAGGAGGGGTAGATACTTTGATATCCCTGAATCTTTAGCAAAATGGGACAAGCTGACAAGCCCTTGAGGATCACTTTTGGGTGCAAGGCAGTCTAGCTCTCCTCAGCAAGGTCAGAGGGCAACAAGAATCAGGTCAGCACAGCAGAAGCAGTCCTTCCAGGTCAGCAGTCCAGTAGAGTGCCAGTCCTTGATGCAGCAAATCAGCTGTTCTGACAGAGTCCAGTTGTAAGTCCAGAAGTGTATGATTTGGTGGGGTCAGAGACCCAGTACTCTTACCCACATATGCCTTTGAAGTGGTGATGACTTCAAAGAAGGGTATTTGAAGTACACAAATAACCTTTCTTCCTCGGCTCTGGCTTCAGTAGAGGGTAATCAGCCCTTTGTGTGGGGACAGGCACTGCCTATTCTGGTTGTCAGCCCCGTCCTTCCTGCCCAGGAAGAGCCATCAGAATGCAGATGAGTGCTCAGACACACCTAATGTTCCTGTGTTTTGCGGATGCACAAAGCGTAGCTGTCACCCACCCCAGCCAGATTTCCAAATGATTTTTTTTTGTCCCTTTACCAAATATATATATATATACAAATATAACCTTGTGCCTGTCGCCATTAGGGCGTAGTTTCTATATAAAAAGCATTGTTTTAAGTGCCTATATCTTTGGTGCCGCTTGACAAAACTTCATGAAACTTTCGTAAACACTTTGCCAGTAAATCCAGCTGCTGTCTGGAAAGTTTCAGAGTGATCCATCAAGGAAAGGCTAAGAAAAAGGGGAGGCCTCAAAACAAATTTTTTGATTCATTTTTCTATAGGAATTTTTTGAATAGCAATAGCGCCTGAACTACTAGATGGAATTGCATCAAGTTTGACAGAAAGGTAGATCCTGGTCCAGAAAGCAATCTGTTTTTTGTTTTGGTGTAAATCCGTTCAGTAGTTTTTGAGAAATTAAGGGGAAAAATGTATGTATAGGGTCGCAAAGGTTTCACGACCACTCTCGATCTCGTACAGCGATCATATGGCTGCCAACACTTCAACTAGGAAGTTCTGGCAGCTATCTTGGGATTTTGTAGCAGAGTCCTAGAAATAAATGTAAAAATAAAGAAAAGGGGCCAGGGTAACCCTGAACCCTTAGCTCTGGTGGTCCGGTCCCAGAGAGATCCCTCAAGGGCTAAAAGCATTTTTTTAAACATTTTCATCTGGATATTCAGAGGATCCTATGATCATGTTTATTAAGCCCCCTGGTGGACCGAGTCCTGGGGGCATATTTTTTGTTGTGTGCAGTAGGTGCCTTCTGCCCCCCCTGCAGCCACGGGGACCACCACCTTCCCCGGGGCAAAATGGAAATTATTTATTGGTGTGGGGGAGGCCCATCACCCTCCCCCACAGCCCCAGGGGCTGCCACCTTGCCAGGGCTTCAATTAGCTATGAAGCGGGGGGGGGCATCCACCACCCCTACTACCCTGGGATCGCCACCTCCCTGGGGTATATAAAATAAATAAGGGGGCACAGGGCCCTCCCCCAACCTCTGGGACCACCATGTCCCTTGGCCTTCATTAGTATTTAGTACGAGGGGGCACATGCCCCACCTGCAACCCGAGGGACCACCACCACATTGGGGTACAGATAAAAAAAGAAATAGTGAATGAGGTCCATTTCAGACCCCCTTGAGCCCTGGGGATCATCACTTTCTTGGGGCTATATTTTGTTAGAGGGTAGCCACACGACCCCCCTCATGGAGCAACTGATGGCCCTGGGGACTGGCACCCACCAGGGCCAGCTCCTGCTATGTCCCGGGGTACCCACTCCTGGGACATAGCTGATTGCTCTGGCTTGGCTGCAGCTTTGCAGCTACAGCCAAGACACAGAAAACACTTCGGTTTTTGACAGCAGGACCTGTCAAGCAGGTCCCAAAACCAAAGCTTTTGGCATCGTGAGGGAGGCCTTGAAGCTCGTTTGAAAAAATGAGAAAAAAAAACAGGCCGGTGGGAAAAAAAATTGAATTACGACTGTGGGGGAAACCGCCAACAAAGACAGCCACTTTAACACTCCCACCGCCACGGCGGTACAAACAAACAGTATGACGGTCACCGCTAGCCGACAGGCGGGTGACAATGTACCGCCCACAGCATCACAACCTAACAATCCGCCAACTTTTCCAGGGCGGATTCACCGTGAACAAAAACACGGCGGAAACAGGACTTCAAAGGGAAAACGCTCACCTCTATACACCCCATGAGGAACCAGGATGCCATGAAACCAGAGCTCCACATTTTATCAGCTTTTATCTTCTTGCTCCTCTACCAGGAGCACGAATGCCGGCGTAGAAGACCACAGTGAGTACTGCACCTACGACACAGGGGAGGGGGAGGGAAAAAACAGTGACACACACATGCAACACGCAACACCCCCACCCTCACCCACGACAACACACACACTAATACATATTGATACATTACAGTTACACCTCCCAACCCCCCTGGAAGAATGCAAAGACAAAAGGAAATGAGGTGAACGATTGTAATATATTAAAATCTAGTAGTCAAATAATATACATACACTATTTACAAATATATATACACCAAGAATTTTAGTCCAAGGGATTCCACCCTTAAAGTCCGTGGACCACTAGGCCCACACTGCATGGGCGAGGCCCACACAAGATACCCGAACATGACAGAGAGAACACTGCAGGGGCATCAGATAGAAATAAAACGGGCACCTCAGGGGGAAGGGAAAGGGTGGGCACCTCAGCCGGTTGAGTGCACGACGCCAAATCCACGAGGGGGCCCCATGCCCACTGTTCAATCCTGGGTAGTGCAAAGCCACAGTCTCACAAGTCTCTACAGTGGGTGGGTTGCCCACTGCTATATCCTGGGGAGTGCAAAGCCACAGTCTCTCAAGTCTCTACAGTGGGTGGTTTGCCCACTGCTATATCCTGGGGAGTGCAAAGCCACAGTCTCTCAAGTCTCTACAGTGGGTGGTTTGCCCACTGCTATATCCTGGGGAGTGCAAAGCCACAGTCTCTCAAGTCTCTACAGTGGGTGGTTTGCCCACTGTGCAATCCTGGAGAGTGCAAAGCCACAGTCTCTCAAGTGGATAACACTCTCCACTGGTTCTGGAGGGGGCTTTGTGCCCAGAGTGCTTCATCCTGCCAAAGACTGAGGTAGTGGATGTAAATGGGAGCTTTGTGCCCAGAGTGCTTCATCCTGCCAAGCACAGAGGTAGTGGATGTAAATATCCACTGGTTCTGGAGGGGTCTTGGTGCCCAGAGTGCTTCATCCTGCCAAGGACAGAGGTAGTGGAAGTAAATCTCCACTGGTTCTGGAGGGGGCTTGGTGTCCAGAGTGCTTCATACTGCCAAGGACTGAGGTAGTGGCTGCCTTTCTCCACTGGTTCTGGAGGGGGCTTGGTGCCAGAGTACTTCATCCTGCCAAGGACAGAGGTAGTGGATGTAAATATCCACTGCTTCTGGAGGGGGCTTTGTGCCCAGACTGCTTCATCCTGCCAAGGACAGAGGTAGTGGATGTAAATATCCACTGGTTCTGGAGCGGGCTTTGTGCCCAGAGTGCTTTATCCTGCCAAGGACAGAGGTAGTGGAAGTAAATCTCCACTGGTTCTGGAGGGGGCATGGTGCCCAGAGTGCTTCATCCTGCTCGTGGCGGCCTCAGTAGCGTCATTGCTTTTTGCGCTCATGGGCCTGCGGTGCTTGTGGCGGTGGTGTCCTTGGCAGCGGTGCATGTGGCGGCGGTGTCTTTGGCAGCGGTGCTTCTGGCGGCGGTGTCCTTGGCAGCGGTGCTTGTGGCGGCGGTGTCTTTGGCAGCGGTGCTTGTGGCGGCGGTGTCTTTGGCAGAGGTGCATGTGGCGGCGGTGTCTTTGGCAGCGGTGCATGTGGTGGCGGTGTCTTTGGCAGCGCTTCAGCCGCTGGCGGTCCCGACTGGGCCAGCGGGGCTGCTGGCAGTCATCTCCTGGGCAGCGGTGCTGCTGCTGCTGGCGGTCCTGTCTGGGCCAGCGGGGCTTCTGGCGGTCACCTCCTGGGCAGCGGGGCTGCTGCTGGCCGGCTCCTGGGCAGCGGGGCTGCTGGCGGTCGCCTCCTGGGCAGCGGGGCTGCTGCTGGCGGTCCTGTCTGGGCCAGCGGGGCTGCTGGCGGTCACCTCCTGGGCAGCGGGGCTGATGGCGGTCTTCTGCGCGTGCAGATCTTCCCAGACTTGCCGGGTTTCTTGTGCCCCTTCCCCACCTTGGAAGGTGTCGCAGCAGACTCCACACTCTCATCTGTACCCCTGGGAGCGGCTTTGGTGGCTGTTGTCTTCCCCCTCTCCCGCCGGGCACTGGCCAAATTTTGATGCTTGACAGGTGGGGGACTTTCCGTGCTGTGGCTCCTTGCCACACTGGCAGCCCTGCTGCCTGGTGCACTCCAGAATCCGGTGACTACTGGCACCACTGGTCACGCCGATGTTGTGGCTGAGGTGCTAGGTTGGGACCTGGAGAGTTGGGCCCTAGGAGACTGACGGGGTGGGGGAGGTGAGGGAAAGAGGTCAAGGGTGGATAGGAAAAGTTTCTTGGGAACACTGGGACGTATAGCTGGAGGGGGTTTGGGAGTGGAGGAAGAGTTTGTGGTTGTAGGTGTACATTTGGTGACTTTGGGTGAAGGTGCATGCGCTGGAGGCTGTCGTGAGGTGGATGGCTTTTGGGTGGGTGTGTGCCTGTGTTTGTGTACCTTGGGAGGTGGCGTCACAGACACATTGGGAGAGGACACAGGGGATGTGTGAATGGTAGTGGGGGGGTGTGGTGGTGGGTTTGCTGGTGATGTAAGTAGTGGCTGTAGATGTAGTGCATGCAGGTGTGAGTGGAGACGAGGCTGGGAGGGAGGAGGGAAACAAGGAGGAGGGGGACACAGTGGAGGCAGTGGATGTTGCTATGTCTGCATGTGTGTGATGCTTGCGCGAGTGCCTGTGGGATGTGTGGTGCTTATGTTTGCCTGAGCTTCCTTTGTGTGTTGAGGTGTGTGCATGCTGGTCTGATCGTGTGCTTGGGGTGGGCTGAGGTACAGGGGATTGGGTCTGGGTGGAGGAAGTTTGAGGGGGGAGGCTAGAGACAGGGACAATAGCTGCCATCAGTGCTGAGGCCAGAGTATGAAAAGCTCGCTGAAGGGCTGCCTTACCAGAATGAATGCCCTCCAGGAATGCATTTGTTTGTTGCAACTGCCTCTCTACACCCTGGATGGCATTCAAAATGGTAGACTGCCCAACAGTGCGGGACCTGAGGAGGTCAATGGCCTCCTCACTGAGGGCAGCAGGGGTGACTGGGGCAGGGCCTGAGGTGCCTGGAGCGAAGGAGATGCTCACACTCCTGGGTGAGCGGGCATGATGCAAAGGCTGAGGGGCTTCTGGGAGGGCAGTGCTGGAGGGGGGGTGACGGCTGTACCTGTAGATGTGGGGGGCAGAGATGGGCCCACCACCACAAGGGAGCTCCCATCAGAGGATGAGTCCGTATCACTGGTGTCAGCTCCTGTCCCCGCCGTGGAGCTCCCCTCGCCCTCCGTCCCACTGGTGAAATCAGACCCCGTAGTGTCACCCTCCAGGGCCATGTGGGATGCAGGTCCCTCCTGCTCCGGTGCCACTGCTCCTCTGCCTGATGATGCTAATGCGCACAAGAACAGGGAGACCACAAAAAGGGAGGGGTAGACAGAAGAAAGACATGTTGGGGTCCACTATTCAATCCCTGGGACATAGCCTACAAGGCTATGGCCGATATCTGCACACATGGATGTCACAGGAGCCTGACTAGGTGTAGTTGTCACTGTACCCAGGTGGGGTGGGGTGCCACAGGGTCTGCCTGAAAACAGGGACCTAACTAGCACACTGGCCCTGGCCTGGGGAAACCAACAGCCCACCTCCCCCACCCAGACACCTCCACTGCACGCTGAATCAGAAGAATGAGAGTGTACTCACCCCCTTGTTGCTGCTGTGATGCCCTCAAGCGCCCATCCAACTCCTGGTACACCACCGCCAGGATCCTGAACATCAGGGGGGTCATGGTGAGATGGTACCCCTCCCACGTTGGGAGGCCATCCCCAGCTGGGCCTCTGCCGTCTTCTTGCTCCAGTGGCAAATCTCCTCCCATCTTTTCCAGCAGTGGGTGCTCTGTCTGTGATAGACCCCCAGGGCCCGGACATCCTTGGCAATGGCACACCAGATGTCCTTCTTCTGGTGGGCGCTGACCTACATGAAT
Source organism: Pleurodeles waltl (assembly GCF_031143425.1). Taxonomy (NCBI): domain Eukaryota; kingdom Metazoa; phylum Chordata; class Amphibia; order Caudata; family Salamandridae; genus Pleurodeles; species Pleurodeles waltl. Next base: position 1,572,812,362 of record NC_090444.1, read on the forward strand.
TGTACAGGAGAAAAAGAGAAGTTAATACCAACTGCACCGTCACAGTCATTGGCCCGCATCCCTATCCTTGCCATGTGGCTCATGCAGTCACCGTCGTTTCATGCTCGCCTCATTCTCCCCCCCCTATCTTTCATCCACACCACTCCACAGAGGCATTGCCCATACAGCATGCTCCCAGTGTACTTACCTGTTTGTCTGGAGGACCGTAGTGTAGTGTGTACTGGGGGAGGACCCCATCCACGAGTTTCTCCAACTCCTCTGTGCTGAAGGCAGGGGCCCTTTCCCCAGACGCACGAGCCATTGTCTCTTCCAGACTGAGGTCATAGCAGCACTTGCAGTGTAGGTCCTCTCCTGTCGAAGATCAGGTATCGAGTAATTGAACAGATAGAAAATGGCGGTCACGTCCGCAACGGTGCGTACCGTCACCGCCGGCGTACATCGTCATTGGCTCCAGGGACCCATAGGGTCCAATGTTAACCAATGCAGAATTGCGCCGCAGTGTCCGACCGCCTACCGCGGTGGTGTACAAAGCCAGCGCAGTCACCTCACATCCCATTGTCCCACTTTACAGGTCAGGCAGCCATCATTTCAGGGGCCCACATGGCTTTATATTTAACTGCGTCACACATACCTAGGCCTTGCCTCAACACTCATACAGGCAAAATTTGGGTGATGAATGGTTTTCTGAGTAAGCTGTGCTTACGTACCTCTGAGTTGGTTGACTCTGTGCTTGCTGTTGTCCTTTATAGGCAGCATCCGCTGGGGCATGTGAGGAGATGGCGGCATCCTCCGGTGTACAGACCGCTGGTGGACCTGTCGACAATGGAGGAAAGACATGTAGTCATCACCTACAGGATTGATCGTGCAACAATCCAGGAACTGTGTGCCCAGTTGGAGCCAGACCTGATGTCAGCTATCCGCCATCCCACAGGAATCCCCTTTCAAGTGCAGGTGCTGTCAGTACTCCATTTCCTAGCAAGTGGGTCTTTTCAAACTACAGTGGCCATAGCATCAGGGATGTCCCAGCCTATGTTTTCCAACGTGTTGTCCAGAGTGTTGTCTGCCCTCCTGAAACACATGCGGAGCTACATCGTTTTCCCTCAGGTGGAGGATTTGCCTGCAGTGAAAGGTGACTTCTATGCTTTGGGACATATCCCCAACATCATAGGTGCCACTGATGGGACACATGTGACCTTGGTCCCCCCCGCAGGAGTGAACAGGTGTACAGAAACCAGAAGAGTTAACATTCCATGAATGTGCAGATGGTGTGTTTGGCAGACCAGTACATCTCCCATGTTAATGCCAAATTCCCTGGCTCAGTGCATGACGCTTACATCCTGCGGTATAGAAGCATCCCTTATGTGATGGGGCAACTCCAGAGGCACCGTGTGTGGCTATTAGGTGAGGACATGGACCCTATACAGTGTGGATAGTTGTCTGGGTCTGGGGTTGTCCCTAAGGGTTAGTGTGTGTCTAACAGTTGTCCCTCGACATTTGCAGGTGACTCTGGCTACCCCAACCTGTCATGGCTACTGACCCCAGTGAGGAGTCCCAGGACAAGGGCAGAGGAATGCTACAATGAGGCCAATGGGCTAACTAGGAGGATTATAGAGCGGACCTTCGGCCTCCTGAAAGCCAGATTCTGGTGCCTCCATATGACAGGTGGTTCCCTATTCTACTCACCAAAGAAGGTGTGCCAGATCATCGTGGCCTGATGTATGCTTCACAACTTAGCTTTGCGACGACAGGTGCCTTTTCTGCAGAAGGATGGTCCAGATGGAGGTGTTGTGGCAACTGTGGAGCCTGTGGACAGCGAAGACGAGGAAGCAGAAGAAGAGGACATCACAACAGGAACTCTGTGATCCTGCAATACTTCCAGTTAGACACAGGTAAGAAGACAAACTTGCCTACTACATGTACTTTAACACTACTACCTCTCTACTGTTTGTTCTTTTCACCCAGTGTATGGTCAATGAGTTGTCACTTTCCCTTATGATTTCACAGATGTGGGTCCCACTGTCTGACATCTGCTTTGTTTCCTCATGGACTAGAGCTGTGTGACATAGGTATGTTGATATTACAATTGAAAGAGCATTTTGTCGCTGTAATTGCTAATGCACTATTTCGAAATCACAGACAGACTCCAGATTGTTTTGTGCTTTAAGGGTGTTTATTTAAGTGCTCAACATTGGAGGGGGTTGTAAAATGGTGAGGGGTGATGGTGGAGGAATGTCCATGGCAGAGTCCAGTCTATTAGTCTCACAGGTGCATTGTCCAAAGGGGCATAGGAAGTGGAGCTGGGGCAGTTTGAGGTTGGACAAGGTGACAAAGTGGGGCAAAAGGATGACATTCAGGGCGGTCTCATTTCTTGGCGGGGGTCTTGGCATCGTTCTGTCTTTGTCCTGGATCTCAGGGACCGTTTGCGGGATGGTTCTCCCTCTGCAGGGGGTGGGGTGCTGGTGTGGTGGTCCTGTGGCTATGCCTCCTGTCCACTAGCGCCGGTGGAGGTGGTGGGCAGTTCATCGTCCAGGCTAGGGTCAGGGGCCCCTTGTTGTGCCACAGTGTCCCTCCTGGTGTTGAGGACTTCCTTCAGCACCCCTACGATGGTGCCCAGGGTGGAATTGATGGATCTGGGTTCCTCCCTGATGCCCAAATACTGTTCCTCCTACAGCCTCTGGGTCTCCTGAAACTTGGCCAGTACCGTTGCCATCGTCTCCTGGGAATGATGGTATGCTCACATGATATTGGAGAGGGCCTCGTGGAGAGTGGGTTCCCTGGGCCTGTCCTCCCCCTGTCGCACAGCAGCCCTTCCAGTTCCCCTGTTTCCTCGGCCTCTGTCCCCTGAACGGTGTGCCCACTGCCCATGCCCCCAGGTCCCTGTTGTTGTTGGGGTGGTGGGTTAGCCTGGGTTCCCTGTAGTGGTGGACACACTGCTGATTGACGTGTCCTGGGGACAGAAGTATGGGCCTGCTGGGTGGGTGCTGTGCTGGTGTTTCCAGAGGGGGCAAGCTCTGTAGTGGCCTATGCCAGTGTGAGGGGAACGGAATGTCTCGAGGTCCCAGATGGGCCGGGCTGGTCATCTAGATCCAGTTGGACAGAGCTGCTGTCATCACTGTGGGCCTCTTCTGTTGGTGGTGTGGACATGTGTGGACCCTCCTGTGCGGTGACTTTGGGTAGGGGTCCTGCAGGGGTGTAAAAGCATGATTATTGCATCTGTGTGTGCCATGGTGTGCAATGGGTGGGTGACTGTGTACCCCAGTGCTTGCATTCCTGTGTAGGACCTTGTGTGATGATGGGTTAGGGGCATGTATGGGTACGTGCAGTGGCCATGCTTTGATGAAGGGTGTCCATGCTTTGGTATTACATGCAGGGCTTGGTGTTGGGATGTGTGATTTGTGATATTGGGACATGTGTGAGGAGTAGGAGTGATGGGGTGAGGGTGAGGGTGGGGGTATGTGTTGGCATGCAGGTAGGGTGGGGGATAAGGTAGTTAAGGTTTGACTTACCTGAGTCCATTCCTCCAGCTACTCCTTCAAGGCCCCCAGGATGCAGAATAGCCAAGACTTGCTCCTCCCATGTTGTTAGTTGTGGGGGAGGAGGTGGGGGTCCTCTGAACTGCAAGGTGTTGTCTGGAGACCACGGAATGCACCTTCCCCCGTAGGTCGTTCCACCTCTTCCTGATGTCATCCCTATTTCTTGGGTGGTGTCCCACTGCATTGACCCTGTCCACTATTCTTCGCCATAGCTCCATCTTCCTAGCTATGGAGGTGTGCTGCACGTTTGATCCGAATAGCTGTGGCTCTACCCGGATGATTTCCTCCACCATGACCCTGAGAACCTGGGGTGCCTTTGCCGTGCCATGGGGTGGTGTGGGTTATGTGTGGGGTGGTGTGTGTTGTGATATGTGGGGTGATATTTAGTGGTGTGTTGTGTGAGGTGCGTGGATGTTTTGTGGGTGATGGTATTGTGTGTCTGTGGATGCTTGGTTGTAGATTGTAGTGTCTCTCTCTGTCCTTCTGTCGCAATTATTGTCATAGGGGTTTGTGGGTGATGTGGGTGTGTGTTTTATATTGTATTGGGTATGAGGGAGTGGTGTGTGTATGTGTATCAGGTGTGTGTATTTTGAATTTTCCAATATAGTTCTGTTTTGTAAATGTGTGTGTATTTTGAGCGCGGCGGTGTGTACCGCCAATGGAATACCGCGGTTGAAAGACCGCCGCGTGGATTCGTGGGTCGTGATAGTGTGGGCATATTCCTGTTGGCGTGACAGTGGGGGTTTTGTTATCGCCAGTTTATCCCTGACCTTTGGTGTGGCTGACTTGTGTGGGTGTCTCAATTTTGGTGGATTCCGAGCTGTGGGTCATAATGACCGTGGCGGAATTCAGCGGCCGCGGCGGTGTGTTGCCGGTCTTCTGTACGGCGGAAAGCGGCTTTTACCGCCAATGTTGTAATGACCCCCTTAATACTTAAAGTTTGAGTTACCTCAAGTAACTATAACTTATGCCCTAAGGCAACTATAACTGCGCCCTTGCTATGCACTGCTAATGATCGCACAAATTACGGCATTTATGACACGTTTGATAACATCATTGATAATATCAATGTAATATTTGCAGTAACGTTTTTGAAAAAAAAACTGTGCACCAAAAATCTGATTTCTTATTCACATGTCCATGGTTGATATTCCATCCCATAGGAATGTCCATTATATCGTCTCATTACCCCTCGTCTGACGCATATGCTGTCAATCGAAAATCCAGCAGCACATGCAGCAGGCAAGGGGTAATGAAAAGATATAATGGGCATTACTATAGGATGTGCAGAATTGCAAGCTGCCCCTCTATTGAGCTAAGTACTGCTCACAGCAAAATGAGGAGAGAGAAGGAAGATGGAATATCAGCCGTGCACATGTGAATAAGAAATCAGATATTTGGTGTATGGACATTTGTTAAGGCACAGCAATATGTTAGGATAGTATGCACTTTCATGCATTTATTTGATATTTTTCATAAAACACCAGAACTGCTAATTTGTGTATACTAAATAGTGGACATGTGAACATGGTGGCTGTGATGGATGTATTTAACTCAGAGGGCCTGCAGAAATATACAGTTCTTCAATGGAAGTGTAACTGGACTGATTTGAATGCAACAAGCAGAGGAGTGTCTTAACTGCGAGCGAGCATTAATAAAGGCATTCCCCGAAACGCGTATGGTTGCTGTACTAATAAATCTTGAGTAAGACCCCACGAGTGCCTATCTCCTGCTTTTTTGTGGGATTTTTGTGATGTTATATGTGAATCCACCCTCACGCATGTGGCACCCATCAGCTCCAAGAAGCCTTCCCCCCTCGTGGACAATCCCATGGGATTTCTAGTGTAGGTATAGGGGTGGAAGTTGGCCCAGGGATGGGTTCAGGATATACAGAGGTTATTTTAGTGTCTGTGAGAGGAGTGGATGTTACAGCACTAGCCAACTTACCTCCAGCACAGAGAAGTACTGGCAGAGGCCTAAAGCCAACAGGACTGAAGTGGAGGCTTTGAGAGATACAGGAGCCAGTGTGACCATAGTCACAGAGAAACTGTTTTCTCCAGTGCAGATCCTATCTGGTGAATTCCACCAAGTAACCTATGCAGACAACAGAGCTAAGCTCCATACCATAGCGATGGTGATCTTGGAATGGGAGGTGTGATTGGGCCTAAAAAAGGTAGGTGTCTCCTGCTCTACTAGTAGAGTGTCAACTGGGAAATTATCTTGACGCATCTGAGTGGTCAGAGGGGGGAAGAAGGGTCCATGTGCAGATCCTGGACCTCCCTGAGTGGGTGTGTTCTGTGACCAGGTCACATGCTGCACAACAGGGAAGTGCTGGAGACTTAGGGGGTCATTCTGACCCCGGCGGTAAAAACCGCCGGGCCGGGGTCGGCGGTAGCACCGCCAACCGGCTGGCGGTGCTCCGCCGGGCATTCTGACCGCGGCGGTACAGCCGCGGCCAGAAGCGGAAAGCCGCCGGTGTACCGCCGACTTTCCGCTGCCCATGGGAATCCGCCATGGCGGCGCAGCTTGCTGCGCCGCCATGGGGATTCCGACCCCCTCACCGCCATCCTGTTCCTGGCGGTTCCGCCCGCCAGGAACAGGATGGCGGTGAGTGGTGTTGTGGGGCCCCTGGGGGCCCCTGCAGTGCCCATGCCAATGGCATGGGCACTGCAGGGGCCCCCTTAAGAGGGCCCCACTTTGTATTTCAGTGTCTGCTTTGCAGACACTGAAATACGCGACGGGTGCCACTGCACCCGTCGCACATCATCCACTCCGCCGGCTCCATTCGGAGCTGGCATCCTCATGGAGGGGTGTTTCGCACTGGGCTGGCGGGCGGCCTTTTGGCGGTCGCCCGCCAGCCCAGTGGGAAACCCAGAATAACCGTGGCGGTCTTTTGACCGCGCAGCGGTATTCTGGCGGTTCCCTCCAGGCGGGCGGCTCCCGCCGCCCGCCGGGGTCAGAATGACCCCCTTAGACCCTAGAACAATGGGCTGAGCATCCAGAAACAAGAGAAAGGGCACAGGGTCTGGTGAGCCAGCCCAAGGACCTCCAGAGGTGCAAGTGGAATCCAATCCTGAGAGGGAGGAACTGACCTATGAGGTAGGGACTCAGCCCCTGCAACCTCTGCATGACTTGGCAGAAATGCAAGGAGCAGGTGGGCAAACAAGGGAAAAACTATGCCAGCTTCAAAGAGAGTGTCCCTAATGTAAGTCGATCCCACAGGGTTTACTGATAGGATGGAGTCCTCTGTACTAAGTCAAGGGACCCAACACCAGGGGCAACCAGGACAGTGGTGGTCCCCCAGTAGTACAGGGAATTCTTTCTCACCTTAAGCTATGGCATCTTCTTGGCAGGACATTGGAGTCAGACCAAGACTTGGAATACCCTGGCCAACCATTTCTATTTGCCCAACATGTCTGCCAAAGTGAAGGATTTCTGTAGCTTCTATGTTACCTGTCAGGCCAGTGGCAAGACAGGGGACATCACAAAGTCTCCCTTAATACCACTGTCAGTGGTTGGGATTCCCTTTGAGAGGGTGGGATTGATATTATTGGTCCCCTACACCACCAACTGCCTCAGCCAACAGATACATACTGGTGGTAGTGGACCATGCCACCAGGAATCCAGAGGCACTACCACTCAGAACATTTGCTGCTCCCACAGTTGGCAAGGCTCTACTTGGTGTGTGTATCAGAGTGGGTTTCCCAAAGGAGGTGGTCGCAGGTAGGCACACAAACTTTATGTCTGCCTATCTGAAGAGGATATGGGATGAATGTGGTGTTACTTACAAGTTTACTCCCCCATATCATCCCCAGACTAGTGTTCTGTACGAAAGATTTAACAAGACCCTGAAGAACATGATTCTGGGTTTGTCTGAAAAACTGAGAAAGAGATGGGATATTCACCTTCGATGCCTGATGTTTCCTTACAGAGACATGCCCCAAAAGGAGGTTGGCTTCAGTCTCTTTCTGTTACTGTTTGGGCACCCTGTTAGAGGCGCATTGCACTTGCTGAGAGAGTATTTGGAGAAGCCTCTCAAGGAGTCCAAGCAGAATGTGCTTGACTATTTGCTAGGCCTGCTGTCTTATATGACAGGGTACATGAACAGAGCAACCGGTAACCTGGAGGTCAGCCAAGAGCAAATGAAGCTCTGGTATACCCACAAAGCTATTATGCCTCAATACCACCCAGGTCAGTCGGTGTTGGAGCTGTGGCTCCCAGGGCTGTTCAGGCCAAGTAAACTGGTCCCTACCCATTCTGAAGACAAAGGGTGGGGTCTCCTACCTGGTAGACCTTGGCACCCTCAGGAATCCCCACTTGATCCCGTATGTGAACAGACTTAAACCTCACCACGACAAGGCAAACATGACCATGATTATGGTCGAAGATGAGAGAAGAGAAAGGAGAGTGAACATCTGCCAGACCTCCCCTCTACCAATGTGTAAGATGGGTTAGTGGAGGGAGTTGTACTCTCTCCCAAACTGACAACCCAGCACCGAAAAAACTCATTCTGAGAGTGATGCAAGGGGTAATGAGTGTAAGTATTTCGCCTATCTGTCTCGTCAATATTAGTGTAAGGATGAGTGTACACCCTCCAAAGGTGGTCCATAAAAATGTAATTCATGGCCTGCTGAGTATATACTTCCTGGTCCTTTCGGTCACGTACAAATAATATGGGATCAAGTGATTTCTCTGCCTTGATTTAATGAGCTAGCATCTTCCCTGCCTTATCCCCTTCTAGGTACCAATGTTTACGAGCCGCTGTTCTATTATGTTTCTGGAGTTGGAGCCAACAGTCAGACAGCTCCACTTTCAGTTGTTCCCACTTCATTCTTAGCTCCGAGGCTGCAGGAGGCCCAGACCCCAGCGTCACTAGCTCTCGCTCTTGTTCTGACAGTTCCTTTTCAAGCACTCAGCTCACCCCCACCGAGGTGGACATGCACCCCCCCCCCGGAGAACCACTCAGTTGCCCGACTCTTAGTAGTGTGTCTATTTACCTTAAAATATTGTGTCAATGTTTCTTGAATTGTTGCTCGAAACGCAAAGTCAGTGAGGGTCTCCAGCCGCAGGCGCCCAAGGGGCACCTTGGGGGGGTGTCTCAGCAATGTGTACGTAGCAAGGAGTGGAGAATGTTCCGAGAGATATCTTGCCAGGCAGTGTATATGTGTGATAGAATGTGCAGACAACCCTGTAGTAAACATATAGTCCAAACGTCTATGGGTCATTGTTGGATGGGAATAGTGTGAGTATGCGGATGATGTTGGCGCCAGACATCCATCGGCCCTAGTGTATGTGTGAGCAGGTGGAGGGAGGCAGTCAAACGAGGCTTAGTGTGAAGTTTGGGGGTGATCTGTGCATATTGCCATCAAGCACACAATGTCACCATCCATAATCATGTCATTGGTGGGTGTAATCTGATCCGTTCTCATCATAGAACCCAGGAATTCACCATCGTCTGTATTTGGGCCATATACATTAACTATATAAATCTGTTGAGCATCCAGTGTTCCCTCCAGTAAGACATATCTAACCTGTTCATCAATCTGCGACCTGAAGGCCCTGAAGGTGAGCCTCGGGCCACCCATATAAGAGCTCTTCTTGAATAGCCTGGATAAGAGGTAGCAAAGACTTGACCCCTCCATCTTCTCTGTAGATACTTGATACATTGTCCCCAGAGGGGTGTCTCCTGTAGGTGAGCTATGACAACCCCATAACGCTTCGGGAAAGCGTAGACCCTGTTTTGTTTAGTAGGGCTACTAAGGCCCCATACATTCCAAGTCTGAATTTTATACTCTGTTCCAGTTCCTACCATCTATGAACTATACTGTAGTATATTATCACTGTAACCGGAGGAACCCAGAGAGGTCCAGGGTGACCAGCCTTATTTGGTGGGGGCTGTTCATCTGGGTAGAAAGTCATTTGTACTATGACAGGTCTGGTGGTAACAACAAATGTAACGCTGAACAAACAAAAACAACTAAGAGAATCCCGGAACAGTCCTGGGGATGACAACTCCTGTGTCTTCTCCAGATTCCCCCCACCCATTGGCAGTGGCCGCAACACCCTCCCAGTACCCAGTCACCAAGAGGGTGTGAAACCCCACCCCACGTAGCCCCCCAAAAAGTAGGGATCAGAACTTACATATATAGTAGAACATGTGATATTGAAGAATCTGGTCAGGACCTCAAGTGACTCTTCATTATGAGCCTAACCTAGGCTCAGCAATTCTGGGGCATCCAGATCTCAAGCCATCCCGTCCCAAACAATGGCCTATCAGTCCCCTACAGCCCCGATCAGAGGACCGATCGGGTGTAAATAACCCAGAATTGTATTAAGAGGGAAAGGATTTGTATGGATCCCCTTCACCCCCCAAGAAGGACACAGTTCCAACAGACATATAGGGGGACCTCCCCATGATGGGTGCATCATCATGTCACAGTGACATATGTCCAAACAGTTTGAATGTTGAGTATCTGTAGAGTGGGATGTAGGGAGGAAGAGGTTGGGTGTCACCTCTAGATCCTCCTCCAGGGCCAGCGCCCCTCCCTCCATCTCCGTCAGCATATGGGGTCCATCTGACAACAAAGCACAATTTTCTCCTGCAGGAGTTTGAGCTGCTCGAGGAGGCCGTTGGGCCCTGTCCCTCCCAGGTCTCTGCCATCCAGGAGCATGGTCTCCTTGCGATACAGCTTGGGTTTCCATCCAATCAAATGCCTCCTGTGGAGTTTTGAAAAAGTTTGCTGATTTTCTATACTGTACTCTCAGTTTAGCCAGGAAAGGAGACTGTACTTGATGTTATTGTCTATTAGCTTTCTTTTAACCCCAAGGAAGTCTCTCTGAAGTTCTTGCACTTTTCTTGTGGAGTCCAGAAAAATAAGGCTGGGCCTACCCTCATAGTTAGGGGGGCCCAAGCTTGCACATGTTGAAGGATTAATAAGGGCCTCATTACAACCGCCAGGGCTGTTTTGAAGGTTGTACCGCCAACAGGCTGGCAGTACAAACTCAGGGATTACGGTTTTCCACACAGTGGTCCCGGCGTTTGTAATCCGCCAGGGCAGCACTGCTTGCAGCGCTGCCCAGGGGATTACGAATCCCCTTCCCGCCAGCCTTTCCATGGCGGTAGGAACTGCCATGGAAAGGCTGGCGGAAAGGGGAGTCATGGGGCCCCTTTGGCAGGGGCAGTGCAGGGGCCCCCTGGCACAGCCCCACACAGCTTTTCACTGTCAGCACAGCAGACAGTGAAAAGCGCGACTGGTGCAACTGCACCCTTCGCACGGCTGCAACACCGCCGGCTCCCATGTTGCAGCCCACATCCCCGCTGGGCTCTGTTTCTGCCCGCTGGCCCAGCGGGGCTGTCATAATGGGCACCGCGGGAGTGCGGCTGCATTGGCGACTGCACAGTGGTTGCACCTTGGCGGTTGGCGCACGCCAATGTTGTAATGAGGGCCTATGTCTCTATCCCTGTGGTTAAAATGGCATTCTATAAATGCTCACCATGGTGCACCAGGTTTTGGGATCAGACCTAGGGCTCTGCATCCTCTTTACCGTCAGGAATTTTGAAAGGCGCATGGCCTGTAGGGCATTAACCAGGCAGTCCCATAGGAAAAGTTCTGGGGAAGGCCCCTCCACAAGTTCCGGGAACCCCATCAGGTGGAGGTTATTATCGTATGATCTGCCCTCTGCGTCTTCGAGTCGTTCCAATTTCTGGAATGCTATCTTATTAAGTTCTGTGACCTTTGTTTGAAGCTCTGTTACCGTAGCCCTAACGTTGTTACTTCCTCCTCCGTATTCGTGACTCTTTCCACCACCTTATGGAGGACTAGGCGGAGGTGGTTTATGTCCATTGGCTTAGTGTCCATCTTGCTCTCTAGAGCTTCTTGGGACCCTTTAATCACCTCCAGAATATCTGTAGTGTCCTGTGAGGGCTGGGTTGGGAGGGTTCTTCCCCTCCGCGGTGCTCAATCCACGCCTCAGGGTGGTGTATTGCATGGTCTTGTTGGATTGGGCTCCTTTGTGCAGTTTAACTTTGCCCATAGTGGCGGAGCGCAGCCCTCAAGCAATATTTCCAGTCCAAGGGACACTATGCTTGAAACCGATCCTGTTTGCCAGTAAACAGTAAAGCACTCCAATTTTGAGTCTCTCTTGACTGCTATTATACACAGGGTCAAGAGAGCAGTCTGCCGGGGCAGTAGTAGGGTGTATCTGTGTACCGCCAGGAGTCTGCACCCCTCCCCTCCTCTTTGTTTTCAGTGGGGGGGTCCTCCCCCTGCCTTATACTTATGGCACTGACCCTGCCGCGCGCGGGCCGTCTCCTTTCAAGAGGTGTATGGGGGTCCGCAACATGCCCCTGTCTGGTGCCATCTTCCAGTACCTGTGGCAGCACCCGGGCCACGGATCACATCAGCTCCAGCACCCCCAGGTTCACTGTCTCATTGCAGCTCTGTCTTCAGAGGATGTCCCCGCTGCAGCGGTGTCACCTCAGGGGGCCGCCCACCTTTTTCACTGCTTCCTCTTCTTATGACGGTGTTAGCAATCGCGGTGGAATCTAGGCCAGGTAGGTAGGCCTTACACCGGCCCCACACGCAGGGGCCATCTACTTTCAAAAGGTGTACCCACCCTGTTTGGCACCCCTCTCCAGCACTTGTGGCCACACCCGGGCCACGGATCATGGCATCTCCAGCACTCCCAAGCTCACCGTCCCACTACCGCTCTGATTCAGAGGATGCTCCCGCTACAGTAGTGTCACCTCAGGGGCCGTCCACCATTGCCACTGCTTCCTCTCCTTATGCCGGCATGAGCGATCACTGTAGGAATCCAGGCCAGGCTGGCAGGCCTCACACCAGCCCCGCCCTTCCCTTCACAGCCTTCGGCTCTGACTGGGCCCAGGCAGCCACCTCCTGAGCACGGATGACTGTGAATTGAGGGCAGCGCGGGCCCAACTCCGCTCCAGGGGATAATCAATAAAGGCTCACATCCCTCTGAATAATTTCTGTTGCTGGAGGGGGCCTGGGGCTGCAGGATATTGCCAGATTTTATGGCTAGGGACGGGAGCCTTCCCGGGACGCGTCTAGGCAGCCATCTTGGTACGCCTGCTTCCCTGCGATGGGAGATAATTAAGAGCTCTTGAGGTGAGGCTCAAGTCTGTACATAATTTTTGCAGCACCTGTCAGTAGTTCACAGAGATATGCAGACCATATGTCCATCCAATCCCTACCCTAGCACCCCTGGTGAGCACACTGAGGGATATTCACGTATGCTTCAATGATAATTACCATTTTATGTGGACTTGTAAAGGAGGTGTGCCCAGGAGATAAAATATTGACAGTGGCAAAGTAAAAGAAAATGCTTTTTTTCCAGGTGAGGAGAGTGTGAGTATGATAGAGCATGTGCATGACAGTGAGTGACGTGAGTAAATGAGAACAAATGTGAATGAGTGTGAGTGAGTGTTAGAAATGGGGTCTTTGGTTGGCAGTCAGGTTACCCCCTATCCAAGCAAGGACCCTCACTCTAGTCAGGGTAAAGGAGAATCACCCTGAGTTAACCCCTGCTCACCTCCTTGGTATCTTGGCACAAGCAGGCAGGCTTATCTTCAGTTGTAATGTCTAAAATATTTGCACCAACACACACTGTAACTCAGTGAGAACACTACAGATTGACACAACACAGGTTAAAAAAAATAGGTAATATTTATCTAAACAAAACAAGACCAAAATGACAAAAATCCAACATACACAAGTCAAGTTATGAATTTAAAAAGCAAAAAGAGTCTTAAATCCTTTTGAAAACAGTGAAAACTCTGTTGGCATTCAAACGTTCCTGGGTAGCATTGAAATAAATCCGCAGAGGTGAGTGTGCGTCGAAAAAGGCCAGTGATGCGTTGATTTCTCACTCGCAAGTGAGAGCATGCGCCGTTCCTCCTCCGGTCGATTCACATGCATCATTTCTTCTCTCCCGCAAGAGAGCGATACGTCGATCCGGATGGGCACCTCGGGTCCTGTCAGGCTTCGTGTTGATTTTCCGTGCCCAGTAATGTTGCGCCAAAATACGCTTGCATGGTTCTTCCAGCTGCGTTGCGTCAATCTCCCATCTGCAATGTAGGTGGAGCGTTGACTTCTTCTCCAGTGGGAAGCCACACAAAAGTCAGTCTTTGTCCTCTCTCAGGTAGAAGCAGCTACTGCAGGCCAACCCAGCAAGGCACAATCACAGGCAAAGGGGCAGTACTCCTCCTCCAGCTTCTCCAGCTCTTCTCCTTGGCAGAGGTTCCTCTTGGGTCCAGAAGTAATCTGCTTTTTAGGGGCTTGAGGTGCTCTTCTTATACCCCTTTCTGCCTTTAAAGTAGGCCTACTTCAAAGAGAAGTCTCTGTTGTTTTCAAGATTCTGCCTTGCCCAGGCCAGGCCCCAGACACAAACCAGGGGGTTGGAGACTGCATTGTGTGAGGGCAGGCACAGCCCTTTGAGGTGTAAGTGACCACTTCTCCCCTCAGCCCAAATGGCCCATCAGGATATGGAGGCTACACCCCAGCTCCCTTTGTGCCGCTGCTTAGACGATAGGTGCAAACAGTCCAACTGTCAAACTGACCCATACAGGGAATCCACAAACAAGCAGAGTCACAGAATGGTTTAAGCAAGAAATGCCTACTTTCTAGAAGTGGCATTTTCAAACACTCAATCTGAATACCAACTTCACTAAAATATATATTTTTATATTGTGAGTTTAGAGACCCCAAACTCCACATGTCTATCTGCTCCCAAAGGGAATCTGCGTTTTAAGAATATTTAAAGGCAGCCCCCATTTTAACCTATGAGAGAGATGGGCCTTGCAACAGTGAAAACCGAATTTGGCAGTATTTCACTGTCAGGGCATGTAAAACATATAAGTACATGTCCCACCTTTAACATACACTGCACCCTGCCCAAGGGGCTACCTAGGGCCTACTTTAGGAGTGCCTTACATGTATAAAAAGGGAAGGTTTAGGCCTGGCAAGTGGTTACACTTCACAAGTCGAACAGGCAGTTTAAAAATGCAATCACAGACACTGCATTGGCAGGACTGAGCCATGTTTACAAGGCTACTAATGTGGGTGGCACAACCAGTGCTGTAGGCCCACCATAGCATTTGATTTACAGGCCTGAGCACCTCTAGTGCACTTTACTAGGGACTTACTAGTAAATTAAATATTATCAAATAATTATGGCTCAGCCAATATACACACATAATTTACAAAGGGAACACTTACACTTTAGCACCAGTAAGCAGTGGTAAAGTGTCCAGAGCAAAGAAAACAGCAAAAACAGAGTCCAGCACACGGAAAACAACCTGGGAAGTCGAGGCCAAAAGTTAGGGGAGACTATGCCAATGATGTCAAGTCTAACAGTGAAAATTAGAGAGAGTGAGTAAATGTAAGTTATCATGAGAATGTGAGAGTGTGGGTGAGTGAGAGTTACTGCCATGCTGAAAGCAGATCTTGGCATAAGGGGCTACCATGGCAAAATACTTGTTATGGCACACTAATTGACATATGGGGCCACCCGTGGTTGACACTTACATATTGGAATTAATTCTTGGCATTAGAGAGGACATCCATGGCATTTTGGGATTGTGAAAAGGGGCAGGCAAACAATGCAAAATGTTGGCCTTAGTTTAGTATTGATAAATGAGTAACTATTGGGTCAAACATGGTATATGGATGAAGCCAGTGGCTAAATATGTACAGTAATACTGTAAGTGCCGGTGCCCAAAGCAGTGCTGAGGAGCTCTTGGTCTTCTCAATTAAATGTCTGCTTGCCAAAACCCAAGGCTACACAGCGTTGAATCCGTCTCATGCTCCTTTAATCCACTACCAGACACTCTGCCCATTTATCTCATTATAGCATGTTCTTGTTTTTCTCCTTTTGTGATGGCTTTTGCATTTTTCTCTTCCTCCTTCATTACTGTGAAAAGTGAGTGTTTGTCCCCACAAATGAGTGCCACTGTACCCCACTAGCAACCGCTGACTAAAATTCACCATTGGATGGAATCAATGGCAACGTTCTGGCGCTGGCATAAATAAGAACCTCTTTTAGTTGGGAGACATCCATGGCAAAAGGCTGATCCTTGCACAATTGAGGTAATTGTTGAAGTAGAGGGGCACTTACAACACACTTTGGAAAATAAATGTTGTCAGGCGCTGGGGATCGCACAGCTTCATTACCTTGGCACACCTTAAAAGGTATTTATCATGTAATGAATGTCCTTTCAAAGCCCATCCTTTTGACCAAATGTATGAAAAAATATGCTTTACAATACAATGTTTGACCACATTTTTTCAAAGTTTTCTCGAAGGGAGATCCTCTCAACTACCAAAATTTGAGACAGTGTGCTTCGCTTGTTGGAATTCAATATACGTATTATCCCTCACCAATTTTGAGATCACCACTGTCTTTAACCATTTGTTTCATTACATATTTTAGCCTTGAGTGCAGCTTCTTCAATAACAATGCAGAATTGAACATTTTTAAAAATATTAGGCATTATGGCCCAAATTTATGTTAAAGTGGTGCAGCGCTGTGCTGCACCAAAAATAGCAGCACAACGTATTTCAAGGAATATGGTGCATCCTTGGTTTCCCCCTGCGCTGCCACTGAATTAAGCTGCCTAGCCCCAACGCAGGCATACTTGCACCATAGTACAATGGTGTCTGCGTTGAGGGGAATGATCGTTTATGTGCAGGAAAGTGTCACTTCCTGCACATGAACAATATATAATGGCGATTTGGCACTTCTATGTGTGCTGCAAAATGCAGCACACATAGAAGTACCAAAGCGTAATTTTTATTGAGTGCTTATGTGCAGGAAAGTGTCCTGTCCTGCATGTAAATAATCGTCCAAGGCATTTTGCTTCTTCTATGTGCGCTGCAGAATGCAGCACACATATAAACATGCAAAAAACAAGAAGTAATAAAAGCATTCCTCCTCGTTTTGCCATGCTAACACCACCCGGGGGGTGGCGTTAGTTTTTGGCGCTGCCTCAGGTTTACGAAAACTTCTAAATCTGAGGCAACATCAAAAGCAATGGGTGTTGCGATGGAACGCCCACAGCAACACCCATTGAACGCCCCTCTGACGTAGAAAACTGTGTCGGAGGGGCCCATATTTACAAGGAGGCATAACGCCAGAAAAAGTGGCGTTACACTTAGTGCTTAATTTGTGCTTGTTGATTCCGGTGCTGAGCCCCTGCACTTATTTTTGAGGGCCGGCGCTTCGCCTTCTGCCTCGAGCATTTGCTGCGGGCAAAAGATACGTTTGGGAAAGAGAGAGGAAGAGAAAATTGGAAAAGCGTCACAATGAGGGAAAGCAGAAAGCTTCAGGTGTGAGCTGAAGGCGCAGAGAGTGGCTTTAATTGGATTGAAGAGGCCCGAGAAGGCTTCCGGAATAGCTGCCTCAGTATTCCGTGCACGCAGTTTGAATTGCAGCAGCCGTGTATTTAAGAAGAGGGCACCTTTTTATTTACAAATTAAGCACTGTTTACACTTCCTTATAAATATGAAGCAGTGCTTAGCGCCACCGGAGCGCCCCAAAAAGTGATACTCTGGTGGAGCTAGGGGCTCTTAATTATGCCCCTCTGTACGCAACAACACTTGAAGTTTTATAACTTTACTCAGACATCTTCAAAAGCGTATGTGAGCTTGTAGATTTATTATATACTAATTACAAATTGCACAACGATCACGTACAACATCACCAAACAGCATTGGATAAGCAGGAAATGTGTTCCAACCTACAATTCCCTCGGCATTAACATGAGCATTTTTTATGGGGGTTTCTCAGTTCCCTGTCCAGGCGACCTCTAAGTTCCAATGGTGGAAATGTATCTTAATATACCATTCCAGTTCAGAAAAGCCTACTTTGAGCGACAGCCTGTTGTTTTCATCGGAAAATTCGGATCCTAACTCTATTTCATGGTGCACGACTCTCAACATGATGACTCCAATATTCAGGTGCAGGGGAGTAAATGTTTCATGAAAGTGAGGTCCCTGTCAGTAGTGAGCATGTCATCCGAGCCCCCCGGGCTGTCAGGGAACAGATTGCAAAATTAGCATTAGAATACAGGAGTCTGTGGCCGCAGGCAGTGAGAGGGGAGACGTAAGCGTGTGCTACTAGCAGATATTCTAAAAGCCCCCCTCCCACTCTGTAGGGCGAAGGTAAGCCAAAAGCATTGCAGCAACTATTAACCTTCCTGTCTACCAATGTTTCAGCATTACAAGTTTAAAATAGGGCTGTATTTATTTTCGACATTTAAAAGCAACGAGGCGCGTTGCATGATGTCAACAAAGTTTGAAATGCAACCCACATTTACTAGAAGGTCTTAAAAGAAATACAAATAAGGTTTGAGTTTTAATGAATGAAGACGTGGAGATTAGGAGAGTGGACCTGTAACACGTTTGTCAATATTCTCTATAAGAAACGATACAAGCAACGTCGCATTTATTTCCTAAAATTCATTATAGTTTGCTTTCTATATATGTCAGTATAACTGTCACAAACACGCGTTAATGAGCTATGCTTCAAATGACAAATTCCGCTTGAAAGGAAAGATGTAGGAAAAAATGTCAACAACTCACTGCTGCACCCTGCCGTCCATCTCTGTTCACATCCACGGTTACAGGGAAATATACTGTGAACCGCAAGTAAATCATACACAAAACAGAGCAGCACTATTACTGTACTGATGAACTCGACTGCTTAACCCCTTCACTATCAGGCCTTTTCACCTTAGGTGCCAGGCCTTTTTTTCGCTATTTTGGGCAGTTCGTGCTTAGGCCCTCATAACTTTTTGTCCACATAAGCTACCAATGCCAAATTTGCGGCTTTTTCCCCAACATCCCAGGGATTCTAGAGCTACCCAGACTTTGGGGTTCCCCTGAAGGAGACCAAAAAATTTGCCAAAATACAGATAAAAATTTGTTTTATTAAAAAAGGGCTGCAGAAGAAGGCTTGTGGTTTTTTCTCTGAAAATGACATCAA
Source organism: Pleurodeles waltl (assembly GCF_031143425.1). Classification (NCBI taxonomy): domain Eukaryota; kingdom Metazoa; phylum Chordata; class Amphibia; order Caudata; family Salamandridae; genus Pleurodeles; species Pleurodeles waltl. The sequence continues at coordinate 1,572,830,898 of NC_090444.1, forward strand.
CAAAGGATTTGCGGAGCTAAAATCACAAGCTTCCCAGCTTTCAGGACCAGGCAGACTTGAATCAGAAAAACCCATTTTTCAACACAATTTTGGCATTTTAGTGGGACATACCCCATTTTTAGTATTTTTTGTGCTTTCAGCCTCCTCCCAGTTAGTGACAGAAATGGTTATGAAAGGTATGCTGGATCCCAGAAAGCTAAACATTCCTGAAAAGTAGACAAAATTCTGAATTCAGAAAGGGGTAATTTGTGTAGACCCCACAAGGTTTTTCTACAGAAAATAACAGCTGAATTAAAAAAATATTGAAATTGAGGTGAGCAAAACAGCCATATTTCTCAACGTTTTACTCTGTAACTTGTTCCTGCAATGTCAGATTTTTGAAGGCAATATACTTTTACATCTGCTGGACACGTCTGGTTGCGGGGCTATATAGGGCTTGTAGGTTCATTAAAAACCCTAGGTACCCAGAGCCAATAAATGAACTGCACCTTGCAATGGGTTTTCATTCTATACCGGGTATACAGAAATTCATCTACTGAAATACAAACAGTGAAAAATAGGTATCAAGAAAACCTTTGTATTTCCAAAATGGGCACAAGATAAGGTGTTGAGAAGCAGTGGCTATTTGCACATCTCTGAATTCCGGGGTGCCCATACTAGAATGTGAATTACAGGGCATTTCTCAAATAGACGTCTTTTTCACACACTGTCTTACATTTCGAAGGAAAAAATGTAGAGAAAGACAAGGGGCAATAACACTTGTTTTGCTATTCTGTGTTCCCCCAACAATTGTACCTCACTTGCGTGGGTAGGTCTAATGCTCGCTACAGGAAATGCAACATGGACACTTCAAATGTTTACATGGAAATCTGATGTTTTTTTAAAGTGCCTAGCTGTAGATTTTGGCCTCTAGCTCAGCCGGCACCTAAGGAAACCTACCAAACCTGTGCATTTTGTAAAACTAGACAATTAGGGGAATCCAGGATGGGGTGACTTGTGGGGCTCTCACCAGGTTCTAATACCCAGAATCCTTTGCAAACCTCATACTTTGGCCCCAAAAATACTTTTCCTCACATTTCGGTGACAGAAAGTTCTGGAATCTAAGAGGAGACACAAATTTCCTTCCACCCAGCTTTCCCCAAGTCATCCAATAGAAATGGTACCTCATTTGTGTGGGTAGGCCTAGAGCCCGTGACAGGAAATTCCCCAAAACACAACATGGACACATCACATTCTCCCAAAGAAAGCAGAACTGTTTTTTGCAAAGTGCCTAGCTGTGAATTTTGGCCTCTAGCTCAGCCGGCACCTATGGAAACCTACCAAACCTGTGCATTTTTCAAAACTAGATTCCTTGGGGAATCCAAGATGGGATGACTTGTGGGGCTCTCACCAGGTTCTATTACCCAGAATCCTTTGCAAACCTCAAAATTTGGCCCAAAAAAACTTTTTCCCCACATTTCGGTAACAGAAAGTTCTGGAATGTGAGAGCACCCACATATTTCCTTCCACCCAGCAGAATTCCCCCAAGTCTCACGATAAAAATGGTACCTCACTTGTGAGGGTAGGCCTAGTGTCAGCAAAAGGTAATGCCCCAAAACACTATGTGGACACATCACATTTTCCCAAAGAAAACAGAGCTGATTTTTCCAAAGTGCCAAGCGGTGGGTTTTGACCTCTAACTCAGCCGGCACCTAGGTAAACCCACCAAACCTGTGCATTTCTGAAAACTGGATACCTAGGGAAATCCAGGGTGGGGTGACTTGTGGGGCTCTCACCAGGTTCTGTTACACAGAATCCTTTGCAAACCTCAAAATATGGCCAAAAAAATACGTTTTCCTCATATTTCAGTGACAGAAAGTTCTGGAGTCTGAGAGGAGTCACAAATTTCCTTCAACCCAGTGTTTCCCCAAGTCTCCTGCTGAAATGGTATCTCACTTGTGTGGTAGGCCTAGCGCCTGCGACAGGAAATTCTCCAGAACACAACGTGAACACATCAAATTCTCCCAAAGAAAGCAGACCTGTTTTTTGCAAAGTGCCAAACTGTGGATTTTGGCCTCTAGCTCAGTCGGCACCTGGGTAAACCTACCAAACCTGTGCGTTTTTTAAAATTAGACACCTATGAGAATCCAAGATGGGATGACTTGTGGCGCTCTCACCAGGTTCTGTTACCCAGAAACCTTTGCAAACCTCAAAATTTGGCCAAAAAACACCTTTTCCTCACATTTCGGTAACAGAAAGTTCTGGAATGTGAGAGCAGCCACATATTTCCTTCCACCCTGCAGAATTCCCCCAAGTCTCATGATAAAAATGGTACTTCACTTGTGAGGGCAGGCCTAGTGCCAGCAAAAGGTAATGCCCCAAAACACTATGTGGACACCACATTTTCCCAAACAAAACAGAGCTGTTTTTTGCAAAGTGACAAGCTGTGGGTTTTAGCCTCTAGCTCAGCCAGCACCTAGGGACACCTACCAAACCTGTGCATTTTTGAATACTAAATACCTATGGAAATCCAGGAAGGGGTGACTTGTGGGGCTTTCACCAGGTTCTGTTACCCAGAATCCTTTGCAAACCTCAAACTTTAGACAAAAACATGTTTTTCCTCACATTTCATTGATAGAAAGTTCTGAAATCTGAGAGGAGCCACAAATTTCCTTCCCGCCCAGCGTTTCCCCAAGTCTCCTGATAAAAATGGTATCTCACTTGTGTGGGTAGGTCTAGCGCCTGTGACAGGAAATGCCCCAAAACACAACTTGAACACATCAAATTCTCCCAAAGAAAGCAGACCTGTTTTTTGCAAAGTGCCTAGCTATGGATCTTTGTCCTCTAGCTCAACTGGCACCTAGGGAAACCTACCAAACCTGTGCATTTTTGAAAACTAGATCCCTAGGGGACTCCAAGATGGGATGACTTGTGGGGACCACATCAGGTTCTGTTACCCAGAATCCTTTGCAAACCTCTATATTTGGCAAAAAAAATATTTTTTCCTCACGTTTCGGTGACAGAAAGTTCTGGAATGTGAGAGCAGCCACATATTTCCTTCCACCCAGTGTTCCCCCAAGTCTCCCGATAACAATTGTAACTCACCTGTGTGGGTAGGCCTATTGCCCGCACAAGGAAATGCCCCAAAACACTATGTAAACACATCACATTTTCCCGAAGAAAACAGAGCTGTTTTTTGCAAAGTGACAAGCTGTGGGTTTTAGCCTCTAGCTCAGCCGGCACCTAGGGAAACCTACCAAACCTGTGCATTTTCTAAAACTAGATACCTAGGGGAATCCAGGATGGGGTGACTTGTGGGGCTCTCATCAGGTTCTGTTACAAGAATCCTTTGCAAACCTCAAAATTTAGCCCAAAAAACACTTTTCCCTCACATTTTGGTGACAGAAAGTTCTGGAATCTGAGAGGAGCCACAAATGTCCTTCCACCCAGCATTTCCCCAAGTCTCCCGATAAAAATCGTACATCACTTGTGTGGGTAGGCATAGTGCGCGCAAAAGGAAATGCCCCAAAACACTATTTGGACACATTACATTCTCCCGAAGAAAACAGAGCTGTTTTTTGCAAAGTAACAAGCTGTGGGTTTTGGCCTCTAGCTCAGCCGGCACCTAGGGAAACCTACCAAACCTGTGCATTCTTGAAAACTAGATACCTAGGGTAATCCAGGATGGGGTGACTTGTCGGGCTGTCACCAGGTTCTGTTACCCAGAATCCTTTGCAAACCTCACAATTAAGCCCCAAAAATACTTTTTCCTCACATTTTGGTGACAGAAAGTTCTTGAATCTGAGAGTAGCCACAAATTTCCTTCCACCCAGCATTTCTCCAAGTCTCTTGATAAAAAATAATACCTCACTTGTGAGGTAGTCCTAGTGCCCGCGAAAAGAAATGCCCCAAAACACTATCTGGACACATCAAAATGATCAAATGCAAAACTACCTCTTTTTGCGGGGGCACCTGCATTTTTAGTCCTGGGCTCAGCAGCCATCTAGAGAAAACTACTAAACCCAGACGATTCTGAAAACGAAACACCTGAGAGAGTCCAGGGAGGTGTGACTTGCATGGATCCACCAATGTTTTCATACCCAGAATCCTCAGCAAACCTCAAATTTATCTTAAAAAAATGACATTTTTTCACACATTTCTGTGTGGGATCACCGCACCGGGACAAAGTTCCTACCACCCAACGTTCCCCTCAGTCTCCCGGTAAAAATGATACCCAACCTGGGTATCTGGGCCAAGTGCCTGTGACAGGGAAGAGCCAAAAACATGTCGAAATTAAGGGGGAACCAAAGTGAGTCCAAAAGGGCAGTTTGAAAAAAAAAACATTTTTAGGCTGACAAGTGCAGCAGAATTGTTATCAGTATATATGAGACAATGCTGGGTGGTAGGAATTTTGTGGATTCCTGCAGATTCCAGAAGGTTTAATCACAAAAATGTGTGATTTCTAGCAAAGTTGGTGGTCTGCAGGGCATTGTGGGTAAGAAAATGGTGCTAGGTGCTTGTGAAGCACACCACCTTGGAATCACCCAGATGTTTAGTTTTCAGATGTGTCTAGGACTTGTGGATTTTTCTACATGGCAGCATCCCAAAGTCCAAAAAAGTGCAGCCCTCACCATTCCAAGTGGGACGATTTTAAGAGTTAGCCAAGCTCTCATGGCCCAAATGTAAAACCCAAACCAAAAATAATCAAATGTCCTCTTGCTTGCTATGGGATAAGATGTTTTAGTGTGCGGGGGAGAGCTGAAAGACTGTTACCCCCTTCAGTTGGGGTGGGGGCATAACCAGGCCCATACTGGTTGGTTGCCACCACCCCACTATTTTGTTTTATTCCCTGGCATCTAGGAGACTTTCTGCCCACCCCTGGGGTGTGGATTGGGGTTAATTGCCCCATCTGCCCACTAGGCAGAACAAGTTTGGACCCATTTATTTGGGGTGGGGGTATGGCCATACTCCCAACCTCTTATTTTGGAAAAAAGAATCTTCGCTGGTCTCTAGTGGGTTTTCTGCCACCCTCGGGGGCAGATGGGCCTTCCAAAAATAGGCGGATCTGCCCCGAGGGGGGCAGATATGTCCAACAGTAATGTGACCCCATGGGGAGTGACCCTTGCCCAAGGGGCTGCCCCCCAAACAAAACACACACATACACACACACCAATCCCAGGTGTCTAAGTGGTTTCTGGCCTAAAATAAATTTGCCCTCTCAGGGGAGCGACCCTTGCCTAAGGGGTCTCTCACCTTGTGTGAAATTGGCACAAAAAAAAATCTCTGGTGCCTAGTGGTTTCTGCTCCCCTTGGGGGCAGATCGGCCTAATAAAAATAGGCCGGTCTTCCCCCAAGGAGGGCAGAAATGGCCTAAAATTAATTTGCCCCCCAGGGGAATGACCCTTGCCTAAGGGGTCACTCCCCTTGTGTGAAATTGATGCAAAAAAATACAAATCCCTGGTGTCTAGGGGCTTCTGCCCCCCTTAGGGGCAGATTGGGCTAACACAAATAGGTCAATCTGCCTTCAAGGGGGGCAGAAATGGCCTAAAGACAATTTGCCCCCCAGGGAAGTGACCCTTGCCTAAGGGGTCGCTCCCCACCTATAAAAAAATTAAATAAACACAAAAAATCTGTGGTATTTAGAGTTTTCAGCCTAATTACAATAGGCCGATATGCCCCCAAGGGGAGCAGAAATGGCATACAACACATTTGGCCACCCAGGGGAGTGACCCTTGCCTAAGGGGTCGCTCCCCATGTATAAAAAAAAAGTAAACATACAAAATATATATCACTGGTGTCCAGTGGTTTCCGCCCCTCTTGGGGGCAGATTGGCCTAACAAAAATAGGTTGATCTGCCCCGAAGGGGGGAAGAAATGACCTAAATACAATTTGCCCCCCAGGGGAGCGACCCTTGCCTAAGGGGTTGCTCCCCATATATATACAAATAAAGGAAACATAAAAAAAAATATTCCTGGTGTCTAGGGGTTTCTGCCCCCCCAGGGGCAGATTGACCTAATTATAATAGGCAGATCTGCCCCCAGGGGGGGCAGAAAAGGGCTAAAAATATTTTGCCCCCCTGGGGAGGGGCTCTTGCCCAAGGGGCCACTACCCGGATGTATGAACATAAATAAAAAACAAAATTCCCTAGTGTCAAGTGGTTTCTGTCCCCCTTGGGGACAGATTGGCCTAATAAAAATAGGCTGCTTGGGGGCAGAAATGCCCTAAAAGTAAATTTGCCCCCAAGGAAGAGACCCTTGCCTAAGGGGTCACTCTCCACATACATAAAAAAAAAGACACACATTTTTTTTAATCCCTGGTGTCTAGCGGTTTCTGCCTCCCTGGGGAGAGATCAGCTTAATAATAAAAGGCCGATCTGCCCACGGGGGGGCAGAAATGGCCTAAAAATAAATTGCCCCTCTGGGGAGTGGCCCCTTGCTCATTCAATTACAAACAAAAAACAAACTCCCTGGTGTCCAGTGGGCATTGCTGCTGCCCGATCGCATTGTGATCAGGCAGCAGAAATGCTGAGAGAGACATGAAAGGAGAGGAAAGGCCTTTCATCTCCTTTCATGCCTCTCTCGCCACCCTCCACATGATCGGAGGAGAAATGCTTCCAGCGTGGTGGGGGCAGCCTCTGATGAGGTCAGCGCGTGTTCACACGCTGACATCATCAGACGCCACAGAGGAGGTCAGGGGGGGCAGGGATGGAAGGGGAAGCAATTCTCCTTCCATCCCTGCCCAGTGGAAGGGGGTTGCCCAGCCCCCGGCAGGAGCGCTAGCCCTTCCCCCGTGGGCCCCTATCTGGATGTAACGGTCACATCCTGGGCACCCGAGCAGTGCTGCCCAGGACATAACAGTTACATCCAGGGCACCCAAGGGGTTAAGTTTGTGTAACTTTACTTACCATATTGGTGACTTGCACCATCACAGCCTTTGTGTACATGATGCCGTTCAGCTCATGTTGTGCAATTTCCTTTATTTGGCACGATGGCACAATGCTGCCCATTTCTTTTCTATATGTACACATGCAGGATGGTACTAAAATAATACCTGGCCACAGGTACATGGAATAATAAATAGGTGGTCTGAAGACAATACGCAAAAATGTTGACCACACCTTTTGTATTATATGTCAGTTTCTTCCACTACTCAATCTACACAGTAGTCGTATATGGATGATAGCAGGCTTAATTCAGCAGCCATGGACACACATATACATCCAATGATTTTTGTTTTCTTGCTACAGATGGCTTTTCGGTTGCAGACTGCACTCCAGCAAACACTTTAACAAAATACTGAGGTCCGTATTTAAGAAACGTTTGCACCACTGTTGCACCATATTTTTTATGCAAAAGCGGCACTAACTCAGCACCATATTTACAAAGTGGTGCTGGAGCAGTTTAGCGCTAGTTTTCCTTGGTTTGCACCATTTTTCAGGAGCGCCGATTTTCCTTGCATCGTTTAACAACAATGATATGTAAGGTAGGCATTCCCATCCCTAAAAAATAACGCTAGCCTGCTAGCACTATATTTACGAGCCATCAGAAAAATGACACATGACTAGGATTGCCTAGAAAAATGGTGTTAACCCTGGTTAGCATCATAATTTTAACGCCTGATCAGACCAGGAGTTAAAATGACACACAGCCACAATTATATGAGGAAAACTCACAGAAGGAGTTCTGACAAACAAGAGGACAACATGAATCTGTTACTGCTACAGCTTGCCACTCTACGACGATGACAGCGAAGACGCCAAATGCCACCAGCACCCCTGCAGCATACTCAACCACATTAACAGCAGCCACAAAGGCAGTGCAGAAGGACAAAGAGAATATTTTGCCAACGGACATCCATCCTTGGCCTCAGGGAACAAGAGATCATCAGACACTACCGTCTCAAGCGGGAGACCATAGTACGCCTGCTCCACCACGTTACTCCCCACATCACGGCAAGAGTGGAAAGTCCAACAGCATACCATACATGAACAAGTTACTGGCTGTGCTCCACATGCTGGTCTCTGGCAAATTTCAGACCACTGCAGCACAAGTTGGTAAAATCTCACAACCATCCTTTTCTGTCTTCCTCCCTTTGGTACTGGATTCCATCATTCTTATCACTCACCACCACATCCTGTTACGCAATACTGAGCAACTGCAGCAGGAGACAAAATAAGGGTTCTACCAGATTGCTGGCTTCATGCATGTGCTGGGTGCCATGGGCTTTACACTCTATAAAAGTGCAGGCCATTGTGGACCATCATGGGATATTCAACAACATCCTCGCTAAATATCCTGGCAGCAGACATGATGCCTACATCTTCCAGCACTCAATAATAAATCAATTCTTCCAGGATGGATAATATGGCAATAGCCTACCTGTAGATAAGCAAGGAGACATGACATAACACCTACAACATAATAAACATGTGAGACAAACAATGCACACACCACATTCCACACACTTGGACAGGGAAGCATAGATTTCTGCTGAGCAACACATATGCAACATGCATATCACCCTCACATATGGCCTCACATACATCCAATGCACATCACCCTCACATACAGCCACATGTACAATGCCCTTGCACCACTGGACTGTCATGTTCAATGATGCTCCAGTGGAGCAATGCCCTCTCTGCATTTAAAAGCCACAACATGTGTCTTAGCATTGACTTGACAATGCAGCACCTTCAACACATCACTTAGTGTGGAGGTGGTCAGCAATGTGTCTCACAGTGGGCATGCCACTGTCAAACAACGTGCATATTGGCACTGCCCCACATTTACGACAATCTGAAAATCTGAGGCAGCACCATCAAATAATGCCACCCAGGGTTAGCATTACCATTATCCTGTGGGCACAAATACATTACACTGCATACTGCAGCACACATTGAAAAAGGAAATTGCCATCATTGATTGGTCATGTGAAGGAAAGCAAGCCTTACTGCACAGAAACAATCAAACCTGCAAAGCCCCCATCTTTCTAACATGCCGCAAGGGTGCCTACATTGAAGCTGGGCAGCTGAACTAGTGCCATCACACTGCTAGAGGTCAGAAATGCACCATATCTAGGAGATTTGGCACATAGCTGGACTTTACTGGTGATGCAGGGCATTGCAGACAAACACCTCTTCCTCTGTCCTGTGCCACTGGTGTTTGCAAACATGTCACACACATGGCAATAAGTTTCACGCTATGATGCCACACTTTACATGATCTCTACAGACACACATGCATGCTAGCCATGAAATTTTGATTACAGGTCTGTGTGCAAGGGAGGTGTACCATGTCCAAGTGGGGGGAGGTTTCACATGCAACACACAGGGCACAAAACCTCTCTCATGCACACAACACATAAAGTAGATACAAACTCACACAACATGGCTCCTTTGCAAGTCAAAAGTAAAAGGAAAAATGTACAATGATTTGCAACATCACACATATCCTTAATGGGTGAACTGTCATGCCAGACAAATCCTACAATCGCCATGCCCCTGAGGTTTAACCCTTGACTGAAAAGTGCACCACCACACAACAATACAATCATGCATGCAAAACAGGAGCCCACACAATGTGCAGGTCCAGTTAGAAAAAAACACAAATGCAAGTCTGACACTGTTTCTCACCTTCCATTTCAGCAGACCAACGATACAGCATCTAGCCACAAGTCATGACTCTGTGGAAACCCACATACAGAGGCCAATAAGGCTTACAATGATGCACACAAAGGGACCAGAAATTTGGTAGAGAGTGCCAAGATGTATCTGGAGGGAGACTATCATAGGCACCACCCCTTGTGTGCAAAATATTGCTAGTCTGTGCAATTCTTCACAACACATGTGTCCGCACCAATGTCCCCTGAGAGGAACATGCTGAGGTCCCCACGTAGGATGATAAGGACAATGATGCACAACAGGAGGATGAAAAAAGAACAAAACTTCAGCTAGACCACACAGAAGGGACAATACTGTCCACTATGTATTCACTTAGAGACTGAAACTATCATCACTGAGAACAAATTTTAAAATATATCACTTGACCACAGATTTGACTCAGAGTACTTTTTTAGCCTTCGCATGCCTCATCAACTCACCCACACTTGGAAAGCATGGCTAGTCCACAACATTTGAAAAATCAATTATGAACACACTCAGGAACTCCAAACAACTACACACAATGCAGTAATAAATGAATGTACAGGTGAATTCTATGCATAGCTTGCGGGTCAAATCATAAAGCAATACATATATCACACAAGTGTGTCTGGTTCACATTTGACAACAGCCATATAGAAAAAAACATTTGATAATTGTTGTTCAGATGTCTGGCCTAGGTTGGACAAGAGTAGTCAGTACCTATAACAGTGGGTCAGTGTCTGCTATGTAACAACTCAAAGGCTGAATGTCATATTCACAGGTGAAAACTTACAACATACCCCTCAGTGGCAATCACATGTATGACTAATAGAGAGTCAACCATAGAAGGCAATGCACCTGAATGTTTACCTCTGTCAAACTCAAATCAGTTGGTACCTTGCATGCATGTCAAGCAATTTCATAGCAAGTCACTAAATATTGGAAAACTGCACGTGGGAATAAGGACACATACATTTTAAAATATGCATGTCCTACTCACAGCTGTCAGGAGTATTCACACAATCCAAACACACTTATAGTGCATCAATCAATCAATCATTCGTATTTATAAAGCGCGCTACTCACCCATAAAGGGTCTCAAGGCGCTGGTGGGGGGGGGGGGGTTAGTGCTCGAAGAGCCAGGTCTTGAGCTGCTTTTTGAAGGAGAGGTGATCAGGTATGGCGCGAAGGTGGCTGGGCAGAGAGTTCCAGGTCTTCGCTGCCAGGAAAGAGAAGGATCTTCCTCCGGCGGTGGCTTTGCGGATGCGAGGTACGGCTGCCAGGGCCTGTCCGGTCGAGCGTAGAGTGCGCGGAGGAGTGTAGAAGGAGACGCGGTTGTTGATGAGTTTGGGTCCGAGGTTGTGAAGGGCTTTGTGTGCGTGGGTGAGGAGTTTGAAGGTGATCCTCTTGTTGACTGGGAGCCAATGGAGTCTCTTTAGGTGTACGGAGATGTGGTGGTGGCGGGGTATGTCCAGGATGAGTCGTGCGGCAGCGTTCTGGATCCGTTGGAGTTTCCTCTGCAGCTTGTTGGTGATGCCGGCGTACAGAGTGTTCCCGTAGTCCAAGCGGCTGGTGACGAGGGCGTGGGTGACGGTCTTCCTGGTGTCGGTGGGGATCCAGCTGAAGATTTTGCGGAGCATGCGGAGGGTGTTGAAGCATGCCGAGGTCACCGAGTTAACCTGTCTGGTCATGGAGAGGGATGAGTCCAGGATGAAGCCGAGGTTGCGTGCGTGGTCGGTGGGTTGGGGAGTGCTGCCTAGGGCGGGGGGCCACCAGGAGTCGTCCCATACGGTGGGAGTAGGGCCGAGGATAAGGACCTCCGTTTTATCTGTGTTCAGTTTCAGCCGGCTGTCTGTCATCCAGTTCGCTACTTCCTTCATGCCGTCCTGTAGTCTGGTCCTTGCTGAGGTGGGGTTGTTAGTGAGGGATATGATGAGCTGGGTGTCGTCGGCGTAGGATATGAGGTCGAGTCCGTGTTTGCGTGCGATGTTCGCCAGGTGGGTCATGTAGACGTTGAAGAGAGTGGGGCTGAGGGAGGATCCTTGGGGTACGCCGCAGATGATCTCCGTGGCTGTGGATCTGAAGGGGGGCAGGCGGACTCTCTGAGTCCTTCCGGAGAGGAAGGAGACGATCCATTCCAGGGCCTTGACTCTGATGCCGGCGTTGCTGAGGCGGCGTATCAGGGTGCGGTGGCAGACCGTGTCGAAGGCTGCAGAGAGGTCCAGGAGTATGAGGGCCACGGTTTCTCCCTTGTCGGTCAGGGCTCTGATGTCGTCCGTGGCTGCGATGAGGGCGGTTTCGGTGCTGTGGTTGGCCCTGCAACCGAACTGTGTGGGGTCGAGGGAGTCGTTGGTTTCCAGGGCAGTGGTGAGTTGAGCGTTGACGATTTTCTCAATCACTTTGGCGGGGAACGGTAGGAGAGAGATGGGTCGGACGTTTTTGAGTTCGGTGGGGTCTGCTGTGGGTTTCTTTAAGAGGGCGTTGAGCTCTGCGTGTTTCCAGCTCTCCGAGAAGATGGCAGTGGTGAGGGAGGCGTTGATGACGTCTCGGAGGTGCGGTGCGATGATGTTGTCGGCCTTGTTGTAGATGTGGTGCGGGCAGGGGTCCGATGGGGATCCGGAGTGGATCGAGTTCATGACGCGGGTGGTCTCCTCGGTGGTGGTTGGGCTCCAGGTGAGGATGGTGGTGATGTCGGTGGAGGGTTCCGGGGGGGGGTTCGCGTTGGCGGTCGTGAAGCTGTTGTATATATCGGTGATCTTGTGGTGGAAGAAGGTTGCGAGGGAGTCGCAGAGGTCTTGTGAGGGAGGGATGGAGTTGTTTTCTGCGTCCGGGTTGGAGAGCTCTTTGACGATGCCAAATAGTTCCTTGCTGTTGTGGGCGTTGTTGTCAAGTCTGTTCCGGTAGGCTGTTTTTCGTGCGGCGCGGAGGTGTTGGTGGTGTTGGCGGGTGGCGTCCTTGAGAGCTGACATGTTCTCCTCGGTCTGGTTGAGGCGCCACTTCTTCTCGCGGGCGCAGCATTCTTTCTTGGAGTCCTTGAGGTCGGGGGTGAACCAGGAGTTTTTCTTGTGGTTGTTGGTGTTAGCTTGAGTCTTCAGGGGGGCCAGGAGGTTGGAGCAGTCGGAGATCCAGCTTGTGAGGTTGTTGGCGGCTTCGTTGGGGTCGGTGGTGTTGGTGGGTTGGTTCTGGGAGAGGGTTGATGCGAGCTGTTCAGTGGTGATACGATTCCAGTGTCTTCTTGGTGGTTGCTGGGTGTGGTGATGCATGGTGGTCTTCTTGAAGCTGAAGTGGACACAGCTGTGGTCCGACCAGGTGAGTTCGGTGGCATGGCTGAAGGTGATGTGTTTGCTGGAGGAGAAGATGGGGTCGAGCGTGTGTCCGGCGTGGTGGGTGGGGGTGTTGACTAGCTGTTTCAGTCCCAGGTTGGCGAGGTTGTCTAGTAAGGCGGTGGAGTTGTTGTCGGTGAGGTTCTCCAGGTGAAAGTTGAGGTCTCCTAGGAGGATGTAGTCGGTGGACGAGAGTGCGTGAGGGTTGACGAAGTCTGCGATATCTTCGCTGAACTTGGTGCGAGGTCCTGGTGGTCTGTACATGAGGGTGCCTCTGAGGGTGGTCTTGGGGTCGCTGTGGATCGTGAAGTGGAGATGTTCGGCGTCGGGGAGTGAGTCATCAGTGTGGGTCGAGATGCGGATGGAGCTTTTGTGTGCGATGGCGATGCCTCCTCCGGTGCGGTTGGTGTGGTCTTTCCGGATGATTTTGTAGCCGTCGGGGATGGCTATGGCGATGTCGGGTGTCGAGGAGGGGTTCATCCAGGTCTCGGTGAGGAAGGCGATGTCAGGGTTCGTTGAGTTGATGAGGTTCCACAGTTCGATGGCGTGCCTGTGGACGGATCGGGTGTTGACCAGGATGCAGTGGAGATTGCTTCCGGGGGAGTCGTTCTTGACGGGAGCGGTGTGAGTCTGTTGGCAGGTGAAGCGGCAGTTGCTGCAGGTGAAGGGTCCGTGGGTTCGTTTCGGGGTGGCGCGGTGGCAGCCCGGCGTGCGGCCGGGGTTGAGGTTGGCGAGGGTGGCGGAGTCGTAGGTCAGGCGGGGGTTGCGGGGGCCAGGGGTTCGGGCGCTGGGCGCGGTCCAGGCGCGGACGGGCGCAGACGGGCTTGCCTTAGGTGCTCCTTCGGCGCACCAGCGGCGCGCCGCTGCGCGCGTCCGCTGCGCGGCCTCGCAGCGGCCGCCATATATGGGGTAGCTGGGGGAGGAGGGGTCAGCTGGGAGGTGGGCGGCGGGAGGGTAGACGGGGAAAAGCGAAAAACGGCGGGAAAAATCGGCGAGGCCGGAGAACGGCGAGGGGGCCAAAAGTGGACAAAAGCTGTGGAAAAAGAGGCAAAAAGCGAGGCCAGGGCCAGAGAACGGCGAGGGGGCCGGAGAGAAAACAACGGGGGTGAGAGAAACGTGGCAGGGGGACCGGGCACTCACGGGGGGTCAGGCACTCGGGTTACACGGAAGAAAACGGGGAGAAATCAATCACTCAAGCCAGTCACACGGGGCCAAGCACTCGGGATACACGGAAGAAAACGGGGGGAAATCAATCACTCAGCCAGTCACACGGGGCCAAGCACTCAGGAGAAGGAGGACACCAGCGGGCAAGACGGCAGCTGGACCGGAGCTGAGAGTTGGTGAGAGGAGGCAGTCAGGCACTGGTGGCATGTGACCAATTATTACGAATGCAGCTGTGTGTGAAACCTCATGTCCAACAAATAAATGTGGAAGTCCAGCTGAGTCACTCCTCAACCTAACTTTGTCAGACAATATGTGGAGGTGATTTCAACAGTACACAAGTGCTGTGGCTGGTGTTGAGAGATGTGTGGGGGACACACATCTCATCTTGCAAACAGTGGAAATGGTGTGGCAAATTTTGCTCAGCCTGTAGAATGAGCAGTGTCTGTTGGTGAAGTCCACATGTAAGAATTGCCATGACATGCATGTAGGACTGAACGGTGAGGATGTAATAAAATGTGTAACAAAGAAAACCTGCACAAACTGTGCCAGCAACGTTTTCCTTGAAGCCTACAGTATACAATCTGGCTTCAAAGAGTGTGGATGATCACACAATGTCAAATCCTCACTTTACAAAACAAAATTGTAGCCATGTAAGCCCACAAATAATCACAGGCATTATGTAGGTCAGCAAATATTCCAGACACATTGCCAGCAACTCCACCTTTGTGCTTGGCCATCACAAACACTTGTGTGAGTAATGCAAGTGACACCATCTGTACCCTGAGTCTGGAATCATGACCCTGTTCAATCATCTACCAATGACCTAACAATGCATTAGTGGAACAAATACCTAATAAGATAACATAGTTATGTCAACCCCCAGTATATGATAAGGCAAGTCCAAACAACCAACCTGTAACTCACTAATACATAGGGCAAGGCTGACATCAACAACCTGTAAGTCCATAGTACCTAATAGGGCAAGGCTGACAACAACAACCTGTAAGTCCCTAGTACATAACAGGGCTAAGCTGACATCAACAAACTGAAAGTCCCTATTATGTAATGGTTCAAGGCTGACAACAACAACCTGTAAGTCTCTAGTACGTATTAGGGCAAGGCTGTCATCAACAAACTGAATGTCACTAGTATGTAATAGTGTAAGGCTGACATCAACAACCTAAAAGTCCCTAGTATGTAATATTGCAAGGCTGACATCAGCAAACTATAAGTCCCTAGTACATAATAGGGCAAAGCTGACATCAACAACCTGTAAATCCCTAGTACAGAACAGGGCGGGGGACTTTAGTTGTGCAGTAGGATTTCTGCAGTTGACTGTGCACTGCAGTAATGTAACAAATTTTGAGGATGCCCACCCACATTGTAAAATCCTCCGAGGGGCTACATTCACTCTGTACGCAGTCAGGGACCTGCCACACATGCACAATGAACTGTGCTGAGGGGGACGTTGTGAGCTCGGGCACAGCATTACCAACGGGTATGTGGGGGTGTTTAAATTGCCACTGGTGCACTGATGAGTAGCCTGCCATCCCTGTTTGACAGCAACCCTGCTATGCAGAGTGTTTGCTAAAAGCAAAGTCCCTACAAAACTACATAGTGAGGAATTGTGCAATCAAAGGTTATGTGCAAACAAAATTGGCACTAAACTCATCATCCATGTTCCCTCTAGGTGCACTAGCCTTGATGTGGGCTGTAACTTTGCACATGGAGAGATGAAAACTTGCAACGTATGGCATGGTGTATGGGAAACCAACCTCTGGACATGTAAACACAATACACATGTATCTACATAGGGTAAAATGTTTGACACTGATATGAGCAAAGATTTTTGTTCTGATGCTGCACAATTACTCATGAAGAATAGAAATGTTTGTAAGAGTACATCCGTAAACACACCACTGCAGTATGCATCACATCACACATGAATAACATACAACACCTACTAGCATGTCTCATATGGACCAACCATGACACATGTCAGTCCACCATATCCAAGCACTTGCTTGCCTGGGGAACTGTAATTTACATGTGTTGCATTACATCATGAGGTCTTGCCCTCAGGCCACACCATAGATTGTCACACACATGCAATTACATTGGTCTGGGTTAGCATACCACAGAACAGGCCAAGTCACTAGAATCCCTAGGTATGCAGTAGTCAAGGGTATCATGTGTCTGAACATGTTTCGCACATGGGCCAGCTCACCTAAGCTGTGTGGCCAAACAAACAGAAGAAATGTGAAAAAATGCAAGTTTCCACACATATGTGCACTCACAGTACACATTATACACATGTGAACACACGAATAATGGAAATAGTGTCATACACATGCACACTTGCAGTCCATATCACTCTTCTCATGCATCCCAAAGACCAGCATACATAAACAAACACATTTCAACATTTACGTAAACAAAACAATACATGCGGTCATTTGCTGCCATCACATATGAAAAAAATTAAGCATCACACCAGTATGCCCTGTCAACCATCGAACAAAAAAAATATGCATGGACACTATGCGTCAAAACATTACACATTGCATTAAAACATGATACAGATGCCCAGGAAGTGATGCAATTGAACTTCTTTGCTGCAAACAAGGTAATGTAAAGTTATGTTCACTTTCACTTTACAGTCTTTTAGTCTGTGCTTGTGTGAGGCTGTATGGTGCTGGTGTGAGGAGTGGTATTTAATGAGTCTGTTCTGCTGTCTGAGTTGTGTCCCCAAAGTCTTTTTTGTTGCAGTTTTGGCTTTTTGTATTGTTATTAACTGTATATTGTTGGGTGTCTATCGCTATTAGTTTTTTGGGGTAGTTAGGGATAGTTTGGTAGATTGATATAGGTTTTTGGATTGTAGTGGAGTGTGGGTGGGACATGTCGGGGAAGGGAAAGGAAGGGCAAGGCGTATGACTGCAGATGAGCTGGGAGGTTTCACATGGCTTGTCTGCCACTACTTCCCCAACATGGTGGTCATGATTGGCCATGTCATCCTTGGCTATAAGGTGGAGGCACAGAAGCCGTGGTGGGGCAAGGTACACCACCAGCTCACCTAAATATATGATATTGAGTACATAGACCACTAGCTGAAGCACCGGTGGGCAGACCTAAATGCCCGGTAACGGGCCTCCCAGACCACTTGGGAATCGAGGTCAGCTGTACTGTTAGAAAGTACACCTTATATGTGGCTGATTCCAGCTTTTCTTTTGCATGTCTTCTGACCATAGGGTTTACTTTACTATGTCATGACAAAGGCTAGGACTGTGAGTAGTGTGTCTGCGACAAACTGCATCCATGACAAGGGCAGCAATGCACCGTTAGTCAGACAGAAGGCACATTCCTGTCTTTGTTCCCCTATCTATAGCCAGGAGGTTTTGAAGTGCACCAAAGCCAACAGATGTGTCATGGTGCAAGGGTACATGGTAACCAGGGACAAATGTCCATGTCCAACAAGGGCCTGACCACTGTAGCATGTTGCATGGTCATGTACAGGCGATGACAAAAATGACACAGGAGTATAGTGAGTCATGGATGAGTGTGTTCCTGAGTCATGTATGTGCAGAATGACACAACAATGTGTTATGCTTGCGAATATTGTCAGCTGAATGTCCTTTGCAAAATGTGACCAATGAAGCTGAGACATGTATGTATGGTACTAGCACATATCTGCATATGTTAGCCTGGCCTACCTATGGCTGTCACAGTGACATATTGAGGGCTCACTAGAATAGTTCCTAAACTAACTCTTCTATGTCTATCAGCAAAACATGTGCAATGTGTAACATTTGTCCATGGTGTTGATTGTACAAACACGGGACAACATTAACAGTGCTATTTCTCATGTTATGTCTTGCAGGTAGACCCACCCCCTACACCATTGGAGAGGTGGCAAGCTATTCACAACCCAATATTACCAGTAAATGTCATCCTGTCTGTGTAATGTGTAGTGCAAGGGTTGTGTTTGAAGTTGTATGATGTGTTAAATGGCATGCAAAAATTAATTGCATGTATGGTAATTTAGACTCCATTATCCATCCTTGGATGTGGACAGTATGTTAGACATTAAGGCCAGAATGTGGAGTGATGCACTGGTGGCAACATGTGCTGCAAGGCCCTTTTGATTGTTGGACACAGTTTATATGCAGGCAAACACAGTGATGGCAGTCAAGACAGTCAAGACATGTGCCAGTAGTACTGGTTTCAAAACATGTATGATGGGTGTGTGATGCGTGGGAAGTCTGTGTATGCCTATGGTATCGACATGCATCGTCGTCTGTTGGTGTGCTTCTCACTGTCTGTGTTGGCAGTTGGGGTTACAAAGGATTGTGGGGTGTGTTGTAAAGTGCAGTGAGCAGGTGTGTGGGGTGTGTGTATGTGTCTCAGGTGTGGGGTATTTGTACTGTCCAATGTGGTGCTGTGTTCTGGTGTAGGTGAGTTTTTTACTGCAGCTGTTCTCACCGCCAGTGGTTTTCCGCCGTGCAAAGACAGCTGTGCTAATTTTGGTTCGTAATCTTGAGGGTGAAATGTATTCGGCTTGACGGTGATGGTGGTGGGACCGCCTCTATCCTGCTCTCGGCCGTACTAGTGGTGTCAGATTTTTGGCAGTTTTTTTACTCAATACGGAGGGCTGGATACCACCAACACTGGCGGTCTTTTGGTGCCTGCAACTGCGGCGGTATGTGTGATACATTAAAAAACAATATATATATATATATAAAAATAAAAAAAAATATCTATATATATATATATATATGTATACATATATATATATATATATATATATATATATATATATATATATATATATGAATACATATATATATGTAATTGTTTAGGCTATATGTTTAGTTAGTCAATGTTTAGCTGTAGTATACTGTTGTCTCTTATGTGGGTGGGGATTGATGTCTAACACGTTGTGTTTCATGTATAGCATAGGTTAAGATAAGAAAAGTTAGATGTAGGTTAGCGTAGATAAGTTAGTAAGTATAGGGATTTTTAGACCAAGAATTCTAGTATTATTACACCTAGTTATTTACCAGTATGTGGTCATCATGATTTACTGTCTGGGTGGTATCATGTCTGCACAGATCACGTCAGACACATACATTTGGGTTTGAAACCAGTCGTTATTTTACATGTGTGACTATGTGTATCCCCTATGGCCAAGTAGCTTTCAGTTTGGCAATGGTATCACATCAGATACTCAAGACATTCTTCAGCAATGTACGTGACACTCTGGCTGTGTCTTTAGGTTGGTAAGTAATGACACTTGCATCTTTTTAGCAGTTGTTGTCATTGCACTCCCCCTAAATTGGGAAATTGGCACACTCATGGCTGACCCTCACAGTCTTACAAATGTATAAATGGGTTGTCAAGTCAATGTTGTATTGGTGCCACCATCCTAAATTTTCCCAGACACTTGTGTAGTACAACATACAAGCCTTTTCAAAACATGCTTTCTAGCTGTTACATAATAGCCATGAGAGACTCAGAAATTACTTTGCAGGCCGCATACCTATCAGTCACCTCTATCATGTTTCAGAAATTGTGTGTGGCTTGGTTTTTGGCACAAAGCTATCCATGTCCTTTTGGCAAGTACTCATTGTATTGGCTTCACACAATGCAAACAGTACAAACAGTTACGGGGTCAGATACAAATTCAACAAATGTTATTTTAAAGAATGTATTTACATGTGCAATTTAGGTTTCTGGTGATGTACATTGTACAGGAGACTGACCCCATGAAAGACCCAAAGCCATTGTCTATCCAGTCATAGTCCAAGGGGGGCGGGGTATGTCCTGAAATATGTGTAGGAGAGGAGTGTATAAGTGAGGAGGTGATCACATTGCCAATAGGTGGGATTGGTCACATTGACAGTCCATGAGTGAAAAGTCAGCAGTGGGAGAGTGAAGAGGGGACATTGGCAGTTGTTACAACACTGGCATAATGTTAGGCACAGAACTAAGAGATACTGTCCATGTGCCATTGGGTGGTTTTACGGGTGAATGATGTACCTCCCACATCTTCATCCTATGATGATTGAGGTGCCTCCCTGCCCTAGGGGGCTAGAGATGTGGATTCCACGGTCCCAGCAGCTGTCACCTGTGGAAAGATGAAAGGCCTCACTGCAGCAAGAAGGTACTGCTGGTTTCACAACAAAGCAGCAACATCATGGTGGTAGGCAGCCAGGTTGTCACTGAGGGAGAACAGCATCTGCTGCATGGATTCCAGAAAAGTTTAGATAGCCCCCAGCCTGTTGTTAATCACACTGGTGCCCCTTTGGGGGGGAATTTGTTTGAGCCTCTGCCTCTGGGCACCAGTTATGTCAGCCAGGAACTGCTGGAGTCTACAGGGCAGAGAGTGGGTGCTTCTTATGGTAGCGGAGTAGTCTTTATTTGTACTGAGGCACCATTGGACTCCCTCTAGGCTGCCTGCCCTTGCCTCCATCCCCACGCGCACCTGCTATGCTAGCTCCCACTGGACTTCTACCACTGTTTATTGGAAGATGATGCTGGGTCACTGGAGTTCAGGTCTGTGTCTAGACTTGGCAGTGGTGTGTGTTGTCTGTTGTGTGTGTCATGTGGAGACCCTGCAGCTCTGTGTGTCCTCCCTGCGACTGGAGATAGTGTCTCAATGGCAACCAGGATGTCCTGGAAAGTGTTGGAATTGATAGTCTGTAGTTGGTCATCTACTTCATCAAGGAAATCCAGGAGAGGTAGCAAGGCAGGAGGTAAGACATCATCCTCTACAATGGGATAGTGAAATATCAATCTTGAAATATAGTAGCTCTTGACATAAGTCATCAGGTTCTTAATCCTCATGTCTTAGTTACATGATGCAGAGCTACACAACAAGGCTCTCATTTATGGGCCCCTAGTAGCACACTGTGCCACCAGAGCATCATTTTATTTTAATGCTCCATTAGCACAATCTGTCAGTCCCCATTTTCTAGTCTTTTACACCCACCTTGCATGAATTATCATGGGCTTCTGTATACTTTCCTTTATCATTAGATCGACTGTGTGCCATTTGCATGCCATGGGTGTTGTTTGGGAATTTTCAAAGCAACAGAATGTAAGCATACAGAATCAGTTGCATTGGCAGCTCATGGTTCCGAGTAAGTGTCTGAGTCTTAGGAAACCCCATGTGTGTTGTAAGTATGATGGAAGGGGTTGAGCTGTCCCCATGCATCCTCCTTGTCACCTTGAGTTACATGTTCTGCATCCTGCAAAACCCATTGTAAGTATTAAACGCCATTTGTGTATGTGCTCCGACAGGAAGGTCTCCCTTCCATCACAAGGACACTCAGTCCAGAAATGCAGGCATCCTTGCGTTCCATGCTGCAAAAAGACCTGCATAGCAAGGATAAGTGTTGTGCACTCTACAACTACAACTCAGGGGTGGGGTAGCAGTGACAAGAAGGTGTGTAAGATACTTGTACAACCTGGTGATTTAGTTGCTATTGAGTTATGTATTTTGCATCACCCATGGCAAACAATTTACCAGACAATGCTGCACCGCTCCCGATGCACCACTCTTCTTGCACCCCTCATGGCCCACCTAATGACACCATGGTAGCAAGATATTTATGATAGGGCACGCCATGGGGGACATTTCCACAGTAGCCTCATGAGTTATGGAACTATTGTGGCGCTTTACTGCATCAGCGCCATACATTATGTCGCTGGTGCAGCAAAGCACATGGAGGTCCATTGATTACAATGGGTGCATCACTTGAACATATGCCTTTTGGCAGGCGTTACAAATGACACCAAAAGATGGCACAGTGAAATTTTGGTGAATTTACTGCACCATTTTTTCAGCCCTCACTGCGTGGTAACATCCCACTTACATACATCATATCTGGCAAAGGCGAATTGTGGCACAAGGATTTACAATGTTGAGCTATGCATGCATTGCGCCACTTTGTTAATTTGGCAAAAGGGGAATGGGCACTTCAAGGCCTCATTAGCATCAATGCCAATAATGCTAGTGTGGCACTAAGGCCTTGTAAACATGACCTATACTGAGATGGAAAGACCACTTGTGGCTGATGTTATGCAGGAAGGTGTCCCTTTGTGCACAACACCAACCATCCCCAGTACACAAGCACCCTTGGAACATGGGACACTTGGCAGCAACTTGTGCAGCAGCATACATTGCCCCATATGTTGTGTATAAATCACATTTGTGCCCATACCCGTTGTGCAGGAAGGCATATCCCTGTCCTTGCTGCCCCACACTGCGCAACATGCCTTGTACATGATGCCCAATGAGTGTTACACATGGGCAGATGGTAAAGTTGCCACAGTGAAGAGAGTGATGTGAGGGTTGTGAACTGGTCTGTGCATATGGGGGGTCAGTGCCCATTACATGTGTTTAGCCATGATTGTGCCCCATGCAAT
This sequence comes from Pleurodeles waltl, assembly GCF_031143425.1. Classification (NCBI taxonomy): domain Eukaryota; kingdom Metazoa; phylum Chordata; class Amphibia; order Caudata; family Salamandridae; genus Pleurodeles; species Pleurodeles waltl. Next base: position 1,572,853,434 of record NC_090444.1, read on the forward strand.
ATCTTTGCATGCATACAGTGGGTCGTATGTGCCTCCTCCTTCTGCCATTTGTTAGTTACCAGACTTCCCCCCACTGCAACTTAGCTTGAATTTGTGGTAGTTCTTGATACACTGCACTGTCCTGTCTTGGGACTCCTATTACAAACTCCTCTAGAATGACCGCTGCCACCATCTCCTCCAGCTAATCCAGCTGCTCCTGGTGTGTAGGATTTCTACCTCATGTCTGCAGTGCTGCCTTTGGGTTGCTGGCCATTTTCTCTTTAGTCCTGTGCTTGCAATCATGCCAGCACATTTTACAAATGGTCACAGACCTCTTGACCTCAGTCACACTGTTGAGTTGTTTATCTACTATTGACTGCCATATGGCCTCCTTCCTTCCTATTGGCAATTTAGATGTGACAAAGAGCTGATAACTCCTCTAAAATCTGCCCCATCCATTCTTCCATCAAAAGGGAGCCCAGTACTCTGCATTTTGAGCTAAGGTTGGTAGGACTAGAGCTGGAGGTACAAGGAGGCACACCCACATCAGCGCCAATATTAAGTACTATCAAATCAGACACAACCTTGCCAGAGCTTTCTGACACCAAATCTGCAGTCGTGCCAGGGATTATGCCACTGTCTGTAACACCTTCTTTGACTAGTGCCATTTCCTCCTCTTGTCTTACATCTTTACCATTCCCTCCTTCCCACAACTTCAGCACCCCCTTTGTTTTGCTGCTAGTGGCTGAAAATAGAGGATAATTGGCGTCTCCTTATATTGTAAACTGTTGATAGCTACTGTAAGAGGGGGGTTGCTAGAAGTGACAGAATCCGATAGAGAGATTGCTATGGGGGGCTGAGGAACCATTCCAGCTGTTTGCGTTGGTGGGAGTTCTGACTGCTCATGACCTTCTGCCGGACTGGTCACTGGCAGCACAGAAAATGCAGATGAAAGAGGTGATATGTCCTGTTCTCCTACAGACTCCTGCAGCGCCCCCATTAGGTGTTGTTGTTCAGAGCTGTGTCTTTGTCTACCTATGGCAGAGGTCAGGGTCTTTGTTTTTGGGCCTTTAATGTTTTTACCCATTATTCGTGGCCTGCAGCTCATGTCCTGTGTCATGCGTTTTATTCTTCATATAAAATAAAACAGTCTTCGTGCTATATCGTGGCACCCCTCCCCCACAACTACACCTGCCTTCTTACTTGTCCTGTTGTCTCTTTTCTCAGGGCCTCTGGGTGGGGGGGGGAATGCCGCAATCCGTATGGTGAAGAGCGTGCTGTATCAGATGTTGTAGCGTGACCACTATTCGTGCTTCCACCAATCCGCTTATCCGGACGATCCGAGAGCCGCTATGCTGCTTGTGGTGCTCCCTGCGCGCCGTCGCCTTCACTTGGGATCCGTGAGTCCAAAGTACTGCAACCCGCCAGTCAACGAGCCCTCCTGGGCTGCTAGGCTCACCTTCCACCAGCAGCCAAGCTGCTTGCAAGGAAAGGGGGGAGAACAGAGGATATTCGTGGCAGCGCGATCAACAGCACGCTCCGCACACCATCTTGTCAATCTGTTGGGCTCTCAGTCACGGAGCATGACGGGAGCGCCACGTGACCAACCAAGTGAGAGTGTAACCGCCATGCTGCACTGTCATTGGAACTGCTTGGATACTGAATAATGCATACAACACATCATTGGTGTGTTCACCATACTCATGGCAAAAAATCTTGTTGTTTGAGCAAGAAAAAGAAAGCCTTCTCAAACAAGCGTAACATAGCATTCTTGGGTCTGCAATTTTCACAGTAGAATACCTACATTTTTCTCTTAGTCTTACAATAGCAGTCCACAGGGCATAAGGTAGGGAAAGGGAAAGCTTAATAACCGAGCAGAAGAAGAAAGCTACATTTAGTACATGCAGGAGTAAGTCAGCTACAGAAACGAGAAATATAAACAAAAAGAATAATGCAGGGAGGCATAACAAGAGCTAACAAACATTAAATAGAACAAAGAAGATTTGGGAAAAAGTCACATTATAAGAGAAACAAGGAAAAGTGATTCTATTGGGGAGAAGCAAAGTTAGGGAAATAAAAAATAATAATACTGGTAACTTACTGGGGCCAGCAGAGCAGTCAGCCGTGGCGCTTTTACTCACCACGTCACTGGTGATGGCAGCCTATGCCTGATCCTTCAATGCCCTGTTCTTCTTGCCCTTGGGTTGTGGTGTAAGGAATAGAGAAGATAACAAAAATAGATTAGTGGTACAGGTAATCTCCTGAAAAATATTTTAATTGGCAAAGCCACATACATTATCGTATTGACATTGCATTTTTCTAAATCAAATTGCCTATATTACTAATATCAAGCGGACTTATTCCTAATTTCCTAAACCTTACCTAAGCCCTGTTCCCAATTTCCTAAACTACATTTGGTATTACTAATGCATTCAAACAAAACTTTGCTCTGATAACCCCTTTGATGGGCATATTCAATCAGTTCCCCTTTTCAATTCATGGATGCATACTCCATATCAATGGGAGATTGCTTGGGACTATACGGGCTACATAAAAAACAAAAGACACAGAGAACTATAACTCACTGATATTACTTCTACCACAGTACCACCATCTTAGATACAGGACAGAGGACTCTTCATGGCTGTTTAAGTAATCAGCCCACTTCAGAGCCTACAGAGATGAGTACAAAAAGGTAGCAGCAAGCACCTGGCTCACTCAAATGGATCACATAATATTCATAACGTTACGTGAAATCAACTTACCTCTAATTGGGAGCATCATGCTATTTGAAAAAAAAATAGCATTGTTGGACATAACAAATACATAATTACTCACCAAGCCCCACAGCCTGGATGCCCAGCAGGTCCAGCAGGCCTTTCTCCCGGTTAAGGATGTCAGCTCAGCTGTGTGTCAACTGCTTCTGGGTGCGCTGAACTCCAGTACACTTCTGCACACACCAGCACATCATCTCCCACAGCAGCCAATTCTCTTTAAGGCCATCCCACTCTAGGCCTGTCGCCTGCTGTCAGCATTGAGGGAAGATGGTGCTGCACAAAATAAACTAGCGTGGCCACCTCCACCTTAGAGAAAATGGTGCAGGTCTGCACATCTTGGCAGTGCAAGTGACACAAGGTGTGCGGTTAGCACCTACTGCACTGGTGACATCTCATCCATGCTCTGCCATGGCACTTAATGGGAATAAAAATGAATTAAAATTGAAGAAATAGATAGGAAAAAATGAGGAAAGAAAGGGAAAACAAAAAAGGACAAAAAGTCACAGAAAAAATAAAAAAATGTAAAATACACAAACACAAATTCACTAATACAATTAAGGTAAAACAGGTGGATAAGTGTGATAGGGGAAGGAACAGAGATGAAGAGAAGATTGGAAATTAGGCCCAGCACCATGCACAGAACAGGTAAAACAAAATGGGCACATGTGCATGCGACCTCTTGGTGCCGTTCACACTTGCTTCACAATGCAGAATGCAGTACTGGCATCCATTAGTGAGAAAGGGCTGCGAGCACAACTCTGCCCATTCCCAGAGTGAGGCGGATTTCTTGCTGAGTTTTTTAGTCACTCCGTGGAATTCTGCCTACCAGATCTCCATGAGTTCCACCCAGGCCTAATAAGTGAAGGACAGTGATGTGAGTGAGTACAATGAGCTGTCTAATTTGATTGCAAGAGCACGTGTTCAGTATTTGTTTTCCAGAGCTTCACCAACACCTGATAGGTAGCAAAATAACTGATCCTAGGAAGCTTGCCAAGGAAGTGGATCACTGGCTCTGCATCAGGGTCCACAAGCAGGTATTTAGGGAGGAATCACCAGAATGGTGGGCAGGGTCTCCACAAGAAGAAAGACATGGGGAGTCAAAAGTAAAAATAAATAGTTCTCAAAGGGCCCTTAAAACAGTGCTCAGGGGAAGGATTACCAGTCCCACTTGATCAGAAGATAGGTTAGTATCCTGAGAAGAACTCATCTGGGCTATTTTCCCCTAAATATCATAAGTGCTACAGGTACTGCCGTTAGTACCATTTTAGTACCGGGTTGAACAACCCAGTCTTAGCTTAGGTTCATGTTTTGTGTCTTACTTTACCTTTATACACATTTTATTCATATTATAGCAAGCCTGCTTTTAGCATTTGCTTTTACCTATTTTATCGTCTGCTTCTTCTAGGATGGCAAGGTACATGCTGCACATGTAATCAGCCTTTGTCCAAGGCTGATAGTCCAAGGTTGACTTCTTGTCCAAGGCTGTTAAATACAGTACATGGTATGGTAACTTGTGTTGCCTGCCCAGGAGCCAGCTTCTAAGTCTGAGACACAGCATTACATCAGAACTGTTGTCCAAACGATGTAATGGCATTATATAAACTACTCATACACACAAGAGGGGCAGATGGCATTCCGGTCATAATAATCCTGGAGTGCAAGCTACACAACAGACAGCTTTACTGACAGTGGTGTTGACTTCCCAGCCTCTGGAGAGAATTGCCATTGATACACAGGCAGACACATGCTATTCAATTCAGGTATGGGCTGGTGCTAATCCCTTAGGACGGGCCATCTGTATGCTCTCAGATCTAGACAGGAGATTTTGGTTGGCAGTACAAAACCCATGCTAGACTCATGGAGACACCTCTGCACTATAGCTCAAGGTGTGTGCATGGAACTTGACAGCCTAATTGTGCTCCAGCGCTAGGGAGAGAGCAGGATAATGCCATATTTTGTAGATCTGCTGCTTTCATGTTCTCCCTCACAATCAAGTAAACGCAGCAACTTTGGAAGTTGCGTTGTGTGAGGATTTTGTGTATCTGAGCCTTGAATCATATTTTCACCCTTTGAACACACAAAATTCAAGTTGGAAGATCCAATTGCATGAATCATTTGCATAGTCATTGTTAATATCATCTGTTCAATGGTGTCTGTGTCTGACTCATCAGTTCGCTATTTCTAAGCCTCTGCTCCCTGTAAAAATCCAGCATGCTGTTTAACCCCAATCACAGTGTGTATCTGATGTATGCAATCCTGCTCCCCGATGTACAGGGGCAGGACCCTGCACTGCAGTGAGTCTCCAAAGTAGTCCAAACTTCAGGCATCACTATGTGTCTTCTCTCTTCATCTGGTGTGGTATTCAGGAATGCAGCAGTCTTTCCATGTGTTGGAATGTTGTTTCCAACGGAACAGTAGAAGCCCATGAATGTTCAGACTGATTCATTACTGGTCTTGGAGATAAATGCAGTCTTTGTCAGGTACATGAGATGATAGTTATGTTCTGTAGGGATGTTTGCATTTTGAGCAGCTTGTGAGTGCTTCTATGTAAATATTCTGCTTAAACTATCATTATGAAGCTCGGCTGGAAGCAAGTGTGCATTTGGTGGAACTACATAGCACAGTCCAAAGGTTGTTTCAGGCATGGTTTCCTTGGTGTTAGCTGTCCACAGATACTCTGTCATTTGGACTTGGTGTGCTTTTCTGTATAGGAATGAAGATAGTTTTTGCTTGGTGAGTATAATGTCATAAGTTCTCCTGCACAGCTATGTCCATTGCAGTGTTACATTTTTAGTCATAATGCATCAAGGCTTGCTGTCCTGTTTGTCCTGTGGTTGGGTGCTAGTTATGTCATTTGGCTACGTGCAGCTGAATTTATAAGGTGTGAGGTTATATTGACCTGGTGCCTTGCAGGATTTTTTGGAAGCAGACCAACTGAGTCCATTGTGTGTCATTTTAAACATTCATTGCTAGGTGTGGTGTGCAGTGGTATTCTTTTCCCCTGCACTCATTACAGATTTCACTTAATCATGTTGTTCACTGCTGTGGCCATTGGTGAAGTAATTAGGAAGGTGATTTACAATTTCCTGGCCTTCTGTCTATCGATGCATCATCTGAGATGACTGGGAAAGTACTTTATGCATTTATTTTGTGTACTCATTGCAGCATGGTTGAGTGCAAACACATTGAACTTGATTTGGAATGATTCTTTTCTGACGTGCATTTAGGTTGGTTGTTTTGTGGTGTGGTGTTGGATAATGTCTTTACATTTGCACCTATTGTGGGCCTTTATTGCATCTGTGCCTGGATTTTGTTATGTTTTTGGGATGTCCTCCTGTACTGTGCTGTCCATTTGCTCGATCGATATAAGTGTGATTTTCGACTCTGGAAAATGTTTATCTGTTTGATTCCTGTACAATCTCAGACCCCTAACATCTTACAGCTTTAGATATCCTTTCTATTAACTATTGCTCTTCTTTCAAAATACAGTAGTGGACAAGTGCAAGCTGTTCAGTTACATTTTTCCAAAGGTGGTAAAAAGTATTGAAATTATAAAAGTATTACAATACCACATTAACAAAAATTGTTATATCCTACATTTAAAAAGTCATGGCTGAGTATTCTGGGTTGAGTCCCTGAAAAGGTATTTGTGTAACAGAGGTCACTGGATCGACCCTTTGCATCTCTGCACAGCCTTTATGCTTCCAAGGTAAATAACATGAATACAGTTGCTTGGTTTAATACCGAGGGCTATATTCATTCACAAGCTCATTTTGGAATGCAGAGAGTAGTACCACTCTAGTACTCATCCATTCTTTTACAAACCTTCTTCAAACGCCCCAACATATCTAAAATGGAAATCAAATGGGAAAACTCAGTGAATATCCATGTGCAGTTAGCAGAAATGAAAAAATACTGCGCTGCCTTTGTACTTATACTCGTAGAGAATTTTATGTTTCTGGCCTGATTCACAATGGAACATAAAAGAGCGCACCTGTGGTACTACTTCCCGTACTCAAAATACTTTTAAATATCGGCCTCAATTACTGCTTTTGTAGGCACAGTGATAAAATTCAGTGTTCTGGTGTTTGCTATACAAGTGGTCAAAACAAAATTCTTTAAACAATACTTCAACAATGTGTAATCTGTTTTTTCTGTCTGTTTGCAGAAAGACTGTGTTAGCACGCCTTGTCCTTAGTAAGTAAACATACAATGGGACGCGTATAGGCCGATGAACCTTTTGATTTGCATGGAGTATCCTAGCTATATATTAACCTGTGTTCATCAATAATCATTATACAATCAATAACCACTAAGAGAAACGTTAATCATTGGTCAATAGTGATAACATTTCATGAATAACCACAACTCAAAAAGTTTTAACAATTTTTATTTCTGTATTAGTTACAATACTAATCCAAATGGTTAATTCAAACTTTATTCAATCAGCTCAAAGTTAGTTCATTAGTGACCACCAATAACATAATCTAATCAGAACTTGAGAAAAATTATGCTCTAATACTTCATCATAAACCAGCAAAGATGAAATCAACGTTAATAGCATAGTTCAGCAACCAGTTCGTCAATCATTTGTCACTGTGAGCGTCACCCAAAAGAACCTTACCTAACCCAGATTAGCATTAGCATGTGGGACTTCATGAAAAAACACTTTAGATCACGAATTTGGAAAAACATCTAGCTAGGAGAAAAACTTTTAAACAGTGCAGTTGATACCTAGAAAGAAAAGGCACAAATGTTAAACAGTCACATTGTCATAGCCACCTATCCACAGAATGGATCAGCAACAAGTCAGTCTTCGTCTTCAGGTCATCAATCGATCAGCAACACATCAAGCTCTCAAGAGCATGAGCCCAATGACAGAATCTCGCATCAAATTCGGCAAGAGTCTCTCCCCGATCATCTGCTTCTAACATCTCCCAACAATTTTAAAATTTTCCCCATGTCAACATTATATCAAAGTTGCCCAGTCCATCCTCTAATTCCTAATTGGTCAATTAGTTACCCAACATGACTCTATCCAATACATTTTATTCTACAAATCTTTGAATTCTAATATTTCATCGCTCTCAGGTTGTCAATTATTTCACGGTATGATGTCCTCATCATCCAGCTCATCAGGTATCGAAAATGTTGCATCTTCTTCTCCAGTCAATGTCTCTATTGTTCGAGTCCTGGGAAAGTACATCTCGTCTGCTCTACACAATATATGTTGCAAATTTTATTCCCTCATCTACTGTCTGTTGGTACATTGCAGAAAATTCTAGCTAAGCAGACTTTATTAACAGCGAGTACTTCAGGGTCAGTTCAGCACATTGGCTTCTCTACATTGCATGATTATTCTGGCGTAATCTCTTGCCAATAATAGTTTTGATAAACTTGTTGTATTTCCAATCTCCTAATTCTCAGGGAAGCACTTGTTACAGGAAATACATCTTTCCTTGATGTCTGTTTAGCAGCACTTGGATTCCCACTCAAATGATAAATCACGCTAGTTCTTATTGCCATAAATTATTTAAAAGACAAACATCTGTTTCCTTTTCATTTAAGCTAATAATCTTTCTTTACCTTGAAATGAAGTTACTTGCTTTCAAATTTCAGAAGAACCCAAACTGTTTTTTTCATCTTTCTTATTTTCTCTCTTTAGCAGGAAATATGGGATTATAGGCTAAAGATGGAAGAGGAGAGCCAGGACTCTGCAGGAAATTGACAGGAGGGCGAGAATCACCGGAACTCTACTGGAGGCTGTCGGAGGACGAGAAATGCTGGAAGTCAACTGAAAGGTGGTCAGAGAACGAGGAATACTGGAACTCGACTAGAGGCAGGCTGTAGAACAAGGAACTTGACTTGCCTCGACTGAAGGCAGGCTGGAGGACAAGGAACTTGACTGGAAACAGGTGAACAGAGCAATAGGTACGAAGCTAAGCAAGTCCCTAGACTCACAAGCATCCTTCAAATGTGCACATGTGCCTTTTGGCAGTTGATTGCTTGTTAAGGAAATGAGCAATTATCCTTCTGATTGTGGCACATATTAAAAACAGATCACATTGTGAAGAGCACATGTTTTAGCAGTTACAGTTGGAGCAGGTGTAATACAATGTGCATAATTAACAAGCATTGGTTATAATAAATGAGACATTTAACAAGCATTGGTTATTGCAAACTTGATATTCAAGAATGTAATGAATATACCCAAATAAGACTGAATGTTGCAAGCAACAGCATCTTACTGTAATCGAGCTCTTGGACGTGCTAGTGTACCCACAAACAAGTTAAACCTTGCAGGATCAGATGCACTATTTCCACTCCAGCATAAATAACAGTAGGAAAGGTGCTGAAGTTTGCAGAAATCAGATTTGCTATTCTTGCTCCAATGTAAGCAACAGTAGGGAAGTTGCTTAATGCTGAAAAACATATATGCTAAATACCAACCCTAAATTTAAAGACATGTGATATGTTTAAACACATATTTTAAACATATATTTTTCTAAATTTCAAAAAATTTCAAAATGTTTACAAATGAATACATTAACAATTAAGAATATTATATTTGTTATTTCAAATATCAAAAAGTATATATATTCAAAACAGTATGCAACATTCTACCCCAAAAATCTAACGCCCACAAAAACAAATTAATACAATACTTGATAAATAGAAACAAGATACTTTAATTCATTAAATAATACTAAAAACTACATCTAAAAGATATTTCAATCAATTGGTGTAAAATTAGTTCAAATCAATTAATTTGATAACAAAATAATCTAATTAACCAATTAACAGCAACAATGAACTACTATTGTAGTTAAAACTATCTGCTAAATAATGCACAGTTAACATAATTTAAATAATTAATAATAAAAACAAAGCTAATAAAATAAAACAAAACTTTAAATTTAATAACAAAAACCACCCTATTCACCTACAAACCAAACAACAGACCAATAAATATATGCAAATAAAATGGAAAAAAGAATCTTTAATTATATTTCTAAATCAAAAAATACTGTACTACAAACAATTGCACACAGTTATCATTTAATGCATAATAACTAACAAAAACCGATAAAACTAAACAAATTAATTAAAAGCAATATTTTATACAGCCATCCAAAAAAGACATGAAGTACCTAACAAAATAATATTTTTACCTTCTATATTCTGTTCCACAATATTTTGAAATCACAATACTTCTGACACACTATTTGTGTTCTCTAACATTTTTGCAACATTGTGGTGGAACCCCCACATGGAATCTCCAGACATGCTCTGTGTGAGGTCAGGTGTCTATACCTACAAAATTGATCCCTTCAGTAGCTCCCTCTTCTGACCATGGATTGCAATTTTCGAGCATTGTTGATCTGAACTATTGCTATTTACTACTTGCACTCACATTGCTCTACCCCAATGGTATTGCTCTTTTTATCTGATATATGTTGTGAATATTGTGTGGAGATCACACTGATGCAGTGAATTGAACAAAATATATTAAATATGTTACTGCAGCAGTGCTCTTTCTTTGCTGTTGGTTAAGGTATTTCCAAAGGTTTTTAGCCCATATAACCACTAATTGACATCCTTGAGGAATGTTTGACCCATTGTTAGGTGACAATACAGTTATATTTGATATCTGCAGTACAATGCTTCATTCATGCTTGACATGAGTTGAATCACAAAAAGTCTGTTAATTGATGCAGTATAAATACTATCATCAAATTGTGTTTTTGTCACTTTAATACATCGATAATATATTTTGAGACCTCCCCACTGTTTCTGTTGTGCTGAGAATTTGAATGTCACATATTTGCAGCAAGAGAACGGAATCCCCCTAATATTGGCACCGGGGAAATGTACTTTTATGGCCTTTCCTCAAAACTGATACATCTCCTCTGCTGCACAATGCATCGTTGGTGCATTACTTCGCATCACAAGCCATCTTCGACAGGATCCTCAAAGATGATGCAGAACTACAGCCTTGCAGCTCCTCGGAACTAATACATTCCCTCAGCGTCACGGCACATCCTCGATACAGAACCTTGCAACACTCCGCAACCAGGATTTAAGGTACTCTTGTTCAGTGGGCCCAACTGGGTCCCTGTAGCTGGCCTACACTTGGGACTTTGTTCCGAATCCAGCACGACCAGATTTTCACAGTTGGCGCTGTGTTTTTTCATGCTATTTTCACTTAAATATTTAAAATTGCATATCTCCGGTTTCATTTATTGGATTTTTGTTGTGTTGGTCTTGTTTTATTTATTAAGATTTACATAATTTTTCTTATCTAGAGAGGAATCATTTTTGTGGAGTGTTTTCACTGTGTGACTTTTAAAATGTTGCACAAATACTTTTCATATTGCCTCTGACTTATGCCTGATTGCTCTGTGCCAAGCCACCAGAGGTTTGAGCACAGCTTAATTTGGGGTTTTCTTATGACTTCACCCTCGCCAGGGCTGTAGCTTGGTCAGTAAGATTGGGGGGATGAGCTTCAAATTTTCCAACAGTCACACTGACATATGATGTTAAAATACTTTGTATAGGGGAAACAGTGAAAGGGAGAGAGAGTGTGTGCATTTTTGTCTGTGTATATGTAAAAATTCCTGATGAAATCCGACAGACACCTCACCATACCTGACTAAAAACACTTGACCCAACTATTAACCCGAAAATAAATGTATTAGGGGATGTAAAACCCTAAACACCACCTAAAGCTACGCAGTTGACCCTCTACAAGGATTGTGGTTGCTGCATGATGTTTTCAGCCCCCTCAACCAGCAACCCAATTTCTTACAACTGACCTCTACTTAAAAACATCCAAAACCACGTTCAAAAAGTTATTTAATTTTAAACTGTGCCTGTTTTAAAAAGCCTGGAAGAGGGAGATCACACCATAGGAAACCTTTTGTTAAAGAAAAACACACCGATTTCTTGTACTTTTTTAACATTTTTCGAAAAAACCCACATTTGTTAACATTTTGCGATTTTCTCGATTCCGTTTAGCGTAAACCACGAACTGTGGGTGCTTTTACAATTCCCGTCTTGTGGGAGAAAAAAGACACATTTACCTTTAATTGGTTTGTGAAAAAAGTTAAGGCTTAAGCTCAAACGGTCACCAATATTAAAAAAAGAAGAAATCAGTACTGAGGTAGATGTCAGAATCCTGATCTACAAAGGGGTAACGAAATGTTAGCATTTTATATTAGTTTCATCCTGTCTTTTTGTGACACATGCTCTGTTTATAAATGAACGCGTTTGCTTTTTTTCATTCCCTGCAAGGATTTCTTTAAGGTCTGCGGTAGTAGGTGGTAGAATCTCCAGGAATTAAGAGGTTAAGAAATGTTAGTATTTTATGTTAGCTTCACCACTTCTTTTTAGGACATACCCTCTGTTAACAAATGAATACTATTGTATTTTTGAATTCTGTGCAAGGATTTATTTGCGGTCTGGGTGTGAGATGGGAGAGAGGTGGGTAGAATCCTCAGCACTTAAGGGGTTAAGAAATGTTAGTATTATATGTGCTATCTGTAGCCTTTCTTTTTTCGGAAATATGTTTCATTTATAGGTGGAAGCGTGCAATGACTTAAGCTCTTTTTTCCAGTATCATCTGTGAACCTCACTCACTAGGAAACTTGAGGTTTACGGTGCATTTTTGCCTACTTCTGCGCTCTACTGAGTGAGAGAAGTGTTGTTGAAGCTCATTATGTGAAATAAAAGTAGCATTGCTGTACATTTCTGCTTGCTGGTCTAGAACGGATTTGAAAATGACTAAACAAGATATCGAAAAGAAATGCAACCGTTCTGATATATCAGGGAACAGCCATCTTTTAATTGGTAACTTGAAGTCGAGGTTCACAATAGTCTGTCCGTTTGTGCTCAGTGGTCTTCAATCAATGCCCTTGCCGCCTGCATTTAGGCCACAAGCCTTACTAGCGGAACAAAGATTTCCTTTATGAAGGACATCCACTCTTTGTTACATAAACCCATCCCTTCTGCATCGTACACGGGGCTTCATCTGACTGCAATATTAGTCTCTTAAGATGGAAAATTCGACCATGCATATTAAATACCTTATTAATAATAAACAAGGAAAGTCATCAGCATGCTCAGAATCCCCCGATTCTGAAATAGAGTGCCATTCATGTATCTGGAATCCATTTATTGCTGTGCAGTTCTATTCACTTCAGTGCACCTCTTTTCAAACCTATTGCACGATTCGACCTCCATTAATTTAATTGATGCAGTGCACACTTCTATTCACATCAATGGCACATTGTCATTTTCACTTTACGTTAAGTGGCGGCCTGCCTCCACTTATTACTGCATTGTAGACATTTGCATATAAAAGCATCGTCGAATACAAAATTACACAAATGGCACCAATTAAAAGAATTACCAAAACGCTGCTCGGAACAAATGACTCCTGCAAAGCCCACAAAACAACCCAAACATTAGGCGCATTCCGTGGGCCCATTTAAATTGTTGTAGCTATCCTGGTAAATACGCACACGCTAATGTTCAGTTAAGAATAGGAAGGCTGCACTGATTGAGCGTTGCCCATTCTGATCACCGAGTTTACTGTTAGTTGCCCGTTGACAAGTCTGAAAAACGGCGAGACTGAAAACAATTGAATGATTCAAGTACAACAAACCCTACCATTGAGTGGAACCAAATTGCCACTTGTAGACAATGCAGAACGGATTGAATTGTAGGATATGAGCATCTGATCTATACACTTCTTGCAGTTTATGCCTGTCCATTTTATTAGATTGCACAGAAGCCATTTCTATCGCTCGAAGGCTTGAACCACATTTTCAGGGCAGAGGCAGGGGCGTAGCTTGGTCAGTAAGAATGGGGGGGGGCAGTGAACTTCAGACTTTTCAACAATCACGCTTACATATAAGGTAAACATACTTTATACAGGGACAGAGTGCATGCGAGGGGCCTAAGGGGCACTGGAAAGGAAGAGGAATGCATATTGGTAGGGGTACTAAATGAGGGAAAACACAGGGGGCTATTTACAACAAACTAGCACATCAGCACCATGGGTGCACTGTATTTGCAACACAGCACACCATGGAGGTCGTTAGGCCAATAGCATCAACATTTTTGGCTCTAATGTAGCACTTTGCTGCACTAGCATCATGACGTTAGTGCAGCAAAGTGGAGGGAAGCCCATAGGCTACTATGGGTGCATCATTTTGTCTGCTCTGAGCAGGCTTTCAAAAATGAGACAAAAAATGGCACATTGTAATCTTATAGGTTTCACTACACCATTTTTGCAGGCCTCCCAACGCTATAAAGACCCCCACTCTCCGAATACATTATGCCTGACACAGGCATAATGTGGTGCAAGGGGGCGTAAAGTGATGTAATGCAAGCATTGCACCACTTTGTAAATAGGGCACGACACAATGCCCCCTTAGCACCACATTAGCTTCAAAAAATGATGCTAATGTGACACAAGGAGGCACTAGGGGCTTGTAAATCGGCCCATTGTATTTTGTAAACTTTCCAACATTTTTAAAGACTTCCAAAAACAGTGAAAGGGAGAGAGTGTGTGTGTTTTTGTCTTTGTGTATGTAAACATTTCTGATGAAATCTGACAGATACCTCACCATACCCAACCAAAAGCCCCTGTACCCAAGTATTGACCAGAAAATAGGGGAGTGTAACACCCCAAACACTGCCCAGAAGCTACCCCCGGGTAGATATAGAAAATAAATGCAAGACGACTAGAATCTACTGTGCGGCTATCTTTTGTGTGAGTCTGGATTTCATGGGAGCAGCACTTCAAATCAACATTGATGCAGCACTTCTTAATCTGCACATTTGGAAACAGGCCACAGTCTAGTGTGTTAACTATGTGAGAGAGACAAGGAATTTATTTTCGTTTCTCCTTGGACTGTCAATGAATGTATACTTTTCAGAAGCTCTTCCATTCCATTAATGTTTATGTTGTAATTGGAACTCGCTTGTGGTATCAAGAGTCCTGCCTTTTCTTTTACCCACTCTGCAATCTAATTGATGTCCATACAAATTTCCAAGGGCCAGTGCTTTAACAAAACTTGAGGGGGACCCCCTGCAAAGCACATAGAGGCCCACTCCCTCTAGCCCATCTCCCATCATGTTGCTTGGGGTCCCCCGCACAGCTAGGGCTGCGGGGGATGATGTTACACCACTGCCAAGGGCCTGATTTAGAGCTCTGTGGACAGTGCCATAGGATATGATGCACTTGTAACAAGGCAAACTGGATATCTGTCATGTTTGAGACAGGTAATCCCATCCGCCAAACTCTAAATCAGGCTTTAAATCGTTACATTGAAAATATACTCTATGTTGATCAATTGTTAAACCTAACAAATGTTTAGCTAAAGTTTATATACACAATAGATATTTAGAGGTGTGTGTTAACAATATTTGCATTTGTCTCAATGTCATCATTAGTGCCAAAATAGAAGCAACTTCCTTTAGCGACTAACATATTACTAGCACAAATTTTACAAGAGACCCTGCATTGGATTTACTACAGCAAAATATTTTTGGAGGAATGTGTTATGCTCCAGTGATACATGATGAAGCAGAAAAAGAAAGACTAACAAATATTCATATATCATGTAACAAAACAGTATAAGACAATGTGATTTTAGCAAAGAAAAATAATGTCTGTAGAAAAATGTGCCCACGAAGTAGTTCGTCATTAGTATGAACAAGCTTAATTAATCATGAAAATCGACAAATGTATGAATGCATCATAATTGAAGCTATATTCTATGATTTTCTCGTCAAACTGTTATATGCTTAGCTTAAATTTAGCAGAGGCTTTGGCCTAGTCGCCTGGTCTCAATTTTAACTGCGTAGCTTTCACTTGTATTAACAAAGACGTGTTTTAAACTTTAAAAGCTGTATTTTTCCAGTAGAGTGACTAATCTAGGCAAGTTTCATCCCCTTTGAAGCAAGGTCAGTTTCTGCAGATTGCAGACAATAAAGACACTGATGCAGAATTAATTGTCAACTTTGTTGCTACTTGTGTTCCAAAACTCCTAGGACACCTTATGCGTAGGTGAACATTAAGAGAAGGACACTATTCATTGGTCAAAGAGAAACCACCCCATGGACCCTCCAATGGAAGACCCTGAAGAATTTGGAACGTTTTCTTACTTAAACCCACCGGACAAAGAGAAGTCAGCCATTTTCTTTGATGCCATTTTTGAAGCCAGATTCAAGAAGCCATTTTGATGACACTTTGATGCTTTTTCTCTATCCCAGAAAGAGAGACTTTAAAGAATTCTCACCCTAGAGACTTTAATTTTAACTTTACCCCGTCTTGCCCATACAATAACTTTTGCCCCATCTTCCTTGCTGCTGCAAGGAAAACTTGACTTAAACTTTGCCCCTTTGAAATCTGCCCCATACTGATCGAACCGGTACCTGAAGGACAAAGACTTACCTTGAATGCTGATTGTATTTGGTAATTATGAAAGGATAAATGTATTATTCATTGTATTTTCCTTCTTAGGTACCAACTGCTTATTTTGGCAGAGCCCAAGCTAGAAGTTTTCTAAATTTATGTTGACTAAATTCGTTTTGCATGAAGCCCCACATGCCAATGCTAATCAGAGGTTAGTTGAGGTATTCATTTGATGCACCATGCTGAATTGAAATCTTGTTATGCTGACCAATGTATGCAATTAGTCAAATTCAGTTACTTTTATTAGTGATTTGCATTGCTATAACCGAGTGCATTATAATCCAAGTTTTACGTAGATTGCATTTCTTCCGTCGATATGGACAGCCAGTAATGTTCGTATATGTGTATCATTTGATTTTGAAACTTACTTACATTGTGCTAGCTTTGTTAATATAGGGAAATAAACTCATTAACTTTTTTTAATAAACCGGTGTGGTTATTCATGACTGAAAGGTCATGGTGTGTCTAATTACTGATTTCTGTTTAAGTAATTTGTTGATTGATCACTAATTGAGTATTGGTTATTGATTATAAATGACTATTGATTATTGATTTGAGGGATCCGGCAATTCTTTGGATGAGGAGAGCTCAACCCGGTCAAAAGGTTCACCGACCTCCAGCGTGTCCAAGCATAATTAATTTATAAGGACTGGATGCGCTATCATACATGATCCACACTTCTTCTCCCTTTGAATCAAAACATATGTTTTCCCTGAAAAGTTCTTCTACCTTCTGGAGGAGGCTTTTCTAAAGAGTAGGTTGTGAGCTACTGGTAGCTTCCAGCTACCGGTCAGTATCTCTCCTATGTGCAGGCCAGCCTAATAGATAAAATACATGTGTTTTGTTGAATTAATATATGTCAACCAAATTCAAAAAGCATGTATTTGAGATTACAATGTTTCTTTTTCCAGAAGTAATAAGGTGGGTTTGGAGAAAAATGGTTGACTTTGTAAAATATATTTACAGCTGGGAGTTAAGTGATAATTCAATAAAAGATTACTCATATTATTATATTGGTTAGAGGGGTATTACAGCTATGGCTGTAATGTATTAGAAATGGAGAGGAAATATAAATTGATAACAGTAACTTAGTATAATATTAATTGAACATAAGTAGAAAATGTTGGAGACCCCTGAAGAGACACCCATGTATAATATTGCATTCACGAGCCATCTACTGTCAGGTGGAATAATGTTTACCGCAAGGTTTTTTCCCCCAATAAAATTCTCTGTATTATGCAAATGTCTAATATCATATACAATCAGTTTTCCCTGGCATTCTATATAATTGTTTATATTCAGTTTTTTCCACAACAGAATGTCACCCATACTGAATACTTTAGCATAATAGCTGCAATGGACTGACCTAAATCCCTGCGGGTTAAGATGGTGCACTGTTTACGTACCCATGAAACTTCTTTGACATGGATAAGCAGTATTAGTTTTGTTGGCTACAAATAATTATCTCACATTAGAATGTTCAGTTCATCTTGTTTTTCAAAAAAATCTTTTTGCCTCCATCCAAATTTCAACTATATACCCTGAGATTGTAGAGCAATTATGTTTCTTTCTTAAATAGCATCGAGTATATATGCAAAACCTCCCATTTAAAGAAGTGTCAATATCAAATCGCCTGCACCGCCTCGGGTTGTCTGTGACACGCTACATGGTGACCAACATCTCCATCTGGCCTGGATGCTGTTAGGTAGAATGCAGAGTCTTTGCCAAACAACAAGCTTAATTGCTCACATCATTTTTACCTCACTTTGTTAGCTATGTGGAAAGGCTTCAATTCATGACATCCCATGGGGACCCGACCAACTAAAGTCAGGGTGAGCTATATATGAGCAACAATTTGGAGTGCTGGAATTTTTTTTCATGGTGTGCAGTGTCTCTGGTTGTCTTCACACATCATGTTAGGTGGTAATTCATTGGTAGTTTCTGAATCGGAAATGTCAATATCAAAAAGCCTGCACCGCCTCAAGTTGTCTGTGACACACTACATGGTGACCAACATCTCCATCTGGGCATCGATGCTGTTAGGTAGAATGCAGAGTCTTTGCCAAACAACAAGCTTAATCACTCACATCATTTTTACCTCACTTAGTTAGCTACATGGAAAGGCTTCAGTTCATGACATCCCATGGGGACCCGACCAACTAAAGTCAGGGTGGGCTATGTATGAGCAACACTTTCGAGTGCTGGACATTGTTTTCATGGTGTGCAGTGTATCTGGTTGTCTAAACACATCGTGCTGGGGTGTAATTCATTGGTGGTTTCTGAATTGGAAATGTTAATATCAAATCGCCTGCACCGCCTTGGGTCGTCTGTGACACGCTACATGGTGACCAACATCTCCATCCGGGAGCATCGATGCTGTTAGGTAGAATGCAGAGTCTTTGCCAGACAACAAGCTTAATCGCTCACACCATTTTTACCTCACTTAGTTAGCTACATGGAAAGGCTTCAGTTCATGACATCCCATGGGGACCCGACCAACTAAAGTCAAGGTGAGCTATAAATGAGCAACAATTTCGAGTGTTGGACATTTTTTCATGGTGTGCTGTGTGTCTGATTGTCTTCACACATCGTGTTGGGGTGTGATTTATTGGTCGTTTCTAAACACGAAGCAACCAACATATGTATTTAGTTTGCTTTAGTTTTATGTTGTCTGTTTTGTCCTTTTTGTTTTACAGCTCACCCTTTAATGATAAAATTAACCTGTAATTGGAGTAGTTAACATACTTAGCAAGTACTTTTCTTTATGCACTATTTTGCTTGTACTCATAGGGTAAGTTTTGACATTGCTCACCGCACCAAGCACAATCTTTGTAACAGAGACGTTTCAAAGCATGGGTAAGGTGGGCTGTGCCCAGGACCCCTGTCTTTCAGGGGGCCCACTCATAGAACCAGCTCTATTCTGCAGAGACTTTTGCCTGAATGACCTTGAATAATTGTGAAACACATTGTATGAAATACAGTTTTCCTTTAATTTATTTTTGATGTCCGAGAATCCATTACAGACATTGTGCAGAGAAATGTGTTTATATTTCATGCAGCATCCATAAAAAACTGAACTTTCTCTGAAATCAAAACAGGACCTCCCATGAGAAATGGGAGGCCGTCACAGAGATTATTTGCAGTAAAATTAGTGAGCTGCTGTTGTGTTACAACATTGAAAGCACACATCACTATCCATGAATATTAGATATAGACACACTTGGGATTTGTGCATGTCAATGACGTGGACAAAGAGTAAATGAAAGAGCTGAAATTGGATCATAAATTCACACTGTAGAATCTCGGAACCATCATTTTTTCATGCGTTCTCAACGTGTTGATTGTTAACCTTAACATGAGCTACCACTTAAAATAACATTTGTTACTGGGGGGTCCATAGTTAATTTTAATTCACCCAATATCCCAATCTACTACACACCCTGCTGCAAAGATAAGAGAAGGGTCTCTATCCTTTTATCTGACTATTTCCAGACATTGTGATCTCTGGTAAAGAGCCCCTTTGCAGGACCCATTGAGTATTACACTCCCACCCAAATGAGGCGCAGAGCCTAATGATGAAGCTTGCCACTTCCGTGAGTAAGGGCTCATGCATCCTGGATTATTATTTTTTTTGTGGACTGACTCAGTCCACTTATCAAAGTCTGGTTTAGTACGACCACAGAACTGCATGGCTCATTGTTATTGTTTTTGATCTGGGAAGTCATATGCTGGACCACTTAAGCCTCTCATTATCCTTGTTTTGATACTAAAATATTTTTGTAACCATTTAGGACTCAGCATGCTTATTGTAAGCAGCCAGGGAATAAGAAAGCAGTGAGGCACTGTGTGAATGTAGAAATATATGTGTTTATTATTATGCAGCAGGTGATAATTCAAAACTGTGGGCATAGATGAATTTCTTCTATGTTGGTTCTTAGAGGGAGCTGGGTCTTGCCTTTTCAATGTTGGATTTGGTCTTCTTCAAAGAGTCGACACTTCTGCCCATATTTATACTTTTTGATGCAAAACTGCTCAAATGCAGTTTTGCGTCAAAAAGTATAGCGCCGGCTTGCATTATTCTAGAGTGCCAGCTGGGTGCCAAATTTATGGAATCCCACAAGCAGGCGCGAAGGGTGGGCTAGCGTCTTGGAAAATGAAGTTAGCTGGGTGGGGGTGGCGGTACGGGGGATGGATGTCTTGCACCACAAAATGATGCTAGGCTGGTTAGAGGCACAAAATTGCCTTTAACCAGCCTTGCATTACTTTCCTGACGCAAAACCATCCATACCACATGACTCCTGTCTTATACAAGACAGGAGTCATGCCCACCACCACAATGGCCAGCACAGGGACCCCTGGGTATGGCCATTGCACCCAGTGCCATGTAGGGGGACCCATTTCAGGGCCCCCAATGGCACTTTAAAATGTTTTTTAAAATACTTACGTCTACCTACCCTACTTACCTGGGATGGGGTCCCCCCATCCTCTGGTGTCCCTCTGGTGTGGTTGGGAGTGGGCACCTGTAGGCTCTTTCCATGATGTTTGACCATGGAAATGGGTCCATACCTCCCCTAATGCCTGCCCTGACCCAGGTGTTAAATAGTGGCGCTAAGCAGGCTTTGCGCCATTATTTAGGCCCGCCTCCCCCCTTGCACCTTTTTTGCACGGGAGTATAAATAAGGCGCTAGGGGTTTTGAGTCATTTTTTGGCAGGAACACCTATCTTGCAGCTCATTGGCGCAAGGTGGTTTCACGCATCCAAAAAATTACTTTAACTCTAGCGTTAAAATACAAATATGGAGTTATGTGCGTGCTGAATTTAGGTCAATAAAATGACACAAATTCAGCGCAAAAATAGTATAAACATGCCCCTTCCTTTCTTTTTCCAGGAGAGAATTATCCTGCTTGGTAATGGACTGATTATTGTCTAAGATTGTAGATTCAAAACATAGAAAACTTAACTAGTGTTTTTTATTTCTTGCCTTCTAGTCTGAAAAGATCCTGGCTTCTTGTATTGCAGTGATCTTAGAGATGTTCTGTTTCTCATCCAGGTAAGATGGACACTAATTCATACCACTTTTTAAGTGACGCCATCGTTCATGAATGTTATGTACGTTTTGATTTAGGAGAGTGTTAGAGATGTGAACGTATTCCTTTCTCTTTATATGAAACAGGCAGCATAGAGTATGCTCTTTAGTAACAACAAAGTGCTGCTGGAGACGGTCAAACGTTTACTGACAAAATAATAATTAATATTCAGTGAATCACAGGTTCAACTCGGCAGAGTTTTACGGTACAAACCTTGGTGGAGCAAGCTCGTAAACAGAAAGCAATATGCACATGTATACATTGGAATACATTATTTTTGTGTTTTGTCAAATATAAAGACATAGCAGGTGCTCCTTCTGAAATCAAACGAACAAGAAAGAATGATCTTCAAATAGTTACACATTTAAAACAGTTTTTAGCTCAGAAAGCTCTTCTCAGTTTTCACACATCAGGAACAAACTTGTTAGCTCCACATCAGAGACAGACACGTCCTGTGTGCAATGGAGGCATACCAAGAAAACATTACTGAAGTGTGCTACGGTTACTCTAAAGCATGTTATTGCTTAATTGCATTTATGCAACACAAGATACTTTAATATTTAGCAGTTTATGCACTTTACATTCTGTACCAGATTTAAACATTCTAAAGTTACATTTTCAAAGTTCCTATCATCATATTCATTGAAAACAAACAGCTAGTCAAAAGATATGATAGGGATGTACTCCTTGCCACAATAAGTGTAGATACTGAAGCAGTACAGAGTATGACAAGGATGTAATTCACTAAAAGCGTACTAAAATGATCGAGATGGCTTTGAGAAGTTCCATTCCTGTTAGACCTCACTGCCTTAGGGTGGCCTTCCAGGAACGTTTTACCGGCCTCACCCCATTTTTGCTGGTTTTATGACTCTTCACACTTTACCACTGCTGACCAGTTCTAAAGTGCTTGTGCTCTAAGCATGGTCATATTAGCTCCTAACCAATTGGCATATTTAATTTACTTATGAAATCCCTAGTCAAGTGCACTACATATGCCCAAGGGCCTGTAACTTAAATGCTACTAGTGGGCCTGCAGCACTGATTGTGCCACCCACATAAGTAGCCCCTCAACTATGTCTCAGGTCTGCCACTACAAGGCAGTTTTCTTTAACCTCATTGTGGCATTTAAAACCCATTGAAAAGTCTTGTGCTCCCCTTTTATTACATATAAGTTACTCCTGAAGTAGGACTACTTTGACCTACAAAGCAGGGTCAAAAATATTTAAGTGGCAGGACATATACTTTTAGGTTTTCCATGTCCTAGTACTGAAAAACTCCCAAAGTCGTATTTTCTCTAGGCATTAGGAATTCCTTGATGTACTTTTAAGCTGTAATTCCTGGTCAGAAAAAAGTACCTACAACACATTTCCTATCTTTGGAATGGTAATGATACATCCTCTTTCCTGGTTAAGTAGGATTTAGTATTATTATTTTAGAAATGACACTTATAGAAAGTAGGCATTTCTCTGCTCTCTTATTACCCTGTGTGCCTTACACCCTACCTCTAATATACATATGGGCTAGGTGACAGTTACATTTTGTGCATTCCCTTCAGACAGCCACAAACACAGGACACTCAACTACATATGGATTCTTATGCACACTGATGCGTCTTCCGGGGCAGAAGGATGGGAAGGGCTCACACTTATACTTCAAATGGTAGTGGTCTGACCCCACACAAACGACTGGTTACCCCCACAGATAGCCTGACAGACAAGACTGGGTTTAAAGGGATACTGGTGCACTTCAAAGCCACTCTTTGAAGCCTCCCCCACTTCAAATGCTCTTTTGGGTAGAAGTACTGGGTCTCCGACCTCCTAAAAGCAGACACTTTGGGATCAGTAACTGAACCTATGTCAGAAGGACTGCTGTGCTGATCAACCACTTTTCTGGAAGGACTGCTGTTGAAAATGGCCCTTTCTACAAGGTCACCCCCACACATTTTCTTTCATCTGTTTTTCTGACTTATTTGTGGTGACTTTTAGGAAACTGGGCACTTTACCACTGCTAACCAGTGCTAAGGCGCAGATGCTCTGTACTCTAAACATGGTAAACATTGGCATCTCCACAATTGGCATATTTAATTTACTTGTAAATCCCTTGTAAAGTGCACTATATGTGCCTGCAAATTAAATGCTACTAGTGGACCTGCAGCACCGATTGTACCACCCACTACAGTAGCCTCTCAAACATGTCTCATGCCACTGCAGAGCCTGTGTGTGGAGTTTTAAAGTGCCATTTTGACCTGGGCCCAATCCTTCCCTTCTATTGCATGTAAGTCAACCCCTAAGGTAGGCCCTAGACACCCCCAAAGGTAGGGTGCAGTGTATATAAAAGGTTGGACATGATATGTTTAAGTTTAACATGTCTAAGTAGTGAAAAACTGCTAAATTAAATGTCTTACTATTGCCAGGCCTATCTTTCCCATAGAATAACATCTGTGTTGCCTGAAAAAATATTTTAAGGATAGCTTCCAAATGGGAAGAGATAGAAATATGACACTCTGTGTCCCTGGACTCATAATTTAAAATCACATCTTATGGTGAAGTCAGATTTTGTAAGTCTGAAAATGCCACTTTTAAAAAGTTGGCATTTTATTACTTTAACCATTCTGTGCCTCTGCCTTTCTCTGAATACACATCTGAGGTAGATGACAGTTGGGCGTTGTGCATTCCCACTAAACAATCACACACAAAGGGAGCTTGGATGTAGCATTAGCATATTGATAGCCCATAACCAGGCTGATGGGTCTTCGTGGGCTAGGTGGGAGGGAGGCCCTGACAATTACGTCTGAACAGGGATGTGCCTATCCTCACACAAAGGGCTGCATAACCCCCAGTGTAGGTCTGGAGCTGAGCAGGGCAGGAAAGGGACTCAATGGAAGGTCTGGAAGTTTCTCCAACATTCCAGAATCTGGCCACCAAATTATTAATGGTGGACTCAAATCGGAAATCTACTGGGACTAGGACACTTGTTCAGGAAGGTGGGCTGCTGTGCTGCCAAACTTCCACTCTGCATTGCTATGTTGGCCTACTGCTGCTGTGTGCTGGACTGTAGGAGAGACTGCCACCTTGCTGATGCTCTGACTGTTGGTCTGCTGCCTTCTGCTTCTGTCCTGCAGGAGAAGGACTGGACACTACTAACTCTCTTTGCTTCCCTCAAGAGTTTATAAGGGCTTTCTGGGTTGCCCCCGGTTCTGGGCGAGATGTCGGGGACATCTAAGACCCCGTTTGCCCACCAGCTACTTTTAGGACATAGCCCGCTGCCAGAGCGCATCTCCCCTGTCTTCAGGAGCTGTGCAACAATCCGAGTGCAACCTAATTTTCCCCAGGGTCCTGCTCAGGCCAATAGTCATTGGGGAGCCACCTGCTCACCTCAGAGAGTGCAGTCCCTGTCTCGGAACCCGTCAAAAGCAACATCAGCAGTTTTGGGCACCCCCACCTCTCTGAGGCTGTGTTGCTGCTTTCCTCTCTGCCAGTGCGAGAGTCGTGAGCAACACCAGCGACGGAGTAGCGGAGCCCCCAGGATGGTAATGTGTCCTCAGAATCAGGCGCCATGATACCCAGTGACTGCAGTCAGAGTAACATTGAAGGAGGTAGGGCTCACTTGTGGGGCTGCCAGGAAGTCTATGTAATGAGCTGTGAGGCCTCTACTCCTGCATTCATCAATCCAGGATGGCCACAGAGGAAACCACAACATAATCCACCTAACAGGATTGTCGCACACTTTTTCGCACCTTCGCTACTGTGGAACCAAACAGCCTCAATGACTAAGCCTCAACCCATCGCTGCACTCTCAACTACCACACTTCCCATGAAGTGAGCTCCTGCAGAATTCTTCTGTAAATCTGTTCCTCAACAGAATCCCTTCACAGGCGTTATTTCATTTTGGGTTTATGAAAACCAAAAGTACTACCTTTGCCATCATTCAGGGACATAACTGGCATGTTTCATTTTTTAAGAGCAATTCTGCTTATTCCCTACCGCGTAATTTTGGATTATATAATTGGATTTTTGTTGTGTTGGTTTTATTTTGATGAGAAAACTATTTTTCAGGGAAAAATGCATCCAAAATGTCATCCTGTGAATCACTTTCAGAGTCTCATTTCTTTTCATCTTTTTCATCCTAATCTCCCTGGGCTTTTATCTTTTTTGGTTTCTCTGATTTTTTATTAGTGATTGCTGGGTACAGTCTAGCTCCCACAACTATGGCGCTCCTCCAAATCTGCTGTTGTTCATCCCATGGGGCATCTGCATAATTGTGAACTGCTCTTTTAAGCTTATTCTGATACATTTCTCTTCTCCTTCGCAGGTGCAGCTTTCTCCCAAGTATCAATATCAATAATTCTCAATTCAAATGTACCATATCTTGGAAGGCTCAAAGGAACTCTCTTTTTAGTGATCTTGCACCATTTATGAAGCCACAAACGTTTGTAACCCACATTCTTCTCCATATAATGTGCTGGTTCACCCTCACCTTCCAGTACTAAAACTATCACATCATCTCTCACAATTCTTTTAAAAGTTTTTAAATATTTCATGATTCTGAATTAAACACATTGCAAACAATGTAATTCCAAATCCACAATGTTTTTATTCTATTCCATATACGTCAGTTTCTTAGATCAACCAATCACCATGTGGCGTATCACAATAACCAACCAATCTTAGCATGACACACAATGATGCAACTACTCACACCTTGCAGCAGCTCACTCTTCTTTATGATTTTCTCATACACACAATTCTACAACTCTGAGCAAACAAAATGAATAATCTTTGTCGACTCCTCCAAAGAAAACAAAAAGAAAAATTTAACAACCGGAATATTGAGACTTTTACACCCTCTGACTTTTCTCACTCAAAAAGATTTTTCAGACACTTAAATGAAATCTTGGTCAGTGGGAAATCAACCTAATTAATGCAGTTTCACCTTTCAACAATTGGTTAAACTAAGATCAATCAGTATTAGTACAACCACAACAAATTGTTACAGATCCTGTCTCAAGTGTGCAGTTAATGGTACTTCACGACCTCCACCACAAAACGTTAGCAAACAAGAAAACCATAAAATAGCTCTTATTTCTCTATCCTGGATTGTGTTCTACTTCTTAGTCCAATGGCCTTTTCAACTTCTTTACAATAAGCAAATAAGCATCACCAACTCATTGAACACATATGCACAAATACTTGAACAAAAGCTGAATACCCAAAACAATTGCGGTGCATAACCCTATTGATACTCAAATCCCCATTCCTGCAAACCTCTTTGAAACCACATTCCGTCAGTCTTAAAAAGTCATGCTTAGGGTTATGGGACATTGATATGTCTCCAAATCAGGGTAGCTAATTACAACTCCTCTTTCTCATAAATAAACTATCTTCTCACTACCATATTTGCTGGAGTGGGAATCTCAGTTAAATATCAGCTTATGAAGTAAGCCTTCTGGGCCAATGGATCTTTGGCATTAGACAAGATTAACCAGGAGCTCTACAACAAATAAATAATCAATCATTTGCTTTTTCTTCTCAGTCAAAAATGACAGTTGATGTTAGTGTAAAAGATGTATTGTTCAAATATGTTTAGTAGCTCATCTTTATTGAGTCAGCAATTAGATTTTTCAACATTAATCATCAATATAATCAAAAATCTTAAATAATTAATCATTAATTCATAATCAATGCATAAAGCATGTTCATCAAGGGAAGAATCCCTATTCTAAGAATAAGGATGGTTAGGTAAAAAGAAAAAAGGTGTCAGTCAGAGCCCATAAAGAGCTCCAATTAGAGAGATCAAAAGCATAAAGCTTGGATATCAGACAAGCAATCAATCAAAGCAGAACTTACCATAAAAAGAGGTTCAAGAAATTCAGTAGAGTCTCAGCATGAACAGCTTCTGGCAAAATAAAAAGGGTCTGGGAATATAAGGAGCAATGAGTAATGAGGTAACCTACTATAGGAACATGCATTAATATAGACAATATAATCACAGCATTTGCAACATGTTTCTTCATGTAGGATTCCTGCCATGCACCTGTAACTGAGGCAGGGACACATGGCAGGAGGGCATTCCAACATTTCTGCGGATGGCCGCACAACGGACTTACTCGCTGCATGGACCCGCAGCAGCGATGAGGGAAGGAGACGGCTGCACTAATTACACAGCCGGGTTGAGCTAACATATGTTTGTGGGGGCTTGTGGACCCACGGCAACGAGAGGATGTGGTAGTCAGAGAAGCATTGCTGAGTGGGACTCGCTAGCTGAGGGTTGAGGGGCTAGAGACCCTCACACTGAAACTCGTCCACTTCAGTGCTGTGAAGGGAACCAGAGCAGACACTAGCAGGGATCACAGTATTTCATGGAGTGATCCAGAAAGGGGGAGATTAGCCAGCTGCTCAGAGGGCTTGGCAACCCAACACACCTGTGCTCACTTGTGTCTTGAGGTGAGCAGAATAGTCGAGGTAGCAAGGCACTGTTGGCGCACAGTGAGCAGCTGGGTGCTAGATGTTAACATTTAAGTTGCGCTGCAAATATTAGACCACAGTGGTTTTGGCGATTCATGTACGCCGCCCAGCAAGTGCCTCCTAAGCACTCCTAAGCTCCCTACCCTCATTTCGTTTTATTATATATATAAATCAGGATATAGACGAATCCAACTCTAACACTAATTACAAAGAACGAACAGAAGTCACGCCCTAGGAGGCCCCAGCACGAGCCCGGTGAGTGAATTTGGGAGTCAGGGGCCATCGCACCGGCCCGTGGGAAAAAGAGAAACTTGCAGTAGATGTAACAAAGAAATCTTGGCAGTCCCTCCTCCTTCTCTCTGGTGAGGTGACCGGTGGCGCAAGAAAGTGATGTGAACTTGGCAGGAGAAATTGCAGCCGTGGCCCTTCTTGGAGGGAGCCTCGTGTTGGTCAGTGAGCAATTGCCCTCTGGTTTTGGGTGTGCCATCGTAAGGTGCCTTTTCGCTGACTCACATAGACCCTCCTACCCCCAGGCTGCAACATTTTGGTTTCTTGGAGCCATACAATTTAACAACCCAACATCCCAAGTGTGAGTTGGCTGTTGGAGGTGAAAAAAGCTCTGTACCCTTCGTGGAAGGAGGAGTTTAGCCACTACTAGCAGGGGAGTCTCTGGCGCTGTTCTGACAAACAACTTAGGGCCTGATTACAACTTTGGAGGAGGTGTTAATCCATCCCAAAAGTGACGGTAAAGTGACGGATATACCATTAGCCGTATTACGAGTCCATTATATCCCATGGAACTCGTAATACGGCTGGTGGTATATCCGTCACATTTGGGAAGGATTAACACCTCCTCCAAAGTTGTAATCAGGCCCTTTGTGTCCAAGATGCCCAAAGTGTCCAACGGTCATAAGCATCACACAGCAAGTCCTCCAGTGATGGACCTGGAGTCAGGTAGAGTCAGATCTACCACCTATGGGGCCCAGTTAGAGGTCTTAGGCCTACCTCCCGAATTGTGCCCATATGTGCTAGTAATTACAAATGTTCCTAGGCTTTGAACAAACAGCTTGGAGACCAACGCAGAGTTGAAAAACAAGGTTATTCACTGGTTACATGTTAATGCTAAATTTCCATTTTTTATTGTACCCTAGATATTAATCGTGAGGAGGGTAGGACGGGTAGGCCTGTTGAACAAGTCTGGTGTGGGAGATTGTATTGTTATAAACTTTGACTCACCTGTTTTGGTCCAACAGATTTTTTCAAAATTTCGTAGAGCTAACCCTCTAGTAGGAGGGGTCTCCCTGTGTAGACTCTTAGCCTTTTATCCCCCAGTACGCAATCTCACCCCTAGTGGTTTGATACCTGCTCTAGAGGTCCCCCCTGTTCCCATGTGCATCATGCGCTACAGTCTGAATGCAGGTAATTTCCATCTTCCCTCGCAGATGAGGATTGACACAAAGCCAAAGTCACACAGGGAATCCCTGGGATAGAGGGCCGAGAGCAGCCACAGGGGAGTGTGATACTCCCAGAGATAAAGAAGTCGGGGATCCACAATGGGCAGCTCAGAGGAAGAACTAATGGATAATGCAAACTCTAGGAGTCCTACGCAGATTGTATCACAAGCCCAGGATACCACGCCAGCTACTCTTCTTAGTTGGACATAGCCGGTCTTGAATCCAAAATGCGTATCCCAGATTGGGGCTCCTTTATAAACGACCATAAGATTTGCCTGTTCCAAGAGACATTGGCTTTGGAGCCCAAGCACAGATTTGGTTTCAATTTTTTTTTATTTCCTGCACGCAAGCTGTCTTCTGGAAGACCCTCGGGTGGTTTACTCATATGGGTCAGCAGTTCCCTCAAGTGTCAGGTTAAGTAATTGGATATGGGCTGTGCTGATTAATAAGGCCTAATATTGTCCACCCAAAAAGAACAAGCACTATTTTTGGTGAATATCTATAGCAGGAGTGTGGGCAGCAACTGTGAATCTGATGTTCTAACTGTCCTAGATAATATTTTATCCAGCAGATATACTACCTATCATATCCTAATTGCAGAAAGATGAAAGTGAAAGCTAGCATATCAATGAACTCTATTCCACTGGAAAGGGTCAACAAGTTTCACTATTTAGGGATCAGGCTAATGGACTCAGGCAGATGGGATGCACATATTAAAAATGGAACGCATATTATATGCCAAAGAGAGGGGCCTAGGGCCACAAAGCTAGAGCTGTTGCTAGTCTCCATTAGACCCCATCGCAGAAATCTACAAAGTTCAGATCCGGGGGAGCTGCACTGTATGGAGCAGAGGTATGTGGTTCTTACAGACAACAGGATGCTTTACAAATCAAAGAGGACAATTTCATCAGACACATAGCCAGGATGGGGAAGGGCACTCTGATGATTTCCCTTAGATTAGATCTTGGGATGAATAGTATTTAAGATGTAGTCAGCATGTGGCCCCCCCTATACTAGATTCGACTCTGGCAGTTAAAAAATCTACTAAAGAATCAAAGAAGCTGGAAAAAGGTTTGTTGGCTGAGGGAAATTAAATCAGTCTGGGATCATTTGGGTTTCCCATAATTTTGGGAGTGGCCTGACTTGATCCCAGCTAATGGTACTTCGTTGATCAAACTGATATAATACTCCTCCCTCCCACCTCCCACTCTTAATGGCGGCCGCTGCGAAGAGCCCCGTGTGACCCCCTGACCTGGTTCTAGCCAGGAGTCCACTTGGCTCCACCAGCCACCTCCGTGCCCCTGATCCCGCCATCTGCCGTCAAGATTTAGAGTTCGAGGCCCTCCACCTGCCCCTCATCCCTGGTGCCTAGTGGTAGGCATATTGTGTTGTTGTGCTCTTACTTGTTGCATTTCGTTATTTTGTTTTTCCAAATAGTTTTTTCATTTTCTGCATTGTTTTTATCTGCCCTTGTGCCATTTTTGTAGCCTGTTTTGTTTTTCCACCCTATTGTGTGCTCACCCGTTTCAGCCGGCTCTCGCTGGTCTTCTATTCCCTGCCGCTGTGTGCCCTGCGGCCCGCCCTCCTTGGCGCACCCATTGTTCCCTTCCCTCCCACCTCCCAGCGGCTCCCCTCTCCCACCTCCCCCTCTAAATGGCGGCTGCTGCACCTCCGCGCACAGCGGGTGTGCCGCTGGCATGCCGGAGGTGCACCAGAGGCAAGGCCATATGTGCCCATCTGCACCTGGACCGCGCCCAGCGCCAGTCTCCCTGGGCCTCGCTGCCCGACCCCTGAGGCAGCATTACTCCTCAACCAAACTCCATGCCCTTAACCCTGGACAACATCCCGCCTGCACTCAGGCTAACCGCAGCACACACACGGACCTTTCACATGTCACGCATGCCACTTCTCCTGCACTCCCACAAACACCATCAACACTAACACGCTCCACAACAACTCTAACACGCACCACAACAACAACAGCCCCCGCAACCACCTTAACTGCATACTCCTAAACACCCACTCCGTCCACAAGCACGCCATCGAGCTCTGGGACTTGATCACAACACACTCCCCTGACATCGCCTTCCTCACGGAAACTTGGATGAACCCTTCATCAGAACCCGACATAGCCTTAGCCATCCCAGAAGGCTACAAAATCTCTTGTAGAGACCGCATAAACAAACCAGGACGAGGCATCGCCATCATAAACAAAAGCACCATCAAGATCACCACCAACACCCATGACACCCTAGACAGTGCAGAACTCCTATACTTCTTAATTCACATAAACGCCAACACCACCCTCAGAGGAACCCTCATTTACAGACCACCAGGACCCCGCCTCCCTTTCTGTGACGCCATCGCTGATACCATCAGCTCCCACACCCTCACCTCCACAGACTATATTCTCCTTGGTGACCTCAACTTTCACCTGGAAAACACCCACGACCACAATTCCACAACCCTGCTAGACAACCTCACCAACCTAGAACTCAAACAACTGGTCACCTCACTCACTCCCTCAGCAGGACATACGCTGGACGCAATTGTCACCTCCAGCAACCACATCACATTCACACACACCACCGAACTCCACTGGACCGACCACCACTGCGTCCACTTCTCCTTCACAAAACCCCCCACCCACTACCGACAACACACCACACCCTACCGAATGTGGGACAAGATCCCCATAGAACACATGAACACCAAGCTCACACAAACTCCACCCCCTTCAACAACGACCCCAATATCGCTGCTCACAACCTCCCACAATGGCTAACAACCTGCGCAGACTCCCTCACCCCACTGAAAAGTAACACCTGCAACATCAAGACCGTTCCCTGGTTCACCACTGAACACCAAGCCTCCAAACGTGAATGCCGCAAAACTGAGAAAGCATGGCGCCAAGAGCCCTCCACAAACAACTTCTCCACCCTCAAAACTACCATACGCAAACACCACCAACTCATCTGGACCACCAAAAAGTCATAGATAGTAACTCACATAACAGCAAGGAACTCTTTACCATCATCAATGAGTTTACTAAACCCAAATCCTGCACCATCAACCCCCCTCACACACAAAACCTTTGCAACTCCCTCTCCAACTACTTTCACCTCAAAATCTTTGACATACACAACAGTTTCACACCATCCGCACCCACCATCACCACCACCGACACCACCGACATGACCAACAACGCAACACCCCCCCACACCAACCAACTTCACACCTAGACCCCTACCGACGACAAAGAAACTGAAAAAAACATGAACTCCATCCACTCAGGCTCCCCACAGACCCCTGCCCCCACCACATCTTCAACAAGGCCAGCCCAATCATCGCTCCTCAGCTCTGCATCGCAATCAACAGCTCCTTCAACGCTGCAACTTTCCCAGACATCTGGAAGCACGCCGAAGTCACCGCACTCCTCAAAAAACCCAAAGCAGACTCGGAAGACCTCACGAACTACCGCCACATCTCTCTTCTCCCCTTTCCCGCCAATGTCGCTGAGAAGATAGTGAACGCCCGACTGTCTCACTTCCTAGAGGAAAACAACGCACTCAACGCCTCCCAGTCTGGATTTCGCAAGAACCACAGCACCGAGACCGTCCTCATTGCCTGCACTGACGACATCAGAACCAGAGTTGACAAGTGCAAGACCGTCGCACTCATCCTCCTGGACCTCTCCGTAGCCTTCGACACAGTATGCCACCGAATCCTCTGCGCACGCCTTTTCGACGCAGGAATCCAGCACAAGGCTCTGGACTGGCTGACCTCCTTCCGTGCCGAAAGAACCCAGAAAGTCCGCCTCCCTCCCTTCCAGTCCCCAGCAACCAAGATCATTTGCGGGGTCCCTCAAGGGTTCTCCCTCAGCCCTACCCTCTTCAACATTTACATGGCCCCGCTCATCAACATCCTCCACCCCCACGGAATCACCATCATC
The DNA here is from genome assembly GCF_031143425.1 of Pleurodeles waltl. Classification (NCBI taxonomy): domain Eukaryota; kingdom Metazoa; phylum Chordata; class Amphibia; order Caudata; family Salamandridae; genus Pleurodeles; species Pleurodeles waltl. The sequence continues at coordinate 1,572,886,633 of NC_090444.1, forward strand.
TCATACGCAGATGACACCCAGCTCGTCATCTCCCTCACCAGGAACCCTTCCACCACCAAGACAAACCTCCATGCCGGACTCCTCGACACCGCCAAATGGATGACAGCAAGCCACCTCATACTCCAACAAAACAGAAATCATCATCTTCGGCCCCAACATGACAGTATGGGACGACTCCTGGTGGCCCATCACCCTAGGACCACCCCCAAAACCCTCCACCCATGCACGCAACCTCGGAATCATCTTAGACTCATCTCTCTCCATGGCCCAGCAAATCAACACCATATCATCCTCCTGTTTCAACACCCTTCGCATGCTACGCAAGACCTTCAAATGGATGCCCATAGAAACCAGAAAAACCATCACCCATGCACTCATCAGCAGCAGATTAGGCTACAGAAACGCCCTTTACGCTGATTCCACAGCCAGGCTTCAGCAGAAACTCCAGCGAATCCAGAACGCAGCCGCACGTCTCATCCTCAACCTCACACGCCACTAACAAATCTCCGCTCACCTCAGATCCCTTCACTGGCTGCCCATCAGCAAAAGGATCATCTTCAAGGTCCTCATCCACGCTCATAAATCCCTCCACAACACTGGACCAGACTACCTTAACGAACGAGTGAACTTCCATGCACCCACTTGACTCCTCCGCTCTGCCGACCTCGCCCTCGCCACAGTCCCTCACATCCAATGCACCACCTCCAGAGGTAGATCCTTCTCCTACCTCACCTCCAAGACCTGGAACTCCCTCCCCACCAACTTATGCAAGACCCAGGACCTGACTTTCAGAAAGCACCTCAAGACATGGCTTTTTGAGTAGTAAACAGCATCTCCCCTCTTCACCCCCCCCCCACAGCGCCTTCAGACCCTGTCGGGTGAGTAGCGCGCTTAATACATTTTTTGATTGATTGATTGATTGGGGTAAGGCCAATGAGCAGATCCTTCCTTCACAGTATTGGGGTGGGTCGTTTAACATCATAATTTTTGCACGTTAAACAGGATTCATGGCCTGAGCAATTTCGTGACCTGTCACTACCTTCCAATGCCCGTGCTTTATTTCTCCAGTTTAGATATGGCACTCTACCATTCAATACTTTTACGGTAGTCGCAGAATAGCCCTGAGGCCAACAAATGCAAAATGTGTAATTCATTTGTGGAGTCAACTGAACATGTGCTTTTTTTGTCCCTTATATAGAACTCCTACGAAAAAATTGATTATTCCTCTGTGTAAGGGCTTGTTTTTCTATGACAGTGCTAATGCTTACAGAATCTGCAAATATGACCCATCTACATTAGTAGTAAGTGCAGTCACTAAATGTCTGTCAGCAGTTTGATCTATTTGCCACAGGGCTATCATAGCATTGGGTCCCAGTGTTTAGTTCTGCAACTCGGGTAAAGAACTATTTAACCACGTGGCTTGGATAGGGTTTTGGGACTGACTTTTTAGTCAGGAAATGAGTAACTATAGTCTATTCCTGTTACTTTACTGCTATCGTAAGCTGTAAGGTGTTCCCTCCATGTATTTGTTCTGTGTGTGCTATTTTAATACGAATCTGTTAGTTGCTCTAAGCCATTATATATGCCTCTTGTTATACTGTGTACATGTTTTTAATGATTGGACCGTGCTTAAATTATGTGTTTTCTGAATACAATTCCCGCTTTCCACTTGCTTTGCCTGTATGACCCTGCAGGAAGCAGGTTCCCTTTGTCAAAGCATGTTATTGAATTATCATGAAATTGTATCAATCCACAATACAATTTCAGTATTTTACATTTTGGATCGGATTACCTGTTTTTAGTCTGATGACTGTATTAATTGAGAATATCTGAGTTTATATTTATTCTCTTTGTATTGTTGGTTCTTAAATATTTGTATAATTTTAAGTTTGTGATACTGACTTTTTAGTTGCTTTGACACCCAAATGTAAAATGATGTAACTTGAGTGTCTTTTTTTCTTCTTATTTTAATCTTCGATTGTTTCACCACATTTTTATTATTAAATTTACATTGACTACCTGCAGGCCTTGGCCTATGATTGACCATTTCACTCCCAGTAACTATGGTTTCAGAGAGTTATCTCCATTTCATGTAAATTTTATTTTAAGTAAGTGTGGTGCTTTGTAAAGCGCAATGATAATGAATACACTTTTTTGTTTTATTGTTTTATGTGCAAACCTTTATGACCTATGGTCAAAATAAAGTACGATTTGATTTGATTTGATTAGATTTGTTTCTTCTTCTTTCTTCAATCGGCCAATCAGCTTTTAATTCCCTCATGGGAACAGGATCACTCCTTATTCTTTTTGCCAGGAATGCAATAGTCCACAGTCAGCAATGTTGAGTGAAACATTTTTATCAAATACATTGTATAGGCTTCTGCGTGTTCTCAACATTCATTTGCCTTAATGAAATTGCATTTTAAAGTATAATCCTCTACATTACTTCACGAAATGATATATGGTTACTCAATTTTTTATAATGGTATCCCCCTAGGTATGGTAAGCTCCATAGATTATTTGGGGGTGAGAATTAGCAACAATCTGCATTGGGGGGCCCAAATCAATAAAAGTTTAGCTATTCTGGCACAGAGATCTGGGGCCATTTTACGCTTTCACAAGTCTACCTCTGAGAGAGTGATTACTCCAACTATTAAAATTTACCGAGCAAAGGCAAGAGCGCTGCGGTCTACGGGTCTGAAATTTGGGGGTCCTCGAACACTGGCAAGCTTGCAGTGGGGGAAAACAACTTTGTAAGGTCAACTTTGGCCTGTCCTTGCAGTACCCCACTGCTGCCTATGTTCTGGGACCTTGGCCTTTCACGCATCTCTGATGTAATTGCCCTACGACCATTGCTTTTCTGGGTCCGTGTATGGACCACCCCAGAGCTATCCACATACAAGGAGTCTATTCAAGACATTCTAGATAGACCAAATGTACTTACCATTCCCTGGTTTAACCACATCTCAAAATCGTTTCACAGATTGGGTCTTAGTGAGTTTTGGAGTCATCCAGAAAGTATAAGGAAGGATCAGAAGAATCATTTGAAAACTGTTTACTGGATATATGTCAGGGAAAACTACCTGCTGTGCTCAACACACTGCAGATTGACTTCACAATTTTTTGATTTCAAATGGCACCCGTATCTGGAACCATTTATGGATACAATTCTTGACCCATTAAGTAAGAGTCTATATATTCAGTTCAGATATGGTTGTCTGCCTCTTAAATCCTATGGCAGTACACGGAGTGCGACCCCAAGTCCTGATATTTTTCCGAGTTGTAATCACATTTTAGAATCTATTGTACATTTTATGTTTATATGCCCTGCTTATTTGATTACGCGACGGAAGTGGTTATGACCTGTGTGCAGGAACATGGGGGTAAGACATTGTATTGTTGCCTTAAGGATCATGATGAGGGAAACTTCTCTCCCTCTATCTTGTGCGGTTAGCAAGTATATTGTAGCTGCTTGGCATATACGTACTAATTTTCTGGGGAAAAAATGATGATGAGGACCAAATTTAAAAAACAAAAGTGTTTTAGTTGCAAAATTTTAACTAAACACCTAGACTGAAATAAAACCCCATGTTTATTTTAAATGTAAGGTATTAGGGGGTTAGGTGCTTTTTCTAAGGAAAATAATTTTATGTGTTTTAAGGCTGAAATATATGTTTTTATTTTATTCTTATCCTTTTTTAACTTAATTTCTATTTCCTTTTTCATTCAATTGTTGGTTGTTTTGCTTTTATGGTTGAAAGTAACCGAATAAAGCTATGTGTTGATGATGATATATGGTTTGTTCATTATTCTAAGTGTTTTTTGTGTAAGAAAAACCATTTTCAGGGCTAAACGACAACATTTTAATTGAACTGTTGTGCATTATTAAAAATATGCCTGTGGGAAGGTCATAAAACATAACATTTCATAATCATAATCTTCAAACAGGTCAGTTTGTCAAAATTGCTGTTTCGGCTGTTCAAGCCTTGCACATGTAAATATAACTGGCAACTACATTTCTTAGCATTTTAAAAATGAGGCCTATATGCTAATTCTGCACATTATTGCATTCATTTCTCAACATTAAAAACACTTCTAAAGTATGTCAAAATGAGGATGATAAGAGAGTCAGACAAAGGCATGTAAATAACAATGGGGACATTGATATTTCTTTCATTGGCAATAGATATGGCCAAATGTATGACCTGATGATGCAAAGGGCTACTGATAACGTGTTCCAAGCTAAATGATTGAATTGACAAGCCTCTGCATGGTTAAATGAGTTAGTGTAATCTGTATTGTCCGCCTAGACTTTGGAATCCCTCAAAAACAAAACAAGAACCACTGAAAATGAAGGAAGTAGGAATATTTAATACAGGTGTGGGTAATGAACTAAACACGAATGAGTGGTGCATGAAGGGTTAATATTCACCTGCATCAATAGAAGGCATCTAAAATAATACTGAGACAGCTGAACACATGCCCTATTAAGATTAGGGACTGATTTAGATCTTAGTGGACAGGTTATATCATCACAACTATAGGATTTAGATTTTGCTTACCTGTCCAAACAGTCGTTGTTTAAACTTGTAGTGTTTCAAGTTGAATGACACCACTCAATCAAGCATGAAAGTAACTTTATTAAATCTTGCTATTTTACAGGGCCTATTCATGATGATCTGGCCTCCTTACTTTTTGGGTCATCCCATCTCCTTTCTCCTCACACAGTCTTCTCGCTTCCACTTCCTTACCCAGGACATTTCTGTTTATCAACATCTAGACTTCTTACCTCTGCCATCTCTAGTTACTCATTGCTAACAGTACATCTTCCTCCCACTTGGAAACTGTTATTCAAGTCCTTCAATTAGGTCTTCAACCTTCAAATGATGGGGATGGTTCCTGCTGCTTGGTGTATGTTGTAGGTGAGCTTGTCCTGACACTCCCATTCAGCATGCAATATTGACTTCTCATCCTTCTCATGCTTTGTGTTGTGGTTTTAAAATGTGAAACATTTCAGGTTACGTGTTTGTCTCTGATTTTGGTGGTACGTTACCACTTAAAGGGGCAGGGGTCATATGTTGTATCTATTTCCTTTGTTTTTATGTTTTGCCTCACTAGCACCCAGTCTCCCATGCAAATGTTGCAGTATTTGGCCCTTTTTCACCCTTCTGTGTGTTCCTTTTAATTTTGCTTTTGTGTTTTTGGCCAGTATTTCACCATGGGCTCATTGTGTGTGCTCCTGGTTTAGGTAGTGGCTCCAGCTTAGTATTCTGATTTTGAGTTGCTGCCCAAAACCTGTGTGGCTGGACACTGTCCTATGGTAATGTGTGGCGTGTTGCAATAGACTTGGATCACTGTGTTCAAAGTTTGTTTAAGTGCACATTCTTGTTCCGCTTGCTGCACTGCCATTATTAGTTCTCATGAACTGCTCAACCATCCCATTTGGTTATGGCCAGAGAGGCATGATCTTCTGCTGTTTAAAGTCTACATGGTCGGTGAATTCAGCAAAGTCTTGTCCATTGCATGGGGACCCATGTTCCGTCCTGACTACTTTCAGAATGCCAGTTTTTGCCAAAATCTCATCCAGCTTTGTGATTACCAATTTTGTGGTGATAGACAAGATTTGTTTGACAATGGGGAATCTTGAGTATTCATCCATCCTTCACAGAATTAATTTCCCCATTGCAAGAAGTCCAAACAAGTCTATTGCACTGGTGTGCCAAACTGTTTCAGATGGGGATGACATCTAAAGTGGTGGCAGTTGCAACTTTTTGCTTGTTGTCTGACATGGGTGGCATTATTTAAATGCCTCTTCTAGAAGGTGACTAAGCCCTTGAAATCACAGTCCATCTTGCGGTCCTCCCTTTGTTGCCAGTATTCCTCAATGACATTAATGTGCTAGATCTATGACTTTGACTGGACTGATTAGAGAATGACTCTCCTGGTGTCTCTTAGGATTGTTCTTCTCGGGGTCATGGTTAGTTTCTCATGTACCTGCCAAAATGTTGAGAGATATGTCATGTTCACTCCTTCATTAGGTTTGTCTTGCAGATGCCTCCATTGCCCTTGTTTGATTCCTTGTCCAACTTCTCTGAGGGTTTGTCCAAAACTGTGGCTTTTTTAATCACATCTAGTATCAGCCACAGTGGTGCAGCCTGGTTCCTCACATAGCGTAAATATTCTTCCATGGGGGATGACGTGCTTTTCTTCCTCTTGAGAGGGTGGTGGGAAATTGAGGGCCTCGTTTAAAAAGATTTGGCATAGGGCAGCGCCACAAGTCTTTTGCCTTGGAAGGGCAGGAATACAACATATTTATGCGATGCAGTGTATTCCTGTTCTTTCAACCGGCACTCAATTTGGTGCCTAGCATCAAAACAGCCACCCTTCCACCATGGTGCAAGGGTGTCTGCATTGTTGGCAGGATTGTTCTTGTGCAGGAAGAGTACCTTCCTGCTCAAAAACAATCCCTAGAGTGTTTCCTCATTCTGAATGTGTTGCAGAATGCAGCACACAGTTGGAGGAGGAAAAAACTAAGAGAAATGAAAACATTTCTCCTTGTTACGCCTGTTCTGGGGAGGAGTAAGGTTTTGGCACTGCCCCAGGTCTAGGTGATTTTGTAATCCTGGAGCAGAATCAAAATCCATGGGTTTTGCATAGGAACACCCACTACAACACCCATGGAATGCCTCTTTAAGGCACAGTAAGACAAGGCAGCGCTTTGCACCCGCCTTGCCTTACTCCGTTTCTATGAGGCCATGCAAAGCCACGCAGGATGGCTTTGCATCACTTCATAGATATAATTGAGAGGTCTGCACGACTGGAGGATCTAAAAAAGTGACGCTCCAGGGGTGCAGACCTCTTATAAATAACCTCCAATCTGCTGGATTGTTGTCTTTCCTGGGTCTATATTGAATGGAATAGGAATATTCTTGAAGACGGATTCACCAATGTTCTAGTCATGGCAGCATTTTTGCTCTGGTATTTCCGAAGGTTGTCACTAGCACTTGATGATCCCTTATTATAATCAAAACGCTTACCGAACACAAAGATATGATAATGTTAGCATGCTCGGACTAAGGCTAGGCTTTCTTTCTCCTCTTGCGAGTGAAATCGCTCCACATCTGACTGCAACTGAAATATGGCACTATTAGCCTTTGTTCATTTCGTTCATGTTGAGCCTAACTTGCTCCTAGGCCTAATGGAATGGCATCCATGATGAGCTCTATGTGCCATTTTAGGTCAAAGTAGCTCATGTTGGTGCGCTGCTGATTCGCCTTTAGATTTCTTGAAATGTTTTTTTTTACAATCTGAGGTTCAGTTTGACTTCAGGCTGTTCTTGGTTAGTTTCCTCGGGCAGTGTTTATCATCGTGTAGTCTTTGATGTAGCTCACCAACCCTAGGAACAAATTCACATCACCTGCATCTTAAGGACTGGTGTCTTGTTTAATGCCTTCATTTTGTCTAGATCAGGCTTCATGCCATGTTGGGAGAAGATGTGGCTATAAAGTTTCAGTTGAGTCTTGAGGATTTCACAGTTGGCTAGATTTAGCATCAGGATGGCTTTCAAAAGTGCTAAATACACTTGTGCCAAGGCTCAGTCATATTTCTCTATTGTTTACCCAAGTATTATAATTTCAGCATTCTTAATCAGTGTGTTTACTACTGGAACGATTACGTGGGTAATGACTTCTTGAAAAACCTCAGCTGCTGATGATTCCAAAACTGAGTAATTTGTACTGGAATAAACTATAAATGCATGGTGTACATTGTGATATATATTGGATCTTCATTTAAATACAACTGGTGATACAGTTTGTTGAGGTCCTGTTTTGATGATAAGCAAGACCCATTTAAGAGAGCAATCAACCCTGCTTTAAGCAGGCAGTTCGCTCCCCTCGCTCCTCGCTGCTGCCAGCCGCCTGCATTTCCTGTTGGGCTCTCTGCTTTTTCTCATTGGTTTCTCCTTCAACGTAGCTGCTTCGTCCCCGCGGCCCCGCCCCCCTCCCTCTTCGTATTCCTGCCTTCCCGCCCTTGCTCCTCCACTGGCCCGCCCCCCGCCTGCCATTGGCTTACCGCCACCCTCCTCCCAGCAGACACACCCTCCCTCCACCCTTCTTATGCCGGCCGCAGCGCGGCAAGGACAGTGACCTTCGACCCTGCTTTAAGCAGGTAGGTCGCTCCCTTCGCTCCTCACTGCTGCCAGCCTCCTGCATTTCCTGTTGGGCTCTCTGCTTTTTCTCATTGGTTTCTCCTTCACCGTAGCCACTTCGTCCCCGCTGCCCTGCCCCTCTCTCTCCTCGTATTCCTGCCTTCCCGCCCTTGCTCCTCCACTGGCCCGCCCCCCACCTGCCATTGGCTTACTGCCACCCTCCTTCCAGCTGACACACCCTCCCTCCACCCCTCTACTGACCACTCACTCACCAGGCATCGCATTCCTCACCGAAACATGAATGAACCCTGCCTCGGAACCAGACATAGCATTAGCTATACTGGATAACTACAAAATCACCAGAAGAGACCGCAACAACAAACTAGGAGGAGGAATCGCCATAGTCCATAAAAACACCATAAGTGTCTCCACCAACTCCAACGACATCATCAAGTCCGCCGAGCACCTCCACTTCACAACTACGTAAACGCCAACAAAACACTCAAAGGAACACTGGTCTACAGACCCCCGGGCCCGAGACCACAGTTCTGTGACAATATCACCGACACCATCAGCTCCCAAGCCCTCACCTCAACAGACTACATCCTCCTAGGCGACCTGAACTTCCACCTGGAAAATAACAACGATACTAACACCATCAACCTAATCGACAACCTCGCCAACCTCGGCCTCAAGCAACTTGTCACCTCACCGACCCACTCTGCAGGCCACACTCTCGATCCCATCTTCACAACCAGCAAACACGTGGCCTTCAGCCACGCTACCGAACTCTACTGGACTGACCACCGATGCATCCACTTTTCCTACCAAAAACCAGTCACTCACCACCCCCCAACACACCTGCCCGACGCAACTGGAGCAGAATATCCTCGGACCAACTGATCTCCACCCTCGCCCAGACCCCCCCCGGGACCTCAGACCCCAACACAGCCTCCACCAACCTGCACCACTGGTTAGAAGACTGCGCCAACACACTTGCACCACTCAAAAAACACCCTAACACCCCGCACAGAATCAAGGCCAGCTGGTTCACCCCAGATTTACAGGAATCTAAATGACGCTGCCACAGAACAAAAAAAACTGGCGCCATGACCCCACTGCCTCCATTTGCTGCACCTTCAAGGATGCCCTACTCAGACATCACCAACTGATACGCAAAGAACTCTTCAGCATCATCTAAGATCTAACCACCCCGAAGGCATGCTCCAATGAACCCCCGCCATCACAGGAGCTCTGCAACTCACTTGCATCCCACTTCTGTCGAAAGATAGAAGAAATCCACAACAGCTTCAACTCCAAATCCTACCAGCTAACTACAAACACCCTCAAACCCCACGCTCCAAGAAACACCCACCTCCTCCACACCTGGACCCCGGTCAACACAGAAGACACCGCGAACACCATGGCCACCATCCACTCCGGATCTCCATCTGACCCCTGTCCACACCACATCTTCAACAAAGCCAACACCATCATCACCCCCCATCTCTGCCACACCATCAACAGCTCCTTCGATTCAGCCACCTTCCCAGAGAGATGGAAGCACGCAGAAATCAACGCCCTGCTAAAGAAACCTAAGGCAGACCCTGACGACCCCAAGAACTACCGACCGATCTCCCTCCTCCCCTACCCAGCCAATGTCATCGAAAAAATTGTGAATAATCAACTATCCCGGTTCCTAGAAGACAACAAGGCACTTGACACCTCCCAATCCGGATTCCGCAAAAACCACAGCACTGAGACTGCACTCATTGCTGCAACAGACGACATCAGGACCATGCTAGACAAAGGAGAAACAGCAGCACTCATTCTCCTGGACCCCTCTGCAGCTTTCGACACGGTATGCTATCACACTCTCCGCACATGCCTCCACAACGCTGGAATCCGTGACAAAGCCCTGGACTGGATCTCTTTATTTCTCAAGGACAGGACCCAAAGAGTTTGCCTCCCGCCGTTCCTATCAGAAGCCTCCAATATCACCTGTGGCGTCCCTCAAGGATCTTCACTCAGCCCCACACTTTTCAACGCATACATGGCCCCCCTCGGCAACATCGCACGAACACACCACATCAACATAGTCTCCTACGCCGATGACACTCAGCTCATCATCTCCATCACGAAAGATCCCACCACTGCAAAGGACAACCTCCACAACGGACTGCACGCCATAGCCAGCTGGATGGAAGCTAGCCACCTAAGGCTAAACATCTTCGGCACCAACCCCTCAGCCTGGAACGACTCCTGGTGGCCCACCTCCCTAGGATCCGCACCCTCACCCACCACCCACGCTCGCAACCTGGGCGTCATCTTGGATTCCACACTCAGCATGACTCAGCAGGTCAATGTCATCTCCTATTTCTGGTACTACACCCTCCGCTTGCTCCGCAGAATCTTCAAGTGGATTCCCATTGAAACCAGGAAGACTGTCAGTAGCCGATTGGATTACGGAAACGCCCTATATGCAGGAATAACAAACAAACTTCAGACAAAACTGCAAAGAATCCAGAACGCATCCGCACGCCTCATTCTGGACATTCCACGCTGCGACCACAGCTCACCCCATCTCAGAGACCTACACTGGCTCCCAGTATCGAAGAGGATCACTTTCAAAATCCTCATCCATGCACACAAGGCCCTCCACAACACAGGTCTAACCTACCTCAACGACAGACTCACCTTTCACACCCCGACCTGCAACCTTCGATCCGCCAACCACGCCCTCGTCTACGTTCCTCGCATCCGCCGCACAACCACCGGAGGAAGATCATTCTCCTACCTTGCCGCAAAGACCTGGAACTCCCTACCACTCCACCTCCGCCTGACCGATGACCTTCTATCTTTCAGGAAACACCTTAAGACCTGGCTTTTCGACCAGTAGCTCACCCCTCCCTCCCAGCGCCTTGAGACGTTCCGGGTGAGTAGTGCGCTTTAAAAATCCCTGATTGATTGATTGATTGAGCAATCAGGGCTGAAAAATGTAGTGTCACTCTCGTTAGATAGCAGTGTTGGGTATTGTCATACCTACACGGAGAAGCACTTGCCCTTCTGTGTTGCAAGTGGTCATACCCATGGTATTGGTTCTTGCATCCACTCAATGATATCCAATAAATAGGTCTTGTGGTTTCTGTTCAACTGGTTTTGGAGGCAAAACGGTATTCTCCTGTAGTGTTGAGCCACTGGCTTAACTTTATCCTCAATATGCAGTTGCACAGGGAAATCTTTAATTTTCCCAAATCCCATGAATAGCTCTGAGTGTCAATTTACTGGTATTTAGATATTATCCATGAAGTGTAGACTGCTATTAATTTTAGTTATTCAGTCATGGGTAGGCTAAGTAGATATTCTGCTGGTCTTTATCCATCCATCACATTTATGTCTGTTTCTGTGATCTCATATTTGTATGTTAAGTATTGTCATAAATTCTCCTAGACATAGCAATGGCTTTTTTACCAACCAGGCGCTGTGGTATGATTGTCATTTTCCTGTACTCTGGTGTACAAATGCAATTTAGTGATGCTCCACTGTCAAGAATGAAGCTGGTGAAGAGATGTCCCATGCTGATATGAATGTGCAGGCACTCGCTTTTACCTTCATCCTCATGGGCTAACATTAGGCGATATTCATCTCTTGTGGATGATATGGAGGATGAAGTTGAAATTTCTATAGATGATCTTGTGGAATCGCATTCTCCCAGGAACCATTTTGGGCCAATTGGGCCCTGTGATACCCAATGACAACTAGGCCTGTTTCTGTTGAACAACTTATAACCTATCATGAACTGTGATTTTGAAATGTTTTGATATAGCTTGGACACAAGAATACACAAGAGGCGACAAAGGAGGTGACAGATACTCACGACAGCCCCGCCTCCCTGTCCTGCCCGGAGGTGCCGGTGCCCCCACACAGAGGCAGAAGCCGGGCTGGGGAGACCGTCAGTCCAAACATTGCATTCTTTACCAAGATGTTGAAGGGAATTCAGCTCAGCCCAATCTGCTGAGAAACCAAAGACCAGCCTGCTCCTTAGATAAGTAAAGTAGTTTATTTATGTGCACACGGAGACTGAACAGCATAAGAGATCAAGCTGGAACAGTCTGAATAAGGAAGTAATACAGGATCTTATATATCATTAAACCACAAGCAGATTTGTACATTCCATTGGTTCTTGACATTGATGTATAATCATTTCAGCAAGATTGCTCAAGTCGCTTATCTTTCATTCTTCATAGCGCACCATATATGGATAATAAATCACGGGCAGGAACTTGCATAATATGTCCTATGTGTCTAATATTGCTTGATATCTCTATAAACAGAAATAGGAACAATCTTCCTTCTAGAAAGTACCATCCTGTGCAATTATTGTTCCCCTCTAGGGGAAGTGATGCCAACATTTGTCACTACCTTTGTATGTGGTTTACAACAGCCCATTCAGACGTACTTACAAACATCTTTTGTGTGCTGGCAACAGGAACCTATTGACAAGGTATTAGCAGCAGCCACGTACTGTGCAGACTATCAAACACATCTTAAAAAGGCAGATGAGGAGAAAACAAAAAGAGACAAGTTTAAGTTAATGGTGGTAAAGAGCTGTTTTACAGCAATTGCCAGGGTAGGGGGAGAGGCAGAGGACAGGGTTGGGGCAAAATGAACAAGCATTCTCTCATCCCCCTCCAGGCTCCGCATGTTTCCACTGCAACCAACAGGGACACTGCAAAGCAGAAAGCCCTCTCTTAGCAAGAGGACAGAGAGGTAGAAGTCAACCCAGACAACAGTGTGAGACACCACCCCCACCTTACACTGATAACATTTTCGATGCCTGTGCTAATGGCCATCAAAGAATACACTATGAGAGGTCGCAGACACCTCAACGGGAGAGTGGGTTTCCATATCCACCCAGAGACCTACTTTATGGGTCTAGTACTAGCAGTAGATGGGACAGTGTTAAGTAAAACAGTACTGTTGTTAGTGGGCACAGGAGCAACAAGGTCAATGCTGAAAACATCCGACATACCAGACACATCACTATCAGGGACACAGCTAACAGCTGTAGGGATGACAGGAAAGCCTGTAAATGAATATTTAACACAACCACTTCAATTCAAAATAGGCCTTATAATTACAAAGCATCAATTCATCTTCGGTAGGCTCTGCCCAGTCAATTTGCTGGGAAGGGACCTCCTATGCAAATTACAGTGTACCATCAGTTGCTCACCTGAAGGAATATTCCTGGAAAGTAGGGAGAATGGGATAATGCTACAGGCAATTGTGGGATCTGGTAATACAGAAAAAGCGCCAGTGCGCGGCCTCCCACAAGAGTTACAAGACTCGGTCCCTAGCGAGGTCTGGGCACAGGGACCAAATGATGTGGGGAGGATACTGGACTACCCCCCCAGTGCGAGTGACCCTCTGCCCCGGAGTATCATTGCCACAGGCAAAAGAGAGGGAGGAGGGCATAGCACCAGTAATAGAGGACCTCCTGAAGAAAGGAATATTGCAGGAGATATGAAACAGTCCCTGAAACACTCCAATTCTCCTGGTGAAGAAGGCTACCCCAGGGCCCGATGGGGCCCAGGTGCACAGATTTACCCAAGAACTGTAAGAACTCAGTAAATTGGTTATACCATCATCCCTAGTGGCCCCAAACCCAGCCACCATCCTATGCAACATTCCAGCACAGCAACTCATTTCACTGCCCTAGATCTCAGCAATGCCTTCTTTTCCATGCCCCTCCATAAGGATTCTCAGGGGTTATTCAGTGTTACATTTAAATTAAAATGACTTACATGGGAAAGGGTCCCTCAGGGGTTCTGTGATAGCCCCTCATATTCTCCAATGCACTACAAATAGATTTGGCATTCTTGCACTTACCGGGAGGGTCCACAATGGTACAATACATTGATGATTTACTTTTAGCCTCACCATCATGGACAGCATGCGTTGAAGACACAGTGGCCCTATTATTTCACCTGGCAATAAAGGGCCATAAGGTTTCCCCCAGGAAGTTACAGTTCTGCCAATCCAGGGTGCAATACCTGGGACCTGAACTGTCCCAAGGATCAAGGAGATTGCTGCCAGACAGAATAGCGACTATAACTCAATACCCAAGGCCAAAAGGCAGAAAGATGTGAGGGCTTTCTTTGGGGTGGCAGGTTAAAGCAGACACTGGATACCAAACCTCTCCCTGAATGTTGACCATTTAATCTGGGTTGTTTTTCATAAGATGTGCAGCCTCGTCGAGCTGCTGCTGGTGTCTCTCACTGCACTTGCATGATGTCTGGTGTGTCTGTTTTGCGACTGTCAGGTTAGTGTTTTCCTTGATCTTTTGCACTTTTTCTCAAAATGATTGTCCTTTCCACATTTTTGGCATTCTTGTCCATGGTGTGGCATGTGCCATCATGAGGGTAGAGCATCCTTTGTTTTCTTTCCTGCATCTGTTTCTCTTTTCATTTACATTGATCTCTTGATGCGGTACATCATGGGTTTTCTATTTTAGTTCTTTTTTTTGGTTTTCCTCTGGACTGATTTTGCAGCTAGAATGCTTACTTTGACTGGCACCCTTCAATGAAGCATCTTCTTCATTGAATTTATCAAACTCACAATTTTTAACTAGTTCACATAGTCTTGTGAAGAATTCATTTACTGACTCTCCTTTTTCTTGTAATGCTAGATCAAATGTGTAGTGCTCATCAAATGACTTTTCCACCATGTCCCTGACTTTAAAACAGCCATCACAAAGGTTTCAATGTATATTCCAGTGTTTTGTGAAAGAACCGCCTCACAGACTACAAGAAAGTGCCTTACTTCAAGATGGCCACTGCTGCCAGAAACCGTGTCAAGTGAGATTGCTCGGCTTCAATAGTGCTCTCAGCTTGTAGCTGAGATTATTGCACTGATATTTTGATAAGGAAAATATGGCTGTACTTTATTTAGTGATTATGTTTATTTCAATGGGTGACAGATCCATTGCGTTTTATTCAGTAATTGCAGCAGCTATTATCATGGCTGGCATTTTTGTTTCCTTTGCTCTTTGCTTCTTCTTCCGACCCTGTCTAAGCAGTTTCTCTTTGCTTTTGTGTTAGGTGGTTTCTCAACGTTATCTTCTCACTTTTCCTTCATTGCCAGTGTAGTGTTTTGAGTTGGACAACACTACTTGATAAGGAAATCAAAGTTATCTTTATTTATTGACCCTCATTATTTGCAGTGCCTATTCATGAAGAGCTGGCCTCCTCATGTCTTCACTCATCTCATCTCCTCACTCCTTGCCTTGCTCCTTACTCTACTTCCTCACTTCTACTTCCTTACCCAGGAATCTCCTGTTGGTCAGTATCTAGACTGCTGACCTGCACAGTCTCTGGTTACTTAAGGGAGACATTGCAAACCTGAAAAGTAAATGTCAAATGTATTGGGCTCTGTGAGACAAGCAGAGCACTGTACTTCATTCATGGGTAGTGAAAGGATGGGAAAAGATGGGATTCCCTTAGGAACGTCTTAGGCATGCCAGTAGCATGACTGCTAAACACACTCTATTCTCATCCCAGCAAATGTTCCAACCAGCGTGCTCCCACACCCTGTTAAATTCAGATAGCCCAAACTATACCACAAAAAAGCTTATAGTAAATTAACTGTGTGCAGCCAACGAATAAAACAGTACAGTTGTATTCTTCAAAACATTTAGACCCTCATTACAACCCTGGTGGTAAACGCTGCTTACCGCCATGCTAACGGTCGCCAACATACCGTGACCGCAGTGGTAATCCACCACGGGTATTATGACCCACACATAGAATACCTCCACAATACATACACCCACACAAGTCCGCCAGACCAAAGGTCAGTGATAAACTGGTGATAGCAAAACCCACATCGTTACGCCAACAGGAATACACCCACAGTATCACGACCCACGATTCAAAGCAGCGGTCTTTCAACCGTGGTAAACCATTGGTGGGACACACCACTGCGCTCAAAATACACACAAATTTACAAGACACCACCACATTGGACAATTCAAACTACACACATCTGACACACATACACACACCACACCCACACACCCACACCAATATAAAACACACACCCAGATTACCCACAACCCTTTACGAGAAACAAAAGATTGCAAACAGAGAGAGAGACAAGCCAGGAGCACCCACTCAATCTGAGCCACAGAACACCATCACCCATACACCATCCACGCACCTCACAGCACACACCACAACACAGCACCCCACACATCACCCCACACATTCTCACACATATCACTCACACAACATCCATGGCACCCCAAAGACACCCCAGGTTTTCTGAGGAGGAACTAAGGGTCATGGTGGACGAAATTATCCGGGTAGAACCACAGCTATTCGGATCACAGGTACAGCAGACATCAATAGCAAGGAAGATGGAGCTATGGCAGGCAATCAGGGTCAACGCCGTGGGACAGCATCCAAGAACAAGGGATGACGTCAGGAAGAGGTGCAACGACCTATGGGGGAAGGTGCGTTTTCTGCTTTCAAGACACCAGATTGCTATACAGAGGACTGGCGGTGGACCCCCACCTCCTCCCCCACAACTAACAAAATGGGAGGAGCAAGTCTTGGCTATCATGCATCCTGAGGGCCTCACAGGAGTAGCAGGAGGACTGGGCTCTGGTAAGTCAAAGCTTTACTACATTACCCCCCCTACCTGCATGCCATCACAAACTTGTACCCCCACCTCTATCACTCCACCAACTCACATATACCCCACTAACACAACCCACCCATCCCAATTCCAAGCCCTGCATGCACCCCCAATGCATGGACACCCATCACAGACCTGCATGGGCACCAATCACCCCAGCATGCCCAATAGAGAGACTCACTCAACCCACAAAATCACCACTCACACAAGGCCAAGCCGACAGGTAAATCACATTCATAGAGGGAAACACAGCCATGCACAAGATGGCACACACATACATTGACAATGCATTTGTATCCCAACAGGACCCCTACCCAACGTCCCTGGAGAGGAGGTGCCAGCCTCATCCAGCCCCTCCAGAAGAGGCCCACAGTTATGACAGCAGCTCTCCATGCATGGATCACGATGGCCAACCTGGCCCATCAGGGTCCTCCGCACAGTCGGTTACCCTGCCACAGTCCCAAACCACCACAGAGCTTCCCCCCTCAGGAAACACCAGCACACCACCCACCCAGCGGGCCCATGCCACTGTCCACAGGATACGTCAATCAGCAGTGTGTCCACCACTACAGGGACCCTGGGCAACCCCACAAACACAGGATGATCAGGGACCTGGGGTCAGTGGCAGTGGGCACACGGTTCAGGGGACAGAGGCACAGGACAACAGGGAAGCTGGGAGGACTGCTGTGCGACAGGGGGAGGTCAGGCCCAGGGAACCAACCCTCCACTAGGCACTCTCAAACGTCATGGGAGCATACCACCATTCCCAGGAGACCATGGGCCTGGTACTGACCAAGTTACAGGAGACCCAGCGGCTGCAGGAGGGACAGTGCCTGAGGATCAGGGAGGACCTAGCAAAAATATACACCATCCTGGTCACCATTGCAGGGGTGCTGGCTGACATGGGCAAGACCACGAGGGAGGCAGTGGCACAACAAAGGGCACCTGGCACTAGCCAAACCGAGGAACAGCCTTCCACCTCCACCGGCGCTAGTGGACAGGAGGCCCTGCCACAGGACCAACAGGCCACCAGAACCCCACCCCCTGCAGAAGGAGAACCACCCCGCAAACAGTCCCTGAGATCCAGGCAGAAGACAGAGAACATTGCCAAGACCCCCGCCAGGAAATAAGACCCTCCTGATAGTCATCCTTCTGTCCCACTGTGTCACCCTGTCCACCTTGAACTGCCATTGCTCCACTTCCTATGTCCCCTTGGACAATGCACCTGTGATACCAAAAGACTGGACTGTAACTGGACATTCCTCCACCATCACCCCAGCCCCTTGCACATACCCCCAAACTTATTGGCACAAAAATAAACACCCTTGAAACAAATCCCATAATGGACTAGGTGTCATGAATCGAAAAATGTATTAGTACAACATTATCAAAGCATTGCAATGTATATGTTTAGTGGCATTTACTACAGGATGACCTTTGGTGGGCAGCAGTACATATAGAAGTAGCCAAAATGGGGCACACAGATCTGAGAATAGAGAATTCAAAGGGTACAGTCAGTGTCCATAGACAGAGGGTAAAAGGCTGCCATGTTCAATGTCCAAAAGATTTCTAGTAAAGTTGAGTTACAGTCTCATACCTGCGTGTCACTGGAGTAACTGCTGTATAATGTATGTTCTGTTCTCCACATCTTCTTCATCTGCCTCCTCCTCCTCACTGTCCACAGGCTCCACCGCTGCCACAAAACCATCTCCAGGCTCATCCTCCTGCAGAAAAGGCACCTGACGTCTCAAGGCCAGGTTGTGCAACATACAGCATGCCACGATGATCTGGCGCACCTTCTTCAGTGAGTAGTACAGGGATCTACTTGTCAGATGGAGGCACCGGAACCTGGCCTTCAGGAGGCTGAAGGTTCTCTCAATAATCTTCCTTGTATGCCTTTGTGCCTCATTGTAATGTTCCTCTGCCCTTGTCCTGGGATTCCTCACGGGGTCAGTAGCCATGAGAGGTTGGGGTAACCAGAGTCACCTGTAAATTTCGAGGGACAACTGTTAGACACACACTAACCCTTAGGGACAACCTCATACCCAAGAACCTACTGATAATGGGTGGGGACCTTGGGCTCACCTATTAGCCACACTCGGTGCCTCTGGAGTTCACCCATCACATAAGGGATGCTGCTATTCCTCAAGATATAGGCGTCATGCACAGAGACAGGGTATTTGGCATTCACATGGGAGATGTATTGGTCCACCAAACACACCATCTGCACATTCATTGAGTGTTAGCTTTTTCCATTCCTGTAAACCTGTTCATTTCCCCGGGGGGGAAACAAATGCCACATGTGTACCATCAGTGGAACAAATGATGTTGGGGATATGTCCCAGGGCACAGAAGTCAGCTTTCACTGTGGCCAAGTCATCCACCTGGGGGAACACGATGTAGCTGCGCATGTGTTTCAGCAGGGCAGACAACACTCTGGACAACACATTGGAGAACATTGGCTGAGACATTCCTGATGCCATGGCCACTGTAGTTTGAAAGGAACCACTTGCCAGGAAATGCAGCACTGACAGAACCTGCACTGGAGGGGGTAGTCCTGTGGGCTGGCGGATCACTGACATCAGGTCTGGCTCCAATTGGGCACACAGTTCTTGGATTGTGGCACGATCAAGTCTGTATGTGATAATGTGTCTGTCCTCCATTGTCAACAGGTCCACCAGGGGTCTGTACACCGGAGGATGCCGCTGTGTCATCATCTGCCTCAGGGGTTGTAGCCTATGGAGGAGAACGGTGAGCAGAAGGTCATATTTCCACATAGAATGCACAACTGTTGCTGAATTAAGGTCACACAAGCAGTATGTGAAGTCGAGAGTCAGTTGATGGGCCAATGTCTGATGTGACGCAGTTAGGTGCCATGACATGTGCCCCCCTAAAATGGCAGCTGCCTGACCTGTGAGGAGGGACAGTGTAAATGAGGTAAGTGCGCTGGCGTTGTGCGCTGTCGCGGTAGGCGGTCGATGACCGCCGTGCAACTTCACATTGGTCATCATTGGGCCCTATAAGTTCCAGGAGCCAATGGTGATGTACGCCGGCGGTGACGGTACGCACCGCCGTGGATGTCACCGCCATTTTCTAACTATTCACTCACTTGCTACCTGACTGTCAACAGGAGAGGACCTACACTGCAAGTGCTGTTGTGACCTGAGTCTGGAAGCCACAATGGCTACAGTGTCTGGGGAAAGGGCCCCTGCCTTCACTGCGGAGGAGTTGGAGAAACTGGTGGATGGGGTCCTACCCCAGTACACATTACTCTACGGTCCTCCAGACAATCAGGTGAGTACACTGTTATCATGATGGGTGGGCAATGCATGTTTGAAGTGGTGTGGCTGTAAGCCACATGTTGGAGGGTGCTAATGCGTTATGGCCTGAGTGCTGCATGAGAGGTGGTCAGTGTATGTGTGTCAGGGCATGGGTGGGAACTGGGGGGCAATAAGTATGTCGGTCCGAACAGGTGAGTAATTTCCTTTTCTGCTGCATTTTCCCTCTAGGTCAGCGCCCACCAGAAAAAGGGTATTTGGCGTGCCATCTCCAAGGAGGTGCGGACCCTGGGGGGGTATCACAAGCAGAGCACCCACTGCCGCAGGAGATGGGAGGACCTGCGCCGCTGGACCAAGAAAATGGTGGACGCCCAGCTGGGGCTGGCCTCCCAACGTGGAAGGGGTGCTCATCGCACCATGACCCCCCTGATGTTCCGAATCCTGGTGGTGGCCTATCCGGAGTTGGATGGGCTCTAGAGGGCATCACAGAAGCCACATGAGTACAGATTCTGAATTCTGACTTTGCATGCTTTAGGAGGTAGCTGGGTGGGGGAAGTGGGCTGTGGGTGACCCTAGCCCAGGGCGATCATGGCAGGATAGGTCCCTAGTGTGCAGGCTCTGAAGCACTCCAAACCCAATGGTGTTAGTGGGCATACACTACTGGGCACGGTCCTGTGGGTGCCAGGTGTGCAGATGCTGGTGTTAGGCATTGTACCCCATGGGATTGTGACTACTGTAGAGACTGGTTGGGCATGGCCTAATCATAGGGCAGCTCCCTGTGTGTTGTGTAAGCCAAGGATAGTATTGTTGCTGGCATTGACCAAGTGTATCCTCTGTCCCCCCCTTTTTTATTTTGTCACCCTGTTCTTGTGTGCATTAGCGTCATCGCGCGGAGGAGCAGAGGCACCGGCGACGGAGCGAGCTGCATCCCACATGGCCCATGAGGCTGAATCCACTGAGGGTGAAGGCACTAGTGAGACGGAGGGTGAGAGGAGCACCACGGCGGGGACAGGAGGGGAGATCAGTGACAGCAACTCCTCCTCCGATGCAAGTTCCCTGGCGGTGGCAGACACCTCTGTGCCCACCCCAACAGGTACAGCTGCCACCCCCCCTACCAGCACCGCCCTCCCAGCAGCCCCTCAGCGTGTTTCCCGCGCCCGCTCACCCAGGAGGGTGAGCATCTCCTTTGCCCCAGGCCATTGTCACTGTTTCTAGCCTCCCCCTCCAACTTCCTCTACCCAGTCCCAGTCCCCTCAACCCCAGCCTATCCCAAGCACACCTTCAGACCAACAATCACCCAAATCAACACACAGAAGTGCCTCAGGCAAACACAAGCACCACACTTCATCACACAGGCACTCACACAAGCACCATCCCCATGCAGACACACCAACATCCACTGCGTCCACTGCGTCCCCCTCCTCTTCGTCGTCCACCTCCTCCCAGTAGCATCTCCACTCACACCTGCATGCATTACATCCTCATCCACTACCTCCATCACCAACACACCCATCATAACATCCCTCACGAGCAGTCACCACCCCCACAACCATTCATACGTCCCCTGTGTCCTCTCCCAGTGTGTCTGTGACCCTTCTTCCCAAAGTACACAAACACAAGCACCCACCCACCCAACAGCCATCCACCTCACAACAGCATCCGGCCCATGCACCTTCACCCAAACTCAGCAGACGTACACCTCCTACAACCACTCCCACTTCCTCCACTCCCAAACCCTCTCCATCTTCCCGTTCCAGTGTGTCTAAAAAACTTTTCCTTGCAAACTTTGACCTCTTCCCTATGCCTCTTCACCCCGTCCTTCCCCTTGGGCCAGGTTTCAAGATCCCAGGCCAGCACCTCAGCCGCCAAGTCGGCGCCAGCTGTGGTACCTGCAAGTCCGAGGGGATCAAAGGGGGCACCTGTCAGGGCTGCGAGTGTGCCATCGACCCCTGCAAAGGACCAATACATTCCGCCACCTACCAAGGTGAAGAAGGTGCCACCATGCAGCACCGCCAAGAAGCACGACCCACCCAGCAAGGCCTCCTCCAAAACTGCATCTGCCAGTGCCAAGGTCCCAGCAGCGTCTGCCAAGGTGGGAAGGGGAAGAAAACCCAAGGCAAGGCACTTCAGGCCTCGGAGCCTCCAGGTGAGGGCCTGGTGCCCACTCCAGTACCGACAGCCCAGCAACCTGTACCACGGAAAGCAACGCAGCAGGAACCGCCACCTGCACCGCCGCTGCCACAACAACAGTCAGCAGCATCATCCCCAGTGGGCAGCCGTCCGAGGCTGCAGGAGACGGCCTGGTGTCTCCCTCCACTACTACCAGCACCTGCACCATAGCCAGCACCTGCAGCATCTCCGCCGATAACACCGCCACAAGCATCGCCACCTACACTGCCACATGCCCAGCCGGTGCCACTACATCTGTCATCAGCAGCATCCCCAGCGGACAGCCGTCCGGGGATGCAGGAGGTTGCCTGGACCCTCCACCCACCACTTGAAGCACCAGCACCGGCACTACCAGCAGTTTTCAGCCTAAGTCGCTGCAGGAAGGAGTCTGGCTCTGCCTCCATGGAATATCATGCTACCTGTTGCCTGCACATCTGGTGCCTCAGACACCCAGGTGAGGAAATGAGAACTGCCACACCCCAGGTGCAGCATCACAGGCACAAGGCCCCCTCCAGAACCAGTGGAGATATGCATCCACTATCACTTTCCTTGGCAGGATGAAGCGTCCTGGGCACAAGGCCCCCTCCAGAACCAGTGGAGATGTGCATCCACTATCCCTTTCCTTGGCAGGATGAAGCACACTGGGCACAAGGCAGAGTGGAAGAAGGCATCCATTTGAGAGACTGTGGCTTTGCACTCCCCAGGACCAAGCAGTTGGCAAATCACCCACTTGAGAGACTGTGGCTTTGCACTCCCAAGGAGCAAGCAGTGGGCAAACCACCCACTTGAGGGACTGTGGCTTTGCACTCCCCAGGAGCAAGCAGTGGAAAAACCACCCACTTGAGAGACTGTGGCTTTTCACTCCCCAGGAGCAAGCAGTGGGCAAACCATCCACTTGAGAGACTGTGGCTTTGCACTCCCCAGGACAACGCTCTGGGCATGTTGCCCTCTCCAGGAGCAGAGGTGTAGTACCATCTTCCGGCTGAGGTGCCTGTGTGTTTTTCGACCTGATGCCCCTGCAGGGTTCTCTCCGTTTTGAGGCGGGAGTCAAGTGTGGGCTTCGCCCATGTTTTTTTGCACACTGGGTCATAAACATTGGCAAAGGACAGTGTGCGGACTTTTGTAAACATTGTAAACATTTGTATATACTGTTGTTTACAATCGTTAACTTTATCTGCATATTTCTAAATATCACTATTTGCATTCAATTTCCTTTTGTCCTTGCATTCTTCCAGGGAGTTACGGGGTGTAAATGTACTGTTGATGCATGTGTTTGTGTGTATGGTGTTGTGGGTGAGAGTGGGATTGGGGGTGTTGCGTGTTGCGTGTGTGTGTCACTCTCTTTTTCCTCCCGCCCTCCCCTGTGTGCTAGGTGCAGTACTCACGTGGTCGTCGCCGCCGCCGTCTTTGGTGTTCCTGGTGTATTAGCAGATACACTAGCATCGGCAGGACCTGTAGTTCAGCTCCATGGCGTCCTGGTTCTTTGTTGAGTGTCGAAAGGTGAGTGGTTCCCCTTCTGAGTACTGTTTCCACCATGCTTTTGATGGTGTTGCTACCGCCCCGGAAAAGCTGGCAGATTAGTGGGTTGTGATAGGGTTGGCGGTACATTGTCTTCCGCCTGTCTGTTGGCGGTGACTGCTGAAGTGTTTGTTGCTACCGCCGTGGTGGTCGGAGTATTAAAGTGTCTGTCTGTGTTGACAGTTTACGCCGTGGTGGTGATCCCATTTTTTTTACTGCCGGCCTGTCGGCGGTATTACCGCTGCTTTATCCCCGACCGCCAGGGTTGTAATGAGGGCCTGAGTGTCAGCCAGGGTCAGTATGGCAATCAGGCAGTGCTGGACAGACTAGCCTGAAAGGTCAATGTTTGATCCATTTTTTGGCTGTTTGTGGGCCTATTTTATGGTCTGCTGCACTGGATTTTACTGTTCATTTTCCTGATGTTAAAACAAATATTGTCTGCAGTAAGCACAAATCCATGCAGTCTTCAACACCTCACAAAACACTTATACAGTGTGCATTTACACGTTCAAAACTTCCCCAATTTGCAAACATGGGCCACTTTTCTGGCTAAAGGGTGCCACTTTTATGTTTGGTGTCTGGGTCTATTTTTTATCCCAGTCCGAGCCTGGTGTCAGCCTGGCATAAGTTCCATGAGGACAGAAAACTAAAACATGGGCAACACTTTTTCCAAAACCATCAGTCAGGTGTAGGAGGCTGGACTGGCTTGTAGTGGGTACAGTTATCCCTTATTAGTGAAATGTAGCCATTGTCTAGAAGCCAGGCTGTCTAGAGGTAGCTGTAGGCAGAGCAGCCAAGGCTGAACTAGGATACATGCAAAGCTCTTGCAATACCACTGTAGTCACCCAGTACTCACACACATGAAAGACAATACTCAGTGTTACAAAAATAAAGGTACTTTATTTCAGTGACACAGTGCCAAAAATATTTTGGAGGCTAACTATACTCCCTTAGGAGGTAAGTAAATTACACAATATATACACTAGTAACTAAACACGGGTAAGTAAATAGTCAGAAAATAGTGCAAACAGTGAAAATCACAATAGGTTGCAATGGGCCTCTGTGGAACACAAAATAGTGGAATGCGAAAGTCGGTTTCCCACGTAGGGAAGGGTAGTGTGTAGAGAGGTCCTGGGAGTGTAAGAAAACACTAAAGGTAAGTAAAATACCCCACCCCAGAGCCCAGCAAAGCAGGAGTAAAACACAGCAAGTTTCCTAAAACACACTAGAAGTTGTGATAGAAGACAATGCAAGAACCAGATCTGAAGTCCTGTGGAAGAAGGGGACGAAGTCCAAGAAGCACTGAAGAGTCCAGGGAGAACAGGAGCCCCTGCTAACCCAGATGAAGGTGCGAAAGGAGAACCACCGGTGAGAAGACAAAGTCAGTATTGCACACAAAAAAAGACAGATGCGGGTTCCTGGTTGGTACAGAAGATGTCCCACGCTGAATGGATGAATGCAGTCTGGTTTGCGTAGCTGGATTCTGCCAACAAGCCTTGGCTCACGCAAAACACGCGGTTGGCAGAAAATGGCACTGCCCGGGACCAGGAGGGACCCGGTTGCCTCTACCCAGGAGCGGGAGACAGAGGGGGCTCTTAGCAACTCAGAGAGCCCTAAGAAGACCAGACAGTGCGCACAGGAGTCCCACAGCATGGGGACAAAGGAGGTGCAAATGGAGGCCCATGCAGCACAACACAAAGGATTCCCACACTGCCGGAGAACCACTCAGGAAGCTGTGAGTCACAGGATGGAGTGCTGGCGCCTAAGCTGTGCTGTGCACAAAGAACTTCTTGGAAGGTTGCACACAAGCCTTGGCAACTGCAAGTCATGCTGTGCATGGGGGTACTGTCTTGCGTGGGGAGGCAAGCTCTTACCTCCACCAAAGTTGGATAGCTGGACCTTGGGACTGTCAGAGTCACTTTAGTCCACCACCCATGCTGCTGGATCCATGCCTGTTGTCTGGAGAGGGGACACAAGCCACCGGTCATCATTGCAGAGAGGGTGCAGGCTGAAGTCAGGCAGTCCTTGGAGGATGCACGACCTGGAAACTGTTGCAGTTGCTGGCAGGAGCTGAAGTTACAATGCTGCAGAAGTTGTCTTTGCTTCTTTGTTGCAGTTTTGCAGAGTTCCTGGAGCAGTCAGCAGTTGATCCGTCAATATAAGATGAAGTAAAGGATGCAGAGGATTCCTGCTGGAGTCTTGCAATCTAAATCTGAAGAAACACCCAGAGGAGAGACCTTAAATAGCCCTGAGATGGGGATTGGTCACCTAACCAGGTAAACACCTATCAGGAGGGGTCTCTGACATAACCTGCTGGCACCGGCCACTCAGATGCCCCCAGAGTTCCCTGACCATCCTAAAAACAAGATGGCAGAACCCAGGGACACTCTGGAGGAGCAGTGGGCACCACCCCTGGGGTTGTGATGGATATATTCAGGTTTACCATAGAGAAGGTGTGCATAGTTATTGACCTGTGTACAGTGCACACTTAAAATGGCATCCCGTACTCACAAAGTCTGGGAAAATGGGCCTGGATGATGTGGGGGGCACCTCTGCTAGTGCAGGGGTGCCCTCACAAACAGGTACTTTGCACACAGCCTTCAGGGTTGGAAGACCTGATATACAGGTGACTTATAAGTGACCTAGTGCAGTGAAAATGGCTGTGAAAGAGTGCATGCACTATTTAAGACAGGCTGCAATGGCAGTCTTGAAGAAGTCTTTGTGTGGTCTCCTTATGGGTGGCAAAAGAAATGCTGCAGCCCATAGGGATTCCCTGGAACCCCAATGCCCTGGGCACTTATGTACCATATACTAGGTACTTATAAGAGGGTCCAGTATGCGAATTTGGATTGAAATCCAGAGTCACTAGTATGTAATGACAAACTTAGAAACAGAGAGCATGAGTATTGGAATTCTGAGTAGCAGGATTCCAGTGACAATTTAGAAAACAGGGAAACACACTAACAAGCAGGCCATAAACCATAAGCACTGGGGTACTGACTAGCAGGATCCTTGTAACACAGTCAAAAACACACTGACATCAGGCAGAAATTGGGGTAACATGCCAAAAATAGGGTACTTTCCTACATCAGGCACCCCCAGTATGTTAGCCATAAGAGAGAGACTACAAGCCAATAATTGCAAAAAAGACAAGCATTTACAATGCAACGGGTCTCGCGTTTGCTCATATTAGAGCTGATAGTGTTGTAAACTCCTAACCCGACTTTTCACCTATCGGCAAAAGTGCATTTATGTACCTTACCCGAAAAAGTGCAATTAACTATGTAAAGCGCTCGACTTCTGCCAAGTGAAATCGCACTAGTAAATTAGAGAAAAAGTAGTCCACGAGCCGGACAGAAAACAGCGAGCTTCGCATGTTTTCTGTACTTGGTCGATGCACTCGAGGAGGGCTAGCCACCGGAAAAGGCATGACGTATGCATGCCTTCGACTAATGAAAGCAAGCAGATTTTATTAGGCAAGCCCACGAACCAATGAAAAACACTGACGTGACGTCGAAAGGGCTCTGAGCCCTTTTCTAAACCCTAAAGCGTCTCACTGCGATATGCATGCGAGAGCGCATGCAACGCAGGCTCGACCCTAAAAAAGGAAAATGCAGTTTTAAAGTTAAAGAAAGTGCTGAGCGCAATAAGTAAAATCGGTGTCAAGTGGAACTTTTAAAATCAACACAAAAACACAATAAAAATAAACAAAGTCCGCCCACATCCTGTTAAATTCAAATAGCCCAAACAGTGCAAATTAAAAATATACGTTAACATTGTATTGCAGAGAAACAAAGTATGAGTTTTCTTCCTCCACCAGTATCAGCAAAAGAGGGTGGTCGAGGTTACATTTTGACTGGACCTGGGCATGGAAAAGAGAAGGTCTGAAAGTTTCAACTTTTCAATATAGAAATATTCAGAGTACCCACCTTTCTCACTGATGCATTTTCAAAGTGAAGAGATTAGAAAGCAGGGTGCTCCAAGGTGGACTTCGAAAAGATACTGCTTGCATCTACTCGTTTGCAGTCTTGTAATGGTCAGGCTGAAAGCCTACATGCATGCTGAAATGGAAAGATCGTTTTTCAATATGAATGGAATAATTAGTTCAGCCACCACTTGTGCTTTCCCACTGGATCTAAATAATGCGCTAGAATGGTAAGCATCGATTTACCATGCTTCTTTTTGCAATGGTGTATCTTGCTGAGCGAGCTCTCATCTGCCTGATAAACAATTTCAGCTTCTTCCTGGGTTTTTTAATAATGTAAAACAGCTCTTTCTTCAAGCATGCTTTAACTGACTTGAGCTAAAGCATGAGCCCATGCTTTAACTCTCCCAACTATGAGTTTACTCATACCCATGGCTTCACGTCCAGGGATAACCATACAATACGTAACTCTGACAGAAGCAGGGTAGGAGAAAGTGTGATTTGCAATATGTCACTAAACACGAAATTAGCCCATTATAGGGAAAGAGCACAATGTGTATGGTGTCAAGAGAGCAACAAGTGAATAGAAATTGTGGCTTTGCTGACCACATATGTTGTCATTTGTACAATATTCAAGGGGAATGATAACCAATGTTGTGCCTTTGTTAGCAAGGTGTAAACGAAAGAACTTAGAGGCATAATGATGAGCCCCTTGCACCACTGAGGCATCACTTTTTGTGATGATCCAGTGGCGCAGACTACAAAGTCATATTTATGAATCCCTGGCTTTGAATGCCCTCATGGAGGAAGGCAGCCAAAGCTAATCACTAGATTGCCTTACTCTGCGCTCAGGATGCTTTCCATGGGTGTTGCAGTGGGTGTTCCCACACAACACCCATGGATTTTGGCACTTCCCTAGATTTACAAAACCATGTAAACATGAGGATGCACCACAATTATACGCCTCCCGAGGTGAGGTGCAACAAGGAGAAATATTTGTATTTCTCCTCTTTTTCCTATTTCCATGTGTGCTGCATTGGGCAACACACAGAGGAAGAGGAAAACACCACTCAAGTTTGTTTTTGTGCATGGGCCCCTTCCTGCACAAAAACAATCCTGCGGACAAACACAGGCACCCTTACACCATGGTGCAAGAGTGCCTGCGTTGGTGCCAGGCTGCCGAAACGCACCAGCGCAGAAGGAACGGACAGGAATGCACTGTATTGCGGAAATACGGTGCGTTCCTGCTCTTTGACTTTGGCTTAGGGCAGTGCAGCAAGGTAACTTGGATGAAAAGAGGAAGGGGAGTTGGTGGATTCCTGGGTTGTGATCTCCTGCTTACATCCAGTAACCCTTTGACATCATGAAGATGAAAGCTGTGCTCTCACTCACAGTGGTGAATCTTTGAAGGGTATGTGAAATAATGATTTTATTAGTGTAAGTGTAACTTACTTCAGCCATGCTTTACTACTAATGCTTGCAAATGCCTAAAGAAGCTACCTGTCTCTGATGTTTTAAACCTCCCTTTCGTATCTTCATTCCCAGGGCAAGAAAGTGATGATTATCTTGCTCAGCCAACACGGTTTACTTATTGTTACAACTGATGCTCATAGTTTTCCTTTCTCACGATTCCAGTCTTTACACAACTCATTATCTATTTGTTTGGCAGTAACCATTGCCCCCACTGCAGAACCATTTGTGAGATCCCATATATGTGTGTACTGTTTAGTGAGCACCCATCTGTTCTGGCTATATAGGGGAACCACTGGCAGGCGGAACCTGTGATTCTTAGACTATTACATGGTGTTGTTAATACACCCTTACAGACTTCAATTGGCATGTGAGAAGATTTTATTTGTCAGGGGCATAAGCCAAATATTTCTGTATTTTATAGGTTTTGCATTGTAATCATAACACCCTTGATAGCGCATCCAGTCCTTATAAATTACTTATACTTGGACACGCCGGAGGTCGGTGAGCCTTTTGACGGGGTTGGGTTCTCCTCATCCAAAAAATTGTCGGATTCCTCAAATCAATACTCAATAACCATTTATAATCAATAACCAATACTCAATTAGCAATCAAACAACAAATTAATTAAACGGAAAATCAGTAATTAGACACACCGTGACCTTTCAGTCATGAATAACCACACCTGTTTATTAAAGGTTAATGAGTTTATTTCCCTATATTAACAAAGCTAACACAATATAAGTCAGTCTCAAAATCAAATGATATACGTATACGAACATTACTAGCTGTCCATAACGATGGAAGAAACGCAATCTACTCAAAATCTGGATTAGAATGCACTCGGTTATAGCAATGCAAATCACTAATAAAAGTAACTGAATTTGGCTAATTGCATACATCGGTCAGCATAACAAGATTTCAGTTCAGCATGGTGCATCAAATGAATACCTCAACTAACCTCTGATTAGCATTGGCATGTGAGGCTTCATGCAAAAGAATTTTTAATCAACATACATTTAGAAAACTTCTAGCTTAGGCTCTGTCAAAATAAGCAGTTGGTACCTAAGGAAGAAAACACAATGCATAATACAATTATCCTTTCATAATTACCAAATACAATCAGCATTCAAGAAAAGTCTTTGTCCTTCAGGTACCGGTTCGATCAGCATGGGGCAGATTTCAAAGGGGCAAAGTTTTTTAAGACAAGTTTTCCTTGCAGCAACAAGGAAAATGGGGCAAAAGTTATCGTATGGGCAAGACGGGGTAAAGTTAAAGTTAAAGTCTCTAGGGTGAGAATTCTTTAAAGTCTCTCTCTCTCTGGGATAGAGAAAAAGCATCAAAGTGTCATTAAAATGGCGTCTTGAATCTGGCTTCAAAAATGGCATCAAAGAAAATGGCTGGCTTCTCTTTGTCCGGTGAGTTTAAGTAAGAAAACGTTCCAAATCCTTCAGGGTCTTCCATTGGAGGGTCCATAGGGTGGTTTCTCTTTGACCAATGAATAGTGTCGCTATCTTAGTACTCATTTATGCATAAGGTGTCCTTGGAGTTTTGGAACACAAGTAGCAACAAAGTTTGCCAATTATTTCTGTATCAGTGTCTTTATTGTCTGCACCTGCAGAAACTGACCTTGCTTCAAAGGGGATGAAACTTGCCCAGCACGAAACCTTGAGATAAGTGTATTAGTCATTCTACTGGAAAAATACAGCTTTAAAGATATAAGACATGTGTTGGAAAATGGGTTATTGGTAGGGCAGGTAGGTACCTACACCTAGCAACAAGCCACAAACCTCCACATAAGTACAGTTAGGTCTCAGTAAATTAATCCCAGCTCTACCCTTGGTAGCTTGGCATCGAGCGTCAAGGCTTAACTTAGGAGACAAAGTGTAAAGCATTCAAATATCACAAAACAGTAATTAAATAAAACACAGGAAACAGTTTAAAAATCCAAAACCAATTTATAAAAATAGCTTATATTTTTATGTTTATAATGACACAAAAACGATTAAAATCGGTTCAGGGGAACCGGAGATATGAATTTTTAAAGTATTATTATTTTCTAGCGCTTAGAAACAAAAAGCGCCAATCGGGTCATCTGGTTGCACCAGGACCGGGGCAAAGTCAAACTTTCAGGCCGACCGCGATGGAGCCCTGCTCGGCTACAAGTCGCGGGAGGCCTCGGTTAAAAAGTTACCTTTTGACTTAGTCTCTTTTTTGATGTTTTTCTTCCCCGGGACGAACCTGCCAGTTGGATCCGACCTCCTGGAGCCCTTGTCCAGATACGCGAAGTCGGTTTCCTCTGTGGTGATTTTTACCTTCGGACTTAGTCGTTTTTTCGAGATGAAAATCCTTCGACCGGGGTAAACCTGGATCTTGATCCGACGTCCGTGGAGCCCTTCTCGGATACGATGGCTGGAAGGTCCCGGTCAACTTTTTACGTTCGGACTTAGTCTCTTTTTTGGATGTTTTTCTTTACCGGGACGAACCACGAAGTCAGGCCGGGTCGCGGTTGAGGCAAGCCGGCTAGAATTTCCGCGTCGGGTCGGTCACTTTATGGAGCTTTTTTTCAAAAATTCTCCAATCTTTTCCAAACTTCTGGGGCTTCACCCAGATGTTCTTTCAAGGTTCTTTTGGGGTCCACAGCTCACCCCAAGGGTCCAGAAGTTCTGTGATGGTCCTTGGGAAGTGCGGATTTCAACTCCCAGAATGCACCTGGCGCAAACTCCTTTTTGGCCACTGGACAGTGGTCAGCTGGTCGCTTTCTTCAGGAGTTGGTGCAGGGGACTCTGGTTTAGCAATTTTTCACCTGTAGCAAACAGGGAGTCCCTCCTTGAACCAGTTGAAGCCAGGCAAAGTCCTTCTTGTGGTGAAGCCCAAGTGTGCCGCTGGTGCAGTCCTTCTGAGTGCAGGTTCCAGGTGCAGGCCAGGGGTCCAGCAGGGCAGTCCTTGTTCTCCTTAAGTTCTTTCTTCTTGAAATTTGGTGGGGATCTGAGGTGTGGGTGCAGGTCTGCCAGTTTTATCCTTGCTTCTGGGTGAAAAGGAGGGGGGCCCTGGTTCTCCAATCAGGGACAGGGTCGTCCCCCTGTGATGACCACTTCCTGGGAAGTGTGGCAAAAATCCATCCCAGAAGGCAACAGTCTCTAAAAATCCAACATGGATGAATCTGATTTTTGGAGGTTACATCTGGCTGAGCCCACCCACTGGTGTGGCTAAAAATCATAAAAACACCCCTCTCCTGCCCTCTCCTAATCTAATCAAGGGGGCACCTAGCTGTCTGGGGTTGCAGGATGTGGGGGTGTTGCTGGGTGCTGCAAATGTCCTTCTCTGCCTTTGAAGACCAGTTTGGCAGCCCTCCCCCTTCCTGCCTCACCATCTGCTGAGGGGAGATTCTCTCCCCCAAGTACATTCCTTTGTGTGAAGCCTGGCCACTTCACACCTCATCAAGGCAGCCTGGCAGAAGCTGCTGCAGGCTGGCCAATCAGAGCACAGCAGCAAAAACAATGCAGAGCTGAAATTGGCAACTTTTTAGGTAAAGTCTAAACTTTTTACCTGAACTAGTTATATTAAATCCAACAACTGGAAGTTGTAGGATTTATTACAACAATTAATTTGATACCAAATTCTTGGTATGCAACATTTAAGGAGACTTTAAAATTTAAAATAAAGTCTGCCCATTCTAGCCTATGAAGGCCATTTACTTCAATGAGGGAAAAACGAATTTGGCTGTTTTTACCTCACCAGGGCTTATAAATCTATTTTTATAAAGTCCCTGCTTATAGTTACATGGCACCCAGCCCTAGGGGCACATAGGGCACACCTTAGGGGTGACTTATATGTAAAAATAAGGTAGTTTAAGACTTTGGAAGTACCTTTAATTCCAAAGTCGAATTTGCATATAACTTTAATTTAAAAGCAGCCAGCAAAGCAGGCCTGCCTTTAAAATGACACTGGGCACCTCAGCAGTGCACCTAGGTGTGCACCACCTATGGTGTGGTCCCTAAACCTACATGCCCTACCATATACTAGGGACTTATAGGTAGGTTAACTTAGCCAATTATAATTAGCCTAATTTGCATATCCATTTTACACAGAGCACAGGCCCTGGGACTGGTTAGCAGTACCCAGGGCACCATCAAAGTCAGGAAAACACCAGCAAAAAGAGGAAAATGGGGGCAAAAAGTTATGGGGCCTCTGCAATAAGCCCTGTTTTCTCACACAACCCCCCCCCCAGACCACACGCCCAGGAGTCTCAGCCAACCCTGGGAGAGTCTTCCTGGCTTGTTAGGCGAGGAAGACAGTGAAGAAAACTGGCTGTCCCTTTGCAGGGCCTACTCTGCCTTATATCCTCCTGTCAGGGTCACTCCCTATGGGTAGTGAAGCCATCCCAACAGTAAAAGGACCCAACACAAACTGAAACTTTCCTCTAGGGGGGTCTTCCTCCTTTCTCTCTGCCAACTTGGGTAGTGAGGTGCCCACCTCCCCTACTCCAAACTTTGCTAGGGCAACACCTAGCTTACCCAAAGAGGTCACCCAACACTTGAGCAACCCCACCATGACCAATAGGGTCAGGGGGCCTACTTTGCTATTGGCCCTGGGGTCTGCCTCCCAGGCCAAGTACAGTGCTGCCAGGAAGGCTAGCACCCAGCAGAGGCTACTGACAGCTGTCAGTACCCAGAACCACACCCTAAGCTCTCCACTGACAGGTGGCTGAGCTGCTTTAGGGGCATCTTTGGGGTCCTGGCACCCCTCTTGCTGTCTAGAGTGGGGGGCTACCACCTCCTGTGGCAGACACCCTCCTTCCACTCTCCCTTCTGTCAGTGCAGGGGCAACACCTTGCATCTGGACAGCTGCCTGACTACTCAGGACTTCCTTGGGGTCAGGTGAGGCCTCACCAGTGCCAACTCTGGGCTCCCCCCCTACTGGGGCAGAAGGCCCTTGGCTCCCTGGAACTCTCTTTAAGAGTGGCCTACCCTTCCTTTTCTTCTTTCCTTTTCTTGGGGACCCCTGTCTCCTAACTGTAGGGACTGACTCCCCAGGACTTTGGGTTGGGGGGGCGCCCTGGGCGACCACCCCATCTGTGACCAGACTCACCTCTGGGAGGTCATTGCCCAGGATACAATCTAGGGGGAGGTCAGCACTGACTACCACCCTATTCCAGTCAAGGATACCCTCCCTCTCTAGGGGCACTATGGCTACAGGTTTGGAGGTGACCTCCCCTGTGGCTATCCTGACTTTCTTTGTCTTTCCTGGGACATACATGTCTGGCGTCACTAACCAGTCACTCACTATAGTGTGACTGGCACAGGTGTCCCTCAGGCCAGTGGTAGGGATCCCATTCACTTGAATGTGGTGGAAGTGCCTACTCCCACCCTCAGGGATCACCAGCTTACCATCTGGTCCTGTCTCCCAGCACAATGCTAGGAGGACTTCATCATCTGAGGAATCCTCCTCTATGGCTACACTGGACAGCCCAGTGCTAACCACCTTCCTTGGACAGGCTGCATCTCCTCTGAAGTGACCTGTCTGCTGACAGTCAAAGCAAGCCCTACTGTCCAAGAGTTTTTTTAACCCTGGGTCTCCCTGTCTCTGCTTGTCAGAGTGGGAGTGGGATTTACTCTCCTCCTTCTTAGGGTTCTGGGGTACAGAGGGAGTCTCTGTGGTGGGCTTACCACCTCCCTCCTTAGGTTTTTGGGGACCTGTCCCCCCCTTCTTGGAGTCTCCCCCCTGGGACTTGACAACCACCCTGGTTCTCAACCACTCATCAGCTGCCTCCCCTAGCTCTCTAGGGTTGGTCTGCTTAGAGTCCACTAGATGCTGGCGTAACCTTTCTTGGATACAATTGGTCAAGATGTGCTCTCTCATGATCAGATTGTATAACCCCTCATAAGTATCTACTTTGTTACCAATAATCCAGCCCTCTAGTGCCTTTAGTGAAATGTCCACAAAGTCAACCCAAGACTGGGTACTGACCTTCTGGGTGTCCCTGAACTTCATTCTATATTGGTCTGTGGTCAGACCAAACTTCTTGGCTAAGCACCTCTTCATACTAGGGTATGAATCTGCCTCCTCCCCCCTTAAGGTCAGAAGCCTATCCCTCCCTGAGTTGGGGACCAACTCCCACAAAAGGGAACCCCAGTATTGAGGCCTAACCCTTCTCATTTGGAGTGCCCTCTCAAAGGCCCCTAGCCACTTATCTATGTCACCCCCGTCTACATAAGCAGGAACTACCCCCTTGGGTAATCTGGGACAAACTCCCCCACCCATGGACACCTCAGCTTCTTTATCGCTGCTTCCATCTCTTTTTTCTTTGTATGCCCACTTTTTCTTTTCTAGGGCCAGCTTCTCTGCTTCCAAAGCTATGTATGCTAGCTGGGCCTCCAGCTCTCTTTCTCTGATGGATGGGTTCTCTCCTCCTGAAAGGACCCCCTTCCCACCACTAGCTTTGGATCTGCCCCTAGTGACTGTATTTACTGAGGACCGTTCTTCCTCATCCTCACTTGGGCTCAGATGCCTTCCCTCCCCTGAGTGGTTAGAGCTTGCATCCTCCCTTCTTTCTCCCTCCTCTGGAGCTTCTTCTGACTCTACCTCTTGGGCCTCAGCCCATGCTGTCAGGGATGTGATCAGGATTTGCTTCCTGAGATCAGTGGTTGCAGGCAACCCTCTTTCAATACACAATCCCCTAAACTGGACTACTGTCAGTGTGGGTAGGCTAGCCAGATCAAGCTCCATGGTTCCCTAGTTTTGTGTCAACAAAAACTTTTTGCAAAAATTGGAAACAAGAATTTAGAAAAATTACAAAAATTCAATAATTGAAATTAATCCAAATTAAAAATTAAAAACAATTTTTGCACTAGGACAATTTAAAGGATTTTTAATTTGTTTTACCTAAAACTGTAACGTGATATTGAACACAAGTACAGAATCCCTTCGCTGCTTCCAATTATGTTGGAAAATGGGTTATTGGTAGGGCAGGTAGGTACCTACACCTAGCAACAAGCCACAAACCTCCACATAAGTAGTTAGGTCTCAGTAAATTAATCCCAGCTCTACCCTTGGTAGCTTGGCATCGAGCGTCAAGGCTTAACTTAGGAGACAAAGTGTAAAGCATTCAAATATCACAAAACAGTAATTAAATAAAACACAGGAAACAGTTTAAAAATCCAAAACCAATTCATAAAAATAGCTTATATTTTTATCTTTATAATGACACAAAAACGATTAAAATCGGTTCAGGGGAACCGGAGATATGAATTTTTAAAGTATTATTATTTTCTAGCGCTTAGAAACAAAAAGCGCCAATCGGGTCATCTGGTTGCACCAGGACCGGGGCAAAGTCAAACTTTCAGGCCGACCGCGATGGAGCCCTGCTCGGCTACAAGTCGCGGGAGGCCTCGGTTAAAAAGTTACCTTTTGACTTAGTCTCTTTTTTGATGTTTTTCTTCCCCGGGACGAACCTGCCAGTTGGATCCGACCTCCTGGAGCCCTTGTCCAGATACGCGAAGTCGGTTTCCTCTGTGGTGATTTTTACCTTCGGACTTAGTCGTTTTTTCGAGATGAAAATCCTTCGACCGGGGTAAACCTGGATCTTGATCCGACGTCCGTGGAGCCCTTCTCGGATACGATGGCTGGAAGGTCCCGGTCAACTTTTTACGTTCGGACTTAGTCTCTTTTTTGGATGTTTTTCTTTACCGGGACGAACCACGAAGTCAGGCCGGGTCGCGGTTGAGGCAAGCCGGCTAGAATTTCCGCGTCGGGTCGGTCACTTTATGGAGCTTTTTTTCAAAAATTCTCCAATCTTTTCCAAACTTCTGGGGCTTCACCCAGATGTTCTTTCAAGGTTCTTTTGGGGTCCACAGCTCACCCCAAGGGTCCAGAAGTTCTGTGATGGTCCTTGGGAAGTGCGGACTTCAACTCCCAGAATGCACCTGGCGCAAACTCCTTTTTGGCCACTGGACAGTGGTCAGCTGGTCGCTTTCTTCAGGAGTTGGTGCAGGGGACTCTGGTTTAGCAATTTTTCACCTGTAGCAAACAGGGAGTCCCTCCTTGAACCAGTTGAAGCCAGGCAAAGTCCTTCTTGTGGTGAAGCCCAAGTGTGCCGCTGGTGCAGTCCTTCTGAGTGCAGGTTCCAGGTGCAGGCCAGGGGTCCAGCAGGGCAGTCCTTCTTCTCCTTAAGTTCTTTCTTCTTGAAATTTGGTGGGGATCTGAGGTGTGGGTGCAGGTCTGCCAGTTTTATCCTTGCTTCTGGGTGAAAAGGAGGGGGGCCCTGGTTCTCCAATCAGGGACAGGGTCGTCCCCCTGTGATGACCACTTCCTGGGAAGTGTGGCAAAAATCCATCCCAGAAGGCAACAGTCTCTAAAAATCCAACATGGATGAATCTGATTTTTGGAGGTTACATCTGGCTGAGCCCACCCACTGGTGTGGCTAAAAATCATAAAAACACCCCTCTCCTGCCCTCTCCTAATCTAATCAAGGGGGCACCTAGCTGTCTGGGGTTGCAGGATGTGGGGGTGTTGCTGGGTGCTGCAAATGTCCTTCTCTGCCTTTGAAGACCAGTTTGGCAGCCCTCCCCCTTCCTGCCTCACCATCTGCTGAGGGGAGATTCTCTCCCCCAAGTACATTCCTTTGTGTGAAGCCTGGCCATTTCACACCTCATCAAGGCAGCCTGGCAGAAGCTGCTGCAGGCTGGCCAATCAGAGCACAGCAGCAAAAACAATGCAGAGCTGAAATTGGCAACTTTTTAGGTAAAGTCTAAACTTTTTACCTGAACTAGTTATATTAAATCCAACAACTGGAAGTTGTAGGATTTATTACAACAATTAATTTGATACCAAATTCTTGGTATGCAACATTTAAGGAGACTTTAAAATTTAAAATAAAGTCTGCCCATTCTAGCCTATGAAGGCCATTTACTTCAATGAGGGAAAAACGAATTTGGCTGTTTTTACCTCACCAGGGCTTATAAATCTATTTTTATAAAGTCCCTGCTTATAGTTACATGGCACCCAGCCCTAGGGGCACATAGGGCACACCTTAGGGGTGACCTATATGTAAAAATAAGGTAGTTTAAGACTTTGGAAGTACCTTTAATTCCAAAGTCGAATTTGCATATAACTTTAATTTAAAAGCAGCCAGCAAAGCAGGCCTGCCTTTAAAATGACACTGGGCACCTCAGCAGTGCACCTAGGTGTGCACCACCTATGGTGTGGTCCCTAAACCTACATGCCCTACCATATACTAGGGACTTATAGGTAGGTTAACTTAGCCAATTATAATTAGCCTAATTTGCATATCCATTTTACACAGAGCACAGGCCCTGGGACTGGTTAGCAGTACCCAGGGCACCATCAAAGTCAGGAAAACACCAGCAAAAAGAGGAAAATGGGGGC
Organism: Pleurodeles waltl; assembly: GCF_031143425.1. Taxonomy (NCBI): domain Eukaryota; kingdom Metazoa; phylum Chordata; class Amphibia; order Caudata; family Salamandridae; genus Pleurodeles; species Pleurodeles waltl. The sequence goes on from NC_090444.1 coordinate 1,572,925,226, forward strand.
AAAAAGTTATGGGGCCTCTGCAATCAGCCCTGTTTTCTCACAACATGTCTTTGTTAATACAAGTGAAAACTACGCAGTTAAAATTGAGACCAGGCAACTAGGCCAAAGCCTCTGCTAAATTTAAGCTAAGCATATAACAGTTTTAACCTCTTAAGTGCGGGCGTCGGCCACTGGCCGACGCCCACACACCCTCCCTGGTGCGGGTCACGACCAGTGGCCGACACCAGGAAGGGCATTAATAAATCCTCGGGTGCGTTGCACCCGAGGATTTTTTTTTTTCCCCCCGGGAGACACGGAGGCTACCGTGTCTCCCCCCGCCCCTTTGTGACGTCAGCGCGGCGCGAGGCGCGCTGACGTTGCAAAGGTGTTTTCCCCATGAAAGCAGGAAGCAGCCTTGCGGCCGCTTCCTGCTTTCATGGGGAAAACGGCCTTTTACACGTTCGGGAAGGCCTCGTAAGAAAGGGGGAGAGTCTCCCCTTTCTTACGAGGCCTTCCTGAAAGTGTTTCCTGGCCCCCGATCGCAGCACAGCTGTGCTGCGATCGGGGGCCAGGAAACGCTTTCAGGAAGGCCTCGTAAGAAAGGGGAGACTCTCCCCTTTCTTACGAGGCCTTCCTGAAAGTGTTTCCTGGCCCCCGGTCGCAGCTGTGCTGCGATCGGGGGCCAGGAAACACTTTCAGGTTTCCTGGCTCCCCCGATCGCAGCACAGCTGCGATCGGGGGGGTCAGGAAACATTTTGAAAAGGCCTCGTAAGAAAGGGGAGACTCTCCCCTTTCTTACGAGGCCTTCTGAAACTGTTTCTGGCCCCCGATCGAAGCACTCCTCTCGCACTTAAGTAAACAGTTTCAGAAGGCCTCGTAAGAAAGGGGAGAGTCTCCCCTTTCTTATGAGGCCTTCTGAAACAGTTTCCTGGCCCCCGATCGCAGCACAGCTGCGATCGGGGGCCAGGAAACCCCACTAGACACCAGGGATTTCACTTTTGGGGGGCGGCCCCCCCCGGAAAACGGGCCGCCCCCCCCGGCATAATTTTCTTAAAAAAAAAAAAAAGGTAGGTGCCCCCTGGGGGGGGGGGGGGGCGCAATCGCGCCCCCCCCCAGGGGATTTTTTTTTTTACAAAAAAAAAACATGAAATGACAGGGGGTCGCCCGTGGGCAGGGTGATCCCCTGTGGGGGCAATTTTTTTTTTAGATGTTGTAGGGTTTCCCTGGAGGCCATTTTGGCCCCCAAGGAAACCATACAACAGCTAAAAAAAAATATATGTATATATCTATATATATATATCTATGTAGATAGATATATCTAGGTACATGGATATATCTATAGATATATCTATGTAGATATATATTTATATATATATATATATAGGTAGATCTGTATCAAAGAGATTTATAAAGCGCGCTACTCACCTGTGAGGGTCTCAAGGCGCTGGGGGGGGGACGGGGGGGAGGGAAAGGGGCTAGGAGGTTCACTGTTCAAAAAGCCAGGTTTTGAGGCCCTTCCTGAAAAGAAGTAGGTTTTGGGTCTTGCGAATGTGGGTTGTGAGTGCGTTCCATGTTTTGGGTGCAATGTAGGAGAAGGATCTGCCCCCAGTGGTGGTGTGTTTGATGCGGGGGTCAGAGGCGAGAGAGAGGTCAGCTGAACGGACGTTTCGTGTGGGGGTGTTGAAGGTGACTCTCGTTGAGGTAGGCAGGGCCTGTGTTGTGGAGTGATTTGTGTGTGAGGATGAGGATCTTGAAGGTGATCCTTTTGTCAATGGGGAGCCAGTGGAGGGATTTGAGGTGTGGAGAGATGTGTTCGTGTCGGTGGAGGTCGAGGATGAGTCGTGCTGCTGAGTTCTGAATGCGTGTAGTTTTCACTTGAGTTTTAGAGTGGTGCCGGCGTATAGGGCGTTTCTGTAATCAAGCCTGCTGCTGATGAGTGCGTGATTGACAGTTTTTCTGGTCTCTGTGGGGATCCATTTGAATGTTTTTCAGTATACGGAGTTTGTTGAAGCATGAGGAGGTAAGAGCGTTGATTTGTTGGGTCATAGAGAGGGAGGAGTCTAGGATGTCTAGGATGATGCTGAGGTTGCGTGCGTAGTTGGCGGGGGTGGGTGCAGGGCCTAGCGTGGTGGGCCACCATGGGGGGTCCCAGGTTTTTTTGGTGAGGGCCAAAGAGGATTATTTCAGTTTTGCTTGAGTTGAGTTTCAGGTGGTTGGCTGTCATATATACATCACTTTTGTCAATATGTGTGTGGTCTCCCTGGGGGGAAAAGGGTCCGACTTGTCTAGTGGCAGTTTTAGTGCCATAAAGAAGCGCAGAAGGTTTATATGCCTACTGCAAAGAGCACATCTGTATTTTATGTAAATAGCTGAGTACATTAGTAAAGTCTATGGAGAGATGAAGGGCACTTTTGCTGGGTGGTAATGAGGGAATCCGAGGAGGAGGGAGTGGGAGCACCAATAATGATTGTTGGACTGGCCGCAGGAGGTGCTAAAGACTGTGACGAATGGTATGTGACAAGGTGTTTTTTGAGTGTCTTGAAAGTACGTGCTGATTGAGGGAAGAAGCGCCGGTAAGGTGGCCTCTACTGTTGCACGTATCTCACACACACCATCGATTTTGTGACTGTCTACGTAGGCTAGTGTTTTAGAGCAACAGTTTAGCCAATAGCAGAGATGGCATCTTGATGGATGACTGCTGCCTGCACTCGGGTTATAGAGGACCGCTCTGACATAGGATCAGAGACTGAGACATCAGATACTGAGACAGCATCTGAGGGATAGGACAATGGCGCAGACTCTGGGAGTGATTTTTCAGTCAGAGGAGTCCCATTCGAAAACTCCTCTTCCAGTACATTATGACGGAGGTGATGAGGACAGTCCTGCTGTCTCTTCGCAAGCTGTTCGTGCAACTGGGAAATAGTGGGTTAGGCCAACCCAGAGAGCAGGTGAATGCGGCGGCAAGCAGAGAGAGAGTGCTCTCTTGGGAGCTCACCAATTTAGTTCAGCCCCAAATTCCACCACCCAAATCATATTGTGGAGACATCAAAATTGTCTATGGCAAAACAAACTGGTTTTGTAAGGCAGGCACCTGTGTTTTTGGTCCTGGATTCGGCGGCCATATAGAGAAACACACTAAACCCAAACATTTCTGGAAACTAGACATTCGGGGGAGTCCACAGAGGTGTGACTTGTGTGGATTCCCCAAAGTTTTCTTACCCAGAATACCCTGCAAAGCTGAAATGTTGAAAAAAAACTCTATTTTTCTCGCATTTCTGTCACACAAACTACAGGAATATGCTGGGATCCACAACATTCCTACCACCCAGTGACTCCTCACCTGTCCTGATAAAAACACTACCCCACTTGAGTGCCTACACCTAGTGCCTGTGTCAGGAATGGATCACCCCAGGGTCAACAGCTGCCTCACGTAAGGACCAACATTGACCGTTGTGTGATCTATTCCTGTCGCAGGCACCAGGCCTAACCACACAAGTGAGGTATCATATTTATCGGGAGACTTGGGGGAACGCTGGGTGGAAGGACATTTGTGGCTCCCCTCAGATTCCAGAACTTTCTGTCACCGAAATGTGTGGAAAACGTGGTATTTTAGCCACATTTTGAGGTTTGCAAAGGATTCTGGGTAACAGAACCTGGTCCGAGCCCCACAAGTCACCTCATCTTGGATTCCCCTGGGTTTCTAGTTTTCAAAAATGTGCTGGTTTGCTAGGTTTCCCCAGGTGCCGGCTGAGCTAGAGGCCAAAATCCACAGGTAGGCACTGTTTTCTATGAAAACATTTGATGTGTCCACGTTCTGTTTTGGGGCATTTCCTGTCGCGGGCGCTAGGCCTACCCACACAAGTGAGGTATCATTTTTATCGGGAGACTTAGGGGAACGCCGGGTGGAAGGAAATTTGTGGCTCCTCTCAGATTTCAGAACTTTCTGTCACCGAAATGTGAGGAAAACTTGTTTTTTGGCCACTTTTTGAGGTTTGCAAAGGATTCTGGGTAACAGAACCTGGTCCGAGCCCCGCAAGTCACCCCTCCTTGGATTCCCCTAGGTCTCTAGTTTTCAGAAATGCACAGGTTTGGTAGGTTTCCCTATGTGCCGGCTGAGCTAGAGGCCAAAATCTACAGGTAGGCACTTCTCAAAAAACACCTCTGTTTTCTTCCAAAAATTTGGATGTGTCCACGTTGCGCTTTGGGGCGTTTCCTGTCGCGGGCGCTAGGCCTACCCACACAAGTGAGGTATCATTTTTATCGGGAGACTTGGGGGAACGCTGGGTGGAAGAAAATTTGTGACTCCTCTCAGATTCCAGAACTTTCTGTCACCGAAATGTGAGGAAAACTTGTTTTTTTAGCCACTTTTTGAGGTTTGCAAAGGATTCTGGGTAACAGAACCTGGTCCGAGCCCCGCGAGTCACCCCTCCTTGGATTGCCCTAGGTCTCTAGTTTTCAGAAATGCAAAGGTTTGGTAGGTTTCCCTAGGTGCCGGCTGAGCTAGAGGCCAAAATCTACAGGTAGGCACTTCTCAAAAAACACCTCTGTTTTCTTCCAAAAATTTTGATGTGTCCACGTTGCGCTTTGGGGCGTTTCCTGTCGCGGGCGCTAGGCCTACCCACACAAGTGAGGTATCATTTTTATCGGGAGACTTGGGGGAACGCCGGGTTGAAGGAAATTTGTGGATCCTCTCAGATTCCAGAACTTTCTGTCACCGAAATGTGAGGAAAACTTGTTTTTTTAGCCACTTTTTGAGGTTTGCAAAGGATTCTGGGTAACAGAACCTGGTCCGAGCCCCGCGAGTCACCCCTCCTTGGATTGCCCTAGGTCTCTAGTTTTCAGAAATGCACAGGTTTGGTAGGTTTCCCTAGGTGCCGGCTGAGCTAGAGGCCAAAATCTACAGGTAGGCACTTCTCAAAAAACACCTCTGTTTTCTTCCAAAAATCTTGATGTGTCCACGTTGCGCTTTGGGGCGTTTCCTGTCGCGGGCGCTAGGCTTACCCACACAAGTGAGGTATCATTTTTATCGGGAGACTTGGGGGAACGCCGGGTGGAAGGAAATTTGTGGCTCCTCTCAGATTCCAGAACTTTCTGTCACCGAAATGTGAGGAAAACTTGTTTTTTTAGCCACTTTTTGAGGTTTGCAAAGGATTCTGGGTAACAGAACCTGGTCCGAGCCCCGCGAGTCACCCCTCCTTGGATTGCCCTAGGTCTCTAGTTTTCAGAAATGCACAGGTTTGGTAGGTTTCCCAAGGTGCCGGCTGAGCTAGAGGCCAAAATCTACAGGTAGGCACTTCTCAAAAAACACCTCTGTTTTCTTCCAAAAATTTTGATGTGTCCACGTTGCGCTTTGGGGCGTTTCCTGTCGCGGGCGCTAGGCCTACCCACACAAGTGAGGTATCATTTTTATCGGGAGACTTGGGGGAACGCCGGCTGGAAGGAAATTTGTGGCTCCTCTCAGATTCCAGAACTTTCTGTCACCGAAATGTGAGGAAAACTTGTTTTTTTAGCCACTTTTTGAGGTTTGCAAAGGATTCTGGGTAACAGAACCTGGTCCGAGCCCCGCGAGACACCCCTCCTTGGATTGCCCTAGGTCTCTAGTTTTCAGAAATGTACAGGTTTGGTAGGTTTCCCTAGGTGCCGGCTGAGCTAGAGGCCAAAATCTACAGGTAGGCACTTCTCAAAAAACACCTCTGTTTTCTTCCAAAAATTTGGATGTGTCCACGTTGCCCTTTGGGGCGTTTCCTGTCGCGGGCGCTAGGCCTACCCACACAAGTGAGGTATCATTTTTATCGGGAGACTTGGGGGAACGCCGGGTGGAAGGAAATTTGTGGCTCCTCTCAGATTCCAGAACTTTCTGTCACCGAAATGTGAGGAAAACTTGTTTTTTTAGCCACTTTTTGAGGTTTGCAAAGGATTCTGGGTAACAGAACCTGGTCCGAGCCCCGCAAGTCACCCCTCCTTGGATTCCCCTAGGTCTCTAGTTTTCAGAAATGCACAGGTTTGGTAGGTTTCCCTATGTGCCGGCTGAGCTAGAGGCCAAAATCTACAGGTAGGCACTTTGGAAAAAACAGCTGTGTTTTCTATAAAAAAAATAGGATGTGTCCATGTTGTGTTTTGGGGCATTTCCTGTCGCGGGCACTAGGCCTACCCACACAAGTGAGGTATCATTTTTATCGGGAGACTTGGGGGAACACAGAATAGCAAAACAAGTGTTATTGCCCCTTATCTTTCTCTACATTTTTTCCTTCCAAATATAAGAGAGTGTGTAAAAAAGACGTCTATTTGAGAAATGCCCTGCAATTCACATGCTAGTATGGGCACCTCGGAATTCAGCGATGTGCAAATAACCACTGCTCCTCAAAACCTTATCTTGATCCCATTTTGGAAATGCAAAGGTTTTCTTGATACCTCTTTTTCACTCTTCATATTTCAGCAAATGAATTGCTGTATACCCAGTATAGAATGAAAACCAACTGCAGGGTGCAGCTCATTTATTGGCTCTGGGTACCTAGGGTTCTTGATGAACCTACAAGCCCTTTATATCCCCGCAACCAGAAGAGTCCAGCAGACAAAACGGTATATTGCTTTCAGAAATCTGACATCGCAGGAAAAAGTTACAGAGTAAAACATAAAGAAAAATGGCTGTTGTTTTCAGCTCAATTTCAATATTTTTTTATTTCAGCTGTTATTTTCTGTAGGAAAACCTTGTAGGATCTACACAAATGACCCCTTGCTGAATTCAGAATTTTGTCTAGTTTTCAGAAATGTTTAGCATTCCGGGATCCAGCATTGGTTTCACACCCATTCCTGTCACTAACTGGAAGGAGGCTGAAAGGACCAAATATAGTAGAAATGGGGTATGTCCCAGTAAAATGCCAAATTTGTGTTGAAAAATTTGGTTTTCTGATTCAAGTCTGCCCGTTCCTGAAAGGTGGGAAGATAGGGATTTCAGCACCAGAAACCCTTTGTTGATGGCGTTTTCAGGGAAAAAACCACAAGCCTTCTTCGGCAGCCCTTTTATCCCATTTTTTTGGAAAAAACTAAATTTTCACTGTATTATGGCTATTTTCTTGGTCTCCTCCAGGGGAAACCACCAACTCTGGGTACCATTGGAATCCCTAGGATGTTGGAAAAAAAGGACGCAAATTTGCCGTGGTTAGCTTATGTGGACAAAAAGTTATGAAGCCCTAAGCGCGAACTACCCCAAATAGCCAAAAAAGGGCTCAGCACTGGGGGGGGAAAGGCCCAGCAGCTAAGGGGTTAACGAGAAAATCATAAAATACGTCTGCAATTATGACGGATTACTACAATTATAGATTCTTCATGATTAATCAAGCTTGTTTATACTAGTGGCGACCTACTTCGTGGGCACATTTTCTACACACATTATTTTTCTTTGCTAAAATCACGTTGCCTTATGTGATTTTGTTACATGATATATGAATGTTTGTTAGCCTTTATTTTTCTGCTTCATCACCCTTCAAACTGAGCTATTTAGGGGGAGTTCACTGTTTTTTGTAATAACGAATATTTTAACTTCTGACGGTAAAACATAGTTCATGTTGATATTTCAAATTTTCTCAATGATACACTGTGAGTCATGTCTAAAATAAGAACAAACTGCAGACCACCTTCCTCCATGCATAGCAGTCTTGAGTTCCAAACCCACAATCTTGAGCAATGAGCAGTCGATCTTGGGTGCAACAAGTGTATGGTGGGTATAGTGTTTTGCCTAGCTAACAAACCAAGAAAGGAGCCAACTTCATAAGGGCCTGGCCCATTCTGAAGAAGATGCAATATCTCTTCTGGAAAACACATTGGTTGATGTATCAATTGAATCATTAAGACAACATAAACTGCAAACTAGAGCTACCACACCTTAAAAATCAGCTAGCAACACATTAATCGAGAGAGATTCCTAAAACAATGAAAAACGAGGTAAGGACATGTAAAAAGGCACCTGTGGCAGAAAACGTGACAATTAATATTTTGAAGTTTTGTGAATGGTACCCAACAACATTCAGGAATTCATATATACAAATAATACACCACATTTATACGTATATACCATCAGTGAATCAAAAACTAGTGGATTTATTTCAGAAATCGCCAATCAATTACACAGAATAGATTCAGATGGAGAATACATTTAGGAGGAATGGTTTACCTAAGAAGGATTGTGATTTTTCACAAATTAACATCTAATGAAGAAATTGAAATAAAACATGTCTTCAATAAACACACAAGTGATTATGAAGAAATTATAATTTGAGTTTTGAAAGATGAAGATCGTAAATGAATTAGGTGTAAAACAAGTGCTTTCTAACTCAGACACATCCTAATTTCATACTGACGGTCTTGATGACTAGTGTAACTATTACTGCATTAAAAATCATAGGAAATAACAAAATCTTAATTTCACATTTGACACCTATAGTCTTAAACTCTAAAAAGTGGCACTATTTGCACATCCGTTTAATTTTGAATTTGACCTAAGACATATATGGGATACAGACGAAATACATTTTTATGTATGCTTGTAAGAAATTGGGTTATTAGTTTTAGAGGGGTGAGAGCTCCCTTCAAATCATAAACACAATCCGAATAATGATGAACCAAAAAGTCACTACATAGACATGTGCTAAACCCTCAGGTAGCTTGGCATAAAGCAGTCAAGCTTAACTTATAAGCAACATATTTAGCAAGCAGAAAAGCACTTATAAGTAAAAATACAACACAAGCAGAATCCCAAACCAAATGAGGGAAAAAGAGAATTTTTAAATAAATAGAATTACACCAACGTGACAAAAACCCAATAAGTAGAATCAGAGTTATGAATTTTTAAATTGTAGATGAAAATAGCACCAAGAAGCACAAAGCGCCATTTGGGGTTATCTTGAGGTGATTATTGTTGGTGCAAAGATCAGGTCACCATAAAGACGCAGGCAGTCATTGCTGATGCAAAGTGGAGGTCGCTGTTGGATCTTTGCAATAGCAGGAGATGTGGTGGGCATTGCTCAAGTGAGGTTCATGTAGCCTTCAAATCTTCGTGTTGACGGATGACATGAGCAATTGTTTGCGGTCACTGACAGCCCAAAACATTGGGATTTTCACCTGTGGTCCACAGTTTGCAAATTTACAGCAGGAGGAATAATCACTGACAACAGCCAAGGTTTCATAACGTGGGCAAGCATCTCTTGGGGGTTGGATCAGGACTCTCTTTAGCACAAGTCAGCAGCAGGGCTCAGACAGGTCCAGTTGGTGTAAGCCTATTGTATCCCTATAGCTCAAACAAGAGGTCAGCCAACTGACCCTCAAAGTCACTTCTTGGGATATTGGGTTCAACGCAAGCAGGTCCAGTCTTCCTTCTTCAGACAGCAGTGCTGCATATCTTCTGAATCATCCACAGGTCCAAGATTGTTCTGGTGAGAGTTCTGAGGGTACCACATTTATATTCAGTGTCATCCTATGCATGGGGATCCCTTTCTTTGCCTACCCCTAAACTGGTTCTGGTTAGTTCTGCCCCTTCCCCTGGGTCTGACTCCAAATTGTCTAAGGTGAAAAAGGAGAGGCACAATAGGTGTCAACTCCATTTGGCAGTGACACTGCAAGGAGCTTCAGAGGTGGGGGGGTGGGCACAGACTTCAGATTACCCTTTGAAGTTCAGGAAGGGCTGCACACAACCACCCAGGTCATCCTGCTCAGGAGAGGATCACCCTCCTAATACAAAGGTCCTCAATCCCCTGTCTGGAAGGAATAAACATGGCACTACAGGAGAGCCATTAACAGTGAGATGACCCTGAACACTGGCAGACAGGCACATTTGGTGTGGGCAAATTAACTACAACTAATTTACAATTTTACCATCAAGGAAGGTTTAAAATTGCAATTCAAATGAGAGTAATACATATTTATCCACCTGCACCTGAACTGAGGTTATCATTTATTGAGTGTAATAAGGTAAAAACAACTTCTCAAAGCTTTTCACTGACAGGACATATCGGGCCATATTTAAGAGCCCCTAGCACCTCCTTCCAGCACATTTGTGTAATTGTTTTGATGCAAATGAAGCATAAGCAGATTGTAGCAGGTGTTAAAAGGAGGCTTCCACTGCTTACAGTGGGCCTCTGGATGCTTTGCAGGATCAGTGCCAGCATTTTTTATGCTAATCCTGCAAAGCGTGTGACTAGTCTCATAAGTTTTGACTCTAGTCTTCTAACTGCCACCATGGTGTGCCATATTTTAAATAGGGCACACACATGGTGGCATTAGGGGGGCGCTAAGGGGTGCATGAAAAGTGGTGCTGCACTAGGTGTAGCACCACTTATCATAAATCTGCCCCATAAAACTTAGGCACGCGTCCTACTTTTTAAATACCATGCACCCTTCCCTATGAACCTTAAGGGCCTACCATTTTTGTGACTTGTATGGAAATGGAAGGTTAGGCTTAGCAAAAGGTTTGTTTTGCCAGGTTGAAATAGCAGTTTAAAACTGCACTACAATCTGCAGCAGCAGCCCCTAGACATGTTTTACAGTGCTACTTTACTGGCTGGCACAATAAGTGCTGCCACCCACTTGCAGCATTTAATTTACATGCCCTGGGTACATGTAGCACAATTTACTAGGGATGTATAAGTAAAATAAATGAGCAAATTAGGCGCATAATAATTTTTCCATGTTTAAGTGAGAGAGAGCAAGCACCTTACCACTGTTTATCAGGGAAAGTCCAAGGAATCATAATATCAACATAAACAGAATCACCAAAAACAAGACAGTGAAAGCAAAAAAAATGGAATGGATACCATGCCTAAAGTGTCAGTTTTGAAATGCTTTACATGAGACATCTTTTTGACTGGGGAAAAAAAAAAAAAAAGTGCTAGGTGTTAACCTCTTTGAATCTGAAATATTTTGAATAAGATTCACTAAGTCTATTAACCATCTTTCAATTCACTACGGAAATACTTTGAATAAATATCAATCAAATGAATTGAAGACTAATATTTGTTGTAAACCTATGAATGGCTAGCACAGAAGAGTTTCTATCTAGGAATGCTAAATAATATGTGTAACTTTTCCAACTGTTGTGGATTAAGAGAATCTCCTCTGTTTTTTTTAATGATCTAGCATCAAAATCTGAATAAATGAACAAACGAAAAGAAAAGGGTAATTCTACTAAGACATTCAAGGAAGCAGACAATAATTTCAAATATGTCAGTAGAGAAGAATGTTTGAAACTGCAGAATCATTAAAGCAGAAGGTGCTCAAGGTATTTACATAGGCAATACAGGGCTACATACTTCAGACAATTGTAAATAAGCATTGGAGAGTACTTCAGATCAATAATGAACTTATATTGTTTTCAAAGATCAACAGCTTTTTACTTCTCAGCTTTCCCTTAACTTTAAATGTGTGCTGATATCATTTGTATCCCATAACAACAAAAGTAATCCTTATTGAGTGCTGCTAAAACAGGCCCACTCTCCTCTCTACATTGTGTCACAGCTATAATGGTATTAGATCTAATGAAACGTTTAACTCCAAATTAGGTAAGGAAACAAGACTCAGGTAGTATAAGATTTGAAGTGCAAAATGTATAATTTCAAGTGCCATTATGGCCTCATATGCATTATAAAAACATTGGGGTCAATTTACAAATCATTTAGGAGAATGTGAAGTAGTACTACCGTTTTACTACTTTACATACTCATAAATGCATTTGAGCATTGCCCAGAAAACTCCCTACTATTAAAATTACAAGGAGGGCACAGTCCTTACATGAATACTCCATGAATATTACAATTTTATTTGTGTCTCAGATGTTTTTGTTGTAATTCACAAACTATAGTAATACTACATCACATACTCACGATTGTCTTTGTGAAGTGGCCCCAATTTGTTCTTTAAAAATCAGGTGGGGTAAACACAAAAGCAACCTGATAACTGCCACTGTTAAATCACCAGCTGCATAACTGTCTCTGGACAAAGTCATAACTTTAATGAAATTAAGTTTCAGGAAGAACAGGTAATGGCCAATGGTCCTTGCGTCATAAAAGTATAAAGTATCTCCCCAAGAGAGATAATTATTGGATTGATGATTTTGTCACTTTAGCCCTGGAGGATTAAAAAAAAGACTGATGTTTATGTTTTCCTTATATGTCAATGTGTTAGTCATATGATTTTCTTGTTTTGTATATTTTTTTTGTTAACCTAATTTAATTTCCAAACAAGAAACTAGAGGTATAGTAAAAACAACTGCAAATATTATATGATTGCGAAGCTTGAGGAGATTTTCTTGTAAAATATCATCTGAACCAGAATATAAGATTGTTTTACTAGCTTTACTAGAATCTTATGCTTACCAAAACATATGTTATGGTTACTAAATCTTATGTGTACCTGTAATATGTTTTTTTTTTACAAATTCCATTTGAATGTGCAATTGCTTTTTGTCTAGAGTGCTGCAATCATGAACAACTTTTTTTTCTGAGGTATACATAGGTGGTCATTACGAGTCTGGCAGCCACTAGACCACCAGACCCGTGGAAGGCAGTCAGATCGCCGCCAATGCAGTGGTCTGAGCGCTATATTACAACCCTGGTAGTAGGGCCTCCAGGGAACCGTCAGCTGCACCAGGATCAGAGATCCCAGCCGTCTGGAGGTGGTGGTCCTAGGGATTTTGACCCCCTTCTCTGCCAGCGGTTTCGTGGCAGTACCACTGATGTGAAAATGCTGATGGAGAACGGGTGTAGGAGGCCACAGGGGGGCCCTGCACTGCCTATATACTTGACATGGGCAGGTCAGGGTCCCCCCTGGCCAGCACCATCGCAATGTTCACTGTCTGCTGCACCCTGCAGGCTATAGTATTGCTGCCAACTCAATTATGAGCCAGAGACAGTGCTGTAGCTTGTTTCCCGCTAGGCCAGTGGGAAGAAACATAGCAGGAAACTCTTATTAACTCAGGCACGGAGGTCACCTCATAGGCGGCGGCCACCCTGTTGGGAGTTTGGCAGACAGAGTTTTTCGTCCACCAAACTCAAAATCGGACCCATACTAGCCCTCAAATACATTGAGCTTAAGTAGTTAATTATTGAAATCCTTGTTATCTGTGTCGAAATGTGAATATATTAACTATTGAGAATAAATTATCTGGATTGAACTTATCAATGAACATGGATGATTATTTGCAGTGTAATAGATGCAATGAGTTTTTTTGGATCCAGTCATTGTTTCACTATGTATATTTGATGGCTTTGAACCATGATCTCAGGGTGGTGAGAAGAACTGACAGTCTAGCTGCATCAACTGATTACTGAAACTTTTCACAGGGCACCCATATTCCATAGTTCATGATCGAAGGCAACAAAATGCAACTAAGCAGTACAAGACAACACAACAGTATGAAATAACAGCAACAATACAACAACATGACAAGGTGACAGCACAAACAAACATTTGGAAATGCAACACAACAGTGCAACATAATAACCTTTTGACACAGCAACAAAGTATAGCACAAAAATTAATTACAACATTCCAACTTTCAAAAGCACGACACAACTGCAAAGAACTTCGGAAACCACACATCCACAGCTATCACCCATATACGTCTTTTAAGTGGAACTATATTATTTGCAACTTGATAACACTACAGGTATAGATATGTTAGCATTAATAAGTGGAACTTAATAATATTCGAATCTTGGATTTAATTTTCAGAAAAATCATTTATAAAGCCTTTGGCATGCAGCATTGGCCTATATTATGATGAGAATCCTCTCCAGTGTGAAACATATGGAATAGTTCAATAGACATATTGCCTACATGCATTACCTGTATTAGATTGGCATATTCAAGGTGCTCATTGTGCATTTTTTAAATACAGCTACACTTCTCATATAATAAAATAGTACCACTTCCAATTAAAACTCTGAAAACATGAATTTTAATGAGCTTTGATGGGATGTTTTTAAAGAAGTAGGATTGAAAAAATATGAATGTTAAAATTCCCATTCTTACCAAATAAGTGAGGCTAAATTGAATAATTAAAATATATCTACAAAATGTTCACATTTCTTTTTCATGAGTATGCAATAATCTAATTTCCTCTAAGTGAAGTCAAAATGTAGCTTTTATTTTTCACAAAATTAAGCCCAACATGTAGTTCAAATTATTTAGAATTTTGGGGAACCTTAAAACCCTCTAACAATTGGAGGAAACTAACTAGCGAGTACAATTTAAACCTAATATCCTTCACCATAAAGTCTTTTGGTGGAGAAAATGCAGCTGAGGTATTTTACTCCTTATATATAGTTCCCTCCAGCAGTTGCAGGATATTCTTTTAGTAACAACATTTATTTTGAGGCCCAGGGCCTGTATCAGAACAGTCAAAATGTGCCTTAATGGTGGCTACTCTATCTCAGAAATAAAATCTAGCAATGTATTTGCAATGGACACGTTGTATCTGGACTTTCCTTATTAAAGGCCACTAAAGAAACTTTCTGACGTTATATTTAGAACGTTCAGTTCATACTGCATTTCTTACATGTCTAAGATATACTTTACACACTAAATCCATGCAGATGCAAGACTGCAATTCAAATAGAAAAAGTGTTTGAAGAATGTGTCACTTCTGTCTGCTTCAGTGCCTTATTGACTGTAATGAAATTAGAGAGCCATTCTTACCAAGTAACAGTAATTCAAGAAAGTGATAAACATATGAGGTTATCACGTCGAATATAGTAAGACAGGTAATCAATTTACATCAGTTTTCAAGTGACCAAAGAACCAAAACAATATACTTTTAGAGATTCCTCAAATTGAACAACCATTAGCACTGTAGTATATTTACCTTTACTCCCAAGCACCTTCTGTAACTATATGAAGTGTGATAATTTGTGAAATATTGAAAAAAGCAGTAAGGGAATTAAATACCATATTTGTTTTGTCATTGAATATAAACACACTTGTCTTTCTGTATTATGAACTTTAAAGGGATAGTGTAGGGATTATTTGTCTACATATATTGAAAATAGACTTGAGGTGAGGTGAATGCCCAGCTTTCATTGAGTTTGCTATGAGATGAATCTGTCCTTATTAATAACATTTAGAGTTGATCTATGAATTCCTAGACTCTTAAGGACAACTGCTCTATGATGACACAGAATCTTGTGCCTCTTTATTTACAACTCCCTTCATAAGGTTTGTGTGCACAATATCTTTATTCAGCCCAATGATGGTGTGGTACAAATGTGCATTTCGTCTCCTATTTTCCCTTCTCGCTCACACCCTTCAACTTTTGTTCAACATTTTTGCCCCAACAAGCCTGGATTCAATGCTTTTCTCTTGATTGATAATGCATGTCACTTACATCCTGCACCAGCAAAGAAAGAGGAAAGATGCTGTGACCTGCCAGACCTGGCAGATGTGGCACATGTGTTGTTAAATAAAATTAAGTGTCTCTATATTGTAAAATCATCCCAGGTTGAGGTTACACGTATTTGTGTAAAAGTCATGCATCATCCTAAAATTGATACCAAAAATCAAACATCTAAATTTCAATGATACTACTTATATTTAATAGAATGTGTGGGGTTGTGTTGTCTGTGTGTGTGTAACTTTACAAAAAAGTTAGATCCACTTTAGATTCTTAAGGGAAAGTTCTGGAAATATCCATTAAGCACTGGACTAAAAATAGGGCATCCAGACCCCAAAAGTTACATTTTCTATTTTAACCCATATAGGATTATTCATTTTTGGATTACATAAACTGTGCATGTGAGAAGAACCTAACTCAAAGAAGTGCATTTGCGTGGTTGGGTAATTAGCAAGAAGCCATGCTCAGGGGAGGCTGTCTGCTCATGGTTTATTGAGTGCAGGGAACTGTTACATGTGCTATATGATAGAAAAACAAAAAACTGAGAAAACAAAGTTTAAGTGAAGTTATGGTTAGCTTTGGTTGAAGCACATCAGAAAAACTAAGAAATTTACCAACCAAAAAAATACTATAATTTCAAATCAGGGTTAGGACCACAATTCATAACTAGCACAACAGCCATGCAACTCATAAGTCATAGAAATTCATATGTTATGACAGCACAATATTTATGCCAATAAATGACAACACCTAAAAGCACAATGTAATTGAACAAAACCATACACTCAAACAAATATGATAATACTGCATTCATTGTCATCTTTGTCAAAGTGATAAGGATAATAAAATGATTTTCAACATCTGTTATTACATCTCTTTGAAGTATGATTTGCAAGACTGCTTGTATGTGTGTTATATACACACACATATAGATACACACATACATATGTGTGTATATACATATGTACACACACACATATATATATATACATTTATATATATGTATATATATACACACGCGCATGCACAGATGCTAATAAATCCATAATACCAAAAGAATGTTCACACTCCCGGTTGCATCTTCAAAAAGGCTTTATTTGGGAATGGGTTTCAATCAAAAGGTCTTCGTCAAAGCCATAATAAACAAAACCAGTGTCCTTCCACCATTAAGTCACAAAAGCTAGACATGGTAGATATACTTTCTGATTCTAATGTAAATATATATATTACTTAGATTTCATTTCACTCGGTCTGCTAAATAACCCAACATAATCTAATCAAGAGGAGAAAACCTAATGAATGCAGAAATACTGCTTTAATCGTGGGTGAGGCTTACTAGTGCGGATCCTGGGTGTGCATTCTCAATGTGCACTCAATTTGGACTCTAAAAGCCCCTTGTCAAGCTTAAAACCCACATTTTGTAGAAATAACTCGCCTCTGAGTTATGCTGTAGGTATGGCATCACCCATGACGCTTTGTGCTGAAGTGATTGAGAGATGTCCTTTTCAGTTTTGGAAGCTTACTCATGCACTTGCATACCCCTAAGCCAAGCACTTCAATGAGTATAACATTCATAACGTAACTAATGTATATGTTTCCAAACCATAGGGCCTCTTTCTCACCTAGACACCGTGACAGTGGGACTTAAACATTCAGTCATATAAGCAGCAACTAATTATCTATCCAACAGTATGAAAGTTAGCTGCAGACTCATCTACATACCCCTCTATTCCCTAGCACAGCGACTGAGGTGTTTGTTCAGGCACTTACACACATATTTAGAGGGATATGAGGTACTAAACCAGATAGTCACAGACCGGCACATTTACTTAAACATATCATAGGACTACTATAGGTAGATTCTACACTCACGCACATATGTAGGCAAATGGCAACACAACCTGGTCATCCGTTCACCTATATAGTCCTTTAAACATGGCTCAGGCCTAGTAGCGGAGAACTGTATACTCCTCTATCTAACCCAGTCACAGAGCGACACAAAGCCTTCTACATTCACTCACACACTCAGAAACTACTTATGTGTGCAGGAGTATCAAAGGCAATTGCAGACATACTTGTATACCCCTCTATTCCCTAACACAGGCACTGAGGTATGTGTTCAGCTAATTACATATACATTTAGAGAGCCATAGATGTAGTAAAACAGACAGTCATATACTGACACATTTACTTAAACATCCCATGGCACTCCTATAAGTAGACTTCTACAGTGACTCGGATATGTACGAAAGTAATGACACACCATTATCATCCATCCAGAGAAATAGTCCTTAAAACATGGGTCTGGACTACTAGTGCAAAGCCTGTCTGTGCACTCTCACTTGCAGCTTCACGTGGCATGTAAAACCTGTTTGTCAAGTCTTAAACCCACGTTTTAGGACACATAACTCACCTGTGAGATATGGTGTAGGTATGCCATCAAACATGTGCTTAAAAGATTGAGAGATGTCCTTTTCATTTTTAGTAACTTACTCATGCACTTGCAGACACCTACGCCAAGCACATGTAGAGCATACCACTCATGAAGGAACAAACATGCATGTTTTCAAAGGATAGATCCTCTGTCTTTCCCAGTCACAGATTAACACTGATGCTTCTACATTCACTCGCATAATCAAAATGTACTTCTATATAGAGCAGTATCAAATGCAATTAGAAAGGCAGCTGAATACTCTTCATTCTATAACACAGGCAGCAAAGTATTCGTTCAGCTACTAGCATATCCACTTATAAAGCCATGGAGGTACTAAAACAGAGAGTCACATATTGGCACATTTACTGTAACATCTCATAGCATTTCTGTAGGTGCTCCTACATTTAGTTAGAAATATGGGAAAGTGCTGACATAATCTTATCAGGAATGCAGAGAAATACTGATTCATTCATGAGTGAGGCCGAGTACTACAGAGCCTGTGTGTGAACTATCACTGACCCTTCAAGTTGATCTCTGAAAACCTTTTGACAAGTTTTAAACCCACGTTTTAGTAGAAATAATGGTGACAATCATTTATATCACTAGTTAACTAAGTATATAATTAAAACAGCAATCTATATTTTTTGCTACTTTTCAGAAATAACACTCTACTTAACTATACAGAGTTACAATGCTATCAAAAAGTGAGCAATGAGAGAAACAGAGACAATACTATGTCCTAACAACTTAAAAACAAAAGGGGAAATTGCAGAAAAAGTAGAAAAGTAGAAAATGGCTTCTTGTAAGAGAGCAAAGACATTCTTAAAACAGTATGATGTGAACTTGAATGACAGCAAAATGAAGTAAATAGAAATCAATGTGTGAGATGAACTAAGAAATGACTAAAGGAATGTGATATAAGAAGTAAAAAATCCTACAAAGAAGGACAGAGTTTAGCAAGCAGGCAGCACCAGTTCAAGGAAATTAGAGTTAGAATGTTTCATAGCAGAGTAATTAAAGAGAAACATGAAGAAGCAGAAAAGAAGGAGAGAAACTGTCACACTAAAGGAACATGTTGAGGGTGTGATTGATAAGGCCTTTACTCAGAAAATGAAGCTATTTATTCTGTTTGTAGACAGAATGAAAACACTTAATAAAATAGTGTTGAGCATGAGGAGAAAAAGTCAAAAGAAAATATGAGTTAATAGAACTACTTTTTTCAAAGTTCTCAGTGGTGAATGGAGACATACTTCTAGTACTGAGCCTTTCTTTAATGAAGAGAGCTACTTGCAAGAGAACACATTAGTGCATTCAGTTAATGAATCTGGATGATGTTATGAGATGAAAGAAGATCCCCCTATTGAAAAAGAGGTAGTGGCACCTAGAAATGCAGAGGAAGTCATAGCTGAAGAGGTACAGGGAGGGTGTAAACAGGCCACTTTATATAAGTGGAACTGTAGTGTTAGGCAGCAATCAATTGACATATTGAGAATTTTTCTACGTATCTTGCCATGCAAAAGTCTTGAGCAGAAAATTTCAATTTTGCAAGGATTAGATACAAACCTACAGGGACATCCATTAGCACGTCTATCAAAGAAAGTGTGCAAAGGCACCTTTCATCATTTTAGAATGGTAGCAGTAAATCACTCTCAGATGCAAACTTTAATTAGGAGGCTTTACCATGCAAAAACTCCTGCACTGTGTTTAGAACAAATGAATAGAACTCTATTGCATGGTACAGTGGCAGAGGTAGAAAAGGTATGTGATGATGTACAACTCCATTTCTTTGGTCCTGAAGAGGAGTGTAGATAAAAATGAAGACTTGATATCTGCAGGTGTAGCAGCACAAGAGATAGGTATCACTATTGATAACATTCATGAAGAGATTAGAAAGTTCAAAACAGTCTGTTTAGAGAAACCGGACTGCGTTTGTATATGTTGTTGATGCACTCACTACTAAAGTCAAACTTGATATCTTATTGTGTCATCAAAAACTGAAGAAGAGAATAGAGATAAGCGTCAAGAATTTACTGCTTATTTATGTGTAGAGGAACACTTTGATTGTTTAACACATCAAACTTTATGGAAGTATTGGTATGATATGTTAAAGGACAATAAAGGATACTAAAATTCTAGCTAGAGCAGTACATAACAAATGAAAACTGGTTTCAGTTCCACAGCAGCTTCAAGATTTGAATGTTTATGAATCTATACTTAAACAAGGTGTACATCCATTTCAAACTATAGTCCACTATAGTCCATATGGAGCCAAAGAGTGGAAAATTACCTCCAACTGAGGTCCAGGAAGGTCTTAAAGGTAGAGTTGTGTACTTGCCAATAGATTTCAAGCAGAATATTGAAATTGTAGGGGGACAGAAGGAATTGGAAGAAAGACTTGTAATTTTAGTCAATGGTATCCCTACCAAGAGCAAAAAGGTATGGCAAGAGTTAGTAGATAATAGTGAAGTAAAAAAGGCAACATTATATCTGATACAAAATAATAATTACTATCAAAATGTAGATAATATTAGACATATGGAGGATGAAACTATTTCATCAAGAGGTCAAATTGAAAAGATAGATTGACCCAGATCGGAGGAAATGTATGAGCCGTACACTATTCATACTCTACATTTCAAAGAGATTATTTGACATGCTATTGATGTGTTTCAGATGAAAGTAGTGAAAGCTGCACCCTTAAGTGTGTGGGAGGAAAGCTTAGAAGTTTGCTGTGTCCCACATCTGTTTCCTACTGGAGTAGGTGGTGGGTATGATGACCGGCCTATACAAATACCAGCAGCAGTGTACAGATCAACTAGACTTTTTTCAGAGGACCTGAGATTTCACCATTGTATTCCCTATATATTTCATCTCCTGTTTGAGATCAACTTGTCTGGCTTATCTTATGCAGTAAATCACATTTTTAAAACAGGGGTAAATATGCAAAATCTGTCAGCAAGGGGGAATTTGTTGAAAAAGTTAATGGAAAAGACAAAAAACTGGAATACAACTTGATTAATTCAATGGCAAGGTACCAATGAGTATTGGTATTGTTGTTATGGTGATCTGAAATGCATGTTGAGAAGCCTAGGAACACCTACTGCGTTTCTGACATTCAGTTGTGCTGAGTAGGCATGGGATGATCTCCTTGATTTCTTACAAGAAGCAAACTCAAACATAAAAGACATCAATTTGAAGACGGCAGGAAAAATCTGCTCATTGGACCCAGCAAATGTGTGCAGATATTTTCACACAGTTTTCAAGCAATGATGGCAACAAAACGAATCCTCCTCTTGGCGAAGTGACTGATTTCTTTTGGGAAAAAGAGTACCAAGCTAGAGGTGCACCACATATTTACATGCTGTTATAGGTAGAAGATGCCCCAAAGTTTGGAGACACTGCTGAGTGTATTTTGTCTTTCAGAGAACAGTATGTAACATGTGCCATCCCAAAAGAAACTGCTAACAATGGATTGAAACTAGGCCTGGGCGGGGTTTGCGGAGTTCTGCAATGCAGAACTCTGCGTAGTACTGAAAAAACTCTGCAGCGCTATGCAGAGTTCCGTGAGCTGTGGAGCTTGGGTAAGCTGCGCTGGTTGTGCTGATTTTCAGTGCCAGGAACTTCTCCCATGCTGTAAAATGAGCGTGAAAGACATCACACAGCACCCCAAAGGGTGCTAACTTCTTTCTGCCACTTGAGTAGATTTTCGACTCAAGCGTCAGCATCCTCAACGTGAGTGACACTTTTTCAATGAGGACGGTAGCAAACTTCCGCAACTGCCCGCGCAGAGAAATCTCAATATCACTCGCCAACATAGTGATTTCTCTCACTTGCGCTCACCACCCTAATGTTGGTGAGCCTCGGAGGAGAAAAAACTCCTCTCCACATCGCTTCACTTATTTTTCAGAACACTGCGTGGAGTGGGCAAAACTCTGTGAACTCCGCCGACGGAGCAGAATTCTTTGCCCACCCCTAATTGAAGATATAGATCAAAAGCAAGCAAAGATGTCATTTGTTGGATTCCCAGGACCTGTCATCTTAGAAGGAAGAGTGAACAGCTTTGTATCAGCAATAAGACACCCTAAAACGGAAATCAGCAACAAATGCATACAACCTCAAAAGAACAGAATCCTCAAAGTATATAAATGACAACTTTTTCAATGTAAGTCAATGAGGAAAATCAATTCCCCAGGTTTTTTTCAAAATCTCCCCCCTCTTTCCAAATTCACAATGTTTGCAAGTATGGTACATTGGATCACTGAGGGCAGCAGGAATGAGTTAGGATAATGGGCTCAGATAACAACGGGCAGGAGGAAGAAGGGCAGGGGTATAAAAATCAATTTGATTTATTAAAAAAACACATGTTTTATGTGTATGCAACCAGCAGTGGTACATAGTATGCATTGATATTTATGTATTTCAACTCCATTTTTTTATTGTTAAAAAATCATTCATTACATAGTTGTTATCCTTAGTAGTCCACATAACAACAAAGAAAATGAACCTTAATGCTTTTTTGTCTATTTATATCTACATATATGTTTCTAAATATTGCTTCCTCTGGAACTTGAATAGGAATTTGGAAGTTTCCAGAGTGACCTATGCTTTACTGCAAGACATGCATCATCACATTCAGTCCATTCACAGTCATTTTTAAGGTTGACTGTGTACTGGCCAACATTGATTGACTGCCCATGACGAAGAATAATGGAAACCTCGGTTTACATTTTCCTATAAATTGAGATCTGATCTCCTTTAAAGTTAATGATAGGAGTATTAATTTTGCTTCCATCAGCTCTACATCTTTGTAGCATGAGAATAAGATATTTTGAACTGTGTCTTACAACTAATGTAGATGGTAGTTCTGGTGCAGTCTGGTCATGAGGTATTCTGTACAGCTTTCACAAAAGGTTTTTGAAAGCTATTGATTTGAAGTCTGGCACTGTAAGGTGCACAAAGCTGTCTGAATGAATGTCTGTTCTGTTTGAATTGAGAGCATTGACACCCTCATGGTTCCATGAATAGTTTGTTTTAAAGAAGTAATTTTCATTTTCTACAACATTTATCACAGCCATTAGAAATTCCTGTGCATCTTGTTGCACATTCAAACTGTGTACCACTGTTACATTGATCAATTATATCACATAAAAATGCAGTTGAATTACACATGTGATTGTGCACTAAACTGAACAGAGGTATCAAAGCTTGACTTGGAGGTTTCTCTTTGTTTTCTCTTCTATTAGTTTTTTTCAATCACTGATTGTAGGTGCATTAGAACCTTAAGAACTACATGAAACTCAAAACACATTAGAAAATACAAGACCTATTACTTTATTCATTTCATTAGTTTATTACCTTTTTAGAATTCTTTGTAGATCCTTAACTTAGTTTTGAAACTTTTGCAAAATCTCCAATTTCAGAACTTTCAGCTTTCTATAAATTTAATGCTTGCCATCAATGGAATAAGAGCTGAAATGATGAACATACAGCCCTTGCCAATGATTGTATTCTATCACACATGAAGAGTCAGCATTGACTTTGCACTCATCACAATCAAGAAGATACATCCCTGACAATCACTACATCCTTGATAAATGCAACGTGAAACATACCTTTTTTAAACACCTTGTGACCTATATTTATCATTGCTGCATCCAAACGTAAACCTTGATATTTGTGATTGACAATAGCATAGGCCAAGCAGAGAAAAACTGTTGGCTTTTCACACACAGGTCTTTTACATACAGACATCTAGCAGTGCACCATCCAATTTTGTACCCTCTTCAATATGATCAAACTTAATCAAAATATGTTCATATTCTGTTCTGTTGGTATAAGTAATACATCTATCACATTCTCCATGTCACCATTCACTAATCCCTCCTTGACGTTCGGATTTTGCCGCAAAATTATTCCACAATTAGAGTGTTTTCTAAACAAGCAGTATGTGAAACTGTTTTCTCTTGTGATTCCAGTTTCTTTACCACTGATTGACATAGTGATGAGTTTAAACCTTGATATTCCATTTTATCCTTGTTAGTAAGACTCTTAATCTCCTGTTTTTCTAAATAATGCATTTCTCAGATAAATTGTGTGCAGTCGTCCAATTTTGGCATGAGACACAATCTAATTCTGTGTTTTTCTAAGATCTTGCATTATAGAATCTGGTGAGTTATTGTGTGGGAAAAGGGATTGAACCATTATAGAAGCAACATCTTTCTTACCTTGTTTGATAATGATTCTTATTTTCATGTATTTTCATATATTGCCATACTCCACATCTGCTGCCTGTCTCATATTTTGTGTCAACCCAGCATACTGAAAATTAACCATATGTTAACATTTCCAATACCCCCTAATGACTTTTTAGTTTCTTCATGAAGACATTTCTTAAAAACTGGTTGTCCTTTGACAGGAGTCATCTGTAAAAAACTGTGCTTTTATGATTTATAAATCCGTTCAGCAGTTTTTGAGAAATTAAAGTTTAAAAGTTAGTGATATTTGGACAGTTTTCATGGAACGCTCACTCCTCCAGCCTCCTAAGCCCTACTAAAGGGCTGCACTCCTACTACACTTTGGCCTTCATTTTGACATTGGCGGTCAGTTTCCCTGACCGCCAAAGCCAAACCCACCATTAGGCCTCCAGTCTGGTGCTCTGCAGACTGCCATACTACGAGTGTTGACAGCCGTCCTCCATCTCTGTGGTGGAGAGTTGCCAGCAGTCGTGCTGGCAGTCTGCGGTGCAGAGGCAGGTGCATCGCCAGCACCGCCACAGCAGCAGGACTCAGCCTGCCGTATTACAAGCCGTAATACAGCTTGGCGGAGTCCTGCCGTGTTGGTGCTGGTGATTCAAAACCACCAGGACCCATCCCCATCCAGAACATGCTCATCGACGGAGAAGGTAAGTGGGCATCTCAAAAGGGGGGGAAGGTTAAGAGGGTGAGGGTGCCTGTGTGTGAACTCCATCTGACCAAGCTTCTACTCTGCACAGGTTTCACCTTGAACAATAGACTTCACAAAGTGTTCATTCCTTCCAGACACCTAAAGCCCTTTTAAGTGGCCATACCACTACTGCAACAGCCTTTACTCTGCACCAAACACTTTGTGGTGATGCCAACCATGGGAAATCAACAAGACAAGGATAGATAAGCTCCTACTATGGACAGCCTTCGCACTGTGCAAAACCCTTCACAGACAGCCCACTCCCTCAAAGCATCCAAGTCCCGTTAAGAGAGCAAGCCTCTGCTATGCAGAGTCTTTACTTTGTGCACAACCCTTCACTGAAAACCCACTTCCTCTAGGCAGCCAAGCACCCTTATTTGGCCAAGTCCCTACCATGCACTTCCTTCACACAGTGCAGAGCTCATCATGGAGAGCTTACTCTCTCCAGACACCCAAGGACCCTTAGGCAGTTAAGACCCTCCTACCACGGTGTTCACCCTGTGCATAAGAGAGCCCACTCTTTCCATATACTCGAGCCCCATTTGATGGTCTAAGCCCTAGAATGCCCAGCTCCCACCTCATGTATCACACCTGCACCATATCTACAAAGCAGTGACAGAGTTCTGCACTCAGCCTACACTGGCACACTTTCTGCAGCCATGAACTGCCCCTGGTACCCCTGCTGTACAGTGGAAGACTTCCTGTGTTGTTGTCAGTATAGTTTTTGTGCAGCGAATGGTCGTTTCCTACAAAAACAATATGCTTTAAGGTATGTCTTCAGGAGAATGCTCCACACATACAATAAGGAAAAAATGAGAAATACATTTTTATCTTTCTTGATATAGCTATGCCTGCTGGTCTACCACCACTACTGAATCGGCAGGAGATAGCAGCCTGACTCTGGCGGCCACACGGGCTGAATATCAATGGCTGGTGGAGAAGGAGGGAGAGGCACATGCCCCTGCCCCGGGCCCCAGGTCTGTCAGCCAGCTGCCTGTACCTCCAGCCTCCAGGCCACATCAATGCCAGTCCTGTCAGCAGCTTACAGCCACCTGCACCCATACCACCATTGCTGCTCCCCCCAGACCGGCTACTACATCGCCGTATGCTGCCTGAGCTGGCCCACTTGGGCAGCCTGATGGAATGCCTTAAGGTCCAGGTCAATAACTGTGAACCCTCCTGTAGAATGCCCTCATCTTTTAATGTTTTGTTTTGGTGGGAGAGAGTTTTGTTGTGGGTGGACAGGGTCAGAACTGGGCGGGGCATTTTATTCTTTTAGACTTTTTATGGACATTTACATTTTGGGCATTGGTTGGGGAGATATTGTTTGGGGACAGGGATGGAGAAGGTGGGTTTTCTTTTGGATGTTTTTAGTAAAGGGAAACCTTTCTATTATACTTTATGCCTGAAGAGTTTTTTTTGTGTTTTACTTTAACGTAGCATTTGTGCCTTATCACGTAGCCTGTCTTTTTTAATCTGCTTCTCAAAGTGTATGCTAGTAATTTTAGTTAGTTATACCCTTGACTTACTATCCTCTGTAGTGATATTTACCATTTGGGGTGTATGCTGCCATTTCCAAAATTGCCTACAGAAATCTACAGAAACCTATCTCATCTGAAGTAGAAGTTAGTTTTTTGTATATATTTCTTTATTGGCTTTTTAACAATTACAGTCATCTCTCCACAAGCAACAGGGGCACATAATTACAAATTGCATGAAAATATAATCATATCTATGTATCATAACTCAATTGCAGGTATGTTTTTGAGCATCTGACATACCACCTCATATGTAAAATACAAATACAGAGCCATTGAAGCCTAAACTTCATTAAAAGAAACAATATAGATAGGTGTAAAGCCCTGAAATAACACCCCTCGGCTACCTCCCTAGCTGCCATACTTAACTGAATTAAATATGTGAGCCATACGATGAGCTCTACTGTGGCATTGTATGTGTATGTGGTTTCTATTGTGGCATCTATAGCGTGGCCCTGGACTGTAATCTCAACCCTCTGTGATTGTCGCTCTGGGCAGGTAGGGACTTCCAACATGACTATCAGCATCTCTGTCATTCCCCCACAAGCAAACCGGTCCTCTGTCCCCATCTCATTGTGCCTGATTTGTCTCATGTGTGCTTCCCTAGCCCTTGCCCGTTCCACTAGATCATCCCTCCAAGCCTGAATCATCAGGGGGCTAGCACTCTCCCACCGGATTGCTATATGTCGTTTGTCCACTACCAGGCTCAACACTGTGAATCATCTGCTCAGCCTTCTTTTCTGTCTCAGGGAGTAAGCCCAAGAGACACTGCTTGATTTCCCTCTGGACCTCCCACCCTGTGATTCTTTTTTATATGGGTCAGCACCTCAGTCCAAAAGTGTGTGATTAAGGAGCAACACAACACAATATACACAAAATCCACCTCTGCCACACCACAAAGAGTGCATGCGGAAGATCTGTCAGCGTATATGGCGTGAAGTGTTTTGGGGGAAGGTAAGTCATATGGATATAGTTGTATTGTATCAGTTTAAAGCATGCGTTCGCTGACACCTCCTTCACCGCCCCATAGACTTGGCCCATTTCTTTATGTGGAATCATCGCTTCATAACCTCGCCGTCATGCGTCTTCCACCTGGTGCAGCATCCTTCGCTAGTGCGCACAGAGGGCCTGGTCCAGGTGAGTGACTTACTCACGACCCCCAGGGAGTGACAACATGACAACATTGTCACTAATGTTTGTGAGGTTTCTGCCACCTTGAGCCACCTTGGGCAGCATAGCCAGAGCTTTCTGGCAGTGACAGCATTCTTTGCATAGTGCAGAAACTGCCCCTGTCTGAGGCCAAATGTGTCAAACACATCTTGCATAGTAATAAACTGGCCACCAAGATATAAATCCCAAAACTTTAAACAACCCCCTTCCCACCACCTGTCAGTCAACATTGACTGATCAATTTGAGCAAAAGAGCGCGTTATCCAAATATTTGGGGCATAGGGCATCCTTGTATCACCCTCCTCACAGCCCTTTCCCACAACTGAGAGGTCAGTCGGATCACATGGGGAAAGATATCTGGGACACTCCTGTCCCTCAGAAGGAGTTCACCCAGTTGATAACAACCATGGGACTGGCTAAAAAGGATTTTTCTATTTGTCTTCTCCATGAAGTCAGTGATGCAATGCACTTAACACAGGACCCTGAAATAGCCACCATCTGACATGGCCTTGACTATATTACTGCCTTTGTCCATTGCAACAGATTGCTGTTAAATTCGTCCAAGATATTTGCAGCTTTGCTATGGTGAAGATGGCTACTGGTGCATGCTGCCGAATGCCCTTAAAAGCATCTTCAGGGCTGAGACCTGTGTATAGCTGTTGCATAACCCCTGCAAAAGAGATCCAGTGTTCAGCAAACCACATGTAATCAGTTGCTTAACAACGGTCCACATGTCTGTCATATGGTAGATAGTGGGATTAGCACTTTGCTTCAAAGCTTGTCCAAACTATTGCAGCACATCGTGATAGAGCGCTAGAACAACAACTGTGGCAAAATAGGTTGGACTTGGAATATTCCATTTTGGGTAGATGGATGCTACAAATTCTAGAAATCCCACTTCTTCCACAAAAGAAAAAGGGAAGAGTTCCAGTGTTAAGATTTGAGCCAGCTCGCCTTGTACAAACGGGCCATTGGGTGGTTGTGGTTGTAGGACCCCGTCTGCCTAAGCAAACCTATAATACTACCCTATATTTTCTTCTTTTCAGGGGCTACTGATGCAGATGAGATCTGAGAAGTAAGAGGTAGTAGACTCAATGTGTAACTTGGGACAGTCTCTGTATGCTGTGGAGTCTATCTGACTCTGCACCTTGTGCCATTTTGAAGTTGCTGAGGCGGGTGATGAAGACAGACTGCTGGGGACAGGGCTGCTCTGCGTAAAGATATCACCCTATTTCTTCCTAATGACCTTCCACCATTATTGGAATTGATGTTTCCCCAGCTCTTCTAACCTTCACCACCACCACGTTTAGCAATTTTTTAAGGGCTTCTTCCACTGGATTGTGCAATGTTTTTTCATATGGGTTGTTTGGTCTCAGTACCATAGTGTGAACCAGGCTTACCTCGATGAACACTTGTGGAGCATATTGCAATGTTTTCCTCCTCCTTGCTAAGCGTAAAAAAGATCCAAACTGAGGAGGAGTGGTTTCTTAGTGTTCCAGTGCTGATGCCTGAAGAAGAACTAGAGATAGATGGGTGTGTTGTTGATAGACTCTCTGCTCACACTTCTACTGAGGTAGGGGTTGGTGCAAGTTTCAGCTGGGGCTTTACAAATATGGGAGCTGGTGGTGGTACCTGTGCAACATCCCTCAAAACGGGTTGAATAGGAGGGTTAATGTTGGCCTCCTCCGTGCCAGCTTCCATAACAATGACTGGCTCATTTTTACCCTCCTCCTCATTCCCTCCATGATTTTCAGGAACTTTTCTTTCCACTTGTCTCTCCTAGCATCTCAAGGACTCTGTCTGGGACCAATCCATAAACAGATCATCAGAAGGGATGCTTATAGAAGATGGTGGAGTATCCTTTCTTTTTTTTGCTAGAGATCTGGGAGACAATGATTCTAAAAGAGGAGGTTCTTGCATGACGGCAAAGGAGGGGATCTGTGGAAAAATAAGGTGAGCGTCAGATTTTCCAACGCAGCACAGACGATGCATCATTTCGTTCCATGCTGCAAGAGATTTTCCTTGTTTTTTGGCGCACAGTCTTGGTTCCTCACTGCGATGTGGGGATATTTTGACACCCAGGGAAGATTCAGGGAAATCCTTGATGCACTAGAAGAAGGGACGGGTGCTGCGTCGATCTGGAAGGTGATGCATCAAATTTTCTGTCACAAGGCACGTGCTGCATTGAATTTGCACTCAGGAAGCGGGCTGTGTCGCTCCGGTCGGCTGTACAGCAATTTCTCTGTCGCAATGCAGGCTTAGTGTTGATTTCATCAGGCTGTGTATTGATTTTTGATGCACAATAAGTTTCCTGAAGAGAAGTCTTTTTGACCCTGAGACTTCAGAAAACAGGAGACAAGCTGAATCCAAGTCATTGGAGAGCACTTTTGGGGACAGCAGGGTCCTTCTAAGCAAAGTCAGAGGCCAGCAGCGCAGAAGAGCAACAGCAGGGCAACAAACCTTCTCAACAAAGCAGTCCAGCTGAGTCCTTTGGCCAGCCAGGCAGTTACTCTTGACAGGATGCAGGTATGAGCCCAAAAGTGTCTGGTTTGGTGGGGACAGAGACCCAGTTTACATACCCCAAAATGCCTTTGAATTAGGGGAGACTTCAAAGAGTGCTTTTGAAGTACACAAGTTCCCCTTTCAGTTCATTCCTGTCTGCCAGGGTCCCAGTAGGGGGGTTAGCAGTCCATTATGTGAGGGTAGGCTACTGGCCTTTGAAATGTAAATGTCAGACCCTCCACCCTTCCAGCCCAGGAAGAACCATTCAATAATCGAATGAATGCAGCTATGACTGAGTGTCCTGTGTTTGTGGTTGTCTGGGTGAAATGCACAAGGGAGCTGTCAATCAGCACAGACCAGATGTTGATTGGAGACAGGCTGTAAGGCACAGATGTTTTTAAGTGCAGATACATGCGCACTTTCTAAAAGTGGCATTTCTTAAATAGCCACTTAAAATTCAACCTCACCAATAAGCAGGCTTTTTCATTACAATTCTGGCCATACTAAATATGACCTGGTTACCCCTTTCAGATCAGAATCTACCACTCAAAAAGTATATGAGGGCAGTCCTGGTGCTAGTCTATGAAAGGAGCATGCCTCACAGTAGTCGAAAATGAATTTAGTAGCTTTTCACTACCAGGACATATAAAAGAAATACATACATGTCCTGACTTTTACCTACATAGCACTCTGCCCTATGGGTTACCTAGAGCCTACGTTACGTGTGACATATGTAGAATAAGGGGAGTTTAAGGCTTTACAAGTACTTTAAAATGGCAAGTTGAAGTGGCAGTGAAACTGCAAACACAGGCCTTGCAATGGCAGGACTGAGACATGGTTAAGGGGCTACTTATGTGGGTGGCACAATCAGTGCTACAGGCCCACTAATAGCATTTTATTTAGAGGCGCTGGGCACATGTAGTGGACTTTACTAGGGACTTATAAGTAAATCAAATATGCCAATTGGGGATGAACCAAGGGTACCATGTTTAAGGGGGAGAGCATATGCACGTTAGCACTGGTCTTAAAACCAGCAAAAACAGTGTCAGAAAAAGTGGAGGGAGGCACGCAGGAAGTTGGGGGATGACCAATAAAAGTTGTCAGGCCAAAGACTAAGGCTATCACTGCCTTTGCAGCCTTCTCTTCCAAAGCCCTCTTGGCAGCTGCCTCCTCCTTGGCAGCTTTCACTCTGAGTTTAGCCATCTGCAGCCTGAACTCTGTTTCAGCCCTCCTGCCCTCTAGTTCCTTAGATGGCAGGTTGCAGAAGAACATAGTGCTCCAGGCTCTTGCAGGAGACCTCATTCCTGTAGTCAAGTGGTCCTCAGAGGCCATTGTCATAGCATTTCCTTCCTCCTCTTCTGTTACTTCCTCCACCTGCTCCTCATCCTTCTCTCAGGGCCTGAGGGCTTTCTTGAGCTCCTTCCTTTGTGAGCTCTTGCTTACTGATAGTCCCTATCCCTGCAAAATTGTTTCAGCTCAGCCACAGTGTAGCTCTCCAGGTTGCTGAGATCCATCTCTATGTTTGTAGGCATGAGTTGCAGGTGCTCAAGTCAGCCAAAAATGGGCTAAAATTTGGATGACAGAAAAATAGCCAACCAAGGATAATTTGTAAAGAGGTCAAATCTAATGTCAGATTATTTATATGGGATTTAAGTTTTGCACACTATCATTGAGTGGTACTGCACAAATACAAGTACTGGATCCCACCACTGAACACTAAGGTAAGAAACTGTGTTGTTGATTCACTGGGGTGGAAGTACTATTTAGGCAACAACCATAATTCTTGTGACTGTGAGCCAAAGAAAGTCACTAAATTAACCTGTGCTTGACCCTCTGGTAGCTTGGCACAAAATCAGGCAGGCTTAACTTAGAGGTATGGTGTTAAGTATTTACGCAGTACACAAAAGAGATAAATTGAGAACACAATTCAAACAAAACTCCAATTTGGAAAATTAGAGCAGGTTGTATTAAATGAAATGATATCAGAGTGACAAACGTCCAATTAGTAGAACTGGAGTTATGCAATTCCAAAGGTTTATGTATATATAGCACCTAAACGCACAAAACCTCACTCGCGATCATCTGGTTGTGCTAGACTTGGAGAAAGACACAAGTTAAGATAAATTGTGATAGAGTGTGAGCCAGATAAGAGGTTAATTCCGGTGAATAAGTTACCAACATACATAGTCCAGTTTGTGGTGGAGGAAGCTTCGAAGAGCAGGGAGATTGTTAAGGGTGGTTGTCACTGTAACATGAAAAGCAGGCCTGGCGTTGCAATGGTCGCCACTGTAGTGCAAAGAACCATTTGGGCGTCAGGGAAGGTCATTGCTGTAGCTTTGCATTGGTGGTCACTGTGGGCTGTCATAGCTGTAGCATGAAGTGCAGATCCTGCACTGCCAATCATCTCTGGCAGCCACTGTAGTGCAAAGGATCAGGTTCACCGGAGCTTTGCACTGGAAAATTTTGCTGTTGGCAGATTTGTTTTTACAAAAGGGCCCATTTGCAGTTGGGAAAATCCCAAAATTGGGTAATAGGGACTGACTCACTTTTGCAGGGGCCAGCAAGGCTTAAGCAGATCCAATTCCAGGTCTAGGTGCAGCAGGTTAGCTGGGCAGGTGCATGGAGGCCTTTGGAGCATGTTGTGTCCCTGTAGCTCAGAACAGAAGGTCAGCCAACTGACCCTTGGAGTCACTCAGCAGGTTCACTCTTCCTTCTCAGAGAGCTTGGCAGGCCACAAGAAGCAGAGATGTCCTCTGGAGAACAAGACAGGGCAGTCCTGTGATAGCAGCAGTCCTCTGAAGAAAAATGTGGAGCTCAAACAGCATGGCAATGCTCTGATGAACAATGTATTTTTTCTTCTGTGGTCCACAGGTTGAGGGGTTTTCTGTGAGCTGGTCTGAGGGCCCAATATTTATACCAGGTGCCAGCCTTTGAAGTAGAGGAGCCTTCAAGGCTACCACCACATCTTGTTCTGGAATGTTCCTTCCTTCCACTGTCAAGGCTCCAAAATGTCAAGGGACACTTGAGACTAGTATTGGGTTTCTTAGGGCCAGATGTAGTAAACACTTTGCGGCTCGCAAACGGCGAAAATCGCCGTTTGCGAGTCGCAAATGCGTGTTTGCTATGTAGAAATGCATTTTGCGAGTCAGAACCAACTCCCAAAATGCATTTCTGAGTCGCAAATAGGAAGGGGTGTTCCCTTCCTATTTGCGAGTCGCATTGGTATGCAATTCCATTTGCGACCGCGTAAGCGGTCGCAAATGGACTCGCAGTTACCATCCACTGGCAGTGGATGGTAACCCACTCGCAAACGGGAAGGGGTCCCCATGGGACCCCTTCCCCTTTGTGACTGGACCCAAAAATAATTTTTCAGAGCAGGCAGTGGTCCAATGGACCACTACCTGCCCTGAAAAATACAGAAACAAAAGGTTTCGGTTTATTTTTCAAAGTGCAGCTCGTTTTCCTTTAAGGAAAACGGGTTGCACTTTGAAAAAAAAAACAGCTTTATTTAAAAGCAGTCACGGACATGGAGGTCTGCTGTTCCCAGCAGGCCTCCATCCCCGTGAGTGCCCTGAGTCGCTATGGGGTCGCAAATTGCGACCCACCTCATTAATATTAATGAGGTGGGTCTTTGCGACCCCATAGCGACTCTCAGAAGGTGTCTGAGACACCTTTCTGCATAGCAAATTGCGACTTGCACTTTGCGAGTCGCATGGACTCGCAAATTGCAAGTCGCAATTTGCTTTGTTGCTACATCTGGCCCTTAGTGTGTGCTGTAGTCAAGCCTCATTAAAGTGGAAGTGGAGCAGGCAACAGCTCTGCCCCACCCATCCTGCTATGATAATCCATCCTGCCCACATCTAAGCCTTATTGTTTCACTGCCTGGAATGAATACACAAAGTCTAACAGCAGGGTCATGTTTCCCCAGACACTAGCAGCAGATACCAAATGGTTGTGACAAGAAAATGGCAAATTTCTAAAAACAGCATTTTCAGATTGGTAAAAAAGTGCGACCTTACCATTAAAGAGGGTTTACATCACAATTAATTGAGAACAGACATGACATTTGTACCTGTTAGCAATCAGATGTTAGCAGTTACTAAAGGTTATGAGGTAACACAGTTGTATCCTCTGGGAGAGGTAGACCTTGCAGTAGTAAAAAGCCAATGTAGGAGTTTTCACTACCTGGACATGTCAAACTCAAAAACACATGTCCCACTTTTTTAAATATGATGCACCTTACACAGTGGGCTGTCACTACCTCAGGGGTGACATATGCATGATGTTGGTTTAGTCCTGGCAAAAAGGTTTTTTGCCAGGTTTAAATGGTAGCTTACAACTGCAATACATGCTGCAGTGGCAGACCTGAGACATGCTTTTATTTCATTTATTTATTTATTATATGTTTGTATTGATTTTCCGCACATTTCTACAAAGTTAATGCCATACATTGATAGCACCATCATAAGCAAACTAAAGTGAAAAACAACAGAAAGAGATGAGCCCATCCATATAAATCAAAGCCCACATTTGGCCTAAGTATTTTCTTTCTGCGCTCCTCAGAGTGATGAACAGCTTTAGCCCATGAATAGCTATGAACTGCTTGTACTAGCTGCCTGCCAAAAGTGGATTTGGTTCAAGCCAGTACTGTGCTTCAAGGATCACAGCTGCCACAATCATGAAATACATAATAGCTTTCAAGTGAATTGCACTGGAAGTGCCAAGAATAATAAACTGGGCACACGGATAAATAAGACTTCGAATGACCCTGGAGAGCTCCTCAAAAATTCCTGTTCCAGAATTGAGAAATTGCCTTACAAGTACAGAAAGTTTGCACTGTATCAGCACCTGACTCATTTCCCCAGAAACATTCAGAGCTTGTCTGAGAACCCCAATTAAAAACTGGTTATTCAAGTAGATGGATTCATTGATCATATCAACACAAATAAGTGTAAATAATTTGCAAGTTCATTTAGAGGCTAAAACAGATAATTGATCTAGTTGATTTGTGATTAGTAACTTGTGTAATTGATGCATTCTCCCTTTACTGCGAGTGCCGAGCAAAAGTTCAATGCAAGGTATGCTATTCAGCATCACTGGGTCATTCACTCAATTGTAGAAAACCAAGACCATATAACCTGAGATCCTCCAATAAGCTGACTTACCAATTGCAAGTGTAACCTAAACCAGTCTTCTATATGAAAATCATGAGAAAATCATGAGAAAATGAGGGAAAATACCATAAAGATGTATAAACCGTAAAAGGGGTAATTGCCAACTTTAAGGGTTTGCCAGAACTGAATGAATACCTGAATAGACCTAAAACTTGTTTAAAGACAATTTGCAGCAAGCTCATAGACAACGCACCGGTCCCTATATGTACCTGATAATTCACAAAGCCAAAGTATATATGTATTAATTTAACATCAGCATGGGCGTGCAACTCAACCAAGGCTCCTGCTGCAAGAGAAGCCTCAAAGGCTAAACTAGCCCTATTCAGAAGACAAAAAGGCAGTGCACCGCCACACAAATGCACATGTAATGTAAATTGAAGGAAAAGTCCAGTGCTGCAATGATGCAGAAGAATATTTCTTTCTTTTTAATATTTCTTTACAAGTCCAGTGCTTTGTATTTTCAAACTCCGTAAATGAGGTACGTAAGACAATGAATGGACAGCCTTCAAACTCTGTAAATGAGGTACGTAAGACAATGGATGGATGGCCCACACGTTTCGCTCACTGTCGGGGCTCCTTCAGGGCTGTAATGTAACATGAGAACAATATGTCAAAATTGGAAAAACTTATGAAACAAGAATTGGCAAGGTGGTGGGACGGGGTCACTTTACAGAAATATCTAGACAACAACAAGATACCTAGAGGTCTCAGGATTTTGATCTTTCCCACATATGAGGATTAGATGAGGAATCCCTTAAAGACTGGGAGGCTAACTTGCAAAACACATCTTTTAACATGATGTGCATATTGATTAAGCACACTGACAAAAAGGTCACCAAGCTTCAGGGTGACATAGAGGTACTAGAAAAAGAGATCTTGAAATCACCCAAAAGATCTGGTTAAGAAAAATTATGAAATTTTGTGCAGAATAATTGATGATTATCAAATGTACCTGCGAGATAAAAAAACTACGTAAAGTCAAACGTGATGATTTGGATTACAAACTGGGTAGAATTTACACCTTTGCCCGCAAATATGATAATGTGAAAACCTCCACATTTGTAACACCTAGCGGTGGAGACCCGGCTGATACGGATCCGTCTAGTGGTAGTTCAATATACTCAATTGATAGCTGTACCTCAAAATATAGCTGCTCTTCCAAACAGATTTCTCGTGCTGCCTCCAATTTTTTTGTGGAAATGGAGCGACTACGTCTAGGCACAAAAACAATTCGAAAAGAAACAAGACCAGAAGGGGTGGGAAACAATGGAAACTATGATATGGGAAAATCAGGGGTTCGAACCAGGTCCAAGAAGGACTAGATTCCATCCCGACTACTGTTGGCAAGACTGAGGGTGATGTGGCTATTATTAGTCTTTCTGATTGTACTCTGACCACCACTGAACGCAATTTATTGGGTAAAGGCTTAAGTTTTTGCCCAACTCAGACTAATGACCCTGTAGAAGGCTTCGTAGACTTATTTAAATTTACTCGCCTCCTGAAACTTAAAAACTACTTTATATATGCTTGCGATGGTAATGTTAGCAAACACCAGCCTAAACTGCAGACGGAGGAAACCGTCATGGCAGATATCCACTTACCTACACAATCTGTTTCTGATCTACATGATTTACAATTATTGATGTCCCTAGCAGATGACCACAGGGTAATTGAGGATATTCAAAATGACCTGGGAATATTGGAAAGAGTTGACGTAACCAGCGGTTTGAAACCACGGTCTAAATTCATAACACCCACAGCAGTATTGAACTGTTTTCTAAAAAGGTCTCATCGGATTTGTACAAATGCTTTAACACACGCATAAATAATTGGCAACGACTTGACAATTTGTCTGTATCACAAAGGAGGGCCCTCTGGAGCCTTAAAAAGGATCAGTCGATTGTGATTCGTGAAGCTGACAAGGGAGGCAATGTGGTTGTCATGAATCGGAGTGACTATATAGAGGAAATTAATAGGCAACTGTCTGATGCCACTTGTTACAAACATCTTACACACAATCCCATTGGTGGTCTGATGGAATATATCAATAACAAACTATGGGGATGGTCTGAACTAGGGTTACTTTCAATCGATGAATTCAAATATCTTACTGTAAAAAAAAACAAATTCCCCTGTATATACATACTTCCTAAAGCACATAAAGGTGGCGATTTCCCTCCCGGAAGACCCATTATATCAGGCAAAGATTCTCCTACAGAAAAAATGTCAGAATGTGTGGATTCCTACTTACAGAATTTTGTTTGTAATTTACCCTCGTTTATTCAGGACAGCAAAGATATCCTTAACAAATTTGTAGACTTCACTTGGTCTGAGGATCTTCTTTTTGTTACGATGGACGTGAGTAGTTTATATACAAGTATACGGAAACCCTTTGGAATACAAGCAGTCACTTCATTCCTAAACACTAGGACTGCTGACTGTTTTGCACACAACCAGATGCTTGTACAGATGATTGACATTATTTTGTCAAAAAATTACTTTTTACATGACAATGAGTGGTATTAACAGACACAAAGGACGGCGATGGGTTCAAAATTTGCCCCATCATATGCCTGTTTATTTATGCATGGGGCAAACATGCTTCACCCTGGACCAACTTTATTGTTTTCTGGGGGAGATACATTGACAATCTTATCATCATATGGAATGCTACCATTGAACAACTGACCATGTATCACACCTTCCTTAACAATAATCCTTACAATGTATAGCTCAGTCTACGCTACAGCAGAGACACCATAGACTTCCTGGACATCAGATTTTTTATAGAACAGAATAGTATACAGAGTGTTCTATATAGGAAATCCACAGCATGTAATAGTCTACTTCATGCCACCAGTGCCAACCCTGTTTTGGTAATTCAAAATATTCCTTTCGTAGAAATGGTACGTGTCAGACGTAATTGTAGCACTAATGATAAATTCTGGACTCAGATTCAACTTACTAAACACAGATTCACCAATAGGGGTTATAAGGCTAAGATTCTGTCACAGGCAGTTCAACGTATTATGGATACTCCCAGAAAAGGTACCTTGACTGTCAAACCACAGATGGACAATCAGAATCGAAAACATTATCTGTCTTTTGTAACTTGCTATACGGCTTACAGTCAGGACATATTTAAAATATTCAAACGCCACTGGCCCTTACTGACTGAAGTCCCGGGTCTCAAAGGTGTTATCTCTAATACACCCAAGATTACTTACTGTAGAGGAGTAACCTTGAGGGACCATCTTTGTCCTAGTTACATTTCTGCCTCTATCCCCACCACATGGCTCTCCACCAAACCTAGGGGATTCTACACTTGTCACGATTGCCACATTTGCATTTTTGGTCTTGATAAAACGAAAGACTTCTGTTATAATAACACTAAGGGGGTTATTACAACTTAGGAGGAGGTGTTAATCTGTCCCAAAAGTGACGGTAAAGTGACGGAAATACCACCAGCCATATTACAAGTCCATTATATCCTATGGAACTCGTAATACGGCTGGTGGTATATCCGTCACTTTACCGTCACTTTTGGGACGGATTAACACCTCCTCCAAAGTTGTAATAACCACCTAAGATTTTTACTATCAATCACTTCATCAATTGTAACACTACATTTGTTATTTATGTTCTAGGATGTGCTTGTAATAAAATCTATGTGGGGAGCACAAAACGTTCTCTGAAAATTAGGATACAGGAACATCTACGAGCTATCAAAAAACAGGACTCTGACTATCCATTAACAACACACATAGCACTTGCTCATCCTCATGACTCATTGATTTGTTTCCAGGGAATCGACCATGTTCCTACTCATCCCAGAGGAGGCAACAGGGAATTGACACTATGCCAAAGGGAGGCAGCCTGGATCTGCCGCCTGCGAGTGGTTGAATTGGGCCATAATACCGATCCCGAATTTCATTATTTTTTGTAGCCTTACTTTCGAAGTTTTAATATCCAATACACATATACTGTCATACTTAAAATTTATGCAACCATGTCTGTTATGCTTGTATGTTTGTACTGTACAATAGCAGGACTAATACTAATATTTTGATTGGAAATTAATCTTACTGTTCATATGTTGTATTTGTCTTGCTTGTTAGATATTCATATTCTTTGGTGTCTATTTGGGCACACCACCTTCGGTTTGGCTATTTTGCTCTTCCACCTCACTTCTCTACGTGTTACTGCATTCACTTACATTCCTTTGATATATCTACCTGTTACCCATTTCCTTTTTCTTTTTTACCTTTTCCTCGTATCTCTTTGTCTAGTCCTCCCCCCTTTATTGTTTCGATTCTCCCCTCCTTTTTTTCTTTTTCTTTTAGATAGTCTTTTCTACTAGTGCCCCCCCCTTTTTTTCTCATGCAAGGAATTCTTTCAATACACCCTTTTCCTGCGCTCAATATTATTTATTGTTTCGATTCTCTCCTCCTCTCTTTTCTTTTAGATAGTCTCTTCTACTAGTGGGTCCCCCCTCCTTTTTTTCTCATGCAAGGAATTCTTGCAATACACCCTTTTCCTGCACTCAATATTATTTAGTTTTGAACTTTATGACTGCCTTAAGATGGCCGCTGCCATAGTCTTTTCTTTATTCTGTTTCTTTTATTCTGTTTCTTCTAGGACCCGGACCTCGTGGTTTTTTCATTTTATTTAATTTTATTTAATTTAAGACACTTCTTTCTGTGCTTAACAACATTAACCCAACATCATGTCTGCTTTATTACATTACCCGTGTCCAAATACCTCTGCTGTTTCACTACTCGGTTTTGGTATTGCCTTTCACTATATTTTCCAATCGTTCAAACCTTTTGACTGCCCCAAGATGGCAGCTGCCGTAGTCCATCTTTTATTTTCATTTTATTTTGCTTTGTACGTGACCCGGATTTCCTGGTCCCATCTATTCTATTTAAGATAGCCACTACCTGGGCACCCGTCCGTTTTATTTCTCAACACTGGCACAATACTCGTGCTGGCCCCGCTCACACTAAAATGCCCGCTTGGACCATGTTATCCTTTATTCCAGACGTGTTCACTGTGGCTTATAGCCTCACTGGTAAGAAGGTTTCTTTCTTTTTTTCCTTTTTCCTTTTGTTTTACTCTGTATCATGGCGATTTCGCTCCATGCCTTGGAACGTTTACAATTTAATTTTATTCCTGATTAATTTTATTCAGCTTTTTATCCACATATCACTTGGTTATAGATTCCCGTTTTTTGCACACAGTTTTAACTTACTTCAGTTTATACTCTCCCATGCTGGTGACAGTTAATTTTATGACTCCTCGGCCCCCCTCTTAATAATATTTTTCTGTGTTTCTATTCTTTTTGTTTCCCTGGTTCTAGGTGTGGGCATTGGGCGTTTTTGTAGCCCTTCTCTCTTTTCCCTTTGAATACACTTATTACGTACTTTGTTGTGATTATGGCCACTATATACTTTCCCCTTACCCTTGGACCTTCTATACTTGTTTGTATTTTGACTTATGAGTGTCTTTTTTGCTAGGCACTAAAAACGTACTGCTACCCTCTGCTCTTGTGACTGACTGGATTCCATTACGGTATGCTTTACTTTATATGCACTATCCCCTACACCTATTTGGATTCTGTTTTCTAAACACACGCAGATCCTTTGTATTCACATTTTTTTTAAATATGGGCACATCTCTCTTTTTCTTCTCATTAATTTCTCTCCTTACATGCTCATTTCTTGCACAACTGTATTTTCTTGGACCTTGCTTTATCACTTGGGGTTTGTCCATATATGGACATTTCCCAAAGCCTGGGATTATATATATAATTGCATATTTTTACCATCTGTAACATGTACTTGTCTTGGGTGTACTTATGGCCTTTGCATATTCTTATTCAGTTTCACTGTGCCTTGCATTTGTGTTGGTACGCAATATTCTCTTCAGTTGACCTTTCCATTTTGAATCATATTTTTTTCTGTACCCAACTGGGTTCTTGTTATCTAGTGTATATGGTACATATTGTTCTCATGTTACATTACAGCCCTGAAGAAGCCCCGACAGTGGGCGAAACGCGTTGGCTGTCCATCCATTGTCTTACGTACCTCATTTACGGAGTTTGAAGGCTGTCCATTCATTGTCTTACGTACCTCATTTACGGAGTTTAAAAATACAAAGCACTGGACTTGTAAAGAAATATTAAAAAGCAAGAAATATTTTTCTGCATCATTGGAGCCTTTCAATTTATATTACATGTGCATTTGTGTGGCGGTGCACCGCCTTTTTTGTCTCCTAAAACTTGTTTGCTTGAAATAGGACAAATTGTGGAACCATACCCATGGGTCAGATTAGAAATATAAAGACCATAAATAGCATGATTCATGAAAAGCCATCACGTGAGACAATCACTTAGAAAAAGCAGACCATATTTAACACTTCAAATTTGGGAGCGACCATCCACCTTTATCCTTCAAAAGTTGTAAAATCAAAATTGAACTTCAAGGGTGCTTGTATTGCCAGAAAAACTGACCCCATGACCTGTCCACCAGAGAGAAGCTGCAGCTAAGTATAACAGTAAGGCTCTAAATAGATATAAAAAAAATAGGATGAATCACCATTTTGACCAGATTACAGCATCTAATAGGACCCACGGGCTACCTATTTTGGTTTCTCTACCAATGGCTCATAATTTAGTCATACAATATCCTAAACTACTGGAGAGTTCCAAACTCCCAAGTACTGAGCAGACTCTATATAGCACTTATAGCCTCTGGCCTAGCTTGATTATAAACAATTTGTGTTTTAGACATATTAAGCTTATAACCAGGCACGACCCTACATGTAGAGGCTTCATTCTCAATTGTCACAATAGATGTAGAGGGATTGGATGTAAAAGCTGCCATGTCATCTCGATATGCTGCAATACTGTGAGTTGCAGTTTGAATCCTTAATGGAACCAGTTGCACTGAGTTCCTTAAACGGCACAGATATGGTTCAAGGCAAAGCACAACCAATGGTGGGGACAATAGCCATATTCTCAGAGATGGAACCACAACAAACCACCTGCGCCCATAAGTTAGAATAAAAGGCTTGGGCCCGTATTTATACTTTTTTTGCGGGGCATTTGCGCCGCTTTTTGACGCAAAACGGCGCAAACCTACAAAATACAATGGGATTTTGCAAGTTTGCGCCGTTTTTGCGTCAAAAAACGGCGCAAATGCGGCGCAAAAAAAGTATAAATACGGGCCTTGATTTCTCACCAACATTTAAGCAATAGTCCCTAGTGTGGCAACTGTCGCCCGTAGAAAAGGCCAGAAGGCTATCCGATGAAAAGCTTTTTCAGCTTCTAGCATAATCATCCCTGCTGGAATACCCAGCACTCCAGCCACATCAAATATTTCAACCACAATATCTGTATGTGCTGTAGTGTCTCAATATGGATCAAACCCA
This sequence comes from Pleurodeles waltl, assembly GCF_031143425.1. Taxonomy (NCBI): domain Eukaryota; kingdom Metazoa; phylum Chordata; class Amphibia; order Caudata; family Salamandridae; genus Pleurodeles; species Pleurodeles waltl. The sequence continues at coordinate 1,572,967,772 of NC_090444.1, forward strand.
TGTTCATATTATACACCCACCCTGTCACAGTTTCTGGTCTGTCTGATCAGGACTCTGGTTGGGACACCCCTTGAGGTCACAGAATATCCCAAAGAGGTGGTGTACTGGGGCAGAAGGGCAGCTAAAGGCATACACTGGAAAGGACAGCTATGGATAGGCACAGGAAACAGGAAAGTAAAAGCAGAGCAACCTTATTGTGAACAAACAGGAAACGGATTACTAATGGACAAATACACTGGGGTTACCACTAAGGTTGTACACAGGGTAGGGCTCAGAACCTCCCACAGTAAACAGGGAATGTAAATGCCTTTGTGCAGATTGCTATTACAGATAGTCACCCAGCAAACCCCATAGAAAGCAGGCAGCAGAAGTGATTCTGTCTCTGGACCCTTAGAGCACAAACAAGGAAAGTACTTACATACACAAGACAAGCTCTTGTGGGTCCAGCTTGAAACACAGTGGAAATTCCTGGAAAAACAGCAATAGCACACTGTCACTGTTAGGCACTAAAGACTATGGATAACACTAGACAAAGGATGGGGGCTGGAATTGCCTCCTGGAACCTAGGAGCCAATACCAGAAAAAAGGAAAACACTTAAACACTGGTGAAGACTGATAGAACACTTACCAGATACAAATACCCACAAGGAAACAGAAACAGAAGGAACAAACTAAGAAGCATAGGCAGGAAGTGGGAACAGGCTCAGGCTGAAGCAAAGGCAGGAATAGGACTGGAAAACAGGGTGCAAACTTATGGCTGGAGCAAACAGAGACAGGAATAGGAAACAGAGAGCAGGCTCTGGCTGGAACAAGCAAGGACAGGGCTGGAACACAGGGAGTAGGAATAAGCAGAAAACAGGACTGGATAATAGAGAGCAGGTACAGGCTGAAACAAGGCAGGAACAGGACAGAGAAACAGGGAGCAAGCTCTGGAAGAAACAAGCAGGTACAAGGCTAAAAGATAGGGAGCAGACTCTGGCTGGAACAATCAGGAGCAGGGCAGAGACAAAAGAAGCAAGTTCAAGCTGGAACAGAACAGGAACAATACTGGAACACTGATAAGGTGTCTGTAACACAAACGAATTGAACTCCAATGCAGAACGAGTATCTTGAGTAAATGGCTGCTTATAAGCAATTCCAAGCTGCAGAAAACCCCAGGTGGAATCACAAGACTGGGCTGCACAGGAGAGGCCTCAGGTGTGTGTAGTTTCAGACACTCGCAAGTCCTGGAGGAGAGGATCCGGTGAAAAGGATCAACTGGACGTCTCCTATAGAATACAATGTATAACAGAATCCAGGATTTCCTGACTACCAGGCTGTACATAATGGGATTTGCAGTCCCAGGAAGTAAATGTATAACTACAAAAGCATACCATGATGAAAAGAGAAATAAACAGGAGTCAGCAAGAGACTCTAGATAAGTGTTCAAGGTGATTCCCAGGCTACTGACAGTCCCCTTACAGCGCCCCCTAGAGATAGGACGACAGAGTCGTAACAACCCCACAATTCTAGAGCAATACATTTTGCCAGCATTTTAGCATTGAATTTTGCATCACAATTAATCAAAGAATTTGACAAATAGGAGTAGCAGTTCCGTGAATCCTTCTCCTTTTTCGAAAATACAGTATTAAATGTTTCAAAACAGGACCAAGGCACATCTCCAGTCTCCATTACATACTTGACAAGCTGCAAAAAATGGTTAAGAAAAGTACTCAAGAAGACTTTGCAAAACTCTGAAAATCTGCATCCTCCCCTGTCACTTTCTTTGCTGGAAGCTGCTTAATAGCCCCAAGACTTTCAGTCCCTGTAATAGAAAATTCCATAGTCATTTGATCAACCTCAATACTAACCCTGGAACAGGCCTAGGGGAGTTTGTAGAGATCTGCTATACAGAAATTCGCAAAGTTTCAAAAAGAACTCAGCAGCACTATGTGGACTGCTGCGAGTGCCAGAGTTTAGGTAAGTTGTGCGGTGTGTGCTGATTTTCAGTGCCAGGATTTTCTCCCGTTCTGTAAAATCAACGTGAACGGCATCACACAGAGTGCGAGAGGATGTTAACTTCTTTCTGCCGCTCGAGTACATTTTCTACTCAATCGGCAGCTTCCTCAATGCGAGCAGCAGCTTTCTCAATGCAGGTGGGCACGACCTGCCTTGTCCGCCCGCATTGAGAAATCTCGCTTGCACTGCCAATACAGTGATTTCTCTTGCTCATACTTGCCAACTTAAGGTTGTCAAGCCGCGTGAGAGAAAAGACTCTGCTCCACATCCTTCAAGGAGTTTTTCATAACTCTACACTCTGGCCACAGCGTGGAGTGAGCAAAACTCTGCAAACTCCGCAAGCGGAGCAAAATTCTTCACCCACCCCTACCCTGGAATGATAGATGTAACATATTGATTGATACCTCTTTGAGAGGCCAAGGTTGTTTCCTCATATAACTTGTCATAATAGGGACAGACAAAATCCTATTGGAACCTCTTGCAATGTATTATACCCTTCTCTAATAGAATTTATATTTTTTTTCATACATCCTCTCCCAGACCTGTAATGCTAATATGAGCCTCATATCCTCGATGTTGTCAAAAGTAAATAGCTTTGTAGCATGAGATGCCTTCACAACCTTGTTCCACACTAGCAACTGAATCTTATTTTTAACATTCTGAAGTCTCTAATATATCTCCTTGATCACTTCCTCAAACTTTTTTTGACATGAGGCATCTGCATATGCATAGTCCAAATGAAGAAGCTCCTGGTGCACGGATCCATCCAGTCTACATGTGACCTATTCTGACGAGAGACATAGCTAAGTGCAGCACCACACACAACAGCTGCTTTAATGGTATCCTAAATGAAGGCTGGGGATATAGTACCTTGATTATTTTTAAAAAAGGTAGGCAAATTCTCCATCATGTAGTGACAATAGGCACTGTCCCTCAGCAATGATCGATCAATGTCTATCTGTTGCGCTTACCTATACCACCTTAACCTAAAAGAGCAACTGTGGCCAGCAACAGATTATGATCAGACAACATAAATAGAAAGGGGTGAGTTGAAATGTTGCAAGCCATTTCCCATGTGACAAATATATCCAGCCTAGAATGACACTGAATAGGAAGTCAGTAATATGTATATCTGAGTAGAGGAGCATGTGCATAATGCCAGTTATCAATCAACCCATCCGTGCTCACCAGATGATGCAAAACAGCTCACGTTTGCCCCTTCTGGGGCAAACTACTCCTATTTAGACAATAAATATTAGGAAACATGGCCATGTTAAAATCACCACAAACAATTATTGGATCCTTCAATGTGGCCAGCTCTAAAAAAAAAAAGCTGTTGCAGCAGTGTAGAGTCATCTTCATTTGTGCCATTATCAGAGCACACCCTTAATTTCAACCGACCTAAATAAGGTCCTTAATGACCCAACTACCAGAATTGCCCATTTGCAATTTTGTACACATCCAAAAGGCACCCCTTGCTAAAATTGCAACACCTCTAGTTGCATTCTAGGACAGTGACTGACTAATCATTCTCAATTCACGTCTAATCTTTTGAATCTTTGAGGAAGACCATAATCCGTTAACATTACAGCTTAAAATGCTCACCTCTTTTACAGATAACAGATTAATTAAATGACTTATTCTAGAGAAAAACATACAGACATGAACCACTCTGAGCACGGCCCAGCAAGTATAAAAAAGAAACATGAGAGAATCACAAACAATCACCACCACAAAACCCACTTCAAAACTATCCCCCCAGCTTTGAGGCAAGAATTTGCCCTCCAGGCAGCCCCAACCTGCAACTTACAGGGTTGCCTACCCATGTAAGCCTGAAATGCTCTCCCGTCTCATCTTGATACAAACCAATGGCATCAAGTGAGTCGCTGTAGTCATGCCATAATGCCCATAACATTAACTTCCTAATAAGTGCCCTTATCAATCCGCAGAGAATTAAAGATAAATACATCCTAAGGGTTTTAACCAACATGCACAAAACAACATAATCGCATTCCGGGTATAACTTTGCAACAAACAGCTGTGACCCAATGGAGTCCCAGATAAGATGCTCATCCACTGCCCAACCCTACAGTCCTTATTTTTATCAAGGTCTATAACAGAGGATTAGGACTATTGTTCCAAGAGAACTTTGGCATGAGATTCTGAGTTTGAAAAGAAGACCTGTTGCTTACAGATGATCTTAAGCTTAGACAGCTCCTGCAGAAATACTTGAGCACCATAAGAATGAAAGCATAGATCAGGCTCCAAAGTTACCAATGTCGGGTTACAGTAGTCAGGCAAAAATCAGATAGAACAAAAAATCTAATGTTACCAACCACAGATGATGTGTGAGGGTAAGCTGCATAATGAAGAAACTAACAGAAGAGAAAATTACCAACATAAATGAGAAAAGCCCTTGGCTTGGTCCCAGCTTCAACCCGCTTAGATCTATGAAAAAGAAAACGATGAGCTCTCAGAGTTTGACAATCAATATCCCAGTCGGGCATACTGGGAAAGGCTTGCTTGTTTAGCTGCACTATAAAACCATGAAGGTTATCATCCTCTGCATTTTTGGGAACATCAAGGATCCTCACATGATTCTGGAACATCCTATTTTTGACATCCTCCAGCTTTTGTGACAAATCTATTGTGACAGTTTTTGATCTTGAAGTTGCTCTACCATCCTCTTAGTTTTATCGTCAAGGTTTGAGATTCTTTGCCTGGCTTAAAATACCATAGTTCTCATAGAGTTCAACTGTTTAGACAGACTGCATAACCCAGCTTGCGTTTTTAAATATGATTTCTTAAGTGTGGCTAAATCCTTTTTGTATTCCTCTCCGTGAGCTCTCAGAAAATTGTAAATGAAAGCCAACCTAGAGGGAGTCTGTGGAGAGTGTTGTCGCATTTAACCCTCCCCAATTACTGGGGGAGAAGCCAAACCCTTCCTGACAGTGGGGGAGGACTGTATCCTTCCCTTCTAGTTCATTGTATCCACTCCCGTACTCCATCCACTTAATTGGATGTCTGTCTCAAGAGCATAATTTGAGCTGGTCCCCGGGAGGTGTCTCGGTTCCCACTTTTGACATTCCCCTATCCTTATCCATTTTCAGATCTGAGAAGTCATCACCTGAATAACCAGACAGAGAAAATAAGGTTCAGGTTTGTCCAGTAATGTTGTGGAAGGGGCTGATAGATTAGCAACACCAGTTCCAATTAACGCAATCTTATCAGGTTGAATATTACCCTCCCAAAGTACCCGATGTTGTATTACCCATACTGCCAGTTAGCTTACCTGCTGTTTTGCACCTCAAACTGGCTCCTCTACCTTCACTACTGGATCTTGTGTTAGTAAGGGCTACCTCTTAGACCTTCTTGTGGCACCATACAGTCCCATGCTAATGAAATATATTGAAGAGATTTTAAAGGGCCAGGATGTGAGATTGCTTCATTATGTATGGATGTATCTAGCACTGCTCCAGGGTCAAAAACAAGGTCTGGGGTGGCAGTGGGGTTGGGCTTAATATAGGTATTCAAATTTCCAGGGAGAGCATTAAAATCATTTTTCAAACGCTGGCTTCCAGCTACAGCTTCGGTGGTGACAATCAGCTCCGTAGCTGCTTCTTCTGCAGTGTTACCTGCCTCTAATGAGCCAGCTACCATCAAGCCCATACCATCCATGCATTCTCTTATTACAGCAAGACTCTTCTTGAGGCAAGGAACATCCAATTGTAAGACACCATCAGATGGTGCCATCTCTTCTAAGCTGGGCAAGCCTGAGACAACTGGGAGAGTCTGTGCCCCTGTAGGAGCTGCTGACCTGAAAATCAGGGCTGTTATGGGCTATGGCCTCTGGTGCTGAAGTACCCATTAACCTGGAGTCAGTTGCTGTCTCAGTCTCTGCAGGAATAGTGGAAATGACTAGGACACCCCATCAACGCAATACAGCATTTTTGGCTGCTGAAATATATTGTCTGACAGTTTGGTAAATCTGGGCCTAGCTCCCCAGTCCTCCTCAAGGACCCTGTGCATCTCTAAGGCAACCTCATGGCCCTCAAACCACTTGTCAATATCATCCCCATGACAAAGTTAGGCACCAAATCTCTGTGATGTAGACCCTCCTGTCTCCACTGGTCACTGGGGTATCACAGACATTACTGCTGCTGGACTCTGTGCATTGCTTGACCTCAAGTTCCAGCTCCTTAAGACTCACTTCATGAGTCAGTATCAGTTTTCTTCCAGCCAAGGCCCTTTCAGCCTCAGCTTTTTTCTTCTCTTAGGCCAGCATAATTTCCTCTAAGGCCCTTTTTGCAGTGGCCTCATTCTTTCCAGTTGACCTGTTTGCAGCACCCTCTGCCATCCTGAGTTGCAGCTTGAACTCCATTCCTGTCTGCCAGTTCCTCAGTTGAAAGGTTGTGGGAGCACACACTGCTCCTTTCCCCAGCAGGTCTTCAACTCTTGTGAGCATCTTGTCCTTCTCTGGGTGTTGTAGCTCATGGCCTGTTGTCAAGCCATCTTCCTTCGCCTCTAATCCCACTTCCGCCTTAAGGCCATCCTCTTTCTGTTCCTCTGAGATAGCCTCCATCTTCCTTGCATCCTCAAAGGCTTTGAGGGGTATGTGGAGGTCCACCTTGGTGGCCTTCCTTCCCAAACCCAGCCCCCTATCACTGCCAAATCTCTGCAGCTCTGACTTCCTGGGGTGATCAATGTTGATAAACTCCATCTACATTGTAGCAAAGGATATGAGGTAAACTTAAATTTGGAAAAAGATGACCAAATCAGCAACTAAGGAGAATATAAAAAGAGTTAGAACCTGATGCCTGATTATTTATATGGGACTGAATTTTATACAAAATCATTGAGTGGCAGTGCACAGACACAAGTAGTGGATCCTATCACTGAGCACCAATGTTAACAAATGGGTTATTGGATGAGGGGGGTGAAATCCCTTCTCAAGCAACAACCACAATCCTTGTTAGGGTGAATCACACAAAAGTCGATGAAATAACCTCTGTTTTACCCCCTGGTAGCTTGGCAGAAAAACAATCAGTCTTAGAGGTACTGTGTCAGATATTTTTGCAGCACACAAGAAATAATCCCAAACTATTTTAGAAAAATAGAGATCATTGTAATAAATCAAATGATACCAGATCAGGCAAAATACAATCAATAGAGCTGGAGATATGCAATTTCAAAGGTTTAAGCAGAAATAGCACCAGAAAGCACAAAGTACCACTTTCTGTTATCTGGCAATGCTAAACTGGGGGAAAGTGACAAGTTCAGGATGACTGCGGTGGAACACGGGCCTGGTACATGGACCAGGTTAATTTCTGATGAAAAGGTCACCTTCTCAAAGTCTACCACGAAGAGTTCTGTTTGCAGTGCAGGAGACAGAGAAGAGCAGAAAGTGTGATGGATGGTCATCAGTATAGCTCGAAGAGCAGGCCCGGTGTCGCAGATGGCTATCGAGGTAGCCTGAATATCTGGTTGGGTGTCATGAACAGTTGATGCTGGAACTTTGTGTTGGTAGTCACTGTGTGATGTCTTTCCTGTGGAGTGAAGTGCAGGACTTATGTTGCCAGTCATATATATATGTATGTGTATGTGTGTGTGTGTGGGTGTATGTGTATGTGTGTTGGGGTGTGGGGGTGTATATATATATACACATGTGTGTGTGAATATATATATGCATATATACATATAGGTACACACACAAATATGTATATATATATATATATATATATATACATATATATATATATATATATATATATATATATATATATACATATACATGCTAGTGGAGGTCGCTAGTAGAACGTTACAGTTAGAACCTAGTCTGCATAGGAAAATAATTTTTTGTTTTGGTTTAATGACTCTTCATGAAATTTTCAAAACTAGTTTGCCACTCGCTGCAGCTGCTGTCCTGAAATTTGTAGGGTGATTCGTCAAGCTATGGTTGAGAAAAAGGAGAAATGCATTTCCCTCATGCAGTTTCCCATAGGGATTTTAGACATGACTACAGCGTGATCCACTGAACAAAGTTGCACCCAATCTGGCAGAACGCTAGATCTTGGTCAAGAAAGATGTCTCTTTTTAGTTTGGTGCAAATCCGATCTGTACTTTTGGAGTTATTAAAGAAAAAAGAGTTATATATATCCCAAGAAAAAAGAATAACAAAAAGACATGGGGCAGTATAGGAGTACCCTGGCCCCCTAGGCCTGCTGGTGGGTTCCCAAATGGACCCAACCGGCGTGGCCAAAAACTTACATTTTTCTGCAAATCTGCAGTGGATCTTGTTTTGATATGCCCCCTGGGTTGCCCAGGTCACAGGGAGTGGATTATTATATACTTGTGCACAGGGATGCCCGCTTGGCTACCCCTCCCCATGCTGATTTAGTCCCATGGGCCCTATTTCCTGGGCCTGGCTACTATTCAGAAGGACACACACACATATATATGTGAGCACCTTGATATAAATATACAGCACATTTTCACCCGTATTGACTTCAGGGATTGTTTTCTGATAATGTACACCATGGAATACTGCATCTTTGTGCCACTGCATCATGAGTTTAGAAAAGCACTGTGTGAGGACAACAGACATTTGAGGTGAGCAAATCTAGAGTGTCGCTGGTGTTGTTGCAGGGTGCTCCATAGTGGAGCTGCTCTCGACCTAAACTTGGGAACTACCCAGAGTTCTCTCTTCTTTTTTGCATATATATATCAATATCTATCTATCTATCTATCTATCTATCTATCTATCTATCTATCTATCTATCTATCTATCTATCTATCTATCTATCTATATATACATATATATATATATATATATATATATATATATATATATATATATATATATACAAACACTTAAAAAACATGGATGTTACAGTTGGATTCTGAATTTACGTATACAAAACCAGAGAAATTCAGCAGTTATAGTTATAGTTATTTCAATTAACTGTAACTTGCGGCCTACGGTAATTATAACTTGTGCCACTGCCATGCACAGTTTATTCTTCAATAATTTGTCTTCTAATGTTTCAAATTATAATTTTATTGATGTCATAAAAGTTGTCATGATTGGTGTAATATCTGGGGTAATTAGCAGTGCATGATGATGGAAAGAGTTAGAGTTACTTGAAATAATTTTAACTATAACTGCTGAATTTCTCTGGTGTTGTACATTTAAAATGTGACCCTAACTATAACATCCTTGTAACCTTTGTTTTTAAGTGAATTTCTATGAGTTTTTTAATTCTGTTTCCCAGCTATAACATCCCTGTAACCTTTGTTTTTTCAGTGAATTACCATGGTCTTTTAAAGTTTAGCAATTTTCATTACTCTGGTTTTGTGCGAGTAAATTCAGAACCTTACTATAACGTCCCTGCAACCCTTTTTTTAAGTGAATTTCTATGTTTTTTTTAAAGTAAAGTAATTTTCATTACTATCATTCATCCATTACCGGCTGTGCCTGGCCTCTGGCCGTGTATGACTGCGGTTGGCTGCAGGACCTGGCCTGTGGCAGGTCCTGCAGTCAATCACCTATAACCACTCAACCCTGCACCACATGCAGCCTTGGGCCATGTGCAGTGAGACTTGACCACAAGGCCTGGCCTGCGACTAGACCCTGTGGCCAACCCTCTTAACCACCCAACCTCATGCTGCACACTGCCTTTGGCCATGTGCAGCAAGTGTTGGGTGCAGGGCCTGTCTCTCTGTGAGTGAAAATAGGTATGTGTGGGTGTGAGACTTGCTATGAGAGTTTTGTCTGGATGTGAGAGTGGCTGTGAGAGTGTTTCATTGTGATCCAATAGATGACAGATCAATTTACCTCCATGAAGGATTTCAGATTGTTTTTTAAAATAGAGAGGGAAAATGTAATTTACCTACTCCAAGCCCAGGAGTTAGGATCATTTGTCCTTTCCAGAAGTGGAGCTTTAACTGGGGCACCTGCTACATTTATATTTGTAAGTGCTTCCTGTTGAGGTTCAAGTTCTGTGAAATGAGCATCATGGCCAGTCTTCTATAATGTCCCTGCAACCTTTGTGTTTTTTTGTGAATATATGTATATATATATATATATATATATATATATATTGCAACAATTGAATCTTAGTCACACGCAGCACACCTAGGATCTTAAAAAATCTATATTTATTACTAGTTGATTTAGATACAACCCACACCAACGCGTTTCAACCCTCCAGGGTCTTGATCACGGTACAGAGTACTCCATTCCTCAAAATTTATACTCTCTTTCCCACTTTACCCTTATGTGGCATTCTGGGATCTGTAGTATGGGTTGTATTTGAATCAACTAGTAATAAATATACATTTTTGAAGATCCTATGTGTGCCGCGTGTGACTAAGAGTCATTGTTGGAGTGTTAATCACAGGGAATTGGCCCTTCCCTGACGTGAGTACCGGCTACAGAGTGCCCCTGGAGAAGGCCATTTGCGGAGGAATTGTTTTGCTCCAAGCGGCGCCGGGAGAAAGACCTCGGTAAACAAGAAAGAAAGCATTTCAGGACGCTCAGCATTTAAAATGCAGACAGAATGCTGCAATTGACATAAGAACACGGAATCTGGAGAAAGTTACCAGTGCCCGCGTCTTCCATGTAAAAGAAAGCAGAGCGTCGGAGGACGCCACAGCAACAGATAAACACTTGTGTTCAGGTAAGGGAACAAAATGCTACAGTGTTGTGTTCTCTAATATGAGGAGTGTTTCCCAGGCGGTTATGTAAGCAAATAGCTGAATGTATACAGTGAACCTGGGACTTTGAAACTCGACATAGAGAAAAGGAAATATATTTTGATTGATACACCCAGTAGATTTTTGACAATTACTAATTACATATATATAACAACTGTGAGACTGCTAAAAATTATACTAAGATTAATATAGATATACCAGCTTCGCAAATGTGGAGGAGAGAGCAAGGAAAAGAGCACAAAGGGCGGAATCAGCCTTTGGCAATACAAATATAGAATACCAAGAGATGGGAGCCCAAGGGAATAAAACAATGGTACCCAAAGATATTATAAAACAACTATGCTTCCAATTGGAGAGACTTTTGAAGAAGGAAATCTCGAAGAGTTGGGAGGTTCTGACTCTAGAAAAATATATTCAAGTGGGTAGAGTACCAAGAGGGCTTAGAATTTTCACTCTTCCAAACCATTCGGATACTTGCCCTGAAATGCTAGAGGAATGGAGAGGTAACAGCATGCAATGTTCTAGAAATATGGTGGAGATTATTATTAAATATGCAAAAAAAGACATTGAGATAATTAAACCGAAGATCAAGGAGGTGGAATTAAAAATTCAATCAATGAATCAAAATGAGGAAAAACTGAAATATAAGACATTAGTAGATGCGGCCCAGGATAAGTATGAAAATCAAGTAGAAGAGCGTAAAAAGAGTAAATTCTTAAGGGATGAGAAAGATTTTGAAACAGGTTTGACATTTGCAAAAAGATTTGACATTTTAAAGCAACAAGTATATACAGGGCAAATAGACTTAGAACAAACTGGAGATACTGATAATAGTGGATCAGAGACAGATTTAAATGAAGCAGAGAGTATGTCCACAAATAGTAGAAAAACAACTTTTTTAGATGAAATGAAACTAGTGTACTTAGACCAACCAATACCAAGAAACGGGGGCAGAGGCAGAGGATGTGGTTGGGACAGAAGAAAGGAGTCAAGAAATGTAGACAGACGAGAAGAGGGATCAGAAAGAATAAAAGATTACCTGCTACACAGCAAGAAGGAACTACTACGAATGAACCTCCGTCATTTGAAGTAGAGAACCTAATTGTGAATTTATCAAAATACCTACTAACGAAAATAGAACACAAAGTATTGGGGAAAGGCCTGAGCTTCTGCCCTGAGAAACATTTTGACTATGTACAAACGAGAATTGACGTGTACAAATTTATATGGAAATTAAAACTGGCAAAATTATTCTCGAGAGAAGGGCATAAAGTTCCACCAAGAGAGGAAAGAAGAAGAAGTGACTCAGATCTACTAATAGAACACAAATCTGATTTGAAAACAATGTATGACCTGATGTATAATTTAGAAGATGAGCAAAGGACTGAGACTCAAGTATTATCAACATTAGAAATTGACATACAACAACAAGAACATACAAACTTTAAACCAAAATCAAAAAAAAATCCTACCCTGACACCAGGGAATAAGATTGACATTTTTCATGATATGATCATCTCTGACCTAGAGAAAGTTAAAACTGAGGCAAGTAAAACCAGAAAGGAAAACCTAACCATAGAGGGACGAAAAGCTTTGCATAATTTGATGGAAAATCAAATGACAGAAATAAAGCCGGCAGATAAATGGGGTAACATTGTTATCTTGGATAAGATAGCAGAAGCTAGAGAAATGGTATTCTGAGGGTTTAATTAATATGGATGAGTTGAAGTTTATGACAAATGAAAACCAAATTATGCTGACAATGTATTTCTTACCAAAGATACATAAAACCTTGAAAAAACCTCCAGGAAGGCCCATAATGTCCAGCTGTGGATCATTATATGAGAATGTCTGCCAATATGTGGACAGTTTTTTGGCACCTATGGTTAGGGATCTAAACTCATATATCAAAGACTCAGGAGACTTTCTCAGATTGTTGGAGGATGTGGCATGGTAGTTAGATTACATATTGATCACGACTGACGTAGTTTTGTTGTATACATGAATAGCACACAATGTGGGGATCAAAGCAGTTAAATACTTTTTACAACAGAGAAGTATTCATTTATTGAAACATTCAGAAATGCTACTGGAGATGATTGAACTCTGTTTGGAAAATAATATATTTATATTTGAGCACCAAATATATAAACAAACCTGTGGGACTGCCATGGGAATTTCCTTCTCCCCAAGTTATGCAAATCTAACAATGGGATGGTGGGAAAAACAGAAAGTGTGGGGGGAAGAAAATGAACAACTTATGGAAAATGTAGTGATATGGCTACGATATATAGATGATCTATTTGTAATCTGGAATGGTACAGAGGCATCCTCTAAGGTCTTTTTGAAAGATTGAATATGAATGATATGGGACTTCGGTTCACATATAAAATGAGCAATGAATCAATTGAATTTTTAGATTTGATGGTATACGTTGAAAATGACAAATTACAAACTACTTTCCACCGAAAACCGACAGCAACAAACAGTGTGTTACATGGGTCAAGTTTTCATCCAGCCTCACTTATTAAAAGCATTCCCTATGGTGAATTTATCAGAGTTAGGAGAAATTGTTCCAAAAAAGATGATATAGAAAGGAAATTTGAAGAAACAGAACAGAGGTTTCTAGCACGAGGATATAGAAATCGAGATGTGAAACAAGGTGAAATGAAAGCTAGAGCAATAACACGTTCACAAACTCTTATAAATAGAGGGGGGGAAGGGGATGAACAAAAACAAGATCAAATAAGGCATATTTTGACATACAGTAAATAGAATAAACAAATACTCAATATCTTAAACAAAGATTGGTACCTAGTTAAAAAAGATAAAGACATAAGACCACGTTTAGGTATACGACCAAATGTAACTTAAAGGATAGTGCCATCTATAAAAGATCTAGTGGTAAATAGTTATTTTGAATCTCCAAACAAATCAAATTGGTTGACAGATTCCAGGAAAGGTTTCACGTGTTGTAACAAGTGCAAATCATGTAGAATTGGTTGTAATAAAAGTAAAATTGTAGATTTCCGGGGAAGAGAAATTCCAATTGTGGAAAAAATAACATGCAAGACTAGCTTCGTAGTGTGTATAATTGAATGCCTGTGTGGTTTAAAATATGTAGGAAGTACCATTTGTCCCCTAAAAAAAGAACATTGCAACATATCAGGGCAGTACAGAACAATGATATGAGCTATGCTATGACTGAGCATTTGAAAAATCACAATGGGGCTGACTGGTTACACATGAATTATTATGGGATTGCAACCATTGTAAAACACGAAAGAGGGGGAGACAGAGTCCAACAACTGAGACGCCTGAAATCGAGGTACATTATTAGATTAAAAACAAAGATCCCATTTGGGATCAATATGGACGAGGCGTTTATTGTCATCAATAGAGAGAAGCAAACAGGTGGAAGATAGGGAATATGACGGATGAGGAGTTAAAGTGCTATTTGTGAATAAAAGTATGTTGAAATATATGAAAAAATATGAAAAATAGGGAAAGATGACAGTGATGATGGATGCAAGTAGATACAAGAACTCTGAAAAACAACATTGAAAAGCCATAACGTGGCTTGTATATATGTGAAAATAAAGCAATAGAAGTATAAATAATATAAAAGATGTAAATTTATAGATAGGACATAGTAATTGTCAGCAGAAATTTTGAATATGGGTATTGATGTAAATAGACACTAATGTTTTTGATAGTGGGAGCACTTATGAGATGTAACTTTTTTTGTGGTGATTATATTTATATTGTTATGTGTATTTCTGTTTGCATTCATAATTGGTGTCCAATATATACTACAGATCCCAGAATGCCACATAAGGTTAAACTGGGAAATAGAGTATAAATTATGAGGAATGGAGTACTCTGTACCGTGATGAAGACCCTGGAGGGTTGAAACGCATTGGTGTGGGTTGTATCTGAATCAACTAGTAATAATTATAGATTTTTGAAGATCCTACGTTTTGCTGCGTGTGATTAAGAGTCAATTGTTGGAGTGTTAATCACAGGGAATTGCCCTTCCCTGACGTGAGCACCGGCTACAGAACGTGCCTGGAGGGGGCCATTTGCGGAGGAATATATATATATATATATATATATATAGTTAGGTATGGTATTATTGGTTTTTTGAGTGGATTTCTTTTTTTTAATGTAAAGTAAGATATTAATACCATACTTAACTATATATATATATGTATATATGTATATATGTATATATATAGTTAGGTATGGTATTAATATATTAATATCTTACTTTACATTAAAAAAAGAAATCCACTAAAAAAAAAAAAAAGGCTAAAGAGATATTTAAGTGAGGTGAAATTTCAGTTTAAAAGTTACATTTACAACTCAAACGACCACTGATATACACCAATTATAGTTAACTGAAGTAACTATAACTTGTGCCTTCGCCGTGCAAAGTGTTGTCATAAATGATGTCATGTCAGATGTCATCAGTAGTGTTAGAAATGATGTCATGAAATATGTTATGAGTGTTGTAATATGTGAGGCCATAAGCAGGGTATACCAGAGCAGTGTGTCTCTTTCTCTAAGAGACGCACAGGTAATGCCACAGCATCATCAATATTTGATCCGTGTTTATCCTCTGACTCCGATTCATCAGCATAGCTCCAATTTACCTTTCCTACTAGAGCCATAACTTTCTCCTGTATAATTAATTTGACAGTCATTCTGAGAAATGTGATTATTTCGTCAATAATGTTAGTTAAATAAGTAGTTTACAACTATTTTTTTAATTCAATTTAGTACTATATACCCCCTTTCATTTAAATTAACGTATTTCTTTAAAATGATGTTAATATACTATAATACTTAACAGTTGCTGAGTTTAGTGTTAGGGTTCTCCATTTCATTTTAAGCACATTGAACAGAATTTTACTATTATTATTATTAATAATACTTATTAAACGTTTATCATGGTTAGGATAGTTTCTCTTAGTTTGGTGTAGTTTAATTTAATTATTTGTAATGTAATTACGTTTTTAAGATGGAGTATGATTATGGTTGGGTCTCTTTTTAAAAATGTGTATTTACATAAAAATTACTCATTTAAGACAATTAATATTTACATCAATCACATTAACTATAACAGGGAGGGTGATGATGGATCACTTCTTGTATTCAACACTGTTTTTTTCTTGCTATTGATTATTAATGTGGAGTTGTCTTCATATCTGCTTGTCCTTTTTCAACCATATTGGATTAATCAATGATTCCTATTTTGTGAGTTTAAAAGTACAAGGACATCTCAGCAAAGCTAGCTACACATATTAATAAGAAGGGCTGCCATGCATGCCCAAGAACCTTCTGTTATATTTTAAGCACTTACGCTCTATAGTTTTACCAATGAGCTAATGTTCTTGAGGTCATAACTATTTAGTTGCAGGGCAGATCAATGCTCCTGTAACTTTTCCCTGTCAGAAAGCCTAGTATAGGGCACTACGGAATGAACTGTGTGGTGTGAAATTAAAACCTTTCTGGAATGGAGTGGTGAACGCGTAACCTTATAAAGTTTTTCTAGTGTGATAGGATGTATCTAACCATTGAATAATATAAGTTGATAGACTTACCATTAAATATATGACAACAACTTGCTGTATGCACTCAGGTAAATGAAGAAATGCTTCTCAATGTGCTGATTCGTAAAGAGTCCATGTATTAAAAAATAAAAACAGGCCAGCAGACCTGCTGTCTTTGAAAAATATTTTACTCTGTAAGTGATAAGACAGGGTACTAGAGGGGCAAGAAAAGGGCAGGGTTTTCAGGCATCACAGAGAAACATGCCAGGAAAGAGTGGATGGCGCTTTTTGTATTAGATGCCACTCCTACCGTGCCCAGACATAAGCAACTAATGGGCATCTGGTGTGTTCCAGGTGCATGCTAAATCTATATAATGGATTTAAACTGTGCAGAGCACACACACAAAAACTGGAAGCTTACTTTGTGTAGTGGTTTGCAGCTTAATGTGTGCTTATCATGTGATATTCACTGTTCACCAGGTGTCATATTATGTACGCTTTCCATGTTTGTACCCCGCCACACCTTTCAAAAGATGCAAGGGGTGAAAACAGGGACAGTGTGTCCTATTACAAAGAATAGGCCAACTCCAGGCCAGCCTCAGACTCTGTGAAATGCTTTTCTTCAAGTCGCTCCGTGTTTCACAGTGCAGACGGCTACTCACCAACACTTTGAAAAGGGGCACAAGATCCCACTTCAGGCAGACGCAGTGAGTAACTGCACACACCAGGAGGGGGATGTGTGGGGGGTCAGTGGGTCTCCTTTCTCCCAGTGGGATGCCCTTTAGGAGGCGTACTGAAAGTGTAACACCTTTTTGTGGTGCACTTTCAGTGCACAGCCTAAGGGCAAGTTTGCCTCTGTGTCTGCATCCATTATACGGTACAGGTGCAGAGGTAAATTGATTTTCTCATTTGCATGGGGCCACAATGCCGTTGAAATGATAGCTCTGGTGCTATATGTGTGCCAAAGCTATCAGTATTACAGAAGAACATGCACAAGCGTCTGTGACCCTTTCTGTAATACCATAGTGAGTGTATACACCTGTTGGATCCCGAGGGCACAATGTATAACATGGCCCCAGGTGGCCGTATGATGTTTGCCAATACCATGTGTCACGTGTGATTTGGCTTGTCTGGGCCTGTTCAATACTAAAGAAAAGTGCTCTGCTGAGGAGCATATGACGTACAATTGTCTTGTTTGCAGACCATATCCTTCCTGTAATGCAGCTCTTCTCTTCAGTTCTACCCTCTAATGACCCTCCGAGCAAAAGTATGAATAGATTTTAATGAATACAATTAAAACATACATATATGGTGGGGTGTACCTTACATATACTTATCTTGTGTGGTAAAGGCATGCGTTGTAATGACATAAAACCTACAAAAACGGATGCACTTTTACTATACACCATGGTGTACATATGTAGATCTGAAAATAAATGAAGAAAATCTTTTGAACACTCATAATCTGGGCTGTCAGGTTGGCGATAAACGAAAGCTGACCATACCTTTCTTTCTCAGGTCTGTTACTGCCCATCACTGGGGTTTAGGATGTGAGGGTTCTCTGTATGGCGCCGAATGACCCGTTATGAACAGCATCGTGATTCTTTAAACTTTGTTAGCTTAGGGTTTTTCAGCCAGCTTTTCAAAGTTGTTGCCATCTTGGGCATTGCTCCCAAATTCTGAAATGGACCGGCATAAGGTTTTTTTTAAGACCCTTCCTCAATATTTTATTTCATTATGTGTTTGAACGGTTGTGTCATCATGTTAGATCACTGCATGGCTTCTGTAAAGCGCAGCAGTGCCCCCTTGGGGACCATTCTGTTTCATCTGATGCGTAAAATCACCATTGTGCACGGTTAGGCACGATGTATGTGTTTTTGCTTTATTTGTAAGCTGACCAGTACGTTTACATAGACTGCAAAAAAGGCAGAGTATGATTAAGCTACATAGGGCATTTGCTTTGGGAAGGAAAAAGCCGATAGGATGCCGTCTTGCCTACGTTCTAAATGAATTTCCTTACATGAGTGTTCGCGTTCTTTAATTTTAGAACTGATGGATCCAAACCACATGCCAGAGTTTTTCAGATCTCTCCTGAACACATCTGTGGCAAATTAGTCTCCAAATATATTTTGGCTTTGGTATTGGTCTGCTCAACTTTTAGCAGGAGTATTTTATGAGCACTAAAATGCAAACCGATTAATTTTCTCTGCACATTAATAATATTTTTACAGTATATCTGTCCCAAATAAGCGGAATCTAATAACTCTCAATATTATTTTGTTTTCAAAAACACATGATCTATGCAGATTAGTAAGTTGCTCAGTTGTGGTAATAAGACAGCTATGTGTTTGACTGCTTGTAACAGAAAATTTTTAGTAGAGCTGTTCAGTTAGGCTTCCACATTCTTCATTTGAGAAAATGTATACAATTTCTGCCTCTCTCACAGCCGAAGAGTTTGTCCCTTGCAAAGTAATAGTGCTGTGCAGGTTTGGTGGCGAGTGTCTATAACTGACTGCATTTTCTGAAGTTAATTTAAACCATGTTTCATATATGAGTAGATGCTAAAGAAAACAAGCATTTGCAAAGCAACGGGTCTCGCATTTGCTTGAGTTAGAGCTACTGGCATTGTATATTCATAAATGGACTTTTCTTGCTACATAAATTGGTGAACCCTGCATTATAATTTAGTCTTTTCCTGCCACATAATTCCAGTGGCTCTGCATATAACTGAAACACTTCCATTTACATTCTTCCTCTATCTGCAGCCAAAAATGAAAATGTTGCAATTTAGCACTCTAATCTAAATCTGCCATGCTAATTCCAACCGAATACCACTTTCACCACCCCACCATAAGAGTTGCTGGCTGGCTAACACAATTCCCGAACACGACAGCCATCAAGCAGTAACAAGAGAAATGAACTAGAATGGTCACTCAAGCATATCAAACAGACGTAGTATAATAAGGATTTTAAACTGGTCTGAATCACAGTCATAATTGCAATAGAGAGAGAATAATAAAATATTAACAATTATCATATAAACCTAATAAAAACCTTTGCCACAAATAAACATTACTGTAATGCTTAGTACAGCCCCTAGAGGACACCACAATGGAAATAGCATTTATAAGAAACATGGTCCTGTTACCATGTAGTTAGCCCCTTCAGGGCATAACCACATGAGAAGAAAATGACTGAAAGTATTGCAGTGTAACCATATATTTAACCCCTAGAGGACATAGTGCATTTCATATTTTCAGGGCTAGCAGGTCTACTGCAATGATATTACAAGCAAGACCCTTAAAACACAAACACATTTCAGCTGAAAAAAAAAGTTCCAGCCATGGGAGGGGTTAAAAAGACACTGAATGAAGGAATGGGTTATTATGTTAGAGTCCCCTCTAACCTGATGTGAGAACACAGAGAGGATCTAGACAAAAACAGCAGGTTGCGATGAACGTTTTGAAGGTGGTACAGTTCACCACAGGCTGAATTATGAGCAAAAATTGTTTTGTAAAAGAATGCGTTCCAATATCGGCGATGGAGTTGGCGCAGTAGGTGCTGTGAGCGCCCTGGCTGCCATAGAGGAATTAATAGTAGAAAAAATAGTGTGCACGTCTGAAAATTTGCCCAGGGACAATGGCAGCCACTTATACAAATTCGTACTAAAATGATAAAAAATGCATGAAATAATAGAAAAATGTAACAATAATGTAGTGATGTGCGACAATGAGATGTATAACCTATGTTTTGCATTATATTGTAGAGTTAACTTAGCTGAAGTTGTGGCCTATCTGCCAGGCCTCATGCAGAAGCTGAATTAATAGAACATGCTGGAGGAAAGCGACCGTGTTAAACTAACCTTGACCACTTGAGTTAATAAAATCTGCTTTACTAGAGTTTTCTGCAATATACCGACAAACAGGAGATGATGGAACTGAAATGTAACTAAAATGTGGTGTAAGACAGACTCGATGTAGTTTCCCAGGACTCAAACAATAGAGACACTGACTGGAGAAGAAGATGCAACATTTTCAAAACCTGATGAGCCGGATGATGAGGACATCTTACAGTGAACCAATCAATGAACTGCGAACGGCGTAATATTAGAATTCATAGATTAGTTAAATAAAATTAATTGGTGAGAGTAATAACTGGTGATTAATTAACCAATTAGGAACTAGGGGGATGGACTGGAAAACACTAATAAAAAGTCATGACAAGGTGCTAAAACTTCAGATGTGAGGGTAGAAATGATGACGTCAAGAGATGCGGTTCGAGATTCTGTTACTGGGCTTATGTGCTTGAGAGCCTGATGCGTTGCTGATCAATTGATGACCTGAAGATGAAGACTGACTTTGTTGCTGATCCATTCCGTGGATAGGTAGCTATGACAATGTGAATGATTTACTTTTGTGCCTCTTCTTCTAGGTACCAACTGCGCTGTTTTATAGTTTCTTTCTATCAGCTAGATGTTTTCCAAATTCACGTTCCTAAATTGTTTTTGCGTGAATCCCACATGCTGATGCAAATCTGGGTTAGGTAGGGACTCTTTGAGTGACGATGACAGTGACAAATGATTGACAAACTAATTGCTGAACCCTGCAATTAATGTTGACATATTCTTCTTTGGTAGCTTATGATGAGGCACTAGAGTGTCGTAGTTTGGACTCTTGCTCTGAGCAAGACTGCTGGTCTCAGGATGACAGTACTTTCGTTTGTAGGTGACTAAGGGGGTGATTCTGACCCCGGCGGTCACGGACCGCCGGGGCCAGGGTCGGCGGAGCACCGCCAACAGGCTGGCGGTGCCCCGCAGGGCATTCTGACCGCGGCGGTTTGGCCGCGGTCAGATGCGGAAAACCGGCGGTCTGCCGCCGGTTTTCCGCTGCCCATTAGAATCCTCCATGGCGCTGACAGCCCATACCGCCATCCTGTTCCTGGCGGTTCTCCCGCCAGGAACAGGATGGCGGTATGGATTGTCGTGGGGCCCCTGGGGGCCCCACTTTGTATTTCAGTGTCTGCTTTGCAGACACTGAAATACGGGACGGGTGCCACTGCACCCGTCGCACCTTCCCACTCCGCCGGCTCAATTCTGAGCCGGCGTCCTCGTGGGAAGGGTCTTTTGCACTGGGCTGGCGGGCGGCCTTTTGGCGGTCGCCCGCCAGCCCAGTGCAAAAGCCAAAATACCCTCAGCGGTCTTTCGACCGCGGAGCGGTATTTTGGAGGGGGGAACTCTGGCGGGCGGCGCAGACTCAGAATGACCCCCTAAGTTTCTTCCTACAACTAGTAGTAACTGTTGCCCAAACCTTACCGGCTTACTAGCAATACCTCACCAGAAACACAATAGTAAAAGGTGATTTGTAGCAGTCGCTTATGCATAGACTCAAAGTAAGATCTCTCAGGGTTGTCGTGGTTAAACGGAAATTACCCTTTTCTCACAGATTTATTATGTCTCATACAAACAAAGGCAATAACACAGATGCAGTGAAGTTATAATAGTTTTTATTCAACATAACTGCAATTTGCGATAAGTTACATGAACTGCAATGATTAGGATAATGAATATACCAAGCAATAGTATTGTGAAGAAGAGAGTCATTGTTATACAGACCCCCACCATTGTGCAATATATGAGAGAAATATATGTATATGTATAAGATGGAATAAGCCCTAATTCCCTAAGGAGAATAGGTCTAACCTCCTACCTAAAAGGAGAGCTGGGTTTGTTAAACCTAATCTGCCAAAGCCGTGTCCATGAGAGGAGCCCCCAACCCTCGTTACCTTGGAATGAGGTCTCTATCTCAGACTCCGCAGGGACACGAAGACTGGGTCAGCGTCAAGATGACTGCAGCATCGGTATCAGCGATGGTGGCGATGCCCTCTGGTCGGAATCCCTCTGATTATCTGTCTAAAAGTGTGTTGTATTTATACAGATCTACAAGGTCCCCTGACATAAGTGTTATTCATAACAATAGATAACAGGCATGCTTGGGACGGCAATTAATATCAACAATCCCTCGAAAGTATGGAGACGGAAAATCCCTAAGTGTGAATGCCTACTGTATGTTTGTCTTTCGTGCTTGATCTTGACGCCATAGAGCAGTGACACTGATAACAAGTGGCCTAACTATAAACAAGGCCGCCATCTTAACGGAAATAAATAATTAAATGGACTAAGACAGAGCAAGCTAAGTAGGTTAAAAGTCACTGGGTGACGGAGGCACAAGTTTACAAGCCTACGGCTAAGCTAACTCCTGTTATCCCATTAAAATAAACTAGGATTCACTACACCCTCCCCATTGCCGTAACAGGTATGATGAAGGTAAAGAAACCCAACCGCTAAAAAAGCTGCTACTGAACTTAAAGCCAAAAACAAAATCGAAAACGTAAGCTAAAAAAAAATATGCACTTAATGACCAAAATAATTGCTATGTGTAAACATTTGTTTAAAAAGACATACATGGATGTTTTGATATCAACCATGACAAGTATAGCAAACTTTCAGTCTAATTGCTGAATTTTAGAACCGGGAACTGGCAAGCAAATTCATCAGATTATGTGCTATATGCAGGAGCTTGAAGAATGTCATCAAAGTCACCATTCAAGGATCTTAAAAACGAGTCATCATCTGAAGTGAAATCGAGAGCTGGACGGACAAACGGATCCACAGAGCAGAAGTGAGCCACATTCATCGGTGTATCAACACTCGCCGCAGCGGCCTCATCCATGTTAGATCTTATAACAGAAGGCTCATAGGTGGCCTCGCGGAGCAACCTCAGTCTCAAGGGGCATGACCGTGTATGAACCCTCATCGGGGACATCAGCAGTTCGTGGTCCACAGGAGATGTTGGTGCAACAGCAAGACAGACCATAGGCAGATGTTCAAAGAGACACCATATGCAGCGGAACACCGGTTGTACACACCAGAGTAGAGGCCGGAATGACAATGACCAGTCAAACTCCAGTTCCACCAGCAAAGGTGTACCGAAGATCCGAACCATGCGTTCACAGCACAGCGGGGTTGAAGGGAGCGGCTCCATTGCTCTGTGTCGCTGGAAAAAAACAACCACCGCGAATCAGAAAAAATAGCAGTAGCAGTCCGCCAATTAAAGCCAAAATAATTGGAAAGCCACCAAACACACTGGAAAAGAGAGAATGGATGGCTGATGGTATGACTCCGAAGACAGTCTGGAAGATGGACACGAAACCAGACCCGACAGCCTTAAAGAAATGAACAATCCCGGTTGTGCTTGAAGCATTGAATATTCTGGATACCAACTCTCCAAAGTGTTTGGGGAAATCGGTATTTAAAAGGGATTGTATCTCGGCTGATGATCTCGCAATCTGGAGAGCATACGTCTCTTTTGCGGATGTCAAGGCGACCTGTTTTTGAAACAATAGCGCCTTTAGTCTACTCAACTTGTCATAGTTCACATTAATAGTATCAATGTGGGGCCATATTTCAGATACTTGTATCTCTCGTGTGGGGGGAAACAAAACATGGCCACAACACGTAACGACCTTCGTGACTGAGATTGTGTAGGCAATTCCAGGTCACAAGCTGCAACAGCTGTCATCGCTCAGTAGAACATAACTCCCATTAGAAAGTACATGAAACACTGAACGAATCAAGGGGACAGGAGTACCCTTCAGAAAACAGGCCAAATTTGCGACCCCCGCATTGCAAAGACCGTGAAGAGACACCTGTTTGCTTATCATGGAATGACGAACAGTAGTCTCACATTCACTTCCGCTAAGAAAGACCTCCTGTTCGCCGTTCAGACATCGATACTCAAAGGGCAACTCCCACTCTTCCTTAATAAAGCTATCTCCTAGCCGTTCATATCGTCCCACTGCAAGATGTTTCAGGCAGCTCGAGAAACGAAAGGTCGAAAACGGTAAATTAATAATGCCGTGTAAGAGCAAGATAGTTGAAGGACTCTCTGCTACCGTGAAGGGCAACTTATCTAATTTCTCCACTTGAAGCAAGGTGAAATGAGCCTCCCTTTTAGCCATTGTCTCTTGTTCCCTGGAAAAATTAAAAGCAGCGAATAGTTCACTCCCATTAATGTATTTCCATGGAATGTGGCCACTTCTCAGCATCTGCAATGCCCAACCCAGCTGCATGATGGAACGTAGCTGTGTTTGCCCATGATATAACCGGGACAAATCAGTCTGAGTGATATCAATAGCAGATGACACTATATTCGACAGTGAATAAATCCTGTTGGATAGCGTGTTCATGCCATTGTCGACAACAGCCAATGTTTTTTCCAAATTCTCCTTATCAAGTTGCCTTAAACGTGCAGCAGCCTCAATTTGAGAAAGTTTCCAAATTTCATTATACATAGCATATAAAAAACGTTTCGAGCGTTGTTTCCTAGGACCTAATAGGAAATCTTGTAAGTCTATATTGTCAGAAAGAGTGTTCAGGTGTTGTTTTACCGCTGTTAAAGTGTTTGTCTGCACCCATTGCTGGCACAGCTTACCCACACTGTATGTTGTAATTATACCAGTATGTTGACCTGATAGAAAGCAAGGGTCTGGCCTATGAATGGAAAAAAACCCTGAAGAGTTCAAAAAACGCCTCTGACACTCATCAGTGTCAGTGGGCCATACCAACCATCCCCCAGGACGGGAAAGTGAAGAATTATATGCACCAGCCTTAACCATTGCATCTAGCCTGTCCTCTGAAACATTAAAAAAGTGTTGCCAATCTCTAAATTTTGTCGGTGTAGGGATATTGGGCGTGTTTAGATCTTTAATTTTCGCTAAACCCAGACATGATGTCTGCTCAACAGTGTCATTCAAAAAAATCATTTGCACAGGAACTAAGCAAGCTCGAATCAAAGCCTCCCTACCCTGTATTTGCCAATCTTGTGTTCCCCATACACTCTTCAAATCGATAGTGTTCTTCCAATATTCGTAACCCTCAATCGAGAGTCGGGAAACAATGGGATCTGAATAAATCAGTTTTGTATCTGTTGGCAAGAGTTTTCTAAATTGTGCTGTAGGTAATTTAAAATAATATGATTCTGCTTTCTTCGTATCATGCCCAGAAAAGTATGTGAATTTGTCACTGTAATACTTTGGACTCCCCACCTGTGGTGTTGAACAGTGTTCCCATTGTGTGTAGTTAAAGAGAGGCCTATATCTAGTTGCACGGTGCAGGTAGTGATGTCCCCAATTGTTATAGCAGAACATTTCCCCATAATTCATTGTATAATCATATACATCATCACTTCCAAAAGCGGAGTAGTCCTTCATTTCAGTTAGCATGGAATCAACTGTTTGGACATCCCAATCATCAGAGACAACATTAGGTGTAATAAAATCAGACATAGAAATTTTGAACACGTATGGTATTTGAATGATCTCTGTAGGCCCGTATATATCGAACGGAACTTTGTCCCAAACAATCCCATCAGGAATTGGAATAGCTGTAATATTGACAGGGGACAAATCACCTCGGACCTTATGTGATGAATGATGTGGTGTTAAAATTACATCAACAGGCTCCACTGAGGATCGATCAGCAATATAGTGACCATTAATTAGTAAAAAGAAAACAGTCACAAAACCAATCCATAAAAATAATGCAATAAATGTCAAACAGAACCAGAGATAATTCCATGGATATATCAAATAGTTCTTCTTAAGCCATCAATAGAATTTGCTACCTCTCAAAAGTTTGTCAGTCTCAGTTGAGGATGAATCTGAAGAAAAATCATCAATGTCTACAAAATAGCCAGAGGAAGTCTCCGCAAACACAGGACCCATCGAATTCTCATCCACTGCTCGTGGAAGTTCTTGATAGACAACGTTATTAGTTGTGGAAGTGTTCGTGTAAAATACAGCCAAATCCTGTAGAGGGTTGTTCTCCGAAGTTGTTACTGGAACCAAGAAAAGTTCATTTTCCACCCTCCCCATGGTCGAGGAAGTGTCTGGAACAGCAGCTGACATAGTTGCATAGTCAGTAGTAGCGATAGTCATCCTACTATGTAGAGGGATGTCCTGTTGGGTAGTGAGAGGGGATCGGGAACTACCCAAGGGACCTCCTGGTCTACTGTGAAGAATCGGCCACATGGTGTAATTTGATGTCATCAATGGAGATGAATCTGTTTGATTTGGAACCAGACAACGGTGGAAGGATGACAGTCCTGGTGCCTTTTATCCCCAAGACCGGTACAGGTGCTCTGTACGATGGACCAAACTCTTTTTTCACAGTGATCTTCTCACAAACCAGATCCCCAACGTTAGGAATCCAGCCAGTCGAAGTTTTCGCCAAGTCCCTTATTCCCAAGGTGGCAGCACTTGCAGATGATTTATCATCACGGAATTGTTGAAGCTCCTGTAAAACAGTGAGACGTTCTTTTATGTCAAATGGTGTTTCTGCTGCCACCATACCAGGGGCATCAAGATCGGGGACATACATAGTTGTCCCAAAGAGAACCTCATATGGAGACTTTCCCCCCAAGGACCGTCTTGGCAGATTATTCAGTGCTTTCTGGACCCCATATAGGTGATGTAACCAACTGCGGCCTGAACCTAATACTCGAGCTGTTAAGGACTGCTTTAGATTACGATTCCGCCTCTCCACAACCGAATTTCCCTCGGATGGTATGGTGAGGAGTAATGGAGTTCAACACCCATCGTCCTCATGGTGTCCCTGAAAGCCTTAGAGGCAAATGCAGGGCCCTGGTCCGAATGGAATGCTGCAACCGCATATGTACCGATAAAGATCAGCAAATCTTTTATAACAGTCCGGGCGTCAGCCGACCGCTGTGGCCATACCCACAGGAATCTAGAACAGGAATCTACAGCCACTAAAATGTATTTGTATGCACCATCAGGTTGCAAGGGACCACAATGGTCCAGGTACACACAATGGAGTGGCTTGTCTGACACTAAGAGAGATGTCTGCAGAGGGCGTTTGATATTTGAGCCCTTAATCTGCTGACAAATGTCACAGCAAAGGACATACTGTTTAGTCCGTCTGCATAGACCAGGCCACCAGTACCGTTGTTGTAGAATGGTGATAGTAGTCTGTATACCAGCATGTGCAGAAGCGACACCCTCATGTGCAGCTGTAATCAGCTCCAATCTTTGGTCTTCATTTGGGATCACTCGATCACCAACATCAGGAATTGTTGCAAAAGCAACATTCTGTGCACTGATATGATAGGTATAGTTCGTAGGGTATCCTTTCGGAAGGGTCTTGCCTGCAGCCGAGGCTTTAATGGCAATCAGTATTTCATTATCCAACCTCGTCCGAGAACGAGTCACTGCAGCCACAGAAGCCGTAGCTACTGATGCTTTGGCTGCTTCATCAGCCAATGTATTACCGGCAACATGTATTCCTACACGTTGGTGCCCCAATGTATGAACTACATGGACACATGGCAGCTTATCCTTAAGATCAGCCACTCTTCCCCACATTTTGGGGGTTATTACAACTTTGGAGGAGGTGTTAATCTGTCCCAAAAGTGACGGTAAAGTGACGGATATACCACCAGCCGTATTACGAGTTCCATAGGATATAATGGACTCGTAATACGGCTGGTGGTATATCCGTCACTTTACCGTCACTTTTGGGACGGATTAACACCTCCTCCAAAGTTGTAATAACCCCCTTTGTGTTTAATGGTGTTCCCTTTAGAATCTCTAAACCCGTTCAGTTTCCAATGATTGAGCTATTCATTGTATGACTGGACGCAGTAATATGAATCACAGACGATCGAAGTCTGTGTTCCTGGCTCTGAATGTTCGAGCGCTAGAAGAAGAGCCTTAAGCTCGGCCAACTGGGCTGTGCAGTCCCCTAAGGTCTGAGTGTAGGTATTATGAGGATGGAAAACTCCGTCTTCCATTACCCCTCACACGGCTGCGCAAGCTGCCGAGTATTGATGTTTAGTACCCACAGCCGGTTGTGCCGATCCGTCAGTATAAATGATGGTATCATAACTGTCTATTGGCAATATGTGTACAGGAGCGGGGTACTCCTGTTCATACTGGAGAAATTCTTGCGTCTGAAGTCTTGGGTCAAACACATAGGTGGTCATTCTGACCTCGGCGGTAAAAGGCGCCTACCGCCGGTCAGAAATCCTCCATAATTCCACCGCGGTCACGGTAACCCGCCACGGTCATTCTGACCCGCAGCAGCCAAACCTCCGAAAATCCGACAGCCACAACAGACCGCCAGACCAGCGGGCGGCGGAAAAGTGGAGGTGACCAAACCTCCACCGTCACGGCAACAGAAATACGCCCATGCCATTACGACCCACGAATCCACGCGGCGGTCTTTCAAACGCGGTTTTCCATTGGCGTTCAGAATACACACAAACGAACAAAACTCAGCCACATTGGCCGATTTGAATTCCACACACCTGATACACATACACACACCACTCCCACACACACAATACAATATAAAACACACACCCACATCACCCACAAACCCCTTCGACCAAAATCCTAAAAGAAGCACTGAGAGACACATCAGCGATCACAGAATACCATCACACAGAGGCACACTACACCATCACCCACACAATATCCACACACAAAACAACACACACCACCACACTCAACCCACTTAACTACACATACTCCACCCCACCCATCATACACACCACTCCATGGCACCCCAAAGACACCCCCGCTTCTCAGACGAAGAACTCAGGGTCATGGTGGAGGAAATCGTTCGGGTAGAGCCCCAGCTCTTCGGCACACAGATCCAATACACCAGCATTGCCCGGAGGACGGAGCTATGGCAGAGGATTGTCGACAGGGTCAACGCTGTGGGACAGCACCCCAGAAATCGGGAAGACATCAGGAAGCGATGGAACGACCTACGGGGGAAGGTGCGTTCCATGGTATCCAGGCACAACATCGCCGTGCAGAAGACTGGCGGAGGACCCCCACCTCAACCCCCACAATTTACAACATGGGAGGAGGAAGTCTTGAACATCCTGCATCCTGACGGCCTCGCAGGAGTCGGCGGAGGAATGGATTCTGGTAAGTTGAAGCTTCACTACTGCTTCCCCCCCACCTGCATGCCAAATCATACCCCAACCCTCACCCCCATCCTCGAACCCCACCCTCACCCCCACCCCCACTCTCCACGAGGCCCTCACCACCATCATGGGAGCATACAACCGCTCCCAGGAGACGATGGCGACGGTACTGGCCCGGTTCCAGGAGATCCAGGTACTGCAGGAGGAACACTATCGGGGGTACAGGGAGGACATCAGAGCCCTCACCTCCACCCTGGTTACCATGGTAGGGCTGCTGCAGGACCTCATCAACACCAGGACGGACACTCAACAACAACAAAGGGCCCCTGCCACTAGCCTGGACCAAGAACAGCCAACCACCTCCGCCGGCGCTAGTGGACAGGAGGCCCCCGCACAACAGCAGCCCACCAGACCCCCACCTCCTGCAGGAGAAGAACCACCCCGCAAGAGGGCCCTGAGATCTCGCAAGAAGACAGAGTAGGATGTCAAGACCCCCGCCAGCAAAGGATACCACCTGATGTCATCCCACTGTCCCACATTGTCACCCTGTCCATCCTTGAACTGCCCATGCTCCATCTCTCCACAGGCCTCTGGACAATGCACCTGTGTGACTGTTACTCTGGACTCTGCCATGGACATTCCTTCACCATAGCCCCCACCCACTTGAAACCACCCATCCCATTTTGAACACTGAAATAAACACCTATTTGGCACAAAACTATCTGGAGTCTGGCTGTGATTTCAAAATATTGTAATTGACATGACAGTGCAAATATGTCCTTGTACATAGTAAAGTCAACAAACAGCTGCCACAAAGCTGTAGTCCATGGGGAAACGAAGCACAGGACTCGTAGTGGGGACCCCAGATCTGAAATAGGGAGGGAAAAGCCACAACTCAGTCATCATACACTGGGGCAAATAGACAGGCAGCAGAGATGCAGGAGAGTAGTTCACATTTACTAAATTATGTTTGAATTGTTACCTGTGTCCTATTGGAAGTACTGTTCAATGATTCTGTCCCTGTTGTCTGTTTCAGCCCCGTCGTCTTCCTCCTCGTCACTCTCCACAGGTTCCACAGCTGCCACAACACCACCGTCTCGACCATCCTCCTGCAGGAAAGGCACCTGGCGGCGCAAAGCCAGGTTGTGAAGCATGCAGCAGGCCACGATGATGTGACACACCTTCTTAGGTGAGTACATTAGGGATCCACCTGTCATTTGCAGGCACCGAAACCTGGCCTTTAGGAGGCCGAAGGTGCGTTCGATCACCCTCCTAGTACGCCCATGGGCCTCATTGTACCGTTCCTCTGCCCTGGTCCGGGGATTCCTTACTGGGGTCAGTAGCCACGACAGGTTGGGGTACCCAGAGTCCCCCAATAGCCATACACAGTGTCTCTCTAGCTGTTCCATCACGTAAGGGATGCTGCTATTCCTTAGGATGTAGGCGTCATGCACTGACCCTGGGAATTTGGCATTTACATGCGAGATGTACTGGTCAGCCAAACACACCACCTGGATGTTCATGGAATGGTAACTTTTTCTGTTCCTGTACACCTGCTCCCTGTCTCTTGGGGGAACCAAAGCCACATGGGTCCCATCAATGGCACCAATGACGTTGGGAATATGTCCAAGGGCATAGAAATCACCCTTCACTGCAGCCAATTCGCCCACCTCAGGGAAAAGGATGTAGCTCCTCATGTATTTCATCAGGGCCGACAACACTCTGGATAACACCTTCGAAAACATGGGCTGAGACATCCCAGAAGCAATTCCCACTGTTGTCTGAAATGACCCACTTGCCAAGAAGTGGAGTACTGACAGGACCTGCACCAGAGGGGGAATCCCTGTGGGTTGGCGGATGGGGGACATCAGGTCGGGCTCCAGCTGGGCACACAGTTCATGTATAGTGGCACGGTCAAGCCGGTAGGTCAGGATAATGTGGCGTGCTTCCATTGTCGACAGGTCCAGCAGCGGCCTGTACACGGGAGGATTCATCCGTCTCCTCGCCAAACCCAGCGGACGGTGCCTAGGAAGGACAACATGGAGCACACAGTCAAGCAACCCACAGGTACGTACTCACAGCTTGCACAGTAAACGATTCTCTATGCAGTGAATGGCGTGTCTGAGTGGCTATGCAAGGCCTAGGCCTGTGTGACGCAGTTGAAATTGAGCCATGTGGACCCTCGAAATGGCGGCTGCCTGACCTGTGAAGTGTGACAATGGGATGTGAGGTCAATGCGCTGGCGTGGCACACCGCGGCGGTCGGCGGTCGAAGACCGCGGCGCGAAGCCGCATTGGTTAACATTGAAGCCTATGGGTTTCAGGAGCCAATGGCGAAGGGCGCTGGCGGTGGCGGTACGCCCGCCGCGGTATGCACCGCCGCGGACGTGACCGCCATTTTCTATCTACTTATTCACTTGCGACTTGAACTTTCACAGGAGAGGACCTATACTGCAAGTGTTGCTGTGACCTCGGTCTGGAAGGGACAATGGCTGCTGCGCCTGGGGAAAGGGCCCCTGCCTTCACTGGAGAAGAGTTGGAGAAACTTGTGGATGGGGTCCTCCCCCAGTATGCGCTACTCTACGGTCCTCCAGACCAACAAGTGAGTTGAATTCAATATGGATTCGGGGCCACTGGCTGGCTTGGGGGCCTGGCGGGGGGCCTGGCGGGGATGGGGGTCATGTTGGGCCTGGCGGGGGGCCTGGCGGGGATGGGGGGCATGTTGGGCCTGGCGGGGGGCCTGGCTGGGATGGGGGGCATGTTGGGCCTGGCGGGGGGCATGGCTGGGGGCCTGGCGGGGATGGGGGGCATGTTGGGCCTGGCGGGGGGCCTGGCGGGGATGGGGGGCATGTTGGGCCTGGCGGGGGGCCTGGCAGGGGGCCTGGCGGGGATGGGGGGTGTTGGGCCACTGGCAACGAAAATGCAGACAAACTTGAACGTGGTATTTCTCCCTCCCTGTACGTGTCACATAGGTCCGCGCCCATGAGAAGATCGGGATTTGGCGTGCCATCGCCAAGGAAGTCCGGACCTTGGGGGTCCACCATCGACGGGGCACCCACTGCCGCAAGAGGTGGGAGGACATCCGCCGCGGGACCAAGAAGACCGCCGAGTCTCTGCTGGGGATGGCCTCCCAACGTAGGCGGGGTGCCTGCCGTCAACTGACCCCCCTGATGTTCCGGATCCTGGCGGTGGCCTACCCTGATTTGGATGGGCGCGTGAGGGCAGCACAGCAGACACAAGGGGGTGAGTACAAGCATTATCTACTCTGTTGTCGCGCAGTGGAGGTGTCTGGGTGGGGGAGGAGGGCTGTGGGTCCCCCTAGGCCAGGGCGATATCTGTAGGCTGGGCACCCCCGTAAGCCCCTGTGTCCCCAGCCACCACCCTCAGTAGTGTGCCAGTACAGCCATCCCTGGGCCGTGTCATCCATGGGTGCAGTTGTCAACTCTAGGCGTGTAGGGCATGTTCCACGGAATGCGTAGGGGACCCCAAGTGCGCAACTTAGTGCAGGGGGCATCTGTGTCTGTCATGTCCGCTAACTGTACCGGTGATCCATGTACTCAAAATCTCTTTATTTCTCTCTCCCCCCCCCTTTTTGTTTGACTTTCTGTACTTGTGTGCATCAGCATCATCAGGCGGAGGAGAAGTGGCATCGGGGCAGGAGGGAGCTGCATCTCACATGGCCCAGGAGGGCCATGCCACAGAGTCTGACTGGACCAGTGAGACGGAGGGCGAGGGGAGCTCCACAACGGGGACGACTGGACCCTGCAGCGACACGGACACGTCCTCGGAAGGGAGCTCCCTTGCGGGGGTGGCACCATCCGTGCACCCCGCCATTACAGGTACAGCCGCCACCCAGCGCACCATCTCCGCCCTCCCAGCAGCCCCTCAGCGTTCGCCCCGTGCCCGCTCTGCCAGGAAGCCGGGCATCTCCTTCGCCCCAGGCACCTCAGGCCCTGCCCCTGTTACCCCCGCTGCCCTCAGTGAGGAGGTCATTGACCTCCTCCGAACGCTCATTGTTGGGCAGACTACCCTTTTGAATGCCATCCAGGGGGTGGAGAGGGAGGGTCATCGCAGCAATGCGTACCTGGAGGGCATTCATTCGGGTCAGGCTGCCCATCAGCGATCGTTCCAGGCTCTGGCCTCAGCACTGACGGCAGCCATTGTCCCTGTCTCCTGCCTCCCTCTACTAACTCCCTCCTCCCAGTCTCCTGTTCCTCTGCCTGTCCCACCCACACCATCAGACCAGCCTGCACACACCTCAACACCCAAGAGCAGCTCATCCAAACATAAGCACCACAGATCACGCAGACATTCACACAAGCAACATTCCGATGCAGACATGCCAACAGTCACTACCACCTCTGTGACCCCCACCTCCTCGTCTCCCTCCTCCCTCCCTGTGACGTCTACACTCACACCTTCATTCACCTCACCATCAGCCAGTGTTTCCATCACCAGCACACCCTCCAGTCCAGTCCGCACACGTGCAGTCACCACCCCCACTGCCATTTACACGTCCCCTGTGTCCTCTCCCACTGTGTCTGTCACCCCCTCTTCCACACCACACAAACGCAGCCACCCACCCACCCAACAGCCATCCACCTCACGACAGCCTCCCGCTCCTGCACCTGCACCCAAAGACAGCAAACTTGTCTCGCCTACAACCACATCCTCTCCCTCCACTCCCATTCCCACTGTACCTACCACTATCCATTGTCCCAGGAAAATCTATCTCTCTACTGCTACCTTCTTTCCTGACCCTGAGCCCCCCCCTCCTTCTCGTCGGGGTAAGAAGAGCACCTCAGCCACCACCAGCCCTGCAGCCCCCTTGACAAGGGTGCAGGGGTATTGGAGCCCACCAGCCCGCAGGTCTGGATCTTCGCCCAGCAGCAAGGGGACAGCCAGCCCACCCCCTGGGAAGAGGAGCAGAAGGCGGAAGGGCCGCCGCCGGAGCCCGGGTTCTATATCCCCCCAGGACACTAGCCAGCCACCGTCAACAGCCACAGCTCCAAAGGGAGGAAAGGGCCACAGACTCCCGACTAAGGAGGGCAAGGGCAGCAAGGCGGAGAAGTCAGGCAGCAGGCCTGCTGCCCATGGAGGACCCGTCACAGCTGCCCAGGAGGAGCCCGCAACCCCCATAGCCGCTGCCCAGGGAGGAACCGGCACAGCTGCCCTGGGAGAGCCCACCACCCCCATAGCCGCTGCCCAGGGAGGACCCAGCCCAGCTGGCCAGGAGGGCCCCACCACCCACAGCCCAGGTGGGCATTGAAGGAGCACCATCCCCACTGCCCAGGAGGGCACCACCAGGCAATGAGCAGTTGGCCATAGAATGGCCGCCGTCTCCAGCACCGCTCCGCTGGGGACCGCCGTCTCAAGAACCGCTGAACTGGGCCCCGCCGTCTCCAGCACCGCTCCGCTGGGGACCGCCGTCTCAAGAACCGCTGAACTGGGCCCTTCAAGGCAAGGACCGCTGAACTGGGCCCTTCAAGGCAAGGACCGCTGAACTGGGCCCTTCAAGGCAAGAATCGCTGAACTGGGCCCTTCAAGGCAAGAACCGCTGAACTGGGCCCTTCAAGGCAAGAACCGCTGAACTGGGCCCCGCCGTCTCCAGCACCGCTCTGCTGGGGACCGCCGTCTCAAGAACCGCTGAACTGGGCCCTTCAAGGCA
The DNA here is from genome assembly GCF_031143425.1 of Pleurodeles waltl. Lineage (NCBI taxonomy): Eukaryota > Metazoa > Chordata > Amphibia > Caudata > Salamandridae > Pleurodeles > Pleurodeles waltl. The sequence continues at coordinate 1,573,002,720 of NC_090444.1, forward strand.
AGAACCGCTGAACTGGGCCCTTCCAGGCAGGAACCGCTGGCCCTTTGGCAGACGTGGCAGGGCAGGATCTGTCTCGGGCAGGGCTGCAGGATGTCCTCTGGCCAACATGCCTCCTCCAGTGGCAGTGGAGTCTGTTATGGACTGTTTGGACTGTGGCTTTGCACTCCCCAGGATGGCCCAGTGGGCAGGCCACCCACTGTATGGACTGTATGGACTGTGGCTTTGCTCTCCCCAGGATGGCCCAGTGGGCAGGCCACCCACTGTATGGACTGTATGGACTGTGGCTTTGCTCTCCCAGGATGGCCCAGTGGGCAGGCCACCCTCTGTACAGTATGGACTGTTTGGACTGTGGCTTTGCTCTCCCCAGGATGGCCCAGTGGGCAGGCCACCCACTGTATGGACTGTTTGGACTGTGGCTTTGCTCTCCCCAGGATGGCCCAGTGGGCAGGCCACCCACTGTATGGACTGTATGGACTGTGGCTTTGCTCTCCCCAGGATGGCCCAGTGGGCAGGCCACCCACTGTATGGACTGTTTGGACTGTGGCTTTGCTCTCCCCAGGATGGCCCAGTGGGCAGGCCACCCACTGTATGGACTGTATGGACTGTGGCTTTGCTCTCCCCAGGATGGCCCAGTGGGCAGGCCACCCACTGTATGGACTGTTTGGACTGTGGCTTTGCTCTCCCCAGGATGGCCCAGTGGGCAGGCCACCCACTGTATGGACTGTTTGGACTGTGGCTTTGCTCTCCCCAGGATGGCCCAGTGGGCAGGCCACCCACTGTATGGACTGTATGGACTGTGGCTTTGCTCTCCCCAGGATGGCCCAGTGGGCAGGCCACCCACTGTATGGACTGTTTGGACTGTGGCTTTGCTCTCCCCAGGATGGCCCAGTGGGCAGGCCACCCACTGTATGGACTGTATGGACTGTGGCTTTGCTCTCCCCAGGATGGTCCGGTGGTCATGGAGTCCCCTCGTGGATCTGGCGTCGTGTACTCAAGTGGCTGAGGTGCCCCCCCTTCCCTTCCCCCTGAGGTGCCTGTCCTTTTTTCTTTCTGATGCCCCTGCAGTGTTCTCTCCGTGGAGTTCTTGTCGTGGGACTGGGCCTTGCCCCTTTGCTCAGGACCCCTGTGGTCCACGGACAGTGGTTGGACTACATTTAGTAGATGTATATATTTTGTACATAGTTTATTTATTTATTGGGATTACTGCTGTCCATTTTTCAATATATCTGCCCGTTTAAGATCTCTTCTTTTGGTCTTTGCATTATTTCGGAGGGGGGGGTTTGTGGGTTGTGACAGTGATCTGTGGGAATGCATTGATGTGTGTGTTGTAGTGGGTGTGGGTGGGTGGGTGTGTGCCGGTAATCTTTTCCCTCCCCTGTGTCGTAGGTGCAGTACTCACCGATGTCTTCCGCGCCGCCGGGCGTGCTCCTGGTACAGGAGCAGGTATAGGAGTGCGGGGATGACCTGCAACTCGGGTTCCATACTGCCGGAATCTCGCGTGGAGTATGTGGAGATGAGCGTTTTCCCGTTCGTAGTCTGTTTCCGCCGTGTTTTTATCGGCAGTGCTCCCGCCCCGGAAAAGGTGGCGGATTGGTGGGTCGTGATAGGGTGGGCGGTACATTGTCTGCCGCCTGGCTGTTGGCGGGGACCGCCGCGCTGTTTGTTTGTTCCGCCGTGGCGGGCGGAGTGTTAATGCGGCGGGCTGTGTTGGCGGTTCCCGCCAGGGTCAGAATTGCATATTTTGGACCGCCGGCCTGTTGGCGGGTTTGCCGCCGCTTTATCACCGACCGCCAGGGTCAGAATGAGGGCCATAATCAACATCAGTGGCGGTCAGAGACGTTGCCCATTGAATCCAACGTGGATGTAATGCCTTAGCATTTGGAACGCTCGCTTTAGTGACAGCCTCTAAGGCCGGTACCGGGGAGACAACAATAATGAGCTTCCCCTGGGCAAGTGGCCTCTCCTTTATGACGGCCATCTGAACTGTTGTCAGACTTTTTTCAGTAGGAGCAAAACGTTTCTCCGCATTGGAGTACAAATGTGATTTGTATGCTATCGGCACCGTGTCACCCTCATTGAAGGTGACATAGGTAAATCCAAGGCCACCAGCTATTATTCTGATGACCAAATTCGTTTTATTGTCACGTGTGTACAAGTGTCTAGCCTCCAGCATGTCCCGTTGTATGTCCCTAAGGATGTGTGTGTGTTCAATCGTCCATCGCCTGCTAGAAAAATTGGGCTGAATTAAGTCATATAGTGGCTTGATGCGTTCAGCATAATCTGGAATGTATGTTCTGCCAAAATTAAAGAAACCCAGTAATGAGTGTAATTTCTTAAGCGTATTTGGAAGCTGTAGCTGAGCACACTTCTCTAGGAAGTGCGGGGCCAGGCTCTTTCCTTTGTTCGACAGTTCATATCCTAGGAACAATACACTAAGAAAGGCTATCTTGCTTTTCTTAAAATTAAATTTATAGCCAAAGGCTGCAAATCCCAAAATTATCCGATCGACCCTTGCAAGATGAATGTCAAGGGTTTCGTCAGTGAGATAGATATCATCCACATAGGATAATGCATCGGAATCAAGCTCGTGCAAGATTGATGTTCCACGGGCCGAAAACAGTCCTGGGCTGTTTTTATAGCCTTGGGGTAAACGACAAAAGCGTTTCTGAGAGCCAAAGGAAAATGCACTTAGGTCCCTACTTTCATGTGCTAAATTCTGGCAGAAAAATCCATTAGATATGTCCAATGTAGTTTTGTATTTTTTACGCACTATATTATTAATCAGCGCTGTGCTGTGTGAATTTTGTATAGCATATGTGCGTGTATGACTATTCAAGTGTCTATAATCAACCACTATTCTATATGAATGATCAGGTTTCACAACGGGAAATAGAGGATTATTCATTGCCGATGTACAGGGCTCAATTACTCCCTGGTACTCAAGTTGTGACAGTATCTCCGTTACTGGAGCTTTCGCTTCATGTTTAACAGGGTATTGTGGCTGCGGGTGTGGTGTAGACCGAACGGGAATAACATGACAAGGAGAGTCCTTGTCCCAACCTACATGATTAATGTATAATGCAGGTGCCTGCGCTAAAGCCCATTCAGCAGCATAGGCTTTTTTGTCTGCCTCCGGAACAAGATCGGAGAAAGAAGGCAAAATAACATCTTCCCCATGTGGGAGCTTGCGGACATGTTCAGGTGGCCAGTCTCTCTCGGCCAACAGGATATCACTAGTAAGTTCATCCCAGAATATTACACTAATAATGCGTTCCACGTCTCCCTCTATCTGAATTGTTAAATCATAAACCCGATCGGGTGGGAGAACGCGGCCATCCGCCGTCTCAACTGCGATGTAATCGCTAGTTGCTGTTGCATCCAGATGATCTTTCAGACTCTGGCGACATATCGTGACCTCTGCTGCGCTGTCCAACAGAGTCACTGCCCACCTCTTGTTCCTAAACAGTGTTCTCAATACTACTGGCATTTTTAACGGTCAGTGTTGCCACTTTCTTCGTTTTAAATTGTGGCTTTTGCTGAGGAGTCTTTTCTTCTTTTTTAATGGTAGACTGTGGCGAGTCTTTCTTTTCTTTCACGTATTCCGGACGTCGATCTTGACGGCCCCCACTCTTGCTACGTCTATCCGGTGCATCCTGAAAGGAACGAGAAGGATGTGAATCAGTATATCTGTCTGGAGTTCTAATGTTATCCCTATTCCTGAGATTATACCTCCTTTCGGAGTACTCCGGATGTGGAGAATCAGCTCTTTTATTTCTCCTATCTTTGAAATCTTTTTGTTTGTCCCAGCGCTTTTTAGAGCCCTCTTGTGCTTGCTTTATACCTTCCTTATGGGCGGTACTCGGTATGTCCAATTTTTTAGGTTTGGCTCCCAGCCCATCCCGTCCTATACTAGTATAGGTATCGGATATTATTTTCGGTAGCTGTCTCTTCTGTTCCACATGTGGAGTTTCCCGGAGACGCTGGCGTATCGCCAGTGCCACCGCTTCCCCTTTAATATTACTTAGTATTATCGAGGAGACGGCGTCAAAGTTACGCATCAATTTCATCCCCAGATCTAGGGCCGGTGCAGCCCCATGCTCATTTTGTATTTGTTTGAACACTTCCGCTAAATTGGCAAGTGTAGGGGTACAATGAGTGGTAGTATAAACGGCAGCGAAGACTGTACCCCAAGTGGCACATTCATCCACCGAGGGAACCATCCCGAATGGCAAGCACATAGTGAGCAATCTATGTTTCTCCTGTGGCCCCGTATGGGGGAATAAAGCTTCCAGCTGATTTGTTTTCTGAGCAATCCAGAACGGTATTTTTTCTCGTTCCGTGGGCACTTTACCCATAATGGTATGCACTGTTTGTGGATTAATCCCAGTAGCCAATTGATATCCACCAGCTAATGGCGGTGCTGGACGCGCTGGTGTAGTGTTCAATGTTCGCATTACGAACTGAACCAATCGTCTATATAATGCCACTAATTCATTATATAATATTCTCAAATCTACAATCGGCATAGTCTGTATGCCTGGGTGAGGTGTATATGAGGCAAACATGGGCCATGTAGGCCCTTCATTACTTAAAGGACCTAGCCTCACCCATCGTAGTACATGTGGTAGGGCGCCTTCAAACCAGTTCTGATGCTCTTGATATGTGAGCGATATTTCATGATACTGGTATGCTTCGTATCTTACGGGTATGTCCGCAATGTCATATGTGTGAAATGTGTGCACTCGTTGGTTAGCCTCAGGAAAGGCAACCCAACAGTAAAATGTTTCTGTTTGGTAGGCTTCAGTCGCTTCTACAATCAGAGTAACTTCCCCGCCCTCTTCTGTAAGGCCATGCGCTAATAAATGTTGTGTAAGTGCATGTCTAGCATTTGCAGGAATGTCTATGGTATTAGCCATAGTTGTCTAGAGAAACAGAACACCAAAAAATAGGGGAAGATTTTTTTTTTCCTTTTGTGAGTTCGAGCTCGAACAACCTACAGCCTAATTAGGTGTTACCTATTTGGCTGAGGAGGATTCTCCCAAAGACCACGGACGTCTCCGTATAATGGTACTGAGGGTACCTGTTGTCTGTGAGACAGTGATAGTCAGGGTATCCGTAAATTAGTGCCTAAACATCATCGTTGGTGGCGCCATGTCGTAGTTTGGACTCTTGCTCTGAGCAAGACTGCTGGTCTCAGGATGACAGCACTTTCGTTTGTAGGTGACTAAGTTTCTTCCTACAACTAGTTGTAACTGTTGTCCAAACCTTACCGGCTTACTAGCAATACCTCACCAGAAACACAATAGTAAAAGGTGATTTGTAGCAGTCGCTTACGCATGGACTCAAAGAAAGATCTCTCAGGGTTGTCGTGGTTAAACGGAAATTACCCTTTTCTCACAGATTTATTATGTCTCATACAAACAAAGGCAATAACACAGATGCAGTGAAGTTATAATAGTTTTTATTCAACATAACTGCAATTTGCGATAAGTTGCATGAACTGCAATGATTAGGATAATGAATATACCAAGCAATAGTATTGTGAAGAAGAGAGTCATTGTTATAAAGACCCCCACCATTGTGCAATATATGAGAGAAATATATGTATATGTATAAGATGGAATAAGCCCTAATACCCTAAGGAGAATATGTCTAACCTCCTACCTAAAAGGAGAGCTGGGTTCAATAAACCTAATCTGCCAAAGCCGTGTCCATGAGAGGAGCCCCCAACCCTCGTTACCTTGGAATGAGGTCTCTATCTCAGACTCCGCAGGGACACAAAGACTGGGTCAGCGTCAAGATGACTGCAGCATCGGTATCAGCGATGGTGGCGATGCCCTCTGGTCGGAATCCCTCTGATTATCTGTCTAAAAGTGTGTTGTATTTATACAGATCTACAACGTCCCCTGATATAAGTGTTATTCATAACAATAGATAACAGGCATGCTTGGGACGGCAATTAATATCAACAATCCCTCGAAAGTATGGAGAGGGAAAATCCCTAAGTGTGAATGCCTACTGTATGTTTGTCTTTCATGCTTGATCTTGACGCCTTAGCGCAGTGACACTGATAACAAGTGGCCTAACTATAAACAAGGCCACCATCTTAACGGAAATAAATAATTAAATGGACTAAGACAGAGCAAGCTAAGTAGGTTAAAAGTCACTGGGTGACGGGGGCACGAGTTTACAAGCCTACGGCTAAGCTAACTCCTGTTATCCCATCAAAATAAACTAGGATTCACTACAAGAGCATATGTTTTCTCAAGTTCTGATTAGATTATGTTATTGGTGATTGCTAATAAGATAATTCTGAACTGATTGGGTTAACCTTATGCACTAGAATTGTAAATATTAGGGAAATAAAAATTGTTAAAACGTATATTGAGTTGTGGTCGATCATGAAATGTTGATATAATTGTCTAATAATGAATGGTTTTCATAGTGGTTATTGATGAGTTTTATTAAATATTGATAACATTGGTCACTACATGGCTAGGATACTCCATGCGATCCAAAAGGTTCATCAGCCTATACGCGTCCCCTTGTATGTTTACTTAGTAAGGACCAGACGTGCTAGCACTTAGTATCAATCAATCAATCAATCAAAAAAAGGTATAGAGCGCGCTACTCACCCGTGAGGGTCTCAAAGCACTGGTGGGGGGGTAGATTACTGTTCGATCAGCCACGTCTTGAGGTTCTCTCTGAAGAGCAGGAGGTTCTGAGTCTTGCAGGGGTTGGTGGGGGGGGAGTTCCAGGCCTTAGGGGCGAGGTAGGAGAAGGATCTGCCTCCGGTGGTGGCGCGTTGGATGCGGGGGACTGTGGCGAGAGCAAGGTCGGCAGAGTGGAGGTGGCGAGTGGGAGTGTGGAAGTTCACTCTTTCGTTGGGGTAGGTTGGTCCTGCGTTGTGGAGGGATTTGTGTGCGTGGATGAGGATTTTGAAGGTGATCCTCTTATCGATCGGAAGCCAGTGAAGGTACCTGAGGTGTGGGGAGATGTGTTCCTGGCGTGGGAGGTCCAGGATGAGGTGGGCTGCATTCTGGATCCTCTGGAGTTTGCGTTTGAGTTTGAGTGTGGTGGCGGTGTAGAGGACTTTACCGTAGTCTAGCCTGCTGCTGATGAGTGCGTGGGTGACGGTCTTTCTGGTCTCCTTGGGTATCCATTTGAAGGCTTTTCGCAGTATGCTGAGTATGTTGAAGCAGGAGGAGGTGATGGCATTGATTTGCTGGGTCATGGATAGGGAGAGGTCCAGGCTGATGCCGAGGTTACGTGCGTTGTTTGAGGGTGTAGATGGGGGGCCTAGGGAGGTGGGCCACCAGGAGTCATCCCATATGGTTGGGGCCAAAAAGGATGACTTTGGTTTTGTTGGAGTTGAGCTTGAGGTGCTTAGCTGTCATCCATGTTGCGGTGTCAAGGAGTCCAGCGTGGAGGTTGCGTTTGGTGGTGGTGGGTTTTCAGGTGAGAGAGATGATGAGCTGGGTGTCGTCTGCGTAGGATATGATGGTGATTCCGTGTGGTCGGAGGATGTTGGCGAGCAGGGTCATGTAAATGTTGAAAAGGGTGGGGGTGAGGGAGGACCCTTGGGGGACTCCGCAGATGATTTTGGTGGCTGTGGAGTGGAAGGGAGGGAGGTGGACTTTCTGGGTTCTTTCAGTGAGGAACGAGGTCAGCCAGTCTAGGGCCTTGTGTCGAATACCTGCGTTGTGGAGGTGTGTGCGGAGTGTTTGTTAGCAGACAGTGTCGAAGGCAGCGGAGAGGTCCAGGAGGATGAGTGCGACGATCTCGCCTTTGTCGACTCTGGTTCTGATGTCGTCACTGCATGCGATGAGGGCGGTCTCAGTGCTGTGCTTCTTGCGGAACCCAGACTGGGAGGCATCAAGTGTATTGCTTTCCTCTAGGAAGTGAGACAGGCGGGTGTTCACTAGTTTTTCAGCGACCTTGGCGGGGAAGGGGAGGAGTGAATTTGGGAGGTAGTTGGTGAGGTAATCCGGGTCTGCTTTGGGCTTTTTCAGGAGTACGGTGATTTCTGCGTGCTTCTAGGGGTCTGGGAAGGTGTCCGCATTGAAAGATCTGTTGATTATTTCACAAAGCTTGGGAGCGATGGTTGGGCTGGCTTTATTGTAAATGTGGTAGGGGCAGAGGTCCGAGGGGGAGCCTGAGTGGATGGAATTCATAATTTTGTCAGTTTCTTTGTCGTTGGTAGGGGCCCAGGTGAGTAGTAGGTTGGGGGGTGGTGGGTCTTTGCTGATCGAGTAAGTGGTGTGTGTGGCGGGTGCATGAGGTGTGAAACTGTTGTGTATGTCTAAGATTTTGCGGTGGAAATGGTTAGAGAGGGAGTCGCAGAGGAGTTGTGTGTGCGTGGGGTTGATGTTGCTGGCTTTGGGTTTGGAGAGCTCTTTGATGGTGGTAAAGAGTTCCTTGCTGTTGTGAGAGCTACTGTCTATGCGTTCCTTGTAGTATGCACTTTTGGTGGTGCGTATGAGTTGGTGGTGTTTGCGAATGGTGGTTTTGAGGATTGAGAAGTTGGTGGTTGAGGGTTCCTGTCGCTAAGCTTTCTCAGTTTTGCGGCATTCACATTTGGAGGCTTGGAGTTCAGTGGTGAACCAGGGGGCTTTCTTGATGTTGCGGGTTGTGATGTTTCTTCTGAGGGGGGCGAGTGAGCCTGCGCAGGTTGTGATCCATTGTGTGAGGTTATGGGCAGCAATGTTGGGGTCGTTGGTGTGGGGGGGTTCTGCGTGAGTTGGGAGTTCAGGTGTTCTGTGGGGATCTTGTCCCACATGTGGTAGGGTGTGGTATGTTGGTTGTGGTGTGTGGGGGGTTTGGAGAAGGAGAAGTGGACGCAGTGGTGGTCGTTCCAGTGGAGTTCGGTGGTGTGAGCGTAGGTTATGTGGTTGCTCAAGGTGAAGATTGCGTCTAGTGTGTGTCCTGCTGAGTGGGTGGGTGCTGTGACCAGTTGTTTGAGTCCGAGGTTCGTGAGGTTATCTAGAAGGGATGAGGAGTTGTGGATGTGGGGGTTTTCCAGGTGAAAGTTAAAGTCACCGAGGAGGATGTAGTCTGTGGAGGTGAGGGCTTGAGGGCTGATGGTGTCAGCGATGGTGTCGCAGAAGGGGGGGGGGCAGGCCCTGGTGGTCTGTAGATGAGGGTTCCTCTGAGGGTGGAGTTGTTGTTTATGTGAATTAGGAAATACATGTGTTATGCGCTGTCTAGTGTGTTGTGTGTGTTGGTGGTGGCCTTAATGGTGTTTTTGTGTATAACGGCAATGCCGCCTCCTGGTTTGTTTAAGCGGTCTCGGCGATGGAGTTTGTATCCATCTGGGGTGGCTGTGGCTATGTCTGGCTCAGATGAGTGGTTCATCCAAGTTTCCATGAGGAAGACAATGTCTGGTGAGTGTGATGTGATAAGGTCCCAGAGTTTGATGGCATGCTTGTTTAAGGAACGGGTGTTTAGGAGTATGGAGTTGAGGTGATTGTGGGGGCTGTTATTGTTGTGGTGCGCAATGGTGTTAGTGTGGGGGGTTTGGTGTTGCTGTGGGTTGTGGTGGTGTGGTTGTGGAGTGTGTTCGGGTTGTGGGGCTTGTTGGTGTAGGGGTAGGGTCTGTTAGGGTGGGTGGGGACTATGTGAGAGTCTTCTGACTCGAAGTTGTGGTGTTTGTTGTGGGGAGCGTTGGGGTTGGGGTGGGGCGTGTGGGTGTATATGCTGTTTGTGGTGGAGCAGGAGAACCGGCAGGCATAGCAGGTGAAACGTCCCTGCGTGTGTTTGGGGTTGGCTTGGGGTGCAGGCGGGCGTAGTCCTGGGTTGAGGGAGTGAAGTGTGGATGTTGAGTAGTGTTGTCTGGGGTGGTCTGGTTCAGGGGTACCGGGGGGTGGCGCTGGGCACGGTCTAGGCTTGGACGGCCGCAGACGGGCTTGCCTCTAGCATGCCATTAAGAGGGTGGGGTGGGAGGCTGGAGCAGCTGGGAGGTGGGAGGGAGGGCCAATGGGTGTGTGAGGGGGTGGGGCCGCAGGAGAGGCAGTGGCAGGGGGAGCAGAGACAGGCCGGAGCCGGTAGCAAGAAACAAGTGGTGAGAGCTGGCAAAACAAAAAATATACAGGGGGGGCAGGGGGTCAGAGACGCGCAGAAAACGCGGCAAGAGTAAACAGCAATACAAATAACTTTAACAGATTCTAGCAACACGGCAAGAATACATGGCAATACAAATTACTTAAACAGATTCTAGCAACACAGCAAGAATGCACAGGAATACAAGTCACAGAAACAGATTATAGCAAACACAGAAAGGATTACTCATGTGACGAAAGCAGGGAAAGCCTACCACTAGGCACCAGGGATGAGGCACAGGTGGAGGAGGGCCTTGAACTGCTGTCCAGGCGGCAGTTGACAGTCACAGGGGCACGGGGGCAGGCTGGTGGAGCCAAGTGAAACTCCTGGCCAGAACCCGGTCAGGGAGTTTACACAGGGCTCCGCGCAGCGGCGCCATTAAGAGGGTGGGGTGGGAGGGTGGAGCAGCTAGGAGGTGGAAGGGAGGGCCAATGGGTGTGCGAGGGGGGTGGGACCGCAGGGGAGGCAGCGGCAGGGTGAGTAGAGACGGGCTGGAGCCGGTAGCAAGAAATGGGCAGTGAGAGCCTGAAAAACTAAAGATATACAGGGGGGGTTGGGGGGTCAGAGACGCGCAGAAAACACAGCAAAAGTAAACGGCAATACAAATAACTTTAACAGATTCTAGCAACACAGCAAGAATACACGGCAATACAAATTACTTAAACAGATTCTAGCAACACGGCAAGAATACACGGCAATACAAGTCACAGAAACAGATTATAGCAAACAAAGAAAGGATTACTCACACGACGAAAGCAGGGAAAGCCTACCACTAGGCACCAGGGATGAGGCGCAGACGGGTGCCTGCGGGTGGAGGAGGGCCTCGAACTGCTGTCCAGGTGGCAGTCGACAGTCACAGGGACACGGGGCAGGCTGGTGGAGCCAAGTGAAACTCCTGAGCAGAACCTGGTGAGGGAGTTTACACGGGGCTCCGCACAGCGGCTGCCATTAAGAGGGTGGGAGGGTGGACCAGCTGGGAGGTGGGAGAGAGGGCCATGGGTTTGCGAGGGGGCGGGGCCGCAGGGGAGGCAGCGGCAGGGGGAGCAGAGACCAGCTGGAGCCGGTAGCAAGAAACGGGCGATGAGAGCCGGCAAATTGAAAGATATACAGTGGGCAGGGGGTCAGAGACGCGCAGAAAACGCGGCAAGAGTAAATGGCAGTACAAATAACTTTAACGGATTCTAGCAACACGGCAAGAATACACAGCAATACAAATTACTTAAACTGATTCTAGTAACACGGCAAGAATACACAGCACTACAAGTCACAGAAACAGATTATAGAAAACACAGAAAGGATTACTCATGTGACGAAAGCAGGGAAAGCCTACCACTAGGCACCAGGGATGAGGCGCAGGCAGGTGCCTGCGGGTGGAGGAAGGCCTCAAACTGCTGTCCAGGCGACAGTCGACAGTCACAGGGGCACGGGGGCAGGCTGGTGGAGCCAAGTGAAACTCCTGGCCATAACCCGGTCAGGGAGTTTACACGGGGCGCTGTGCAGCGGCCGCCATTAAGAGGGTGGGGTGGGAGGGTGGAGCAGCTGGGAGGTGGGAGGGAGGGCCAATGGGTGTGCGAGGGGGAAGGGCGCAGGTGAGGCAGCGGCAGGGGGAGCAGAGACGGGCCGGAGCCGGTAGCAAGAAACAGGCGGTGAGAGCCGGCAAAACAAAAGATATACAGGGGGAGCAGGGGGTCAGTGACACGCAGAAAATGAGGCAAAAGTAAACAGCAGTACAAATAACTTTAACAGATTCTAGCAACATGGCAAGAATGCACGGCAATACAAATTACTTAAACATGTTCTAGCAACACGGCAACAATACATGCCAATACAAGTCACAGAAACAGATTATAGCAAACACAGAAAGGATTACTTATGCAATGAAAGCAGGGAAAGCCTACCACTAGGAACCAGGGATGAGGAGCAGGCAGGTGCCTGCGGGTGGAGGAGGGCCTTGAACTGCTGTTGGTGGCAGCCAACAGTCACAGGGGCACGGGGGCAGGCTGGTAGAGCCAAGTGAAACTCCTGGCCAGAACCCGGTCAGGGAGTTTACACGGGGCTCCGCGCACCAGCCGCCATTAAGAGGGTGGGGTGGGAGGGTGGAGCAGCTGGGAGGTGGGAGGGAGGGCCAATGAGTGTGCGAGGGGGCGGGCCGGAGGGGAGGCAGCGGCAGGGGCAGCAGAGACTGGCCGGAGCCAGTAGCAAGAAACGGGCGGTGAGAGCTGGCAAAACGAAGATATACAGGGTCAGGCAGGGGGTCAGAGACGCACAGAAAACGCGGCAAGAGTAAACAGCATTACAAATAACTTTAACAGATTCTAGAAACACGGCAAGAATACACAGCAATACAAATTACTTAGACAGATTCTAGCAACACGGGAAGAATACACGGCAATTCAAGTCACAGAAACAGATTCTAGCAAACACAGAAAGGATTACTCACGCGACAAAAGCAGGGAAAGCCTACCACTAGGCACCGGGGATGAGGTACAGGTGGGTGCCTGCGGGTGGAGGAGGGCCTCGAACTGCTGTCCAGGTGGCAGTCAACAGTCACAGGGGCATGGGGGCAGGCTGGTGGAGCCAAGTGAAACTCCTGGCCAGAACCCGGTCAGGGAGTTTACACAGCCCGTAGAGGGCACCACAATGGAAATAGCATTTATAAGAAACATGGTCATGTTACCATATAGTTAGACCCTACAGGGCATAACCACATGAGAAGAAAATGAATGAAAGTATTGCAGTGTAACCATATGTTTAACCCCTAGAGGACATTGGCCCTCATTCTAACCCCGGCGGTCTTAGACCGCCGGGGCCAGGGTCGGCGGGAGCACCGCCGACAGACCGCCGGTGCCCCGCAGGGCATTCTGACCGTGGCGGTTTGGCCGCGGTCAGAAAGGGTAAACCGGCGGTCTCCCGCCGGTTTACCGCTGCCCTGGGAATCCCCCATGGCGGCGCAGCTTGCTGCGCCGCCATGGGGGATTCTGACACCCCCTACCGCCATCCTGTTCCTGGCGGTTCGCCCGCCAGGAACAGGATGGCGGTAGGGGGTGCCGCGGGGCCCCTGGGGGCCCCACAAAGTATTTCAGTGTCTGCCTAGCAGACACTGAAATACGCGACGGGTGCAACTGCACCCGTCGCACCTTCCCACTCCGCCGGCTCAATTCTGAGCCGGCATCTTAGTGGGAAGGTTGATTTGCCCTGGGCTGGCGGGCGGCCTTTTGGCGGCCGCCCGCCAGCCCAGGGCAAATCCCAAAATACCCTCAGCGGTCTTTTGACCGCGGAGCGGTATTTGGAAGTTAGAATCACCCCCATAGTGCAATACATATTTTCAGGGCTTGCATGTCCACTGCAATGAGATTACAAGCAAAACTCTTAAAACACAAACTACTTTCAGCTGAAAAACGAAAGTTCCCACCATGGGAGAGTTTAAAAAGGACACTAAATGAAGGAATAGGTTATTATGTTATGGTCCCCTCTAACCTGATGTGGGAACACAAAGAGGATCTAGACAGGAAGAGCAGGTTGCAATGTACGTTTTGAAGGTGGCCCAGTTGTCCTAGGACCACCACAGGCTGAATTATGAGCAAAAATGTTTTGTAAAAGAATGTGCTCCAATACCGGCGATGGAGTTTGCTCTGTAGGCGCTGTGAGCGCCCTGGCTGCCAAGGAGCACAAAGGGGAGAGATCAGAAAAAGTGCACTCACGCTGAAGTATACCAGCAATCATGCAATTATCTATGTAACAGGGTCAGTCTGCAAGGCTGTAACAAAACCGCCCCAAGGTGGGACAAACGTAAAGCAATTGCCAATGACATCAATGGATTTTTGAAAGGCAAGACCACAAATGAGTGAAAGTGATAGGCATGGTTAAAAACCTCCAATACTTACAACATGTCAATGTGCTTGCACACTTGACCTAAAAAACAAAGCTCCTACTGCCCCTATGGATACTACGCTCCTCAATGGAGTCTCAATATGAAGACATCAAATCTCTCAGGCTGTCAGAATGACTTTCTAGCCCTTAAAATGTAATAAGAAGATTATGTCTCAGTAAAATAAGAATGTATTTTTCTTAAGAATTCTTCTTGATTAAAATACTTTACACTAGATCAGGATCTTGTATACAGCAGATAGACAACTGAAAGACAGATTTAGTGCCATTCTGAGAACATTCACCTCCAGAAATGAGAAGATTGATGTGGCCTTATACTGATCTCCATGGGGAAATAGGATGACAAATTCAGTCCTTCATAGTTGCCAAATTATGCAATCGCTCTAGCTATGCAATAGGTACTAGACTGCCGTCTTAACCAAAACATTTTTAGTCTCCACTGGGTGGAACCGAGTTTTGGAGATTCCCTCCCAAAACAAAAAGAAAAGGCTCAAAGCGTTTGCTCAGAGGATTGCTGGGCACTGTTCTAGTCTGCCTTACCTCCAAGGTATCAATATATTAAGCTTGTTTTGACTTTCGTTTGCAGACTGTGATGACGCAGAAAAGAAGGACTAACAAATATTCATATATCATATAATCAAAATAGTATAAGGTAGTGTGATTTTAGCAAAGAAAAATAATGTACGTGGGAAATTGTGCCCACGGGGTAGTTCGCCATTGTTAGAAACGAGCTTAATTAATCAGCAAGAATTGAAAATGTAGTAATCCATCATAATTGCAAATGTATTCTATGATTTTCTTGTCGAAACTGTTATATGCTTAGCTTAAATTTAGCAGAGGCTTTGGCCTAGTTGCCTGGTCTCAAATTTAACTGTGTGGCTTTCACTTGTATTAACAAAGACATTATTTTACTTTAAGGTTGTATTTTTCCAGTAAAAATGACTAATACACTTATCTCAAGGTTTCGTGCTAGGCTAGTTTCATCCCTTTTAAAGCAAGGTCAGTTTCTGCATGTGCGGACAATAAAAGCACTGATACCGAAATAATTGGCAAACTTTGTTGCAACCTGTGTTCCAAGGCTCCAAGGACGCCTTATGCATAAATGAGTACTAGGAGAAAGACACTATTCATTGGTGAAAAGGAAGCCACCCTATGAACCCTCCAATGGAAGACCCTGAAGAATTTGGAATGTTTCTTACTTAAACCCACCGGACAAAGAGAAGTCAGCCATTTTTCTTTGATGCCATTTTGAAGCCTGATTCAAGAAGCCATTTTGAGCGATCCTTGATGCCTTTTCTCTGTCGCAGAGAAAGAGACTTTAAAGAATTCTCACCCTAGAGACTTTTAACTTTAATCTTGCCCCGTCTTGCCCATGCAGTGACTTTGCCCCATTTTCCTTGCTGCTGCAAGGAAAATTGCCCTTAACTTTGCCCCTTTTGAAATCTGCCCCATGCTGATCGAACCGGTACCTGAAGGACGAAGATTTTCTTGAATGCTGATTGTACTTGGTAATTATGAAAGGATAATTGTATTATGCATTGTGTTTTCCTTCTTAGGTACCAACTGCTTATTTTGATAGGGCCCAAGCTAGGAGTTTTCCAAATCTGCGTTAACTAAATTCGTTTTGCATGAAGACCCACATGTCAATGCTAATTAGAGGTTAGTTGAGGTATTCACTCAATGCACCATGCTAAATTGAAATCTTGTTATGCTGACCGATCTATGCAATTAGTCAAATTCAGTTGCTTATACTAGTGATTTGTATTGCTATAACTGAGTGCATTATAATCCAGATTTTGCGTAGATTGTGTTTCTTCAGCCGCTATGGACAGATAGTAATGTTCATATACATATATCATTTGATTTTGAGACTTACATATATTGTGCTAGTTTTGTTAATATAGGGAAATAAATTCATTAACTTCTAATAAACTGGTGTGGTTATTCAGACTGAAAGGTCATGGTGCGTCAAAGTACCGACTGTCATTGATTCGTAATGTGTTATTTTGATCAGTTGAGAGTAAAGTTTGCGGGTCAAATTTTGCTTGCGAAAGTGGGAATCCGAGAAAGATGGAATAACTGCCGAGGCTAGTGAAAAATCCCTAAGGTTTCTGAAGCGATTGTATTACCCTTCCTGTAGTAAACTGACAGATTTGTCTTCTTCTTTTTGGTTAGTGCTCGCGATGTATTGCAGAAATTTGTTTTGAGTGAAGCTGAATGAAGGAGGACAAGCCGCAAGACTTTGTCAGCCGCAGTGTGTGGGTGTGACGTCACTAGGAGCCACGCTGGGATAGGTTGGTTGGTGATAAGGGTAGCGCACGGATTGGACACAGTCTGTGAAGCGCAATTGGTGAGGAAAGGCAAGCGAACAGTATTCCGGGAATGAAAGTCACTTATTGATTACATTTTTTTAAGGAAAATAAAAGACGGAAAGATTACATTTTTCAAAGCATTTAAGAGTGCCTTGAGGGGAGATGTATATATTAAAGCAAATGTAGGAGAAGAAACACCGCCTGAGGGTACACCAGCTTACATCGTGATTGAAGAAAAGGGTGTCGCACCATGTCTTTGGCTAAAGCAATGGTGCAAATTAACAGAAAAGCCTGGAAGTGTAGTGTTCCCTATCCACGGGTCGTTTAATCTAAGAGTTTTGGAGAATTTAAGATACGCGCTATACAACATGAAAGTACCTCCAAGACCAGCACCGTTCGAAGCATTGGCAATTTGGGAACTAATGGCTAGAAGGCAACAACAAAAGAAATTTGAGACAAGAGTGAGAAAAGTAGAAAAGACACTAGCGGATGCTAGATGGGATAGTACTCAAAAGGTTTGGAAATCAGACTTATTGCAGGGAATTAAATTGTTTCCAGCAATTACTGACGAAGCAGAGACTGAAGGAAGGAAAGCTACCTATAAAACAAACAGGAGTCAGTCCAGAGATTGAGAAAACAACAGAAATTCGAAAAGGACAGACGAGTCAGACGATGAGGAGTTTATTATGCAATTGCTAAACGATCGCCCACCACCATATGTGGAAAGCGAAAATGGCTCAAGTACTAGTACTGCCCCTCCAGAACCAATACAAGATAATGTGACACTGAATTTGAGAAAATCACAGAGGCAGAGCAGTTCCGATATGCCTTTTACACCACAAAAACCACAAGTTCCGAGAATATATCCTGACGTGCCTAAATTGAAACTTGTCAATGATTATCAGCCGCAAGTTCAAAGGCGCTACTGTAATGAGCATAATCTGGAAATGACTTCTAATTTAATGGTGCAGGGAGAGCAGAATAATGAAAGACCGACATTGATTCAAGCCGAATCAACACAAATTTTGATGCCTCAAAAGCAGATACAAAAAGTGCTGAGGTACACTCAAATAGCAGAAAACCAGTTAGACATTCCAGCAATGATGAACCATAATGTGGGAATTAACATACTACAGAATTCGGGGAACAGACTGAATCCCGATGCAATATCTCTGCCTATAACTGTAGGCCCGCCAGTGCCATTGTATATACAGGCAAAGCCGAATGTATGTGACCAAGGGGTGATGACACAAAATGAGACGGGAAGGAGATGCATAGAAAATACACAAGAAATGGCTCCGGTAGGAACACTGCTAAATAGATCTAGGTCTTTGTTGGGATTTAGTCCAATTCCAGTTTGTGCTCCGTCAACTGTGGTAAGGTCAGGTCCACCACTAATAGTACCCCTAACCTCAAAAACAGAAACGTTACAGAAACCATCAGTAGCAGTTGATGTAAGTGCTACATTGATGGGACTGAACGCGCAACAGTTAACACAGTGGTTGAACAGCCTGAACTCCCCACAGAGTACACCCAGCGGGAAGGGAGAAGAATATTTGAATAGAATAAGACTGGGTATGGAAGCAGATGAACTAGTAGAGGGAACGATGGGTTTGAACAGGTTAGAGTCATACACTGAAGAAGAGCTGAGATACATGTGCCCTAGAATTACAAGAGAAGTAAGCAGCATACATAAGAAGTTACAAGAAATTGCAGACAGAAACAAAGTCGACATAGGTAAAACCAAACACTTGAGCAGAAGCTAAAGGTTAGACTTTGAGACAAAAGATTTTGAACACATGAGATCTGCAGGGGTGAAAACACACCTATAAGTGATACTGCAGAGCGCGCTGGTCTGGAGATGTTTAGACAAATGGGAGAGCAGGTGGGTTAAGAAAAAGGACAAGAAGAAAGAAAGTACCTCAGACCGGAATGAGAAAACACAACAGAATGATGATCTGATAACCATGTTGCCAATGAGAGAAACAGCAGGGGGAAAACTCGTACATGTACCGTGGCACAGGTGAGATATTCAATCCTTTACGGATGATTTCCCTAAATTAAGAGAGAAACCGATCGAATGGTATCAACAAACAGATAGATTTGTGAAACTCGCAAAATGTCTTTGGGAAGACCTGAATACCTTATTCAAAATTGTGGTTCCGGCAGATTTGTGGGAAGATTGTAAAAGGGCTGCAAGTTGGCCAACAAGTGAACCAGAAAGAGATAGAGACACAGGTGCACCATCACCTACGGTAATGAGTTTATACCATAAGGTGATTGAGCATTTGAAAACAAAGGTTGCGTCGAAAAATGTGGATTGGCAGAGGATTGACAGAACAGCACAAGAAGTTAAAGAGTCGATACATGCATACTTTGAGAGATTGTTGAAAGCGTTAAAAAATTATAGTGGCACGAAAACGATTGAGCCAAAGGACATGTTCCATTTTGTGTTCAGATTTGTGGAAGGGTTCAGACCCGAGATTAGCCAGATGATCAAAATGCATTTGATTTGTTGGCAGTCAAAGTCGATCGATGAGGTGCTGAATTATGCAAAATACTACAGTGATGAGATTGAGACGAATCAGAAAAAGTTGAAGGAAAAAGTGATGGTGATGCAGCTTAGAGCAGCTCAGACAGGTTTGCAAGGTTTGCAAGGTTTCAAACAACAATTGCCGCAGCTGCAACAGCAGGGAAATGCTATGTTTCAGCCACAGATGAGAGGCAGAGGCCGAGGAGGTTTTGTGAATAATGGTCCTGATTTAAATACTGTTGTGATTCCAAATGGTATACAGGCAATGAAGAAGGTGATGCCATGTCACACGTGCTGAATCGTCGGACATTGGAAACGTGAGTGCCCAATGTTGGTGCAGGAAGGTGTAGGTCAGCAAAACAATGATGTCAATTCATTTCAGAATATGAAAGGACCAAAAATGAGAGGTCCAAATCCAAATTTTCAAAATAATGTAAATCAGATGCAGGGTTTACAACCCGTACTACCACAACAGGTGCACATGCCCCGTGTACAAATGGCACAGTTGCAGCCAATGCAACAGCAGTTTCCCATGGTACCTAATCAGCAAATGCAAATACCCTTAGCACCAATGAATCAGCAACAAGTAATGCTGCCTCAACAGGTCGCGGGTCAAGGAATGAACCAAAATGACACAGTACACCAATTCCCGTTACACAGTGAGAATGGAATAAACGATGCTTGGGAGAGTGAAAGTTCAGATGAGGAGGGAAATTGTATGCTTGCAGCATCTTTGGAAGTTGACCAAAAGGGTCCATATGTGGAAGGAAGAGTTATGGGTCACCGCGTTTCGTTCTTGGTTGACACCGGAGCTACACGCTCTACATTCAGAAGCATCGAAGTACAAAATTTGCCACTTTCAGGGAGAACAGTCCAAGTAGTGGGAGTAGCAAATAGGTATCTGACAAACCCAATCACAGATCCAGTGCAAGTCAGAATCGGTAACTATCAAGGGTCACATAAATTTGTGGTGTGTGACTCAAGCCCGATATCACTATTAGGGAGAGACTTAATGTGTAAATTGGGATGTTCGATTATGTGCTCAAATGATGGAATTAAAATTCAGACGAACAGTGATGACGAAGAAGAGGACAGTTTAGGAGATGACGAAACGGAAACTGTCGATGAAAAGTATCCTCTGATTACTCTTTATCCAATGCTCACTGAAGCAGATATTCCTGCTGAGTTACAGGAAACAGTTGAAAAGGAAGTATAGGATATGACAGGGAAAGAAGTCGGATTGGTTAAAGGAGCAGAACCAGTGAAAGTGACTGTAAAATCCAATGTAAATTTTCCTCAAACTCCACAATACCATATGTCACAAGACACTCTCATAAAGGTCGCCCAACTCATTGATGAGTTTGTGAAACAGGGAGTACTGAGAGAAGGGCTAAGTAGTCCATGTAATTCACCAATTATGGGACTATTAAAACCGAGTGGAAAGGTACGAATTTTTCAAGACTTGAGAAAAATAAACGACATAATAGTCAAATGTTGCCCCGTAGTACCAAATCCAGCTGTGATAATGTTTTAAATTCCCTGTGATGCAGAATGGTCCTCAGTCATCGACTTGTCCCAAGCATTCTTTTCTGTGCCTCTTCATGAGGACAGCCAATTTCTCTTCTGCTTCAAATTCTTGGACAGAGTCCACAGTTGGTGTCGAATTCCTCAAGGGTTTTCAGAGTCACCATCAATTTTCAATCAGATTCTAAAGAAAGATTTGGAATCGTTGGAGTTACCTTTTAAATCAACCTTGGTACAGTACACTGACGATTTGCTGATCGCATCCAAGACAGAAAATTACTGTATGGTTGACACTATTGCTCTGTTGAACCATTTGGGAAGAAATGGGCACAAAGTGTCCCCTTCGAAATTACAATTCTGCCAGAAGAAAGTGAAATATTTGAGTCCACCCAAAACGAGGAGGGATGTGAGAACGTTTTTGGGAATGGTGAGCTATTGTCGCCAATGGATTCCCAATTTCTCAGCTCCGGCCAAACCTTTATTGAAACTGACCCAGAAAGATGAAATAGTGCTGAAAAGAGATGAGATGGATGCTTTTATTGAATTAAAGGAATACATGTGCAGGGCTCCAGCTTTAGGTATGCCTGATTACACAAAGCCTTTCACATTGTTTTGTCATGAACGTGATGCATGTTCCTTGTCTTTCTTGACTCAAGCCCATGGCGGCGTAAACAGACCAGTAGCATATTTTTCAGCTACTATGGATCCGGTCGCAGCAGCACTGCCAGGGTGCTTGCATGCCGTAGCAGTAGTTGGTATCAGCCTAAACCAGAGTGAAGGAATAGTGATGGGACATCCTTTAACAGTTATGGTCCCTCACTCAGTCGAAATACTTTTGACACGTTCTCGAACACAGCACATGACTGGTGCTAGGCTTACAAGGTACGAGACAATAATTTTGGGATCACCCAATATGCAGCTGAAAAGGTGCACTACGTTGAACCCAGCAACCTTGTCTCCCAGTGAAAATGTTGAAATTGAGAACGCTGAAGACATCGAGCACGACTGTCTTCAGGTGACTGAATTTTGTACAAAACCAAGACCTGATATCAAAGACACCCGATTGGAAGAAAATGATCAAATTATTTTTGTTGATGGTTCATGTTTAAGAGATGCACTAGGAATATTGAAAGCAGGATATGCTGTATGTACAATAACCGGTGTTCTGGAAGCATCTTGGCTTCAGGGAGTCTACTCTGCACAAGTGGTGGAATTAGTAGCCCTTACTAGAGCTTGACAGCTTTCCGCATTAATGAAAGTCACCATTTACACTGACAGTCAGTACGGATTTGGAATAGTGCATGATTTTGGACAATTGTGGTCACAAAGAGGCTTCATGACCTCTTCAGGATCACCAGTGAAAAATGGTGAAAGAATAAGAGAATTGTTACATGCTATCCAGTTACCAAGAGAAGTAGCAGTGGTAAAATGCAGTGCACACTCGAAATCACAAGACTTTGTTTCTTTGGGAAATGGATATGCAGATCAAGTTGCAAGGTTTTGCGCATTGAACTGTATATTGCTCAGAGACAAATGGAACTTGATAAATGAGCCAGAACTTGGACCAAGTGAAGCCTTTGCTCTAAAAGTTGTAGATACAATTGAAGAATTGAAATTCCTACAAAATAATGTCAGTAAGGATGAGAAACTCTCATGGAGCAAATTACAATGCGTAAAGAAACCAGATGATTTGTGGGTTTCAAGTGAAGGGCGATTGGTTCTACCAGACAGTCTTTTGACGCAGTTAGCCAGGTTGTATCATGGACAAGCCCACCTTGGAAGGGATGCCATGATTAGACTATTCAAAATTGATTGGTTTAATCCCAAATTCCGTCAAGTTTGCTGAAGCAGTTTGCCATCGTTGCGTCATTTGCCAACAAATGAACGCAGGGAATGGGACAGTAGTAAATTTGAGCCACATTGGAAGAGCAGGTGGGCCATTCAGCAGGATGCAAATGGATTTCATTGAGATGCTATGCATGCAGGCTTAAAATATGTGTTGGTGATTGTGTGCATTTTTAGTCACTGGATTGAAGCATACCCCACACGTAGAAATGACAGCCTTACAGTTGCAAAACTACTCTTGAGAGAATTTATTCCACGTTTCGGATTCCCAATCTCTTTAGAATCAGATAGGGGAAGTCACTTCAATAACAAAGTAATAAAATTACTGTGTGCAGCATTGAACATTGAACAAAAGTTGCATTGTAGTTACCGCCCTGAAGCATCAGGACTAGTGGAGCAAAAGAATGGCACATTGAAATCGAGAATGGATAAAATATGTGCATCCACAAACTTGAAATGGCCTGACGCATTGCCTTTGGTGTTAATGTCAATGAGAAATACACCTGATAAAAAGACTGGACTTTCGCCGGACGAGATCCTCATGGGCAGAGCCATGAGACTCCCAGCAGTCCCTGCAAATGCTCTTATAAATATTACAGATGATATGGTATTGGACTACTGCAAAAGTCTAGCTGATGTGGTCCGCTCTTTTTCTCACCAGGTGGAGGCAACCACCTTGCCACCGATCCAAGGTCCGGGACACGCCCTGAAAGCAGGTGACTGGGTCGTGATAAAGAAGCACGTGAGGAAATTGTGTCTGGAACCCCGTTGGAAAGGACCTTTCCAAGTGATTCTGACAACTACCACCGCTGTGAAGTGAGCAGGAGTTCCCAACTGGATACACGCCAGTCACACGAAAAGGGTGACGTGCCCCACAGAAGAGGAAGTCAAAGGGCTGAAATTACCAGCAACTGACAGGAAAGTACCAGGCACCGAGACAGGACAAAGAGAACCTGAAGGCGAACAAGCAGAAATAGATGAAGGAGAAATAATTTCTGTGGAAGAAGAAGTTGATCCATTTGAGAGTAACCAAGGAGAAGCCTCAGGAAGTGACGAAGATCCCAAAGGTGACAAAGAGCCTGCGACAGGTGAAGGAGCAGGAGAGCCTGATCAGAGGAGGGCTTTCCCAGAAGCAGACGATACAGGAAAAGGAAAGGAGAACCTGATTGACCTCCTAAGGGGAGAAGACAAGACAGGACAGAGTGAAATTGTTCAAATTCTTCCAGAACCGGTTGCAGGTCCATCAGGTGAAAACAGTGCGAAACGGAGACAAAGCATATCGCCAGTGAAATCAGGGACCAAAGAAATATTAAACGAAAGTGAAGGGTCAAAGTTGAAAGAGAAAAGAAAAGAAGTGTCTATCGTAATAACAACACCAAGTGAAGAGAAGGACCCAGCCAAGGAACAAGGCACCAGCGAGAGAGAGTCAAAAGGTGATGCAAAATTGAAGAGGAAGAGAATACCGAGCAGAAGATATTCTGGTCCAGAGTGGGCATACACAGCCACTAACGATTGGTCAGACAAATTCCTATCTCTCAGTCTTAAGAACGAAGAAGCGGAATGACACTTTGGTACTTGAAAAGTGAAATCCCATGAACATTACTGAACAAGACATTAACAACCTGATTGACTTTGAACTGGATAAAACATTGCTAACTTGATTGACTTTGAAACCGATCTTGAGATAAAGCTGCTAAACTGATAAGAGACTAAGCTGCTAAAAGGAAAATCGTGTGAACATTAAACTCGTTCAGCTATATATATATATATATATCTGCAAATCTGATTTGATAAAGTGTCTTCAACTTTCTGATTCTATATAGATCATGCCAGGCAGTACTACAAAGGGACATAAAATGAAGTGTTTTAAATACATGTGTATAGGTCTAATAACTGCATGTGTACTAATAATTATAGCAATAGTTCTTGGAATGCATGGGAAGAATGAGAGAGACGCGAATGATGCTTCTACTTCTAAACCTACTACTGAATTAACTCCTTTACAGAGACTCGGACAAGACGAGAAGTATTTACACGACAAGAAAGAATTATCCTCTAACGTCTTCTATCGCTTGCTGAATGAGTATGTTGAGAGAATGGATGCGAAAGATTGTTATGTGTGCACACAAATACCTACCTCAGTAAAAGAAGGAGTGACATATCATAGCATGCCTCTTACGTATGGAATTTCATGTAGTTTATTAATGACCAGATTTTATGGCCAGGAGTATATTCACTACTTTTATTCCAATCATGATGTTGTATTTGCATATGTCCCCATAATTGAGTACCTGAGTAAAATAGCAAGAGATTATTATATAAAGTTAGTTAGGGGTTTCTTTGAGCCATTGTCACCTTTTCACACAGCTTAGGCTCACAGAGAAAACCCTACATGCTTGCTTTCACCGCTAGAGAAAAGTTTTTTAGATCACTGACGATAGAAGGAAAGTGGTGAAGGAGAAATTAGAAATGGAATTCCACAAAAGGACATCTGTAGATAACTATGCTTTTGCCGCGATAAAGACACAAGGGAAACTAGCTTTAGATGCAATACACGTAGGGAGGCTTTGTATATATAGACCTAAATCATAATATGACACAATCTTTGTGGGAACGAGTGAATGTAAACATACGTTTTTCTTTCAAGCTAAGTGGACGTTCATGCTGAATGGACAAGACCCAGTTATTCCAGGGGTACATTATATTTGTGGACTTAACGCTTATTATCGTCTTCCAAAGGGATGGTATGGAAGATGTTATTTGGGAATAGTATTTCCAAAGATTTATCAATTGGACGACTTAAAGAATTTTCCAAAGCTGTCTGAATCACATCATGTTCAGAAAAGGGAGACAGCTTCTGCTGTGGTAGGAGATATATTTGGAGCGATGATTCCTTCTATAGGACTCATATTGAATTCAATTAAAATACGAAAGTTGTCTACTATTGTGGATAACATGTTGACAAAATTCTCAGGAGCTATAATCCTGATGAATGCTGAACTTGCTGCAGAAAGAGCTATGACTCTTCAAAATCGGCTTGCTTTAGACATTCTTTTAGCAAAGGATGGCGGCGTTTGCAAAATGCTTAGTGCACGTCACTGTTGTTCTTATATTCCAGACAACAGTGGGCAAATTAGAAAAATGCTTACAAATTTAACTAATGAGAGTGCAGATTTGAAAGAATTGAAAGAACCAGGAGTATGGGAGAAGGTTGGAAAAGGATTTGCTTCTGTGGGAAATTGGCTCAGCAACATTTGGAACTGACTATTACTGAAAATAGTAAAAGGAAGATTAATAACATTGATTTGCTTATTAGGTATTTGGGGAATTTGGAACGCTATTAGAATATTGAAAACAAGAAACAAAAGGAGAAGAGAAGAGAAAGAACAGAATAAAATGATAGAAGTATACAGAGAAAAATCAAAGGGAACAAAAAGGAAGAGGGAACTGACTGAAGTGCCAAATTACTAAAACAGAATTTTAATGGAATAAAATTTGTGGTGGAAGATTTGATGTGATGACATAATTAGTCATCAGAGGAGGGATTGATGACACAGAAAAGAAGGACTAACAAATATTCATATATCATATAATCAAAATCGTATAAGGTAGTGTGATTTTAGCGAAGAAAAATAATGTACGTGGGAAATTGTGCCCACGGAGTAGTTCGCCATTGTTATAAACGAGCTTAATTAATCATGAAGAATTGAAAATGTAGTAATCCGTCATAATTGCAAATGTATTCTATGATTTTCTTATCGAAACTGTTGTATGCTTAGCTTAAATTTAGCAGAGGCTTTGGCCTAGTTACCTGGTCTCAAATTTAACTGCGTGGCTTTCACTTGTATTAACAAAGACATTATTTTACTTTAAGGTTGTATTTTTCCAGTAAAGATGACTAATACACTTATCTCAAGGTTTCGTGCTACGCTAGTTTCATCCCTTTTAAAGCAAGGTCAGTTTCTGCAGGTGCGGACAATAAAAGCACTGATACCGAAATAATTGGCAAACTTTGTTGCAACCTGTGTTCCAAGGCTCCAAGGACGCCTTATGCATAAATGAGTACTAGGAGAAAGACACTATTCATTGGTGAAAAGGAAGCCACCCTATGAACCCTCCAATGGAAGACCCTGAAGAATTTGGAATGTTTCTTAATTAAACCCACCGGACAAAGAGAAGTCAGCCATTTTCTTTGATGCCATTTTGAAGCCTGATTCAAGAAGCCATTTTGAGCGCTCCTTGATGCATTTTCTCTGTCGCAGAGAAAGAGACTTTAAAGAATTCTCACCCTAGAGACTTTTAACTTTAATCTTGCCCGTCTTGCCCATGCAGTGATTTTGTCCCATTTTCCTTGCTGCTGCAAGGAAAATTGCCCTTAACTTTGCCCTCTTTGAAATCTGCCCCATGCTGATCGAACCGGTACCTGAAGGATGAAGATTTTCTTGAATGCTGATTGTATTTGGTAATTATGAAAGGATAATTGTATTATGCATTGTGTTTTCCTTCTTAGGTACCAACTGCTTATTTTGATAGGGCCCAAGCTAGGAGTTTTCCAAATTTGAGTTAACTAAATTCGTTTTGCATGAAGCCCCACATGCCAATGCTAATTAGAGGTTAGTTGAGGTATTCACTCAATGCACCATGCTAAATTGAAATCTTGTTATGCTGACCGATCTATGCAATTAGTCAAATTCAGTTGCTTATACTAGCGATTTGTATTGCTATAACCGAGTGCATTATAATCCAGATTTTGCATAGATTGCATTTCTTCCACCGCTATGGACAGATAGTAATGTTCGTTTACATATATCATTTGATTTTGAGACTTACATATATTGTGCTAGCTTTGCTAATATAGGGAAATAAATTCATTAACTTCTAATAAACTGGTGTGGTTATTCATGACTGAAAGGTCATGGTGCGTCAAAGTACTGACTGTCATTGATTCCTAATGTGTTATTTTGATCTATTAGTTGTGTATTGGGTATTGATTATAATGGTTATTGATTACTGATTTGAGTGATCCGACTATTCTAGGATGAGGAGAACCCAACTTGGCTAAAAGGTTCACCGACCTCCGGCGTGTCCAAGTATAAGTAATTTATAAAGACTGGACGCGCTATCAACTGCTATATGGCTGAGGTCCCACTTCTGCCACCCCAGATGTGGCTGGACTGGCAATTTAGGAAAATGCTGCTTACGTGCCAACAATTTATCCCTTGAAGCAGCTTCCATCTCCATGGCGAGAGCCTCTTCAAAAGAAAAAAAAAAGAAAGAAAAAAAGTCAAGTGACGGCAGTCATGCTATGGAAGCATTTAGCGCCTTACGTTTTTTGAAGGACAGACAAACAAAGCTGGGCTAGATTAAAAAAGAAAATACCTAATGTACGCACCCCCACGAGTTGGCCTTATTTTTTAGTTTTTAGATTATGGACCAGAGTGACCTGGTTATGATGATTAAAACCTTTGACCAGTGATTACACACAATCCTTTCCAACATTAAGCAACTAAAATTTGTTGTAAATGCACACACGTGTAAAAGGTTGCGTGGTAATGGCATACGTTGTAAAGGTGCATGCTTAAATGGCATGTGTGATTCCAACCGCGTTGTAACTGCTGTTTCCCCTTTCCAGTTTTACGCCCTGACTTGCTGGATGCACCTTGATCCCTGTTTTAGATTCTGTAACCTATTAAGCTACCCTAAAGTGCTTTTACTTTGTGATGTATTAAATAAGCCACAACAGCATTACCACCTTTTCCTCCTAGTCAATTTCTTCAGGAGCGCAGTATGTGAAGATGATGCATACTTAGGCTTAGTTTAATTGATTACTATTCATAACTGTGCCCATTAAAACGTTGGCCCATCTTGAATCCACTGCTTTTCAGCAGCAACTCAATTTGTGGGTTTCCAGGGTACATTTTGTTCCTGTGCAGCACTCACTAAAACCCTTTTACTTCAGTGGCTTCTTAGCATAACAGCAGATTCCAAATAAAAGACAAGAGATACGTGTGTGCAAACCTACTGCATGGAACTTAACCACAAAAAGTGTGAAAGAAAAATCCCACTGCTTCAGATCACTGCTGAGGAGCAAGTTACAGACCCTTCTGTCAGTGCCAGGATTAGCTGCACTTACGCTTAACTGAATACTAAACTACTCTCTAACTTAACAACCTGACACTGTAACGTACACATACATACATCCCTGCACCTCCATCGAATGAAGCTGATGACGTGGCCACATGAGTTAATGCTCTATCTAAAATTCTTCTGTATGTAACTGCATGGCATCATTCCCTCTGCTCCTGCGTGTGTCATCTGAAGTGTATCACTTCCTTACATGGGCAACTAGATAAAAAATATATTCAACCGCAGTGTTTCATTTGAGCCTGTGGTCTCCAGTGCTCGGCACTGCCACCTAATTGTCAACACTGGGTCATAAGAGGCAAGCAGAACAGTTGTATCTGAATACAATACATATTAAAACAACTAATACCTGCACCCAAGCCATTCTTATAGCTTTGAGGGCCTAAAATAGTCTGAATTGCTACACTTGTAGGAGTGTGATGGTCAGTAGTTGTGTAGGTATTGTCTCTGGCATGGGCAACGGGTGGTGCAAGCTGCAGTGGCCTCGACAAGGGCCCTGGCACTTGTTTATTTTATTTTTATATAAACAAAATAAGCACCGAGCCAGTGTGTCTGTGGGGCAAGAGCTTGTGGAAAGGAGCAGGGGGCAAAGAGTGATCCTTTTACGGCTGTCCGGGTCAGATGTGTGTGTGACAAAGTTTCAGTTTGTTAGCACCGAGGTACATCACTGTTTTTATCTAGAGATTTTCCTTTCTTCGATAAGTGGTTAGTGCATTTGTGAAATGAATGTATATGCAAATTGACTCACACCTACCCAACGCTCTTTTCTGATTTTAGGGGAACAAATATAGAACTATCATACAAAAGCAATGGCACGGCTGAAAGTATTAGTATCTTACAGTATACAATGTAATACAAATCCATGCAGATGAAGCGTAGGCACGCACACGTCACGTACAGTACCTGCTTGCTGGTGTCAGCCACAACATCACCCTGAAGGAACTCAGCAGGAACCTCCAGTTTCACGAGAAAACGTGCCAGATACGCCGTCTTT
Organism: Pleurodeles waltl; assembly: GCF_031143425.1. Lineage (NCBI taxonomy): Eukaryota > Metazoa > Chordata > Amphibia > Caudata > Salamandridae > Pleurodeles > Pleurodeles waltl. Next base: position 1,573,032,058 of record NC_090444.1, read on the forward strand.
TTCAGTTCATTGGTACGCTGAAGCAGCCAGTGTAGTACATGGTGACTAATAGGCTTGCTCCCCACAAGCAGGCCTTGGCGAAAGGTACTCCTGCAGGGGGGAAACAAACAAGACTGCTCAACTGTAAAATTGTTTGTTTTGGCTTTCAATTCAGACACTGGTTCTATTTTCAGGCAGCTTTCAAATACCTTAAACGATCCATTGACGAGGTCAATGAGAAGAACGGGGCAAATGTATCTGCACCATTTTTGCATAATGCATAACAGACTTTGGGGGTCATTCCGACCCGGCGGGTGGCGGGCGCCGCCCGCCGGGCGGAAACCGCCCAAACACCGCACCGCGGTCAAATGACCGCGGCGGTGATTCCAACTTTCCCGCTGGGCTGGCGGGCGATCTCAAGAAGATCACCCGCCGGCCCAGCGGGAAAGCCCCTGCAAAGAGGAAGCAGACACTGAAAATCATTATGGGGCCCTGTTAGGGGGCCCCACGACACCCGTTCCCGCCATCCTGTTCCTGGCGGTAAAAACCGCCAGGAACAGGATGGCGGGAAGGGGGTCGGAATCCCCATGGCAGCGCTGCAAGCAGCGCCGCCATGGAGAATTCCCTGGGCCAGGGGTAAACCGGCGGGAAACCGCTGGTTCCCCTTTTCTGACCGCGGCTTTACCGCCGCGGTCAGAATGGCCCAGGAAGCACCGCCAGCCTGTTGGCGGTGCTTCCGTGGTCATTGACCGCCAGGGTCAGAATGACCCCCTTTGACCTAGTGTAGATCACAGAAACGTTTGCAGCACAGAAGAACTAGATAATCCTAAAGCTGTGTGCAACACGTGTTTGGCCTAAAAACGATTGTAAGTGTCAATAAGTTGTAAGACTGAGTCAGGGATTTTAAGAACTAAATCCCAAATCATGCATGAACAGTTTTAAAAATAACAAACTTACTTTAATACTGGTAAAATTAAACAAAAAACGAAATAAAGTTATTGCTCGCCAAAATACAGTTCTATATTTCACATTCGAAAGGTGAATGATTTTACTTGTATCCCCTTATTATATTAACAGCAAAAATAGAGTTGAAAAACAGTTTGCTTCGTGTTTTCCGTGATGTAAATACCATTTGCTCCTCTCCATTCTTCATGAGCCAACTAAATGATGCAGATGGATAATTTGGTACCTGTGAGAAACTTTTGTGCTATTGTTGGAAACTTGTGGCATTTAGGAAATGACAAATACAGAGAAAATCAAGCCGATTTGAAGTGCCACGCCATGAGCATGAGGGAGCACACAATAGGAATTAGTAGTTCGCGTGCAGTCAAACGTATCAGCAGTTATGCAATTATCCATGTAACCGGGTCGATGTCATGCAAAGCGCTCAACTACTGCTCAGCGAAATCTCGCTGCATAGGAAATTAAAACAAAAAGTGGTCCAGAAGCCAAGCGGAAAACATGGAGCCTCATATGTTTTCAGTAGTTGACCGATGCACTTGAAGAGAACTAAACACCGGAAAAGGCATGATGTATGCATGCCTTTCACAAATGAAAGCAAGCGATTTTTAAAAGACAAGCCCACGAACCAACAAGAGCGATGGGCGTATGGTGGGTGTGGTTAAAAGCCCAGAGAGAGATTACAGCAGGCTAGGGCGCTTGCACGCTCGACCCTAAAATTCATTTGTTAGCCTTTTGTGCTGTGTGATTCAGTTTCACCTGGGATACTCTTCTTCTTATTTTCCTACACACTACATTGGGGAAAAAAACTAATGATATGAACTAGAGGTTGGTACCAGATAATTCCTCAAATTCCTAGAGAAATCAAATTTATGATTAGGATCGACTGGATAAACCTTCTGCAAGATCTATCAGGGTTACTTTGATGCCATTCATAAGTCCCTAGACATGCCACTATGGCAGAGGCATACCCCCCTCCAGCAGATTGGGAAAACCATGCACCTTTGTTTACAGTACCCATTGGTAGATAATTTCTGCTGAAAAAAATCAAGCTGAAAAATCATGGCGAGGATCGCTATCTTTTCGTACCAGTCGTCTCTGCAATGGGTTTGTTTCCTAGAAACCAACCTCCAAAGTGGGCATCTAGTTTAGGAATCAAGGCGGATGTTTTCTCCCTGGGACCACCATGCCTTCCACAGACAGAGTCAGGAAAGTGCAAGTTGAAGGCCCGTCTTCAATAAGGGGTGTCTTATGACTGAACCAGTAACCCTTTGGAGGGTGGTCCACTGGGCATAGGTTTCAGATTGAATAATAAGCCAATGCTTCACTATTAAAAATCTGTTTGTTTCACCATCTCTACCTAAGATGGGAGAGCTGCAAGGGTGGCAGGGTTGGTGCCATCTAATATGATTTGGGGCTCTCACTTTACCATATTTTAAATGCCTACCAAGCTTTATGATAAATGGAAATCAAACAGCATGTTTTACGTCATACATTTGATACATTTTAGCTACCCCAATTTCTAAACCAGGCCATGGAAACCCTATTGCATCTTAAGTACGAACAGTGCTTAAGGGGAAGGCAAACAGTGCGGGGTGATCTCTAAAAGAGGTGTGGTATATGTAATTAAGGATATAGTATTATACAATTCCTCCTGCGGTAATAGGACTGCATATCAGGACAACAGAATTACATAATGTGAGGGACTAACTCCATCTACAACATCAGGAGCTGTTGGCCCAGTTTCTGGCTAGCTCACAATGCCTCTCCCAGACACTTGAACCTACCAGGGTGGAAGGTGATTGCGGCAACCTAACCATGACACTCTGACTCCTCAGGGAAGTTGTATTACTCATGCATTCCCAGGTGAAACACAAGAGAGATACAAGATACGTTTTCAATACATTTATTCTTGCATAGAGAGAATGAGCTGTGATAATTAGACAGATGAAACAAAGCAAAGTTACCACAATTATGAACATGGTAAAGACAATGAATAACCCAACCATGGTAAATGTGTACAAGAGGTTCTAGTGGTTCCTACCTAACCTTAAGACTATGCTGAGAGCATAGCAGATGTACCCTTCTGTCTGTCCCGATATAAAAGTTTAGCCTTAGTCCCATATCTGGAATTAATGTCAGGGGTCAGTCTGCAGTGTAGATGGCAATCCTCGAGAAAGCTGGTAGGTTAGAGCTAGCAGAGATACATGTCAAATAGCATTCATCCCGGGACGGTCGTGGCTGGAATTCCCTCGGCCCCTTCTGGGGTCAGTGAACTGTTCATATAATAAAGCCATACTGTGTTGGAAGCACACCTCTGAGGCAATGCTTTGTCTAAATGTTTTCAGCAGTCACCTGAATGGGCAACACCAGAACTAGGATATAGTGTACAGTGTTCCTAGTCTTGAACAGAAAAGTACTGATTACCAGAGGCTAAACTAAACAAGCACCTTGTACCACATATTCCTGGAAGAATATCATACAAGAAATACATGTAAAATGTCATTGCTTAGAGCAGTGTAGCTAAAATATATAAAATATTAAACAAGAAATAAAGCTCAAAACAGGGGAAACCAACTTGGTCCAAAAGGTCCTTGCAACAGTGGCTTAAACACGTAAATTACATTTTGTGAACCTTATAGTGTGCTACTTGGCCGTTATTTTGTTGCGAGATTTAAAAGAGCATGTGAAATTTAAACAAGAACTAAAGCGCAGATAGGGATTATGTTAATGTTTTCTTTTTACATTAATTGTTCAGAAATCTATCAGTATTGATTTACCAGTAGAGTTAAGGACATGAATATAGGGTATGATAGGCCATTTTTAATTACTAACAAGTCTGAGACCCATAAGGACCCAACCCACAAAAAGCCCTCAGTACCCAATTACACTGTCTTGTTATTTTCAACTTTGAAAATTAAAATCATAACTATATAGTGTCAGCAAAAAGCAAGATGAAGATTCCTTTCACATAGAGCATACCACTTAAACTATACCATGAAGCATGACCTAGCTGAGGCTGTGATGATTATTTCCCTTCCAGGGCCTTCAGGAAGATCAAATGGAGTTGGACATGAACCCATGTTCCACATTGGACTCGCTACAGGTCACATGATACTTTAGAGAGTTGTGTGGGTCCACTCAAGAGACCAATCAGAGAACTGAAATATATGTTATTCCAGTCATCTGAAGTGAAAGTACAGCAGTAGGCAGTTTCTTTACTAATAACACACTGCTAAGATCCTGCTTAATTCACCATTAGGACTATGGTGTCTACAGGTCTTAGGAGGTTTTGGTAGAAGTATGCAGCACTTGTTGCCCATCTTGCAAGAGTTACATTGAAAATGCATATACATATGTTGCCTAGGTACATCATGCTTCACAGATGCAAGCTAGCAAAGAAAAGTTAATGTAATGTTATAGTCAATGCTAAGATGGAATCTTTCTCTCTGAAAACTGCACAGGGTATTCAGCAGTCTTCATAGTTCTTTATGATTATGAGACAAAGTGATAATCCTGATTGTGTTAATGATACTGTTATCCTTCCAAAATATATAGTATTCTCTTGGACAAAACTTTCAGGATAAAGTTGGAACAACTAGTGCCACCTTTTCCTACCCTTTTGTTTGAATATTGTTGGAAACTGGCCCTCCCTGGTGGGTCACCCCAAACTTTTTGCCTTCCTCTTCCTCTTTTTCTGACCTAATTTTTGTTGGCTTTAGGACTTTGGGCACTTTACCACTGCTAACCAGTGATAAAGTGCATGTGCTCTCTCCCAAAAACATAGTAAAATTGGCTCATACCCAATTGGCATATTTCATTTTCTTGTAGGTCCCTAGTAAAGTACACTACATGTGCCCAGGGCCTGTAAATTAAGTGCTACTAGTGGACTTGCAGAACTGATTGTGCCACGCACATAAGAAGCCCCTTAACCATGTCTATATGTGTAATTTTGCTGCCACTTCGAATTGGCATTTAAAGCTACTTGCCAAGCTGTATACTCCCCTTTTTCTACATAATGTCATCCCTAAGGTAGGTCCTAATAACCCATAGGGCAGGGTTCTTTGTAAGTAAAGGGCAGGACATGTACATATGTTTTTACATGTCCTGGTGGTAAAACAATCACCAATTTGTTTTCTACTACTGTGATGCCTGCTCCTCTCATAGGCTAGCATTAGAACTACCCTCATATATCTTTAAGTGATAGATTTGGATCTGGAAGGAGTAGCCCTGTCATGTTTAGTATTGTCAGAATGGTAATAGAAAAACCTGCTTACTGGTACAGTTGGATTTAAAATTACTATTTTAGAAATGCCCCTTTAAGGAAGTGGGCATTTCTCTGTCCTTACTGCCATCTGTGCCTTATGGCCTGTCTCCAATCCACATCTGGTTTGTGCTGGTTGTCATCTTCCCTTGTGCATTCCACCCAGACAGTCATAAAAAAACAGACACTCTGTCACATTTGCATTCATCTGCATACTGAATGGGTCTCCCAGGGCAGGAAGGGAGGAGGGGATCTCTCTTACACTTCAAAGGTCAGTGTCCTGCCCTCACACAAAGGACTGATAACCTCTCACCTGGATCCTGGCATACAGGACTGGGCTGAAAGGGAAATGTGTGCACTTAAAAACCACTCTTTGAAGTTTCCCCCACTTTAAAGGCACTTTTGGGAATATATAATGGGTCTCTGACTCAACCAAATCAGACACTTCTGAATCTACACCTCAATTCTTTCAGAGGAACTACCTGGCTGCCCAAAGGACTCATCTGGACAGCCTTGCTGAGAAGTGCTGAAGCCCTGCTTGTTGCGCTGATGCTTGATGACCTCTGTATCTGCTGGAAGGACTTTGCCTTCCCCAAAAGTGCTCTCTGAGGGCTTGGCTTGAGCTTGCCTCCTGTTATGAAGTCTCAGGTTCAACAAAGACTTCATCTACTAGCTTCTGCCTAGTTCACCCACTTAAGTGGCTTCATTACCCACTTCAGTGACTCCACCACTGACACCGCTGCCTGCTCCATGGTCCTTGATGCCTGCAATGACCGCAACCTGCTACACACGTCTGACGTTGCTGCAATGCCGATGATGTCCCGCAGTTTGATTATGACACTGTGAAGTCAACACATCATATTGTGATGACTGGATCCATCAATCCCCCCCGCGTCACAAGGAACCAACGCCTGCAACCGGATGGGACCACCTCCTCGCCCTCCCTGCCTTGCAGTGCGGAGCTGATGCCTTACCTCCCTGGACGCTGTAATGAATTGACACTGCATCGACTCCAGTGATCATCACCTCCACAACTCCATGTGACGTCTTGGTTTCTTTGTTTTCAAACGTACTGTGCCTGGGGGTCTGTGTGACTCTGTGACCGGTGCCTGTGGCGTTGGACTATTGGGAACGACTCCATCAACCACACCGTGATAGCTCCAGTTGGAGATATTGGGGGCCAGGGTTGGCGGAAGCACCGCCAACAGGCTGGCGGTGCCCCGCAGGGCATTCTGACCACGGCGGTTTGGCCACGGTCAGATGCGGAAAACCGGCGGTCTCCCGCTGGTTTTCCGCTGCCCAAATGAATCCTCCATGGCGGCGCAGCTTGCTGCGCCGCCATGGAGGATTCTGACACCCCATACCGCCATCCTGTTCCTGGGGGGCCAGGAACAGGATGGCGGTATGGGGTGTCGTGGGGCCCCTGGGGCCCCTGCAGTGCCCATGCCAATGGCATGGGCACTGCAGGGGCCCCCATAAGAGGGCCCCACTTTGTATTTCAGTGTCTGCTATGCAGACACTGAAATACGCGACGGGTGCCACTGCACCCGTCGCACCTTCCCACTCCGCCGGCTCAATTCTGAGCCGGCGTCCTCGTGGGAAGGGTGTTTTGCACTGGGCTGGCGGGCGGCCTTTTGGCGGTCGCCCACCAGCCCAGTGCAAAACCCAAAATACCCTCAGCGGTCTTTCGACCGCGGAGCGGTATTTTGGAGGGGGGAACTCTGGGGGGCGGCCTCTCTCGCCCGCAAGGGTGAGAATCACCCCCATTGTGTTTAAAATTGCTTGAGTGGGATTTCATCTATATAAATTGATAACTTAGCTTGTGTACATTGGATCTTCATTCCTTATTTTATTCAGATAAATATTATTATCAATTTTTCCAAACCTTTGTGGTGTATTTTTGTGGTGTTTTCACTGTGTTACTGTATGAGTTATTGCACATATACTTTACACATTGCCTTCTAAGTTAAGCCTGCCTGCTCTCTGCCAAGCTAGCAGAGGGTGAGCACAGGATAATTTGGGTTGTGTTGTGATTTACCCTGACTAGGATTCTGGTCCCTACTTGGACAAGGGTGTATGCCTTTGCCAACTAGAGACCCCATTTCTGAGAAATATATTTAGGTATTGACAAAAAATATATATTGCCATTCATTAAAGAGCTCAAAGCAATCAATGATGACCATGCCCTCTGACTTGCATAGGTGGCAGCAGCCCATGTGCATACTAAAGACACGCACCTAACCAATTTCATAAAGCTGCCATTAAAATCATACAAGCCAACGGATGCCTCCTCCGTTAAAAAAAACACATTCTCCACTATGCTGGGGTTTTTGGTAATTACTGGCCAATCACAAGTTTCTCTCAGAAACTAATAAAAGCTAAACAAATTGTTGCCACCTACAGAGTTTGAAGATAGTAATAAACACATTTACAGATACCAATCTGGTTTTCACACCAAGCATGGGACAGACTTTGGGCCTCATTCAAAAGACCGCCACGGTAATTCGGAGTTTCCCGCTGGGCTGGCGGGCGACCGCCAGAAGGCCGCCCGCCAGCCCAGCGGGAAACCCCCTTCCATGAGGATGCCGGCTCCGAATGGAGCCGGCGGAGTGGAAGGGGTGCGACGGGTGCAGTTGTACCCGTCGCGATTTTCAGTGTCTGCTTGGCAGACACTGAAAATCTTGGTGGTGCCCTGTTAGGGGGCCCCTGCAGTGCCCATGCCAGTGGCATGGGCACTGCAGGGGCCCCCAGGGGCCCCGCGACACCCGTTACCGCCAGCCAGGTTCTGGCGGTCAAAACCGCCAGAGCCAGGCTGGCAGTAAGGGGGTCGGAATCCCCATGGCGGCGCTGCCTGCAGCGTCGCCATGGCGGATTCCCCAGGGCAGCAGGAAACCGGGGGGACACCGCCGGTTTTCCGTTTCTGACCGCGGCGGTACCGCCGCGGTCAGAATGCCCATGGATGCACCGCCAGCCTGTTGGCGGTGCATCCGCGGTCGTTGGCCTGGCGGTAGTCTACCGCCAGGGTCAGAATGACCCCCTTTGTCTTGATCAACATCTAAGAGGATTACTAGCTAGGTATTTCAGAATCAGGATGTTCACTTGTTTAGTTCTTAAAGCTGCATTTGAGAAAGTAGACCTTAACATATTATTAGATTGCCTAGAGCTGTTGAATCGGAAAGGAGCCAAAAGGCTGTTAATGTGATTTCTGGGAAGAAGACAAAAGAAAGTATGATTATGCTAATACATTTCTCGAATTACAACTGTGTTTTATTGTTTCCTGCAAGGTATTGTGGGTCTTCCTTTCTATTTCATACAAACAAGAAATGTTTGTTGGATGTGTTCCAACAGCACTGTTTAAAATACGTTCCAATGACATTGACACAAAGGTTTATCAGTATATCACATGACTACACGACTAGTTCTGCTTGGTGTAAAGGACCTACAATTAGATGGAGCATGCCAGTTTACCTAAAGTCTTAATATCAGGAATGCGTGGGTCAGCACAACTCACAGTACTTACTGTGTGCCTAATATGTTTGCTTAAAACATGATATAATGACTACTCGTTTAATTTTGTATCACTCTTGGTGCACTTTCGGTTGTTGATGTTGGTAAGAACAGTCATGGGCCCTACATTTTCTCAAATGAATATACTGGAAATAATATTCCCAAAAATCCATTGGGATTCTCATGCTGAGGTAGGAAGAGGATTAGTGAATTTTCATTTGAATTATTTGAACACACATTATGTAAGCTTCTCTGCTAACCAAGGTAGCTGGCTGCAAATTGTCTAAAATGAAGCAGGAGAAAGTAAAACAGACTCGTCCAAACCTCCCATGTTTCTCCCACTCACTATCTACGCACAGTAATTTTAGGTTCTTTTAACATTGACTCTTCTATTTCTAAAAGCCTTTCCTCGGCTATTCCTCAAACACCTGGAGGCAAAATGTAAAGTTGTGTTATTGTGAAGTAAACTTTTCGGCAGTCCTCGTATCTTGCTTCCCTGAAAGATAGGGACGACATTTCTCCATCAACCTTTTAAAACATGAATGGTTTCAACTAGACATTTTTAACTGTGGAGTGTATGTCCGAAGGATAATTTATACATAGTTAATGGGTTTAGTTTATGAATGCACGTGTAATTTTTGAATGCAGATTATTTTGGAGGTATAGGAATACAGAGCACCCTATTTGGTGAGAGCAAGTGCCGGCATTGTGATTATGCAAGCCACCAGCTTCAAAGTACAGGAATTATTGTGCTTTCTGCAATGCCTTCTTGCAATGACCTAAGCTGTTTTCATTCGTTTTCGCTGAAAGGGAGAACGTTACATCTTGAAAGCAATCAGTTGGTTGGAGTCAGACAGTTGCTCTTATGTGTTAACTACATGCAAATCAGTGGATTGTCTAATAGGCGTTGTGGTTGCTTATGTGCTCCATTAATGTGCCCCTTCTACAAGATGCAATGAGTCCCTTCTAAAAGATGGAAGCCACCTTTCCAGGTGTTGCCAGATTTGGATAAATCTTGGTCCTTCTCCTGTATTTAGATGTAAATCCCGATGATTTGACAAAATACGCTATCGCTCAATATCATACATTGCATTTATGGAGAAGGGAATCAATAAAGCTGTTGTAAATCAGCTTCTTGACAAAATAAAGTAAAATGCCAGCCCGCATGAGTACCAGTATTCCTTCAGGCTAAAATACAGCATTGAGGCATAATCCTTCCAAGTGGCAAATGATGTGCTTCACAGAAAACGGTGTCCCTTTATCTTCCTACCCTTCTCAGCATTTTCTCAACATTTGATATGGTGCACCATCACACCCTGATTGACATCCTCAGTCTCCATGTTATTTACAATGGCATAGTCATGTCGCACTTCAATTCATATCTGAAGAACAGAGTCTTTTGGTTCAGTGTGCCAGTATGAGGTTCCTTCTGAGACTCCTTCCATTTACCAGTGATCTCAACTCTGCACATTGAACCATTATGGTCCATATGTGCCAAAATTACACAGATGATGTAGGTATACCTGCAGGTCATGTCTAGCCATGACATCAACAGCATGGTGAACTAATAACAATTCAAACCTATATCACTAATAATTATCTCAAGCTGAATATGACCAAGATGGAGTTTGTTCTCATCTCCAATTTCAACTACCATCAGGTTTTGCGAAGGTTAAATAAAATGAATCTTCAAAGTAGCAAGTAGACTACATCAAATGACTGGGACTTTAAACTGATGCTGCCTGGAACTTCAAGACATGTATCTCACATGAGAGCAAGGGCTACTTGCATTATCGTACCTCCCTTTTTAGAGTGATGCTGTTCTTTCTTGAAGCAAACATCCAGTCTATCCTACCTCACCTTGATGTTAGCAACAATTGACTAGCTAGTGTGGCTGAGACACACTGGACATTCTTGAAAAGCGTTTTCATGTGGCAGGTCACTTGTTCAATGGTCTATAAAATTCAGTGGGTCAGCCCCAAGTTTTAGAAAACTCCACTGTCTTACTCAGACGTCCATGTCCCCTTCAAAATTTCCTGCATACATTTCGATCTAGTCAACAGAGTCAGCACAGTAATTCTACTGACTAAGATCAAGACACCCAGAGGATTTGCAAATACTCACAGCAATTGCATTCCTGAATTTGAATCTTACTAGTGTAGGAAGAAAATAACACTTGTCTGGACTTATCATGCAGCACTCTTAGGGTATGTCACTCCTCCCAGTCACAATTCTATAAGCAGAAATCACCCTCAACTTCAGGGAACTTCAGGGAAGTACTCAAGGCCATTCTCTTGATGCACCACCAACTCACTCTGCAACTTGCAAATAAATCTGGTGTGTCAACAGTGAAATCACTCCTGGCTGAGAGCCTGCAACTCCTCGCTCATCTGCCCATCCCTGGTTGTTTTCCTATCACACAGCCATCCTTTCTCAAATCCAGTCCAAGTGCAGAGTTGATGTATTAAGACACCTCAAGTCTCGAAATTCTCAGATACACATTTTTCAGCTGTTTGACAGCACATACCTTCACACACTGACCATTCTCTGGTACCGCCTGCGACCATCTCCATAATCATGAAGTAATACTTCAAGTTCTCCAAATTTAATTGTCCAGTGGCTTCCTAAAATATGTATTTATGAAAAGCATCTCTCTCATCAAACTAACATTTCTGGACCTAAAATAGCTAAAGAGAAATTAATGAAAAATACACTTTTACTGGTTTACAGTTTTGTGTTGTCTTTGCCCATCATAGAAATACCAGAACTGCCCATAATTAGCCATAGACCACAGACTTGTTTGACTCTCGCTGAACCATCTCCCACCTCAAAGATCTAAATAAAATACTTTTTCTACTATTTTCTACTATTTTCCTACTATTGGATCGTGACAACTGTATCTCCCATTCCTCCTGCAGCATCTTTCTTGCTTTCAACTGTGCTATTAGACTGTTGAAACTGATAAAGGGAATAGCAGGGAAATCAAAATGCAAGTGCAACAATGTTTTCAAATGCCACACCTTAAAGGGTGGTAAACCAATTTGTTGCTGAAATGCATTCAGCTGCACCAAAGAAAATGTTGGGAAAACACATGACTGAAAATGTCACATACACACAGACTTACACTGGTGGACAATTCCTATTCATCCTTTGTAGTATATCAAAAAATACTCAAAACAGTGTAACAGGTACTTATACTTCATATAGGCTTCCACCTTGACATAGTTTTTAGTGGATTAGTAATGCTACTTTGCTCAAACTCTTAGAATAAGTCTGGGGTGAGCTTCAATGGGAGCTTGCACTCAAACCACAGTAGAACGCACCACTCTCTTCTAAACAGCTCGAAATCATGCAATTAATTTTTTTGATATTATGAGCCAGATGTATCAAACATTTTTGCGATCGCAAAAATGCATTTTGGTATGTAACAAGTCCAATTTGTGTTTCAGTAACTTGTTACCGAATCGCAAATTGGATTTTCGACTACATACCGATTCAATAGTAAGAAGGAGCGTGTCAAGGGTGTCCCTTCCTAAAACCGAATCGCAGAGGTATGTATGATTGTTTTGTGACCCTGAATGCGGTTGAAAAATAATTGCAGTTATCACCAATTTGAAATTGGTGGTAACCCATTCGCAAAGAGGAAGGGGTCCCCAAGGGACGTCTTCCCCTTTGTGAATGCATGCGAAAACGTTTTTCAAGAGCAGACAGTGGTCCCACTGACCACTGCCTACTCTTAAAAAATAAACAGAAAACTTTTAATTTTTCATTTTTAAACACATCCTGTTTTCCTCTAAGGAAAACGGGCTGCATTTAAATTTAAAAAAAAGATTGCTTTATTGAAAAGCAATCACAGATATGGTGGTCTGCTGAGCCCAGCAGGCAATCATCCCTGTGATTGTAGTCATTCGCAATGGCTCGTAAATTGCGACCTACATCATGAATATTAATGAGGTAGGCCCATTTGCGAGCCCTTGCGAATCGCAGTATGAAACTCCTGGAGTCTCATACATTCCAATAGCGATTACTTAATTGCGATTCACTAAAAATCTCAATTAGGTAATCGCTATTGTAAAGAATACATCTGGCCCCATGTGTTGTGAGGAAGCTGCTGGATGAACTGACTCAGGGCTGATACAGTCTCCAGTCCCCCCACAAGGCACATTCTGCATATTACCAGTTTCATTTCTGGAGTCTGGACTTGTAGTCATTGCTCGCTAATGCAACAAACACATGCTGCCTTGATGGAGGACATGCAATATCTTTCAATAACAGGAGATCTGGATCCGTTTTCACAGTTATTCCCATTTGTTTCACAATGTCTTGTAGCTTTATTATTTGTAATACGCTTCTCCTCCTTCCTTCACCTGCTCCACTTCCTGTTTTAAACAGCCATTTTTTTCTTGTAAATTGTTGTTTACCTTGTTCTTCCAAAAATCTGCGAGTGGCATAGATAGGCAATCAGTAAATTTGCTTGATTAGTATTAGACTGTTCCTAATTACAAAAACACCTCATAGAATTTGCACATGTGTGTAACCAAACATCAAAAACCTGCTGCCAAGGAAGCCACAACATAAATTTGATTGGGTGATTCCTTTTTGGAAGTCGGAGTGTAGATGTCAATGGGCCACTGTAATACTGGAAAAACTCATTCACATCTAGTAAGCACATATTTTGCCCACGTGTCTCCATATGTGATAACAACAAATTTACATAGCTCCATGATGCATCTAAGAAGCTTCATCAATCAACATCTCTGGAAACTAATTTTGAACTGCATAATTCAGTCAGCGACTTTGGGAAACCACCTCTGTTTTGCCATTTTTGGATATGCAGAATTTGTTGATTTTATTTATAACTATATATTGTTTTTCAATTATGCCGTTACTAAATACTTAAAATGAAGGGAGCTATATGGCTGTTATTGCCTTAAAATCGAATATTCTTTGTATAAGTCTTTAGAAAATAAGCTTTGGCAGGTGTAATGATAAACCGATTCATAAAAAAGGGGAACGGTATAACCGCCAGAAATTATAGGCTAATTTCACTACTTGACTTACCATCAAAGATGTAAGCAACAGCTCTCCCTTTCTAGCTTGGGAATTGAGCTTTCTATTCAGGAATAGTCCCAAGAGAACAAGGTGGTTTTAGGCCCATTTATTCAACCATTGACCACTGAGTGGTACTGTGGGTGGGAGTAATGAAAGGCATTAGATAATGGCCAAGCTATGCTGCTCGTTAGTGGATTCTACAGCCACCCTTGATCTAGTTGACAGGACATTATTGTGGAAAAACTCCCACCAGGACTTCTAAACATAATATGACACTTATACTTGTAACAATTGGGTCCAGATAGATCTATCTAGGTATGGAAATCTGTCTGAAAACAATCCACTTCATAATGGTTTCAGACAAGGTTGGGTTTTAGCACCTTTGCTATTTAGTCTTTTCATCTCTGATTTCCCAACTAAACTAGACCAGACAAATTAATGTTGGTCTATAATCGGTAAATCACATATTCCATGTCTAAGGTGCACAGACAACTTAGGGCCTGATTTAGACATTGGCGGAGGCGAAACTCCACCATAACAGTGACAGATATCTTGTTTTCTGAAATATATATCTGTCACCATTGTGACAGACTAACTTTTCCACCAATATCTAAATCAGGCCCTTAGTCTTATTGCACTGCATGCAAATAAGTCAACAACAGAAACAAAGACCATGATCTTTTCCAAAACATTTGCATGTTCTAATTCATGCTGCATAATTAGATCAAGTAAGGGTCTATAAGTATTTATGGTTAAATTCTGCAGACAACTTGAAATGGGGCAGGCATTTAGACGTCCTAAAAACCTCTTTACTGATCGCAGCCAATGCCATTAAAAGATTTGATTCTTAATAGGGGGAGCTAGTAAGTAGATCTCTTAAAGTAAGCAATATTGGGAAAATAATTTCCATAAGTCCTTTGGATCGCAGGGTGAGTTGGGCGAAGATGGAAAATGTAGCTCTAAAGAGACTCTTTCACACTCCAAGCAATTAAATGATTTAGGCCTTGAAAACTGAAATGGGACTGCACACCTGGGATTTGATAGGTCATTCACAAACTTTAAGATTTTTATTTTCTCTCAGAAGCGGTCTGTGTAGAGACAAATTATCTCCCCAACTGTTAGAGGAAATTGAGTGTCAGACTAACAACTTTTCAACTACAATTTGCAAATTTATGTTTACTTCCACTCTTGCGTAACAAGTTCTTGACAGCAAGGTATCCATGGTTAAGAAAAAGGGGATTTTATATGAAAGTGTCTGATCCCAAAGCCTACATAGAGATAGAATCTATCCATCTTCGAGATAAACAGTGATGCATTTTCTTCAACATATGGGCAAAGAAAGAGTATTTTCCTATCTAGGAAAACCTAGGCTACAGGGATGCATAAAAGCATGTTACGCATCTGCTTAAGTATTGACCCACTGTGGAGAATTCCAGGTTTAAAAGCAATGATCAGTTTAAACCATGAACACTGTATTTGGGGTCAGCTATAGCATAACTCACCTACTCCTAGAGTGCTTATTTTTTGTGAAGGATAAAAAAAATATATTCCGACCCATCTTTAAGAGATAGAATATAAATACAGCAGCAAGGCCCTAGTTGTTTTATTTTCAGTGGAATGTTTTGATATTCCTGTGGCAATCATCACATTTATTTGGCTAATTAGGGGGGAAGTTTTTCTATGTGACTGTTACATTGTTGATATTTTAAATATGTTTAAAGACAATATTAAATATGGTTATTGCAATTGGACTTAATGATTTGTTTTAGCAAGTATAATTGTATTGCATGTTTTGTTTTTAAAAGGTGTTTTAACTTGTATTTCTATAAGACATTCTTAAAAAGAAACAACGTATTACTACAAAAAAAACGTTGTACTGAAATAGCAGTGGAATGTGGTAAAAACACAACTGGCTAGGGAGCTTCCAGCAAAGTATCACACCGCCCAGAAGCAGAACAGAACCATGATCTACTAAGAGAAAGAGGTGTAGGTCCACCAGGAGCATTATGGCAAGCCATATGTTAAATTGTTTGCACTTTTGGGTGACTTTTATCATTGTTCTACTGGATTATTAAGAGTTTCTGTGTTGTTATATACTGTTCTACAGTATTCCACACCTGTCCACAGATGTTTCCACAGAAAAATCTGCTACTGATGATGATATGTTATAGGTACTTGATATAGTGTGTGACTCACTCCCGAAGGAGTATCTCTGAGCTGAGCTGTTCAGGCGTAGGTAGCACTGCCTAAAACAGCCATGTTTTTAACATCTTCTTGAAATTCATGAAATTGGGGCAGATGCAGATGGGAAAAGGGAGATTGTTTCAATGATGCTGGGCCAAATATAAGAAAGTTCTGCCACCAAATCTGGCGGTACGAATGCGTGAGGTCTGAAGAAGAACTTTAGTAGATATCTTAACTGCCTGGAAGGGAGTAGCTACGTTTTGAAAACAGGGAAATGGGCTGGGTCTGTTATAGGGCCTTGTGCGTCAGGTAGCAGAGCTTTAATATTGCCTGCTTTTTAATGGACACACAATGCAATTTTTTTAATATGGGACCCAAGGGCAACCGAACTGGTAAATTACAGATCAGGCAAGCAGAAATACTCTGAATGACTTGCACTTTTGCCAGCAAGGTATAATTTGCTGCTGCCAGTGGCTAGTAATGAGAGCCTGGACTAGAGGTGTAAAGAAACTGGGCAAATACTTATTTTAACAGCTTCATTGTAGCACAGCAAGTGCCACACGTAGCACTATCCTGTTCCCTCATAGATGTGTCTGATCTCTGTTTGCTCCTAAATTTCTCACCGCTTGCTTAGGAAAAGGAGCTGGGCCAAGGTCAGTGGGGGCACCAGTCAGCTGACCAGAGCTCGTAGTCTTAGCCGCACAGCACAAATCTCAGATTCCTCATTGCTCAGTTGGAGACAGTTACCAACTATCCCGTCAGCGATATCCCTCATGCAGTATGCAGATTGGTTTTTCACCAAATCTGGATCAGGACCACAAGAGATGAGAAGTTGAGTGTTGTCTGCATATGACACCATCTCCACACTGCAAAATCTCACAACTTGCACCATAGGTGCCACATAGTTGTTAACTAGTGTGGGGCTCAAGCACAAACCCTAAAGGACCCCTTTGTTAGTAAGTATCTTTCTTGATTTATATGGACCCAGATAAACATGTTGGGTGGGGTTATCAAGGAAGTCATTGAGCAAGAGTAGTGCCCTGCCATGGACACCTGCTTCATGTAGGCTGCAGATGAGGATGAAGTGGGATTCCATGTCGAATGCTGCAGACAGATCCAGTAAAACCAACATACCCGGAGTTCCTGCATCTAGAAAGAGTCGGATGTTATTGGTAACTGCCAACACTAACGTGTTAGTACTATGTAGAACTCTAAAACCCAATTGTGAGGGGTCTACGACCTAATGTTCTTATATAAAGGATGTTAGTTGTTTGTTAATATTACTTTCTAGAATTTTTACGAGCAGAGGTAGCAACGAGATGGGTATTTATTTAGCTAGGACTTCAGGATTGGCGAGGGCTTTTTAAGAAATGGAAATACTTAGGCACACTTTCAATTGGATGGCACTTTAGCAGAAGTTAAAGAAAGATCAAACAACATTTTACCAATGGAACCAGGCATTTAGCTACGCTGGTCCTTATCCGAGGTGGGCAAGAATCTTAAGGAGAGCCTGATTTGGCCAGGGTTAGCAACTTCTGCACCTGCTCCACAATCCTATTCGGTTGTGTTAAACTTGCGGAAACGCTCTTGTAAACGACACTGATTTTAATTTCAAACAAATTGGCTAGGGAATCACATAGTTTTAAGATGCTGGGATAGTAGTGGCGCCGGCATGAGGATTTAGAAAGCTGTTTAATGCCTGTGGAGTTCCTTTGATATTAGCATCACATTGGTTTTGATTCATAAAGACTAACCAATTGAACCACTGCTTCATGGGCTTCGTGCTGCCACAAAAGCCAATGGCACTTTACGCAACAAGACCCAATCTTTGTCTTGTCTGTTGCTATCACAATTCAAGTGAGTCTTAAAGATTGCCTTGTTATGTTACGGTTGATTTTAATTTTTGATATTTCACCTTGAGTGCCACATACGGTCATTTTGTTTCCCTGCAAGAAGGATCTTGCATGCAGTACACTGAGCAATTTCGACTTTTTAGAGACTGACAAGGGAAAATCCAAAGACTTTGCAGAAATGAAGACTGAAAAATTGCCACATGACATTACATGTTTTTGTGAGGTAGACAATTCATTTTAGTGACTAAAAGCTAAATCTAAGCAGATGACCTGGCTGGTGATCGTGTGCTGCACCTCTTGCACCACATGTCTTGCACTCTTTGTCTCTAACTGACTCATGCTGCAGCATCGTCAGTGAATAATCTTTTATGCCATCTGACTCTTGGCTTTCCGATCAGTAATGAGTGAGGGAGTACTTCACTCTCTTGTACATTTTCCCGAATATTGAGACACATCTCCCAAGTTTAAAGCTAATATCAGCATCCTGGACATTTCCACTAAAATGTGTACGTTTAGAAAACAATGGGCCTTTTCTTGTCATCTGTAGGCATCAGTATTTTCCTGTGCTGTCCCCTTGTTGGCTTGCTACTATGTAGAAAGGAATCAACATTTGTTTCTGTCAGCCTCATAAAGATGGACATCATCAATCAGTCTAAGTTCTGCATATTAATTTGCAGGTAGAGATGACAAATTAACAAAACAAGTATTGCCAAAGGCCACATGTCTGGATTACAGTTCAAAGTACTTCTTCATTGACTCTGTGCGTGCTTGTGGTGGAGTAGTAAGCGAGGGGTTTGAGACAAGAATGATTCAATGGCTGGATGAACGGATAGCTGGTGCATGTGTGAATGGGTGAAAGACTGTCTAGGCAGATGGCTAGATGAATGGGTGATTGAATATATGGGTGAACGGATGCAGGAGGCAAGGGTAGGATAGTGATCCTGGGAGAGTGAAGGGATCACTTTGTGAAACTGCCAGCATGAAGGGTATGGACACTGGATGGGTGAGTGATTGAACACATTTATGTACGGGTTAATTATAGAATGGGTGGTTGAATGGTTAAGCGAATGCATTAATATACACGTAAATGAATGGCTAAGTGAATGAGGTGGGGAAAGGTCAAAGTCAGCGAGCAGTAGGCAAAGGCAGTGTATGAGGAGCAAGGTGGGAGTTAAGGCAGAGAGTAGGTTATAGACTGTGAATGAGTGAGTGCATGAATAGAAAAAGATGGCAAGGACAGGGTGTGGGCAATAGCATTGTAGGAGAAGTGCAGTATGTAGGCAAGGGCAGTATGAGTAGGCAAGGAAAATGTAAAATTCATGTTGTCTTGTGCCAATATTCCACATATATTTTTGAACCCCAAAAGGAAACAGGGACATCTTGAGTGAAAAGAAAATACATCAAGTGTCTCCCATTCTTCTGACTCTGAGTTATACACTAGAGGAGTTATGATGTTAGGATTCAGACAAACATGCCAGAGAATCTCTTTCTAGCAAGGTGATATCGCATAGGCCTGCCCTAAATTCAAAACAAATTGGAATTGTATTATGTATTCCTCTAAACTAAAGTGAGTAACAATTATCGAAATAATTAAAAAAATCCCATCAGTTAAAAAATTCAAAGCTAAATTTGTTCCAAATATTATTCATCTAAGATCCCTACCCTATCGATTAAACCTGATTTTATTCAGTATTTAATCACCTTAAAACTTGATGGATTGATCCCAAATATTTAATTATGCATGCTAAGTCATGTAGAGCCGCTTCACATAGCTGCATGCTAATATGCTTCACATAGGAACTCTGGTTTTCAGCATTTCGCCTCAACAACCTGTCAATCAGCTTGACCGATGGTAACCTCTTATAGCTTTCTCATGCACGAGGCTCTCTGGAGTATGAATGGACACCTCACACTTGGATACCACATTTGTTACACTACACAGAAGACAATGCCTCTGATAGTTTATTTGGAAGCACATGGAAGCTTTTTTATTGAACTATACTGCATTAATGTCTTGGGCACAGGACTCACAATTTCACACATGCGTTTCTGCTGGACATATAAATGAAGCAATAAAGACCATGTTAACAAAAGCATTCATTTTTAGGGCTAGCATTCACCTTTATTTCACACTAAGGTCCATTTGCTGCACAAACAAACAATATTTTAACATGTATCAGGGCCCGGGACACAGTTAACATTATCAGCCATATTGGAAGAAAGGTGTCATGCAAGCTGAAGGGAGACAGCGTGGTGATGCTGAAACTGAATGCTTGGTTCCTATCATGGGCAGAGATTCGGATTGTCTTCTAGCTGCTCTTGAAGCTCTGACAAAAGCTAGCATTTGTTATCACTAATCACTCAGGCTGTGCTTTCATTCCATTCGAATGCCCTTTTAGCAATACCCATATTTTATTGCCAAGATCATGATAAACTATGCAATGGACAATAGTGTTTCTAAGAATACCAGCATGTTAAGACATTTTGGATAAGGGAGTGGTGAACAAGATACACTTACTTGCTTCCTAACATCAGCTTTCATGCTTGACCACACTGTGTGATTGGGGGCTTATGTTTTTCAAATTTGCAAATCCTTTGACAAATCGCAAACCCAAGAGCAAACTGATACATGGAGACTTACATTTTTCAGGGATGTAAACAATTGTAATATTAACTGCACACACTGTTACACATAACTACTCGAGGGTATACATTTTACTGACTTCACAAAATCCCAAATATGCTCCAACAATATCTTCTAAATTATACTGTGTCCCTATTTCTTATTTACTTAAAGTTCTGCAGCAATAATATAGTTTTGGAGGCAGCATGTTTTGGTCAGCTGAGGCAAGGCCCTAGCCAGGCAGAATCTACCACTCCCGCCAGGGGTGGGTGATTACACTCACTGTTTAACCTGTGCTCACCCTTGGGTAGCTTGTCATTGAGCTGTTAGGCTTATCACATGGGCAATGTGTAAAACATTGGCACAGCTCTCTTACACAATAAAGACACTGAGCATCACAAAAGAGACTTCACATGTTGAGTATGTAAAGAAGATTTGCATTCAACAAACACATTAACTAACGCGACATGTAAATCATGTACTTCTGGGCATAAATCACATTTGGTAATATCACTGACAGTACTAGGCCGAACCTAGTGCTGTGGGAAACTCCAGTGCAGTGGGAAAATGCCCAGAGACCTAAGGCCATGCAAAGAGAGTCAGCAAAAACACTGTGAGGAAAAAGCAAAAAGTTTCAGGGAAATCCCCTAAGAAAGGTTGTGTCCAACATGACCCCATCCCAGGCTAAAGCCAGGGTAGTTTAATCATTCCCTTCATAAAACACCGACTCAGGGTGAAAGAGCCTGGATGATGGCTCGCCACTGCGGCGGTACCCACTCTAGCTCTAGGCCCCATGATCCCAATAGGATATCTTCTGCCTCTATTGGGCCCACCGTAGGGTGTGGCCCCTCCTGTTCTGGGGGTGACATGTATGGCACTCCCCCTGGGCCACCTTAGTTCACTGGAACAGCACCAGGCCAATGGCACCAACAGCCACCAGCGTACATGATGCAGTACCCAGCTACCCAGGAGCCTCTGCCCTTGGTCACACGCGAAGGGGCGGGGGGGCAATGGATGTCTTGCACCTTTCTCCTACTTTCCTCTGGAGCTGGTCAGGGGTGGCTTCCTGCACCCAGTTCCCCAGCCTAGAGTCTGTACCTTGAGACTTGACAGGGGTCAGGGGTGAGTTCTTTTTTTCCCTGCTCGCTCATGTTTTTGGCAGGGATATCCTTACATATCCGAAACTGATGGGCTACTGGTTCAGGGCATCCCCTAATGCCCCCTGCAACCAGAGGCCCCTCAACACTTGATTTTCTCCTAGCACAGGCCAGCTTCCCCACCTGGTGTTCTCTTTGGGGATCAACCAGGCCCGGGGGCTGGGTGTAGGGTGTTTTGGACTTTTGCCCACCCTGACTCCCTCCTCACTTTGAGAATGAACATAAGGTCTCCTGGGCTTTTGCCTTCCCTATGACCCCCTCCTCACCTTGAGAGAGAACATAAGTCTTCTTGGGCAATGGGCCATTACCGACTTCCCTCCCCCTTTAAGAAGGAGCATGAGACCCATTTATCACCCAGTTCCATGGGGAACTGCCTATGCTGACACAAATCTACCCCACCAGTGGGGGAAGATGTATGGCCCATCCAACTGTGGAACACCCCTAATGTCTTCCCAGCATAGAGTAAGAAATCCCTCCCCTCTGGGCCGGACAGTTTGGGTCCTCCCTCAAACATGCTGATCGTTATGGCTTTCTTGACCGGGTAGCTCACCATAACCTTTACTACTGGTGTAAGGAGAGCATCTCTTCCCATCTTAGGTAAGAACGGACATAAGTTACCTCCTCAGATTTCCTTTGGGACCCTGTGCAACGTTAAACTTCCCTTATAGGTATCCAGCCACTTCTTGATGTACCCACGCCCAACAAGAACTTTGGTATGATATTTTTGGGGATGTGACCTCTACTCATACTGTCTGATGCAGCAGGTGCGTTGCCACTATTACGGCAATTGGACTCTATTTGTAGGGTTCTAATATCCATTTCTCTGAGGCTAAGCTCATGGGCCATCTTTTTCTCTTCCATGGCTCGTCTCTTCTCAGCCACAGCTGGCTCTGCTTTCAGTCTGGCAAAGACCTGTTCTTTTTCTAATTTAGCAAGGGCTAGGGCCTGCTCCTTGGCTTGTCTGGCAATTTCTAATTTTTAGTGTCCTTTCTTCCCTTCAGTCCTTAAGCTCTTCAGCCCTGGAGAACCCAATTCTACCTGTGGCCAAGAAGACCTCCTGTCCCAAAAGACAGGGGTTACTCCGGTCCACAGCTAGCCCCTTAGGGAACCCCTGCGTCAACTCCTATCCCTCTCCACACTAAGGGACCTCTCCCTCCATTCACTGACCTTTCTAGGTGGGCCACTGTCCATGTTTGAGAGCCTTCTGAAGGTACAGCTTTGTGGTCCTTCCCCTGTCAAGCCCCCCGTATTTTGGCATAGCCCGTCGAGCTGCATCACCGTTTACAGATTCAGAACAGCCAACCTGAAAGAGTCCCCCATAGGTAGGACCCCAGGCATGGTGACAAACTAGCGGAAGCCAAAAGAGAGATGTATAGGGAGCAAAAATCACCACCACTGTAAGAAATGGGGTCTCTAGTTGGCAGTGGTTCACACCCTGTCCAAGTAAGGGGCCCTCATCCTTGTCAGGGTAAAGGAGACATGCAGCTAAGATAACCCATGCTCACCCCCTTGGTAGCTTGGCACGAGCAGTCAGACGTATCTCAGAGGCAATGTGTAAAGTATTTGTACACACACACACACACACACACATAGTAACACAGTGAAACACTACAAAAGGACTCCACACCAGTTTAGAAACAGCCAATATTTATCTGAATAAAGACTAAAACAACAAAAAAAAAAACATACACATGCAATGATACAATTTTTTAAATATCAAAAATCAGTTCCGCACTCAGAAACACAATAGCTCCAACTGAGGCTATCACAACATCTTGACGGAGTCGTTCCCAAATTTCCAACGACACTCATAAGGGAGTGTGGATCTGTCACAGAGCCGCATGGACCCCAGGTACACAACCTTTGGAGAAATGAGGAAACAGAGATGTTGCACGGAGTCGGGGCGGTAAGGCATCACTGGAGCCAGTGCGGCGTTGGTTCCTTACTGCTGCCGGGGAGATGAGGCCCTGGTTCTGAAGTTACTCTGGAGTCGATGCACTTGGTTTCTTCTTGGTTAGACCAGAACTCACTTCCAAGGGTCCAGGAACGGGATTTGGTACCACTTGGCACGTCATGACAATCAGAAAATGGATCCCAGGTGCTTGCAGATGAAGTCCTTGATGTCCCTGAGACTTCTTAACCAGAGGCAAACTCAGTTCAAGCCCTTGGAGAACCTTGGAAAGCAGGATGTAGAAAGCAAAGGCCAATCCTTTCACTCCCAGGACAGAAGCAGCAGGCCAGAACAGTAAAGCAACGGGCAGAGTGGAAGTCCCTCCTACAGCATCCAGCTCTTCTTCCTGACAGAATGTCCTCAGTCCAGAAGTGTTCTGAAATTGGGGTTTCAATACATATACTCATTTCTGCATTTGAGGTAGGCAAACTTCAAAGAAAAGTCTTTGTAGTGCACTGTTGTGGAGCTATAAAAAAAAGCTGTAATCAGGAAAGGTTGTGAGTCTTGCGAGCCTAGGTGAAGAAAGTAATATCCAGGAGGCTGATGTGCAAAGATGCTGGCCAAGCCCAAGGAAAAGGCCAGCTAAACCAACATTCACTAAAAACAGACATGTTGATTGTTGTCTACATTTTTTGGGGGGGAAATAATAACTCATCATACCTTGAATATAAAAAGGATGACTAGCTAATTACATCATTAATTTATTACGGGTACAAAGCAATTACCTCCTTGTATGTCAGGGGAAAATATCTTGCAACTAAGACCCGTAGTTAGTTATGTCATTTTTATTAAATCAATTGCATATCCTTCAACACTCCTTTCTGAGTAGTCTCTTTATGCTACAGTCCATATTTTGTCAAACTCTTCCTTCTTTGTCCACTCAGGTTTTTGTTCCTTTCTATTTATATCTTCTCTTTATGCTTGTAGAATCATATTTTGACTGTGAAAAATATCCAAAAGAATCTAAGAAAGTAGATGTTTCCATTGTTCGTACAAAAGATATGAAATGTTGAATGACAATCATTGACTCATTTTAAAGAAAATGAAATTTTGAAGATGCTGTGGAATTAGTCTGGGACCTCAAAAATGTGATGCATGAGTTCTACCATGTGACTACATCTTCATTGCTGTGAGTGGGTGGTTCATGCGATGAAGTAAATAGAAAGGTTTTTTTAAGACTCCTTATTCCGAGTGAGAAATAAATACTGATGTGGCCATTAAGGAGGAGCAGTTCACTTGTAAAATGAACTCAACTTAATCTATTGCCAGCTTAGACCCTGATTAAGAGTTAGGTGGAAATGCAAATTCCTCTGATTTGCACTGATGATTTTTTCTCCAGATTTAGCACTTCCTCTAGGAATCAAAAACGTTATTTTACTGCTCAACTCTAAATCAGAGTCATAGCTTTTTGCTTTTATTTAATAAACTCCTACCTGGAATAAGATATTATTGACATATAATTCTGCTAAATTCTTTCAGTGCTACCACTGTAAATGATTACACTTGTACTATTGTTTTTATCTCATAATAAATATACCACTAGAATTATTACTTCTGCTATAAGTATTGCCACTAATACAACTCCTACTCCTACTACTACTAATTGCTTTATGTGAGGTTTCAGATCACCTTTCTGTTGTTTCTAGATGTTGTTGTAAGCAGGTGATAAGACTACCCACTTCATGGCTCTCACAACCTTCACTCTATTAGTGAAGGCTCTGTGGGTTGAGGACAGCAGTGCAATAGTAGTGCCTTTGATGATCCAATACATCAGTCTAACGGAACAAAAAGCCTACCGCCTCACAACAGCTGATAAATACTCTCCCTTATCAGCAAAGAGGCTTCTGACATGGGTCTTGTTAGGTTTCAATAATTGTCACCAATTTTTAAAGGCAACGCTGTCTCAGCAGTGAACAGTATCCTCTGTCACCCTACTAACTATGGAAAATGTATCTTACCAACAATGTGCACCCTTAGACCTTTTGACAGATCCCCCTCCATAAAGTAGGCTTATGATGGGTTTTGTTCTTCCAATTGCATCAGAGCAGTTACCATGCTTCTCCATCGTCCGGTAGTCCAAAGCCGTGGCATTTCTCTCTTCAGCCATCAACAAAGCCCTGCTTCCAGCAACAAATAAACACAGGCTTTGCCCTTCGTCTTGAATCCTCCTAACCCGTTCTATGGCGTGGACATAACGGTTACGTCCCGCGGCACAGTGCTCCTGTGCCGAGGACGTAACCATTACGTCCTCTACTGGAGCATGGGGGGAGTGCTAGAGCTCCCTCCGTGAGCCTTCCCCCCACCCCCCAGGGCAGGGATGGAAGGGGAATCGCTTCTCCTTCCACCCCCGACCCCCCTCCCCAATCTAATGATGTCAGCGCACGATCACGCTCTGATGTCATTAGAGGGTGCGGTCGCGCTGGAAGCCATTTGCTTCCAACGAGCATTAGGAGAAACGGGTGAATTTCTCCGCCGGGGGGGAGTCCTAACAAAGATGCATCGCCTCACTGTCTTTTAGCATTCCTGCTGCCCGATCGCATAGGAATTCCCACTAGGCACCGGGGATTTTCTTTTTTGGTGTATTTGTTTACCAGGGAGCGGCCTCTTAGGCAAGGGTCGCTCCCCTTCGGGGGCATATTGAATATGGCCATTTCTGTCCCCTTGGGGGCAGATCTGCCTATTTTTTTTTAGGCCCATCTGCCCCCAAAGGGGGGGGGGCAGAAGCCAGTTAGGCACCAGAGATAGTGTGTGTGTGTTTTTTGTTTGAGAGGGCGACCCCTTGGGCAAGGGTCGCTCCCCTTAGGAGGGCATATTATTTATGGCCATTTCTGCCCCAAGGGGGCTGAAGCCACAAAGACACCAGGGATTGTTTTAGTTGTGTTTTTGTGTGTGGGGGGGTGCCACTTTGGCAAGAAGGGGCACAGAACTGGTGGCCATTTATGCCCCCCCTTGGTGGCAGATCGGCCTATTCTTTTGTAGGCGTATCTGCCCCCAAGGGGGGCAGAATCCACTTAATCACAGGGGAACATTTCTAAATGCTTGGTGGTGGGGTGTTTGACAACCGGCAAAGTATTGCATTTGTGATTATAACAGTTTATTTCTCCTTTTTGTTTTAGTTAAAAACCTTTGCTTTCTTTGCTGTGGCTCCTTGTGGTTTTGGCAGTGGTTGACCTGCGGTTTGTGTAGTTGCATGTTTTAGTTAAGTAAAAACAATTTACTCCAAAGGAGTATTGTTGCCATGCATGAATGACATGTATGTAGGTGGTATACTAAATGCAGGATTGTGTGTGAAATTGTCCTTAGATTTGTGCACAATGATATTTGTGTTGTTTTATGTCTAATTTGCTTTCCTTTTTTCTTTTTAGTGGGATATCATTGGTGATTGCTGTATTTGTGCAGAGTAGTTGCTGGTGAGTCTAGCTTTTTCAGGCAAGTGAGTGGTATAGTTTTGAAGTACATAACTCTTTTGATAAAGTCACACTTTGTTCATTACTTATTTTAGACACTGCTGGTTGCTGTTGGTGCATTTGTCAAGTTACACTTCTTCGGAAGGATCATGGCTAGCCCCAAAGTGACCGCTTAGCAGGTTGTTGGCATGCTTTTTGAGTCGTCTTCTGATCATGATTATGAGACTGACTCTGCATCTGAGGCAGAGGAGGAAGTGAGAGAGTCTGGCAGTGAATTTTCTGTCCGAGAGAAATCTTCTGATGATGAAGCCACTCTCAGTGCAGATGAAGGGCCTGTTTTAGAGGAGGACACTCATGTGCCAATAGTGCAGCAGCCTGGAGCTGAAAGGTTCCGACCTGAACTCTGGGTTGCCCCAAACATGGAGCAGCCAGATTAGCCTGCCTTTACTGGTCTCCCGGGGAGTGCAGTCAATACGGAAAACGTTTTGCCTGTCAATTTCTTTCAGTTGTTAATGGACGATGTATTTTTGAAAGAGATTATTGAGCAGAATAATTTTTATGCGGAGCAGTATTTGAGGGACAATGCTGCCAGACCAGACTTAGGCCACATTTTAGAGCTACCCAGTGGATTCCCACAAATTTGGAAGAGAAGAAAAAGTTCTTTGGTTTTACTTTTTTTATGGGATTGATAAGGAAGCCGTCACTGGCTTCTTATTGGTCTACTAGTCCCTTGATGGCAACAGCTATATTTCCTGCAACCATGAGTCGTAATTGGTATTTGCTTCTTCTTCGGATGTTGCATTTTTTTGACAATGCTTTAGCCTTGCCACAAGATCACCCTGATTCTGACCGTCTTTTTAAGATTAGGCCTGGATCATTTTGTAGACCGGTTTTCAGAAGTCTATGTTCCAGGCAAAGAAATAGCTGTGGACGAGTCTTTTGTCCTGTTCAAGGGTCATTTGGTTTTTAGGCAGTACATTCCTAGCAAGAGGGCACGGTATGGAACTAAAATGTATATGCTGTCTGAAAGTAGTACAGGATATGTGTATATTTTCCGGGTCTACACTGGTAGGGATTCCAGTATTGACCCCCCTGGTTGTCCGCCCACTTTTGGAGTTAGTGAGAAAATTGTGTGGGAACTTGGTAGACAACTCTTTAACAAAGGTCATCATTTGTACGTAGATAAGTTCTACACTAGAGTGCAATTGTTCAAGGAATTGTTTAGAGTGGACACTGTTGCTTGTGACACAATCCGTTCTAACCGAAAAGGCTATCCAAGGGAGCTTGTCTGTAAAAAACTTGAAAGGAGACAGTGCAGTGCCTAGCGGAATGCTGAGCTGCTAGCTCTGAAATTTGCAGACAGGAGGGATGTCTACATGCTAACGACCATGCATGACAAGAGTACATCCCCTGTGACTGTTTGGGGTCAGGTTACCAAAGTGCACAAACCTGTGTGCATTTTAGATTATACTAAGCACATTGGAGGTGTAGATAGAGTTGATCAGAGGTTTCAACCTTATACTGCTATTCGTAAGTCTTATGTTTGGTATAAGAAGTTAGCGGTTTACCTCTTCTACTTGGCAACTTTTAATGCTTTTATTGTGTTCAAGGATAGTTCTCCAGAGTCAAAGACGACATTTGTGAAATTTCAGGAGTCAGTGATAGAGAGCCTTATTGTGGTGGAACAGGCAAGAGTTCCTAGAGAAGCAGTGGTGGAGGATGTGGCTAGATTGAAAGATCGCCACTTTGCTGAGCAGATTCCTCCCACGCCCAAAAAAAGACTTTCCAGCTAAGAAATGTAGAGTCTGTGCTCGAAGAGGTATCCGGAGGGAAACTCCTTTCTACTGCCCAGATTGTCCTTTAAAGCCTGGGCTGTGTGTGGGTGGCTGTTTCAGGAGTTACCACACAAAAAAAATATTCTGGGAAATACCGCAAACGTAAACTGCCTGTTTCATATGTTCAGTTTCTTTGTTGGCATTACTGCCATGTATTTAGTCACAGCTTTTGTGTTTGTAGTTTTGTACTTAATTATAATTAATTAGTGGTTTCTTTGTTTATTAAAAAAAAAGTGATGGCGGTGTGCATGGAGTGGCACTTGGCCAGCGGTGTAAATAGTGAATTGCTGTTGGCCACTGCAGCACACTGCCAGCCGAACACCAGTCCACACACTCCCATCAGCTGGTGTGATTGCTGTATCAGGCACGTGGGTGTATGTAAGTGATAGGCCCTTGAGTGGCGCTGTCTGCCGATGCGAGTGTTGTAATGTGCTGAGCCCCTGGCTGGAGGCGTGAATGGTCTAGTGCATGTCATGTATGAAAGGTGTGTGAATGGACTGTAAAGCGGTTGGTGCCTTGTCGTGGCTTTACAGCTCACGAGCTGTGAGTCATTGGTTAAATTTTTTGGCCTTTCAGTTATTAACAGTGCATTTAATTTTTGTGAAATTTCTTGTTAATAAAATTTGATCTACTGAACCATCACTCACCCTCGTGCCAAATCCAACTAGTATGTGTGGTAAAAATGACAAAACCTACTCCGCTGTAATCAGGTGTCGCAGCACACCCATGACACGCTAGGTGCCTCAGGTGGGAACCTGATGACGAAGCATGCCACCAACTTGGTTGATGGGTGAGGGGTCTTTTTAACATAACCTAAGTGTGTTTCTTTTCCCACTTTAGTGTTTGGAACATCACAGAAGTATGTGGACACATCAAAATGATCCATTACAAAATTACCTGTGTTTGGGGGTGGGGGACACCTATGTTTTTGACCCTGGGTGCGGCCTTCATCTAGGGGAACCTACCAAACCCAGATTTTTTTTTAAACTAGACAGGCCCAAGGAGTCCAGGGGGGTGTGGGTTGCGTGGATCCCCCAACATTTTCTTGCCCAGACTCCTCTGTAAACCTCACAATTTGCTTAAAAAAGCATAGTTTCCTCACTTTTCTTTGTATGATCATTGCTCCGGCACAAATTTCCTACCACCCAGCATTCCCCTCAGTATCCCAAGTAAAATTATACTTCACTTGTGTGGGTCCCCAAAGCAGAGTCAGCCTAAAGATGTACAAAAGAAAAATACGTGCTTATCAACTTGCTGTGCTATCCCCTCTATATGTACAGGTTTTTTGCCTTTTTCTGTTTCAGGCACCTGGGCCAACCACACAAGTGAGGTATCATTTTTATCGGTAGACTTGGATAAACGCTGGGTGGAAGGAAATTTGTGGCTCCTCTCAGATTCCAGACCTTTCTGTCACTGAAATATGAGGAAAAAGTTGATTTTTTGCCAAATTGTGATGTTTGCAAAGGATTCTGGGTAACAGAACCTAGTGAGAGCCCCACAAGTCACCCCATCTTGGATTCCCCAGGCGTCTAGTCTTCAAAAATACACAGGTTTGGTAGGTTTCCGTACGTGCCGGCTGAGCAAGAGGCCAAAATCCACGGCTAGACACTTTCCAAAAAACACATCAGTTTTCAATGTAAAAATGTGATTTGTCCATGTTGCGTTTCCTGTTGCATGCATTAGGCCTACCCACGCAAGCGAGGTACCATTTTTACTGGGAGACTTGGGGGAACACAGAACAGCAGAACAAGTGTTTTTGCCCCCTGTCTTTCTCTGCATTTTTTCCGTCCAATGCAAGACAGTGTGTAAAAAACACGTCTATTTGAGAAATGCCCTGTAATTCACATGCTAGTATGGGGACCCCGGAATTCAGAGATGTGCAAATAACCACTACTTCTCAACACCTTATCTTGTGCCCATTTTGGAAATACAAAGGTTTCCTTGATAACTGTTTTTCAGGCTTTATAGTTCACCAAATGAATTGTTGTGAATCCGGTATACAATGAAAACCCATTGCAAGGTGCAGCTTGTTTACTGGCTCTGGGTACCTAGGGTTCTTGATGAACCTACAAGCCCTATATATTCCCACAACCAGAAAGTCCAGCAGATGTAACAGTATATTGCTTTCAAACATCTGACATTGCAGGAAAAAGTTACAGAGAAAAATAGCTGTTTTTTTCACCTTAATTTCAATATTGTTTTATTTCAGCTGTTATTTTCTGTAGGAAAACCTTGTAGGATCTACACATATGAGCCCCTGGTGAATTCATAATTTTGTCTACTTTTCAGAAATGTTTAGCTTTCTGGGATCCAGCATTGGTTTCACACCCATTTCTGTCACTAACTGAAAAGAGGATAAAAGCACAAAAAATAGTAAAAGTGGGGTATGTCCCAGTAAAATGCCAAAATTGTGTTGAAAAATATGCTTTTTTGATTCAAGTCTGCCTGTTCCGGAAAGCTGGGAAGATGTTAATTTTAGCACCATAAACCCTTGGTTGGTGCCATTTCCAGGGAAAAATCCACAAGCCTTCTTCTGCAGCCCTTTCTTCCTGTAGTTTTTTTTTTTTTTAACTAAAATTCCGCTGTATTTTGGCAAATTTCTTGGTCTCCTTCAGGGGAAACCAAAAACTCTGGGCACCTCTAGAATCCCTAGAGTGTTGGAAAAAGGGACGCAAGTTTGGTGTGGGTAGTTTATGTGTACAAAATGTTATGAGGGCCTAAGCGCAAACTGCCCCATATAGCCAAAAAAGGCTCGGCACAGAAGGGGAAAAGGCCTGGCACTGAAGGGGGTTAAAAGTAATACCATAGATAGATGCCTAGCTTTGTTGAACTCAAAATCACCGTTTCCTTTTCATGATGCAGAGGAACATCCGGCGTTCTAAAACTTGCTTGAATCACAGGAATAGCAGCTAAATCAATCATGAGAGCCAAGAAAGACACTATCTCGTGCTCGCCTCTTTAGTTTTAGGCAGTGATGACCTACTTTTACTCCATCTGAGGGACATAAAATAAGTACCTCTGGGCTGAAAGCAGCATTTATAACTGGCATCCGGCATCCCAACTAACCAGCACACCTGTTTGCAATCATCAATTTATATACTTGATATCAATAATTTTAGAGAAAAAACACGATGGGCCTGATTCACATAGATAAACTTATACTTTTGTGTAAGCGCTGTCCTATCTTATGTGCACCCACTGCACACTGGTAAAGCTACTACTCGCTTCGGGAACAGCAAATAGTCGTAACTTGACACGAAAGTGTGAGTTTTCCTTTATGAAGCAGGCCCAACCTTTAAAAAAAAACACAAAAAAACACCACCAGTTCTCAGATTCATTTTGGGTTTTATGCAACAGCCAACATAACTTTACTGAAGTTATTTTGATGTATCTTCTTCCCATTGTTCAGGGCTGTGTTTTACACATTGCTGAACCTTAATATTCCCTTTATCTTAGAATGATACGGTTGTTTTTTTTTCAGCATACTCAGTATGTTTAGCAATGAAACCCATTTCCGTTTGGATACCTCAGTGGATGCTACACACATAAATATTTGCACCAAAGCTGTTGTGTTCCAGACAGGATATTGTGTATTATCAAATACTTGGGTGCCACAGACTCTCGGCTACAGTACCTAAGATAAAATCAGTTGCAGTGTCGGCAGCTGAAGAAGCATCTGGACCCAAGCCATAATACGGTCCTTGGAGCATTAAATCATAATGATGTAATGTCTCACAAATAACCTGACTAGACTATAAACCCTTTCTGTACAGCGTGCTGCTCGGCTGCACTACAGCCTAATGTGCCGGCTTCTTGAAAGAAAAACAAGCCTAGTCTAATGCTTAGAAAAAATAAATAAATAAATATTATATTCAATCTGTTGTAGTTCTATAAAGGCACACGCCAACAAATACTGTTAATCAGCCATTACAGACATACTATTAACGCATAGTATTTCCATAGAGAACTCAGCCAAATGCCTTCAGGTTTCCATCATGTTGGTAGAGTATATTTTCAGATGTACTCCATCATGCAGGACATGAATATGCTAAATATGTTTCAACCCATTGGAATTCAAGGTGATATATGCAAGCACTTCATGAATAATCCATGGCGCACCAGGAAGCATGACATTTCCATACCGTTTGAAGAGTTTTTACACTTCTGCTTTAAGATCTCTGCAGCAAATGCCTGCGCGCTAGACACGCCTGGCAGGTTGTGGACTGAAAAAAGAAAAAGCAAACTCGAAAACGGGTAAAACACTGCTTTGCAAAAGAACATATTTATAGGATGCTTTTAACTAAGCAAACTGGAACGAGTATGTTGCAGCTTGACAAGCAAAGTATCGTTCCAGAAATGGGAATAAAAAAATATATATATCATATCATATATCCTAAAATTTACTCGGTAATAAATTGTCATCGTGCAATTTTAAGGATTAAAGTGTTCATTTTCTAGAAAACCAGTTCCAGATTCTCCTTGAATATAAAGCAGCATCTTTGATGTATCGCTGTCGCAACTTCTAAGGTAGAAGAAACATTATTCAAACAAATCATTTCATCCTGACTTCACATTACTTTAATATCATTCAGAAATCCACAACTATGTTAACATACGGTAGGTTTTAAAAGTGGTGACACTGGTACAAAAGATGATTTATTGGCTTTCAGACAGACGTGCACAATTTCATTTCAGCTGTTACTCTACTAAGAAATTTGGCTTTTGAAATTAAATTGCTAAACTAATAAACGTGTATTAACTTCTTATATTAGTAAACGTTCAGAACCCGCTTAGATTTTCAGGGTTTAGTTGTTGCGGCTATATCTTCCTACAATAAAACATTCCACTACACAATTGCTTGTTAGGATCGAGCCTGCTTTGCATGCGCTCGCGCATGCGTATAGCAGGGAGACTCTTTTGTATTTAGAAAAGGGCTCCGAGCCCTGTCAACTTCAAGTCAGTGCTTTTTATTGGTTCGTGGGCTTCCCTAATTAAATCGGCTTGCTTTCATTAGTCAAAGGCACGCATAACTCATGCCTTTTCCGGTGGCAAGCTCTCCTCGAGCGCAGCGACCAAGTACAGAAAACATGCGAGGCTAGCTGTTTTCCATCAGGCTCGTGGACTTTTTTTTAAAACTAATTTACGAGCCCGATCTCGCTTGGCAATAGTAGAGCGCTTTACCTACTTGATTTCACTTTTTCGGGTTACGTGCATAAATGCACTTTTGCCCGATAGGTGAAAAGTCGGGTTAGGAGTTTACAACGCGATCGGCTCTAACACGAGCAAACGCGAGACCCAATGCATTGTAAATGCTTGTTTTTGTAGTCTGCATCTAATTCTTCACGAGTCCCCAGCTTAAATCGGTACAACTGAGACTAGTCTCTTCTTGCACCACCTGCAGGAAAAGGAAATGTTTGCAGAAGGGACTTCAAGGTTTCAAGACAAACCCTCAAAGGTAACCACATGCCACAGTTAAGATAGCAAGGCAAACATTGATCTCGCCAAAAGCAATCTTCCGTCTCTCACAAATGACATGGTTAATGACATCATGAGTTGCATAATAGAGTCATTTTCTAATGACATCATCAATTACTTAAAGCCAAGGAATATTTAAAGCCCAAGAACACAGCTGCGCGCCTCGTCCTTGGCCTCCCCCGCCACAAACGAATCTCACCACACTTCAAATCCCTTCACTGGCTCCCCATAGACAAGAGAATCACATTCAAGATCCTCATCCACGCACACAAATCCCTCCACAACACCGGCCCAACCTACCTCAATGAAAGAGTAAACTTCCACACTCCTACACGCAACCTCCGATCAGCCGACCTCGCCCTAGCCACAGTCCCCCACATCCAGCACACCACCACAGGAGGCAGATCTTTCTCCTACCTCGCCCCCAAAACCTGGAACTCCCTCCCCACGACCTTCGCAAAACCAAAGACCTACTGGTCTTCAGAAAGAACCTCAAGACTTAGCTGTTCAACCAGGGACCATGCCTGGCCCCCCCGAGATAACCCCCCCCCAGTGCCTTGAGACCCTCACGGGTAATTAGCGCGCTCTACAAATTTCTTTGATTGATTGATTGATTGATGTGACTGACATGGACTACTACCCATATGGCCTCCAAAAAGTCTCAACATACATGCAATATAAGTTCTCCCCAGTATTGTACTGTCACACATCTACTGACTAGGTAACCTCCAAGAGCACATTACCTTCACACACTCCTGGACCCAAATGCACAATGCAGTGCAGTACCCAGGTGCATTTCACCAACTCTCTTAGCCCACTTCCATCTTCAAA
The DNA here is from genome assembly GCF_031143425.1 of Pleurodeles waltl. NCBI lineage: Eukaryota > Metazoa > Chordata > Amphibia > Caudata > Salamandridae > Pleurodeles > Pleurodeles waltl. Next base: position 1,573,067,136 of record NC_090444.1, read on the forward strand.
GGCACAATCAGAATATGCAATTCCAGCCACAAGGAATCCTCACTCTTAAGTTTCACCAAAATGATCATAATTGAACCATTTTTTTTCTGGTAATGTTATCTCCCTCTCAAATTATGAATGTAAGGCTCAGTAAGATCTCTAGAAAACAGATGGATCCACCAACCACACATGTCGGGCAAGGCTGCACGCTGCAGCCGAAGAGGGCTCCACACACAAGACACTTTCTCTGTGAGGTCCAGCAGAATCAGATGAGCTGCTACAGAAAGCTCTGAGTAGAGACAACATGAATCAATTGCCCAGCGCAACACACCTTTGTTGGATCAGTTTGGCAGGTTGGTCCCGGTCCTCCAGAGGTCTTGGCAGCCAAAATGTTTCCAAGTCCCAGGTTTCAGAGAAAGTTAGAGAGGAGTACACATTAACACCAGCCAATGGTCCAGGACCTTGGGGAGAGCACTTGGGAATCAAGATTCCCTGCAGCGGAGGCCAGAGGCAGGGCTAAGGGCAGATCCAGATGGAAATCATTTGCTGAGAAGCTGCAGGAAAGATATCTTGTAGTTTGTTGTGTGCCTGTAGGCTAAGCAGGAGGTCTGCATTATGGCACTTCAAGTTCACTTCTTTGTCCAGGGTACAAGAGGAAAATCAGATCCAAGAGTCTATGCTCCTTTGCAGGTCCAGTGTGCTCCTATCCTTACATAGGTCTAGACAGTGTTCTGCTAAGGGTATTGTGAGTGCCACATTTATGCATTGCACCATCCTGTGAATGGGGTTGACTCCTGGTCCTTCGGTAACCAATGAGGTAAAAGTTCTCAGGGATCATTTTACCTACTTTTGGAGCACTTCCTGTCTGCCCTACTGCAAACAATCCCACAGTGCCCCTCTCTGCCTAAATCCAAGGTGATAAAACATTTCTCATTTTGTGCAGAGTTCACCCCAGGAGTTGTGGCTAGGGTAAGGAGCAACCTCTACTCTATGGTCACTCTAAATCAGTTGAGGGATCAGCTCTCTCCCACAATGATTGGTGCCTACATGACTGGGGGAGCAAATAAGAACCCTTCCCATGAGTCAGCTAACATTTGCGTTTGTAACAAGGTAGGCCTCTTTGAAGTTAAACAAGTTCCTGGGACCAGCCCACATTGTCATCCTACTAGGGGAACAGAACACTTACCCACAACTAAAGCCTTTGGCTCAGCACAACTAAGGCCTTTGTCTCATCACTGGGAACAAATGACATTACAGTGTGGATTTCTATTTAAGTTTCAGCTTTTGGGTTGACCGCAGGACAATTCAAAACTTGTGTAACTGAGGATTTAAATGCCATTTGTAGTTTCTCTGTCACCTTAGGAAGACTAAGCAACTTGCATCTGTTCATCTTGGTGAACAGTGAAGATAATGTTTTGGTACTAAAAGACTTGGAAGTAGGAGTATAATAAGGAGCCAATAAAGGTTGTTGCTTTACTCTCAATTTGTAGACCTGAAAAGTCCCTGGGCTGATATATGTTGAAACTCAAGGAAGGAGAATGCAGTTTTATAATATGGTATAGTGTTTTGATGACCTGTAACAGGTTGTCAGAGCAGATCCTCCTTCCTGCCCAAAAACAATCCTGCTTATAAAGCGGGCATCCTTAGACTATAGTTCGAGGGTGTCTATGATGTTACTAGGTTGCACACAGTGCACTAGTGCAGGAGTGAGCAGAAATGTTCCTTATCATTGTAAATGTGGAGCATTTCTGCTCTCTCCCTTTCAACTAACGCGGTATGGCAACTTTACTTGCTGCCCTGCATTGCAGGAAAGATTAGTAAATACACCATCTGATACCTTTTGCAGTGACAGGAAAGTGCAAGCAGCCTGCAACGCATATATGCTGTGAAAGTTACGCTGGTTATGCTTCAAATCCTGGCCATACTACAGAGGTTATGTTTTTCCTAACATTTTTATTATTTTACAAATAAATACAGTTGACATATAATATTAGCGCAATGTCCACATTCTACAGTTGAGACATGTAATGACTTTGGTTCATATTACTCATATTACTCAGTAATAAACATTTCTGATGATGAGTTAGATAACTGCAACATCTTCAATCTGATAATAACATGGGTCCCCTAAAAGTAGAAAAGTGCATATGTGGCCTACATTAGTGGTCAAGGACACAGCAGCATGCAAAATCAATGTTGAACGAGTTATATTGGTCACATGGGCTCCAATCACCTCCACCATATTCTTTGTGTTTAGTAAGGAATACACTGGCTTCATAGACCACCCTTTGAAGTGTACAACTGTGAACCATACCACTGTACCATTCTTGTACCATGGGAGGATTATGTGCTCTCCATTTGCTTGCAATGTTGCGTTTGGCAAGGAGGTAGTTAAGACTGATAAATGTGCGCTGAGCCAATGTGCCTTCCATTTCTTCCATTTTCCCCAGGTGGGAAATTTGGGAGATGCTTCAACAGGGCAACTTAATATTGAAGCCATTTCCTGCTGCTTCTAGTTTCAGTATGGTTGAATATATACACATTGTTAGGACATACACTATTGAAGTTAGTGATTTTTAATATGTATTCACAAACAATACACTCCATATAGATGTCCCTATGCCTTTTCAACCCCCTACTGCCCCAGGCTCAGGTAAATACCTGCTCTAGTTAAAAGCATTTCAGTCAAACACTGCAGTTATTATTACTTGGATACTCAACAGAAATGAGATGAAAGGTTGCATTGTGACAATTCTTGTGATTCTACTATGCACTACCTCCTCTTAACCTCTTTTACCGTTACATGGCAATGAGGATGTTGAACGGATATGCAGCCTTTACATTCCAAATTGTACACAAACGTCTATAATTTTCCATCCTGTATTTGGATATGAAAATTCATAATAATAATTATACTTAACTCATAGTCATATGTACAAGGAATGCTGATACTTGTTCATTTGTGTAGTCAACCATATCCACCTTAGTCAATGTTAGAAAATCACACAAGACCACAAGCAATCGTTGTCCCATCAATGAACCAAATACAGTGCACTATTACTAAATGCACAATCAAAATGAATACATAATTTCAGAACAAAAAATATGCCTCAAACTACTCTCTTTAAAGGACAATATGACACCAACTCAATGGCTTTTTAAGAGAAATGTCATGTAAAGTAATGTAGGCAAATTTATAGGGCACAAACTTATCACCCATGAGATATCCAGGCTCTAAGTAGGAGTGGTGATCCAGGGAATCACTCGAACAGCCAGGTTTTTAGTTTCTTTCAGAAAATTGTGGGTGATGAGGCTGTTCTGATGACCAGTAGTATGGTGTTCCAGGTCTTTGCTGCCAGGTAGGAGAGGGAGCTTCCAACACTCGGGGTCCGGCAAGAGCGAGGGCGGTAGAGCACAGGTTTCAGGTTTGTTGGTGAAAGTTCAAATGGCAGTTGAGATAGATGGGGCCCATCTAGTGCAGTGCTTTATAGGTGTGGGTGAGGATCTTGCACTGGCAGTGTTTCTAGATGGGGAGCCAGTGGAGCTTTTGGAGGTGTGGTGTGATGTGGGTGCGGCTAGTGAGGTTTAGGATCAGTCGGGCTGCAGCAGGTTGGATGGTTTGGATGAGGTGGGTGGAGATGCTGAAATAGAGTGCATGGTGTAATCCAGTCTCCTTGTGATGAAGGCCTGGGTGATGGTCTTCCAGGTGTCCAGTGGGAGCAATTTAAAGTTCCTTTGGCACATGAAGCCGGAGGAGATGGCATTGGTTTTTAGTCTCATGGAGAGGTTGGTACTGATGACTGTGCCCTGGTTTCTTGCTTCATTTATGGGGATGGGTCCCAGCTCTGCGGGCCACCATGTGACATCCCAGGGTGAGTTGGTGGGTCAAAACAACAGGAATTCTATTTTCTCTGGGATGAGTTTCATGCAGTTGGTTCTCATCCATCTGACCACTTATGTCATACAATGTTTTAAGTTGGTTTTGATGCTGGTGGGATCTTTGGAGAGCATGAGGATGAGTTGCGTGTCATCAGCATGCAAGATGATGTTGAGGCCATGAGATCGAGTGATAATTGCAAGTGGTGCCATACATACATTGAAGAGGGTGGTGCGGGGTGATGACCCCTGAGGGACTCCGCATATGACATATTTGGGGTGAAGGTGAAGGGGGGCATTCAGATCTGTTGTGTTCTTCCGGTCAGAAAAGAGCACAGCCATTAGAGGGCTTTGTTCTGGATTCCTGTGTCATGCATCCTGTTGATGAGGGTGTGATGGGAGACTGTGTTGAAAACAGCAGGGAGTTTGGGGAGGATCAGGGATGCTGTGTGGCCTTGCTTCATGATTATGCTGTTGCCATCTGTTGCCGCAATGAGGGCTGTCTCAGTGCTGTGGTTACTGTGGAAGCCTGATTGTGAGTGGTTCAGGATGCCATGTTGTTTAATGTGTTGGGAGAGCTGGGTGTTCATCGCATACTGCATGATTTTTGGAAGGAAAGGCAGCAGCGAGATTGGACAGTAGTTGCTGAGAATTCCGAGGTTAGCTGATGGTTTCTTGAGGAGTGGGGTGACTTCTGTGTGCGTCCAGGTGTCAGGGACGGTGGCTTTTTGATGGAAATGTTGATGATTGTTTTAAGTGCCATGCTTATTGTGGATCCTGTGAGGATGAAGAGACCCTGGGTGCATGGGTCGTTGAGGCTCCTCAGCGGATAGATGTCATCAAGGCTTTGGTTTCATTGGTGTTGATGAGGGTCCATTTGGAGAGTGTGGGTGTTCTTGAAGTGACTGTCAGTGAAAGTTGATGGGTCGAGGTAAGAGGTTGTGTGTTGAAGTTCTTCCGGTTGAGTTGTTGGTTGACTCAGGTTGTTAACCCTGGTCAAGCAAGAGCCACAACCATTGTCAGGATGAACCACAAAAGTCACTAAATTAACGTATGCTTACCCATCTGGTAGCTTGACACAAAAACAGTCAGGCTTAATTTAGAGGCAATGTGTAAATTATTTATCCAACAGGCAAGCAGTAATAAAGTGAAAACACAACACAAAAAAAATCCCAGGCTAAGTTAGAAAAATAGAGAAAAGAGAAAAAAATACTAAACACAATGGGACCAAAATGGTAAAACTCCAACGATTATAACTGGGGATATGCAATTTTAAAGGCTTAAGTAAAAACAGCATCAAAAAGTGGGTATCTGGTTGTGCTAGACCAGGACAAAAACACAAGTTTAAGTTGACTGTAATGAAGTGCGGGATGGATACAAGGACCAGGTTAGTCCTGTTGAAAGAGTTACCTTTTCTTGATCTTGTGTCCCTGAAGTTCACAACAGGAGGTCAGTCAACTGAACCTTTGAGTCATGGTGGTCACCCTGGGTTCAAGGAAATGATCCTCTCTCATTCAATCATGCCTCGAGCAGCAGGTAAGTCCTTTGAAGAACAAGGCACGCCTCAAGCAACAGAGTAGTCCCCTGAAGAACAAGGCAAGCCTCAAGCAGCAGGGTAGAACTCTTATAGCAACAGGGCAGTCTTCTGAGAAACAAGGCAGCCTCAAGCAGCAGGGCAGTCCTCTAGACTACAATGAAATCATGTTACTGTACTTCACAGATCCAGGAGTGTACTGAAGAGCTGACCTTTTCCGCAGGTCCAAGAGTGTACTGAAGAGTTAGCCTGGTGTCAGCTTTGAAGTGGAAGAAATGTATTGAACCTCCCTCCCCAGATGGCTCTGGAATTTCCTTCCACCCGGTTGTCCTGGCTCCAGGAGGTTTAGAATGACAAAAGGCTGATGCCAAGTTCTCTATGAGTAGGCTGAGGCAGTCCCTTTAATGGGAAAATGGGACAGAAAACATCTCTGCCTCTCTCTTCTTGACAGGATGGCCCACCCTGACAATACTAGACCCCTTTGTCACCTGCCTGGGAGAAATACACAAAGGCCAAATGGGGCAGATGAGCTTATAGATACACTGGCTTCTGTCAAGTAGCTGAGCACCTTTGATCTGACTGATGTCTAATGGCAGATCAAGTTATCAACGGATGCTAAGCCAAAAACAGCATTTTCCACCCCTAGTGGGCACTATCACTTTACTATGATGCCCTTTGGGTTGAAAGATGCACCCACCACATTCCAGAGGTTGGTGAATAAAGTCCTCCAAGGGTTTGAAAGCTTCAGTGCATCTTATCTGGATGACATAGCTGTCTTTGGCTCCACCTGGGAGAATCATCTAGTCCACCAAGGGAATGTTTTAGAGGCTCTGCAAAGGGCATGTCTCATTATCAAGACCTCTAAGTGCCAGACAGGACAGGGAAAGGTAGTATATTTGGGCCACCTGGAAGATGAAGGCCAGATTCAGCCACTAAAATGGCAAGGATAAGTAACTACCAACTTCCTAAATTGGGCATTTTCATAATTGTGACTTAAAATCCACCTTCACCATTAAAGAGGAATTTAAATTACAATTCCTTTGAGACCAAACATGATATTTCTACCTGTTTCCATGCAAATGTTATTAAATGTAATAAGGCAACTCATTGTTATCCTATGCGAAAGGTAGGCCTCATAGTAGCAAAAAGCAAATCTGTAAGTTTTTCACTACCACGACATGTAAAACTTAAAACTGCATGTCCAACATTTTAAATACATGGCACCCTACCCAATTGGCTGTTTTGGGCCTACCTTAGAGGTGACATATTTATGAAAAAGGGAGGTTTAGGCCTGGCAAAAAGCTTATCTTGCCCGGTCAAAATAGCAAGCCTGAGACACATTTCAAGGGGCTGCTCGAGTGGCACAATAGGTGCAGGAGGCCCACTAGTAGCATTTAAGTTACGTGCCCTTTGTACATGTTGTACTACTTTGTTAGGAATGTATGAGTACATTAAATGTGCCATTCATGTGTAGGCCAATTCTACCTTGTTTGAAGTGGCAAGAACAGCACTTTGGCACTGGTTAGCAGTTGTAAAGTGCATAAAGTCCTAAAGACAACAAAAACAAATTTCAACAACTGGTGGTGAGTAGGCAAATAGTTTGGGGGAAGACCACCCTAAAGGCTGTCAGGACCTAACAATATGAGTGCCAAATGTAAGTGAGTTCCTTCTTTTCAGAAGATGTGTGGTATGCAAAAATGTTGAACAAATGCTGTTGGCTTCAAATGTCAGTAGTTTCCAGCAGATTGATGTGAGAATGCTTTAAGACATAGTTTAATGTTTACATGGCATTAAACTACATTTGGTTGAATCCATTCAAGATGTTCGTAGCACTGGCTGAAAATTCTTAGAATGTCCTTGTACTCAGGCTTGAAAGCAACAGCAAGGACAAGGAAGCTAGCCTCACTCTGACCCCAAGAGCATATCATTTCCGGTTTTCCACTGGATCATGTCCTGGAGACATGGAAATCTATGACTGACTGAACACAGATTGTTGGATCATTTGTAATTAGACAGTTCTAGTATATGCTCATGTGAAAAGTCTCCCTGTTCTTCAGGGAGTTACAAAGTTTCTGTACACAATGGCAGTATGTGTTGATACAGACGAATTGCAGGAATCTATTGTATCTCATCACTTAGCTGTAGATCAGTAATGGATATATGGAGAACCGTCCTGCATCTTGTGCCCAATAGGGATTTTTGCTTGTAATTTGGAGACTATTCAGCCACTACAACAAAGAAGTTACAGAACATTTTGTGAAGATTGGTTTGGGTCACGATTCCAAGACTCTCTGAAAAAGCTTAGACTTTGTCAGCTGCACTTTAGAACTTTGACCCTGTTCAAAGTTGCTGACTTTCAAGTTCAAAGGTAAATGTTCTGGCCACTGAAGAAATGGTTCCCTCCCTGTGAGCTGTGCAGAGATGGAGGCTTTTAGGAGGTCAATCTGCGCTATCTGCACCATTCTTCACCTGTGCCTGTTGGAAAGAAGGCATGAGCCCTATGAATCTGAAGTCGGTGAGCACAGGGACCCTCCTTTGAGACCACGAGTCGAGCTCAAGCCTGTGCCCTAGCAGCTCAGGGTTGCTGCAGCAGGCTGAACTGCCTGATCATGCTATAACCAAGCCACACGGCAGAGGCTCCCTTGCTCTACACAAAAATGAGTTACACCATAGACCCCTTCGGACATGCCTGACAACCTGAACTGGTTGATGCTTTGGCTCACAGAAACATTGGAAGCTACAAAGTCCTCGGGGCTTCCCCTACATATATCACCTCCCCAACTAGACCTACCTACACGTGGCCTGAACCACACCTGACACACCCTCACATCAGACCTTAAGGTTTTAGCAGTGAGATGTACTGTACAGCCACATCACCACCAACCAAATTGGAGTAGCCCTTGAAGGGCTGCCTTTGTCTTTCATGGAGCGGTGCTGCAGGCCTTCCCCAGCACCCCCCTGAATTGACCCACCAATGCACTGTGACACCACCACCTCCCAAGACAGACACAAGGCAGGGAATGCACATGGAGGAGACTAGAATACAGGCTTTACAATGAAGGGACACTCCGCTGCCCTGCTGACTGTTGGCCCTTGATCCCAACATCATACTGCATGACTGCAGATCCTCCGCCCTATATGGTGCTTCACCTATTTTCTAGCTTCACACACAGCCTACATCACTCTTCTACACACACTAAGGAAGGACCTTGGACTAAATACTACTTTCTTGTCCCTTTATCTCAGAACTCATTCCTGGGGCATTCCTCCAACTGCAAACTGAGCGCATATATGTCCCTGTAACCTGTGGGCTATTCTGCAGGACACACTTCTTCCCTCCTTCCACTTCCTGCTGCATCCCTGGCCAGGACCCAGTGAGTACACATCAGCTACATATCCCAGCTGAGCTTGTGCCAAACATGTTCTACTACATGCCTTGAAGACACCTACCAGACCCAGCAGGCCCCTGGGAACAACACAGCACCTACTCATCACCTTCCTTCTAGGCCTACCCATCCTGACTGTCTGGTGCCCAATGTCACCTCCCCCCCAGCACGCATGGAACGATGGCCTTCGTGAAGGCCACACAGAAACTACTCTTTCCAGAAGTGATTGGAGGGAGCAAATCAACAGTGACACCCCCACCCCGTCATGGAGGCTATCATTAGAGAAATTATAGCAGTGGGAGCAATGCCGGGCACCATGAATTCCAAATTCTAGGAATGCTCAAGGGAAGTCAAGTCCATCTGGACTCTTTCATGGAATAATGGAGGGCATGGAAAAAAGTGTCAGTAGTGGAGAGCAAATCAGAGCAATCCGACTCCTGGGATGCTGAAATATGGCACCTTCACAATAAAGTGGTGGATTTGGAGGTCAGGGGCCAGAGGGACAATGTCCAATTTTATGGTATTCTCAAGAAAATGGAGGGGGCAGACATTAAATGATTCCTTTTGGACCTGATAGTCCACCATTCAGCCCTTTCCTTCAACCCACCAATGGAATTCCAATGAGCACATTAGATCCAAAACTGCTCATCCACTGCCAGGGACAGATCCTGATGAATAATCGCATGTCTCCTTCACCAAAAGCAAACCCAACAGATTTTGATGGCTGCGCACCAACACTGTCCCTATCACTTGGACTTTCACAAAATCCAAATAATCACAGTTTCCTCCAAGGAAACACGTATGAAATGGAAAGCTTTCCTGCTATTGAGACTAGCACTGTGGAAATTGGGCTATAAATATGACCTGCTTGAACCCGCTAGAATGGGGATCACCAAAGATGGACAATTGAAAACTTTCCATGAGCCTGGAGACCTGCAGTGCTTTCTGGAGAGCCATGATGACGCAGGTATGGACACTGATTTAACCTCCCTGAGACCTCTTTTTCTTCCCGACGTGGACTGCTAGAACAATCCCGAAATCGCAGGACAAAGGATAGACTCTACAAGAACAGTCTGCCTGAGAGAAAGTGATCCAAAACGTTGTTTAACTCATCCAAGAATCAAACAGAGAAAATTCCAGGTCCCCACTTAAACCCAACTTGACTGACAGGGATTCTGTATCTGGATGATGATAGACCTATATAGGCCAAAAGAAAATATGTTTCCAGATAAGTATCATAGGCACCTTGCACACACAGACTTTCACACCACAATGAACACTCCCTCTAGCACTCTTGTGCACATGGGACCTACTAACTAGTCTCTCCCCTCCCCTGTTATCTGCCAATCCATTGCCCTTTGCCAAACCATTGATTCTGGTGTGAGTGAAGGATTTAATAGAACCTACAAAGAAAGTCAAGGTACTCACCCATCACACAACTGCAGGTCCACATACCATGCTCCTGTGTAGCACTTGCATTGTACATTCCATCCACTTGCCCTCTCCCCCAGACTACCCTTTCCCTCCCAACTGTTTTCCTACCACCTCCTCCCCCTCCTTCCCTACTGTCCACCCTACTTGCGTCCCCACCTAGTACAAGCCCCCTCAGGCTGTTTAAGATTTAGTACCTTTGCCCTATGGTCCACCTCCTTCTTTTACCCCGATCTTTTACCCCCTATTTGCTTAATACCAGACTCCCTTGTCTGACCCCTCTACTACTGCTGAATAGGGGGCACAGAGCAGCAACTATTTACCCTATAACACCCCCTGAGTTGGACATGACCTAGTTCTGGTCCTAACTATCATGGCTAATACCGCCCTTCAGAATATATTTCTGAACGCTGTGGCCTAATTCATTATGTGAAGAGGAAAGAGATCCTGTCCTCGTTGGTCTTGAGACATACTGACATAGCCTTATTGCAAGAGACACACCTGTCTGTCCTCAAGGCTGACAAACTGAAAAGAGATTGGGTGAGCAAATCAAATCAAATCAAATCAAATCATTAACATATATAAAGCGCGCCACTCACCCGTGCGGGTCTCAAGGCAAAGTTATCCACAGCTGCACATCTATTGTCTCAGACCTCACAGGGCCCCTGCCTGCTGAGCACCCCAAAAAATGTGGGATGCCACTTTACAACAGGGCCCCTGGAGAGGACAGTTTCCATGGAAATTTTATAGATGGATGAAGCCAGACATACTGGACTACGGTACAATTTATGCAAAGAGGCGGAATGAATGGGTGCTCGCTCGGCTCTATCTAGTAAGGCACCATTAGCTGTTCTCCCCAAACAAGAGAAGGATGCTTTACTCTGTAGCATCTACTGTCCACTATCCTTCTTAAAAATGAATATTAAAATCTTAGCAGGTATTGTGGCCTCTCGCCTCAAACGTTTGCTCCCTAACCTTATCCATCATGACCACATTCCGTAATCACTTAAGAACCCTAGGTCACCTTAAGTGGTATGCCAAACACTTGCTGAAAGAAGCCCTCACCCTCTCACTTGATGGTGAGAAGGCTTTTGACTGAACTGAGTGGTCCTTCCTATTCAGCATGACCCAGCTGTTTGGACAGAATGATGGCGTTATCACCAAAGTTAAATGGCTCTATAGTTACCTGATGGGTCAAGCCCACTGCAGAGGCTTTATATCTGAAACTTTCCCTATCTACTGGGGCATCAGCCAGGGATGCCCTCTGTCACCCTTAGTGTTTATACTAGCGATAGAGATCCTTGTGGCAGCCATAGGACAATGCACCTCCATATCAGGCATGCCTACACCTGCTGGTCGTTCTAAGATATTATTAACACTCATGAATCTTAGCCTTTCCCTCCACACCATCATGTCCCTCATATCAGACTTTGCCTCTGTATCAGGCTACAAGATTAACTAGATGCAGAGTGAGATGTAATCCATGTCCTGAGTCACAACTGGAGTGGCCGCCACCAACTATCCTTTTCAGTGGAACACAGACTGCCTTCACTACCTTTATACCTGCGGATCTGCCTTAATACAGGTTTGGAGAAAATGGTGACTGTCAGTCTCCACACATAAAAAGATAGCACTGTCCTATCTTTTTTATGTGCCGAGATTCCACACTCGTAAAAATACTACTCATAAATCCCTTTGTGAATAGCAAACAATTGTAAACTTACACAAAAATATAAGTTTACATTTGTGAATCAGGCTCAAAATATTTAGTGGTCTGTCAATCTTCGCATTTAGGGCTGGTGTGAGCTGCAACATTTGGATTTTACTGAATTCATAAGCATAATTACTTGCTTAAAACGGGCTTTCAGCCAGCTCTCGTGATCCTTTGGTCTGCTGTATAATTCATATGTTGCCTCTGCCCTGTAAAGCATACAGCATGGGACAGTGGGGCATCCTACATCAGCTAGTGGCTAACTCTACTTTGTGCAACTGCATTTTGCTCTCTCACAAACAGCACATGTGCACACAAGTTTGCTTCCTTCAGTGCTAGTGTTTTTGTTTTTACTTTATTATTACTTTAGTATTGCCTGTGTGTTTAGAGCCTGGTATGATAGCAGGACACATTTGCTGCTTTTGATGTAAGCACAGGACACATTTCAGCTTTATCAGTTTCTGTCTCCTTCTTATGCTGTTATAAATTCATTTTGAAGTGTGCTAATTTAGCTGTCTGTATTTCACAGCATGCCAGATTGTGTCCATCTCAAACTATTCTTTATAAAGTTATCCTCTTTTCAGTATGCATGTGTTAAACCTGATAGCCTTAGGGTGATTTTCCACCCAGATTTTGCCTGCCTCGCTGCATTTTTCTGATCTCATGTTTGCTGGTTTTAGGACCAGTGCCAAAGTGCTTGTGCTCTCCCCCTTAAACATGGTAACAATGGCTCATACCCATTTGGCATATTTAATTTACCTATACGTCCCAGGTGAAGCACACTAGATGTGCCCATGACCTGTAAATTAAATGCTACTAGTGGGCCTGCAGCACTGATTGTGCCACCCATATAAGTAGCCCCTTAACCATGTCTCAGGTCTGCCATTGCTAGGCCTGTGTATGCAGTTTCGCTACCACTTCGACTTGACTTTTAAAACTATTTGCCAAGCGATAAATTCACCTTTACTTCTGTAGGAAAGTGGTTCTTTTGACATGGTCACCACCCACATTGTGCCTGGTTTCTGGTGAAGTTTCAACTGAAAGTTCACTGGTTCCCTGCTAAACAGGTCCCAAGTGTCAGATCTGTTTCCCTAAAACTGCACAGTTGTTATTCTCAATTGGCAAAACTTCAGTTGCCACTGTAAGTCCCTAGTAAATGGTACTCCTCGTACCTAGGGCATGGGGTACTAAAGGAAGGACCCTGAGGGCTGCAGCACAGATTGTGGCACCCTCAGGCACCCTCTCACCTGAGTGCATGCAGTACTGCCTTCGTAGACTGGTTGTCTTGTTGCAGACCTAAAATGAAAACATGACATGGCACACAGCCTGTGTGTCCTGTCCCCTGCAAACTGCATGCAATATATGTAGGTCACCTCTCTGGCAGGGTTTTTGCCCCTGCAGTGTCCTTGCTGATTCACAGACATAGTAAGTGAATATTGTAGCCATTTTAAGTACATGGGTTGGACGCTGGTCTTTACGAGTTTCCCAGCTACATGATGGCTTCACTTACAATAGGGATGTTTGGTATCAAACATCTTACATTAATAAACTGTTACTGAATCCAGTGATAGATTTATTAATACATGCACTCACAGGGCATCTTAGAGGTGCCCCCTTGAAACCTACCAACTCCTAGAGTAGGCACTGACTGTTCAGAACCATTGCAGCCACGTTAGATAGAGTTCTACCCCCCTAAGGTGAGAGCCAATGCTTTTGAGAGCTCAGAACAAAGGCTTGCTCTGGCCAGAGGTGTGACCTCCTGTCCCAGGCAGGATGGACATTCCAAGGTTGCGAGCTTCAATGGCCTTGCCACCTTTGAAATGCAACCCAGGCCTCTCCAAACAGTGAAGGAGACCAGCCCCTAGTTTCTGACCCAACTTTTGGCAGCAGGACTGGTGGGAAATTTAGGTCCTTTAGGAGGAGTGCGCACTTCATGCCAGTCCCACTCCTAGGGTGGACAGGCTGAAGTGGACACTACTTTTTACATTTCTCCATCTTGTATGGCGGGAATTAGACCAATAGGGCAAGGGCTATGCCCACTTCCAAAAGATAATGGTCATAAGAAGGGCGTAGTCACCCTAAGGTGAGTAGCCCATTGGCCAACATCTGGCAATTACTGTAACGCCCCTAAATCCAGCATTTAGGTGGCACCTTTGAACCCTAGAAGGAGACTCCTGTCGACCTAAGAAGAGACAGACAAAACAGAAGTCGCCCAGCAGAGAAGACTGAAGATACCAAATCACTTGGCCCCAGCCCTACCGGCCTGTCTGCAACCTTCAATGAATCCTGTGCCCAGAAGATGACTGTCCTACAGCCCAGCGACCTCCATAGCCTTGGAGGACTGCCCGCCTTCAATAAAGAACAGGAACTCATGTGGACAGTGGACTAGTCGAAAAGAAACATCTCCAAAGAAGAAGGAAGTCTGCCTGAGGAACTGTAAAACAACCGCTGGGAACCACCTCTGAACTGGATGCCCAGGGCCTGAGTCCAAGTGGCCCACCAGTTCAGTGAAGGTTCCCCAGCACTTCTGACCCACAGTCCATCATGGGCTGACCCCTGCTGGACTCCACAGCAAAGCCTGCAGTTGAAATCCAAGGGCTCCCCCTCACTGCAACCTACCAGGCGAGCTGTTTCTGATGCCAAAGGGTACCCCTACACCCGAGCCCCTGGGTCTTGGGGAGCTAGACCGTTGCTTTCCCTAGGACACAAGGCATCTTAAATTATCAGGGCAGCTGTGGGTTGACCTCTCCTGGGCCACTTGCCAGAGTCTGCAGCCCATTTCTGAAAGTTATCTCCTGCATTGACTAACTGTCAAGCAGTAACCTGTTCCTCCCACAGAGACACAATGTTGACCAAGCTGCTTGTTCCCAGTTCCACCTAAACGTTACATGCCTCCCACTTAAACACACATGATCAGCACTGTAATGTACCGGGGGAAAGGGGATGGATGAGAGAAGGAAAGAGAGATTCTGGAGTCGCAGGGGTGGATTCAGATGCCTAGTCATGGCAAGAGCCAGTCTTTCCTATGATAAATTATACATCAGTCAAATATCTAATATCTCATAAACTATGTATACTCTACTGTTGAACTATGATGTGCAAGTTAGATGTACCTATTGAGGTCCCCTTTCCTGATTTTGATGGCTCTCCCTCTCTCTAGGAGTTTTTGGAAACAATGTGGATTACCTGTAATTAAATAAGAGCCTGGACCCTCCTATACTGTCTATAACTACTCCCACTGTAATCCCAGATTAGTCCTTCATCACCTCAATTAAGCCTACCAAGATGTTCCTTGATGTTCAGTGGCTATCTTGTGTGTTTCACCCTGATGAGATTTCCCAAGAACCTTACTCACTCGGCTCATAGACATTTACATAGGCAACAGTAATTAGAACAAACTCTCAGGGAATTAGAGTCTCCAGATATTCATGGGTTAATCATTGTACTGTGCTAGTTTTGCAAGGAACACAATTCAGTGTTTAAATTACACTGAAAACATAGGGTCAATATCAAGGTTTATGGTTCACATTGTATTAGTATGAAAACATAAGGTTAATCAATAGCTTTCAACTTCATGTACAGCCGTCTTATCACTGTTACATCACAGTGTAATTTTGAGCATGGCAAAGATAAGCTTCAACTCCGTTTAAGCACCAAACACAGAATGTTCCGCATCACCAGCAACAATTTTAAGGAATACAAATGCCACTTTGAACTCAGTGATAATAACCGCATTCACAGTGCATCCTATCGCTAACAACAATAGTAATGCCACATTAAACTCAGCAACAATAAACGCATTCAAAGTAAATCGCTATCATAATAAATTGTTCAATAGAATCTCATTCCTGGTCTCTAATGCAAGCAACTACAATAAGCGTTATAGCATGACAAGCGGCAAACATCCAAATGACATTAAAACCCAAAGATGTGCCTTTTTAGGAGTGTCACATCCTGAAACATTTGCTTATCAAGTTTCAAGTCAGCAAGTATCAAGTTTTAGCAATAAATGTTCTTAAATCGCGTGCAGCATACTACTGTCTTTTTAAACGTTAATTCGCTTGGTCTCTTCTTCTTTCAGAAGCAGCCTCGAACATTCTGGACAGAATAAAACATGAAGATCAAAATCTGTGGAGCAGACATTCCTTCTCTAAAAGTCAGTGACCTTTACAACAAGTAATTCACGTAGGCCAGGTATGGTTTAAATACCTGCTGCAGCCAGCCACACCCAGTCTGAGTCATATGGAGCCACAGGCAGTATATCTCATAAGGATGCTTGGGGCTTGTGCAACACATTTTCCCAAACAAGCATTGGTCTCTAGCAAGTATTAGTTCCAACAAGCATTGGACTCTGTAAACAAGCATTGGTCCCTGCAAAGCCAAATGATCAACACAGAAGTTTTTTACTGGGGCATATCCGGGTTTGGAGGCTGGACATTAACACTGGGAGTCCAATGTTGCATTGGCACACTGCACCCAGCCGCCCCTGTGCCTCTGAAGGTGTAAGTTTGGTGTTGCCTTGTGGCCCCCCTTATCCTTGCTTTAACCCCAGAAGATCTACCCCTGCTCTACTCACCTGTACGCAGGTCGGCAGTGGATACCCCGTCTCCATTTGATAGCATTGGGTGCCTTACACTGTATTGGCACACTGCACCCGGCCGCCCCTGAGCTGCTGAGGGTGTAAATTTGGTGCTGCCTTTTGGCCCTTCAGGTGTTTGCCTCAGCCCCCAGAGACCAACCTCTGACACCACCTGTAGTCTCCATTGACTAACATTGGGCACTGACTTTGACCTGGCACCTAGCCGCCCAGTGCCGCTGTAGGTGCACACTTAGTACCAACCTGAACCATGCCTGGTGGGCTAACAATGAAGAACCTGAAAATTGCACTGTGTCAATTTCTGAAACAGCAACGTATGTTTAATTTAAAAACTGCTTGCTTATTACAAAGTTCTTTGGTTCAAAGCATATATAAAAGCAACTGTTTGTAAATGGGTTCGTTATCGGAATGATGTAAGATATTGGAAGAATGCGACTGGCACCACTATTTGAGGGAATAATAACTGTTTTATTTAAAGTTGGCCAATTCTCTCTTGTTTCTTTCCACAAGATTAGCCCTATTTTCTATTTCCCCAAAACCCTGCTTGGGTTTTACAGTCTCTGGTGGTGTCTTGGTTCCGTCTTGAGGCGGTCTGGTTTTTCCGTCCTCCGATCTCCCGTATTCCCAAAAGAAAAATAAAAATAAAAGTAATCAGGTAAGTGAATAAAGTAGGGGTAAGACAAGGGTTCAAACAGGGTTAGTAGGGTGGTGTGGACTAGGTAGGGCTGGTGCTGGTGGTGGGTATCACTCTGTGGTATTGTGCCCTTATTTCCTTTTTACTCCAAAAAAAACCCCTTTCTCTTCCTTTTCTTAGGGTTTCTCGGGTGGTGTCCCTGTCCGTGGGTTAAAGCAGTTTAGGTCCCCCTCTCCTTTCCTGGTAAGTCCCCTTCTTTCACGAGGTCTTCCCGTCCTCCCTTTCTTCCCCCCCCCCTTCCCTCTTTTCCCTGTCAGCCAGCCTGACAGAGTCTGCCAGGCAGGGTATAGACGTACCTGGGAGGGCCACGTCCCTCCCGGGGCGCGGCCGGCACGTGGGTGATCTCCCGATTTCTCTTCGTCTGGGCCGGGAGTTGCCCAGTGGTTCCTCCTTCCTTCGAGGCGTCCTGACTTCTGGGTCTCTTCCTCCGTCCTGGGCACTCGGATGGCGGTGCTTCCCCTCGCTGCAACCGACTCTCCGACCTCGACGGTGTCCTTCTCTTCCTCCGGCCCCCTGGTGATGGCGGTTTCCCTTTCCGTTGTCGGCTCTCCGGTCACGGCGGTCTCTTTCTCTTCTTCCGATGCTCCGATGGCGATCTCCTCACTCCGGCTTCCCCGCGTTCTCGGCTCCTCCTTCTTTTCTCCCGATCTCCCTCGTCCGTCTTCTCTTCTGATGTTTATGACGCCCTCAGCGTCATACGTCATGGCAGGGAGGTTTCCTCTCGTGCCCCCGGGCCATTGTGTTCCTCCCCCGACAGGTGTTTGGGAGCTGCGTTCGGCGGCACTCCCGTTACACATCCCCTCCCTTGGATGGGGCTGTTCGAGCCCCCCAGGTCCCGGAAATCGAGACAAATAGTCTGCTTGTCCCATAAGGTCTCCAGGGAGATGGCAAACCTGGAAGGAGAAAGGTTGTAGCTCCATAAACCATCTTAAAATGCGAACGTTGGTGTCCTTATACCTCGAGAGCCAGGTAAGAGGGGCGTGGTCGGTATATAAAAGGAAGGACCTCCCTAGGAGATAATATTGAAGGCTTTCAACAGCCCATTTAATGGCCAGGCACTCACGCTCTATTATGGGATAGTTCTGTTCCCGTGGAAATAGCTTACGACTAATGAAGACCACCGGATGGCTTATCTCATTTTCATCTTTTTGGAACAGTACTGCACCCAGGCCTACGTCCGAGGCATCCGTTTGGAGATGGAAGGGACGACTGAATTCAGGGCATTTTAATACGGGTTGCGTGGTTAGGCACCGTTGCAAGGTACGGTAGCTATGTGATTGTGGAATGGTTAGACTTGTGATGTTCTTGGGTTGCCCCTTCCTCAAGAGGTCAGTGAGGGGGGCGGCCACTGTAGAGTAGTGGGGTATGAATCTTCGATAATACCCCACTAGTCCGAGGAAGGATCGGATCTCTTTCTTTGTGGTGGGTGCGCTTATACGTAAAATGGCTTCTATTTTACTCATTTGGGGCCTGATATTCCCCTTCCCAATATGATAACCCAGATAGGGAATTTCATTGAAAGCCAGTCGGCTCTTGGAAGGATTGGCGGTCAATCCGGCCGCCGACAGTGCTTTAAAGATCTGTCCTACATGGTTTAAATGGTCTTCCCAGGTTTCGCTATGAATAACGATGTCATCCAGATAGGCGGCCGCGTATCTGGTATGTGGTCGTAATATAGTATCGATGAGTCTCTGAAAAGTGGCGGGGGCTCCATGCAGTCCAAAAGGGAGTACCTTAAAGTGATATAGACCGGAAGAGGTGGAGAACGCCGTTTTTTCTTTATCGGCTTTAGCTAAAGGAATCTGCCAGTATCCTTTTGTTAGGTCTAGGGTAGACATGTATTTGGCTTTACCGAGCCGCTCTATAAATTCGTCTACCCTGGGAAGAGGATACGTATCAAATTGGGACACGGCATTGATTTGTCTAAAGTCGATACAAAAGCGTATGGATCCGTCCGGTTTTGGCACTAACACCACCGGGGAGCACCAGGGGCTTTGGGACGGCTCTATAATATCCAAATCTAACATCCTTTTTACCTCCTCTTCAACTATGACCTTCCTCGCTTCGGGAATGCGATAGGGACGTAACCGGATTATTTTACCCGGTTGGGTTATAATCTGGTGGTGGATTAGCTCTGTTTTACCTGGAACAGGGGAAAACACGTGGGGGTGCGCATTAAGGAGTTGGTTTAGTTGTTGGTTCTGTTGCACTGTTAACTCCGCATTTCGGAGGGGTATATCGCCCTTTGAGGGGGGGTCTGTGGGGCACCACCCTATTTCTAGCTCTTTTACTGTGTTAACTAAACAGTTTATATTTTGGTCTACTTGAGATTCCTCCCATCTTTTTAGTAAGTTAACATGAAAGATTTGAAATCGGTTGGGATTAGTCGCGAGTTGTAGTTTATAGGTAACCGGAGTTACTGCTTTTATTATTTTATATGGGCCTTGCCATTTTGCCAAAAGTTTATTGTCTGAACTGGGTAAAAGCACTAATACTTGGTCTCCCTCTACAAAAGATCTCATTTGAGTGTTCCTATCGTAATAACGCTTTTGTTTCTCCTGAGCTTTTTCCATGTGCCCTCTCACATCTTCCCATATCGTTTGTAGTCGGGACTTTAACTCACTGGTGTACTCTAGGAGAGGTTTTTCCCCGCTTTCGTCTTCCTCCCACAACTCGGCTGCCATGTCTAATAGGGTCCTAGGCTGTCGCCCAAACAGCAGTTCGAATGGACTATGTCCTGTAGATGCTTGTTCATGGGTTCTGACGGCATATAACACTAGGGGAAGTTTCTTGTCCCAATCTTTACCTGACTCGGAGATCGCTTTCCTCAGAAGGGTTTTCAGGGTGCGATTATACCTTTCTACTAGTCCGTCTGTCTGGGGATGATAAACCGCTGTCCTTATCTGTCGTATCCCTAATAATTGACAAATCTGAGCCATCAAGTTGGACATAAACTGGGTCCCTTGGTCCGTCAATATTTCTCGGGGAAACCCTATTCGTGAGAAGAAACCTATCATGGCGTTGGCGACACTTTTAGTGCTAATACTAGTTAGGGGGATAGCTTCCGGATACCTAGAGGCGTAATCGACCAATACTAGAATGTAACGGTATCCCTTGGAAGACGGTAGGAGGGGCCCGACTAGATCCATTCCTACTCTAGAGAACGGTACGTCAATAATGGGAAGAGGATGTAGGGGGGCTTTTTTCCTGGGTCCGGGATCTATCAACTGACATCTAGGACATTGCTGACAGAACTTTCTGATATGGGAAAAAACCCCAGGCCAGTAGAATTTCCTTAATAGGTATTCCTCTGTTTTTTCTCTCCCGTAATGACCCCCCCCCGGCTGATTATGGGCTAGATGCAACACCTGCTGCCTATAGGGTTCGGGAATCAGTAACTGTTTCTTTTCCCCTCTCTCGTTACTGGTGATTCGATATAACAGATTTTTATTGATCACAAAGGAGGGACCCTTATCATCTATGGTTCGAGGTTTGGCACTTCTCCAGGTGTGGATCAAACTGGGATCGTCCCTTTGACTACATCGGAAGGGCGGAAGACCAACGAGGGCGAATACCTGTGCGTTATCTCTGTCGTGGTTTGTATCCTCTCTTCTATAGGACTTCCTGGCTTCTCGTTTTTCTCTTTTAGTGGGTTTATAGCGGGTCACCGGGGCTGTTATGGGTAATTCAGAAAAAGGGGCGCTTCCCAACCAGGCATCCAGGTCTTTCTTGCTCTGTGTGCTGTCCAAAAGGATCGGAAAGTCTTTAAAGTCTGTTCCTATGATGGCCTCTTCCACCAACCGTTCAACTACCCCCAGCCGTATGGGGGTATTTGTTCCTTCCCAAAAAAGGGTAGTCCATATTAGGGGATATTCTCTTGTTTCCCCGTGAATACAACATATGGATACTGTGAAACCTGGGTCAAGTGTATGCTCGGCAATCAGATCCGCTCTGATTACGGACTGACTACATCCGGAGTCGATGAGCGCTAGTGTGTCCCTCCCATTAATGGACAGTATCTTTTTGTATTGGGTATCTTTCCCCCCGTGTAGAAAACCCGGCCTCTCGTAACCCCTATTTCCATGGGTTCGGGTTTGCCGGACTTCAGCGGGCAAAATCGGGCAATGTGTCCCCATTCCCCACAACTAAAACACTGGGGCTGCTGTCCAGAGGGCTTCTCTATCCCTCGTAACCTTCCCGGTTCCTCTATCGGCCTTTTCCCCGAGGCTGCGGATTGTCCCGTGTTTTGCCTAACTGGTTGAGGTAACAACCGCGGAAGGGGTGTTTTGAATTCGAGGGAGCGGTGGAAAGCACAGGCCAGCTCAATGGTAGTATTCGTGTCGGGGTTCGGGTGTTGCTTGATCCAATGGCGAGTATTGGCGGGTAGGGCGTCTAGATATTGTTCTAGGAGAACGGCCTCAATAACATCTTCCCTATTCGTCCCTATGGGTCCAAGCCATTTGAGACCTAAATCTTTGACCCTAAAATATAAAGCTCGAGGGTTCTCAGAGGGGCCCCACCTGGCCTTCCTGAAGCGAACCCGATAGTGTTCTGTATCAAAGCCGACCCTTTCTAGGATGCTCTTCTTGATGTCCGGATAGGGTGTTGTCCCACCCGGGTTAACCGCTTGATATGCTGCTTGGAGGGTCCCGGTTAATAAGGGAGCAATATATTGACCCCATCTGTCCTGCGGCCAGGTGGCTGAAATGGCGACGCGTTCAAAGTTAGTAAAGAAGGCGTCGGGGTCTTCGCCTTCCTGATATCTCTGCAAAACGGAACTAGGTACATTTGGATGTACCCGAGTTGCTGCAATGGTATCCGTCAAAGTCTTTATCGCGTTGTCATGTACCAACTGATTGTTGGCCATGATAGTAGCCTGACTTTTAAGCGCGTTTTGCAGAGCCTCCCTTTCCACCTTGGCTGCCTTCTGTTGCTCCTCCCATACAATTTGCAGATGGCGTTGCCCCTCAGCTAGTTGCTGCATCATATCCGCCATTGTGGGCACCCCCTCCATTTTCTAGGGTTCTCCTGTCGCCTGTTCCAATATCCCACTTCTGACACCACTGTAAATGGGTTCGTTATCGGAATGATGTAAGATATTGGAAGAATGCGACTGGCACCACTATTTGAGGGAATAATAACTGTTTTATTTAAAGTTGGCCAATTCTCTCTTGTTTCTTTCCACAAGATTAGCCCTATTTTCTATTTCCCCAAAACCCTGCTTGGGTTTTACAGTCTCTGGTGGTGTCTTGGTTCCGTCTTGAGGCGGTCTGGTTTTTCCGTCCTCCGATCTCCCGTATTCCCAAAAGAAAAATAAAAATAAAAGTAATCAGGTAAGTGAATAAAGTAGGGGTAAGACAAGGGTTCAAACAGGGTTAGTAGGGTGGTGTGGACTAGGTAGGGCTGGTGCTGGTGGTGGGTATCACTCTGTGGTATTGTGCCCTTATTTCCTTTTTACTCCAAAAAAAACCCCTTTCTCTTCCTTTTCTTAGGGTTTCTCGGGTGGTGTCCCTGTCCGTGGGTTAAAGCAGTTTAGGTCCCCCTCTCCTTTCCTGGTAAGTCCCCTTCTTTCACGAGGTCTTCCCGTCCTCCCTTTCTTCCCCCCCCCTTCCCTCTTTTCCCTGTCAGCCAGCCTGACAGAGTCTGCCAGGCAGGGTATAGACGTACCTGGGAGGGCCACGTCCCTCCCGGGGCGTGGCCGGCACGTGGGTGATCTCCCGATTTCTCTTCGTCTGGGCCGGGAGTTGCCCAGTGGTTCCTCCTTCCTTCGAGGCGTCCTGACTTCTGGGTCTCTTCCTCCGTCCTGGGCACTCGGATGGCGGTGCTTCCCCTCGCTCCAACCGACTCTCCGACCTCGACGGTGTCCTTCTCTTCCTCCGGCCCCCTGGTGATGGCGGTTTCCCTTTCCGTTGTCGGCTCTCCGGTCACGGCGGTCTCTTTCTCTTCTTCCGATGCTCCGATGGCGATCTCCTCACTCCGGCTTCCCCGCGTTCTCGGCTCCTCCTTCTTTTCTCCCGATCTCCCTCGTCCGTCTTCTCTTCTGATGTTTATGACGCCCTCAGCGTCATACGTCATGGCAGGGAGGTTTCCTCTCGTGCCCCCGGGCCATTGTGTTCCTCCCCCGACAGGTGTTTGGGAGCTGCGTTCGGCGGCACTCCCGTTACACTGTTATTTTTCTAAATTGATCTCTGAATCATTCTTTGAGTGTGTCTCATGTATTGCCTCTGTGAGTACAACAAATGCTTAACATGACTCCTTTATAAGCCTAGCTTCTCACCCACACTACCACAAAAAGGGAACTAGACCAACCAATTTCTGCCTCTGCAAAGCTTTGGAGATCCACTCGACTTTCTGCACAGTGTCCTTCATTTTAGTGCTCTATATAGAGAGCCTGCTTCCTACAACTCCCATATAAGTCATCCCTAAGGTGCGCTCTAGATAACCCATAGTGCAGGGTGCTATGTAAGTAAAAGGTAGGACACATACTTAAAGGTTTTACATGTCCTAGTAGTGCAAACTCACCAATTAATTTTTCACTACTGTGAAGCCTGCTCCTCTCATAGGCCAGCATTAGAGATTTCCTTATATGCTTTTAAGTGGTAATTTCTGATCTGATAGGAGTAGACTTGTCACATGTGGCATGGTTGGAATGGCAGTGAGAAATCCTACTCATTGGTGAAGTTGGTTTCTACATTACTATTTCAGAAATGGCACTTTTAGAAAGTTACTTTCTGCCATCTATGCCTTATACACTGTCTCCAATCCACATCTGGTCTGTGCTGATTGACAGCTTCCCTTGTGCATTACACCCAGACAGCCATAAACTCAGGATACTCAGCTGCATTCATCTGTATACAGATGGGTTTCCAATGGTAGGAAGGGTGAAGGGGCTCTCTCTTACATTTCAAAGGCCAGTGGCCTGCTCTCACACAAAGGACTGATAACTCCCCAAAGGGCTCCTGTCAGACAGGGCTGGGTTAAAAGGTAAACTTGTACACTTGAAAACCTTTCTTTGTAGTTTGCTACACTTCAAAGGCACTTTTAGGTATATATACTGGGTCTGTGACCCAACCAAATCAGACACTTTTAGACCTACAATGGGACTCTGTCAGAGGGACTACCTGGCTGCCTAAAAGAATCATCTGAACTGCTTTGCAAAGACTTCACCAATGAGAAAGAAATCCAGTGCATCAGAAAATTGATGCAACACCTGCAAAATGCTATGCAACGCCTGACGGATCGATGCAGCGCCTGCTGCGCAGATGAAAAATCACTGCAACGCCTGCTGGATCGGCAGGGTGTCTGTTGCCTCTGCTCAATGCACTCTGGGTTTTCCAGGCATCATCCCTAGGCGTCAAAATAGCCCCCCATCGCAGTAAGGAATCAAGGCTGTGCTCCTGGAAACCGATGCATCGCCTTGCAATGTGGAAAGAAACTGTGCATTGTATTTGCCTTGCTGGAAAATCAGCACATCACTTTACTTTTCGATGCATTGTCTCCTAGGTGAACCCCTTACGTAGTTATTTTTACACATCCCAAGTACTGTGTGTTAAAAGGATACAAACAATGATTTTTAAGGATTGAGACTCATCTACATGTTTTAAAAGAGATATCTTGACTTGTGCATATTGGATTCAGATAAATATTACCTTTTTCGTAAACTGGTGTAGAGTACTTTTAGTGGTGTCTTCACTGTGTTACTGTATGAGTTATTGCACAAATACTTTACACAATGCCTTCTACGTTAAGCCTGCCTGCTTTGTGCCAAGCTACGGTAGATTGAGCACAGTATAATTTAGGTTGTGTTGTGAGTTACCCTGACGAGGATTGTGGTCCCTGCTTGGACAGGGTTCATATCTCTGCCAGCTAGAGACCCAATTTTTACCAGTGTGCAATGAAGAGAATTCATAATTGTACTCGTGTATGTCATGCTGGTATGTATCTTAATGTACTACTTGTAAACCAAGTTTGTCTGTGTGTCCTGCTTGTGTGGCTTTTTCTTATTTCAGTGTTCTTGTGTTGTCATGATTATATAGACATTTGACTATTATATTAATAACTGAAGCTTTGTTGTTTACTGCAATTTCAAGCTCTATCTATCTATCTATCTATCTATCTATCTATCTATCTATTTATCTATAAAGTCAGGCTTTATTTCACCAAAATTCTCAGCCATAAAAGCACAAATATACAAAACACATCAACATTAAAACCAATCATTAATTTAAAACTTTTTACAACAATTCATCAACTATACCTCCTAAAGAGAAATTCATTTATACATAAATAATAGTGAAAATCAACTCTGTTTGGGGGGGACTCACACTTCCAAATATCAATAACAATATTCGAAACATTAAAGTGCATAGGCCTTTCTTATAATAATAGCAGCAATTATATAGCTGAGTACCGCAGTGCATATATTGACAGAAAACATAGGGCCTCATTACAAGTGTGGAGGTCTGAGGACTTCCACACTTGTGTTGACGGTCGGACCACTGCTTTCCGAGCAGTCTGACTGCCCAATTACAACCCTGGCAGGCAGACCCCCCAGGAGACCGTCATCCACCCTGGGAACATGGTTCCAGATGTAGTGACAGTGGTCGGAGTTGTACTCCGCAAGGGCAGTGCTGAACTAAACTCCCCTCATTGCTAGCCTTTCCATGGCGGTTTGACCGGCATGGAAAGACTGGTGGTGAGGGTGTGCTGGAGGCCATGAGGGGCCCCTGCACTGTCCATATCCATGGCCCCTGCCCAGCACCATAAGAATGAGCACCGTCTGCTTTTCAGACAGTGCGCTTTCTGAGGGTGCTGGTCAGCCCCTTCTGTGTTATGAGATAGTACCTGGCTCCTTTAAGCGAGCCAGTTGCTATCTTGTAGCACTGTTTCTGTCGATATGACCAGCGGGAATGCTTTATTACAATGTTTCTGCCAGTCAGACTGGTGGGGCCATTGTGATAGAGAAGGGGATGCCACCGCCATGATGGTGGCATCCTCCCTGCGGTCTTGGTGTTTCCACGTTGGGACCACCAAACCCGTAATGAGTCAGTTTGTCCGGCAGTGAATTAATCCCTCTTTAGAAGATGTAAAATGTTTATGCAACAAAACGGGGCATAAAAATCTTAACCTCGGAGTGGCATTCAGTTTGCAAAATAGCATAAAGTGCAGAGTAGATTGTTTGGCTAGCCCATAACAGGGGCACAGAGGTAAAGATGTATGACAAGTACTACATATCAGAAAAGCCACTAAATGATGGACTATATTCAGCCTCAAACTGGTGAGAAAGAATCTGTGTTCTGGTTTCACTATCCAGGACAAGTATGGCTCCATACAAGATGCTGTGCAAATCTGCATATATCTCATTACTCTAGGCATATCTAAAACACCAACTAATTTAGATTCTTCTCTGGCCGAATTATAAAGCTCTATTAATTGTGCTATGTGGTTGACAAGAATATTTTCAGGATTATCAATAAAATGCCTACAGCCTAAATTATAAAAAGTATGTTTTATAAAAGCCATACATGGGATTGAATCCATGTTATCCACTCTTAGGCAACCAACCAACACTCTTCTGGATAAATGGGCTTGAGGAGTGCTTCATATTTTTAACCACAAAAGTAGAGCAGCCAGCTTTATACAATCTTTAAAAAAAAACACCCCTAGTTCAGTGTAAACAATAAAACTTGTGGTGGTCCTGGGAATTGCTGCCAGCCTACACAAGAAGCTATTTTCAGTGGCCTAGAGTTTCTCCACTGCTGTTTACCCCTAAACTCTGGCTCCATAAGTTCCCACTGTTAAGCAGTTGCTCTTATAGAGCTGAACAAACTTGCACACCAGCTTTTGTCCTAATCATTTTTACAAACCTATATATAGCCTCCCCAGCTCCCCCCATTTGTACACTCTCTGAGCTATTAGCTTATCCTACTTCTCATTTGACTTAAATAAAATATTAAGATAATTAAAAGTTGATGTTGTTACGATTGGTCTCCATTCTAGATAAGAAGTCTTAGACTTCAAATTCTTTGGGCCACATGACATTACAAAGGACTTTTGGTGATTTACCTTAAGTGTATGTCCTAGCATACAATATCTATCTATCTATCTATCTATCTATCTATCTATCTATCTATCTATCTATCTATCTATCTATCTATCTATCTATCTATCTGTCAATCTATCTCTTATCAGTCTGTCTGTATGTTGTTTTTTCGGTCTGTCTGCCTGCCTGTCTGTCTGTCTATCCATGCAACACTATTTGTCTATCTGTGCCTTTGCAAGCCTCTCTGAGTATTTTTCTTTTCAACCCTCAATTGTGATAAAGATTTACTAAGAATCTTTAGATGGCTCCCACTCAACACCAGAAAGATCAGCAGCCAGGCCCTCATCAGCAGTAGCCTTGACTACGGCAACACTCTCTATGTCGGCATCTCCACCCAACTCCTCAGAAGACATAGGACCATATGGAACACTGCAGCCTGACTCATTATAGACCCCCCAAACTGGTCCACATCTTCCCCACTTCAGAAACCTTTACTGACCCTCCATCCAGATGAGATGCCAGTTCAAGATCCTCACACGTGCCTACAAAGCTCTGCACGATCAAGGACTGTCCTACATCAACAATCGAACTTCCATTGATCCACAAGAAACAAGCGCTCTTCCTCATTTGCCCTTGCACAGACCCCCTGCATCCATCACAGCTGCAGCGAGGGATACGCTTTCTCCTACATTTCCACCAAGGCCTGAACGACCTCCCCATCAACCTCCGTACTTCATCCTCCATAACGAACAGTGCTGCACTTCGCAAATGACTGATTGATTGACTTAAGCAGTACAAAAAACATTAGTAAAGGCAAGAGGCTGGCAGCCAATGATAGACCAGTTGTCTTTTTAGGTCTGGGCTAAAGACAATTTAGCACTCCAGACTTTTGTAATGGATAATTTGCAAGTTATTTGTATATTTTCATAAATTATTCACATACAATATATACATACACAAGGCCCCCCTTTAGCCAGTTGCATCCAAACATTGGACCTTCCCACAAGCAGAGTGCAGCACGGGCCAGCCACTTCTAGTTTTTGCTTTATTGACAGAGTCAGTCACATTTTCAGATGATTAGCTGATTAGAGCATCACTCAAATTGAGTGACAGAATGTAGACCTTTCACTGCTTTGTCCATGGAAAAGGAAAGTGAAGAGAAGCATTAGAGGAGTGCTGCCTACTTCAAACCACTAATTGGTTCTATGGACTCTTTATGGTCATTTTTAAGGTCCAAACAAATTCATCTGTTGCAACAGATATTGATTTGGTGAGGGGTAGCATTACCACTGTAGCATGTTCATATAATCCATGACTGGGATATATGATCATGTTAAGACCAGAGTGAGTCTACCTTTGTATTCTGCATTTCTAGACATGAAAAATTATCACTGTTCACAACAATGAAAAATCATTGCAGAATGACAGTGTGCAGTGAATTGTTTGTGCCACTTGGGTGGGGGGTAACCTGACTATGATAACTAATATTAAATACGGGAAATACCTGACTAGAAAAAAGATCTGTACTGTAGATGTATAAGTGAGTGCATTGAATGACTAAGGTAAAGTTCACTAAGTACATTACTAGGAACTTGGAAGGTCCTGATTAAATCTAACTGACCTGTGTAGGAATTTGCTATCACCTGAAATATGCTGTCCTGTGGATGGAAAAAAGCACTGCCCCTCCTTATGCATCAAAACTTATGTTTCTAATCTGTACATGGGTGCCCGTTAATTAAATTTACTGATAAAGAGGACACCCAGAGGCATTTTAACCCTCTCATTATCTCTGGGTTCCAGCAACACATTCCCCAGAAAATCAAAGTGCATCTCCAAAACGTAGGGTTGACACTGCCTGGTGCAGTCTAGTTTAGTGGACGAGGACTCAATGATGAAGAATACCACAGAGAAATATGTGGGTGAGAGTCTGTTAAAAATAATAGGTTCCTCCCCCAACCCTCCTTGTCCCCCATTCCTCCTTGTCTTCCATCTGGGAGGATACCTCTCCTGTTGGTTAGGTTTATTCACTACTCCTTTTTGATTGCAAATATACTCCACACAACGCTCAGTTGAGTTGTGAGATCAATCAATCAAAAAATTTATTACGCGCGCTACTCACCCGGTAGGGTCTCAAGGCGCTGTGAGGGGGGAGGAAGGAGGGGATGCTGATTACTGCTCAAAAAGCCATGTCTTGAAGGTGATTTCTGAATGTCAGGAGGTCCTGGGTCTTGTGTAGGTTGGTGGGAAGGGAGTTCCAGGTCTTGGAAACGAGGGAGGGGAAGGATCTGCCTCCATAGGTGGTGCATTGGATGCGGGGGACTGTGGCAAGGGCGAGGTCAGCAGAGCGGAGGAGTCGAGTGGGTGCGTGGAAGTTCACTTGTTCGTTGAGGTAGGCTGGTCCGTTGTTGTGGAGGGATTTGTTGGCATGGATGAGGACTTTGAAGATGATCCTTTTGCTGATGGGCAGCCAGTGAAGGGATCTGAGGTGAGCGGAGATGTGTTTGTGGCATGGGAGGTTGAGGATGAGACGTGCGTCTGCGTTCTGGATTCGCTGGAGTTTCTGCTGAAGCTTGGCTGTTGTACCTGCGTAGAGGGCGTTTCCATAGTCTAATCTGCTGCTGATGAGTGCATGGGTGACGGTTTTTCTGGTTTCTATGGAAATCCATTTGAAGGTCTTCCGCAGCATCCAAAGGGTGTTGAAACAGGAGGAAGATATGGTGTTGATTTGCTGGGCTATGGAGAGAGATGAGTCCAAGATGATGCTGAGGTTGCATGCGTGAGTGGACGGTGTTGGGGGTGGTCCTAGGGCGGTGGGCCACCAGGAGTCGTCCCTTACTGTCTTGCTGGGACCAAAGATGATGATTTCTGTTTTGTTGGAGTTGAGTTTGAGGTGGCTAGCTGTCATCCATTTGGCGGTGTCAAGGAGTCCGGTGTGGAGGTTTGTCTTGGCGGTGGAAGGGTAATGACGAGCTGGGTGTCATCTGCGTACGAGATGATGGTGATTCCGTGGGGGCGAAGGATGTTGGCAAGCGGGGCCATGTAAATGTTGAAGAGGGTAGGGCTGAGGGAGGACCCTTGGGGGACCCCGCAGATGATCTTGGTTGCTGGGGACTGGAAGGGAGGGAGGGAGGCGGACTTTCTGGGTTCTTTCGGTGAGGAAGGAAGTGAGCCAGTCCAGGGCCTTGTGTCAGATTCCTGCCTCGAAAAGGTGTGCATGGAGGATTTGGTAGCAAACAGTGTCGAAGGCTGCGGAGAGGTCCAGGAGGATGAGTGTAACGGTCTGTTCTGCTTTCCTACTTATCTCATATCAGAGCTTACAGAACCTCTCTGGAATGCACTTCTGAGTTCAAAGAAGACCTTTATTGTTGTTAATTCTTCCCCACCCACAAGTTCTTGAGAGACGAATTAATAGATTTCAAGCACACAACGTAGTCGCAGCAAGAAAACAAAATATATCACAGTACTTCTCAGTTGCAATGTACACAGCATATGTATAATATATTCAAAGCAAAGCATAAAAGTCAAATTCATCACCGTTGGAGCAAGGCGGCAGGGCCTACATATTCAGCTTCATCTTTCTGGGGTCTGCAAGTTGATGACTCCGGTCAACTGCGAGAAAGAGATTATCTACCCAAACGGGAGACTGGCAACTGACGTCTGGTTCCAGCCTGAAGTGAAGCAGATTCGAATCTAACTCACTGTAGCCCTGAGTCATCCTTACAAAAGCGTGCCCCCTCCTCTCAGATTCTGGAAAACTACGCAAGCCTTTGGAGACTGGCCAGATCTCCTAGACTTCTCCTATTCCCAAGGCTGAGCAGAAAGGAAAACACCAAATGTACTCTCTCTCTTATCAGGTCTAGTCTGGTGTGAAGAAAACAGCTTGGTTCATCTTGTGGAAAAACACAGCTTGGAAGAATACAGACATCTGCGATGTTTCAACTGCAATGTCTAACTCCACGTTAAAGCCAATAGGCAGCTAACCTAAATATCAAATGTAATGTCTAATGTCATGTCAAAGCCAATAGGCAGCTGAGCTGAATACAAAATGTAATGTCTAATATCATGTCAAAGCCAATAGGCAGCTAAGCTGAATACAGAATGTAATGTCTAATATCATGTCAAAGCCAATAGGCAGCTAAGCTGAATACAGAATGTCAACGCCAATAGGCAGAATACAGAATGTAATGGCTAATGCAATGTCAAAGCCAATAGGCAGCTAAACTGAATACAGAAAGTAATGGCTAATGCCATGTCAAAGCCAATAGGCAGCTAAACTGAATACAGCATGTCAAAGCCAATAGGCAGAATACAGAATGTAATGGCTAATGCAATGTCAAAGCCAATAGGCGGCTAAGCTGAACAAAACATACAATGTGCTACTGGTGAACATTGAGCAACTAATATGCGCAGTGGTGAAACACAAAGTCATTGGTCAAACACAATTAATAGCATCACACGGTCTCACCCTTGTCAACTCTGGTTCTGATGTTGTCAGTGCAGGTGATGAGAGCAGTCTCAGTGCTGTGGTTCTTGCGAAATCCAGACTGGGAGGCGTTGAGTGTGTTTTTTTCCTCTAGGAAGTGAGACAGATGGGCGTTCACTATCTTCTCAGCGACCTTGGTGGGGAAGAGGAGAAGAGAAAAGGGGGCCGGTAGGTTGTGACGTCTTCCGGGTCTGCTTTGGATTTTTTGAGGAGTGCTGTGACTTCAGTGTGCTTCGAGGTGTCTGGGAAGGTTGCAGCATCGAAGGAGCTGTTGATTACAGCGCGAAGCTGGGGAGCGATGATTGGGCTGGCCTTGTTGGAGATGTGGTGGGGACAGGGGTCTGTGGGGGAGCCTGAGTAGATGGAGTTCATGTTTTTTTTGGTTTCTTCGTTAAGATGCAAAGAGCCGTGGAAGGTAGCTGCCATTGGTGTGCGCGATGTGGTCAAAGAAGAGTTGCATTGTTAATACTGTATGCAGGCAAAGACCTTGCCCTGATGGCAAGCATTGCTGAGCTATGTGTTTTGCAATGCAAAATCAGTGAGGTTGGTAATGATTTCTGAACAAGCTCTAAACGAGGCAGTAAAGGTAGGGGGTCGCAGTTTAAACATTTTTCAAGTAATGCAACATTTTGGAGAACAGTATTCTCTCAAACCTTAACATCAATTGTAGGTCACAAAGTTTACTGAAATGGCATAATGGCTGCTACATTTTCCCCATAGATGTTTACCTGTCACCTTCGGAGTTTGTCGTTCTTTTGTTTCCGCTACCCAAGCTTCTCAAGTATTGAGTCCGTCTTTTGCTTGCTTGTTCCGCTATCGCATTGGTGGAAGTGTGGAGCCAATAATAGTTTTAAAAGGCTGCTGTTAAGAAGCCGCTGTACCCCATTCTTAAGAATATTGAACGAGTGATGAGTTTGCCCTACAGCACACAGTGATTAAATGAGTTTTGCAAAGTGCAGAAGGGAAAGCTCAACTGCTTGCAGGTGGTTTGAGTGCTTTCATTTAATTCATTTTAATTAACAAATCGTCCTGTTTCATAGCGTGACACCACCTTCACTACAAATAGTGTGTCACATTAAAATTACAAGCTATAGTTTTATTTTAAACAGTTTTCAAATCAGTAGGTAATTCTCATAAACTCCACATGACCCGTAACTCTTTGGATGAGTGTGGTTATGCATGTTGAAGCTCCAGTTTTAAGGTGGGCTAGTACAGCTCACTCGTAATTCAAAGAGATTTCAGTTTTTATTCTGTTAATTTAATTGCTTTTCTATAATATGCTGTGTCATCCATACATTTTGATGTCTTATGCTTGAAATAAGATCAAATAAGATCAAATATTTAAGCAAAAAATATATTTTGAAGTAACAGTATAACATCAAAAAGACTTCCATAGAGGAACAGTGTAGAAAATTAGCTACTCCGCCACTGGATGAGTCTGAGTATGTAACTCACCATGAGGTATTTTCACCACCCACTCCTTATGCTTAGAACTGGGTGAAAAACTCCACTCCACTGGTGTAGTTTTTGGAATTTCGCAACCCCGCGTTCTGCAGATAATGCAGAGCTACCCACAGACTCTGCAAAGTATCAGAGATGTTTTCTGTGTTTCCCCCCATTGGCGCGTGCTTTCTGTCATTTCACGCGCGCAAGAAGTGAGACAAAAGACTTCCTCTCTCTCGCTATCACAAACAAGATTTCTTACCCGCTTGTGAGAGTTAGAGCCATGCCAGCGACTTCTGGCTCGTCTTTTTTGACGTAGGCGAGCACGAGTGAGCGAGAACGACTCCTGCTGCAACCTGGCAAAGCTGAAGCAACTAATATCTACAACTTTGATTAAAAAATCTTCTATAATTGACCGTTCGCATTGATATTGTTGTGCGACGACTACTTTTTACTTTTCCAACAACAGGAAGTGCTCCGGAGACGCCAACTTCGTGCCCTTGTCCAGCAGGCTCCTCCAAATGCTTTGTCCATCTCCTGGTCACTTTTCACTTGGATTTTAAGCTGTAAGGATCACTTTTTTTGTCTCCCGATATATCATTGGATTTAAGGCCTGTTGATTTGAGTTTTCACAAGTAAGTTAAAAAACACTTGTATAAGTGTGTTGTACAACTTGTTTGTTTGCTATGGGGCATGCACCATGATTTAACTGTAATTTTATTCAATTTTCTAAATTTATTTTGGTGGGTGGCATGCATTTGTTATATTTTTACTTGTAATTTTTGCTCTGCAAAGGAAAAATGTTTAACAGTTCACTACGTTTTCTCCATGTTTTGTAAATTTGCAATATTCATCAAATTGAATGTTAATGTTAAGTGGCGTAGCCTGCTAATGTAAAAGGCCTTCCAGCTGTAGGCCTAGGACTAATCATGGGTGCATGATGAAAAAACAACTGTTTGTGGCGTTTGTGGACCCGAAACACCATGAATGTCACTGGATTAAAGATAAAATGTTGTTTGGCAGTATTTCACATTTTTATTCTGCAAGCAGTGTATGCCCCTTTAATTTTAGTTTTCGGAATAACTAATGCTGACTTAATGCTGTTTTTCTCCTTTACCAATTACTTCTTTGTCTGGCCAGAGCACGAGAGTGTTTGTCATAGGCCACCATTTGTCTTTGTTCCCCATGCCATGTGGCCAGGAGCCCTTTTTGTATCCTCAAAATTTTAGTCCTATGCCTATATGCATTTTTTGCTTTCTATTCATCCTGCTTGTTGTTTGATGTGGCAGGTGGCTATTTTGTTTAGGCAGCCAGTAGTTCTGCCTGTCTTCTTTGTTTTGGTGGCCATGACTCCTTGCTGGTTGTTGTTTGACCATGTGGCTGGCAGCCATTTTGTGTAGGCAGCCAGTGTGCTTTAGGCCTGCATGTGTTCTTCTTTGTTGTGATGGCCCTGCATCCTTGCTGGTTGCTGTTTGACCATGTGGCTAGCAGTCATTTTGTGTAGGCAGCCAGTTTGCTGTAGGGTTGCATGTGTTCTTTGTTGTGGTGGCAATTCCTTCTTGCTGATTGTTGTTTGACCATGTGGTTGGTGGCCATTTTGTATAGGCAGCCAGTGTGTTTCAGGCCTGCATGTGTTCCTCTTTGTTGTGGGGCCATGCCTCCTTGCTGTTTTTTTGGTTAACCATGTGGCTTGCGGTCATTTTGAATAGACAGCCAGTGTGCTTTACGGCTGCATATGTTCTTTGTTGTGGTGGCCATGCCTCCTTGCTGGTTCTTGTTTGACCATGTGGCTTGTGGCCATTTTGTGTATGCAGCCAGTGTGCTTTAGGGCTGCATGTATTCTTCTTTGTTGTGGTGGCCATGCGTTCTTGCTGGTTGTTGTTTGGCCATGTGGCTGGTGGCCATTTTGTGTATGCAGCCACTGTGCTTCAGGGCTGCATGTGTTATTTTTTGTTGTGGCGGCCATGCCTCCTTGCTGGTTGTTGTTTGACCATGTGGCCATTTTGTGTAGGTAACCAGTGTGCTTTCGGCCTGCATGTGTTCTATGTTGTGGTGGCCATGCCCCCTTGCTGGTTGTTAACCATGTGGCTGGCGGTCATTTTGTGTGTTTATTCAGGCCTAGTAGGTCAGTGCTTATTACTAAATGTACTGTATGAGCAGGTTTGTATATTTTATTATATACTTTTTTGCATTTTTCACCTCCACCATTCCTTGCCTCCCAAATCCCTGTGGTTTTTCATGCTAGTCCCCTTCCCCTCATACATCAGCAATTGCAATCTATTTTACATTTTTATCCTTTTCTTCAACATTTTTTCCCAACCTTTATTTTATTTTAATTTTATAATATCAGTCTAATAATAATAATAATAATAAATTAATATTTTTAAAACTTTTTTCTTGCTTTTGTCTCCCCCCCCCCCGTTTTCCCTATTGGCCCCATGTCTGCCATAGGTGTACAATTGCATTAGACATATTCTCAAAGAAATACCCAGTCGTTGCCGGAAACTCAGGCCAGTGAACAACAACAGCTGCAGCCAGCAATAGCAGTTCCTTCCGAAGTAGGAGCCCATCAGGATGTTGAGCTCCATGCAGAGGAACCCGAAGAAGCCCCTCTTTCACAAGATCCACTCTTTTTCAGATATCAGCCATCTTCTTCGTCAAGCCCCCTCTTCTGATGATCAAGACTCCACTTGGATGCCACCTCAGTCTGAGACACACCAGGAGAGGAAAGGAGTAAAAAGGAAGGTTACTGAAAGCCATAGAGTTATGGATGAAGAAGAGGAGGATGAAGAGTCTGATGATGAGCCAGTCATCATGGATGTTAGCCCAACCCCAGAGGAGTCAAACATTACTCCATCTTATCTACTTGCTCCGAGAGACGTGGCACCAATACCACCACCTCCACCAGCTTCCATATTTACAAGGCTACAGGTGCGACCACATCCACACCCACCTCAGTAAAAGAAGGTACTGCAGAGAGGCAAACATCATCAAAACAACATCCATATAATGCCACTTCTTCAGACATTGGCAGTGGCACCAGTGTTAGAAAGTTGACCTCTCCAGTTTG
Source organism: Pleurodeles waltl (assembly GCF_031143425.1). NCBI lineage: Eukaryota > Metazoa > Chordata > Amphibia > Caudata > Salamandridae > Pleurodeles > Pleurodeles waltl. The sequence continues at coordinate 1,573,103,382 of NC_090444.1, forward strand.
GGACTTGTTTACAGTTAGTGAAAAGAAGCCAAACATTGCCATTTGCTCCTTTTACCGAGCAAAGGTTAGTCAGGGTAAGCTTGGTACAAACTATGGAACCGGAGGCCAAAAAACCCATTTGAGAAAACACCACGCAATCCACTGGGAGACGCACCTTAGCGGCCAAAAGGAAAAGCATGCAAGTGCTGTTAGTGAAGGTGTTGAAAGCAGGGAATTTGATCATGGTGGAAGGGGAAGAAGATGGTGACACCTTTGTTACACAATCATCCCTGTCCCCAGCAGTGCAGTATTATCGTCGTCCACATCAGCAACATCGCAATGGCACAGGAAGACATAGAGTCATATCGAAACACCAAGGCAAGAACCTACAGTAGCTGCCCCCCTGAGAAGCACAATGAGCCTACCACCACCCTCTAAGTCGCCTGCATCTGTGGCACTGGTAAAGAAAAAAATCCAGGCTACTATTACTGCCATGTTTAGGCAGGAGGGGCAGTACAAACGCAACCACCCATGGCATGTTTGTGCAAAGGGAAGCTGGCTAAAATGTTAGAGTTGGAACTCCTCCCTTTTTTTTGTGGAAGGAATGGGTTTTCTAGAATTTGTGGAGGCTGTCTGCCTGAAATGGAAGGTTCCCAGCCGGACCTATTTTGGCAGAGTTGCTGTTCCAGTGCTACACCATGATGTGCTGGAATTGGTTGGACAAGCTTTGCAGCAGAGTGCTGTCCAGACATTTCACCTGATGACAGACATGTGGACCAGATGCCAAGCCACTGATTACATGTGCATCACTGCACACTTGATCCCTTTTGTGGGGGGGTTAGAGAAATTATATCTGCAGGTGTTGACACAGATGAAAATTTTAATGGTGTTCGGAAGCATACAGCAGTACCTATATTTGCCATGGAGAAATCCCATACAGCTGCAAACATCTTGGATGACTTTAACAACAAGGTCTTTGAATGACTGTGCCCCAGAGGGCTTAGCTTTGGATTTGTTTCCATTGACAATGGCAGTAATATAGTTAAGGTCATGCCAGATTTCAAGGTCCTGTCTTTGGCACACTGCATAAACATCATTGTACAGGACTTCCTCAAAAAAGAACCTCGAGTCAGCAACTTACTGTGCACATGCAGAAGAATCTGCACTCATTTTAGCCATTCTTTTAAAGCCCACAAGCTGTTGAGGATCATCCAGCATGATTTTAGAATGCCAGTTAAAGCCCTCATACAGGAGGTGCCAACACATTGGAATTCTACTTATTACATGTTACAACGTCTGAGCAGTACAGAGGGATCAATGAATATGTCATGCAAAGAGGAGATGCAACTGTGAAAGGCATTCTCATTGATATGGACCAATGGGGCCTGGTCAAATGCCATAAAGAGATGCTGCTTCCTTTTGAAATTTTCACACTGAAAGTCAGCAAGTAGGATTGTTCCGTGGGTCAAGCTATCCCATTGGTGCATATGTTGCAGAAACAGCTAAAGGAGATGTCTGAAACATATGAAGGTGTGGATGAAAAAACAGATTTGCAAGAGTTCTTGGAGAGCCTAATGCTTTGTTTATCCATTAATACAAGGCTTGAAATAGACTTTGTGTCATCCACACATTACACTTGTGCCACAATTCTTGACCCATCGTAAAAGCAATTACTGGCCACTTTCATTCCTTTTTCAGATGGGGATGTTTCAACCTACAAAACATGGAGTGCTAAGCAAGCCAGAGAACTAGAAAAAAGAACGTTGGTAAATAGAGGCCCACTCACGGGCAGAAGTTTTGGGGTGAAGTCTCCAACTTCCAAAAAGCCTACAGATAGTGCTGTTGGCTCACAGCAGCCAAAATCAACACTAGCAACAACAACAGGAGTAGCAGGCCCCAAATCCGCATTTGACTGGTTTCTAAAGGCAGGTCTTAAGTCCACTGCAGAGTTGAAGGTAAAAGAGCTTGAGCAAGGTGAAGCATCAGGGACTATTAAGCTGATGGTCCAGGCCTACCTGGACAACTCAACCGAGGTCTATCCATTGGAGTATTGGTATGGGAAGAGGCCAATAGACAGTGCTCAGCAGGCTTGCCCTGTAGTCAGTGTGTCTGCTGAGCATGTGTTCAGTGCAGCTGGTGCCGTTATGACAGAGTGAAGGATCCATTTCTTTCCCCAAAACGTCAAGAAATTGACCATGATCAAAATGAATCAGCACTTTATACCACCAAATTACAGCATATCTGAAGTACAACAGGAGATGGATGAGGGTGATGATTGGTCGGACTCAGGTCATGTAGTGTGTTAGCTGACCAACTTCTGAGTGAACCACCTGAGTTTGGGGACAAACTCCACTTCCCTGACTAGACCTGGGGCACCATAGAGCTTTCTACTTTCTACTATGAAAAGCTTTGAGAAAAAAAGGCTGTCAGAACCTTATTATTGTATATGGTTTGTTTCTGTCTACATGACTAATGAACCACAACTGTTTTAGGCACATGTATGGTTGAATTGTAGTTGGACCAGTGTGCATTGAGGAAACCCCCAAACCACCCAAAATCACTTCAAGGAGATTTGAGAGGCAATGCCTGCCTCCATTCAGTGCCTATTATTTATTTTGTCCTGTAGCAGGACTGCCCCCAACATTTGATTTACAACTTACTGGCCAATGTGTATTTCACTTCTTGGATCGAAGAGGATCAGCAATGTGCCACCATGCTTGATTGGAACAGGTAAGTAATGCTATATATATGCCTCAACGATTGCTATGAGGGATACTTGGTTCAATGTTGAGAATTGTGAGGGTTTGTGTGACTCATCATGTCTAATGCTGGCAGATAGTGAGAGTGGGTGTTTATATTATTTAAATATATTACGCTGGCTTGTGTTTTTGTTGTGATCGATTTACAATGTTGGTGGCATAAAAATAATAATGGATGATAAAAAAAATTCCTGAAGGTGATTTTTTCCCCCTTCCCCTTTCACACTTACCGAAATTTGTTTGTCTGGGTTTTCACATTACTTTGTTTTCTGGTGATCTGCTTTCTGGTTCACATTTGTCAAAGAAGTCCTGACCAGTCCAGATAGCTAACAAACAAAATTCTAGTCAAGAAAAAAAATACTCAATGTTTCTCTTGTTAAACAGTTATAGGTCGCTCTATCTCTATCGGGTCATTGTGAGACTGTGACTCTCAGGAGCAGTCGATATGGAGTTAGACATAATAATCTTTAATCAGAGTCTGGTGGATGATGGAAAGAATCAGAGTGTGATTTGACAACTTAAAAAAATGCCAGAAGAAGGAAGTTATCAATTTCATGGAAATCAACATGGATGATGTGAGGATGAGTCTAAGAGTGGACTAGTGGTGAGAGGTGTTCCAATTACTTGATTTGGGAAATGCATTGCTGCTGTGTGTGTCTGCTGGCTGGCTCAAACTTGAAATTATGTGGTTGGGTGGGGGGCCTGTTGTAGGAACCTGGAGGAGCAAGACGTGATGGAAAATAAGGTCACATTATGCAGTGGCCTAGGCTAAATGTTATGATGAGCATGGCAGTTGCGAGTTTGATCATCCCGATATATGCTGACACTTGTCTGTGATTATTGGTGGATGATTGCAAAGGTCTTTGCACTTGCTCTGCCACCTCTGAGTCTTCTTGGTACACTGCTCCTCATGAAGCTTACCTTCCATTCAATCCTTCTTGATTCAACAATATCATGATGATAATCAGTTCTGTTTTACAATCCACAGGCCTTCTCTACTCCTGAACAACAACACTCATGCTTACCTCATCGGACCGCTTCAGGCAGGCACTCATGAAGATTGACAGAGAAATCCAAGAAGATTGCAGATGCACAACTCAATTTGGCACCACAAACTAGTATCATTGTTCTTTAAATATTCTTTTGTGTGTGTTAGCTTCTCCCCAAGATTAATTATGTGTACTATTTTGCAAACATAGCTACCCAAACTTTTTTAGATATATACAACTCAGATCTCACTGGGGCTGACAGAATGTAAAGTTATCTGTGTCATACATATTCATGATTTTCTATTCCTCCCACAACAGGCTGCTGAACATTTCCCAGATAAATATTGTGTTTGTGTTGTGTTTGTCTTTTTGTCACACCATTCCCAAAATCCCTTTCCGATCCATTCATCAAATCCCTAACCCTCTTCCCCCAGGCTGTGTGATTGACTGATGTGTTACTTAATAATTTGCACCATTGGTTAATCTCACACTCGTTGGGGTGGATGTGGTAGAAGCAACCTCAACTCAGTGTGCAGGATCTTCATTTGACTTCACTTAGGTGGAGTGGGAGCTCGCTTCTGATGCCTTCGCTGTTAGCGCACTAGCATGCTATTACTACACTAATATGGTACCTTGAGAAACCATATAGCCCTTGCTTCATCCATTCAGGTAAGAGAAATATGGAGCATTGTTGTACCTTTAGTTCAGGCAATGCAATTAGCAATGGCAAATCTCTCCACCCCACTCCTATGGGTCAAATTTTGCAGAATGCACTGCAGAGACTAGAAGACTATTTGGACAAGGTTACCTAACTGCATAAATAATTGTTATGCACTATCGTCAGATTTGCAAAACATGCTGCACTAAAAGTAATACACCATCAGCAGATTTTGAAAGCACACTGCGTAAAGGCAGCAGTGCGAAGTAAAACACCCCAAATTGTTGGCAAAAAACCTGTAAACAACTATTTATTTTACCCTGTCCCTAACAAAAAAATAAAAATACCCACCCCTTCCGCCCACAACTGGCCCACCCCATCCCCAAACAAATGTCCCTTTCCCCAACCAATGTTCCAAACTAAAAACGTCCAATTGTCCATGTTGCATAGTGGGGATTAAATAAAATAAATAAAAGTCCCGCAAAACACCATTCACACCCTCTATACCCACCCACCAAAATTAAAGGTTAAAAAATGGGCAGAGGAGGGCACTAAAGGCAGACCAGGATTCTCCTGAGAAGCCCCTCACACATGCCTGATGGGCCTCTAACTGTGCAAGCCTCTGAAGGACGAGGTGTTGGAAGATGGTCTCCAAGGGGGAGCAGCAGGGATGATATGATGCGGACGACTACCCTGGCACTGCGGCATAGGTGTTGCTGGGCTGGAGGCACTGGGGCCAGGCTGGGGACCTGAGCACTGGCAGCGCTGCTGCCTCCTCCTCTTCTGCATCGAGGACCACCGGCCACTGGTACTTGACCCGTATGACCTCCAGCTTCGTCCACCACAGCCGGGCTGCTATTTCCTGCCGTGATGGTGGACTAGCAGGAATAGCTATATCAAGAAAGAAAAAAGAGAAATTGTAATCAATGCTCTGAGCAAAGCAATTGTTTAAAATCATGTACTGTGGTGGCACAGTAGCAGTATATTTGGTGGTTACTTCAGGCCATTCAATTTTAAGGTGATAACTTTCACAGTCATAATATGCACTATGGAGTACAAGTATTCTTCTCTCTCCTGTTGTGATAAATTAATGGTGGCATTGCTAGCTAACTGGCGCCATAGTCGTACTCGTTACTGTCTGCAGAGGGGGCAGCTGTACTAGAAAATTATTTTATTCCAATGGCACTATTCTTCTTTGTACCTGGACTACAAGTCCAATGAATACTAAGAATGAAACATTCCACATAATATAATCAGTTATGCAGACATCCTGTCAGCTATAAGTAAGCGGTGGGAGAAGCGAATGGGATATAGATTGTATTTTCCACATTCACATCATCACATGCTATCCCATTCAGGAAAATCAAGGCACTTACTTATGGACCACTTTAATGACTGTCCTCATGCCTCTCCTCAACCTCACTTTGTAATAACTACTTTTTTCCACAAAATATAAATTTGCTTTGCAGTGAGGAAAGGAATCTTCTTAACGTACTCAACTGCAGGGTAAGGTAGAGTGGATTAGGATGGGTAGGTTGAGTACACACTTTACAGATCCTCATAATCATCATCATCATCATGTGCCTAAGGTTTGGCTAGTAGTGTGACTCACTATGGTTGGCAAATGTTGAAAGGGAAAAAATAGAACAACAATAAATCCATTGTGGAAGCCATAATGAATTATATTTATCACTTGGCTTGAAAAATGTGGTGCAACCAATAATTGGATTTTTCAAATTATTCAGAAGTCTGGGACAGAACATAAGAAAGATTAAAGGAGTGAAGTACCTGGAAGTGACTGACACAGTGGGCACTGGGAGGAAAGAGAAACATACCTTTTTTGCATTACCAAGCATTGAAAGGTATTTGGCACATTAACTTAACTTAAGCTGACAGATGCAAATTGCACAGCCAACACTGCAGTACTGAGTCTTCCAAATTGAGCAGTGCAGCTGTTAGGTCATCATGAGTGGCACTGATGAAAGACCATGGCGAGGGAGTGAGGCGATGGTAAATGGATGCTGGCATACATATTACCTGCCTTGCTTGAAAAATACTGAGCCTAGGGAATATTCTGAAATACCATCCAAACATTTGCATCAAACCTTTGATGAAAACCATTTCATGCAAGTAAAGTAGGTAAGCAGAACGCCCCTATCCAGAAGAGCTCCCTTGTTTCTTCATTCTCAGCATGTATCTATTCATCATTGCAAGTGTGTTCTTTTAGTACTCTTACTCTTCACCCTTAGCTTTGATAAACACCATTTGAGCTAAGCTTTACATTCTCTTATCCAGTCTTTCACCATTTAAAACCACCCAAATTCCAAACACGGCTCTCTACTAACCTCTCACCAACATGCATTTACCCAATAGACTCCCATGCATTGTTTCACCCATTCACTCATCCAAGAGATCTAACCCACCCGAGGAGTCCATTCACCTATCCAGGCATGGAACCCTCTCGCCCATAACCTTTCACCTACCTGGACTGGCATTCTTCACCCGTAGACCCTTTCATCCATCCTTCACCCACCCATGCATTCTATCATACTCCTCATCACCCACCTATATGATTATTATTATGCACCCTTTCATCCACACACACATCCTTTCACTCATATTATATTTCACTCATCCATTGCTGGCCCTGGCACTGGTGGTCGGTGTGGCTAGAAAAATAAATTACACAGTTTAGATGCCACATACACCCCTTCCTTTTGTTTTCTTGTAATTGCAAAATACACCCGCAATACATCACTATATTTCAGTTACAGCTTTTATTCTATCAAATTACCAGGTGGACATTGTGTTGCTTGTCAATTTTTTAAAAGCCAGGTACTCAAGTAAAAAAGAATGGTAATGGAGGGGCAAAACTAGCTATTGATGAATGTGAGTTTTTCAAGAAAAATAAAAAGGTGCAATAATCAGTCAATGAAGGGCATATGGTCTTAGTTGGCTAATGCAATGGGCCATTCTGATACTTCTAACCATGGTGCACAGTCATCAACTGCCTGTATACTAATAGTACATTCACAACATTGGAGGGTAATTACATACCATGTTCAAAAACAACTTTTTTCCTTTTTTTTAATGACTGAGCAGGAGCAAAATAAAGAAAGCCTTCTCACGTAACGTGTAGCATACCTTACATGGGCATGCAGCCTTCTGTACATGTAATCTCTGAGCCTTACCACCACTCCACCAGATAAAATACATATGGGGAGAGGGAAAGCTCACTGACAAAGCAGAAGAAAGAAAGCTGCAGACAGACTAGCATAGCCAGACAGTTTGAAGTAAATAAACTTGAAATATAGAAAATAAGTAATTAGGATAATGCAGGGATAAGAAGAATTTACAAAACAGATAAATTGAAGTAGAATTGAAAAATAAATTGGAGACAGGCACAGTAAAAAGATAGAAGTAAAAGTTACTGAAATAAACATTAATATTACAACAGAAGGACTTTCTGGAGCCAGCAGAGCCTTCTGCCCAGGCACTTGTGGAGGGACCACCTTCAGCTGCCTCGCCCGCCTCACCACCATCCCTGCTCCTGCCCCTAGATGCTGGATGATGTAAGAAAAAAAAATCGAAAAGATTAGAGGTGCTTTCTACATCAGAGGTTCAGAGCACCTGTATAATAATAATACTAGTATCACAGACCATCCTATACCGAATTTCCTAACCCTATTCCAAATTTCCTAAACTATATTTTGAAATGGCTAATAAATTGCAATGAAGGATTTCTACAGGTCTCACCTCATTCTCAATCTCTCAGTTCATAGATTGGATGCATGCAAAACTACTACACATCATTGGGAAATTGCTTGGCACAGGAGGAGTCTCTCAATTACTTCTCAATCAGCCCAAGCAAGGCCAAAAAGAAGTACAATTAGCGAGCGCTGAGCACCTATCTAGATGACGAACACATAACATTTTATTTGTAACATAAAGTTAACTTGTCTGCATGTGAGCAGGATGCTTGCTATTTGGCAAGAAACTATTAGCATAGAGCACAGCTAATCATTTTTACTCACCGAGCCCCATAACCTCGATGCCAAGCAGGTCCATCTCCTGATCCAGGATATCGGCCCACAGGTGTGTCAGCTGTTGCTCGGTCCGCTGGACCCCAGAGCTGCAGCACAAAGCCCGGCGCACCCTCTCTCAGTGCTGCTGATGTTCCCAGAGGGTGTACCCAGAGCAGACCCTGCCACCTGCTGCCAAGGTAGACACATACAACAAGGCAGCCACCTTCACCTCGGAAAATATGGCGCGGGCTGCACCCCTTGACATTGCCGCCGCCCGCAACGAAGGCAGCTGACAGATGACGGCCTGGCGCTGCTGCTCCCCTGCTATGCCATGGTGCTGGAGACTTGCTGGGGTAGAAGAGATAAGGAAGGAAGGATTAGGAAAAAGGAAAGGAACAAAAAGTAAAGCAAAAAAAGAAAAAGTTAAATCATTGCAAAAAGTATATAATAAAAAGAAACAAGGGGAAAATAGGTTTGAAAACTGAGGGATGGGAGAGATATAGAGGGATACAAAGTAGGCCCCAGCACAGCAAGCAAATAAACTAAAATGCCCGTGACCATGAGAACCACCTGGTGCTGTTCGCGTGAGAATTCCAACACGAGGAAGTACTTCACGTTGCCAGTGACGTTAAAAGTCATGCAAAGAGGCGTGCAAGAAACTGGGCCCACTAGTGGAACTACGTGTAGTGCGACTGAGTTTTTGCTAATACTCCGCGTAAGTCCGGCATAGCGCTGCTACGTGAACTCTGCCCAGGCCTACTTATGCTGCCACTTTGGTTCATACTTTCTGCTATATTACATGAACTGATCCAAAGATAAAAAGCGCCTCAGCATATCCTGTCTACAGGGGCACAGCTCAGTAAAATTAGAGGGTAGAAGTGAGCTTTCTTTATTCCGACAATCACTCTGACATAAAATGTTAAAATACATTAAAGGACAAGAAAGGCACATGTGAGGACCTTAAGTGGGAGTAGAAAGGGAGAGGAATGCGGATTGTTAGGAGTACTAAGTGAGAGAAATACAATATTTTGTAAAATAATCAACATTTTAGGGCTTTCAAAAAAGACATGAGAGAGAATGTCTGTGTGGTTTTGTTAGTGTGTGCATGCAAAAATCCTACAGACTCTTCACAATACCTGACTGAAAGCACCTGTACCCAAATATTCATCAGAAAATACATTGGGGGGTGTACCACCCCAAACACCTCAGCTGAAGCTATCCCCTGCCTTTCTTGCATCTTGTGCAGAGCTGGACCCTACACATCAGTAGTACAATCCATGCATACTAATTCTTTCAATATATATTAAACATATCAATTCCATTACTACAGTAGGACCCACAGGGTGGGAGGTTTCAGATAATGCATAATTAAGAAGAATAAAGGGAGATCAAAACGGGTGGAAGATAGCTGGTAAATGCAGGAACAGAGTCAAAAGATATGCAGAAGTACCAGCACAGAGGCATTTCATTTTCACTCACTGTTTCATTCAGTAAGTCACTGACACACTATATATGTAGAATGAATGAAATTCTCATATAATCCAGCAGGTGAAATGCATTTTGCATCACCTCCTACGTTTACACTTAGGGCCTCATTACGAGTCTGGCGGTCCTGGGACTGACAGGCTCGCGATGGAGGTCGGACCACCACCAAAGCAGCATTCCAGCCTCCATATTAGGAACGTGGCAGAGCCACCACGGTCCAACCGCCGGCACTGCCAGGTTGCCTCAAGTCAAGAGCCTGGCGGTGCCGGTGGTCTTAATCCGCCAGGGCAGCACTGCAAGCAGTGATGTCCTGGGGATTCCAAGTCCCCTCTCTGCCGGCCTTTGCATGGCAGTCCCACTGCCATGCAAAGGCTGGCGGAGACGGGGGTCCCCTGCACTGCCAATGAACTTGGCATGGACCCCCATGGACAGCCCTGATGTGCTTTTCACTGCCCGAATTATGGGCAGTGAAAAGCACGATGGGTGCTGTCGCACCTGAAACACTGCAACATTGCCACCTGCTCAATTATGAGCCGGCGTAAATGTTGTGGTGAGTTTTCCGCTGGCTCAGTGAAAAACTCATATTAGGGCCAGAGGACAGAAAACTGGAGTGTCGGTTTTCCATCCTAAATAGTTTGGCGGGCAGACTCCGCCACCCTCCAAACTCAAAATGAGGCCCTAAGTCTATGTAATGAGATTTCCTTTCTAGGATCCTATTAAAAAATTAAACATGAAATATCTAGGACTGTAGATAAAGATGGTTTTATGATGTTTCTTCTTAATAATCTTGTTTGCTGCCTTAAATAGAGTTGATGATTTTGTGCTCATTGGAAGCCAGATTTAATAAAGGGTTACTGTCGCCCTTGCACCTACCAGGGTAATGCACGGTGAGGCAAAACCTAGAATGAGATTTACCAAGTCTGGCAAGGCCACCATGCGTGGCCCTGCATGGCTTGGTTAATCTGGAGAAATGCAAGGCAGTGACCTTGAATTACTCTGCTCCAGGAGGCCATTCTACTTGTGGAGCGTGGATGTTCCCATGCATGCACCCTTGGATTTTGGTGCATTCCCAGACTTCTTTTGAATGGTAGATCTGGGAATGCGTCAAAATGCTGCACTTTCACAGGGAAGGCTAACAAGAAGAAATATCTTTATTTCTCCTTTTTTTCCTCTTCCTGTGCTGCATTCTGCAGCACGCATGGAAAGAGGAAAAAGTCTTAAAGGATTGTTTTTGTGCACAAAGATGTTCCACCATGGTGCAAGGGTGACTGTATTGGTACTAGCAGTCTAGCAAAAAGAGAGAACAGGAACGTTCCATATCTTTATAGATATGGCACGTTCCTGCAGTCTACCTTTCATGCAACACTGCAAGGTGTCTTGCTGCATTGTGTTGCTTGAAAATATAATAAACATGGCCCTCACTTTTTTTTGCCTATTTGCTATTACCCTAACATTATGGAGGTGCTATGTTTTAGTAATTTGCCCACTGTCACTGGCATTTTAATCTATATGTTGCCACTGAATGGGAATTTAAAGGTACACGTTTCGAGTGTAATGTGTATGCTGATTAAAAGCACATGTTACATTTTACATTGAAACAGTGGCAGAGGAGACAAACTGGCATTCTTCCTGTAACACGCTAGGTTCCCCAGTTTTCCTGTTCCTCTGTCCCCTGAACCGTGTGTCCACTGCCACTGCCCCAGGTCCCTGATGTTCTTGTGTTGGTGGGTTTACTGGGTTCCCTGTAGTGGTGGACACACTGCTGCTTGACGTGTCCTGGGGACAGAGGCATGGGCCCGCTGGGTGGGTGCTGTGCTGGTGTTTCCAGATGGGGAGGCTCTGAGGTGGCATGTGCCAGTGTGTGGGGAACCGACTGTCCCGAGGTCCCAGATGGGCCGGGCTGGTCATCTAGATCCAGTTGGACAGAGCTGCTGTCATCAGTGTGGGCCTCTTCTGTGGGGGTGTGGACATGCCTGGAACCTCCTGTCCAGTGACATTGGGTAGGGGTCCTGTAGGGGTGTGAAGGCATGATTATTGCATCTGTGTGTGCCATCGTGTGCAATGGGTGGGTGACCCTGTACCCCAGTGCTTACATTCTTGTCTAGGACCTTGTGTGATATTTGGTTTGGGAATCTGTGTGGGTATTTGTAGTGGACATGCTTTGGTGATGGGTGTCCATGCTTTGGTGTTGCATGGAGGGCTTGGTATTGGGATGTGTGGGTTGTGATAGTGGGGCATATGTGAGGTGTTGGAGTGATGGGGTGAGGGTGGGGTATGTGATAGCATGCAGGTAGGGGGGATGTAATAGTTAAGATTTGACTTACCAGAATCCATTCCTCCTGCTACTCCTGCGAGGCCCTCAGGATGCAGTATAGCCAAGACCTGCTCCTCCCATGTTGTTAGTTGTGGGGGAGGAGGTGGGGGTCTGCCGCCAGTCCTCTGAACTGCAATCTGGTGTCTTGAGACCACGGAATGCACCTCCCCCTGTAGGTCGTTCCACCTCTTCCTGATTTCATCCCTAGTTGTGGGGTGCTGTCACACTGCGTTGACCCTGCCTACGATTCTGCACCATAGCTCGATCTTCCTAGCAATGGAGGTGTGCTGCACCTGTGATCCGAATAGCTGTGGCTCTACCCGGACGATTTCATCCACCATGACCCTGAGCTCCTCCTCAGAGAACCTGGGGTGTCTTTGAAGTGCCATGGTGTGGTGTGGGTGATGTGTGAGGTGGTGTGTGTTGTGATGTGTGAGGGGATGTGTTTGTGTGTGTTGTGTGAGGTGCGTGGATGTTGTGTGGGTGATGGTGTTGTGTGCATGTGGAAGCTAGTTTGTTGATGGTGGTGTCTCTCTCTGTGCTTCGTTCTCAATTTTTGTCATAGGGGTTTGTGGGTGATGTGGGTGTATGTTTTATATTGTATTGGGTGTGTGGGAGTGGTGTGTGTATGTGTGTCAGGTGTGTGTATTTCGATTTGTCCAAATTGATTGTGTTTTGTAAATGTGTGTGTATTTTGAGCGCGGCGGTGTGTACCACCAATGGAATACCGTGGTTGAAGCATGGATTTGTGGGTCGTGATAGTGTGGGCGTATTCCGGTTCGCGTGACGGTGTCGGTTTTGTTATCGCCAGTTTATCACTGACCTTTGGTGTGGCGGACTTGTGTGGGTGTCTGGATTTTGGCGGATTCTGGCCTGTGGGTTGTAATAGCTGTAGCGGACTTCTGCCGCCGCAGCAGTGTGTTGGCGGTCTTCTGCACGGCGGTAAGTGGGATTTACCACCAATGTTGTAATGAGGGCCATAATGTCCATCACCTCATCAGTTTTATGACATGCAGTGACCATAGTGCCATGCAACTGGGTGACCCTCCAGGGGTTAGGTTCAAATGCCGGTTGAAATTTTCTCAGAAATATTCTCAAATTAGCACCCAGTCTCCAACATACAGTCGTACTTTCCGAGTTCACCTTTGTCAGTTCATCATGTCATTACACAGTTTCCTCTAAGCTCTAAGGGCAGCCCTGTTGAATGTACCTGGAAAGCACGATGCGTGGTATTGGTGGTGTGGATAGAGTCTCTCAAGTGAAGACCAATGCAAAGCTCACTAGAAGAATGACCAGTGGTTTAGTGAGATGTCTGTCTATACTCTTGGTAAACGAGGATGATGCCCACACAGTACTTTGGTATTGAGCATGGATAAGTTGTTTGGTGTGCATGAACCACTGTACCACGCCACTGGCTTGCTGCCACTGTGAAGTGATTCTCAAATGCTTGATTCTAACAATTTCAGGTTTGTCAGCAACCTCTTTTCCTTGTGCAGTTCTTGTACAATGCTCTGAGTGGCTAAAATCTTTACTAGCTGGGGATCACCTCCTCTGCGACAGTGCCAATGACCACTTCAACTTCTGGAGAAATTGTCTATGATGAATAGCATGTACCAGCCTTTGGAAAGACTCTCAAAGACTGTGCTGGCCTCAACCCGACACTGTGGGTGAATTTCTTGTATGGTTACTGGCAAAAGTGGGTCGACTGCCCCTGTAGCTTGAACCATCAGGCACTCTTGAACAACCATTTCTACACCTACATCTGGCACATGGAACCACACCTTTTTCTGCATTCTGATGTTTGTCTTTACCATCCCTGAGTAGCCTGTATGAGCCAATGGAATCACTTGTGACACTAGGTTGTGCAGAATGACCAGCCAGTGTCCCCTAAACAGATTCTCCTCAGTGGAAGCAACTTTCTTGCTCCAGATGCGGTGAAGAGATGTAAATGTGTGCTGAGCCCTGTGAGTGCAAAGAGCAAATTTTTGTTTCAAAGAGCACCAGTTACCAACCACACCACTGCCAGGGCCAACTGGAGGTATTCATCTTGTCCAGTTGCATTCACAATGTAATTTAGAGACACCTGGCCTGGACCTCTCGATGACTAGCCTCACGTACTACTCAGTCTCCAGAGCTTAGGTTTCGTCTTCTGCCATGGCCAGTGTAGGGTGCCTGTATTGGTAGTCTCCAGGATTGATGGGACAAAAGTGAATTTCTAAAGCAGTAGTATCTACTTTTCTATGCTGGTTGATCGACTGGAGGCTAGCCCAGTGAACAAAGGATTGAGTGGCTAATGGTCAGTGAGCACAGTGAAATGGAGGCCACATACATATAGGTGAAAGTGCTGACATCCCCAGTGAACTGCAATGGCCTCCTTCTCAATTTGTGAATATCTTTGCTTTATCAGGGTAAGGACTCAGCTGGAAAAGGCTACAATGCCCACTCTTCCATGACCACCTGTTGGGACTGCACTGCCCCTAGCCCCATACAACTGGTATCGACTTGATTTCAGTTTCTTTAACCCGTTCTGTGTCCAGGACGTAATGGTTACGTCCTGAGGCACAGTGCTGCTGTGCCCAGGACATAACCATTACGTCCTGTGCACAGAGCCCAGAGGGAGCGCTAGCGCTCCCTCTGTGGGGTTCCCCCCCACCCCCCCAAGTCAGGGATGGAAGGGGAAGCCCTTCCCCTCCCACCCCCGACCCCCCCAACCCCCCCGTGATGTCAGCGCGCAAGCGCGTGCTGATTAGTCACAGGGTCTCCCCCATCGCGCTGGAAGCTCTGCTTCCAGCGCGATTGAAAGAGAAATGCAAAGCATTTCTCTTTCAATCCCATGGGGGAGGCCCGGAGGGGCTTCAAAGGGAAGGAAATGTATTTCCTTCCCTTTGAAGTCTCTCACAGGGTTTCAAAAGCCGGATTGCTTGCAATCCGGTTTTTGAAACCCCACTAGACACCAGGGATTTTTTTGTTTGTTCCTGAAGCTGTCAAAAGGGAGCGACCCCTTTGGCAAGGGTCGCTCCCAGGGGGGGGCATATTTTTGGGAAGGCCCTGGGGGCAGAAACCTCTAGGCACCAGGGATCTTTTTTTTTTTTTTCTTTTTGTAATGTTTTCTTTTTTTTTTTAGGTGGGGAGCGACCCCTTAGGCAAGGGTCGCTCCCCTAGGGGGCAATATATATTTAGGCCATTTCTGCCCCCCTTGGGGGCAGATTGGCCTATTTTGATGAGGCCAATCTGCCCCCAAGGGGGGCAGAAACCATTAGACACCAGGGAGTTTTTTTTTTTTGCGTGAATTTCACGCAACGGGAGCGACCCCTTGGGCAAGGGTCGCTCCCAGGGGTGGCACTATTTTGGGAAGGCCTTTTCGGGCAGATCGGCCTATTATTAGGCCGAAACCTCTAGGCACCAGGGATCATTTTTTTTTTTTTCTTTTTGTTATGTTTTCTTTTTTTTTTTTAGGTGGGAGCGACCCCTTAGGCAAGGGTCGCTCCCCTAGGGGGCAAATTATATTTAGGCCATTTGTGCCCCCAAGGGGGGCAGATTGGCCTATTTTGATGAGGCCAATCTGCCCCCAAGGGGGGCAGAAACCATTAGACACCAGGGAGGTTTTTTTTTTGCGTGAATTTCACGCAAGGGGAGCGACCCCTTAGGCAAGGGTCGCTCACTGGGTGGGGGAATTATTTTAGGCCATTTCTGCCCCCCTTGGGGTAGATCAGCCTATTTTGATTAGGGTGATCTGCCCCCAAGGGGGGCAGAAACCACTAGTCACCAGGGATTTTTTTTTTTGTTTTGTTTTACAGATGGGGAGCGACCCCTTGGACAAGGGTCGCTCCCCTGGAGGGACAAATGGTATTTAGGCCATTTCTGCCCGCTTTGGGGGCAGATCGGCCGATTTTAGGTGAATCTGCCCCCAAGGGGGGGCAGAAACCACTAGGCACCGGGGATTTGTTTTTTGACGCCAATGGCACGCAGGGGGAGCAACCCCGTAGGCAAGGGTCGCTCCCGGGCAGGGGGGTTTGGGAGGTCAAATTTATTTTAGGGCATTTCTGCCCCTCCCGGGGCCGGCTGAGCTAGAGGCCAAAATCCACAGGTAGGCACTTTGCAAAAAACACCTCTGTTTTCTGTGAAAAAATATGTTGTGTCCACGTTGTGTTTTGGGCCATTTCCTTTCGTGGGCGCTAGGCCTACCCACACAAGTGAGGTACCATTTTTATTGAGAGACTTAGGGGAACGCTGGGTGGAAGGAAATTTGTGGCTCCTCTCAGATTCCAGAACTTTCTGTCACCGAAATGAGAGGAAAAAGTGTTTTGGGGCCAAATGTTGATGTTTGCAAAGGATTCTGGGTAACATAACCTGGACAGAGCCCCGCAAATCACCCCATCTTGGATTCCCCTGGGTTTCTAGTTTTCAAAAATGTGCTGGTTTGCTAGGTTTCCCCAGGTGCCGGCTGAGCTAGAGGCCAAAATCCACAGGTAGGCACTGTTTTCTATGAAAAAATGTGATGTATCCACGCTGTGTTTTGGGCCATTTCCTGTCGCGAGCGCTAGGCCTATCCACACAAGTGAGGTATCATTTTTATCGGGAGACTTGGGGGAATGCTGGGTGGAATGAAATTTGTGGCTCCTCTCAGATTCCAGAACTTTCTGCCACAGAAATGTGAGGAACATGTGTTTTTTTTGCCAAATTTTGAGGTTTGCAAAGGATTCTGGGTAACAGAACCTGGTCCGAGCCACACAAGCCACCCCATCTTGGATTCCCGTAGGTCTCTAGTTTTCAGAAATGCACAGGTTTGGTAGGTTTCCATAGGTGCCGGCTGAGCTAGAGGCCAAAATCTACAGGTAGGCACTTTGCAAAAAACACCTCTGTTTTCTTTCAAAAATGTGGATGTGTCCACGTTGCGCTTTGGGGCGCTTCCTGTCGCGGGCGCTAGGCCTACCCACACAAGTGAGGTCTCATTTTTATCGGGAGACTTGAGGGAACGCTGGGTGGAAGGAAATTTGTGGCTCCTCTCAGATTCCAGAACTTTCTGCCACAGAAATGTGAGGAACATGTGTTTTTTTAGCCAAATTTTGAGGTTTGCAAAGGATTCTGGGTAACAGAACCTGGTCCGAGCCACACAAGTCACCCCATCTTGGATTCCTCTAGGTCTCTAGTTTTCAGAAATGCACAGGTTTGGTAGGTTTCCACAGGTGCCGGCTGAGCTAGAGGCCAAAATCTACAGGTAGGCACTTTGCAAAAAACACCTGTTTTCTTTCAAAAATTTGGATGTGTCCACGTTGCGCTTTGGGGCGTTTCCTGTCGCGGGCGCTAGGCCTACCCACACAAGTGAGGTATAATTTTTATCGGGAGACTTGGGGAAACGCTGGGTGGAAGGAAATTTGTGGCTCCTCTCAGGTTCCAGAACTTTCTGCCACAGAAATGTGAAGAACACAGCCAAATTTTGAGGTTTGCAAAGGATTCTGTGTAACAGAACCTGGTCCGAGCCCCGCAAGTCACGCCATCTTGGATTCCCCTAGGTCTCTAGTTTTCAGAAATGCACAGGTTTGGTAGGTTTCCCTAGGTGCCGGCTGAGCTAGAGGCCAAAATCTACAGGTAGGCACTTTGCAAAAAACACCCCTGTTTTCTTTCAAAAATTTGGATGTGTCCACATGGCGCTTTGGGGCGTTTCCTGTCGCGGGCGCTAGGCCTACCCACACAAGTGAGGTATCATTTTTATCGGGAGACTTGGGGGAACGCTGGGTGGAAGGAAATTCGTGGCTCCTCCCAGATACCAGAACTTTCTGCCACAGAAATGTGAGGAACATGTGCTTTTTTAGCCAAATTTTGAGGTTTGCAAAGGATTCTGGGTAACAGAACCTGGTCCGAGCCACACAAGTCACCACATCGTGGATTCCCCTAGGTCTCTAGTTTTCAGAAATGCACAGGTTTGGTAGGTTTCCCTAGGTGGCGGCTGAGCTAGAGGCCAAAATCTACAGGTAGGCACTTTGCTAAAAACAGCTCTGTTTTCTGTGATGTGTCCACATTGTGTTTTGGGGCATATCCTGTTGTGGGCGCTAGGCCTACCCACACAAGTGAGGTATCATTTTTATCGGGAGACTTTGGGGAACATAGAATATCAAAACAAGTGTTATTGCCCCTTGTCTTTCTCTACATTTTTCCCTTCCAAATGTAAGACAGTGTGTAAAAAAGACGTCTATTTGAGAAATGCCCTGTAATTCACATGCTACTATGGGCACCCTGGAATTCAGAGATGTGCAAATAACCACTGCTTCTCAACACCTTATCTTGTGCCCATTTTGGAAATACAAAGGTTTTCTTTATAGCTATTTTTTACTCTTTATATTTCAGCAAATGAATTGCTGTATACCCGGCATAGAATGAAAACCCATTGCAGGGTGCAGGTCATTTATTGGCTCTGGGTACCTAGAGTTCTTCATGAACCTACAAGCCCTATATATCCCTGCAACCAGAAGAGTCCAGCAGACGTAACGGTATATTGCTTTCGAAAATTTGACATTTCAGGAAAAAGTTACAGAGTAAAACGTAGATAAAAATTTATGTTTTTTTCACCTCAATTTCAATATGTTTATTTTTCAGTTGTTATTTTCTGTAGGAAACCCTTGTAGGATCTACACAAATTACCCCTTGATGAATTCAGAATTTTGTCTACTTTTCAGCAATGTTGTGGTTTCTGGGATCCAGTGTTGGTTTCATGTCCATTTCTGTCACTGACTGGAAGGAGGCTTAAAGCACAAAAAATCGTTAAAATGGGTTATGTCCCAGTAAAATGCCAAAATTGTGTTGAAAAATTGGGTTTTCTGATTCAAGTCTGCCTGTTCCTGAAAGCTGGGAAGCTGGTGATTTTAGCACTGCAAACCCTTTGTTGATGCCCTTTTCAGGGAAAAAACCACAAGCCTTCTTCTGCAGCCCCTTTTTCCCATTTTTTTAAAAAAAACAAAATGTTCACTGTATTTTGGCTAATTTCTTGGCCTCCTTCTGGGGAACCCACAAAGTCTTGGTACCTCTAGAATCCCTAGGATGTTGAAAAAAAAGGACGCAAATTTGGCGTGGGTAGCTTATGTGAACAAAAAGTTATGAGGGCCTAAGCGCGAACTGCTCCAAATAGCCAAAAAAAGGCTTGGCACAGGAGGGGGAAAAGGCCTGGCAGCGAAGGGGTTAACTAGATTGAAATGCAACAACGTGATTCCTGTGGACAATGCTTTTTTGTTTTTTGTGAATACTTCTTCTTAGGCCATTTACGACTATATGTTCATAGACGTAGTTAAACTCATTAAGGGGGGCCATGAGGGCTGTCAGGTTCTTGATAAATTGTCCAAAGTAATTGCCCTTGGCAAGTAAACTCTCCATCTCTTTAATAGAGAGTGGATGACTGGCTACATAGATACC
Source organism: Pleurodeles waltl (assembly GCF_031143425.1). NCBI lineage: Eukaryota > Metazoa > Chordata > Amphibia > Caudata > Salamandridae > Pleurodeles > Pleurodeles waltl. The sequence goes on from NC_090444.1 coordinate 1,573,122,995, forward strand.
TCTTACTTTGTCTTGGTCTGGGGCTACTCCCTAGGCCAATAACTAGTGCCCAAAGAAACTGATTGATTCTTTAAGAAGTCACACTTGGTCTGTTTTAAGGTCAGCCTACTATATCACAGCCCTTACAACACTTTTCAGAGATGTTGGTGGGACTCGGGTAGTGAGGAGACACAACATCAGATATTACCAATTGCATTCGGGAATCCTCCAAGTCCTGACAAGACTACCCTCACCACATTCTGGAACACCTTATTGGTGAAGCCCTGAATGCTTTTGATCTTCCAAGGGTGATAATGTCAGGCAGGGATTTTCTTGGTTCCTGTAAGATTTGCCCCAAGCTTGGCCATGATATACACCTGGATGATGTGCACCCTGATTTCACGTTCCTTGTTCTGCAATATGCAGGTACTGGCTATTTCTTTAAGTCAAGTGTAAAAAGCACCTATGGACTCTGCAGGCTCTTACTGGTTCTGCCACATTAGAAACTGTTCATAATCAGAGTTCCCTATTGGTGCAAAGTGCACATTCATTGCATTGACTATGGAGATGTACATGTGTGGTGGACCTGCTTCAGGCTCAGGTTGTGTGTTAGCTTGTAGATGTCATCCTCTGCCAAATGGAGGAGGATCAGGTGCTGTGTTTCATCCTCGACACCAGTGGCTGCGTAGAATACGTTCATCCTCCCTACCCAAAATCTTCACTTCTGAGTCTGAGATAATGGTGGACTTGATACAATGAAAGGCTCCAAAGCAGATATGTCTGACATTATGGCATTGTGTGATGGGGTGTGATCGATATCGATACTTTGTAGGTGCCAGGGAGTGGAGTTTCTCTTCTTCAGAAGTTCTGGTTACTAGATTGTGGCAGTGAGGTGTGCCTGAACAATTGTGAAGCTGTGAGGGGAGTGTCTTCCCTAGTCTTCAATCTAACCCCCCCCCCTCATGGTGCTGCTCACTCCAATGCCTAAGTAGTCTAGGTCATTTGTGGATCTCTCTGTAGTGAGACACTTCACCAAATGTGACTTGCAGACCTCTTTTAATTTCGTTTTTCCCTTGTGTTCCTTTGCCCCCGTAGCGGTCTGTTCCCACTATTGCACGCTTACTTTAATCTGTCTTTTATAAATAAAAAAAATCAGCACACACATGTAACTCCTCCAGCTCCTACACACTGGGTGTCCCCTGCACCCGTTGTTGCAGGGGTACTTATGCTGCAACCGTCATAAGGACTCCTCATTGCCAAACTATTATGTCCACACTCAGGGAGAACCCCTGTGTGGACATATGATGACACGACACTGTGGGGTGCTTGTAACAGTAAGCCTTTCTTTCTACTTAATCTCCATGAACATCAAAAACCCCATTAAAGGAAAACCTACATCATAGATCATACCATAATGCATCACCTTCGCAGGGGTGCAGGTATACCACGAGTAGCCCAATTATATTTGGGTATTACTCAACAAGGGACATGAGGTAGACCCAAATAATGGAATACAGAGGAGTAAAATTACATGCTTATGACAGCTACTCATATTCATGTTTAGGTGCACACTTCCCCAAAATCAACACTTTCCAATTTCTCGTGCTCTCAACTCCCTTCCTACACTGAACACTAACAATTAAATATAACTCATGTCTGGCAAGCCATCTTCATTACCTCCAAATCTCCTCTTCACTTCCCCTACTCAAGTGCAAAGTAAAATATCTGGGGCCATATTGCACAGAGTGCCCCAGGAGTGCAACAGGTGTATGTGCCTGTTTTGTGTGCCTCCAGGGCACTTTGGGATTACTGGCACACAGGAAGCACCAGTGCTATTTTGAGAGGGTGCTCTCATATTTGCATGGGGACATGCACCCACGCAAATGCGGGAATAACTTTTCTTCTGCGCCGTTTTATGGATGCAGGCATAGAAGCAATCATGCCCTTAGGAGATGCACCAACATTGTGTCACAAAATGTTGGAGCACTGTTAGAGTGCCCATGAAAGGCAACCCTCTGGAGGGAAGAAATGGGGTCCCATGCATCCGGCCAAACATCCCACTGCAGTCTGGAGTAGTCACTCACTGCACCCACCTGCAGCAGGATCTCTATGCTCTATTTAAATTGCAGGTGGCTGTTGCCTACACATTGAAACATGGAGCGAATTGTAATCTGCCACTTGGTCTTTCAGTGAATGCACGGCCCCAGGGCACATCAAATTCGCAGCTGCACTGTTGCAGCACATTCATCATAATAGAGCCCCCTGTTCCGGTCTGCACCTGGCATATCTTTTGAAAAGTGCACCATCGCGTAAAAAGTGGCAGTGCACCCTATGTAATATATGAGCCTGGTGTCTGTTCATCCTTCCCCACAACCTGAGGAAATACCTTGCCCTCCCCAATACACAAAAAGTACCTTGCGTCTTGGAACTCTCTCTTTCTATTCTCAGACGAACCATAGAGCCAAAATTCCCCCAGAAAATCCGGCATCCTGCTACCTGCCTCCATGGCATTATGAAACTTCACTTCTCATCCCCTTCGGATGCTGTGCTCTTCACTCTCAAAGTGAGTGGTGAGAGATAGCCCATATTGATAGCACCTCTGATCAGTCGTCAGCCTTTGATTAGTCGTCAGCATGAACTGCAGTCTCTCGTAATCCATCGGTCTGCACACACTGTGACGGCCTGGGGAAGTAGTACTTCATACTGCAAAAGTGCCACCTGCATTACCCTCCCTCCCTCGGTTCTTTCGAAACATGAAAAGGACAGGAGCAGAGGACATGTGAGGTGGAGTACCCTACTTTATCATTCTGCCGCATTGTTTGGGTACTAGCAGACCATGCGAAATGGAGGAAGCCTTAAGAAATAAGCGACACTGTGACATTTCAGCAGGGAAAACCATTGTTTGTCACTATTGTGATGTACGAGCAGAGAATAGCTGGATTCCTTTTCTACTATTACCTTCATAAAACTCTCGGGTGCATTAAAAAAATCCTTAAAGGTTTGAGAACTTGTAGATGGGAATGTGTGATATTCCACTACTTTCCTAACCCAACATATGCAGAGTGTTTTCACACACAGATTCTGCTTAGTATTTCCTTTTCTCATTCAGTAAATGTTAGCATGATATGTATTTCTCACTAAACACACATTGTGCAAACAGGACAATAGGTATACACTTTCGCACTACTTATGTCTTACTCTTAGATGTAAGTTTAAAGCTACTGACAATTGAAATTTTTGTGATTACCCACATATTAGTGGCTGTGTGAATGTTGTTAACCACATTTCCATTGCACTTTCCTGACCAGTAGTCATTTGACACTCCTTTAGGAAAGTTCACTTCTAACTCATTGCAACGGACATTTTTTAAACATAAAAGTTATAACAACTGAGCATAGTTTCCAGTAGAAGGATTTGAGAACCCACACAATAGTTGGCACCTTTAAAAAAAAATCCAGAATAGATGTTTACAAATATTTTCTAGCTTGATGGAAAGAATAAATTCCCAGCTGAATTTTAGTATTCAGTTACAGGGCATCCAAATTGACCTTGCTCACTTTAACGAGTGAGCTTTTTTTTTTAGGACACACGCTATTTACGCCCTTGTATTTCTGTGCAACAAGGGATTTTTAACAGACACACGAACCACTCACTGAACCTGGTTTTAGTTTTAACTTCAACATATGTCAGCAGATAATGTGGAGTCCATTCTCTTCTTGCTCAAAATATTTTTAGATCGAATTTTACAGTAACAAGTAAAAGCAAAAAATATCAGCAACAATATATTAGCACTGCACATTTAGGATAAGAAAGAATAAACAGCAAAATCCATGTTTATAATGTACAACCTGCAATAATCAGTTAAAAAAACATATGAAGGACTAGCATGTGTGCCACTCCTGCTATACAAAGCTTTTAAGGAGTCATAGACTCTTGGCAGCATATCAAACAAGGCTCTGATCACACTACTCCCCTAGAGGGTAATGATCTGCTTCAATGCTCTAGCTATTACCCACTCTCCCCGATTAATATTGATGTCAAACTTCTCTCTATAGTGCTGATGAACAGATGTCAAAAAGTGGTACTTTCATTAATGCATTCTTCCCAAGTGGGTCATTTAGTGAAACAATTGTCCAGGAATCTACTGTGGGACGTGTCACATCTTCTGTGCGGTCTTGCCTGCTGGGCAACCTGGCACTTTCCCGGGATGTGAAAAGACATTTGACCGAGAGGAGTGGACATCTCATTGGGACAAACAAGAGTGCCAAGCCTAGCCACAACTTAATGTCCAAAGTATGTTGGTCATGTGATCACCCTCTGCCAACATCAATTCTAACTGCTCGTTGTCGAGGACCATCAGCATTGCCTATGGTACCCATCAGTGCTGCTCACTATTGGCGCTCCTGATGCTACTCTCATTGAAACGTCTGTCAGAAATCATATAGAAATTGCCAGGCATGTATTTTATCCCAACAACAGCAAGCCAGATAAAATGATTCCTTTATGCAGAAGTTATTCTGCTTATCCTTACTAAATCTGAATCCTCGATCTCTGTTCTAATATCGGTTAGCCTCTAATTTTCTCAAATTTCTCTTTATGGCATTTGGAAAAAATGCGAGGCTTTACCCATTTCTCATGTTGTCACATCGAGCCTGCCTTGGGAACCTACACATGCAATGGATTCTCAGAGGTTCCAAATACGTTTACAGTGGTCTGGAGAGAATGGCTGAAGATGCACTGCTATATTTAATTACTAAAACCAAGAATGATTTTGTAAAGTGGTCCCAGCTCACCTCCTTGGTTTGGGGACCATGCAAACTGGCAAGATAGCAGCACAACACATATACAAATATATTTTTAGCATGCTGTCATTACAGGTCAGTACATTAGGCCTCAATCATATTGAACCAGGCATATATACAGAGGCTGTGGTGAGAAACCCTAGTTTGTGACCCCAGGGTCACAGAGTATCAGGAAGCCTAAGGCCGCCACACATTACATCCTATTACAGAGACCATCAGCCATTACAAATATCATACTTGCTGCCACATGCAAAGGAAATCCCACCATTGGTAACCTTTAGAAAGTGTTACTTAACAATTTAGGTGCTAGCCCTCTTGTAAAATCCTGCCATGTTTTCCTGATGTCGATAGACAACCTGATTTTCCGATTTATGTGCATTGCCTCAAAATAAATACATGGTACTAAAAGTTCACCCTGTCTGACTCATTGTGCCACTATGCAGCACAATGGATTCATCCTTTGTCAATGGTACACCCAATGGCTGGATTCATTGAATGTTGACTGGACTATTTTAATTGGAACAGCTCTGAATGGATAACTGTCCTAAATCTTTCTTGATCTTGCAGATGAAATGTGGGTTGCCTGTGCCTCAACACTGGTGATTTTGCAAACTGTGTAATTCTATTTGTAGTATCATAGGCTCTGACACTTTTGTACAGACCACCCCATAACTGGCATACCTCATCTGGCGGGAACACTATCGAGGTATGAAGCCTTATCACACAATTATTCTGTAACTCCACAGAATGTGTTATTAAGTTGCGTTGCCAAATGCTACCAAAGAAGCTGTATTCACCAGCAGAGTTGGATCCCCTTTCAGGCTACAATAAGGTGGTCAGCATTTGTAAATCTAAATTCTTATATCGCAAAATATTGCATAACTGGTATTGGACTCCCCCACAATCTACACTGTGTCAGGCATTTTGACTTGATTCACATCATGTGGGGCCTATCTTACAACCTTACTTGATGGTAATATGGGACACTTTGAACCATGTTAGTGAAGCCACATCACCCTTCTGTGAATCTTGCTATACTGCATGATACCACTGATGCCATTGGCCTTATCCCACACCATACCAATGTGTGCTCCTGTGAGTCTCAAAACCATAATTTTACACATCCACTCAGTCATCACAAACTTACAGAATTAAGGGCCATATGTACCAAAGCATTTTCCCATTGACACAGACTAGGTAAAACCCTTTGATACATCTGGCCCTAAGCGACTTACTTCAGGTATACCAAATATGAATGCCACTGTGCTAAATATATATATACATATGTCTAAACGATAAACAAATGCAGCTAATGCATTCAAACTTATAGAAATATATATTCTATAACATAAAAAGGAAGAGTTTAATAAGACTAATTAATATGTCTTTTTAATAAGTACCCTTTCACTATATATTCCACTGAACATTCTTGATAATTCTTGGTTCTCATATAAGAATGACAAGCGACAGAGGATCATGTCACAATATTTTGTTGAAATATTTTGGTGGAGAAGATCAACAAAATGCACCTTCAACAGCACTAAATTAAATATTAGCCTTCTGTGCAATAAAAATAACAACATCATCTTCTAGATTTTGTGAAATATTTTTATTGCAAGAAAGACAATTCACCTTCGTCGGGACTAAATGAAATAATTGTCTTATTTGTAATGAAATGTAATTTGGTAGCAGTAAGGCAATGCTCTGTAGAAAAAGGCAGGCCTCAAGGTGCAAAGCAGTTCTCCTGAGTACAAGGCAGTCATTCTGAAGTCTTCCCCAGCTCCAGGAGTATACTGAAGAGGTGGTATAGGAGGTCCAATATTTACACCTGGTGCTAGCTTTGTAATGGGATAATATCCTGGCAACCCTCACATCTAGTTATGGAGATGTTTTATCTTCCCCTGCTAAGTCTCCAAGAAATCTGAGGTAAAAAAAGACTGTCAGGATTTGAGCGCTAGAGGCAGTCACGTAAAATGGAAGTGAGGCAGGGAAAAGTTTTGCTTTACCCATCGTGGCAGGATGTCAAATCTTGCAACTACTAGTCTTCCTTTGTCTCACTGTCTGGGAGAAATAGAAAAAGGCCAACACCCAGCTATTCACATTCATGTGACATAGGACTTGGACACTGGCAGCAGTCACCAAATGGTTATGACGAGACAATTCCAACTCTCTAAATGTGTCATTTTCAGAACTGTGATTTACAATCTGACTTTGCTTGATTTTACCATTAAAGAGGCCTTTAAATTGCAATTTATTTCAGTCTAAACTTGACATCCCTATCTTTTCTGAATCAAAAGTTAGCACTTATTAAAAGTAATAAGATAGGAGAGCTAAGCCTTATACAAGTGAAAATTATTTTTTAGCTTTTAACTTCTGTGGACATGTAAAAACCTAAACCATGTGTCCTACTTTTTAAATGTAATGCACCCTGCCCTATTAGATGTTTAGGGCCTAGCTTAGAGGTGACATATGTTTTAAAAAGAAAGGTTTAGGACTGGAAAAAGGTTTACATTTCTTTTGGTTAGTGTGGGTTGACTTCCTAGATTTGGGCCATGAGAATCCCAGTATTTTACTTCTTTCCACTTTTCACACATTTATATATCAACCTTGCAATGATAGCACCAGCATTGTTATGGTTAGATGAGTTGCTATATAAAAGGCATTTTTTAATAATGTTGCTGCCATTCTAGGAATCTGTGCTTTTTTAAAAAAAAAAAGGACATCCACTTTATGGCAAATTTCATGTAAATCTGTCAAGCATGGCCCAAAATAAATGGGGTGGTGTCCCAAAAATAAATTTTCCTATTTTAATTCCAATAGGATGTTTTGCTCTATGACAAAGAAAAAACTGCTGAATGGAATTCATCAAATTTGAGATGAAGGTAGAACCTTACTCAAGAATTCGGCTCTTCTTGGCGTGGTATAAATTAGTTCAATAGATTGCAATAAATTAACATTTAACTAAGTGCTGAGGTTGGGCATGAAGTGTGTCAGTACACATTCTGAGGCTGCTGGTGTTCTATGGTATTGTCCTCGGCTTCCTTAAGGGAGCCAAGGACAATACGGTAGCACTGTTACTGCCAGTCAGCCCGGATGGAACATTGTAATACAATGTTACCGCTGATGAGTCTGGTGGGAACATTGTAATACGATGGGGGGGGGTGAACACCGGCATGACCGCAGGGTCCTCACTGCGGGTTTGGCGGTCGGTTCTACTGACTGCTAAATTCATAAGGAGGCCCCAAGTGCCACTGAACCATTTTGGGATCCGCAGATACAGCAGACTTCACTGGCCTTGTACAATTAAATAAGTGTAAGCTTCACAGGCCCATGCTGGTTAGGGATATGTGAAATGTGCCTAATTTGCATTTGCATAATTAGGCAACATTTTCAAATAATTACATGAAATTACACAGACTGTCACAATCATTGGAGGATGTAATCAGCGATACGATCAAGGATGTCATTTGAAATGTCATTAAAGATCTTAACATTGATGTAATTCAACATGTAATAATACAATGTCATAAGCAGGGCATGCCAGCGATGCAAGTTATAGTTCACTGAACTTCAACTGGTAAATTCAGTGTTTTTTAGGTGTTTTTGTAACCATGACTACACTTTAATTGTGTTTTCTGTGTCTGACCCTATACTCCAACATCCCCGAGGGACTGACTACAGTGTGCACAGGCTTCAGATGTTTTAAGTGAAGTCAAGGTGCCAAGCTTAAGGCTGTGTTCAGTGTGGGTAATGGGGGCTGGGAAAAGGGCTTTGACTTGTGTCACGCTCTGCAGGCCTCACAGCTCGCTGCACAAACAAATGGGACTACATTTCTTTAAGAACTATAAACCTTAGTTTGGATCCATGGTCCCTCAGTGGCAAGCATCAAGATGTCTATAGTAGTACCAGGGATATAAATGGTGGATCTCAACCATTTCTGTGGTACCACACACTGCTGCTGTGGACCCTATAAAAAATTCAACTTTTCAAATTTTTGACTATGGGGGTAGCCACTGGGCTACAGGGAGTGCTCATCCTATAATTTGAATTTTAGAGTCGTGGAGGATCCAGTTAGCTCTAGTTTTTTCTGATAGTTAACACCTTCAACTCTCTCTGAGCACCTTTTGAAAATGCTAATTTCTTGAAACCCAATAAATGGCCTGTAAATCCTATAAAAACAAAAGCATTAACTAAAGTTCTGATTTTATGTCAAGTTTAGTGTATTTGTGTTTAGCCAGTTTCTCTATATCTATATGCAATCATTCCTAAGGAAATTAAAATGGTAAATCACATTTTTGGGACCTCAACTCATTCTTCTTCCACACGGATCAGCAAAAACTTTCCTTAAACTTTTCAAGTGAATGAACTTTTTTTGAAACATTTCTTGCAGATCTATGAAACCCTGCTAAAATTATTAAGAAAACAAAGACTGTGTTTCTTTTGCAAACTTAGACCTAACTGTAACTACACTGGCGTGATTTCTGCCAGTGTAATCTATAAATCTATGATTATTCGCTCAGAACATTAATATCACTTGAATGTGCATGGAAGTTGACCAACATTTACAATGTTCAGCTCACTATTAGTGTTTTGAAATTGATTGTTGATTCATCAAGGGTCATATTTACAAGGGGTGTTCACTTAATAATAACGGTGTTACTGTTTTATGAATTAGCATAAAACTAGGCATATTTCTTTTTCTTTTCATTTGTCAAGTTTCATGCAGGTCAATCAAAGGGGAGCACGTTTAAGGGAGGATTGACACCATTTTCCATATGGTAGTATCTTTGGTGCCTTATCCCAGGTCTACACAAAATTTTGCAGGCCCTTATCATGTTTCATGCAGATATGATGCACGGATAGGCTGGGTAAAAAAATATTTTATTTGCTAATATATTTGGTATTGTACCATGGACTGGTATGCAATTTGGCAAAATGTAAGCTTTAAGGAGTTTCATGCAAATACATCAACTAGGGTCATAATTCTATGCTGGGGGGCATGAAAGTGTTTATTTGCTAATAATTGTTAACCTTCTACAGACTTTCAACTCCAATGTGTACCTCCTTCAAACATGTGCAGCCTGGGTTAGCTGTAGGGCTTGGCCTACAGTCTGGCCTGGTATTTTATTTGGAGACCTGTTTAATAGCCTCATAGACCAGACTTTGTATCATGCCTCAATAGAACACAGTAGACAAAAGCTTCTTTGTCCAATGGGGTACTTTATTTTGTAAAAGTAAATGCACAAAACGTCTACAAACCAGAGTCTGAGGACTGTCCTTGCACTAACAGTCCATCTAGCTCTATCCTTTAACCCTTTCGTGACCACTGACACACGTAATTATAAATCTAATTTCTTGAACACTACTGAATTAATTTACTCCAAAGAAAGCAACTCTCTGAGTACAACTTTACTTTCAATCCAAGATTGATAGAATTTACCTAACAATTTCTTTTTGTAGCAGAGACCAAAGACTTCTATGGGAGTTAAAATGGGACCTGCTGGGGGGCATGGCTTCACCACCAAACATGGCTGTTTCACTTTGAGTGAACTCCCAATGGTCATTCCTTAATCCTACCTAATCCTATCTCACTGTACCAATTTGTAGTAGGGAAGAACTCCCCCTTTTGTCTCTCTCACATGGTGGCTGTGGTTCCTGGACCCTGTGACTGCAGCTGGGCTGTGTTTGAACTGCACTGCATGATGGGCGGCCTACGCCTTACTGTCCAGTCTTCTGTCCCCGGCGCTTCTGGTGGAGTTGGTGAAGGAGAGAGGAATAGGGCAGGGGGTGCCAGAGGAGACACGCCAGTGCTTTGCCCAGTCGTAGGCCCATTTGGAGACCTTGCGCGCTGAGACTGGCAGGCCTAATTGAGAGAGGGGCTGAGCAGGGGCACCTATGCTTAAACTTAGCTGGCAGCTGGAGCCGCACCACAGAAATACACATTCCGGAGTGCCTTGCCGGCCTCGCACCAAGAGGGCTGCTCTCACCTGTTCTGAGCCATGTTGACATTGCAAGGCATGCTGCTTGGGTGGACAACTGTGCATACGCAGCCAGCTGAAGAACAACTTCGAGGGCGAGGGGAACTGCTCTGTGCTCCTGGATTACTCCCCAGAATAGGCCTTGCAACTCTAGAACACTTTGCCTACCCGCTGGGACCCACTCTGGGCCCCCAGTAGACATTGCTGGCCGTGCTGCCTGGGGTGGTAGCTGAATGAGTGCAGCCCACTGGGACATATCTCGGAGGGCTGGCTGTTGCAGGAGAAGCAGACTGCTGCCTTCCCTCTAACTGTCCCCCAGGCTCTCCCCCGACTCCGGAATACTCACGCAGCCATAATCCTGCCGGCGCTGCTGGGAGTCTTGGATGTGCCGGGGGTTGGAGCCCAGGGGTGTTTGGTGATTTCCCCCATCTGCTTTGCCTGGGCCTTCCCATTGAATGCCTGTGGCCTTGGGACATTCCCGACCACCCCATGTCCCTCGGGTTGCGCAGGCAGGAGAGTGCATTTGCCCTGTGAGGCCTGTCTTAGCTTGTGTCACTGGCCAGTCTGGTGCTGGGGACAAAGGATGACTCAAAGCTCCATCTCCGTGGGCTCACCAGGGTTGATCAGCTTACACATACCTTGCAACAATGTCCTCAATGTGACTATTGGCAAGGGACCCATCAAAGACACTCCCACAATACTATCTTTAAACCATCTCTTCGGGGCTCCGCTTGCACACCTGCTAATCCAAGATAGCTGAGACCGCTCGTGGCTTCCTGTTGGGCTGGCACGTCTCCCATCCTCAGCATAACACAGAATCCCACGAACAACTATGAACAGGGACAAACCCTCTGAAGCGGCTCAACAGTGCAAAATGGACCAATACGCACACACCGCTGGCGCCGTACAAGGTGACGACCCCTGCAAACAGGGCACACAATGAACAGATAATGCAACACTCCTGGCTGCCATCAGCCTTTCCAGGGATACCCTGGACGCCAAGATCAGAGTGGGGGCTCGGAAGTGACATTGCTTCACCAAGATCTTAGGAAAGCCATAGAGCGGATTATGAAGGTGGAAACGTCTCTCAGGAGTGGAAGACTCAGTGAGCATCCTTTAAGGCAAAGTCTACAAATTGGAAGGAACAACTAAAGAACTGGCCCAGAGAGTGGAGAATGCTGAAAGGCAGGCATGCAGGAACAACCTATGATTTGTAATGTTCCCGGAAGGCTGCGCAGAACGATTTGTGGACATCTTTATAACACAATGGCTGAGATCAATAATCCTGGCAGCATTCCTGTCCACCTGCTTTGTGGTTGAAAGGGCACATAGAGCACATAGTAAGAAACTGCCTCCTGGTGCTGCCCCTCGACCTATTATAGCAGTATACAACTACCGGTGGAAGTAAGTATTGTGATAGGCAGATACTGCAGAAGTGGACATTGCCATTGGAACACAGTGCTGTCGATGGCCGTCTAGGGCTAATGGCGATGTACGCCGGCAGTAACGGTCTCTTACGTGGCGGACGTGACCGCCATCTCATACTTCATCTCTCACTTGACTCCTGACACTTCTGCAAGCAAGACCTCTACGACCTGTGCTGCTGTGTACTGCCTCTGGGAGCAATCATGCCACGTCCTACAGGTGATAGGGCCCCTGCCTTCTCACCTAAGGAGCTGGATAAACTGGTGGAGGACGTCCTACTCCTATATGAACAGCTCTATGGTGCACCAGAGGAGCGGGTAAATGTACTGTGTGCATATATGTTGCATTAGCTACACTATTCTTTGATATGCTAAGTAGAAGCTGATGTGCCATGCTTCGGATTGTGTGCTTAAAGTCCTGTGGGTGCTAAATGTGTGCTAGAGTGACTTCCTGGGCATGTATTAATGTCTGGTGACAGAGTTAGAGTCCTGAGACATTGTGGAGAGTATGTCATGAATGTTTCCTGCTGCTGCACATGCTTAGTGAAGGTTTTATGCCAGACTTTGCCTGAGAAAACTCTTCTTCATATGTGTTGGGTGTCTGGTCATATGTGATAACATGACAGCTGATACTGGAGATGCATGTTGTCTGCCTGTTTCCAGCTCACATATGCCCTCACTGTATATGCTCATCTATCAGTGGAGTAGGTATTCCGGGCAGTCTGTGTTAGAGTTGCTGAACTGACATGTAAGTTGCTCTGCATGTTTTAGTGTGGTACATGTAAAAATGGTCTTTGTCATCCATGCAGGTCAGCACCCATCAGAAGAAGGGGATTTAGCATGCCATTACCAAGAATGTGCGGACCCTGGGGGGGCAACAGCCAGAGGAGCGCTCACTGTCGGAAGAGGTGGGAGGACCTGAGAATCTGGACCTGGAAGACCACAGAGGCCCAACTGGGGATGTCCTCCCAACGAGGACGGGTGATTGTCAGACCATGACCCCCCTAATGGCCCGCATTTTGACGGTGGCCTAACCTGAGTTGGATGAGTGTTGGAAGGCAGCACAGCAGTCACAAGGGAGTAAGTACAGGAGTAACACATTTCTGCCCCTTTATCAGGTGAATGTGTGATGGAATATATGGTTAGATCTGACAATATGGTAAATGCAAAGTGTCACAGATCCCATGTGAACACATTGTTGTACATGAACCATCTATTGCACACAGGTCTGCAAACGCAAATGTATTTTGAAACATGTTACTCAAATATGTTGTCCATTCAGTACAATGGCACATGATGGTGCACATATGACTGTGTCATATGTTTATCCAGTATACAGCTTTTTCCACCGTGTTGGTTGTCATTTCCCACCAGCAGGTCAATCCTCCCAATGTCATGATGGTAAGGTGTGTAGGTCCTTGCTCTCTGTCCTCTTCAATGTCTCAAGATTCATGTCTATGTTCAACATAGAGTCAGACATAATCAAGTCTCTCTAGTTTACAAATGGTTTCTGACAAGTGACAGCCTCATGTGAGACTGTGATGTCCATCTGACATGTTACATGACGTACAAGGTTAACATCTTCACAGCTGTAGCAAGGTAATCCCCCTTGGAAGTGAGGGATGTACATAGACATTTATGATGTCTTATCAAAGTGGACAATATCCATGTTGGATACCACTGAGGTGTTCCAACATTCATCCGGGCATTTATATAGGCACATGTTAGACCTGACAGCCTTAGGATGGTCATTCCCCAACTTTTTTGCCTGCCTCCCTCCACTTTTATGAAACTGATCTTGCTGGTTTTAGGCCTCTGAGTACTTTGTCACTGCTAACCAGTGCTAAAGTGCATATGCCCTCTCCCTTAAACACAGTAACATTGGTTCATTCCCAATTGGCATATTTGATTGACTAGTACGTCCCTAGTGAAGTGCACTACATGTGCCCAGGGCCTGTAAATTGAATGCTACTAGTGGGCATGCAGCACTGGTTGTGCCACCCACATAAGTAGGCCGTTAACCATGTCTCAGGCCTGCCATTGCAAGGCTTGTGTGTGCAGTTTCACTGCCACTTCAGTTTGGCATTTCAAAGTACTTACAAAGCCTTAAACTCCCCCTTTTCTATACATATGTCATCCCTAAGGTAGGCCCTAGGTAACCCATAGGGCAGGGTGCTATGTAGGTAAAAGGCAGGACAGGAGCATGTGTGTTTTCTATGTCCTGGTAGTAGAAAACATCTAAATTTGTTTTCCAATACTGTGAGGCCTGCTCTTTTCATAGGATAGCATTAGGGCTACCCTAATACACTGATTGAGTGGTAGATTCTGATCAGAAACGGGTAACCAGGTCATATTTAGTATGGCCAGAATGGTAATAGAAAATCCTGCTTACTGGTGAGGTTAGATTTTATATTACTATTTTAGGAAGGCCACTTTTAGAAAGAGAGCATTTCTCTGCACTTACAATCCATCTGTGCCTTACAGCCTGTCTCTAATCAACGTCTGGGCTGGGCTGGTTGACAGCTTCCTTGTGCATTTCACCCAGACAACCATAAACACAGGATACTCTGACACACCTGCACTCATCTGCATATTGAATGGGTCTTCCTGGGCTGGAGGGCCTGAAACTTACATTTCAAAGGCTATTGGCCTGCCCTCACACAATGGACTGTCAAAGCCCCTGCTGGGATCCTGGCAGACAGTACTGAAAGGGGACCTTATGCACTTTAAAACCACTCTTTGAAGTCTCCCCTTTATTAAGGCATTTTTGGTATATAAACTGGGCCCCTGACCCCACCAACTCAGACACTTCTTGACCTGAACCTGCAACCTGTCAAGAGGAACTGCCTGGCTCCCCAAAGGACTCATCTGGACTGCTTTGCTAAGAAGGGCTGCCCTATGATCAGACCGGGAATATTTATTGCAACCCTTTTAGTGTTCAACACCTTTCCCAAATGGTTTAGATTGGAGTCAGAATGGTAAATGTGGCCCCTTTAGTGTGGGAAAACAGGGCTGATTGCAGAGGCCCCCTAACATTTTGCCCCCATTTTTCACTTTTTGCTGGTGTTTTCCTGACTCTTATGGTGCCCTGGGTACTGCTAACCAGTCCCAGGGCCTGTGCTCTGTGTAAAATGGATATGCAAATTAGGCTAATTATAATTGGCTAAGTTAACCTACCTATAAGTCCCTAGTATATGGAAGGGCATGTAGGTTTAGGGACCACAGCATAGGTGGTGCACCCATAGGTGCACTGCTGAGGTGCCCAGTGTCATTTTAAAGGCAGGCCTGCCTTGCTGGCTGCTTTTAAATTAAAGTTATATGCAAATTTGACTTTGGAATTAAAAGTAGTTCCAAAGTCTTAAACTACCTTATTTTTACATATAAGTCACCCCTAAGGTGTGCCCTATGTGCCCCTAGGGGTGGGTGCCATGTAACTATAAGCAGGGACTTTATAAAAATAGTTTTATAAGCCCTGGTGAGGTAAAAACAGCCAAATTCGTTTTTCCCTCATTGTAGTAAATGGCCTTCATAGGCTAGAATGGGGAGACTTTATTTTAATTTTTAAAGTCTCCTTAAATGATGCATACCAAGAATTTGGTATCAAATTAATTGTTGTAATAAATCCCATAACTTCCAGTTGTGGGATTTAATATAACTTGTTCAGGTAAAGAGTTTTAAACTTTACCTGAAAAGTTGCAAATTTCAGCCCTGCATTGTTTTTGCTGCTGTGCCCTGATTGGCCAGCCTCTAGCAGCTTGGCCAGGCTACCGTGATGAGGTGTGAAGTGGCCTGGCTTCACACAAAGGAATGTGACTGTGGGAAGGAATCTCCCCTCAGCAGATGGTGTGGCAGGAAGGGGGAGGGCTGCCAAACTGGTCTTCAAAGGCAGAGAAGGACATTTGGAGCAACCAGCATCACCCCCACATCCTGCAACCCCAGACAACTAGGTGCCCCCTTGATTAGATTAGGAGAGGTCAGGAGAGGGGTGTGTTTATGATTTTTAGCCACACCAGTGGGTGGGCTCAGCCAGATGTAACCTCCAAAAATCAGATTCAGCCATGATGGATTTTTAGAGAATGTTGCCTCCTGGGATTGATTTTTGCCACACTTCCTAGGAAGTGGTCATCACAGGGGGGAGGACCCTGCACCTGATTGGAGAACCAGGACCCCCCCTGCTTTTCACCCAGGAGCAAGGATAAAACTGGCAGACCAGCACCCACACCTCAGTTCCCTACCACATCCAACAAGGAAGAACAACAGAAGAAGAAGGACTGCCCTGCTGGACCCGTGGCCTGCACCTGGAACCTGCACTCAGAAGTACTGCACCAGCTGCACACTTGGGCATCACCACAAAAAGGACTTTGCCTGGCTTCAACTGGTTCAAGGAGGGACTCCCTGTTTGCTACAGGTGAAAAATTGCTAACCAGAGTCCCCTGCACCAACTCCTGAAGAAAGCGACCAGCTGACCACTGTCCAGTGGCCAAAAAGGAGTTTGCGCCAGGTGCATTCTGGGAGTTGTACTCCGCACCCCCCCCAAGGACCATCTCAGAACTTCTGGACCCTTGGGGTGAGCTGTGGACCTCAAAAGAACCTTAAAAGGACATCTGGGAGAAGCCCCAGAAGTTTGGACAACTTTTGAAAAAAAGCTCCATAGAGGGACGACCCGCCGCAGCAACTCTAGCCGGCTTGCCTCAACCGCCACCCGGCCTGATTTGCTGGTTCGTCCCGGTAAAGAAAATCTCCGAAAAAGAGACTAACTCCGAAGGTAAAAAGTTGACCTGGACCTCCCAGCCAGCGTTTCCGAGGAGGGCTCCATGGACGTCGGATCAAGATCCAGGTTTACCCCGGTCGAAGGATTTTCACCTTGAAAAAAACGACTAAGTCCGAAGGTAAAAATCTCCACCGAGGATTCCCGCATTGCGTATCCGGAGAAGGGCTCCAGGAGGTCGGATTGGACTGGTAGGTTTGTCCCGCTGAAGAAAATCTTCGAAAAAAAGACTCAGTGTGAAGGTAAACTTTTAACCGAGGCCTCCCGCGGCCTGTAGCCGAGCAGGGCTCCATCGCGGTCGGCCTTAAACTTTGACTTTGCCCCGGTTGAGGTGCAACCAGATGACCCGATTGGCGCTTTTTGTTTCTAGGCACTAAAAAAAAAAAACTTCTTAAAAAATTCATATCTCCGGTTCCCCTTATCCGATTTTATTCATTTTGGTGCCATTTTAAAGATAAAAATATAATCTATTTCTATAAATTGGTTTTGGATTTTTAAACTGTTTCCTGTGTTTTATTTAATTACTGTTTTGTGATATTTGAATGCTTTACACTCTGTCTCCTAAGTTAAGCCTTGACGCTCGTTGCCAAGCTACCAAGGGTTGAGCTGGGGTTAATTTACTGAGACCTAACTGGACCTTAGTGGAGGTTAGTGGCCTATTGCTAAGTATAGGTACCTACCTGCCCTTACCAATAACCCATTTTCCAACATTTTTGGTGAGCAGTGGTGGGATCCTGTACTTGTGTTCAGTATCACGTTACAGTTTTAAGTAAAACAAATTAAAAATCCTTTAAATTGTCCTAGTGCAAAAATTGTTTTTAATTTTTAATTTGGATTAATTTCAATTATTAAATTTTTGTGATTTTTCCCAAATTATTGTTTCCAATTTTTGCAAAACGTTTTTGTTGACACAAAACTAGGGAACCATGGAGCTTGATCTGGCTAGTCTACCTACACTGACAGTAGTCCAGCTTAGGGGGTTGTGTACTGAAAGAGGGTTGCCTGCAACCACTGACCTCAGGAAGCAGGTCCTGATCAAATCCCTGACAGCATGGGCTGAGGCCCAAGAGGTAGACTCAGAAGAAGCTCCAGAGGAGGGAGAAGTAGGGGAGGATGCTAGCTCCAACCACTCAAGGGAGGGAGGGCATCTGAGCCTAAGTGAGGATGAGGAAGACCGGTCCTCATTACATACAGTCACTAGGGGCAGTCCCAAAGCTAGTTGGGGGAAAGGGGTCCCTTCAGGAGGAGAGAACCTGTCCCTCAGAGAAAAAGAGCTGGAGGCCCAGCTAGCATTTATGGTTTTGGAAGCATAGAAGCTGGCCCTAGAAAAGAAGAAGTGGGCAAAGAAAGAGAAAAGAGATGGTGGCAGCGACAGAGAAGTTGAGGTGTCCATGGGTGGGGGGTTTGCCCCAGATTACCCAAGGGGGTGGTTCCTGCTTATGTAGAGGGGAATGATATAGACAAGTGGTTGGAGGCATTTGAGAGGGCACTCCAAATGAGAAGGGTTAGGCCTCAGTACTGGGGTTCACTTTTATGGGAGTTGGTCCCCAACTCAGGGAGGGATAGGCTTCTGACCTTAAGGGGGAGGAGGCAGATTCATACCCTAGTATGAAGAGGTGCTTAACCAAGAAGTTTGGTCTGACCCCAGAGCAGTATAGAATGAAGTTCAGGGACACCCAGAAAGTCAGTACCCAGTCTTGGGTTGACTTTGTAGACACCTCACTTAAGGCACTAGAGGGCTGGATTATTGGTAATAAAGTAAATACTTATGAGGGGTTATACATTCTGATCATGAGAGAGCACATCTTGACCAATTGTACCCAAGAAAGGTTACGGCAGCATCTAGTGGACTCTAAGCTGACCAACCCTAGAGAGCAAGGGGAGGCAGCTGATGAGTGGTTGAGAACCAGGGTGGTTGTCAAGTCCCAGGGGGGAGACTCCAAGAAGGGGGGGTCAGGTCCCCAAAAACCTAAGGAGGGAGGTGGTAAGCCCACCACAGAGACTCCCTCTGTACCCCAGAACCCTAAGAAGGAGGAGAGTAAATCCCACTCCTACTCTGACAAGCAGAGACAGGGAGACCCAGGGTTACAAAAGCTCTTGGACAGTAAGGCTTGCTTTGACTGTCAGCAGACAGGTCATTTCAGAGGAGATGCAGCCTGTCCAAAGAAGGTGGTTAGCACTGAGCTGTCCAGTGTAGCCATGGAGGAGGACTCCTCAGATGATGAAGTCCTCCTAGCATTGAGCTGGGAGACAGGACCAGATGGTAAGCGTGATCCCTGAGGGTGGGAGTAGGCACTTCCACTCCATTCAGGTGAATGGGATCCCTACCACTGGCCTGAGAGACACCTGTGCCAGTCACACTATAGTGAGTGACCGGTTAGTGACCCCAGACATGTATGTCCCAGGAGAGACAAGGAAAGTCAGGATAGCCACAGGGGAGGTCACCTCCAAACCTGTAGCCATAGTGCCCCTAGAGAGTGAGGGTATCCTTGACTGGTTTAGGGTGGTAGTCAGTGCTGACCTTCCCCTAGATTGTATCCTGGGCAATGACCTCCCAGAGGTGAGTCTGGTCCCAGATGGGGCGGTCGCCCAGGGCGCCCCCCCAACCCAAAGTCCTGGGGAGTCAGTCCCTACAGTTAGGAGATGGGGGTCCCCGAGAAAAGGAAAGAAGAGAAGGAAGGGTAGGCCACTCTTACAGAGAGTTCCAGGGAGCCAAAGGCCTTCTGCCCCAGTAGGGGGGGAGCCCAGAATTGGCACTGGAGAGGCCTCACCTGACCCCAAGGAAGTCCTGAGTAGTCAGACAGCTGTCCAGATGCAAGGTGTTGCCCCTGCACTGACAGAAGGGAGAGTGGAAGGAGGGTGTCTGCCACAAGAGGTGGTAGCCCCCCACTCTAGACAGCAAGAGGGGTGCCAGGACCCCACAGTTGCCCCTAAAGCAGCTCAGCCACCTGTCAGTGGAGAGCTTAGGGTGTGGTTCTGGGTACTGACAGCTGTCAGTAGCCTCTGCTGGGTGCTAGCCTTCCTGGCAGCACTGTACTTGGCCTGGGAGGCACACCCCAGGGCCAATAGCAAAGTAGGCCCCCTGACCCTGTTGGTCATGGTGGGGTTGCTCAAGTGTTGGGTGACCTCTTTGGGTAAGCTAGATGTTGCCCTAGCAAAGTTAGGAGTAGGGGAGGTGGGCACCTCACCACCCAAGTTGGCAGAGAGAGAGGAGGAAGACCCCTCTAGAGGGAAGTTTCAGTTTGAGATGGGTCCTTTCACTGTTGGGGTGGGTTCACTACCCAGAGGGAGTGACCATGACAGGAGGATGTAAGGCAGAGTAGGCCCTGCAAAGGGACAGCCAGTTTTCTTCACTGTCTTCCTCGCCTAACAAGCCAGGAAGACTCTCCCAGGGTTGGGCTGAGTCTCCTGGGCATGTGGGCTGGGGGGGGGCTTGTGTGGGAAAACAGGGCTGATTGCAGAGGCCCCCTAACTTTTTGCCCCCATTTTCCACTTTTTGCTGGTGTTTTCCTGACTCTGATGGTGCCCTGGGTACTGCTAACCAGTCCCAGGGCCTGTGCTCTGTGTAAAATGGATATGCAAATTAGGCTAATTATAATTGGCTAAGTTAACCTACCTATAAGTCCCTAGTATATGGTAGGGCATGTAGGTTTAGGGACCACAACATAGGTGGTGCACCCATAGGCGCACTACTGAGGTGCCCAGTGTCATTTTAAAGGCAGGCCTGCCTTGCTGGCTGCTTTTAAATTAAAGTTATTTGCAAATTCGACTTTGGAATTAAAAGTAGTTCCAAAGTCTTAAACTACCTTATTTTTACATATAAGTCACCCCTAAGGTGTGCCCTATGTGCCCCTAGGGGTGGGTGCCATGTAACTATAAGCAGGGACTTTATAAAAATAGTTTTATAAGCCCTGGTGAGGTAAAAACAGCCAAATTCGTTTTTCCCTCATTGTAGTAAATGGCCTTCATAGGCTAGAATGGGGAGACTTTATTTTAATTTTTAAAGTCTCCTTAAATGATGCATACCAAGAATTTGGTATCAAATTAATTGTTGTAATAAATCATAAAACTTCCAGTTGTGGGATTTAATATAGCTTGTTCAGGTAAAGAGTTTTAAACTTTACCTGAAAAGTTGCCAATTTCAGCCCTGCATTGTTTTTGCTGCTGTGCCCTGATTGGCCAGCCTCTAGCAGCTTGGTTTAGTGCTTTCCTCTTATCTAGTTTCTAAGCACTAACATAACACAACAGAAATGCACTTGTGAGGTCAAAGAAGACTTGTATTGTTGTTAATTCTTCCCCAACCACAATATTTATGAATGACGAATTAGTAGCTTTCAAGTCCGCGTTAATCAAACAAAATATATCAGTTTGCAATATACACAGCAGGTTATATTTATAAGATATTGAATGCAAAGCAAAACAAATACTTCACCGTGTGGGAACTATTCACAGCTTCATCTTTCTAAGGTCTGCAAGCTGTTGACCCCTTTCAGCCGCGAGAAAGAGAGATTCATCTACCCACACGGGATTGCTGGCAGCTGGCGCCAAGCTCCAGCACGAGGTCCGGCAGATTCGAATCTGACCCTCTGCAGCCTGTTACATTCGTTACAAAGGTGTGTCCCCTCCTCTCAGACCTGGGAAACTGAGCAAGCCTTTTGGAGACTGGCCAGGTCTCCAAGACTACTCCTGTTCCCAAGCTCAAGCAGAGAGAAAAACAACACCCATGTACCCTCTCTTATCAGGTCTAGTCTACTGTGAGAGCAAAACATCTTGGTTCTCTGGTGCAAAAACACAGCTTGGAAAAATACAGCTTGGATTCTCAACTGCAATGTCTAACTCCACGTTAAAGGCAACAGGCAGCTAACCTAAATATCAAATGCAATGTCATGTTAAAGGCAATAGGCAGCTAACCTAAATATCAAATGCAATGTCTAGTGTCATGTCAAAGCCAATAGGCATCTAAGCTGAATACAAAATGCAATGTCTTATATCATGTCAAAGCCCATAGGCAGCTGAGCTGAATACAAAATGCAATGTATAATATCATGTCAAAGCCAATAGGCAGCGGAGCTGAATATAAAATGCAATGTATAATATCATGTCAAAGCCAATAGGCAGCGGAGCTGAATATCATGTCAAAGCCAATAGGCAGCGGAGCTGAATACAAAATGTAATATATGATATCATGTCAAAGCCAATAGGCAGAATATCTAATAGCATGTCAAAGTCAATAGGCAGCTAAACTGAATACATCATGTCAAAGCCAATAGGAATGCAATGTCAAAGCCAATAGGCGGCTAGACTGGATACAGCATGTCAAAGCCAATAGGCAGAATACAGAATGTAATGGCTAATGCAATGTCAAAGCCCATAGGCGGCTCAACTGAATACAGAAAGTAATGGCTAATGCCATGTCAAAGCCAATAGGCAGAATACAGAATGTAATGACTAATGCAATGTCAAAGCCCATAGGCGGCTAAACTGAATACAGAAAGTAATGGCTAATGCCATGTCAAAGCCCATAGGCGGCTCAACTGAACAAAACATACCATGTGCTACTGGTGAACATTGAGCAACTAATATGCGCAGTGGTGAAACACAAAGTCATTGGTCAAAACAAACTTTATCAAATGGCAGTACACTTGGCCAGGATATCTTGATGAGGTGTGAAGTGGCCTGGCTTCACACAAAGGAATGTGACTGTGGGAAGGAATCTCCCCTCAGCAGATGGTGTGGCAGGAAGGGGGAGGGCTGCCAAACTGGTCTTCAAAGGCAGAGAAGGACATTTGGAGCAACCAGCAACACCCCCACATCCTGCAACCCCAGACAACTAGGTGCCCCCTTGATTAGATTAGGAGAGGTCAGGAGAGGGGTGTGTTTATGATTTTTAGCCACACCAGTGGGTGGGCTCAGCCAGATGTAACCTCCAAAAATCAGATTCAGCCATGATGGATTTTTAGAGAATGTTGCCTCCTGGGATTGATTTTTGCCACACTTCCCAGGAAGTGGTCATCACAGGGGGAAGGACCCTGCACCTGATTGGAGAACCAGGACCCCCCTGCTTTTCACCCAGGAGCAAGGATAAAACTGGCAGAGCAGCACCCACACCTCAGTTCCCTACCACATCCAACAAGGAAGAACAACAGAAGAAGACGGACTGCCCTGCTGGACCCCTGGCCTGCACCTGGAACCTGCACTCAGAAGGACTGCACCAGCTGCACACTTGGGCTTCCCCACAAAAAGGACTTTGCCTGGCTTCAGCTGGTTCAAGGAGGGACTCCCTGTTTGCTACAGGTGAAAAATTGCTAACCAGAGTCCCCTGCACCAACTCCTGAAGAAAGCGACCAGCTGACCACTGTCCAGTGGCCAAAAAGGAGTTTGCGCCAGGTGCATTCTGGGAGTTGTAGTCCGCACCCCCAAGGACCATCTCAGAACTTCTGGACCCTTGGGGTAAGCTGTGGACCTCAAAAGAACCTCAAAAGGACATCTGGGAGAAGCCCCAGAAGTTTGGAGAAGTTTGGACAACTTTTGAAAAAAAGCTCCATAGAGGGACCGACCCGCCGCGGGAACTCTAGCCGGCCTGACTCAACCGCGACCTGGCCTGATTTGCTGGTTCGTCCCAGTAAAGAAAATCTCAGAAAAAGAGACTAAGTCCGAAGGTAAAAAGTTGACCGGGACCTCCCAACCAGCGTATCCGAGGAGGGCTCCATGGACGTCGGATCAAGATCCAGGTTTAGCCCGGTCGAAGGATTTTCACCTAAAAAAAAACCACTAAGTCCGAAGGTAAAAATCTCCACCGAGGATTCTCGCATTGCGTATCCGGAGAAAGGCCTTTAGGAGGTCGGATTGGACTGGCAGATTCGTCCCGCTGAAGAAAATCTTCGAAAAAAAGACTAAGTGTGAAGGTTAACTTTTAACCGAGGCCTCCCGCTGCCTGTAGCCGAGCAGGGCTCCATCGCGGTCGACCTTAAACTTTGACTTTGCCCCGGTCGAGGTGCAACCAGATGACCCGATTGGCGCTTTTTGTTTCTAGGCGCTGAAAAAATAATAATTCTTTAAAAATTCATATCTCCGGTTCTGTCTAAGCCCAGCTCACCTGAGTCCTTGTTCAGTTCTGATGGAGGTTGAAGACAATCCGACCCCACCCTGAAACTGCTTGTTCCAGCACACTAGTTTTTAAAACAGTGCACTAAGAACAGAAGCTCAAGGGAAGGGGGGAAGTGGATAAAATAAAATAAAGAGACAACACCGTTCTTGCGTTTCCACTGTTGAAGTGCTGCACAAATCTGCGGCCCTCTCTGACTTCTGTAGAAACTGGTGCCTAATGAAACATAAACAAAGAACAGATAAGTACAACCTATTCCTAACTGGGTTCCTGACTATCCCTTTATTTATTAGAAATTTTCTTCTAAAAGTACCTCTTGGATCCTGGTTTCTAGTTTCCAGGTTTGGAATGTGTTACTGCTCTGGGATGTGCTTTCTATGACTCTAAAGCTTCTAAAACATTAAACAAATACCGTTATCAGAATTACCAATATCAAACATTCATCTTAATATAACTAAAGCCTAAATTCCCAATAGCAGACTCACTTTTCCCATATTTCCAGAATCTTTTATAAAACAAATACTGTACTTTTACGTCAAAATACAGCATGTAATTTGTGCAAGTCCTTGATTTACTGTTTGCCTTGCTGTTAATGGTTCCCACGGTTCGATTCTTAAAAGTTCCATAAAAAAAATAAAAAAAATGTTTGCTTCACAAAGTTCCGCAAAGTATTCTTGTAACAAAGAGTTTGAATCACAATGTTCGTGGAAGGTATCTTGTTTCAAATTGTCTATACACGAATCCAGAAATTGTTGTCAAAGTTCTTTCAGGTAATAAAAGTTTTGCACTTACTTGTTGCTGGCAAGAGATACTGATCAGTCTAACCTTGTCTTCTTTCTCTTTTGCAGGTTGCTTGTGGGAGAGAGGCTGAGGCAAGGAGGAACCGGAAACCGGAAGAAGGAAGAGCCAGCAGCTGCGCCCATTGAAGCCAATGAAAGTCTGTAGAGAGCAGGAGTGCCAGCGCCGAGGGATCTGTCCTCAGGTAAGCGGGAGGTAGACGAGCACAAGCACTGGGTGAGGCTCGGGGGCTGCCTTTTATAGACAGGGCTGGGTGTGGTCCTCACATGCTGCACATGTTCTTGAAAGGTGTGCAGAGCTGGGTGTGGTTTGAAGAGCTGGGTGTGGTCCTCACATGCTGCACATGTTCTTGAAAGGTGTGCAGAGTTTCAGTTATTATGCAAATGAGTTAAATTAACACATGGCCTAGAGAGGAGTGTTTTAAAGAAGCCTTGGTAAAAGCAAGGCCCAATGTGTAAACAAAACAGCACATTAAACAACATACACAGAAGCCTGGGGGTGGGGGGGGAGGTGAGATAACAAGAAAGGCTTTCAATAGTAAGTTTAAAAGGGAGCTATTACAGAACCCACTAGTGCAGTGAGAGGGGACATGCTCTTTGCTGTGCACAAACCCTAACAGTTGCCCCCCTCAAAGGCCCTCCTACAGGACGGGGTTTTCCTGGATTTTTTAAATAAAACCGTCTAATCAGCTGTGGGGCATGTACATATGATGCTGGTTCCCATGAATTCTCAGATTCATCATATCCTTTCCATTCTACTAAATAAAACAGACGTCCACTAATTCTTTTTGAGTCTTTTATGCTTTTCACTTCATATTCTAGATTTCCCTTAATTGGTATGGGTGGAGGTGGTGGTTCAGGTCGGGTTTTTGGATTGTACGGCTTAAGCAAGGACACATGGAATGTAGTATGTACTGGATATTCTTTTGGTAAATCTAATTTTACTGTTACCGGGTTTACTATGGCAGTTATACTAAAGGGTCCAATGAAACGTGGTTGCAGCTTTCGGGATCCCTCTATGTTTAGGTTCTTTGTGGAGAGCCATACCTTGTCACCGATTTTATACATTGGGGCCTCAGATCTGTGTTTGTCTGCTTGTCTTTTCATGCTTTCCTTGTACTTTAATAAATGTTTCCTGGCTTTGTCTTGTATGTCACCTAACCTCGTTAGTCTATCCGTTACTGTAGGTAACAGAGAATCTTCTAACAAAATGGGTATAGCTCTTGGATGATACCCCTGCAAGAAATAGAATGGTGAGCAAAGTAGAGCTGAATGCTCAGTATTATTATAAACAAACTCTGCTACAGGGAGAGCTTCCAACCATTCACTAGAATAATCAGCCAATAAACAACGTAGCGTTTGAAGTAAGGTTTGGTTCAGTCGTTCAGTCTGTCCATCTGTCTCTGGGTGGAAAGCAGTGGATAATGCCACATCTATTTTCAGTTTTTTACATAATATTTTCCAAAATTTAGAGTTGAACTGGCTCCCTCGGTCTGACACCACTTTGCTTGGCAAACCATGTAAACGCACAATTTCCCTTATAAAAATATCGGCAAATTCTGCCGCCGTGGGTAATTTCCGTAACGGTACAAAATGTGCCATTTTAGATAAAAAATCCACTATAACCAACACTGTTGTGAAAGATTTTACAGGTGGTAAACCTACAATAAAGTCTACGCTCACAGTGTGCCAAGGTTGTTTGGGTGTTGGCATTGGTATTAACAAGCCGTCAGGGGCCTTATGAGAAGATTTATGTCTTGCACAAATTGGACAGGTAGTGACAAATTGCTTAATGTCCTTTCTTATAGTGTCCCCCCAAAAGTGTTTTTGCACATTTTCCAGGGTTTTTACCCAACCAGGATGACCTGCCAACGGTTAGGCGTGATGCCAAATTATCACCTGTGTTTGTAATTCAGAGGTGGGCACTAACAGCATGTTGTCGTGATACAATAAACCTCGTTGTATTGTGTTATGGGAATCCTTTAACCAATCCTGAGGTGCTTTTTGCATGTGTGCATTATATAGATCTGTGATGAAATCCTTCTGTTGTACTGGTGCCAAAAACTTTTGGGGAGGAATAATGGGTTCTCCTATTTTATCTTGTTTCATGTCTGAGGTATGTCCGTATCTAGATAACACATCAGATTGAATTTGTTGTGCACCTGGTCTATAGGTTATTACAAAGTCAAATGTGCTAAAAAAAATTAACCAGCGCATCTGACGTGGTGTTAGTGCTTTAAGTGATCCAAAAAACTGTAGGTTCCTATGGTCAGAAAAGATTGTAACTGGGTACTTGGCTCCCATTAAATGGTGCCTCCATTCTGAAAAGGCTACTTTGATAGCTAGTAGTTCCCTTTCAGCCACAGTGTAATTTTGTTCAGCTGGTAATAACTTTTTGGAATAGAAGGCTATAGGATGTAACTGGCCATCTACTGCATCTCGTTGAGAGAGAACTCCTCCTAAAGCTACTTGTGAAGCATCCGCTTCAACAAAAAAAGGCAAGTCAGGATCAGGATGTTTCAGAATTGGGGCTGAAGTGAACTTTTGTTTTAGGAGTTGAAAGGCATGTGCCGCCTCATCAGTCCAAAGAAATCGTTGCCCTTTCCGCAACAAGGTAGTTATTGGGGCCGCAATGTCTGCAAAATGTGCAATAAACCTCCTATAAAAATTGGCGAAACCCAGAAATTTCTGAATATCTTTTACAGAGGATGGTTCTGGCCAATCAGCAATAGCACTGATTTTCTTTACATCCATAGTTATTCCTTGAGGTGACAGGCAGTATCCTAAAAAGTCCACCTTGCTGACATTAAAAGTACACTTTTCTAACTTAGCAAAAAGATGATTTTCTTTTAACTTTGATAATACTGCACGAACATGTTGGGTATGTTCTTCTGAGTTCTTAGAGTAAATGAGGATGTCGTCTATGTATACTATGACACAAACGTCCAGGAATTTGTGTAGGACCTCATTTATAAAGAACTGAAAGGCCGCAGGGGCATTACATAACCCAAAGGGCATTACTGTGTACTCAAATAAACCAAACTTTGTCTTGAAAGCTGTCTTCCACTCATCCCCCTCTTTTACTCGGACCAGGTGGTAAGCTCCCCGCAGATCTAGTTTAGTGTATACAGTAGAATGTCTTAATTGATCCAACAACACAGGTATTAGAGGAAGAGGATATTTATTCTTTATTGTAGCCTTATTTAGTCCTCTATAATCGATACACGCGCGCAGGGATTTATCCGGCTTCGGGATCAAAAAGAGTGGAGATGACACCGGAGATGTGGAATGACGGATGAACCCAGACTGTAGTAGGTCATCTAGGTAGGTTCTTAAGTATTTGGTTTCTTCGTCAGTCAAAGCATATACTCTGTTAGTAGGTAAAGGGGCCCCTGGGATAAGATCTATACGACAGTCATAAGACCTATGTGGGGGCAGCACACTAGCCTTTACTGGATCAAAGACGTCTTTAAAGTCAGAATATTCAGGAGGGAGACTTGGTTCATCTTGTGTAACACTAGCACAGTGTAATACTGTGCTCTGTTCTGTACCTGCTTCTTGATAGCAATTGGTTCTACAGAAAGAGGAATCCAAAGTAACAGTTCTATTCACCCAATCAATTTTTGGGTTATGAGTTGTTAACCAGGGTACCCCGAGAATCAAACCAAAATTAGGAGTATCTATCAGATCAAAGCTAATCACCTCTGTGTGCCCGTTCTGACAGACCATAACAAGTGGACTTGTTTGTTTTGTGATTAATCCAGAGGTCAATTCTGACCCATCCACTGCACATACTGCTTCTGGACAAGGCTTTAGGCACATAGGAAGTCCTAGTTTTTCAGCTAACTTATTATCCACAAAATTTCCTGTCGCGCCTGAGTCCAGTAGGACAGGGAGAGAATGCCTCACTTGGGTAGTAACAATTAAAACAACCTGAATTATGAAATGTCTAGGTATGTGCGGTACCATGAAGGCTGCAGCATTTGAGGTTTGATTAAGATGTTTTCTCGAACAAGTAACCTCTCCCCTTGTCGAGCTTAATCGTTTCCCGATTCAGTTGAGGAGGTGGAGGAAACAGCACCCTTTTGTGGATTTTTAGGCTTTACTGGACATTCTCTGGCAAAGTGACCTGCTCTTCCACAATATAAACATAATTGAAGTTTTCTCCTTCTTTCTTTTTCCTCTGATGTGAGTGGACCTCTGAGTGTCCCTATTTGCATAGGCTCAGGTTCAGGGAGTTTATTATCTGGGTCTTTCTTCTCGTGTCTAATAAAAGTTAACCGTGAATCCAGTTTGTATTTATCTCCCTTTCTTTCTCCTAGTCTATGTTCTAATTTCACAACTAAATCTACAAAGTCCGAATAGTCTTCTGGCAAATCAAAGATATGAGCCAGCGCGTCTTTTAACTCGTCTCTCAAACCTTTATAGAAAAGGGAGACACGCTTTTCTTGTGGCCACTGTGTCTCGGTGAGTAAACGATTAAAACTAGTGAGATAGGTCAATAAATTCTTGTTACCTTGTTTAAGATTTAAAAGCTCATTATCACTTGCCTGCATGAAAGTGTGTTTTGCAAAAAGGCTGGTCATGGTACGTTTA
Organism: Pleurodeles waltl; assembly: GCF_031143425.1. Lineage (NCBI taxonomy): Eukaryota > Metazoa > Chordata > Amphibia > Caudata > Salamandridae > Pleurodeles > Pleurodeles waltl. Next base: position 1,573,152,444 of record NC_090444.1, read on the forward strand.
AATTGATTCCAATTATGGAGGATGGGATCATCTCTCTCCACGAAAGGAATTGATCAATTGGCTGCTGTGCCACCCAAATAAGACAAGACGAATGCCACTTTCGTAGCATCAGTAGGGAACTGTTGTGGCTTACAAACGAAGTGTAATTGACATTGATTGATAAAAACATGGAATTTGTTACTATCTCCATGAAAACGTTCAGGTGCTGCTAAGGGCACAGCATTAGGAACATTAACAGTGACCTCAACTGGGGGAGGCAAAGTTGTATGTTTTGATGGTGCCCCTGTCTCTGAGGAGGTTTTAAACAAAGGCGTAAAAGCTGTGTTCCACTGAGATACCCTAAATTTATACCTGCTTAAATCCTGTTTTAAAGAGGTATTCTCCATCTTTAATCTCTCTATTTCCTCTTGCATATGTTGCAAGATGCCAGACACTGATTCATTATGAGCCAAGTCCTCATTTAGGGCCTGCGCCATATCCGTGACGTCAATGCCCTCTATTTCTTCCCCGATATTCATCGTCCACCAGAACTGAATTATTATTATTATTATTTTTTTTAAGGCTTGTGCTTCTGTCAAAGCCCAGCTCACCTGAGTCCTTGTTCAGTTCTGATGGAGGTTGAAGACAATCCGACCCCACCCTGAAACTGCTTGTTCCAGCACACTAGTTTTTAAAATAGTGCACTAAGAACAGAAGCTCAAGGGAAGGGGGGAAGTGGATAAAATAAAATAAAGAGACAACACCGTTCTTGCGTTTCCACTGTTGAAGTGCTGCACAAATCTGCGGCCCTCTCTGACTTCTGTAGAAACTGGTGCCTAATGAAACATAAACAAAGAACAGATAAGTACAACCTATTCCTAACTGGGTTCCTGACTATCCCTTTATTTATTAGAAATTTTCTTCTAAAAGTACCTCTTGGATCCTGGTTTCTAGTTTCCAGGTTTGGAATGTGTTACTGCTCTGGGATGTGCTTTCTATTACTCTAAAGCTTCTAAAACATTAAACAAATACCGTTATCAGAATTACCAATATCAAACATTCATCTTAATATAACTAAAGCCTAAATTCCCAATAGCAGACTCACTTTTCCCATATTTCCAGAATCTTTTATAAAACAAATACTGTACTTTTACGTCAAAATACAGCATGTAATTTGTGCAAGTCCTTGATTTACTGTTTGCCTTGCTGTTAATGGTTTCCACGGTTCGATTCTTAAAAGTTCCATTAAAAAAAAAAAAAAAAAATGTTTGCTTCACAAAGTTCCGCAAAGTATTCTTGTAACAAAGAGTTTGAATCACAATGTTCGTGGAAGGTATCTTGTTTCAAATTGTCTATACACGAATCCAGAAATTGTTGTCAAAGTTCTTTCAGGTAATAAAAGTTTTGCACTTACTTGTTGCTGGCAAGAGATACTGATCAGTCTAACCTTGTCTTCTTTCTCTTTTGCAGGTTGCTTGTAGGAGAGAGGCTGAGGCAAGGAGGAACCGGAAACCGGAAGAAGGAAGAGCCAGCAGCTGCGCCCATTGAAGCCAATGAAAGTCTGTAGAGAGCAGGAGTGCCAGCGCCGAGGGATCTGTCCTCAGGTAAGCGGGAGGTAGACGAGCACAAGCACTGGGTGAGGCTCGGGGGCTGCCTTTTATAGACAGGGCTGGGTGTGGTCCTCACATGCTGCACATGTTCTTGAAAGGTGTGCAGAGCTGGGTGTGGTTTGAAGAGCTGGGTGTGGTCCTCACATGCTGCACATGTTCTTGAAAGGTGTGCAGAGTTTCAGTTATTATGCAAATGAGTTAAATTAACACATGGCCTAGAGAGGAGTGTTTTAAAGAAGCCTTGGTAAAAGCAAGGCCCAATGTGTAAACAAAACAGCACATTAAACAACATACACAGAAGCCTGGAGGGGGGGCAGGTGAGATAACAAGAAAGGCTTTCAATAGTAAGTTTAAAAGGGAGCTATTACAGAACCCACTAGTGCAGTGAGAGGGGACATGCTCTTTGCTGTGCACAAACCCTAACAGGTTCCCCTTATCCGATTTTATTCGTTTTGGTGTCATTTTAAAGATAAAAATATAATCTATTTTTATAAATTGGTTTTGGATTTTTAAACTGTTTCCTGTGTTTTATTTAATTACTGTTTTGTGATATTTGAATGCTTTACACTCTGTCTCCTAAGTTAAGCCTTGACGCTCGTTGCCAAGCTACCAAGGGTTGAGCTGTGGTAAATTTACTGAGACCTAACTGGACCTTAGTGGAGGTTAGTGGCCTAGTGCTAAGTGTAGGTACCTACCTGCCCTTACCAATAACCCATTTTCCAACATTTAGGCCCTGATTATGACCTTGGCGGACGGCGGAGGCCGTCCGCCAAGGTACCGCCGCCAAATGACCGCACCGCGGTCAGAAGACCGCGGCGGCCATTCAGACATTTTCTCTGGGCCGGCGGGCGCTCTCCAAAAGAGCGCCCGCCGGCTCAGAGGAAATGCCCCTGCAACGAGGACGCCGGCTCAGAATTGAGCCGGCGTAGTTGCAGGGGTGCGACGGGTGCAGTTGCACCCGTCGCGTATTTCAGTGTCTGCTTTGCAGACACTGAAATACTTTGCGGGGCCCTCTTACGGGGAACAGGATGGCGGTAGGGGGTGTCAGAATCCCCATGGCTGCGGAGCGCGCTCCGCAGCCATGGAGGATTCTGTAGGGCAGTGGTAAACCGGCGGGAGACCGCCGGTTTACCCTTTCTGACCGCGGCTGAACCGCCGCGGTCAGAATGCCCTCGAGAGCACCGCCAGCCTGTTGGCGGTGCTCCCGTGGTCGGTGACCCTGGCGGTCACCGGCCGCCAGGGTCAGAATGACCCCCTTAGTGTCAGACACCTTCCCCCAAAATGCTTCAGTTTGGAGTGGGAATAGTAATTGTGACCACTTTAGTGTACAACTTGTTCTCCAAAATGGTTTAGGGCCTGATTACGAGTTTTGTAGTCCTAAGACCTCCAAACTCAAGTTGGGGTCTGACCACCACAATCCTGGAGGTCTACCTGCCAATTACGATCCTGGCATTCAGCCCACCGGAGGTACCGCCACTGTCAGGATCAGTGATCCCAACGGGTGGGGGATGGTTAAAGTCACTGTCAGCCACGTCAGTGCTGTGTTCGGCACAGCTGTGCTCCTCATGACTTTCATTTCTGCCAACCTTTTCATGGTGGGGGTCCCCGCCATGAAAAGACTGGCGGAAAGGCAGAGTTGGGGCCACAGGGAGACCCCTGCACTGCCCAGGACTATGTCATGGACAGTGCCCCCCCCCCACAGCACCCTCGGAATGCACATTGTCTGCTATGCCAGACAGTGCCCATTCCAAGGGTGCTGTGTGCTCACTGATGGAGCCGAAGGCCAATGCCGCTGCACTGTTTCCGCCGGTCAGGCCAGGGGAAACATCATAATACGTGTGGGGAGGAATCCGGCTTGATGGCCGTCTCCCCACCACCGTATTAGAGTTCAGGCAGTTCAACTGCCTAACTCGTAAACAGCCCCTTAGTTTGAAGTGGGAAAGTAAATGTGACCCCTTTAGTATCCAACACCTTCCCCAAAATGATTTAGATTAGAGTGGGAATAGTAAATGTAACCATTTTGGTGTCCAAAATCTTCCCCAAAAGGGTTTAGTTTTGAGTGAGAATAGTAAATATGATCTCTTTAGTGTCAACCACCAGCTCCAAAATCATTTAGATTGGAGTGGAAATAGTCAATATAACACTTTTATGTCCAATACCCTCCCCAAAATGGTTTAATTTTGTGTGAATAGTGACTGTGACCACTTTATTGGCCAACGCCTTCCAAAATCTAGATTAGATTGGAGTAGGAATAGTAAATGATATCCTTTTCATGCCTAACACCTTCTCCAAAATAGGTTACATTGGACTGGGAATAGCCAGTGTGGCCCCTTTAGTTTCCAACACCTTTCCCCAATGGTTTAGATTGGAATGAGAATAGTAAATGTGACCCCTTTATTACCCAACACCTTCCAAAAAATGGTTTTGATTGCAGTGGGAATAGTAAATGTAACCTATTTAGTGTCCACCACCTTCCACAAAATGATTTAGCTTTGATTGTGAGATGTAAATATGACCCCTTTGGTGTCTACCTCCTTCCCCAAAATTATTTAGTTTGGGGCGGGAATAGGAAATGTGACCCCTTTAGAGTCCAACACTTCCCCAAAATGGCTTAGTATTTAGTGGGTGTTGGACTTTTTAGTTTATGCAGGGTCATCCCCAATCTTTTTGCCTCCTGCCTCCTATTTTTTTCTGACCTGTTGCTGTTGGTTTTTGAACTCTGAGCACTTTACCACTGCTAACCAGTGCTAGAGTGCAAGTGCTCCTGTTTAAAATGTGTATGTAATTGGTTCTCCATGATTGGCATATTTGTTTTACGGTTAAGTCCCTAGTAAAGTGCACCAGAGGTGCCCAGGGCCTGTAAATCAAATGTTACTCGTGGGCCTGCAGCACTGGTTGTGCCACCCACGCAAGTAACCCTGTAATCATGTCTCAGACCTGCCACTGCAGTGTCTGTGTGTGTATTTTTACACTGTAAATTCGACTTGGCAAGTGTACCCACTTGCCAGGCCTAAACCTTCCCTTTTCTTACATGTAAGGCACCCCTAAGGTAGGCCCTAGGTAGCCCCAAGGGCAGCGTGCAGTGTATGGATAAGGTAGGACATATAGGGGGTCATTCTGACTTCGGCGGGTGGCGGAGGCCGCCCGCCAAAGTTCCCCCGACAGAATACCGCAGCGCGGTCAAAAGACCGCCGCGGTAATTCTGAGTTTCCCGCTGGGCCGGCGGGCGACCGCCAGAAGGCCGCCCGCCCGTCCAGCGGGAAACCCCCTTCCATTCGGAGCCGGCGGAGTGGAAAGGGTGTGATGGGTGCAGTTGCACCTGTCGCGATTTTCAGTGTCTGCTATGCAGACACTGAAAATCTTTGTGGGGCCCTGTTAGGGGGCCCCTGCAGTGCCCATGCCATTGGCATGGGCACTGCAGGGGCCCCCAGGGGCCCCAGGACACCCGTTCCCGCCAGCAAGGTTCTGGCGGTCAAAACCGCCAGAACCAGGCTGGCAGGAAGGGGGTCGGAATCCCCATGGCGGCGCTGCCTGCAGCTCCGCCATGGAGGATTCCTCAGGCCAGGGGAAAACCGTCGGGAAACCGCCAGTTTCCCTTTTCTGACCGCGGCTTTACCGCCGCGGTCAGAATTGGCCTGGATGCACCGCCAGCCTGTTGGCGGTGCATCCGCGGTCCCAGGCCCTGGCGGTCTATGACCACCAGGGTCAGAATGACCCCCATAGTAATGTGGTTTATATGTCCTGACAGTGAAATACTGCCAATTTCGTTTTTCACTGTTGCAAGGCCTGTCTCTCTCATAGGATAATATGGGGGCTACCTTTAAATATGATTAAAATGTAGATTTCCATAGAGAGTAGATGGACATGTGGAGTTTGGGGTCCCTGAACAATTTAAAAATACATCTTTTAGTAAAGTTGGTTTTGAGATTGTGTGTTTGAAAATGACACTTTTTGAAAGTGAGCATTTTCTTGCTTAAACCATTCTGTGACTCTGCCTTGTTTGTGGATTCCCTGTCTGGGTCAGTTTGACAGTTGGGTTGTTTTTCACCTCACACTAGACAGTGACACAAAGGGAGCTGGGGTGTAGCCTGCATTTCCTAATTAGCCATCTCTGCTAGGAGGGAGGGGTGGAGTGGTCACTCTCATCTGAAAGGACTGTGCCTGCCTCTGACAAAGCAGACTCCAACTCCCTGGTGTGTGTCTGAGGCCTTGCCTGGGCAAGGCAGGATTTCACAAGTAGGTGTAAGTCTCCTTTGAAGAAAGGTGACTTCAAAGACTAAAATGGGTATAAGAAGGGCACCCAAATCTACAGACTTTAGAAACACTTCTGGAACCAAGAGGAACCTCTGCCTGGAGAAGAGCTGATAGCTGAGGGAGAAGTGCTGCTCTGCCTGTGACTGTGCTTTGTGGAGCTTTCCTGCAGTGCTGCTTCTGCCAGAGTAAGAGGGCAAAGACTGGACTTTGTGTGCCTTCCATCTTGAGAAGAAATCTCCAAGGGCTTGATCTAGAGCTTGCCTGCTGTTGTTTGAAGTCTCAGGGACAGCAAAGACTTCTCTCTGCCAGCACCTGGAGTCTCTGGAGAGACTCCTACTCTGCCCTGTGGTGCCCATCCAGTTCCTGGGACCCTGAAAGGAGAAGATGGCAGCCTAAAGACAAGAAAATCGACGCACAGAGCGCCGTGCGGGGAAAAGATTGACGCAAATCCGACCTGCGGCTGAAAAAACGACGCGCGGCCGGCTCCGCAGTTGAGAAACGACGCTCGCAGGAAACGCAACTGAAAAATCAATGCACGGAGCAGGAGAAACGACGTGCAGCATCGCTGACGGAGGCTGGGAGATCACAACCTGCGCTGCGGGATTTTCGGATCATCGTGCGGCTGGATTTTTGACTCAAGTACTGCCGTGCTGAGTTATTTTTGACGCACACCTGCCCATGCGGGGTTATGTTTGACAAAACCAGGTACATTTTCACTCTAGCAGCGCTAGTGTGTTTTTAAAACTACTTAAAGACTCTTTTTGATTTTTAATTGATAACTTGACTTGTGTATGGTGGAATTTTGTTGTTTTGGTCTTGTTTTGTTTAGATAAATATTTCCTATTTTCCTAAACTTGTGTTGTGTCATTTTGTAGTGTTTTCATTAAGTTACTGTGGGTGTTGGTACAAATACTTTACACCTAGCACTCTGAAGTTAAGCCTACTGCTCTGCCAAGCTACCAAGGGGGTAAGCAGGGGTTAGCTGATAGTGATTCTCTTTTACCCTGACTAGAGTGATGTACCTTGCTTGGACAGGGGGTAACCTGACTGTCAACCAAAGACCCCATTTCTAACAGTAGGGATAGTAAATGTGACAATTTTAGTGTCCAACACTTTCCCTAAAATGATTTGAAGTGGGAATAGTAAATGTTATCCTTTTAGTGCCCAACACCTTGCCCAAAAAAGGCTGTGTTGGATTGGGAATAGGTAATGTGACCCCTTTATGTCCAACACCTTCACCAAAATGGTTTAGATAGTAGTTGAAATAGTAACTGTAACCCCTTTAGTGACTGACACCTTCCCCAAAATGGTTTAATTTGGAGTGGGAATAGTAAATGTAACCCCTTTAGTGTTCAACACCTTCCCAAAATGTTTGATTTGCAGTGGGGAGAGTAAATGTGACCTCTTTAGTGCCACCACCACTCCCAAAGTTGGTTAGATTTCAATGGGGATAATAAATGTAACCCTTTTATTGCCCAAACATTAAAATGGCTTTGTATGCAGTAGTAGTTAGTATAATGAAATTAGTGTCCAAGGTTTTCAGAAAAAAAATAATGTAGGATTCGTTTGTTCACTTATCATATACCATATTTGTAATTAGAGTTTTTGTAACAAATATACATAATACATATCGCAATTCATAATTTTTCATATTTAATGAATATATGTACATCTTTTAGCACATATAATTGTAATTATACAATGGGTCACACCTGCATAGTGTGTGTGATACAGGGAGTGAAATGGCTACACTTCACAGGAAGATCCCTCATTGTTCCTCCAAGCACCAGTCCAATGTACACCTGCCAAAATACCTTTCTTTGGGAATTCACACATGAAGTGCACTCACCTGGGAGAATGACATTTAACAACTGCATGAAGTACAGGGAGTCACATGACTGTTCAGCCAGGAGGCTCTGTATACCCACTTCAAAACACCACCCCACTGTGCATATGTTTAATATCCATGTAGGTTAACTTGCAATGGAAGTGTACTCACCTCAGAGAATGACCTATGTATACTGTGTGTAGATTTTGAAGAAACATCATCATAAATCCCAGGAGGGCCAGTCCATGTAACTCCAATCACCAGGCTAGTGTCCATATGACAATGTTCCACAGTCTGTGAACTCACAGCAGATGCTTACCCACCTGGGAGGGACCAGTATACAGGTCAAGGTACACCCCGTGATATGGCTACACACCCAGAACCATCTTGAGGTGCTATGCCAAGATAAAAATGTTTTGGACAGGAAAGACAGCTCAAACTGTATGAAAAAAAAGTATGAGACAGATCAAAGGCCCCAAGATCTAACAACTGAATGGTACTGGTACCAGACATATCCACAATGCACTGACCACATGATGACAACAATCACAGTAACTACAAGGTTCTGGGTCTCCCTACATAACAGTCAACTAGGTCTAATGATGACTGTTAGACTTGGCATCCTTGGCGTAGTCTCCCCTATCTTTTTCTGCTTCTGCTTCTCATGTTTTCACTGTGTGCTGGACTCTGTTTTTGCTGTTTTTGGTACTCTGGGCACTTTACCACTGCTGACCAGTGCTAACGTGCAAGTGCTCCTGTGTATTTGACTTTTCCATGATTGGCATGTTTGATTTACTAGTAATTCCCTAGTAAAGTACACTAAAGGTGCCCAGGACCTGTAAATCAAATGCTACTAGTGGTCCTGCAGCACTGGTTTGCCACCCACATTTGTAGCCCTGTAAACATGGCTCAGACCTGTCACTGCAGTGTCTGTGTGTGCTGTTTTAAACTACCAATTGGACCTGGTAAGTGTACTCACTTGCAAGGCCCAAACCTTCATTTTTTATACACGTAAGGCACCCCTAAGATAGGCCCTGGGGAGCCCCATAGGCAGGGTGCAGTGTATGTTAAAGGTGGGGCATATACTTATATGTTTTACGTGTCCTAACAGTGAAATACTATCAAATTTGTTTTCACTGTTGCAAAGTCTGTCCATCTCATAGGTTAACATCGGGGCTGTCATTAAATAACTTTCAAGTGCAGTGTCCCTTTGAGAGCAGCAGATAGAGGTATGGAGTTTGGGCTCTCTGAACTCAGAATTTAAAAATACATCTTTTGAAAAAGTTGGTTTTTAAATTGTCTGTTTGACAATGCCACTTTTAGAAAGTGAGCATTTTTTCGCTTACAATATTCTGTGACTCTACCTCCCAGTGTGTACCCTGTCTGGATCAGACTGACAGTTAGCCTGTTTTTTGAATCCCCTGTAGACAGTGACACAGAGAGAGCTGGGGTGTAACCTGCATATCCTGATGAGCCATCTGAGCTAGATTGGAGGGAGGAGTGATCACTTACATCTGAATGGGCTGTGCCTGCCCACACACAATGCAGTCTCCACATCTCTGGTGTGTGGCTGGGGCCAGGCCTGGACACGGCAGGACTGTGCTTTGTTGGACTATCCTGCAGTTGCTGCTTCTGCCTGTGAAAGGGGACAAAGACTGGACTGTGTGGTTTATTCCTGCTTGTGAAGAATCTCCAAGGGCTTGGGCTGAGCTTGTCTCCTGTTTTGAAGTCTCAGAGCCATCAAAGACTTCCTCTGCCAGCACCTGGACTTTCTGCTGAGACTCCTGCCCTGCCAAGAGGTGCCCTATCCAGTCCCTGGGCCCTTGAAAGGTGAAGCTGGTGGAACAAGGATGGAAATCCATGCACAGGGAAATTTTCTACGCTTCACCCACCTTGCGGTTGATTTCAATGCATCACCTGCATCGCGGCTGGAGAAACAATGCAACACCCACTTGTAGCTGCTGAAAATGACACAAACACCACACAGAAGGGTTTTCCATCACCGTGCGACCAGGATTTCTCATGCATTGTCACTGGGCATCAAAGTCATGGTGAACCTGCGCAGATCCGAGGTGCCCTGTCGGGATATCGGCGCATTGCTTTCTTGCAGGAGAGGAAACTACGCATCGCCTACCCGACTGGAGAAGAAACGACACACAGTCTTACTTGCGAGTAAGGAATTGACGCATCACTGACTTTTTCAGTGGACGCTCACCCATGCGGCTTTATTTTTTACACAAATCACGTACTTTGTGTAACAACTTTTCCATTGTTTTCTATGGAGTAACACTCTTTTTACTTTAAAAATTCATGATGTGACTTGTCTATGTTAGGTTTTTGTCCTTTTGGTCTTGTTTGATTTAGATAAATATAACCTATTTTTCTAAACTGGTGTGGTGTCCATTTTGTAGTGTTTTCACTCTATTACTGTGTGTATTGGTACAAATACTTTACACATTGCCTTTGAGATAACCCTGACTGCTTGTGCTAAGCTACCAAGTGGGCAATCATGGGTTGTCTTGGCAGTGTAACTCCTTTGCCCTGACTACAGTGAAGGTCCCTGCTTGAACAGAGTGCAAACGGACTGCCCACCAGTGACCCCATTTCTAACAATGACCTAAACCATATTCTGCCCAGCTACTGTTTTGCCTGCACTGCTGTCAAGATATGAGTCTATGGCCATCCCTCCAAGTGCTAATACACTGAGACATTCTGAAGCTAGTGAACATAAATGAAAAAGGTATGTTACTCAAATGTCAGGTCAAAACAATTGATAGAATGTGTACCTGCCCCATAAGGGAAATCTGCGTATCCAACGAGTACATGGCCCTAGCCAAATCTCACTATCACCTATTGGCAGTAGATGTCATAATACAACCTGTATCATTGTATCTCTGGCTTGAACAGGTCAAACAGCCACTGTGAATACCGACACCACTGAAGAGACTGCCACTACCCCCACTGATGAAGCCCTCGGTGAGAAAACCACTCCTGAACATGTGGACATTGAGGACGGTTCTGGCCCATCCAGGTAACCTGGTCAGACAACACCAGTGAGCCTCACCCTGATCACATTGACTCCTCTCAGCTCTGTGGCTTCAACATCTCAGATAGCTAGTTGGCCCCAAAAGATGTGTCCCGAGGAAAGTTTCAAACATCTTGTGCCCCCCCCAGTCCAGGTACCTGAGTCACAGTAATCCAACTCCAACAATGATGGTCCTGTAACCAGTGGAAGGGAGCATGCTGCGCCAAGGGGGCATGCATGTGGGGGTAGAGTGTGTGGGAGAGATGGGGTGGCCCAGTGGAAAAGAGGCTGAGGGTGATGGTCCTGGGCAGGACACCATCAGCCAGGTCTTGGGAGCCTACCAATTATCCCAAGGTGTGATGGGCCAGGTACTTATCGAACTCAGGGAGATGAAGCAGCTGCAGAGGGACTTCCATCGGGAAGCCATAGAAAAGTGGGAGGCCTCCAACACCATCTTGGCCTCCCTAACAGGTATGTTCAAGGAGATCTGAGTACTCTGATCAGTGACCGTGAAGAACAACACACTCCTTCCTTTGGCCCAGCACCACCAGCCCCTTCAACATCTGTGGCAGCCACTGGAATGGAGGCCCTACCAGAGGAAGCACCCACCGCAGACACCCCTGCCTCTGTAGCAGCAGAACACTCCCACAAGCAGTAACATCTACCCAAAAATCCTGGAGGTGCGAATGGCAAGACATCAACCACTGCCTCCAAGTCACTTCGTTCTGATTTCAATCCTTTGTGTGCTAATTATTCACCCTCTTGACTGTACTTTAACTACTTCCCAATTTACTGGTGTATCAGATGTGTCCTGTTCTCCACATCCTCCTCCTCCCCATCTTCATCACTGTCTTCAGTTTCCTCTGCTGCCACAGGTGCATTGTCTCCCCCCACCTCCTGTAGGAATTACCCATGCCTTTTGAGGGCCAAATTGGGAAGCTACTCAACACAAAATGAATCCTACAGTTCCCCAGACAGTCACAGTCACAGTAATCACATTACGTTACATAGCTACACTAAAGTAGTGATTGATGATATCTGCCTACAAGTCTTTACCTTCCTCTTCATCACTGTCATCCTCACTTGGCATTACAGGATTCTCACCCAGTGGCACTGCTTGCTCCCCCTCATCTGGAAGATATAGGATATTTCTCCTCAGGGCAATATTGTGGAGCATATAGAAGGCCACAATGATCTTGCATACTTTTTTTAAGTGAGTAGACGAGGGCTCAAACTGTTTGCAGACACCAAAATCTGGCTTTCCCAAGCCCAAAAGCCTACTCCACAACACGCCCTGTTCTTCCATGGGCATCGCTGAATCGGACTTTCACAGGCGTAGTTGTATTTCTCACCAGTGTCAACAACCATGGACAGTTTGGATATGCAGCGTCCCCTGTAAGGGAATGGGACATATGTGCAACTATGAGTCCCTCTCATTGTCTCTTTTTCAGAAGAGGCTGCATAAAAATAAAAAAAAAACATGAAATATGTGACCTACAAACCAGCCAGGCCCTCTCTGGGTACAATTGTGACATAAACTATGGAATTGTGCTGATCTGCATGATGAAGGCATCATGGACTGAACCTGGATAATGGGCACAGACCTTTGAAATGTAAAGGTCAGCAAAGCATACAGCTTGGGCATTGATGGAATGGAAGTTCTTCCTGTTCCAGTAGACTTGTTCATTGCCAATGCGGTGGGACCAAGGCCACATGTGTACCATCAATGGCTCCCACCACATGTGGGATGTGTGCCAAACCACTGAAGTCAGCCTTCACGTGGTCAAAATCCTCACATTGAGGAAACCGGGTATAGCTGTCCAGGTGTTTTAACATTGCTAAGAGTGCATCCTTCAAAACAAGACTGAACATAGGCTGAGACATCCCAGCAGATAGGGCCAATGTATTTTGAAAGGACCATGTGGCCTAGAAGTGCAACACTGCCATGACTTATGTAATGGGTGGTATGTTATTTGGATGACTAATGGCAGAAATCAGATCTGGCTCCAGCCAATGACAGAGATCCATGATTGTTTGCCTATTCAGGCAGAAGATCTGGATGATGTGTCTGTCTTCCATGGCCTGAAGATCTAGCAGTGGACGGTACACAGGAGGATGTCTGTTCCTTCCCCTTTTTTGGTACCTAAGTAGGACAAAAAGTGAGTATAGTCATCATTTAATGTGTACCTTGTAACATACATAATGCATGTCATTGACAAACAGTGACAAGGCATGTCAGAAGTTGAGGACATGATACACAGTACACATTACCACTGACAATTACACAGAAGTAACATGTTTCCCCTTGAATTCCCACAGATGTGTACACATCATCGATCTGGTGTGCAACAATTTATGCATGAGACTTGCCACTCAGACTGTGGGTTGCTGTCCCAAAACATAAATTACCCTTGGGGTTGGGGGGGGGGTGGCTGTGCCCTCAAACAAATTGCCATATGTGCTTAACATTGTACAGAAATTGTGTCAAAGTCAAAGGACCTACAAGACAGGACAAGACCATAGTATTGACACATTTTACTAGCCATAATCCGCATATAATACCTCTAAAATGGCGGCTGCCTATCCTACTCCACTGGACATTAGGAACTGCCTGAGACCGCCAGTGGAAGTCATCATGGCGGTAGGCAGATGCAACTGTGGCGGGCGCAGTCTTAGGTCAATGGCTGTGTCTGCCGTAAGTGATGGCCACGTACATGTCGGAAGTGACCACCATGTTCTGAAAATTCCCTCACTTGACTCTTGAAACTGCTGCCAGAAAGACCTCCACTCCCTGAGCTGCTGTATACCACCTCTGGGAGCAATCATGCCACGTCCAACAGGTGATAAGGCCCCCTCCCTTCTCTCCAGAGGAGATGGAGAGGCCAGTGGTGGAGGTCCTACCCCTGTATGAACAGCTTTATGGTGCACCAGAGGAGCAGGTAGGTTCCTCATGTTCACTTTTGTGAATGTATTTCACCATATATTTCCTCCACACAGGCTAGAATATGCCCATGTGTGCCAGAATATAAAGTCAAGCCGATGTGGGTGCAGTCAGTGTGGCATCAATTAGAGAGTCATTGTGCAGGTAACTGTGATCAGGTCCAGATATTGAGTCCTTAGACTTTTGGGAGTGTGTTGTGAGTGTACCCTGTTGTAACTTATGTTGGTAGCACAAAACTAGGTGAGGAAACATCACAGCCATACCCCTACAACACTTGGCACATGGATATTGTCAATGTGACATCATATGTATTTCCATGACAGCATGAGTTGCGTATGCATGTTGTATGTGTGAGATGTGTGCAAAGTGAGATATGTGTACGATGCCATTGAGCTTCAAACCACACCTGGCCTCGCTAATCTGTTGTTTTGAAGGCATATCCTGACTCACTCTGCCCTTCAGGTTGCCACATACAAACCATATGCCAAATTGTTGTTGGCTACTTGATGTACTTTCATGCATGGAAGTGATGGGAATAGATTTCCATGTAGGTTCTGTCTGCTCAGCCTGCAGGGACTAGGGTCTGTCAAATGTTTCTCACTGTATGGGTCCAAGTGTAAGCTTTTGTGGAGTCATTTTGATTATGCAACTGTGACACTATACCCACTACCTGTATCCCTGTATATCCTGTCATGTGGACCAATTTAGGGTCTGTGCTAAGTTGAAGCTTATTGAGGTTCTTTCACTGATGAGTATGTACATGGTATTAGTAGGGAGACAATGCTCTGTGATCATTGTGCAGTTGGCATCAATTTCAATGTGTGTCTCTGACCCCTGACTTGTCTCTTACTCCCACAGTCCTATTGTCATTATCACAAAGGTCAATTGTGTCCAGTGCGGGCTTCTTGCATAAATGATAGTCGCACTGTGCAGACAGTATGATGAATCCTGGAAACACACGATATGTGACTCATTTGTTAGGTCACATGGCTGAAAATGAACAATGCATGCCTTTGTTTGTTGGATGCCATCTCTATAGGATGGACACATATGTCCAGAAGCATGTACTGTGTCACAGGTACATGATACAGAACCCCACCCCCGGAAGTGGATGAGTATGCATTTGTTATCTTACATGTCCACACATGGACAGGTTAGAAACCTTCTGCACCCACCATGCCAGTCCCATCATTGTTACCCATGTGTGGTATCCGATTTTGTGCCCTGGAAGTAGCCTGTATTAAATGTTGATAGCAATACATTAATGCCTATGGAGCCTAAATTTCAAAAGCTACATAGTTGTCATCTGTCCCATGATGTTTTACATCTCCATCAGATAGGACATGTCCCACAAGATGTCAGTTCGCTATCTAGTAAGTGGAGGGCTTGATCAAAGTGGTGAGTTGGTCTGCTGATTAGGAAGTATTTGTAGTCTTGTCCTTGTACTCAGTGGCTGGTAAGTGCCACACCCGGGCAGTTTGGGCAAAACAGATTGTTCTTACCTTAGTATACTGACATGTATGTGACTCTACCATTTTGGATGGCACATTTGTTGACATCATTTCTTGTCTTGTCCAAGCAGTTCAATGCCCATCAGAAGAAGGGGATTTGGAGAGCCATTGACAAGAAGGTGAGGTCCCTGGGGGTCCACAGACGGCAGAGCGGCCACTGAAGGAAGAGGTGGGAGGACCTGAGATGCTGGGAGATCACAGAGGTCCAGCTGGGGCTGACCCCCCAAAGTGGGCGGGGTGCCTGTCAGGACCATGACTCCCCCCTAATGCGCCACATTCTGGCCATGGTCTAAGCAAAGCCAGTTGAGTGTTTGAGGGCAGCACAGCAGCTACAAGGGGCGGAGTAGTCAGCAAATTCCTGCTTGTTCCATTGCCAGGTGAATATGTGGTGTACTGACTACTCCCCCTGGCAATAAGGGATGTGCCATGTGTCACAGAGTAAATGGGAGACTGTGCTGACATGTCATGTGTATCAAACTGGTGTACCGTCCCTTCTGAGTCTGTGACCTAGTACAAACCTGCTGGGAATCCTCAAGCCACTTTCTCTACAGAGACCACAAGTGGCTGTGCACAGTGACCATTCATATACTAGTTGTTGTTTTAGTGTGTATAATATGTGACCCACAGGTCACTTCCCTGAATGTCAAAGACAAAAGATAAGTGGGTTAGGGATCACTGTCCTCTGTCATGTCTCTGGGTATATGTGTATGCAGACATCTGCTAGCCATAAGCAAGTTATCTGCAGTATATGATTGGTGCTAGTGCCTCACTGCACTCTGTGATAATTGTGTGCCCAGCATAGATGTGACATGGCTTACATGGCTAATGATCTGCAAACGTAGCAAACTACTTTCCCTTGGTAAGTGGGGAATGTCCATTAACATGAATTATGTCCCATGGCTGTAGCCAACATACCATTTTGCCTACATCAGCATGTGTCCATTTCTCTCAGGAAAACATCCTTAATCTGCAATTTCATGCATGTTCTAGCTATGCTGATGGGATGATGTCTGTGTTCCCTCACATATATGTGCAAGGAAAACTGTTAGTGTAATAATACATTTATAATGGTCATCAATGTTGTGACACAGACAGGAGTGTGTCACCTTTGTTTATTGTCTGACTGATACCTTCATGTGTCATAGTATGTCATTTGGCATGTAGAACCGTAGTATTACTGATGGTCATGGCAGGTGGACCAAGATTGTGGTACCACTCTGTGTTCCTTTAGTCCCTTGATGTGGCATCATGTGGAAAAGTGCACAGCACCAGTGTGATGATTGGAGATTGTGCCCTTTCTGTTGTAATGCATTATGGTGTGACTTGTAGTAATGTTGACATCATATTTGTTTGGCTTCAGGTAACCATCCATAGGCAGATACCAGGTTTGCCATGTCTGAGATGTGGGTAATGATGTTGCTTCTCATTGGTCAACAGATTGGGGTCCTTCTTTTAGCCATGTTCTGTGTCTCTACAACATGCAATGAAGAGAAGTTTACAACAAACACACTCATGTGATGTCATTGTAATGGGCATCAGACATTAGTGATGGTTATCCTGGGGCTTGTTGATTCATTGGTGTGTGTACTCTAGAGACATCTCTCCCTGACATATTGAACCTGACGTCAATGTTGTTCCTTTCAATGACACATGTGAGGCCTATCTGATTGACATTGATGCGACCTCCTTCACTCAGTTGATACTAGTGTCACTTATTGAGCTGTACATTGTCCATTTCACCTACTTGAGGAAATTGCACATTTGTATCTGAGTTAGCTGGGTTTCACTGGCATCATCTCAAATTGTTGGCACATCATGTAAGTACAAATTAGATGTGTGCATAAACGTGTGTATGAAATATGGGAGGGTACTTTACAATGGGATACAATTGTTGACTACAAGTTTACTAGGGTCTGCTGCATGTGTCATCAATTTGAGGATGGAGAGGTCACCTAGTTGTCTGGCTATTATGGGTGCTAGACTTTATCCATGCAATTTTTGTTGTCTGAGATAATGCATTTCTTGTGTGTAACTTTGGCAAGTCCAGGTGGCATGCATGCATATGTTATGGCACATGAATATGCCACTTAGGTGAGCATTTTTGCTGGGGGCTACTTGACATGATGGTATTGTTTGTCACTCAGAGCTGTGATTGAAGTGTCATCATATACAAGTTATGACCCTATTTCTCTTTCTTTTTGCAGCAGCAGCACAGGCAGACGAAGATGACAGGGCACAGCTTAGTGGGGAAGCATCTGGCCATGGGACCTCAGATCAAGATACCACTGACACAGGGGGATCCAGTGGCCCAGAGGGCAAGAGGAATGCCACAGGAGAGACAGGATCTGTATCCTCATCCTCATATACTTCCTCCAGTGGCCACTCCCTAGTGGTGGCGGACACATTGGTGAGCCCCCAGTACCTTCATTGTCCACCATCGCCCCATTCTATCACCGTTCCCCACTTAGTTGGCCGTGCCCGCTCACCCAAGAGGTTGGGCGTCTCCTTTGTCATAGGCACCTCTGTCCCAGCCCCTGTTACTCCTGCTGTCCTACAGACACCACCATAACTGTCACTGACACAGCCATCACACCCATCCTACCCACAAACAATACCCCAGGAGAACCTCAGACATCCACCACAAGCACCACACCTGCAGTCACCACCCAACAGACATCTACCCAACACAACATCCCCCAGCATCTCCACACCCCTAAGCCCAAGACACATAAATGCCCTCACTCATCCACCCAACAGACAGCAACTACACACAAGCGTAACTCCTATACGCAAGCACCTACAACATCCACACCTGCACATCAGACAACCACTCTCACAACCTCCAAATCCCAACCCCCTTTCTGATGACTGTCCCCATGTGTCCAAGAAGTTATCCCTGTGTAACCTTGATCTTACCCCTGTCCTACCTCCTGTACACCCAGACAGAGCACAGCCAGCTCCAAGGTAATCCCTTCCTCCTCTAAGCCTCCCCTGTCCCCTCTGCAAGCACCTATGCACATCTCAAAGAATAGGCCCACCCCTCCTAAGAAGAAGCCCCCACCAAGCCCAAGATCCCAAATCTGATCCCCCATCCTTCCCCTACCCCCAGATAATCCCTGAGGTGCCTGACTTCCCTCTTGATGCCCCTTCCTGTGGAGGTTACATGGCCATTAGGAGACAAGTTTTGGCACAACACTGTGCCATTATGGCCCTTATTCACAGACTTGCCAATGGCTTTAGACTTTATCATCATTTATTCAAATAAACAGTTTTGTGTTTTGGGTACACCTTTGTCCTGCAATTACTTTTCTAGCTTTAAGTTGTTCCTGGGTGCCTTTGGTTGTGTGCCTGCAATTGTGTGTGTTTGGGCGAGCGTGCTTCTCCATGTGGTATTATTTGCAGTGTGCAAGTTTGTGTGCAGTGTTCGTGCCTCTTCAACAGAAGGGTATATGTTATGTGTATAGGTATGTGAGTGTAAATGAAATGTTGGCATCATGGCATTATGTAGTGTTTGTTATGTTATGTATTTCTTTTTGTGAGGAGCAATGTGGGCATGTATGGTGTTCAACTTGTCCCCTTGAACTGGCTTGTTTATAGATATGATGTGGGTCATCTTGAGTTTTATATGTGCAGACATGGAGTGTTTTAAATTGTGCTAGATGTGTTTGCTTTTCCCTGTGCATGTGTCTATTTAGGTGTGGATCCCTTGAAGCAGGTTCCTGTGAAGGTATGTCTCATGCAGTGGGGTTGTATATGCTTTGTGGACTTGCCCTTCCCCATTGTTCAAATGTGCATGATAAATTGTTTTGGTATTGCTTCTCCCTGAGACCCATGTGGGGCCATTTCCTCCGGACATGTTGTATGAGGGTCCTGTTCAAGGTGATATATGTCCCAGTGCAGTCTCCTTCCCTGGCTGTCTCAGATGGCCCATCCCAATTATGTAGGTATAGTTGCGATGTTGTTCTGGGTATATTTGTCTCTCCATGTTTTGTGCATTCCATTGTGCCTCCCTTGTGCTTTGATGTGTGTGATATTTGTGTCCATTGCAGGGTTGTTTGCTGGTGGTGTGGTTTGTGTTCCGTACCACATAAATATATTTGTTGTTTGTGAGGGCTGTTTATGGACAGTGGTGGATGTGAGTGTGTGAGTTGTATTTGTATATGGGCTGTAGGTGTGTAGTTGTTGCTGTGTGTGACAATGTTGTGTAGCCTTCCGTGTCCCTGTGCCTGAGTTGTGTGGCCATGTGCATTTGTGTAGTGTTGCTGTGCAGTGTGGGGGTGCTGGCTGAAATGTGCATATTGTGGGTGTGTAGGTGTCCATCTTGCTGTATGTCAGTGAGTGTGTGTTGTATGAAACATGTAGCTTTTGCCCATGGCGTCCCCCTTATGATGTGTTTCCCAGCGTTACAAGCTGTTTTTAAAGGTTACTGATGCAAGTAGGTGTGTGTCCTTACGGATGATGTCATCCACGTCAATGTTGATTTCATTGTCTTTGAATGATCATCAGCAGTGGCATGACAATTTCGAAGGGCTCCATTGTGGCACCAGAGGTGTGAGGCTTCCTGCAGGTGAGTTCGTCCCTTTATACTGTCCATTTCTGCCAGCTTGCACCTGGTGGTTGAACTGCCACATTTACATTGGCAGTGTGCAACCTTGTAATGCGTCTGGTGGAAACACTGTCTTTGACCAACTGTTTGTGCTTCCTGGTGACAGTGGTGGTCTGTGCTGCTTGCTGGAGGTCTTCTCGAGGTAGAACCACCATAATCGTACTATGGCGGTCCGCTCCACCAGACCGTTGGCAGTGAGACCGCCAACATGGTTGTCACGATACTGCCAAACTCCGAATGAGGCACATAGGGGGTCATTACAACCCTGGCGGACGGTGTTAAAGCAGCCGAAATACCGCAAACAGGCCGGCGGACAAAAAAAGGGAATCATGACCCTGGCGGAAACCACCAACAAAGACAGCCACTTTAACACTTCGCCCGCCACAGCAGTACAGACAAGCAGCGCAGCGGTCACCGCCAACAGACTGGCGGAAGACAATGTACCGCCCACAGTATTACATCCCGCCAATCCGCCACCTTTTCCGTGGATAAAAACACGGCAGAAACAGCTCTTCCTATGGGAAAACGCTCACCTGAACATATCCCACGAGGAACGAGGAATCCATGGAGCCGGAACTCCAAATACTCCCTGCCCTTGTCTTTCTGCTCTTCTACGACCAACAGCTACGTAGGCGCCGCAGACAACAGTGACTACTGCACCTACGACATGGGGGAGGGGGAGGCAAAAGTTAGGGGGACACACACCAAACACCCCCACTCTCGCATATTACAACATACACACCAATGCATTCACAAAAATCACAGTTCCAACCCACAATCCCCCCGGAAGAATGAATACACAAAGCGAAAATCGGTCAAACAATGTAATGTGCCAATATACATGTCATACAAAAATACACAGATATATATTTGAAAATCAGTCAGAATTATATACAATACGAGAAGTAGTGCAGATATGTACATAACAATGTCCGTGCACCATCAGTCCAAAAATACATGGGCGAGGCCCACAAACGATACCTGACCACAATCGGAGAGAACACTGCCAGGGCATCAGATAGAAATACTACAGGCACCTCAGGGGGAAGGGAAGGGGGGGCACCTCAGCCGGATGACTGCAAAGCCAGATCCACGATGGGGCTCCATGCCCATTTATGCCCTCCTGGGGAGTGCAAAGCCACAGTCTCTCAAGTCTCTACAGTGGGTGGGTTGCCCACTGTGCCATCCTGGGGAGTGCAAAGCCACAGTCTCTCAAGTCTCTACAGTGGGTGGCTTGCCCACTGTGCCATCCTGGGGAGTGCAAAGCCACAGTCTCTCAAGTTGATGCAGGTCTCTACTGGTACTCGGGGGGACTGGTGCCCAGACTGGATGAGTCTCCCCGCGAAAGGTCGTGTCCTGTCATTGTCCCAGCTGCACATGGGATAAGGATGCCTGATGTGGCGGCCCATTCATTCCTACCCGGTGCATTGCCCTGTTCAGCAGTGCTTAGCCATGGCGGTCTTAGCCCTGTTCAGCGGTGCTTTGCCATGGAGGTCTTTGCCCTGTTCAGCGATGGTTTGCCATGGCGGTTCAGGACTGTTCAGCGGTGCTTAGCCATGGCGGTCTTTGCCCTGTTCAGCGGTGCTTTGCCATGGCGGTTCAGGACTGTTCAGCGGTGCTTAGCCATGGCGGTCTTTGCCCTGTTCAGAGATGGTTTGACATGGCGGTTCAGGAATGTTCAGCGGTGCTTTGCTATGGCGGTCTTTGCCCTGTTTAGCGATGGTTTGACATGGCGGTCCAGGACTGTTCAGTGGTTCTTAGCCATGGCGGTCTTTGCCCTGTTCAGCGGTGCTTTGCCATGGCGGTTCAGGACTGTTCAGCGGTGCTTAGCCATGGCGGTCTTTGCCCTGTTCAGCGATGGTTTGACATGGCGGTTCAGGACTGTTCAGCGGTGCTTTGCCATGGCGGTCTTTGCCCTGTTCAGCGATGGTTTGACATGGCGGTTCAGGACTGTTCAGCAGTGTTTAGCCATGGCGGTCTTTGCCCTGTTCAGCGGTGCTTTGCCATGGCGGTTCTGGACTGTTCAGCGGTGCTTAGCCATGGCGGTCTTTGCCCTGTTCAGCGATGGTTTGACATGGCGGTTCAGGACTGTTCAGCGGTGCTTTGCCATGGCGGTTCTGATAAGGACATTGGTGTGTGGCATGACGTTCTATACACTGGACATTGGTGTGTGGCATGACGTTTCATCATTGCCCAGCGGGGCTGTGGCAGCCGGGGCCCTCCTGGGCACTGTCTCTGGCGGTGGCGGTGGTCTCCTGACCAGTGATGATACTTGGGCCCTCCTGGGCTGTGACTCTGGTGGTGGTCTTCGGACCAGTGACGATACTTGGGCCCTCCTGGGCTGTGACTCTGGCGGTGGTCTCCTGACCAGTGACAATACTTGGGCCCTCCTGGGCTGTGACTCTGGCGGTGGTCTCCTGACCAGTGATGATACTTGGGCTCTGGCGGTGGTCTCCTGACCGGTGCCGATACTTGGGCCCTCCTGGGCTGTGACTCTGGCGGTGTTCTCCTGACCAGTGACGATACTTGGGCCCTCCTGGGCTGTGACTCTGGCGGTGTTCTCCTGACCAGTGACGATACTTGGGCCCTCCTGGGCTGTGACTCTGGCGGTGTTCTCCGGACCAGTGACAATACTTGGGCCCTCCTGGGCTGTGACTCTGGTGGTGGTCTCCTGACCAGTGACGATAATTGGGCCCTCCTGGGCTGTGACTCTGGCGGTGGTCTCCGGACCAGTGACGATACTTGGGCCCTCCTGGGCAGTGACTCTGGCGGTGGTCTCCTGACCAGTGACGATACTTGATCCCTCCTGGGCTGTGACTCTGGCGGTGGTCTCCGACCCAGTGACGATACTTGGGCCCTCCTGGGCTGTGACTCTTGCGGTGGTCTCTGGACCAGTAACGACGGTGCTGGCGGTTGTGTCTCGACCGCCGGAAATGATGGCGCACTTCTCCGACGTGACACTCACAACAGGCTGGGCAGACTTCCTCTGGCCCTTCTCCACCTTTGGTGGAGTCACAGCTGACTCTCCAATCCCCTTGGAACCCATGTCAGTTGTTTTCCCACCTGGAGCCTTAACACGGTCACGTCGTCCACTCTCCAATTTTATTGCCTTCACAGGGGGTGGGCTGCCAGTGCCTTGGCTCCGGGTCCTACTGCCTGCCCTGGTGGCCGGTGCACTCCAAAAACCTTGAACAGGCACCACTGGTATTGGAGCCTTTTTGGCTGAGGCGCTATGACAGGACTGATGAATTGGAGGGGGTGGGGTGGGGGCAAAAAGGTCAACTTGACAGAGGGACAGTTTCTGACGAACACTGGGATGGGTAGCTGGAGGGGGGTCTGGGAGTGGAGGAAGAGGAGGTGGTTGTCGGAGGTGTCACTTTAGGTGTTTTGGGTGCAGGTGCAGGTACTGGAGGCTGTCGTGAGGTGGATGGATGTTGGGTGAGTGATTGCCGGCGTTTGGGTACTTTGGGAGGGGGATTCACAGACACACTGGGAGAGGACACAGGGGACGTGTAAATGGCAGTGGAGGTGGTGAGTGCAGGTGAGCGGGGTGTGGTGCTGGGTGTTCTGGTGCGAGTCCTAGTGCCTGTAGATGTAGTGCATGCAGGTGAGAGTGTAGACGACACTGGGAGGGAGGAGGGAGAAGAGGAGGAGGGGGACACAGTGGAGGCAGTGGATGTTGTTGTGTCTGTATGTGGGTGAGGCTTGCGTGAGTGCTTGTCGTGTGTGTGGTGTCTATGTCTGCTTGAGCTACTTGTGTATGTTGACTTGTGTGCATGCTGATCTGTAGGTGTGCTTGGGATGGGCTGGGGTACAGGAGATTGGGTCTGGGTGGAGGGGGGAGGCTAGACACAGGGACAATTGCTGCCATCAGTGCTGAGGCCAAAGACTGCAGGGTTCGCTGAAGGACAGCCTGACCAGAATGAATGCCCTCCAGGAATGCATTACCGTGTTGCAACTCTCGTTCTACACCCTGGATGGCATTCACAATGGTAGACTGCCCAACAGTGAGTGACCTGAGGAGGTCAATGGCCTCCTCACTGAGGGCAGCATGGGTGACTGGGGCAGGACCTGAGGTGCCTGGGGCGAAGGTGATGCCCATCCTCCTGGGTGAGCGGGCACAGGGCGAACGCTGAGGGGCTGCTGGCAGGGTGGTGCTGGTAGGGGAGGTGGCAGCTGTACCTGTAGAGGTGGGGGGGCACAGATGGTGCCGCCACCACAAGGGAGCTCCCATCGTCAAACGAGTCCGTGTCGCTGCTTGGTGATCCGGTGGCCAACGTGAAGCTCCCCTCGCCCTCCGTCCCACTGGTGCATTCAGAGTCTGTGGTGTGGCCCTCCATGGCCATGTGGGATGCAGCTCCCTCATGCTCCGGTGCCACTGTACCTCCGCCTGTTGATGCTGATGTACAAAAGGACAGGGAGAGCAGACAAAGGGGGGGAGACAGAAGAAAGAGGGTTTTAGTGCATGGCATACCGCTACCGTTGGTGGACAAGACAAACGCAGATGCCCCCTGCATTACGCCGTGCTCCTGCCCTCTGCACATGCAATTTCTGGGATATGGCCTATATGGCAATGGTGGACATCGGCGCACATGGATGCCACAGGGGCAACTATACCTCGACTTGGCACTCTGCTGAGGTGGGGTAGAGTGCCACATGGGCCACATTACGGAGGGGCCTTGCCTACCGAACTCGCCCTGGCCTAGGGACACCCACAGCCCACCTCCACCACCCAGACACCTCCACTGCACGCAAAGTCAGCAGAATGAGGTTGTACTCACCCCCTTGTGTCTGCTGTGATGCCCTCAAACGCCCATCCAACTCCGGGTAGGCCACCGCCAGGATCCGGAACATCAGGGGGTCATGGTGCGACGGGCACCCCTCCCACGTTGGGAGGCCATCCCCAGCTGAGCCTCTGCCGTCTTCTTGCTGCAGCGGCGAATGTCCTCCCATCTCTTACGGCAGTGGGGGCCCCGTCTCTGGTGGGCCCCCAGGGTCCGGACCTCCTTGGCGATGGCATGCCAAATGTCCCTCTTCTGGTGGGCGCTGACCTACATGACATGCACAAGGAAAGAGGACCAGTCATTACCAACTGCACCGTCGTTGTGAGAGGCCCCCTCCCTACTCTGGCCATGTGGCCCATTCATTCCCATGCATTAATGTTCTATGGACTCTGCCCCCTTCCCTCTTCCAACCAGCCCTCTCCACCCAGGCCTAGCCCATACAACATGCTCCCTGTGTACTAACCTGTTGGTCTGGAGGACCGTAGAGTAGCGTGTACTGGGGGAGGACCCCGTCTACCAGTTCCTCCAACTCCTGTGCAGTGAAGGCAGGGGCCCTTTCCCCAGACGCAGCAGCCATCGTCGCTTCCAGACCGAGGTCACAGCAGCACTTCCAGTGTAGGTCCTCTCCTGTCGAAGGTCAGGTATCTAGTGATTGAACAGATAGAAAATGGCGGTGACGTCCGCGGCGGTGACGTCCGCGGCGGTGCGCATCATCAACGCCAGCGCACCTGTTCATTTGCTCCTGGGACCCATAGGGTCCAATGTTAACTATTGCAGCATTGCGCCGCGGTCTACTACCGCCTACCGCGACGGTGTGTAACGCCAGCGCTGTTACCCCACAATCCCATTGTCCCAGTTTAGAGGTCAGGCAGCCGCCATTTCAGGGGCCCACATGGCTTCATTTCATACTGCGTCACACATAGCTAGGCCTACACTCAACACACATACAGGAAGGGTTATGTGAGTGGTGTAGTCTTGTGTGTTACTGTGGGTACATACCTGGAGGAATAATGACTGGTTCTTCGCTGTTGTCCTTCGTAGGCACAGTTTGCTGGGACATATGAGAAGATGGCGTCATTCCCCGGTGTACCGACCGCTGGTGGACCTGTTGACAATGGAAGAGCGACATGTCTTCGTCACCTACCGGTTTGACCGTGCCACAATCCAGGAACTATGTACCCAGTTGGAGCCAGACCTGATGTCACCAATCCGCCATCCGACTGGAATCCCCCCTGACGTGCAGGTGCTGTCAGTGCTCCATTTCCTTGCAAGTGGGTCTTTTCAGACAACAGTGGCCATGGCATCAGGGATGTCCCAGCCTATGTTTTTTCCAACGTTTTGTCCAGAGTGTTGGCTGCCCTGCCGAAACACGTAAGGAGATACATCATTTTCCCTGAGGTGGAGGATTTGCCTACAGTGAAAGGTGACTTCTATGCCCTTGGACATATCCCCAACGTCATAGGTGCTATTGATGGTACCCATGTAGCTCTGGTCCCCCCCCACAGGAGTGAACAGGTGTACAGGAACAGGAAGAGTTATCATTCCGTGAATGTATAGATGGTATGTTTGGCAGACCAGTACATCTCGCAGGTAAATGCTATGTTCCCTGGCTCAGTGCATGACGCCTACATCCTGCGGAATAGCAGCATCCCTGATATGATGGGTCAACTCCAGAGGCATCGTGTATGGCTTTAGTGGGACTCTGGTTACCCCAACCTTTCGTGGCTATTGACCCCAGTGAGGAATCCCAGGACCAGGGCAGAAGAACGCTACAATGAGGCCCATGGGCGGACTAGGAGGGTGATCGAACGCACCTTCGGCCTCCTGAAGGCCAGGTTCAGGTGACTCCATATGACAGGTGGATCCCTATTCTACTCACCGAAGAAGGTGTGCGACATCATAATCGCCTGCTCCATGCTCCATAATTTGGCATTGCGACGCCAGGTGCCTTTTCTGCAGGAGGATGAACCAGATGACGGTGTTGTAGCAGCTGTGGAGCCTGTGGGGCCTGTGGACAGTGATGAGGATAAAGCTGATGAAGAAGACAACGACAACAGGGAGTCAGTCATACAGCAATATTTCCAGTGAGACACAGGTGAGAACAATTTAATTTTTAGCATTACATTAACTTTCACACGTCTACCTCTATCCTGTTTTTCGATTTAAGTCAACATTTGGTAACTGAGTTGTACCCTTCCATTACGGTTTCACAGGTGTGGTTACCTACGTGTCAACTGCTAGCATCCTTCAAGGGCTTGTGATGTGTGACATAGGTATGTTAGCTTTAGAATGGGACACCCATTATGACACTGTCATTGATAATACATTTCTACTAAATCACATACTGACTCCAGCATGTTCTGTGTTTCAAGGGTGTTTATTGAAGTGCTCAGAAATGGGAGGGGGTTGCAAAATGAGGATGGGTGATGGTGGAGGAATGTCCATGGCAGAGTCCAGTCTATTAGTCTCACAGGTGCACTGCCCATCTGGGCATAGGAAGAGGAGCTGGGGCAGTTAAAGTATGGACAGGGTTACAAAGTGGGACAGTGGGAGGACAATCAGGGTGGTGTAATTTCCTGGCGGGGGTCTTGCCATCTTGCTCTGTCCTGTTCCTGGATCTCAGGGACCGCTTGCATGGTGGTTGTCTGTCTGCAGGGGGTGGGGTGCTTGTGTGTTGGTCCTGTGGCGGGGCGTCCTGTCCACTAGCGCCGGCGGAGGTGGTGGGCATTTCATCGTCCTGGCTAGTGTCAGGGGCCCCTTGGAGTGCCACGGTGTCCCTCAAGGTCTGCTGTATGTCCTTCAGCACCCCTACGATGGTGCCCAGGGCGGAGCTGATGGTCCTGAGCTCCTCCCTGAACCCCAAATACAGTTCGTCCTGCAGGCGCAGGGTCCCCTGCAACTTGTCCAGAACCGTCGCCATCGTCTCCTGGGAGTGGTGGTATGCTCCCATGATGGAGGAGAGGGCCTCGTGGAGAGTGGGTTCCCTTGGCCTGTCCGCCCCCTGTCGCACAGCAGCCCTCCCAGTTCCCCTGTGTTCCTGTGCCTCCGTCCCCTGGACCGTGTGCCCACTACCACTTCCCCCAGGTCCCTGTTGTTGTTAGGGTGGTGGGTTATCCTGGGTTCCCTGTAGTGGTGGACACACCGCTGATTGACCTGTCCTGGGTAGGGAGGTTTGGGCCCGCTGGGTGGGTGCTGTGCTGGTGTTACCAGAGGGTGGAAGGTCGGTGTTGGGCTGTGCCTGTGCAAGGGAAACCGACTGTCCCGAGGCCCACGATGGTCCAGGCTGGTCATCAGGATCCAGTCGGGCAGAGCTGCTCTCGTCACTGTGGGCCTCTTCTGGGGGTGGAGTGGTGTTGTCTGGACCCTCTGGTGTGGTGATGGTCCTTCGGGTTCCTGCAGGGGCATAAGAGCATGATTATTGCATGTGTGTGTGTTATGGTGTGCAATGGGTGGGTGTTTGTGTACCCCAGTGCTAGCATTCCTGTGTGGGGGCTTGTGTGATGATGGTTGGGGGGGTGTACTGGGTATGTGCAGTGGGCATCCTTTAGTGAGGGGTGTCCATGCTTAGTTGTGTCATGCAGGGCTTGGTGTTGGGATGGGTGGATTGTGTCATGGGTACATTAGTGGGGAGTTGTAGTGATAGGGGAGGGGGTGCGTTAGGGGGTGTGTGATAGCATGCAGGTAGGGTGGGGGATATGATAGTTAAGAATTGACTTACCAGTGTCCCATCCTCCACCGACTCCTGCGAGGCCCTCAGGATGCAAGATGGTCAAAACTTGCTCCTCCCATGTTGTTAGTTGTGGGGGAGGAGGTGGGGGTCCGCCGCCAGTCCGCTGTACCGCGATGTTGTGCCTGGAGACCGTTGAACGCACCTTCCCCCGTAGGTCGTTCCACCTCTTCCTGATGTCCTCCCTATTTCTTGGGTGCTGTCCCACGGCGTTCACCCTGTCCACTATTCTGCGCCATAACTCCATCTTCCTGGCTATTGATGTGTGTTGTACCTGTGAGCCAAATAGCTGTGGCTCTACCGGGAGGATTTCCTCCACCATGACCCTGAGCTCCTCCTCGGAGAAGCGGGGTGTCTTTGGCGTGCCATGGGGTGGTGTGGGTGATGTGTGGGGTGTTGTATGTGGTGATGAGTGTGGTGAGTGTAGTGGTGTGTGGTGTTTTGTGCGTGGATGTTGTGTGGGTGATGGTGTTGTGTGCCTCTGTGTAGTGGGGTTGTCTATTCTGTGCTCTCTCTCTGTCGCCTTCGTGTCTAATGTTTTGGTCGTAGGGGTTTGTGTGTGATGTGGGTGTGTGTTTTATATTGTAATGGGTGTGTGGGAGTGGTGTGTGTATGTGTATCAGGTGTGTGTATTTGGAATTGACCAATGTGGCGGTGTTTTGTAGGTGTGTGTGTATTTTGAGCGCAGCGGTGTGTACCGCCAATGGATTACCGCGGTTGAAAGACCGCCGCATGCATTCGTGGGTCGTAATGGCATGGGCGTGTTTCTGTTGGCGTGGAGGTGGAGGATTTGTTTCCGCCAGTTTATCACTGACCTTTGGTGTGGCGGTGTTGTGTGGGTGTCTGAATTTCGGCGGATTCCAAGATGTGTGTCATAATAGCTGTGGCGGAATGCCGCGGCCGCCGCAGTGTATATGCGGTCTTCTGCACGGCGGTAAGCGCCTTTTACCGCCAATGTTGCAATGACCCCCATAGTGTTGTTTTGGGGTTTTTCATAGGTTTAGTTCTATTTATTTTAGTGCCGTTCACCAGTATGTTGGCCTAAGCATGGGTAGAGATTGTTAGTAAAGTAACATTATGTTATGTTATGTCATGTTATAACATATTTTGATATCCCTACCCGAATAGCTTATTTTTAAAATATTTGTGGATATTTCTTGGGATTCCTTGGAGTTTCTTTTTCCTTTTTTGGTGGATTATATTTTTTAATTACATGGTTATGGAGGTGGATTGCAGCTTCAGAATAGTAAGTATCATCATAGCAGTATTTTCTGGGTGAGATATTTGTTAAAATATATTTTATATGTTGTAAAAAAAAATTGCAACATATTATGGTCCTCATTACAACCCTGGCGGTCGGTGATAAAGTGGCAGCAATACCGCCAACAGGCTGCCAGTAATTACAGCCAAATTATGTCCATGGCGGAAAGCACTCAGGTAGACAGCCACTTTACCACACCAACTGCCAGGTTGGAAACAACAAGCACCACGGTGGTAGCTGCCTACAGCCAGACATCAAAAGCCTGGTGGAAACACTGTACAGAAAGGAAAGGACTCACCATTGGAGACATAGGGAAGAACCACGCCGCCATGGAGCCCGAGCTGCAGATATTCCCGATGTTCCTCTATGTCCTGCTCCACCACAAACACCGACGGCGGCGAAGACGACACAGTGAGTACAGCCACCTAGCACACAGGGGAGAGGGTGAGGAAAAAGAGAGTGACACACACACGCACAACACACACCCTTACCCCCAACACCATACACACACTCAGATGCAGTAAGAAAACATATTGACCCAGTACTCCTCAGGAATAATGCAAGGACAACACAAATAGATAAAAGTGAGTGTTATAATATAAATACAGTAGAAATAAGTACATCCAATCTAAAAGTACATACATATGTGCAATTCAAGGGGCTGCCCACTGATGGTGGTGGTGGTGCTGCTGCTGCTGGTAGTGGTAGTGGTGGGGCTAGCTCCTGCCCATCCCCTGCAGCCTCGGACGGCTGCACAACCATGGTTGGTGGTGGGGGCTCTGACTGAGTCCCACCACCAGGCCCCTTGTCCTTCCAGCCTGCTGGTGCATGCCCCTTTCCCTTCCTGGCAGCAGCTGGGGATGGATCCTTGCTCTTCTTGGCAGCACCTGGGGTAGGCTTCTTGCCCTTCCTCGCAGCAGCTGGGGCTCCTTGCTCTTCTTGGCAGCACTTCGGGTAGGCTTCTTGCCCTTCCTGGCAGCAGCTGAGGCTCCTTGCTCTTCTTGGCAGCACTTGGGGCAGGCTCCTTACCATTCCTGGCAGAAGCTGGAGATGGCTCCTTGCCCTACCTGGCAGCAACTGGGGATGGCTCCTTGCAATTGTTGGCAGCAACTGGGGATGGATCCTTACCCTTCCTGGCAGCACTTGGGGCAGGCACCATTTCCGTGAGGCAGCCTTGTGCCCTGGATCCTTCACCACCACGAGTGGGTGTGGACACTACTGGGCCCGTGGACTGGGTGGCTGAGGTGCTTGTCTGGGTTTTCGCCACCCGGGCCAGATGTGAATGACAGGAGGGGGGGTACGGAAGAAGTCAATGGTGGAGAGGAACAGCTGCTTAGGGACATTGGGGCAGGGAGAGGGAAAAGGAATGGGAGTGGAGGAAGAGGGAGTGGTTGTGGGAGGTGTCTGCTGTGTTTGGGTGCAGGGGCTGGATGCTATTGTGAAGTAGATGGCTGTTGGGTGTCTGAGTGCTTGCGTTTGTGTAGCTTGGGAGGGGGGATAGACACAGTGAGACAGGACACAGGGGACATTTGCATGGGTGTTCGGGTGGTGACTGCCAGTGAGGTGTGTGTTCTGATTGGTGTGCTGGTGATGGTAGTAGTGGATGTGGATGTAGTGCATGCAGGTGTGGGTGTAGTCAGAGCTGGGAGGGAGGTGGAGAAGGAGGAGGATAGGGACACAGTGGAGGCAGTGGATGCTGTTATGTCTGCATCAGGATGGTGTTTGTCTGTGTGCCTGTGGGATGATGTGTGGTGCTTGTGTTTGCCTGTGCCACTCTTGTGTGTTGTCTTGTGTGCATGCTGGTCTGGCTGTCTGCTTGGGATAGGTTGGGGTTGAGGGGAATGTGACTGGGAAGAGGAAGTTGGAGGGGAGACGGTGGAAACAGGGACAATGGCTGCCATCAGAGAGGAGGCCAGAGCCTGGATTGATCTCTGTTTGGCCGCCAAGCCAGTGTGCATTCCAGAAATGCATTGGTCTGTTGCATTTGGGGTGCCAGCCCCTGGATGGCATTCACAATGGTTGACTGCCCAACAGAGATGGATCGCAGGAGGTCAAAAGCCTCCTCACTCAGGGCAACAGGTCTCACTGGGGCAGGGCCTGAGGTTCCTGGGGCGAAGGAGATGCCCACCCTCCTGGGTGAGCGGGCACGGGCAACTCGCTGAGGGGCTGCTGGAAGGGTGGTGCTGGTACGGGGGTGGCAGCTGTACCTGTAACTGGGGTGGGCACAGAGATGTCCGCCACCACCAGGGAGCTTCCATCGGAGGAGGTATCTGTGTCCGAGCTGTACCCTCCAGTCTCCACCGTGGTGCTCCACTCGCCCTCCGTCCCATTGGTGCCCTCACCGTTGGTGGACTCTGCATCCTGGGTCCTGTGGGATGCAGCTCTCTCCGTCGCCGGTGCCTCTGCTTCTCCGCCAGATGATGCAAATGCACATAAGGACAGGATGACAAAATAAAAAGGGGGAGAAGAGACAAAGGATACACTGGGTCAATGGCTGCACAAACACCACCGTTGGTGTACACAGCACACTCACACACAGGGAACAGTCCCACACACTATTCAATGCACTACCAGTAACAATGCTAGTTACCAGGGCATGGGGAGGGACACATACCACGAACTGCAGCATACCTGGTACCCACATAGCCCTGCCCAGTAGTGGATGCCTGCAATCTAGGTAGGAGGACTCTCACATCAGAACCATGTCCAACATGGGACCTACTCTGCAATGTCAGGCCTGGCCTAGGGGCACCCAGAGACACACATCCCCCTTCCGGATACATCCCCACCAGGCATAAGTAGTAATGATGGGTACTGTACTCACCCCCTTGTGGCTGCTGTGATTTCCTCAAGTGCCCATCCAGCTCCGGATAGGCCACTGCCAGTATACGGCCATTATGGGGGTCAGGGTTTGACGGGCACCCCTTCCTCGTTGGGAGGCCATCCCCAGATGGGCCTCCACTGTCTTCCATGCCCAGCATCTCAGGTCCTCCCACTGTTTTCAACAGTGGGTACTCCGCCTGCTGTAGGTAACCAGGGTCCGCAGCTCCTTGGCAATGGCATGCCATGTACCCTTCTTTTGATGGGCGCTGGCCTGCAGAGGAAATACACACAGGGAAAGGTATTAGTCAGACAATCCTGCCTGTTACACTCATGGTTCACCATACCCCTTCCCATCCACATTAGCACAGACCTGGCCCAGCACACAAGCTGCACGCCCTCCAGGGACATCCACCAAATCCCCCTACACGAGGCCTTCACACACACCACTCCATGCATTCATGCCCCATGCATCATGCTCAGAGTGGACTCCCCTTTTGGTCTGGAGGCCCATACAGCAGTCGATACTGGGGTAGGACCCCATCCACCAGTCTCTCCAACTCCACTGAGGTGAAGGCAGAGGCCCTTTCCCGAGTCACACGCGCCATGGTCGGTTCCAGACACAGGTCACAGCAGCACATGCAGTGTAGGTCCTCTCCTGTGAAGGTCAGGTAGCAAGTGGGTGAACAGATAGAAAATAGCGGTCATGTCTGCGGCAGTGCATACCATCACTGCCGGCGTACATCACCATTGCCCACTGAACCCCATAGGGCCCAATATTATCCAATGAGGCGTTGCCCAGTAGTTTCCGATGGCGTACAATGTCAGCGGAATTGCCTCACTTCTACCTGTCCCTCCACACAGGACAGGCAGACGCCATTTTAAGGGGGGGCAGGCCCTGGATTATAACTGCATCACACTTCACAATTGTACCTACAGGATAGATGACGCTTATACATTTCAAATTAACATCATGCATTGTACTGTTGTGGCTACAATGTACAGTTTGTGACCAGCTCCTCATTCTTTTGCCCCATAGGTTGCTACTGCTGTGGATGAATAGGAGATGGAGACATACCCCTGTGTACGAACCCCTTGTAGACTTGGCAACAATGGAGGACAGGCACATTATCCTCACCCTTAGACTTGACAGGGCCACAATCACGGAGCTGTGTGCCCAACTGGAGCCTGACTTGATATCTGCTATCCGTCACCCCACTGGGATCCCCCCTCTTGTGTAAGTCCTATCTGTACTCCATTTCTTGGCAACTGGTTCTTTCCAAGTGACAGTGGGCTTAGCAGCAGGAATATCACAGCCAATGTTCTCAATAGTGCTGACAAGAGTGCTGGATGCCCTGATTAAACACATGTGCAGCTACATTGTTTTCCCCCAGGTGGGGGATTTGGCCACAGTGAAGGCTGACTTTTATGCAATGGGACATATCTCCAACATCATTGGGGCTTTGTTCTTTCCCGGCAAAATGAACAGGTGTTCAGAAATCGCTCAATGAATGTCCAGATGGTGTGCCTGGCAGACCAGTAAATCTCCCAGGCCAATGCAAAGTGTCCTGGATCTGTGCATGATGCCTTTATCCTGAGGAATAGCAGCATCCCAAATGTGATGGGCCAACTACAGAGGCACAGGGTGCGGCTAATAGGTGAGCCCTGGTTCCCATCCAGTGGATGTTGGTGTATGGGTATGGTGTGGGCCATATGGCATAACGTGTGGCTAAATATTGTCCCTCAATATTTGCAGGTGACTCAGGTTACCCAAGGTTACCCCAACGTATCATGGCTACTGACCCCTGTGAGGAATTCCAGGACAAGGGCAGAGGAACATTACAATGAGGCACATTGGCGAACAAGAATGATCATTGAACCTACCTTTGGCCTCCTGAACACCAGGTTTCAGTGCCTCCATCTAACAGGTGGATCCCTGTGCTACTCACCCAAGAAGTTCTGCCAGATAATCGTGGCATGATGCATGTTGCACAACCTTGCCTTGAGACGCCATGTGCCTTTTCTGCAGGAGGAGGGGGCTGGAGATGGCCGTGTGGCAGCAGTGGACTCTGTGGACAGTGAAGATGAGAAGGCAGAAGATGAGGATAAGGACAACAGAACTGCAGTGATTCGACAATACTTCCAATGACACACAGGTAAGACAGTATAACTTCACATTTTATTGTCATTTGTTTGTTTCACATTGTCACTGGCAGGCTGTGCTTTCCCACTTCTATGCCCACTTACTGTATCCTTTGGCAACTATTTTTGCAGATGTTGGTGCCCCACCATTGCTCCTGCTGTGTTCACTGCAGCTAACTACAGGTCTATCCTATGTGCACATTACTGTACAGTTGATTTTTAATGTTTAAACCTTGTGAAATGAATACATACGGCAATCATTTGACATACTCCATACTTGTATTTTTTCAAAGTGTGTTTGTTTAAGTGCTATGAAAAAAAGGGGAAGTGCAATGGGCTGGGTGATGATGGAGGAAAGTCCAGGGTATTTTCCAGTCTATTGGTAGCACAGGTGCATTGTCCAAGAGGAGATTGGAAGGGGAGCAAAAGCAGTTCAAGGTGGACAGGGTGACTGAGTGGGACACAAGGGTGACAATCAGGAGAGTCTTATTTCCTGGTGGGTGTCTTGGCAATAATCTCTGGCTTCTGCCTGGATCACAGGGAACGTTTGTGGGGTGGTCTACCTTCTGCAGGGGGAGAGGTGCTGGTGGCCTGTTGGTCCTGTGGAGGGGCCTCCTGTCCACTAGCGGCAGCAGCAGTGGAGGGCAGTTCAGTAGTGGCAGGGGCTCGCTGTTGTAAGACTGCCTCCCTCATAATGTTGGCCATGTCTGCCAGCACCCCTGCTAGGGAGACCAGGGTGGTGTTAATGGCCTGCAAGACCTTCCTGATCCCCCGGTACTGCCCTCCTGCAGCCCCCTGTTCTCCTGCAAGTTGTCCAGGATCTGGCCCAGCGTATCTTGGGAATGTTGGTATGCTCCCAGGATCTCGGTGAGTGCCTCCTGGAGAGTCGGTTCCCTGGGCCTGTCCTCCCCCTGATGCACAGCAGTCCTCCCAGTGTCCCTGTTGTCCTGGGCCTCTGTCTCCTGAACCGTGTGTCCAGTGCCACTGACCCCAGGTCCCTGATTGTCTTGGGGTGAGATGTGCCCTGGGGTCCCTGTAGTGGTGGGCACACAGCTGATTGACGTGTCCTGGGGACAGAGGCATTGGTACGCTGGGTGGGTGCTGTGGTGGTGTTTTCTGAGGGGGGAGACTCTGTGGTGATGTGTGACTGTGCCTGGGTAACCGACTGTCCAAGGGTCCCTGATGGGCCAGGTTGGTCATCCAGATCCAGGTGACCAGAGTTGCTGTCATCCCTGTGGGCCACTTCTGTGGGGAGACTGGAAATTGCTGGCACCTCTTCTCCGCTGACATTGGCTGGGATACCTGTGGGGATGTAAATGCAGTGTTATTGTTTCTGTGTGTGACATATTGTGCATGGGTGGGTTGCCCGCTTTGGTTGTATTTGCCCTGGCAGCTTTAACTTGCATGAGTTGGTATGTGGTGGGTTAGGTGATTCTCTCTAGGGTGCATGCTTTATTGATGGGTGTCCATGCAGGTCTGTGAGTGGGTGTCCATGCATTGGTATGGTATGCAGAGCTTGGCATTGGGATGAGTGAGGTGTGATGGTGGGGTGTGTGGGAAGTGGTGGAGTGATGGGAGTGAGGGTAGGGGTATGTGATGGCATGCAGGTAGGGGGTAGTAATAGTATATAGTTGACTTACTACTCCGGCCTGGCCCTCAGGGTGCATGATTGCCAAGACGTGCTCCTACCATGTTGTTAGTTGTGGGGGAGGAGGTGGGGGACCACCGCCAGTCCTCTGTACAGCAAGTTGGTGTCTTGCTGCAATGGAAAGCACCTTCCCCCATAGGTCGTGCCACCTCTTCCTGATATCATCCCTTGTTCTTGGGTGCTGTCCCATGCCGTTGACCCTGTCCACGATCCTCCACCATAGCTCCTTCTTCCTAGCAATGGATATCTGCTGCACCTGTGCTCCAAATAGCTCAGGCTCTACCTGGATGATTTCTCCACCATTACCCTTAGCTCCTTCTCAGAGAATCTGGGGTGTCGTTGTGGTGCCATGGGTGTTGTGGGTGTGTAGGGTGATATTTTGGGGTGTGTGTTGTGAGGTGTGTGGGTGGTGTATAGGTGATGGTGGTGTGTGGCTCTGGTCTTGTCTGTGGTCGTGCTTTCTGTCTCGTGCCAATGATTTGTTTTCGTAAAGGTTTGTAGGTAATGTGTGTGTATGTTTTATAGTGTTGTGGGGTGTGTATGTCTGTCAGGTGTGCGTAGCTTAGAATTGTCCAATGTTGTCTTGTTTTATTTGAGTGTGTGTATTTTGAGTGTGGCGGTATGTACCGCCAATGGTTTACCACCATTGAATGCTCGCCATGGTGATTCGTGGGTCATAATCTGGTGGGCATTGTTCTGTTGGCGTAACGGTGTGGGTTTTGATACTGCCAGTTTATCATTGACCTTTGGTGTGGCGGAGTTGTGTGTGTGGCTGAATAGTGATCGATTGGTGTGTGTGTGTCATAATATGGTGAACAAATATCCGTGGCGGCGGTGGTATGTAGGCAGCAGTCAGCGTAGCAGTAAGTGGGATTTACCACCAATGTTATAATAAGGGCCTATATGTGTTATTTGAGGGGTGTGTTTGTGTGTCGCAACCATCTGCAACCGCTCAAAATGAGAAATCTCACCGGGAGGTGGTCTTGAGTAAGATTTCCCTTGCTCGCACTCGCCAACTCATAGCTGACAAGTGGAGCGCGGAGTGGGAAAAACTCTGCAAACTCAGCGAGTGGAGCGGAGTTCACCACACAACCCTAGTCTATATAATCCACCCATATTCTGCATCCACTGCATCCCTGGCTGATCCTGTCAGCCCTTCTGCCGTCTTTCTCCACCTGAAGAAGTAAAGCACGGAAGCGCAATGAGGCAGCATTGAGGCTGGCCGCAGTGAGTGCCCCTGACTGTTCTGTTTCCAGGTTTCCTGGATTCCTGGCCTGCAGGCTTCCAGTCATTGCAAAATGCCATTTGGGCATCTGTGCTATTGAAGCAACTGTGCTAGGCGGCGGTGCAGCTTGTGCCCCTGGGTCTTCCTGAAAGCCCTGCTCTCCTATTGTCACTGCTGTTACCACTCCCTTCAACATGGCAAAACCTCTGGGAACTGCAACCACCACAGCGCACTTGCGGCCACCACCTTGTGAGGGCCTACAGTGCTAGAGCTTGAGGAAGCCAGCTCTCTGGCACTTTTGCATCTATCAACAACAATGCAGAAACTGACACGTGGATCACTAAGTGGAATAAGGAGAGTGGTGGTCTGCTGAGCGGTGTGTTTGGGTTTAGTACTTGGACCAAGTGACCCTGTCTGGTAATCTGTGCAGGGTTGTACCCTGTAGAGACACTATAGGGTACCCAGGCATGTGTGCCACTGGCCCACCATTGAATCATCCTCCCAGCACTTTTATAAGTACTTTGGAACTCTGGCACTGGCATCCTAGCCCAGGTGAGTGTGGGGTCACTGCACATAGCAGACAGGTGTTCTCTATGCCAGGCCTCTCCTATCCAGAGGCTGCCCACAGGCACTTATAAACAGTTTTCAGGCCATTCTTCAATGAAGGTGGGGAAGGTCAGGGGGCTGATCACCATAAGGACTGCAAACCTCCAATAAAGAGAACCTTCAGGTCCTCACCGACATGGAGCTTAAGGACGAGCTTGGAGGAAGCATAGCAACTGAGGCCCACAGTTCTAATGAGGTTGCCTCCATCTCAAAGGCAATGATCTGCAGCTTTCATCCAAAAAGATATACAATTTTATTTCTTGAAGGACGCCAGGTCTGTCCTCTATTCCAGAAATAGGAGACTAACTGGCAGTCTGACACAACTGCAATCAAATGTTATTGCTTACCCCTCTTAGAGTGTCTCTTGTCACTCAGACGCTTCAAGCTTATCTGGTATTTCAATACAAGGACTGCAAGAAGGAGCAGCTGGCAACTGTTGGATCCTCTCTAGCCACAGTGGCCTGAGCAATCAGGCAATTCCCTGCATAAAGGGAAAGTAAACATCAAAGAAACATGGAAGAATCACAGACCCAGGCTTTGAGAGGTCCCCAAGCGTCAGTTTTCTTGTCCAGCAGGCCTCACCACTAGTAGCAAGAAGCAGACCTAATGGTACCAATGACTCAATTTGGGGTAGCAGGAAGGAATATATCTGGACCACAAAGACTTCACAGGTGAATGTATGGTCTTGCCCCACGCAACACCAACTTCAACCTACTGGGCACAGCAGGCAACAGAAGCATATAACTAAGAGGTTAATGATTTGCCCACCTCATCGCCCATGACCAGTAAGCCATCCACAGTCTAGAAGTCAATATTAGCAGAGAGCATCTAGGCCAGAAAGTCTAGGCAGAGGCTCTGAAAAAAACGTTTCTCCCTTCCCACTATGCTCAGTGACCTACTTATAGATTTAAAACAAATGACCAAGCTTGCAACATGGGCTAGCTTGGAGTCTTAAGGCTCACTACAAATCAATATGCTTAGCCCTTCTGTTATGATAAGTCCAAATCAAAACATCATCAACATATCCAAATGGGCTCAAAATCCTTCATCAACTGAGCAGGTGAAACTTCGGATAAGTTGGAATTTGACTTGGCAAACATCCCCAAGGCTTCGGGGCAGCCGAACAAGGCTTATATTTGACAGAAGCAAAGAAGGAAAGACCAAAATAAATAAAACATGATACCACCAACTGACTTGGGGAATAACCTATATGTAGAACAGTGACAAAGTCTTAGCAGAACAAAGACCCTAAAACATCACTTCTAACTACACACTACTCTGCCGGCAAGCAGTCTGAGAAAGAAGCTGGAACTGTTCACTCTAAATGTTGCAACAGAGTCACTGCTGAGGCCCTGAGGGAACAAATGACCAGCAATGTAAGGAAAACTAGACACTTTATGGGCTTGAGTGCTGCATCTCTGAGTTTAGATGATGCAAGCACTTCTCCACCAAGTACAGAAATACAGCAGTCAGGTGTTTCCCAGGACACAAAGATGGAAGCTAACCTCGCAATTGAGAATCTGCCTAGTATCCCATTGGGAAGTG
Source organism: Pleurodeles waltl (assembly GCF_031143425.1). Taxonomy (NCBI): domain Eukaryota; kingdom Metazoa; phylum Chordata; class Amphibia; order Caudata; family Salamandridae; genus Pleurodeles; species Pleurodeles waltl. The sequence goes on from NC_090444.1 coordinate 1,573,191,956, forward strand.
ATCTAGCTGGAAATTCTTTATCAGCATCAAGGGTGAACATGAAACATGAAAGTCGAATAGAGAGAAGGAGCACATTCAGTTAGTTGCTCCCAAACCCATTGTACCAAAAGAAGATTCCCTCATTGTATGAACTATGAGGCCCAACGTGAAAGAAGCTCCCTTGCCTAGTAGACAGCATCTCAGTACTATTCAATGTGCTCCTCAGAAACTGCCCACCAATCAACCACATACAAATATCATAAAGATTTTACCATAATATAAATCTAAAGGCATCTGTGATAACTTAAACAGGAACACTATTTTATGGCTAGTAGCCCTGATCTCCTATTTGGAAAATCTAAAGTCAACACACCTAGCTTCAACTGAATTTGTTCACTCGGGAAATTCATGAGACAACAAAGCAACCAAGGTACTTGGAGGTCACCAGATATAGCCCAAAAAGTGTCCGATCTTAATGAAAAGGGGAATAAAGTTGAGATCCTACCATGAACCCGGTTACCCTGCTCCTCTGTTAGGCTCAGATCAAACTGGAGATGGCGTTCGGCCACCAACGGCCACATATTCAGTGCTTAAGGTCACTCTGGAAAAATCACCACCAACATGAGTTGCACCTAGGAAACAATCTCACACATAGCTTGGTCTCTGGACCTTTTCCAGATGGCAGTGCAGCAAGTCACCTTACTGTGCTGCCCTGCATCAAAGGGAAAGGGCAGGAATGCACTGTATTCAAACAATAGGGGGCTTTCGGTCCTTTCCCACTGTGCTAGTGCCGTTTTGGCTGCATAGGGTCAACATAGGCACCCTTACACAACGGTGCAAGGCTGTCTGAGTTGCATGCATGGTTTGTTTCTGTGCAGGAAGGGACACATTCCAGCACAAAAACAGTCCTGGGAGGCTTTTACCTCTTTCTATGTGTGCTGCAGAATGCAGCACACATAGAAAGAGGAAAAACAAGGAGAAATAAACATATGTCTCTTCAATGGTCCTCACCTGGGGAGGCGTAGGATTTTGGTGCATCCTCAAGTTTACAAGGATTAGTAAATCTGGGGATGTGTCAAAATACATGGGTGTTGTGTGGGAATGCCACTGCAACGCCAATGGAATGCCTCCCCTGAGCAGAGTAAAGCAATGCAGTTATTTGCTCTGCCTTGCCTTACTCCATATCTATAAGGTCATTCAAAGTCATACAAAGTAGCCCCACATTAGATTACACTTTTGTAACCCTCACACAAATAAGCAATGTTTATTCTCATCATCTCAGCAAGAAGGAGGCCACATTGCTTTCTGACATAAGAAAGAATGAAAGTGTGCATTTTTGGGAAATTACTAATAAGCTATTACACCCTACCCAAGGAAGAATCAGCTCTCACCTGTCAGAGGAAAAGTTGGCAATTGTTTTGGCTGACCACTTTAACCAGTAGTCAGCTGGATGAACCACTAGCCAGGACCTTGACAGAACATTGACAACAACCTATAACAACCATGACTTATGGGCAGTACGCCAATTATTTGCTCCTGCACAGACCCCCTTAATAAAACACCACTGATGAACACTGGGGTAATCCAACGGCAAATAGGAGAGGACAGACATGAGGGTGCCCGGGCCCAAAAGTTATCCCATCCAACCTTTTTTAAGCTGAATGCAAGATACTGGGTAGAGAAACTCAAGCATGTCTTTCTTTAAATTTTGACCGAGGGAGTAATACCTCCTTTATGGGGAGGGTCTATTATTTCCCCAGTTTTTGAGAGTAGAGCTTCGTTTTCTCCCAAAACCACTGCCTTGTAGCACTCATTGACAATGAGGCCAAATATTGTGCCGGCATGCTTCTTTCGGAATTAACAACTTGGGCTTCTGGCAATGCCATATTCCCGTCAAATCAGACATGATTTTACAAACAAACTGGAACTACAACCAACATTTTATTCCTATCGCTTCTGACTGATGTAGCAAAAGGAGCAAGGCTGACTTTAGCACCTGTGCTTTATTAAACATAGGTCAGCTTTTGATCATGTGGATCGGGGAAAACTTTGGCGTAAACTTGTGATATGGAACATCCCATGGGCTGACTCCAACATGAACAGTAAAAGTAAAGGATAGCAGAATGAGGGACAAAAAAATACACAGGAAATGAAATAGTGTGTACCCACACTGATGTGGTATTTTTAAATACGATATGGGGGTAGAAACAAAGGTACTCTGAGCGGCAGATACAGATGATGGCGATTAGATGCCTCGAACAGAGTAAAGAACTGTCACATTGTGAGCATGAAGAAAAGTGAACATGATAGGGAATGTTTAAAAACTAATATAATGTCATCCAATGGTAATTAAATGTATAGCACAATAACTAAGCAAGAGGGGTAAGGGGATTTGAAAATCAGTGTGCCTACAATAACCAGAATGTGCCCTAACAGAACTGAGGCTCCAAGTAAAATGCATGATATTGTTGTAATTGTCAAATGCTTCAGAATATGAAAACACAAGTGCCCCTGTATAATCCGAAAAGATGTTAACATGTGGCAGGGTAAAACAAAAAGAAAAAACTTGTAGGAACCTTTCTGAACTGTTTACTTTAATTAAGGGTGGGGTATGGTAATGGTAATACGTAATGAACACTTGTGGTTTTAAACAAGGAAATCGGACCGCAAAGTTGTATTTGAGCAAGGTCCAGGATGGACCGAAACGCGTTAGATTCTGTATTGCTGCAAGAGTGTGAAAGACTCATGGAGGAATCATAAAGCAAATTTATCTCAAGGCTGTTTGTGTGGAGCAACAGGAGGTTTTATATATATATAAATATATATATATATATATATATATATATATATATATATATATATATATATATGTATATATGCATATGTATATATATGTATATATATATATATATATATATATATATATATATATATATATATTTATATAAATCACCAAAAGTATTCACTGCACTCCACGAGGTTTTCAATAGTGCATATTTATTCCAAATAACAACCACCAACGCGTTTCATCTCCCACAGGAGTCTTGTTCACTGTGACTGAGTCCCTTTTCCCTTTTGCTATTTATACCCCATAGTGTTGCATCATACACAATGCATTATGGATAATGTAGTTTCCAAAAATAAAAATAAAAATAAATTTTATATTTTTCTAAATTTCAATTAAAAATAAAAATAACCAAATATAAAAATTAAAAATACCATTTTCAATGTATAATACTCTTTTCATGCGTTCTCTTATATAGTACTATTCCTTTCTAATTCATAATTTCACACTGGTTACGTTTACTACTGATTGATTACTTCACTCTAATTATTAAAGCTGTACATATGTGACACTATTCACCCTTTAACATCTATTACATTTTCATATATGTATTTAAAGAATGACTGTCAATCTAATGTTTCAGCATTTTCTTAGTCAAACATTTCTACATTGATCCTGAGATTTATTGATTTAATTTGTAATTATCTTTGTCTCTTCTTCACTTAATTAATTCTATTCTACATAAACATCAATTCTCTCCAACTTTATAACTCTCATTGTTTGACAGAAACATATTATGATTTAGTAATATTTAATCAATAGCCACCCTGCATATATACCATTATTGCCATATGTATATCCATATTGCAGAGTCATAAATGCACATATAATTCCTAATCCATGTTCAGCCCGTAAGCCATCTTTTTACGGAGCTGGATAATAAATTTGCTCTCCATTTGTCTTAACTTTCTAATTCTGTCTCCTCCTCTCTCACTCCTTTTCATTTGTGCTATACCCATAAATCGTAGCGATCTCCAATCATTAGTATGTGAGTTCGCAAAATGTTTTGCCATTGTGTAGCTCATATCTTGATTGGTAATGGCTCTAGTATGTTCCAAAATCCTTTTCCTCAATGGACAGATTGTGCTTCCAATGTATCTCAAACCACATTCACATTCAAGCATATAAACTACATATTGGCTGTCACATGTAATCCTTTGTAAAATATGCATAGTTTTGCCACTATAATCCATATACGTTTTACTATTTCTTGCAATTTTACATACTTTACATTTATTACATTTGTAGAAGCCAATCGTCTCGTTATTTAACCAACTCCTCATAGTTGGTGCCTCATGATGGCTTTTTACCAATATGTCTCTCAATGAACGTGACTTTCTATATGATATTTGTGGTTTATCACCTATTCTCCTTGCCAAGTCTTGATTACTACTCAATATCTTCCAAGGTTTTCTGAATATTGATTCTATGGCCTTTCTTTCTTTACTGTAAGTGAGAATTAGGTGAGGACACATATCCTCCTTGTCACTTCCTCCCTTTCTTTTTGCACCTTTGTCTATCAATGTTTCCTGTCGAGAGATCCTCTTAGCCCTTTTCTCACTTGATTCAATATTTGTCCTTGTGTACCCCCGGCGCATAAACCGTTTCCGTACCATACTAAATTGATTCTCCATTTCTTTATCATTGGAGCAGTTTCGTATCATTCTTAAAAATTCACCAAATGGGATATTCTTTATCAATGGTTTTGGGTGGAAACTGCTCCCATGTAAGACACTATTAGTGGAAGTTACTTTCCTAAATACAGTTGTGTTTATTTGATCATTGTCTACATATACTTTGATATCCAAAAAATCAATTTGTTTGTCACTAATATCATAAGTGAAACTCAAGCCACATTCATTTGCATTCAGAATTTTAAAATATGATGCAAATTCCTCCTTGGTACCATTCCAAATCAAGAATAGATCATCTATATAACGTAGCCATAATACTACCTTGTCCAGATATTCAGAGTAACCCTCCTGCCATGCTATTTCCCTCTCCCACCAATTCAAGGTTAGGTTGGCGTAACTTGGGGAGAGAGAAATGCCCATGGCAGTTCCTCGCACTTGCTTATAGATGTTTTTATCAAATAGAAAGATGTTATTATTCAGACATAGCTCCACATCTCCACTAGCATTTCAGAGTGTTTTTTTTCTTAAATTTTTCTTTGTCGTAAGAAAAACTTTAATGCATTTAATCCTACTTCATGTCTAATGGATGTATATAATGACACTGCATCCACTGTTACTAGGTTATATCCCGATTGCCATTATTATTCTCAAAAAGTCTCCTGTATCTTTAATATACGAACTGAGAGAAGAGACCAATGGGGCAATGTAGTAGTCCACATATCTGGATATGTTTTCAAACAATAATCCACAGCCAGAGATGATGGGTCTTGCTGGAGGATTTATTAGTGTCTTGTGAATCTTTGGAAGAAAGTAAATAGTAGACAAAATTGGATGACTCGGAATTAAAAATTTAAATTCTTCCTCATTAATCAGACATTCAGTAAGCCATTTTTCCAATTTCTTTGTGATCAGCTCCTGTATATAACTTGTAGGATCATTTCTCAATTTTTCATAACTCTCTTTATCATTTATTTGTCTCATTGCTTCTGTAACGTAGTGCTTTCGATTGAGGATCACAATATTTCCTCCCTTGTCTGCTGGCTTTATAATGATATTTTGATTATCCGCCAATTGTTGTAAAGCTTTCCGTTCAGTTGTAGTTAGATTTTCACCCCTTTTAGAAGGTTTAACATATTCTAATTTCTCCAGATCATTAATGACCATTTCGTAAAATAGATCTACTTTATTTCCTGGAGTTAAAACAGGACAGAATTTTGAGGCTGGTTTAAAGTGACTATATTCATGAGTGTTTGTTGATATTCCCATTGTTTCCAATATCTGACTTGATGTTATATCATCATCTTCCAAGTTATTCATTAACTCATAGCAGACTTTTATGTCTTCTATTTGATCAATTATTAGGCCCTCATCATTATGTGTGTTATGTTGGTCTCTAGATCTTGGTTGATGTTTGCTAAAATATTTTGCTAACTTGATTTTTCTGATAAATTTGTACGTATCTATTTTGGTTTCAACTCTGTCCATATGATGTTCGGGACAGAATGAGAGTCCTTTGTTTAATACATTCTCTTCTTCCTTAGTTAGTGTGTGATTAGATAAATTTATCACTAACTTTTCTTCTTCAATTTCTTTCACATCCTCTATTGCTTCCTTTGTCTGTTGCGCAGAGGATAGTTCTTTCTTTCTTTTACCTCTTCTAATTTTCCTATGTCTGATTGTATGTTTTTTGGCTGGCCTCTGCCCATACTGCGTCCTTGGCCCCTGCCTTTTGATGTTTGTTGATCCATACATATGATCTGCATTTCTTCCAACAATGTTGTTCTAGTATTTACACTTCCAGATTCTTCTCCTTCACTGATTTCAATATCTGATTCAGTAATTGTTTCCGACATTGCTGGAATTTTAGATTTGATACCCTTCGAATGTTGTTCCTTAATACGTTCAAACCTCTTCGCGAAGGTTAACACTGTACCATTTTCGTAATCTAGTTCATCCCGATAAAATTTTCTTTGTTTTCGAGATTCTATTTCGGATTCATATTTGTTAAATCTATCCTCCATTTTCTTCCTACATCTAGTTAGTTCTTCTTGATTGCTCATGTCTTTAACTTTTTCTTCCAGTATTTGTGCTTCCTTTATTGCTTCAGCCGCATCCATTTTGGCATACTTAATCAGAATCAACATCATATTCCGTGAACAGATCATGTTGTTTTCTCCCCATTCTGATAGTAGCTCGGGTCTCATATCTAAATGATTAGGAAGTGTAAAAATCCGCAATCCTCTTGGTACCCTGCCAACCTCTATATATTTCTCTAAAGCAATTACTTCCCAACTTTTATTTATCTCCTTCCGATAAAGTTTCTCCAATTTGAAAAATATATCTTGTATGGTCATGGCATTATCTGTAGGTTTTATAGCATCTTCCAATTTCTCAGTTCCTTGTACCGTTGAAAATAATGTTGCGGCTTTGAGAGCACGTTTAGCTGCTCTCTCTTCCATTTTTGTTTTTGCTAAATATCCTACTTTTTTCTAGATACAATGGAAAACAGAAAGAAACAGAGAAAATAAAAAAAGGGGAGAGGAAGAAAAGAAGGAGAAGAAACACAGGACAGAAAAAAGAGAAAAAAAGGGAGAAAAAGAGGAGAGAAACAAAGAAAAAGAAACAAGAACAGGAAGTAAGAGAAGAACAGGATGACCCAAAAAAAAAAAAGGAAGAAAAAAAAGAAAAAAAGAGTTTAAGACAGGATGAGAAAAGGAAAAATAAAGGAAAAAGAGAGCACACAAAAAAAGCACCTACACATTCAAATACTAAAAAAGATTAGGCTAAAACTCATCAAGTTATTATAGCTTATTTTGTTTCATTTCTATACACATGTCCTCATGGCCTATATTTAGTAGGCTGCATCGATATTCTTTTATAAATGTTCAATGTTTGTTATACGTGTGTATTTTTTTCTTTTGGAGAATGCGGTTACATTCTTTAACAGTAAAGGATATTTATTGGAAAGACTCACCACGTGTCTTGGCGTCCTCCGACTCCACACAAGCAGTGGTCAATTGCCAATCATTTATCCTTAGCTGTTTAGAACACCAAATCCATTGTTTCCTCTTCGCATCCAGGTGACAAGGAAGAGAACACAAAGGAACTCGCATGTGTGTTTGAAAACACGCGTTTAATCCAAGTTCCTTAATGTTTTGAAAACAGTTATTCTCTCAGCTGCTGCTGAGAGACTAGAAGCTTTACAACAATTGGCGGATAATCAAAATATCATTTTAAAGCCCGCAGACAAGGGAGGAAATATTGTGATCCTCAATCGAAAGGACTACGTTTCAGAAGCAATGAGACAAATAAATGATAAAGAGAGTTATGAAAAATTGAGAAATGATCCTGCAAGTTATATACAGGAGCTGATCACAAAGAAATTGGAAAAATGGCGTACTGAATGTCTGATTAATGAGGAAGAATTTGAATTTTTAAATCCGAGTCATCCAATTTTGTCTACTATTTACTTTCTTCCAAAGATTCACAAGACACTCTCCAAGTTACGCCAACCTAACCTTCGGTTGGTGGGAGAGGGAAATAGCATGGCAGGAGGGTACTCTGAATATCTGGACAAGGTAGTATTATGGCTACGTTATATAGATGATCTATTCTTGATTTGGAATGGTACCAAGGAGGAATTTGTATCATATTTTAAAATTCTGAATGCAAATGAATGTGGCTTGAGTTTCACTTATGATATTAGTGACAAACAAATTGATTTTTTGGATATCAAAGTATATGTAGACAATGATCAAATAAACACAACTGTATTTAGGAAAGTAACTTCCACTAATAGTGTCTTACATGGGAGCAGTTTCCACCCAAAACCATTGATAAAGAGCATCCCATTTGGTGAATTTTTAAGAATGAGATGAAACTGCTCCAATGATAAAGAAATGGAGAATCAATTTAGTATGGTACGGAAACGGTTTATGCGCCGGAGGTACCTAAGGACAAATATTGAATCAAGTGAGAAAAGGGTAAGAGGATCTCTCGACAGGAAACATTGATAGACAAAGTTGCAAAAAGAAAGGGAGGAAGTGACAAGGAGGATATGTGTCCTCGCCTAATTCTCACTTACAGTAAAGAAAGTAAGGCCATAGAATCAATATTCAGAAAACATTGGAAGATATTGAGTAGTGATTGAGACTTGGCAAGGAGAATAGGTGATAAACCACAAATATCATATAGAAAGTCACTTTCATTGAGAGACATATTGGTAAAAAGCCATTATGAGGCACCAACTATGAGGAGTTGGTTAAATAACGAGACAATTGGCTTCTACAAATGTAATAAATGTAAAGTATGTCAAATTGCAAGAAATAGTAAAACGTATATGGATTATAGTGGCAAAACTATGCATATTTTACAAAGGATTACATGTGACAGACAATATGTAGTTTATATGCTTGAATGTGAATGTGGTTTGAGATACATTGGAAGCACAATCTGTCCATTGAAGAAAAGGATTTTGGAACATACTAGAGCCATTACCAATCAAGATATGAGCTACACAATGGCAAAACATTTTGCGAACTGACATACTAATGATTGGAGATCGCTACGATTTATGGGTATAGCACAAATGAAAAGGAGTGAGAGAGGAGGAGACAGAATTAGAAAGTTAAGACAAATGGAGAGCAAATTTATTATCCAGCTCCGTACAAAGATGCCTTACGGGCTGAATATGGACGAGGAATTATATGTGCATTTGTGACTCTGCAATATGGATAAACATATGGCAATAATGGTAAATATGCAGGGTGGCTATTGATTAAATATTACTAAATCAGAATATATTTCTGTCAAACAATGAGAGTTATACAGTTGGAGAGAATTGATGTTTATGTAGAATAGAATTAATTAAGTGAAAAAGAGACAAAGATAATTACAAATGAAATCAATAAATCTCAGGATCAATGTAGAAATGTTTGACTATGAAAATGCTGAAACATTAGATTGACAGTCATTCTTTAAATACATAAATGAAAATGTAATAGATGTTAAAGGGTGAATAGTGTCACATATGTACAGCTTTAATAATTAGAGTGAAGTAATCAATCAGTAGTAAACGTAACCAGTGTGAAATTATGAATTAGAAAGGAATAGTACTATATAAGAGAACACATGAAAAGAGTATTATACATTGAAAATGGTATTTTTAATTTTTATATTTGGTTCTTTTTATTTTTAATTGAAATTTAGAAAAATATAAAATTTATATTTATTTTTATTTTTGGAAACTACACTATCCATAATGCATTGTGTATGATGCAACACTATGGGGTATAAATAGCAAAAGGGAAAAGGGACTCACTCACTGTGAACAAGACTCCTGTGGGAGTTGAAACGTGTTGGTGGTTGTTATTTGGAATAAATATGCACTATTGAAAACCTCGTGGAGTGCAGTGAATACTTATGGTGATTTGTATACTTCGAGACTGGTCCTCTCCGTCACTGGCACCGGCAGTGGAGTGCACCGCCCAGCAACATTTAGACCATTCTTGTTTTGAGGATATATATATATATATATATATATATATATATATATATATATATATATATTTCTTCAGCAAAATTAACATTCGCCCTCCAGGAAATCATTGTATCAGATTTTTATTTTTATTTCATAGAAAAGTGCTTCCACCACTCAACGCGTTTCAACCACAAACAGGTCTTGATCACAGGTAGCCACTGTTTCCATCCACAACACTTACATAGTCCCTTTAATTTCCTAGTTGTTGCATTATGGGACATGTAGTTTTTGAACGTTATTCTGCTACATGTGACTTTCCTTTTCACCCATTTATTTTGTAACTTTTCATGATGCTTATCACATTCCTTGTATGACATTTTTCTAACATCTTTCAGATCTTGATCCACTACCACACAGTATTTTTCATTATTACCATTATACTCTGTATTTTATTGTATTCATTATTTCTTCTCGGACTGCTTTTCTATTGTCCATAAATATTATTTCTTCATGACATGTTATTAGGACAAACAGAGGGAAAGGTAGAGTCAAAACTCAATTATAAATGTCCAGACTATTCCCCATTATCATAAATACCTTACCCTACTATAATCATGCTTTGTCTCTTATATCATCAATATTACATCAAAGCAAACCACCTCTTTTTTATGTACTTCACTTTTAATTATACAATCCTAATCAATCTTTATACACCAAGTTTCTATCCAAGTGTGGGAGTGTAAGTTAAAAACAATGATTTTCATTCTTATAGGCAACAATATTCACAATCTATACCTGCTGTTTCCTTTTTATTTATCTTTTAGTATCTGTTCATTTGTGTATATCTTGTGAGAAATTGTTAAATAATCTTTCTAGTTAATTTTTTCTTCTACTCGTTATCCACTTATTTCCTCATAAATGTACAAAAAGTTCTTCATCGGTGTTCAAACCAAATGGAATCTTAGGCCCTCTTTACAACCTTGGTGGGCGGCGGAGGCTGCCCGCCAAGGTTGGACCGCCGAGCGGCCGCCTATGCGGCCACAATCCCGCCGGACGCATTACATCATCCCCTCTGGGCCGGTGGGCGCCGGCCCAGTGGGGATGTCGGCCGTAACATTGTAGCCGGCACCTAATGGAGTCGGCGGTGTTGCGGCCGTTTGACGGGTGCAGCTGCACCCGTCGCGCTTTTCACTGTCTGCTGTGCAGACAGTGAAAAGCAGGGTGGGGCTGTGCCTGGGGGCCCCTGCACTGCCCATGCCAAGTGCAGGGGCCCCCAAGGGCCCCACGACTCCCCTTCCCGCCAGCCTTTCCATGGCGGTCTCTGCCACCATGGACAGGCTGGCGGGAAGTGGAGTCATAATCCCCAGGGCAGCGCTGCAAGCAGCACTGCCCGGGTAGATTATAACTGCTGGGACAACGATGGCTGGAAACTGGCGGTCCCGTCGGTGTGACTGCAGCACTACTGCCGCGGTCATAATACGGCAAATTGTACTGCCAGCCTGTTGGCGGCACAATCGTCAAAACAACCTTGGAGGTCTTTGACCATCAGGGTTGTAATGAAGCCCTTAATCTTTAATTTAATAATATATCTGGATTCCAAATGATGTAGTTTTAGTGTTCTATTGCCTCCTCTTTCATTTTCGGGGACATGGGCTATTCCAAAATAGTACATCGCCTGCCAGTATTTTTCATGACACTGCCTATGATGTTTCACCATTGCATAACTTAAGTCATTGTTGTTGACAGCGCTAATATGTTCTAATATTTGTTGCTTCAATTTACAAATTGTGCTGCCTATATATTTTAAACCACACCCACATTTCAATACATATACCACATAAGTTGTCTCACAAATTATGTTTTGGTTAATCTTCAACTTGTGTCCCATGGTGTCTTTTACTACTTTTCTATTTTCACCAATTTGACAGGCTTTTCACGTCAAACATTTGAAAAATCCTATGTTCTCTTTATTCAACCAAGTTTGTGGTGCTTGCTCAACAAAATGACTTCTCACAGGTTGATCTTTTATGGAAGGTGCTTTCTTGTAAGTAAAATTCGGTCCTGTTCCCATTAAGGGTCCAATATCTGAGTCATTGTATAGTAAATTCCAATGTCTCTTCAAAATCTTTGAGATCTTATGATGTTCTTTGTAATATGTCATTATCATTCTTATATCATGATCTTCCCTAATCTGAGAGTGTTTTGGTACTTTCTTTATCAAGGTGTGTTCTCTGCATGTTTTTTGTGCTTTCACCATCCCCATTCTGATATGGTGTTGATTATATCCTCTTCTTATAAACCGATTCTTCACCTCCTCACATTGTTCTAACATTGCATTATCTTCTGAGCAGTTTCGTCTTACTCTCAAGAATTCACCATAAGGTCTACTTTTCAATAGACATTGTGGATGAAAACTCGTTCCATGTAGAAGGCTATTTGTTGATGTAGGTTTTCGATACATGGTTATCTGTAACATTTGATTATGAACATCATCTTTAATATCCAAAAATTCTATCTCGTTCCTGTTGGTTTTATGTGTGAATTTCAAACCAACATCGTTAGTATTCAAGATCCCCAAAAAAGCCTGAAATTCACTCTCTATTCCCTTCCAAATAATGAACAAATCATCAATAAATCTCAACCATAATGGTACTTTTTCCATATATTGGTTGTTATCCTCTCTCCAAGCCACTTCCCTCTCCCACCAGCCCATGGTGAGATTGTCATAGCTTGGAGAGAAGGAAACTCCCATAGCTGTCCCTTGTGTTTGCAAAAAGAGCTCATGATTAAACATAAACATATTATTGGTCAAGCACATTTCAATTATAGTCAACAGCATCTTTGAATGTTATAATTCTTGAATGTTACGCTGTCTCAAAAATTACTCAATGGCCTTAATACCCACCTCATGTCTAATAGATGTATACAACGATATAACATCCACTGTTACCAGCAAATATTCCTCCTGCCAGGTAATATCTGTAAGTATTCTTAAAAAATCCCCTGCGTCCTTAATGTAAAAACTCAAAGTCGGAACCAAGGGTGCCAAATAATAATCAATATAGGATGACATATTTTCATATAATATATATAACCGGTCTACCTGGTGGATTTTTTTATGTTTTATGTATCTTAGGTAAGAAATAAATTGTTGGAATAACTGGAACTTCATTATATAGGAAATTATATTCATTTTCATTAATCATCTTCTCATCTTGCCACTGTTTTAGTGTAAACTCCAATTTTTTAATCAAGTCATCCATAGGGTTTCCTATATAAAAACAGATTACAGAGACATTATAGTTAGGCTCACATTTTAAACCCTCGAAACCATAGAAATTCAACTGTTAGAGTTATCTCAAGTAATCGTGCCCTAAGGTTCCTATAACTCGCAACCCTGCAATGCAAATGTTTTGTTAAAAATTGTACTGCAAATATTACATTGATATTATTAATGATGTTGTCAAAGATGTCACAAGTGTCGTAATTTCAGTGTACTTAGCAGTGCATGGCGGGGCGCAAGTTATAGTGACCTTAGGGCATGAGTTATAATTACTTGAGATAACTCCAAATATAACAGTTGAATTCTATGGTTTTGTATGTTTAAAATGTGAGCCTAACTATAATGTCCTTGTAATCTTTGTTTTTTCAGTGAATATATATATATATATATAAATGTATATTTTTAAAATTGTTTAAATGTTTGTCGTTATTGCAGTTATTTATTTTTCCTTGATTTTGTGATGTAATTAATTTTATTTTCATTTTATGTGATTGATATTTATCGTGGTAATGATATATTTATTGAGTTGGTGAATTATGTTCATATGTTGTTTAATGTTTACTTTCATATTGTCTTAAACATAAAAAAATACTTGCATGTTTTGTAATTATAATTTATTAGTTTTGGTGATAATAGCGTAGTCCATATGTTGTGAATCAATATTTTTGACTACTCGTATGTTTATTTAAAGGTTATAAATTTGTTATTAGTAACATTTTTGCTATTGTTATTTGTAAAAACTTATAGTTATGACAGCAATATTTGTGTTGCTGGTATTTTGTTAATCAAAGGAAGCTGATATGTTTGTGAAGGATATGTATTTCCTGATATGTTTGTGAATTGATATTGTGTGCACCAATATTATGTCATTAATCTGTCAAATACCCACTCACTCCAAAGGATCTACTCAAGATCTGATATTTGTCAATTGATGACCCCATCTTGACTAACTGGTCCAAACATCTGCACATCCCTTTACCCTTATGACATCAATACATTGCCATGCAAGGATGGATGGCCCTTCCTTCATCCATTCACCAACAAGACATCAACACTGCTACAGCTAGGTACATTGATTGAATGAAAAAACTGATTGAAAAAAGCATTAAGAAAATACTGACCCTTTCTCCCCCTGGTAAATGAAACATTTATATGGTGAAAGAAAACACCTCAGAAGACCAGTGAACATTTCAAGGCATTCTCCTTTAATCAGCGTAGGGCTGCCAGAAAATACTACTGAAATCACAGTCTCAAATGTAAATACTGACATATCAGATTTCTTCTAAGAGTGCCATGCTTAACCCTATATGACTATTTAATGTAATAAAACAAGGTAGTTGCTCTACTATGTCCAGATAGAATAACATTCTAGAATATAAATGTGAACATTTTGTGAAATTATTTGCTGAAAATGTAAAATCAATTAAACTCTCACCTTCTCCAAATGCAAATGATATGGCTGATAACAATCTAACCCTGAAAGCTCAGATATCCTGGTCTGAAGTTACAGTTACCTCAGTGAATGATCTGCTTAAAATCATTACCAGTTTTTTCAATTCTTATGTAGATAGAGTGTAGCATTTAAACTGCACTTCAACAATTTGTTATTGATGCATTTCTACTCAATTGTGCACCTATATTTATCAGTCGCATTTCATATGACCAACCACACCTCTCAAGTCAAGATCCTTAAGAATCAAATTGCATTGTTGGGTGGTGTTAAACTCATTCTTATCTTAATTGTGAAAGAGACCAAAGAGTTAAAAATTGACAACACTTTATGCAACACTTTATGCAGTAATGCCAACCTGCACCAAGGGATCCTATAAGGGTCAATGCTGTCTCTGACTCCTTTAAATGATTAACATCATCCACATGAGGCCATCCAGCACCATCAGAATGCTGATGATTGGTATGGGCTGCCGATTCAACCATGAAGTAGAAATACCAAAGACCTCCCAATCCCCGTGACAAATTACCACCTGAATCCTGCACTTGCAGTGACTGACAGCCCCCACTGAAATCAGTTCACCAGCCAGACAGTGCTCCTCTTCATGTCAGCACAATTTGAGCTACTTATGAACTGAGAGAGACTGTGAGAAGGCAAACAAATGTCCCCTCCCTGAGTGGCATGAAGTATAGTAACAGAGTCTGCTGCTCCTAGCAGTTGCACGGTTGACAGATATCGTACAACTGGTGTATATATTTCAAGACAACCTTCTGATGAAATTCTACCCATCTCCTCAATGGTAGGGCAAGCCAGATAACGCTAATTAGGAAATCTCCCTAGCAGGACCTTGATAAGAGGAAAAGGGTTTAAGGAATGAGAGTGAGAGAGAAAGAGAGTGAGAGAGAGAGAGAGAGAGAGAGAGAAGAGAGAGAGAGAGAGAGAGAGCTCACAGCACAGCTGCTGCCTCTCATCTACTGAATATCAAGAGGTAGTTCTTGTAAGAGGATTGTGGTACGGTTCTCAACAGTAGTGCATAGGGCTGATCCCAGTTGGGTTGTGTACGCTAACGGTAGTGTTGTTGCTGGCACTGACCAAGTGTATCCTCTGTTTCTCCCCCTTTCTTGTTTTGTCACCCTGTCCTTGTGTGGATTAGCATAATTTGGAGGAGGAGCAGAGGCACCAGCAACGGACGGAGCTGCATCCCACATGGGCCTGGAGGCCGAATCCACCAAGGGTGAGGGCACCAGTGGGACGGAGAGCGAGAGGGGCACCACGACGGAGACAGGAGGGGACAATACAGACAGAGATTCCTCCTCCGATGGAAGCTCCCTGCCGGTGGCAGACACCTCTGTGCCCACCCCAACAACAGGTGCAGCTGCCACCCCGTACCAGCACTTCCCTCCCAGCAGCCCCTCAGCATGCCTCCCGTGACCGCTCACCCAGGAGGGTGGGCATCTCCTTCGCCCCAGGCACCTCAGGCCCTGCCCCAGTCAGCCCTACTGCCCTCAGTGAGGAGGCTATTGACATCCTGAGATCCCTCACTGTTGGGCAGTCAACCATACTGAATGCCATCCAGGGAGTCGAAAGGCATTCGCAACAAACAAATGCATACCTGGAGGTTATTCACTCTGGCGTGGAGGCCCAACAGAGAGCATTTCAGGCTCTGGCCTCCGCACTGATGGCAGCCATTGTGCCTGTCTCCAGCCTCCCCCTTCCAATGTCCTCCACCCAGTCCCAATCCCCTCAACCCCAACCAACACACAGAAGTGGCTCAGGTAAACACAAGCACCACACTTCATCTCACAGGCACTCACACAAGCACCATCCCCATGCAGACACACCAACATCCACTGCCTCCACTGTGTCCCCGTCCTCCTCCTCGTCCACCTCCCTCCCAGTAGCATCTCCACTCACACCTTCATGCACTATATCCACACCCACTGCCTCCATTACGATCACGCCTATCACTACACGCCCCTCACTGGCAGTCACGACCCCCACATCCATGCACACGTTCCCAGTGTCATCTCCCAGTGTGTTTGTGACCCCTCCTCCCAAATTACACAAACGCAAGCACACACCCACCCAACAGCCATCCACCTCACAGAAGCATCCAGCTCATGCACCTGCACCCAAACAGCAGACTGACACCTCCTACAAGAAACACAGCAGACTGACACCTCCTACAAGCACTTCCTCTTCCTCCACTCCCAAACCTTCACCCTCTTCTCGCCCCAATGTACCTAAGAAGCTTTTCCTAGCCAACAATGACCTGTTCCCTACTTACCCTGTCCTTCTCCTCGGGCTAGGGTGGCCAGAACCCAGCCCATCACCAAAGCCACCAAGTCCACATCCGCTGTGGTTTCTGCAGCTCTGAGAGTCTCTTAGGAGGCACCCGTCAGCCCAGCCAGTGTGCCACTAACACCTGCCAAGGCTAAGAAGGTTCCGCCACCAGGAAAGGGTAAAAAGGGGACAGCATCCAGCAAGGAGAAGGAGGCACAACCAGCCAGCAAGGCCAAGGCAAAGACTCCAGCTGGCAGAAGCCATGAGGCACCACCACCTGCCAAGGGCAGGAAGGGGCACAGTACACCAGCTAGGGCACTTCAGCCGTCCAAGGCTGCAAGGGAAGGGCTGGAGCCTGCCCCCACCACGGGCAGCACCAACACCTGCACTGTGGCCAGCACCGCCACCTGCACTGCCGCAAGCACCACTGTGAGCACCGCTGCAAACACCGTCACCTGCACTGCTGTAAGCGGCACCAATGCCAGCAGCAACAGCCCCAGTGGGAAGCCGTCCGAGGCTGCAGGGGAAGGGCTGGAGCCTCCCTCCACCGCTGGCAGCACCGACACCTGCACCGGCACTGCAACCACTGTCCAGCCGTCCCCTTCGGCGGATGGACTGCAGTCCTGCCTCCATGGTGTGTCATGCATCCTGCACACAGAAAATCGTATAGGTCTGACACCCAGGTGAGTGACTGTGACCTTGTACTCCCCATGTGCTGCATCACTGGGCACAAAGCCCCCTCCCGACCCAGTGGAAGAAGGCATCCACTCACCCTATCCTTGGCAGGATGCAGCACAATGGGCATAAAGCCCCCTCCACTACCAGTGGAAGAAGGCATCCACTCACCCTAACCTTGGCAGGATGAAGCACACTGGGCACAAAGCCCCCACCAGAACCAATGAAGAAGGCATCCACTCACCCTATCCTTGGCAGTATGAAGCACACTGGGCACAAAGACCCCTCCACAACCAGTGGGAAAGCCATCCACTAGAGAGACTGTGACCTTGCACTCCCCATGACCAAGCAGTGGGCAAACCACCCATTGAGAGACTGTGGCCTTGCACTCCCCAGGACCAAGCAGTGGGCAAACCATCCACTTGAGAGACTGTGGACTTGCACTCCCCAGGACCAAGCAGTGGGCAAACTACCCTCTTGAGAGACTGTGGCCTTGCACTCCCCAGGACCAAGCAGTGGGCAAACCACCTACTTGAGAGACTGTGGCCTTGCACTCCCCAGGAACAAGCAGTGGGCAAACCACGCACTTGAGAGACTGTGGCTTTGCACTCCCCAGGACCAAGCAGTGGGTATGGAGCCCCCTCCAGGAGCAGTGGCGTTGTCCCATCTTTCGGCAGAGGTGCCCCCCCATTCCCTGTCCCCCTGAGGGGCCTGTGTGTTTTCAACCTGATGCCCCTTCAGTGTTCTTTCCATATTTAGGCAGGAGTCAAGCTTGGGCTTGGCCTATGTGTTATGGCCCAGTGGGCCACGGACAATTTTTGTGTGGAAATTGTCACTTATTTTGAATATATTGTATATATTGTAAATACTGTTTTTGATTTCTGAACGTTTTTCTAACTATTTCTAATATTACACTCAATTTGATCCACTCCTTTTGTCCTTGCGTTATTCCTGAGGGTTACGGGGTGTATTTATAATGTTGTTGCATGTGTTTGTGTGTATGGTGTTGTGAGTGAGGGTGGGGGTGTTGCATGTTGCGTGTGTGTGTGTCACTCTCTTTTTCCTCCCCCCTCCCTTGTGGGCTACGTGCAGTTCTCACCGTGGTCATCGTCGCCAGCGTTGGTGCTCCTGGTATGTGAGCAAATACACCAGCATGGGGAAGACCTGCAGCTCGGGCTCCATGGCGTCCTGGTTCTTCCTTGAGTGTCAAGAGGTGAGTGGTTTCCCTTCAAAGTACTGTTTCCGCCGTGCTTTTGATGGCGTTGGTACGGCCCCAGAAAAGCTGGTGGATGGGCGGGTTGTAATGCAGTGGGCGGTACATTGTCTTCCGCCTGGCTGTTGGCAGTTACCGTCGTGGTGTTTGTTCCTACAGCATTAAAAAATGAAGCTTTCACTGTCCCTCAGCACCCTGAAGTGCCAGTTGTTCAGCAGTACCACTGAAGAACTGTTGAACATTGTTTTTGAAGAATTGAAAATGTGGCCGCTTGTGAAGTATTGGGTAAAGAGCCATGCCACAGGCCAGGGCCTGTGGCCAACCCCATGCTGCTTATGGCCAAAATCTGTGTACTGCGGGTGTTGGCTGTCCACTGGGGGTTGACTGCCTGTAGGGGGTTAGATGCACAGCTAGTCCCTTTGACCAACCCCACAACACCAATTCAAAAATTATGCTCAGTGAAGGAGTATGTTGAATATGATAAAAAAACTGAAATTCACTAAAAAAATAAAGGTTACATTGAAAATGTAGTTAGGTATGATAATAAGATCTTACTTTATGTTAAGAAATAAACCTAGAAATTCAATAAAAAACAAAGGATATGTTATGTTTAGGTAGGGTAATAACATCTTATTTTATGTTAAAGCTTTAAAATGCATTAGAAAAACAAAGGCTATTGTGACATTATATAGTCAGGTAAGCTACTGAAACACCTAGAAAGTCACTGCAAAAACAAAGGTTAAAGAGACAGTATAGGTAGTCTTTCAAAACAAAACACTAAAATGTATTGGTTGTATTTAACTGAGCTAACTATAACTTGTGCACATACAATGCACTGTTTATGCCCTCACATATTACATCATTCATGACCTGTTAAATTACATAATTGATTACACCACCAAAGACATCTGAAATGACATCAGTGATGACATCATACAACTATTGTGACACCATTCTATATGTGCATGAAGTAATTCAACAGACTATAGGTGTGGACAATATTCTATACACCTTAATGGGATTACCCATCTAAATTCTTCACATGACCCATCATTTAGGTCAATAATCCACACACATCGTCTTTAAAATGTACCTTTGGAGGTGGCCCCACTATTTTATCTCTGGTCCAGTGTGTGCCCCCCAAAAGTCAGTTTTAGAGACCCCACTGTGAAAGGCACTTGTAATTTGGGCCACAGACTAGGTACTACATGTACTACAGATGTCTAAGCTTCCCTTAAAAACAAAATGAATAGAGTTTAGACAGCAGGTGAACAAACTCTACTTAAACAAAGAAATCAGGGTCAAAATGGTTAGGAGAAAAATCTTCACTCACACAGCAAGACAAGATAGAACATGGGTGTGTGTATTGGTAATTTTACTCATCAATTAATAAAAGGTACACATATGCAGATGCAGTGAAAGCTGACCTTAGACAGCATAGGATAAGCACTAACAGGATGTTAGACTTTGCATCCTCGGTGTGGTCTCCCCTAACTTTTTGCCTCTATTTCCCAAGCTGTTGATGGGTGCTGGACTCTGTTTTTGCTGTTTTTGTTACTCTTGGCACTTTATCACTGCCATCCAGTGCTTAAGTGCAAGTGCTCCTATGTAAAATGTATGTGTAATTGGATTTCCATGATTCGCATATTTGGTTTACCAGTAAATCCCTAGTACAGTGCACTAGAGGTGACCAGGGCCTGTAAATCAAATGCTACTAGTGGTCCTGCAGCACTGGTTGTTCCCTGTACCCACTTGCCAGGCCTAAACCTTCCATTTTCTTACATGTAAGACACAACTAAGATAAGCCCTAGGTAGCCCCATAGGCAGGGTGCAGTGCATGTTTAAAGTAGGACATATCCTAATGTGTTTTATATGTCCTGAAAGTGAAATACTGCCAAATTTGTTTTTCACTGTTGCAAGGCCTATCTCTCTCATAGGTTAACACGGGGGCTATCTTTAAATATGATTAAAGTGTAGATTCCCTTTGGGAGTAGATGGACATGTGGAGTTTGGGGTCTCTGAACTCACAATTTGAAAATACATATTTGAGTAAAGTTGATTTTGAGATTGTGTGTTTGAAAATGCCACTTTTAGAAAGTAGGCATTTTCTTGCTTAAACCATTCTGTGACTCTTCCTCTTTGCGGATTCCCTATCTGGGTTAGTTTGACAGTTGGGCTGTTTGCACCTGTCTCTAGACAGTGACACAAAGGGAGCTGGGGTGTAGCCTGCATATCCTGATGACCCATCTGTGATAGGAGGGAGGGGAGGAGTGGTCACCTACACCTAAAAGGGCTGTGCCTGCCCTCACACAGTGCAGTCTCCAACCCCCTGGTGTGTGTCAGGGGCCTCGTCTGGGCAAGGCAGGATCTCACAAACAAGACAGACTTTTCGCTGAAGTAGGCCTACTTCAAAGGCAGAACTGGGTATGAGAAGGACACCCAAACCCCTGAAAATTAGATCACTTCTGGACATCAAGTGGAACCTCCGCCTGGAGAAGAGCTGAAGAGCTGAGAAGTGCTGCCCTGCCTGTGACTGTGCTTTGTGGAGCTATCCTTCAGTTGCTGCTTCTGCCTGTGCAGGGGGACAAAGACTGGACCTTGTTGTGCATTCCTGCTTGTGAAGAAATCTCCAGGGGCTTGTCCTGAGCTTGCCTCCTGTTGTTGAAATCTCAGGGCCATCAAAGACTTCCCCTGTCAGCACCTGGACTCTATGCTCAGACTCCTGCCCTGCCAAGTAGTGCCCTATCCAGTTCCCGGGCCCTTGAAAGGTGTAGCAGGCAGACCCAGATTCACAATCCACCCACAGACTTCTGTGCGGGGAAATTTTCAAAGCATCTTCCGAAACGTGGCTGAGAAATGACACACCTCCGGCTTTGCGGCTGAAATCGATGCTCCACCTGCATCGCGGCTGGAAGATCGATGCATGCAGCTGGAGAAACGACGCACACACCCGCTGATGGAGGCTGATAACCTCACAAACCACACAGCGTGGTTTTCCTGATACCATGCGCCCTGATTTTCAACGCAACATCGCATGGCGTGGAAAAACTACGCATCGCTCTCCTGCAGAGAGAATAAACTACCCATGCTGACGCGACTGGAGGAGGAGAAACGATGCACGGTCTCGGCTGCGAGTGAGAAATCGATGCATCGCTGGCCTCTTCCGACGCACCCCCGCCCATGCGTGTTATTTTGATGCTACCCAGGTACTTTTAAACGCTAACAGTGTTAGTACTGTTTTCTCAAGAATTTAAGACTCTTTTTGCTTTTAAAATTCATAACTTGACTTGTGTATGTTGGATTTGTGTTGTTTTGGTCTTGTTTAGATAAGATCATAATTTCCTACTTTTCTAAACCTGTGTTGTGTCATTTTGTAGTGTTTTCACTGAGTTACTGTGTATGCTGGTACAAATACTTTAAACCTAGAATCTGGAGTTAAGCCTGCCTGCTTGTGCCAAGCTACCAAGGGGGTGATCGGAGATTAACTGAAGGTGATTCTCCTTTAACCTGACTGAAGGGGGGTCCTTGCTTGGACAGGGGGTAACCAGACTGCCAACCAAAGACCCCATTTCTAACACAGGAGCAATCCAAACTTCCATCACACATAGCACAGGCACAACCCAAATATCAGCAGAGGAAAATGAAGTTAAACTAAGAAATAGTGTACGATAATGCTTAATGCTGTACCTGTTCCCCTTAAACCCAATACACATTTAGCAGGAGCAGCTGTAGTGCATGGTTTCTTCACATACAGGAAAAGCATTGCATAGGCAACAACAACAGATGTTAAACAGTGATCAGCAGGTAGCTCACGACAATACAATTGTGCAGAACAGTTGGTGTTCAGAAATTTGGGTTATATATGATGTGTGTTTGTATACATATTCTTTTGCTATTTCTGAAGAGTGAAACTATCTGGATAGCTATAGAGTGCTATGACATAGACAAGCCCCACAGGGCTACATGGAGAAGGAACACGAGAACAGAGAGGACAGAGGGAGGAGACAGATCTAGGGTAAGGTGTTAGATTATCTGACATATTGTTCCATGAATAGGTGAGTTTTCAGTTTCTTCCTGCATTGTTGGAGGGCTGGTGCTGTTTTGATGTAAATGAGAAGATTGTTCCAGATCCTGGTAGCATAGGCCGAGAAGTCCTGTGTTCTTGTTTTATCTTTATGTCTGTGTTAAGACTTCAATTTGGTGATGTCATGTTTGTCTGGTGTTGACTTCCACGTATTGTTAGTTTTTCAGCCATTAGACAAGTCTTTTTGCAGAGTGCCTTTTATTGTAATGCAACTGATCTTGAAGATGATCTGAACTTGCAGGGGGATCTAGTGTACATCCTTCAGAGCGAGGGTGGTGTATCTAGTTATCTTAAGCCCCTTGATAAGTCACACTGTTGTGTGAAGGATGCTTTTCAGGGGCTCAAGGGTGGTCCCTGGGATGCTGTTGAAGAGGGTGTTGCCATTGAGGTCAGAGAGGACTCTTGGTTAAACTGTCATTCTGAAACCTTCTACTGTGAGAAAAGATTTTAGCTTTTTCTAAATAGTAAATTGGAACCAGTCTGTTTGTGTTTCCTTGGCAATGTGGTTTTTGAGCAAGAAATTTGACTTAATGGTTAATCCAAGTTGGGGAGAGATGTCTGTTAGATTTAAATTGGAGATCTATGACTAAAACATGAGTAAATCAAAGAATCTTTCGCATTGTTGTCAAACTGGTGGAATTTGATGTTTGTGAGATTTAGCATTGAATGGTCTGCTGACATCCAGATTTGGATGCATTCTATGCAGTTGTCACCAGCACAGAGGTAACCTGTGATGCTGCAAACTTCAAAGATTGATCCCAAGGATTCCACATAATGGGTGAAAATGATGGGTGAGAGTGTGAAGCCCTGTTGATGCAGCAGGTGACAGTGAAGAGCCTCATATGGTAGTTCACATCTGAAATTGTGGTGAGGCAAGATGTGAACCTTTATAGGATTATGCCAATGAAGCCCATGAATATTTGCAAAGTGTAGATGGATGTAGAAAGTGTTCAAAGCTGCAGAGGGGTCAAGTATGACCAAGAGGCATGGGTCGTTTTGTCGCGTCATTGACTATTTCCAGCGTGGCTGTTGAAATACTGAACAGTGTTGTGAGCCTCCATAAATAATTGTGAAGTAAGCTATTCTTGCCAATGGGCTCCTGTTACTAGGTGGTTACTGCCTTCGTCATGATTTTCCAACAACTAGGAGGTGGGGTACAGAACAGACATAGGTAAGGAATGCTGGATCTAATGTGGGCTTTTTCAGCTGGTGAGCATCTGCATGGTCTTCAGAAAGGTGCCCAGAGTCGGCCAGGGTTCTCCTTACAGAAGGAGGAGGACTTGAGACAGTTTTCTGTGAAGACATAAACATCTAACGTGGTGGGCAGTAACGGTGATGTTGAGGGCATGACATTGCTGAATGTGAATTGATGAGCATGAGTTGAATATGTGGTAATGTGGGGGAGTATGGATTAGAGTGACTGGTTCGTGGTGCTAGGTGTGTGAGTATAGTATAGTGTGTTTGTTTGTGGATCCTTGGTGTAAGAGCAGCAGTGGGATGTGTGATGATGTTCAAGAGACATGATGGATGGCATTACTTGGCATCAGGGGTTTTGGACCTAGCTCCTTCAGGTCCAAACAGGTGCAAACTGTTGATACCTTTGACGTGGCCACCATTAGATTGGGATGCTTAGGCAAGGTATGTGCAAAAATGCATGCCTTTGAAGGCTATGGGGGTGGAGAATTGCATCCTGTACAGATGGATGCAGGAAAATGCAGCGATGCCCCTTCCTGTTGAGATGGATGCCTTGAAAATCCAGAAATGTATTTTTGTTGAGATGGATTAAGGGAAGTAAAGTCTGCTTGCCTGGCTTCTTCTTTTAAATAAGGGTTTGGCAGGAAACCAATGATATTACTATGTGTACAAATTGATGTTGGGAAATGCAGTGATGTCACTTTCTATTGAGATGGATGCTGGGAAACATAGAAATGTCTTTTTGTTAGGATAGATGCTGGGAAATGAAGTCTGCTTGCCTGGCTTCTTCTTTTAAATAGGGTTTTGGTGGGATACTAATGATTTCACTTCATCTACAGTTGGATGCAGGGAAATGCAGTGATGTCATTTCATGTTGAGAAGGAAGCTAGGGAATAAGTGTACATCTTCTTGTTGAGATGGACGCTGGGAAATATAGATTTTAATTGGCTATAAAAATGGGGTCTAAGAAAAATATGAAAGCATGCTCCGAAGAAGGCAACAAGTCTCCCAGTACATAATGTATTAGAGATTGACTTGAAACATGGTTCAGAGGTGAATGCTCAGACTTGCTCTTCCTCAAAGTTCAGCATTGGAGATATATCTGTGCCCTGGGTTTGGTTCCAGTACTCATTGATACATTACTGCTAATTAATCTTGGAGCCTTTGTGTAGCTATTTACTGTATTAGTACGTTTGTGACGTTCAGCATAGGCCTTGGATTTTGAGGCTTTGCTACAACTAGGTTTTCATTGTCCTTTGCCCCAGACCTGCCCTTCAATAGTGTCATCAGCAGATACATTGTTTCTGCCCTTGTCTTGTGGATAGAGTGAGACAGACACACCCTGGGCGAGAACCCCTTGTACATCCACAGCAGAAGCAGATGGGTCAACAGTATGGCATTTTTGTCCTTGTCATTGACGATTCTATCACATACAAAAAGTACCAAATGTTGAGCATAGTTTCAACTCTGACTGACTCTCATTCACTTTAATAAACGCCATCCATTTTAAAATGGCAGTGCATTGATTTTCATAAGTATTATCAGTTAATCTTGCTAAAACCATTGTCCAATGTAATATGTGGGAAACCAATAGAGATATTCCTTTACTTGGCAGCCTCCCTCTGGTTTTCCTTCTTTTTTTTGACTTTTTCTTTTTAATACCAATGCCAGTGAAGTTTGAAGCACTAATATTGCAAAGGAGGGTAATTTTATTGACTGCCTACATAAAATATATAAAAAAGCTTTCTCCCATTCAACTTGGTCAACCGGAAACTACACATATTTATCAACTAAAATTACAATACACCCATTATGTACTACCTATGACTTAATTGACAACAAATATGCCATTTTAGCCATCAGATACATTGAACGGATGACTTTTACAACAGATTACTTAGAAAATTATGACATTAGACCAACAGTACTATTAGTGTAGCAATGAGCTTACCCTTGTATCTTGGAATGTGGCAGGTATAAAGTCCAAAGGGGCAAAAAATTGATTTTTTGAACTCCCTCAATCGTGATATAATTTGTCTTCAAAAAATCGGGTTGATTTGGGAGTTGCAGTTTGAAAATTATTATTCATTCTGCAGTAAAGCCTCCCACTCAACGAGAGGTCACGCAAAAGGAGGGGTCGCATGTTTGCTGTCAAATAGACTGCACTGGCAGCATGAATGCTTGAGGGATCCTAGTCATTTGTTTTTAGCATTAACTTTACACTGCATTGGAGTTGGAGACAAGGTAATCTTCCTCACTTTAATTAACTCTTATGTCCCTCCTGGTGTCCCTTTTAATAATCTCCTATTTAGGGTATTTCTTTACATTCAAGAACTTTGTGACAGGGACCCAGGAACCCAAACCAAATCATTATGGTATGAGACCTAAATTGTAGGATTTCTAAACCGGGGCTCACATACTTCTGGGATGAGGAAAAGGAAGAAACATTTAGATTACCGCCTTCCATTTTTCCCCACAAAACAAAGCCTGATAAGCGTGGGATGCTCTTTCTAGAGTACTTGAGAGAGAACAATTGTATTATTGCTAAAGGTAGACTCCCATCTGACTCCCCAGCCTATTTGACCCATAAATCTCCGGAGGGTGCTGCAATCCTGGACTACGTGATAACAATCTATCAATCTTTCTCTGTTAAAGGATTTATTAGTAGGACAGACTACCCTCAGTGATCACAATGTTCTGGTAGCATCTCTTGATTTGAAGGCACAACACACTGATTCATGGAGTCTAGCAGGGCAGTATCCCCAGCTAAACCTTAAAAACGGCAGAACATATTGGTCCCCAAATAGTTTTAAAGCGCTTAAAGGAATTCTGGAAAGTACCCTGAATGACCTCAGTAGCTGGGTAGGGAATGAAATGGAGAGTTTCACTAGCTTCATGCAACTGGTTGCTTCAATTCCCAGTCAAATAAATATGCAGCAAAACACCGCTCCCTTTTATTAGTAAATAGAGAAATTAATGCTCTTATCCATAAACAGCATAGGGATCATACATCTGCAATCCCAGATAGATATTCTAAAAAGAAGGAGGAGATTAAGAGCGTGTCTAAAAGAGGACGCCACAGATAGATTCTGGGTTGCAATAAGAGAAGCAGCCTCTTCCGGCCATACTAGGCGGTTTTGGTCCCTGGTCGCCACGGGGTGTGGTGCTAGAATGAGGCCCATTCCAATATCTATTAGTGAGTTAAGCTGATCGACTTTCCTATCTGACCTTTATGCTTTAATGGGACTACTATGGAAATCCCTCAAACCAGATTCGATTCCCCATACTCATATCCAACCTAAAAGAAATTGAGGCTACAATGTGTAGTTCCGCCGCAATGGGACCAGATGAAATCTCAATACTGTTAATAAAACACAACATATCCTCTTGGTGCAAGATTTTATTCCTGGTGTTCCAGTATTGCTATGAAGTTAGGGAAGTCCCTCAATCTTGGAAGGGTAGCGTTATTGTCCCCTTGTATAAAAAAGGGGATCAAAATTGTCCTAGGAGTGACCGCCAGATTGCACTTTGGCTGCAGTCGGAATTTTTTTTGCTAAATTCCTGTTGTCACAGATTAATGGGCAGAAAGGTACAAAATTATACCATTAGAGCAGTCAGGCTTTAGGAAAAATCTCGAGACAATTGACAACATTTCAGTTTTGCAAGTAATTAATGAAAAATATGTCTCGCTGAAAGAGGAGCGGATCTATGCAGCCTTCATAGACTTCTCCACAGCATTTGATAAGGTAGACCGTGTTCTGTTATGGAAGAAGCTTCTAAGACTAGTCATGCCCAGCATCCTCTTTGACCTTGTGGTAGCTCTTCACTCCTCCACCTGGTGCAGATTTTTGCTAAGGGGTAAACAAGGTCTATCTCATGTTATATTAACCAATAACAGCCTAAAACAAGGATGTATGTTGGCTCCACTGTTATTTTCCCTGTATCTTTTGGATTTAGCAGCATAGTTAACTTCATGTGAAGGTTTTGCTCCCAAATTAGGAGGTAGATCGCTATGCTGTCTACTTTATGCAGATGGCATAATTATTTTAGATTGTAGCCCAACAGGGCTTAATAACAGACTAAAAGCCCTCGAGCAATACACTGAAGTGCAGTTTTAAAAAAAAAATTGCTCAAAAAGCAAAAAATCTTGTGCTTTCACGGGAACAAAAAATTTAAGTAAAGCAATTTTAACTAGACCTTGGGAGCCCAACAGCTTGAAAGAGTAACCTCTTACGCATTTCGGGGTAAAATTGTCTGTGGGAACCTCAAAGAAAGAGAGCATATAGAGCATAATCAAAGAAAGGCCCAATCTCAAGCCAATGGTTTGAATACCCTCTATAGGGCAATGGGCAGAAGGTATTTTAAACATCTCTTAGAGGTATATCGGGTAAAGATACCTCCTTTGTTACTGTATAGTATTGAGCACATTGCAGTTTCTAAGTGGATCTTTCTTGATAAACTCGAGGGACGTGTTCTAAGAAATATCTTAACCGTAAACTCTGCCTTCTCTGTACCGTTACTAAAACTTGAGATGGGCTTGTGTAGCTCTTTCATACAAGACCTGGCCACGATAATCCGTTGGATGTTTAATTTGATGACGTGCTGTGACGACTCTTTACGGTCACTGCTAAAGTAAAATATACCATCTGCAGGAACTTTTTACATGCCATGGATCTTTTACAATTAGATCCCTCTGCAATTGTTACTCTCTCTCCAGCACAGCTTAAATCTGCACTCAGGAAAGCAACTTGGGCAGCGAGTTTCCGCCAGGAAAGTCAGGCCTGTACACATAGTCAGAGTTTTCATATAATATGTGATTCTTTAAGGCCAAGGATCACACAGCCCTATCTCATCTGGAACTTCCCTCATGGGGTGAGAAGATTCAGGCTCCTGCTGCGACAGGGGCTGCTCCCCCTGAATACCTTACAAACAAAATGTTTTGGCTCTTCAGCCATTTGTAATCTATGCCATAATGGCGTCCAAGATTTGAAGCATGTTGTTCTAATATGTCCGGCCTTATTGCCTTATTGTTGTAAGTGGTTACGCCCCATGAGCCTGTCTCTTTCACTTAGATCTGCTTGCAATCTACTTCAAGCCTTATTTATTTGCCTAATGAAATGTTTTGTGCTAGAGTTTTTAACTATTTTAAGTGTTTTTAAATTTTGTATTAACCTAATCAATTTGTTCATCAAAGTTTAATTCAATCGCTATTATATTTCTTTTCTTTGTATATTTATGTTTTACTTTATGTGGATCTCTGAATTCCGTAACATAATAAACTTTAACTTGAAACTTGTAAGCTCAATTTTTGTGTTTTTGAATACAAATAACAATTATTTTTCCTTTTGTAAATTCCAACATACAATTTCAATTTTTTGCAGAATGAATCCGGAACAAAAACATTAGAGTGGTCGTTTACAAACTGCCGAAGAGGGCAAAACGGAGGTTCTCCACCCATTACCATGCTTAAATATTTTGCAAGCCCCCAGTAGAGGTCCTAGAGAATCAGTTGCAATTTGTCAATCTTTAGCAGATGTCAGTCTACTGCCACTGGATGAGTGATAACAGGAAACACGTCACAGCAGCACGTTCTTAGTAGGATGGCTGACATCACGTAGTGCATTTTAACCCCTTCGCTGCCAGGCCTTTTCCCCTTCAGGTGCCAACCCTTTTTTTGGCTATTTGGGGCAGTTTGCGCTTAGGCCCTCATAACTTTTTGTCCACATAAACTACCCACGCCAAATTTGCGTCCTTTTTTCCCAACGTCCTAGGGATTCTAGAGGTACCCAGACTTTGTGGGTTCCCCTGAAGGAGACCAAGAAATTAGACAAAATACAGTGAAAATTTCTTTTTTTTTTTTTAAATGGAAAAAAACGGCTGCAGAAGAAGGCTTGTGGTTTTTCCCCTGAAAATAGCATCATCAAAGGGTTTGCGGTGCTAAACTCACCATCTTCCCAGCTTTCAGGAACAAGCAGACTTGAATCAGAAAACCAAATTTTTCAACACAATTTTGGCATTTTACTGGGACATACCCCATTTTTAAAAAATTTTGCGTTTTCAGCCTCCTTCCAGTTAGTGACAGAAATGGTTGTGAAAAAAATGCTGGATCCCAGAAAGCTAAACATTTCTGAAAAGTAGACAAATTTCTGAATTCAGCAAGGGGTAATTTGTGTAGATCCTACAAGGGGTTCCTACAGAAAACAACAACTGAAAAAGAAAAATATTGAAATTGAGGTGAAGAAAACATCAATTTTTCTCTACGTTTTACTCTGTAACTTTTTCCTGCAATGTCATATTTTCGAAAGCAATATACCGTTACGTCTGCTGGACTCCTCTGGTTGCGGAGATATATAGGGCTTGTAGGTTCATCAAGAACCCTAGGTACCCAGAGCCAATAAATGAGCTGCGCCCTGCAGTGCGTTTTCATTCTATACCGGGTATACAGCAATTCATTTGCTGAAATATAAAGAGTGAAAAAGAGCTATCAAGAAAACCTTTGTATTTCCAAAATGGGCACAAGATAAGGTGTTGAGGAGCAGTGGTTATTTGCACATCTCTGAATTCCGGGGTGACCATACTAGCATGTGAATTACAGGGCATTTCTCAAATAGATGTCTTTTTTGCACACTCTCTTATATTTGGAAGGAAAAAATGTAGAGAAAGACATGGGGCAATAACACTTGTTTTGCTAATCTATGTTCCCCCAAGTCTCCCGATAAAAATGATACCTCACTTGTGTGGGTAGGCCTAGCGCCTGCGACAGGAAACGCCCCAAAACGCAACGTGGACACATCACATTTTTGGAAAGAAAACAGAGGTGTATTTTGCAAAGTGCCTACCTGTAGATTTTGGCCTCTTGCTCAGCCGGCACCTAGGGAAACCTACCAAACCTGTGCATATTTGAAAACTAGAGACCTATGGGAATCCACGATGGGGTGACTTGTGGGGCTCTGACCAGGTTCTGTTACCCAGAATCCTTTGCAAACCTCAAAATTTGGCTAAAAAAACACATGTTCCTCACATTTCTGTGACAGAAAGTTCTGGAATCTGAGAGGAGGCACAAATTTCCTTCCACCCAGCGTTCCCCCAAGTCTCACGATAAAAATGATACCTCACTTGTGTGGGTAGGCCTAGCGCCCGCGACAGGAAATGCCCCAAAGCACAACGTGGACACATCCCATTTGTTTACAGAAAACAGAGCTGTTTTTTGCAAAGTGCCTACCTGTAGATTTTGGCCTCTAGCTCAGCCGGCACCTAGGGAAACCTAAAAAAAACCTGTGCATTTTTTAAAACTAGAGACCTAGGGGAATCCAAGATGGGGTGACTTGTGGGGTTCTGACCAGGTTCTGTTACCCAGAATCCTTTGCAAACCTCAAAATTTGGTTAAAAAAACACATTTTCCTCACATTCCGGTGACAGAAAGTTCTGGAATCTGAGAGGAGCCACAAATTTCCTTCCACCCAGCGTTCCCCCAAGTCTCCCGATAAAAATGATACCTCACTTGTGTGGGTAGGCCTAGCGCCCGCGACAGGAAACACCCCAAAGCACAACGTGGACACATCTCATTTTTTGACAGAAAACAGAGGTGTTTTTTGCAAAGTGCCTACCTGTAGATTTTGGCCTCTAGCTCAGCCGGCACCTAGGGAAACCTACCAAACCTGTGCATTTTTTAAAACTAGAGACCTAGGGGAATCCAAGATGGGGTGACTTGTGGGGCTCTGACCAGGTTCTGTTACACAGAATCCTTTGCAAACCTCAAAATTTGGCTACAAAAACACATTTTCCTCACATTTCGGTGACAGAAAGTTCTGGAATCTGAGAGGAGGGACACATTTCCTTCCACCCAGCGTTCCCCCAAGTATCCTGATAAAAATGGTACCTCACTTGTGTGGGTAGGCCTAGCGCCCGCGACAGGATATGCCCCAAAACACAACGTGAACGCATCCCATTTTTTCACAGAAAACAGAGCTGTTTTTTGCAAAGTGCCTACCTGTAGATTTTGGCCTCTAGCTCAGCCGGCACCTAGGGAAACCTACCAAACCTGTGCATTTTTTAAAACTAGAGACCTAGGGGAATCCAAGATGGGGTGACTTGTGGGGCTCTGACCAGGTTCTGTTACCCAGAATCCTTTGCAAACCTCAAAATTTGGCTAAAAAAACACATGTTCCTCACATTTCTGTGACAGAAAGTTCTGGAATCTGAGAGGAGCCACAAATTTCCTTCCACCCAGCGTTCCCCCAAGTCTCCCGATAAAAATGATACCTCACTTGTGTGGGAAGGCCTAGCGCCCGCGACAGGAAACGCCCCAAAACACAACATGGACACATCCCATTTTTTTAAAGAAAACAGAGGTGTTTTTTGCAAAGTGCCTACCTGTAGATTTTGGCCTCTACCTCAGCCGGCACCTAGGGAAACCTACCAAACCTGTGCATTTTTTACAACTAGAGACCTAGGGGAATCCAAGATGGGGTGACTTGTGGGGCTCTGACCAGGTTCTGTTACCCAGAATCCTTGGCAAACCTCAAAATTTGGCTAAAAAAACACATTTTCCTCACATTTCGGTGACAGAAAGTTCTGGAATCTGAGAGGAGGGACAAATTTCCTTCCACCCAGCGTTTCACCAAGTCTCCCGATAAAAATGGTACCTCACTTGTGTGGGTAGGCCTAGCGCCCGCGACAGGAAACACCCCAAAGCACAACGTGGACACATCTCATTTTTTGACAGAAAACAGAGGTGTTTTTTGCAAAGTGCCTACCTGTAGATTTTGGCCTCTAGCTCAGCCGGCACCTAGGGAAACCTACCAAACCTGTGCATTTTTTAAAACTAGAGACCTAGGGGAATCCAAGATGGGGTGACTTGTGGGGCTCTGACCAGGTTCTGTTACACAGAATCCTTTGCAAACCTCAAAATTTGGCTACAAAAACACATTTTCCTCACATTTCGGTGACAGAAAGTTCTGGAATCTGAGAGGAGGGACACATTTCCTTCCACCCAGCGTTCCCCCAAGTATCCTGATAAAAATGGTACCTCACTTGTGTGGGTAGGCCTAGCGCCCGCGACAGGATATGCCCCAAAACACAACGTGAACGCATCCCATTTTTTCACAGAAAACAGAGCTGTTTTTTGCAAAGTGCCTACCTGTAGATTTTGGCCTCTAGCTCAGCCGGCACCTAGGGAAACCTACCAAACCTGTGCATTTTTTAAAACTAGAGACCTAGGGGAATCCAAGATGGGGTGACTTGTGGGGCTCTGACCAGGTTCTGTTACCCAGAATCCTTTGCAAACCTCAAAATTTGGCTAAAAAAACACATGTTCCTCACATTTCTGTGACAGAAAGTTCTGGAATCTGAGAGGAGCCACAAATTTCCTTCCACCCAGCGTTCCCCCAAGTCTCCCGATAAAAATGATACCTCACTTGTGTGGGTAGGCCTAGCGCCCGCGACAGGAAACGCCCCAAAACACAACGTGGACACATCCCATTTTTTTAAAGAAAACAGAGGTGTTTTTTGCAAAGTGCCTACCTGTAGATTTTGGCCTCTACCTCAGCCGGCACCTAGGGAAACCTACCAAACCTGTGCATTTTTTACAACTAGAGACCTAGGGGAATCCAAGATGGGGTGACTTGTGGGGCTCTGACCAGGTTCTGTTACCCAGAATCCTTGGCAAACCTCAAAATTTGGCTAAAAAAACACATTTTCCTCACATTTCGGTGACAGAAAGTTCTGGAATCTGAGAGGAGGGACAAATTTCCTTCCACCCAGCGTTTCACCAAGTCTCCCGATAAAAATGGTACCTCACTTGTGTGGGTAGGCCTAGCGCCCGTGACAGGATATGCCCCAAAACACAACGTGAACACATCCCATTTTTTCACAGAAAACAGAGCTGTTTTTTGCAAAGTGCCTACCTGTAGATTTTGGCCTCTAGCTCAGCCGGCACCTAGGGAAACCTACCAAACCTGTGCATTTTTGAAAACTAAAGACCTAGGGGAATCCAAAATGGGGTGACTTGTGGGGCTCTGTCCAGGTTCTATTAATCAGAATCCTTTGCAAACCTCAAAATTTGGCAAAAAAAAACACATTTTCCTCACATTTCGGTGACAGAAAGTTCTGGAATCTGAGAGGAGGGACAAATTTCCTTCCACCCAGCGTTCCCCCAAGTCTCCTGATAAAAATGGTACCTCACTTGTGTGGGTAGGCCTAGCGCCCGCGACAGGATATGCCCCAAAACACAACGTGAACACATCCCATTTTTTCACAGAAAACAGAGCTGTTTTTTGCAAAGTGCCTACCTGTAGATTTTGGCCTCTAGCTCAGCCGTCACCTAGGGAAACCTACCAAACCTGTGCATTTATGAAAACTAGAGACCTAGGGGAATCCAAGATGGGGTGGCTTGTGGGGCTCTGACCAGGTTCTGTTACCCAGAATCCTTTGCAAACCTCAAAATTGTGCTAAAAAACACATTTTCCTCACATTATGGTGACAGAAAGTTCTGGAATCTGAGAGGAGCCACAAATTTCCTTCCACCCAGCGTTCCCCCAAGTCTCCCGATAAAAAAGGTACCTCACTTGTGTGGGTAGGCCTAGCGCCCGCAACAGGAAATGGCCCAAAACACAACGTGGACACATCACATTTTTTCATAGAAAATAGTGCCTACCTGTGGATTTTGGCCTCTAGCTCAGCCGGCACCTAGGGAAACCTACCAAACCTGTGCATTTCTGAAAACTAGAGACCTAGGGGAATCCAAGATGGGGTGACTTGTGGGGCTCTGACCAGGTTCTGTTACCCAGAATCCTTTGCAAACCTCAAAATGTGGCTAAAGAAACACGTTTTCCTCACATTTCGGTGACAGAAAGTTCTGGAATCTGAGAGGAGCAACAAATTTCCTTCCACCCAGCGTTCCCCCAAGTCTCCCGGTAAAAATGATACCTCACTTGTGTGGGTGGGCCAGGTGCCTGCAACAGAATAAGACCCAAAACTTGTAGAGATAGAGGGGATAGCACAGCGAGTTTATAAGGACATATTCTTTTATACATCTTTAGACTGACTCTGCTTTGGGGACCCACATAAGTGAGGTGTCATTTTACTTGGGAGACTGAGGGGAACACTGGGGAGTAGGAATGTTGTGCTGGAGCGGTGATCGTACAAACAAAAGTCAGAAAAATATGCTTTTTTAAGCAAATTTTGCGGTTTGCAGAGGAGTCTGGGTAAGAAAATGTTGGGGGATCAACGCAAGCCACTTCTCCCTGCACTCCTTGGGGTGTCTAGTTTAAAAAAATGTCTGGGTTTGGTAGGTTTCCCTAGATGAAGGCCACACACAGGACCAAAAACACAGGTGGCCCCTCCCCCCCAAACACAGGTAGTTTTGTAATATATCATTTTGATGTGTCCACATACGTCTGTGATGTGCCAAACACTAAAATTGTGAAAAGAAACCCACTTAGGTTATGTGAAAAAGACCCCTCACCCACCAACCAAGTTGGTGGCATGCTTCATCATCGGGGTCCCACCTGAGACACCTAGCGTGTCTCAAGTGTGCTGCGATGCCTGATTACAGCGGAGCAGGTTTTGTCATTTGTACCACACATACTGGTTGGATTTGGCACGAGGGTGAGTGATGGTTCAGTAGATCAAATTTTATTAACAAGAGATTTCACAAAAGTGAATAACTGAAAGGCCAAAAAACTGAACCAATGACTCACAGCTCGTGAGCTGTAAAGCCACGACAAGGCACGAACCGCTTTACAGTCCATTCACACACCTTTCATACATGACATGCACAAGACCATTCACGCCGCCAGCCACGGGCCCAGCACATTACAGGACTCGCATCCACAGACAGCGCCAGTCAAGGGCCCATCACTTTCATACGCCCACATGCCTGATACAGCAATCACACCAGCTGATGAGTGTGCGGACTGGCGTTTGGCTGGCACCAAGCGCCAAGCGCCACCCCACCCACACCACCAGCCAAGCCTCACGCACACCGCCAGCCAAGCGCCACCCCACACACACCGCCAGCCAAGCGCCACCCCACCCACACCGCCAGCCAAGCGCCACCCCACCCACCCACACCGCCAGCCAAGCGCCACCCCACGCACACCGCCAGCCAAGCGCCACCCCACGCACACCGCCAGCCAAGCGCCAGCCCACGCACACCGCCAGCCAAGTGCCACCCCACACATACCATCCCTTTTTTTTTTTCAAACAACAAAGAAACCACTAATCATAAATAAGTACAAAACTACAAACACAAAAGCTCTAACTGAATACATGACTAATGCCAACCGTGAAACTGAACATATAAAAATATAAAACAGCAGTTTACTATCACAGAATTTCCCAATAATTCTTCTGTGTGTGGTAGCTCCTGAAACAGCCACCCACACACAGCCCAGGCTTTGAAGGTCAATCAGGGCAGTACATCCTAGTCTCCTTCCTGATACCTCTTCGAGCACAGACTCTACATCTCTTAGCAGGAAAGTTTTTTTGGGCCGTGGGAGGAATGTGCTCAGCAAAGTGACGATCTTTCAATCTAGCCACATCCTCCACCTTCTCTAGGAACTCTTGCCTGTTCCAGCACAACAAGGCTAGATATGATAGTCTTCTGAAATTTCACAAATGTCATCCTTGACTCTGGAGAACTATCCTTGAACACAACAAAAGCATTGAAAGTTGCCAAGTGGAACAAGTGAACCGCTAATTTCTTATACCACACATAAGACTTACGAGCAGCAGTGTAAGGTTCTAACCTCTGATCTAGTCTATCAACACCCCCCATGTGCTTATTAAAGTCTAAGATGCACACATGTTTGCGCACTTCGGCAACCTGACCCCAAACAGCCACAGGTGAAGTACTCTCATCATGGATGGTGCTTAGCATGTATACATCCCTCTTGTCTACAAATTTCAGGGCTAGCAGCTCATCATTCGCGCACTGGCGTCATGGGGGGGTGGGGTGGGGGTGGGGGTGAAAGGGGAAGGGATTCCCCATTCAGCCCTGGCCTGAGGGGGTGGGGGGCGGACCTCGGGGGAAGCGCTAGCGCTTCTCCCGACTGCCAGTCCCAGGACGTAATAGTTACGTCCATGGCGCCACACGGGCGTTGCCATGGACGTAACCATTACGTCCATGGCGGGGAAGGGGTTAATAAAAATGTGGATTCCAATACAAATGACAACAGGCAAATCTAAAATAGATTGTTTCAGAAGGAACGGATTCATATATCATAGTGCCCAGGGACAACATACACATTAACTCCCCCAATCTCCACGTGAATCAAATATATATTTATTAAAATTAAGCCAAATATTCACTTTTCAAGCCAAATATAAGCCACATGTTTACCAATAAAATGTGTTTTTACTATATTTACAAACTGATATTCATTTAGCTACTCCTCGATAGGGAAAGAATGATTGTGCTTTAAAGGGTGGCCTTTTCAACTTACAATGATTTGCATAAAATCCAGGGATTCGTGCTTTTATGTGTTGTCTAAGATCTTAATAAGTATCATTTGCATATTTTCGATACGAGGCAATCCTTTAAAAATGTTTTGCATGTTGATTTATTTGAAAATTACTGTCGTTCACTGCCATGATGTCTGCATAATTAATGTCGCCTGTCGCTGGCAGGCAGAAGTAATACAATCTTTTCTACTACTGAAACAAGTCGTGAAATGGCCCAGTGGGGCCAATTAGATTACCAAATGCCATTTATATTATGGAAGTCACCGAGGTGTGGCTTTATTATTGCTTTTAGCGAGCGGGATATGCAATGTCTCTAAAAAAAAAAACAGTCTGTGAGGCAGTATTATGTCAGAGACTATCATAGTAAGAGCATAGAGATTTCATAAATATTAATTTGAACATCCGGTGGCCTGTATGAGATTATATGTTGAATATAATGCGGGATTTTATGACCTCCATATCAAAACTCGTTTCTAGGGAAAAAAGAATTGCACAACTAGTGATGAGTAACATCTGGGATTTAAAGCATTATTGCATATTCTTTTTTCGTTCTAGGACATAACGAGTCTGTTTATTATTGTATTGTTGCGGTATTTTGGAGGGCTGCTGTTTGAAGTTTTGACAGTAGCACATCTGGTCTGTAAATATCAAAACGTCACGTGTAATACGTCAGATCCTGACACCCTGGGATTCGTCTGCTGAAAATAGGCACAAGGTGCATATTTACAAGAAAGTGGCGCAGGGCAGCGCAGCAAGTCACCTTGCTGCGCTGCCCTGCACCACAGGGAAAGTGAAAGGAATACACTGTATTTACAAGTTTGGTGCATTCCTGCCCTTTCAGCCAGCACCGGCACACAATTTGGTGCCTAGTGCCAAAGCAAGCACCCTTTTGACATGGTGCAAGGGTGTCTGCGTTGTTGGCAGGATTGGTTTTGTGCATGCAGGGCACCTTCTTGCACAAAAACAATACATGGAGGATTTTCCTCTTTCTATGTGTGCTTCTGCAGCACACATAGAAAGAGGTAAAACCGAGGAGAAATAAAGATATTGCCTGGGGAGGCATACAGTTTTACAGCATTCCCAAGTTTACAGAACCGTGCAAATCTGGGAATGCACCAAAACCCTTGGGTATTATGTGGGTATAACTCCCTGCAATGATCTTGGAATGCCTACTGATGCAATGTAAGGCAACGCAGCAACTTGCGCTGGGTTGCCGTACACCATATCTACAAGGCTATTAAAAGCCATGAAAAGTGGCTCTGCGTGGCCTTGTAGATATGGGTCTGCACTCTGTGCCACTGGAGCATCATAAAAAGTGATTTCCAGGGCTTGTAAATAAGTCCCTAAGTCTTTGTGAGGCTTTACTTGAGAAACACATCAAAGGAGCTGACCTCTAGTAAATTACAAAACTCTCTTTTCTAGTTCTTTGGAGCCGCCGACCTGGGGTGAATATTGGTGGGTTGATTTCTTTATGTAGGCACCCCCTGGTGAAATGCACCCAACTTTTAAATGAATAAGTGTAATTAAAACTGTTCTAGATGTGTTAATAAAAAGGCTGCTCAAGGCAACTGCAGACAAAAATGCTCCTAGCCAATTCCTCCCTAGGTCTACTGACATATAGGCAGCTTCCAGACCAGTACCTGAATCTTTCTTTTGTTGCTATGGAATGCATATTACTACCCCATTAAAAGCCAGTGTCCTGAATGATGGCAATCACGCGTCCTAGTACATATACCCAGATCAATAATATCATTGAATTTTGGAAACCAACACCTGACAAATCATACACTCACCATTCACAAAGTCAATATTCTTCCTGCAAGAAAAATCCTTGTAAGCATTTAGTGACATATCAAATGAAACATACACTCTTGTGGGCCAACATTATCCTTATATTTATAGGGAGAGGTGTAGTGTAGTAACTCTTTGCTACTCATGGTCAGAGATGACTCAGTCACTTAAAAGTATCTGTTGGACTTGGCCCTCTTTGCAGGGTCACCCCAAAGCTTTTTTAATTCACCCCTCCTCTTTTTATGAATTTGTTCTAGTTGGTCTTAGGACTCTGTGCACTTTTCCACTGCTAACCAATGCTAAAGTGCTTGTGTTCTCTCCCTAAAACCTGGTAAAACTGGCTTATACTTGATTGGTATATTTAAAGTCCTATAAGGCCTAGTAAAATGGTATACGATATACCCAGGGGCAGTATATTGATTGCTACTAGTAGGACTGCTGCACTTATTGTGCCACCCACTTAAGTAGCCCTTTAATACATACCTCAGACTTGTCAATGTAGCCTGTGTGCAGTCTTAAATTATCAATTTGACTTGACATCATAACCCCCTGGTCAAATCTAAACCTCACTTTTTATTACATACGACACCTCTAACAGAGATAGAAAAGTAACGTTGAGTTGTAGGAATTGTTGGTAAAATAATCTTTAATGATGAAGTCAGATTTTAAGTCAGAATTTAAAAATTTCACTTTTAGAAAGTTGGTATTTTTGTGCCCTAGCCATTTGGTGCCTGCAGCCTGTTCCTGGGTCACATGATTAGGTGTAGTTGGCAGTTGGATTTTCTGTATTTCTTCCAGACAGCATCACTAAAAAGGGTCTGGGTGATGGCATGATGGGCCATCTATGGATTGATAGGTGGGTGAAACTGTCTCCTATCATACTTGCACTTCAAAGGCACTGGCTCAACTCACACACAAATGACTTCACTGTAGTCTATTGTGCCCCCAGAAAGACTGGGACCAGGGCAGGGAAGCAAGAAATTCCTCACAACTCTGTAGGGGGAAAACTCCATAACCTTCTCCTACTTCAAAGGACGCGCGCAGCATAAAATGGGTCCGTCAGACACAACTCTCCAGATTACTTCTGTACCTATGGAAGGTTACCGAATCACAATTTCTGGTTGGTAGATACAAAAATGCCTTTTTGCATTGTCAAATGGCTTGATTTTGTGAAAAACGGGTGAAGTACCTGAAGTTATTTAGTCAATGTACACTGAACAGAAAAAGGGAATTGGAAAGAAAGGGTTAAGTAACCAAAGACTCAGAAATATGAAGAAAGCTGACAGTAAACACTGCAAGAAATCACCTGTGGCTGACCAATGTAACCTTATAACCTGACATAGCAGGCTATACCAGTCATTAAAGGCCCTCTCCAGTGTTACAGTCCCAAGTTAGAGGCTAAAAGGCTAAACGGTATTCCGCTCCTAGATGGCAGAATGTTCTAACTACAAAAATAAAGGCCTTACAGAGCCCGCGGGGGAGTCGAAATCCCCTCGGGCACTCTGAGGCCTGTTCACAGCAACTGCTGTGAACGACAACACTGGAATGTTGGAGCTCCAGGCTTGTACCAGCCATTAGAAGCCTGTGCACTCCATTGTCTTCAATGGCACTCCTAACATTCCAATGTTCTAATAAACCAGCAGTCCATTTGAGATTAAGTTGATGCCCAAGCCTCCTCATTTATAGTCCTAGAACATAAATCAAACATAATTGACTGTCCTGATGGAGATGAGAAAAAAACAGAAAAATACGAATGGGTCCAAAGTCTGCTTCTATTCACATTTTCAAAAAAAACATTTGACAAGAATAGACGAAACACAATGGAAAGGAATAATTCCACTAAGCATGTGAAAGTTCTAGAGCAAGTAGCACTAGACTCACTGGAACATGATTCTCTTATGAAGGACTTTAGCATACCAGGAGGAGGACGACTGCAGACAAACCATCAGCACTACAAATGGCTCCTCTGAAATGTTAGGTGGTATGTAAGGGCTATACACACTTTCATCTGACATTACTACTAAATGAAGTTCACTTAAATTCTCTAACTATCCAACCCGATAGATGCATTGTTAATTCTAATTCAGCTAGACCTAAAGCAATAACTGATTATGCAACTTTGAATGGCCCCACTGGAGAAACTGTGAGCATTGTTGTACTGAACTATCATCTCCAGACAGAACTATAAGAATCAGTTATAGTTGAAGAGTCTGCCCACAACATTAACAGAAATCTTTTATTTGCCAGTGACCAGACAGGTGTGCAAGAACTTGTCCAGGTGAAAAAAAGGCCACATTGATTCTGCCTCAGTCTCCACTGCAGAGAGGATACTGACCTTCAAATGATGTTCAAGTACAAGCTTGAGAGAGCGTAGTTTAAACATTACCTATTTTAGATGTGAAATGCTTATATTTAACAATGCTGCATTAATAATATTTTTCATTGAAACATATCTTAAACGTAGAGAATTATTGTACGCATATACTAAATATTAATAAGAAGAAATGATTACTTGTATTTTGATTAATTGAATTTGTTTAACACGTACAAAGATTGCATTTATTAGAATCCATAAGCCTTAAGTTAGCGTGAGCCAAAAAACTGGCTGTGTAGCTCTCATATTAAAGCATATTTTTCTGTTTCTTCAGTGTGCTGACTCGCAAAAGGCCATGACCCAGCAATTGTTCTTTTCTCCGTTTTATGTAACATTGCTAGTTTTTCTCATCCGCATGCTAGCTGCTTTAGTATAAATTTATACGCTTTGCAACAGAATATGGACACTTTCAAGGACATTGAACCACGAAAAAGAGAACTCTTGACACGAAGAACGTGCCAGAAAATGAAGTAACCCCGGATGTGCCACCTACGAAAAACATCAAATATGAAGACCAATCAAAATGTTATAAGCTATCATAAAATGACAAGTGCATTACTTAATGTATAATTTGATAGGTTACAGATAGTGGGGTGTAGTGACTATCCAATAGAATTTTGGGGGAATGTATTATGAAAAGGGATAAAAACCCATGACACAGGAGATTCGGGATCACTAGGTAGGGAATGACATTGATTGCATCCAGAAACTCTGTCACTTTGTTTGGTGACTTGAGACTTAATAAACCATCCTCACCCTTAGTCGCCCCATTGCACTTTTTCCTTATGAGGGAAGTGTCCCCAGCCTTAGACTAGATAGACTGACGGCGATTCAACTGATGTCCTGAAGACGAAGACTGATCCTGTATGCTGACCTATTCCAAGGAGGGTAATTATGCTACTGTTATTGAAATTCATCTATTTGCCTTTTCTTTCTAGGTACCAACTGCTGTATATTTTTGATTAGAGACCTTAGTTAGATGTTTTCCAAATTGATGTTCTAAATTGTTTTGCATGAAGTCCAACATGCTGATGCTAATTAGTGGCTAGATGAGGCATTCACCTTGACTGACGTAACTGACCTGACTGACGTGGTGCTATGTTGAACTAAGACATATATGAGGTTCTATGCATTTTGATTTGTTTACCTTCATATTACTATCTTATGTTTGTGATCTTTGCATTGTTGAAACCTTATCATAGTTGCGGCATTGTGACTATGCTCTTTGTTTCTTGGTTTGAGATTAATACATCTGCTATTAGATTGTAATCAACAGGGAATAAAATTCACAAAACTTAATAAGATGTGGTTATTCATGACTGAAAGGTCATGGTTGCGCCGAAGGTTTAACAAATGTCTAAAGTGAAATATATTGTGGTGATATATGTTGACAATACAGTATCATTGATATATTGCTTGATATATTGATTAGTTACCTCGTCTTACGGTGTTTCACCACTGGGTCCAAAGATTCATCGGCCTAAAAACGAGTCCTAAAATGTATAAATCAACATAGAAGGACGCGTTAGCAGTTCTGGTAGCAGAGCGACGGTTTGGCCCTTGGGGGCCCTAGGACGGAGTTTCATTGTTAAATTTGTTTTTCTGTGATAATGCAATTTGGAGGAATGATGGGTTGCTAAGTTCGCCATGGCTTTCCCGGGATCTCGGAGCCTGCCTAAATGAGTTGGGAATGTTCTCGGCGCCATAGTGTGCGTGGTTAGGGTCTTTGCGCTTGCCTAAGCTTATGCATCTTGCAGGTGGTTGTGAAAAATGTGTGTGTATTTAGGCCAAATTAAGGCCCTCATTATGACCCTGGCGGTGTTGCACCGCCAGGGCCAACGGGGGCGGGAGCACCGCCGACAGGCCGGCGGTGCTCCCTTGGGCATTCTGACCGCGGCGCTTTGGCCGCGGTCAGAAATGGAAAACCGGCGGTCTCCCGCCGGTTTTCCGTTGCCCATTTGATTCCCCCATGGCGGCGCAGCTCGCTGCACCGCCATGGGGGATTCTGACACCCCCTACCGCCATCCTGTTCCTGGCGGTTCGCCCGCCAGGAACAGGATGGCGGTAGGGGGTGTCGCGGGGCCCCTGGGGGCCCCTGCAGTGCCCATGCCAATGGCATGGGCACTGCAGGGGCCCCCGTAAGAGGGCCCCGCTAGTATTTCACTGTCTGCCTAGCAGACAGTGAAATACGCGACGGGTGCAGTAGCACCCGTCGCACCTTCCCACTCCGCCGGCTCGATTACGAGCCGGCTTCATGGTGGGAAGGTCGTTTTCCCCTGGGCTGGCGGGCGGCCTTTCGGCGGCCGCCCGTCAGCCCAGGGGAAAAGTCAAAATACCCGGCGCGGTCTTGCGACCGCGGTACAGTATTTTGACGGCGGGACTTTGGCGGGCGGCCTCCGCCGCCCGCCAAGGTCCGAATGAGGGCCTAAGTGTTGTTTAGCAGGAGTGGGCGTACTCCACAGTATGAGAGTAGGGAAGTTGGCGTACTTCATGTGAGTGTAGCGCTTGTTGCTCAAAATTATCCACTTGGTTGGTTGTTGTGTACGGACCTGTCGAGGTCTAAGACTCCGGAGTATTGATGATAAATGTGGTTCATGTTGTAATCTGTGCGGTTTAGTATGTCAATCGGGCATGGTTGGCAAGTCGAGTTTGAGTCATAACATGTGTATGAAACCTTCGATGGAGATTTGACAAATTCAAAAGTGCACTAGAAGGAGTCATTGACAAGTCGAGAGTAGAATTTGCGGGTCGAATTCTGCTTGCGTATGCGGGAACTGAGAAGGAGAGAGTAGC
The DNA here is from genome assembly GCF_031143425.1 of Pleurodeles waltl. Taxonomy (NCBI): domain Eukaryota; kingdom Metazoa; phylum Chordata; class Amphibia; order Caudata; family Salamandridae; genus Pleurodeles; species Pleurodeles waltl. The sequence continues at coordinate 1,573,236,497 of NC_090444.1, forward strand.
GGCCGAGGCTTCAAGTGAAATCTCTGTAAAGTTCTGAAGCGAATGTGTTACCCTTCCTGTAGTAAACCGACAGATTTGTGTTGCCATTTTAAGGTGCTCGCAATAATTTGCATTAGTTTGTGTGAGTTGTAGGGGTCAGTGAAGAGTGGACAAGCCGCAAGACTTTGTCAGCTGCTGTGTGTGTAAGTGTGACGTCAGTGGGGCCGCGCTGAGATAGGTCAGATGTCGAGAGGGGTCACTCACGGATTGGCTGCCGTCCGTGAGAGGCAATAGGTTGAGAAAGGGCGGTGAAGAGTGTCCGGGGAACTAAGCCATTTCTGATTAAATACGAAATAAGAAAATCGCAAAAATGAATTTTGTCAAAGCATTTAAAAGCGCTCTGAAGGGAGATGTATATATTGTAGCAACCGATGGAGAACCCACACCACCTGAGGGTACTCCGGCTTACATGGTTATGGAAGAGAAAGGTGTCGCACCTTGTTTATGGATGAAACAGTGGCGCAAATTAACAGAAAAAGAAGGGTGTTTAGTGTTTCCAGAGCATGGGACGTTTAATCCAAAGGTGCTAGAAAATCTGAGGTGGATGTTAAGTACACAGAAGCCACCTCCGAGACCGGCACAATACGAGGCTTTGGCGATTTGGGACTTAATGGCTCTTAAACATAGACAAGAAAGGTTTCAGAGGAGGCTGAGAACGGCAGAAAAATCATATGCAGAGGCTAGGTGGGATAACGAGAGCAAAATGTGGAGAAGGAGAATCGTAGATGGGTTGAAGTTATTCCCAGCAATAACCCAGGGAGAAGAGACACAGGGAAAGAAAGCTTCCTGTAAAACTGACAAAGATTCAGGCAAAACTAAAGAAAATAAAAGGTCCTGGGAAGAGGAAGATGATTCAGATGATGAGGAATTTATGGATGGATTGTTACATGATCGTCCGGCACCATATGCGGTGAGTGACAATACTCCAACTACTAGCTTGGATCCTGGGAACCAGACGCAGGAAAAGGGAGTTACTGATACGGTACAGACTAGCGATACAGCTTTGATACAGAATGGTGTCAGTATACCCACTGCACCAGACTTGCCGATACAGTTGCAGCCTCCACCGCAGATAAAGAGAATCTACCCTGATGTTCCAGTGCTTGAGACTACTACAAACTTGATAGTGCCGTCAGACCCGATATACACAAAGCCAAAGTTAATACAGATTGAATCGACTCCGAAGCTAATGTCTCAACCACTGCAGTTGATACCAGGGTATAACCCTGTAGCGGGAGCACCGTTAGTACCTGTACCGGGTACACTGGAGCAGACCTATGGTGTTGAGGCCCCAAGAAGTCTGGGTCCAGGTCAGGCACCTGCCGCTATATTATTACCCATTACTGTTGGTCCCCCTGTACCATTGTATGCACAAGGTAAATCAGGGATGTGTGATCAGGGAGTGATGACTCAGGAAGCGATAAGAGGAGGGCCTATGAGAACACCCCAGATAATGGCCCCTGGAGAACAAGTAAATGAGCCACCGAGATCCTTAATGGACCTTAGTCCAGTAGGGGCACCTCTGGAAGCGATGCGTCAAGCAGGATTGGGAGTTTTAACTCCCCAAACTATGAGTACAAATACCTCACACACCCCAATGATACATGCAGGGAATATTTCACTGCAGGGGTTTACAGTACAGCAGTTAAATGAGTGGTTAGAGAAAACTTGTACCTCACAAAAGACTGCAATGACTACCATTGAACCTGAGAAAGAAAAACAAGATGAATACTTGAATTTTGTACGACTAGGGGCAGAAGCTGCTGAGTTAGTGGAAGGAACAATGGGAGTAAATAGGTTGGAATCATACACTGAGGCAGAATTGATGTACTTATGCCCCAAGATTACCAAAGAGGTAGGCAAAGTACATCAGAGATTAGCGAATTTGGCAGATAAATACAATACAGTATTGATATCGGAAACACTAAGCATTTGAAAAGAAGTTATAGGTTAGATTTTGACTCCAAAGATTTTGAACACATGAGATCTGCAGGCACGAAGGCACATCTGAGAGAACTGTTGCAAAGTGCACAAATTTGGGGTGCATTGGAGAAATGGGAAGGCCGATGGGCAAAGAAAAGAGATAAGGGAAAGAGAGACAGTTCAGGGTCCAATGAAGTTAGGACGTCACATGACCTGGGATCGGTAAAAATCTTACCTATGAGAGAGACAGCTGGTGGGGTTTTAGTACATGTGCCGTGGTCTAGAGGAGATATTTTGTCTTTTACGATTGATTATCCTAGATTAAGAGAGAAGCCGATTGAGTGGTATCAACAAACGGACAGGTTCGTGAAACTTGCAAAGTGTCTCTGGGAAGACTTGAATACTTTATTTGAGATCATTGTTCCGCCTGATTTGTGGCTCGAGTGCAAAAGAGGGGTAAATTGGCCAACGAAGGAGCCGGCAAGAGATAAGGTGACTGGAGCACCTTCAGAAGAGGTGATGAAATATTATCATAAAGTAATTGAGTTCTTGAAACAAAAGGTGTCGCCGAAGGTGACCCATTGGCAGAAAATCGACCGGACCTCTCAAGAGGTTAAGGAGTCAATACATGCTTATTACGAGAGATTATTGAAAGCGTTCAAACATTACAGTGGTACTGAGTGAATTGAACCGAAGGACATGAATCATCTTGTGTTTAGATTTGTTGAAGGGTTGAGACCAGAGGTTAGCCAAATGATTAAGAATCATTTTATTTGTTGGCAAGCTAAACCGATTGATGAGGTGTTGCAGTATGCAAAATACTGTAGTGATGAGATTGAGTTGAAGCAGAAAAAGTTGAAGGAAAAGGTGATGGTGATGCAGATAAGGGCTGCCCAAGCTGGAATACAGGGAAATGGAGTTCAGCAAATGATACAACAACCGCAAATGAATGGTGTGTTTCAGGCACAGCCGAGAGGCAGAGGTCGAGGGTTTGTGAACCGTGGTTCAGACATGAATAATGTTGTTGTTCAAAATGATGTTCAAGGAGTAAAAAGGATGTCACCATGTCACGCGTGCGGGGGCGTGGGGCACTGGAAACGGGAGTGCCCGAATATGGTGCAGGATGGTGCAGTTCAGCAGAGCATTAATGTTGGTACATTACAAAATTCACGAGGTCCAAAAGTGGGACATCAAAACCCGAATTTTCAGAATAATTTGGTACAAATGCAAGGGGTACAGCCCATGCAGCAGATGCAAATACCGCATTTTCAGTCAGTACAAATGCAACCAGTACAGCAGCAGATTCCTATGGTGCCTAGACAGCAAATGCAATTACCAATGGCTCCGATGGGACAGCAACAGGTGATGCTTCCTCAGCAGGTCACAGGCCAGGTAACCAATCAAAATAATACTGTGCAACAATTCCCATTACGAGATGAAAATGGCATGAATGAGGATTGGTCAGATGACAGCTCAGACAGTGAAGAGTGCAGGCTTGCAGCATCTCTAGAGGTGGATCAGAGAGGCCCATACGTAGAGGGAAAAGTAATGGGCTATAAGGTTTCATTTTTGGTCGACACAGGAGCTACACGCTCTACAGTTCGAAGTGCAGAAGTCCAGAGATTACCTCTTTCAGGGCGTACTATACGAGTGGTTGGAGTAGCAAATCAGTACCTGACTAACCCGATTACTGATCCGGTGCAGGTTGAAATTGGCAACTTTCAAGGGCTGCATAGATTTGTTGTATGCGATTCAAGTCCAGTATCCTTACTAGGAAGGGACTTACTGTGTAAGACAAAATGTTCAATTACCTGTTCCAACGATGGAATAGAAGTACAGACAAATAGTGACGATGAGGGAGATGAGAGTCAATTCATAGAGGAAGGAGGAGAGACAAATGAAGACTACCCTTTGATTACTTTATTCCCAATGCATACTTTGATGGGATTTGACTGGGAAAGAAGTAGGATTGATAAAAGGAGTAGAACCAGTCAAGGTTCAGATAAAGCCGAATGCAGTGTTCCCACAAGTGTCACAATACCACATGACCCAAGACGTCCTCATTGAGGTGTCACAAATAATTGCAGATTTTCTCAGACAGGGAGTCCCGAAAGAAGTCTTGAGCAGTCCGTGTAACTCTCCCATAATGGGTTTAAAGAAGCCCTGTGGAAGAGTTCCAATTGTGCAGGACTTGAGGAAAATAAATGAAATTGTGATAAAATGCTTCCCTGTGGTACCTAACCCAGCGGTAATAATGTTCCAGGTTCCTTGTGATGCTGAATGGTTTACTGTGGTAGACCTATCACAAGCATTCTTTTCAATACCTCTTCACGAGGACAGCCAATTTTTGTTCAGTTTCAAATTTTTGGACAAAGTGTACAGTTGGTGCAGAATTCCTCAAGGGTTCTCAGAGTCACCATCCATCTTCAATAAAATATTGAAGAAGGACTTGGAACCTCTTGTGCTGCCTTTTAATTCGACTCTTGTGCAGGACATTGATGATTTGCTAGTTGCATCCAAAACCAGAGACAGTTGTAAGTATGATACCATTGCATTATTGAATAATCTGGGAAAGAATGGACACAAGGTGTCCCCCAGAAAGTTACAATACTGTCAAAAAGAAGTGAAATACTTGGGATATTTGATTGAGAAAGGGTCTCGAAGAATATCAAAGGAAAGAATAACAGCTGTTTTGCAGATGAATCCCCCAACAACAAAAAGAAATGTCAGGATGTTTTTGGGAATGGTGGGCTACTGTCGTCAGTGGATACCCAACTTCTCAATCATCTCAAAGCCTTTAATAAAATTGACAGGAAAAGAAGTCAAGGATGAGCCATATACAATAACTTTGACAAAAGAGAAGCTTGAATCATTTGTAGAATTAAAAGAATACATGTGCAGGGCACCAGCATTGGGGATGCCTGACTATGAGAAACCTTTTCTGTTGTTTTGTCATGAACGTGATGCTTGTTCTTTGTCTGTTTTAACACAGGTCCACGGAGATGCAAATCGCCCTGTAGCATATTTTTCAGCTACCTTGGACCCTGTCGCAGCAGCCTTACCGGGTTGTTTGCGGGCAGTTGCAGCAGTTGGTCAAAGCCTTTCACAATGTGAAGGCATAGTCATGGGATACCCTCTGGCAGTAATGGTTCCACATTCAGTTGAAATTCTGTTGACACGAACTAAGACACAACACATGACAAATGCACGTCTCACTAGATATGAGACGATTATACTGGGGTCACCAAATGTCACACTAAAGAGATGCACTGTGCTGAACCTGGCAACCTTACTTCCCAATGAAAATACTGAAATCAAAGATGGGGAAGAATTTGAACATGATTGTCTTGAGGTGACTGAACTCTGCACCAAACCTCGCCCAGACATACAGGATACCCAGTTAAAAGAAAACGATTACATTATGTTTGTTGATGGGTCCTGTCTAAGAGATTCAGCAGGAACATTGAGAGCCGGTTACGCAGTATGTACCATAACTGGCATTATCGAAGCCTCCTGGCTCGAGAAAGTGTTTTCTGCACAAGTGGCAGAATTAATAGCTCTTACTAAGGCATGCCACGCAGCTGTAAATTTGAAAGTCACTATCTATACTGACAGCAGATATGGATTTGGAATTGTGCATGATTTTGGGCAACTCTGGTCACAGAGGGGTTTCATGACCTCCTCTGGTTCTCCTGTGAAAAACGGTGAACAAATAAGAGATTTGTTAGATGCGATTCAGTTACCTCTTGAAGTTGCCGTGGTGAAGTGCAGTGCTCACATCAGATCACAAGATTTTGGGGGTCATTCCGACCCCGGCGGTCAATGACCCCCGGGCCGGGGTCGGCGGGAGCACCGCCAACAGGCTGGCGGTGCCCCGCAGGGCATTCTGACCGCGGCGGTTTGGCCGCGGTCAGAACAGGAAAACTGGCGGTCTCCCGCCGGTTTTCCACTGCCCTCAGGAATCCTCCATGGCGGCGCAGCTTGCTGGGCCGCCATGGGGATTCCGACACCCCATACCGCTATCCTGTTCCTGGCGGTTCGCCCGCCAGGAACAGGATGGCGGTATGGGGTGTCGTGGGGCCCCTGGGGGCCCCTGCAGTGCCCAAGCCAATGGCATGGGCACTGCAGGGGCCCCCGTAAGAGGGCCCCACAAAGAATTTCAGTGTCTGCTTAGCAGACACTGAAATTCGCGACGGGTGCAACTGCACCCGTCGCACCTTCCCACTCCGCCGGCTCCATTCGGAGCCGGCTTCCTCGTGGGAAGGGGTTTCCCGCTGGGCTGGCGGGCGGCCTTCTGGCGGTCGCCCGCCAGCCCAGCGGGAAACACAGAATCACCGCGGCGGTCTTCAGACCGCGGAGCGGTGTTCTGTCGGGGGAACTCTGGCGGGCGGCCTACGCCGCCCGCCAGAGTTAGAATGACCCCCTTTGTGTCTATGGGAAACAGCTATGCAGATCAAGTTGCAAGATTTTGTGCATTGAACTGTATATCGTTTAAAGAGCAGTGGGAATTGTTACCACAAACTGAAAACAACACAAGTTTAAGTCTAGCATTACGAGTGGTTGATACCTTAGACGAACTGAAAACATTACAAAGTCGTGCCAGCAAAGAAGAAAAACGTTCCTGGCAGAGAATGCAATGTGTACAAAGAGCAGATGATCTATGGGTTTCAGAAGAGGGAAAATTGGTTCTGCCAAATAGTCTTTTATCACAGTTTGCCCGGCTCTATCATGGGCAGGCACATCTGGGAAGAGATGCCATGATCAGGTCCTTTAAGATTGATTGGTTCAATCCAAAATTCAGACATGCCGCAAAAATCACTTGCCACAGGTGTGTCATCTGTCAACAGATGAATGCGGGAAAAGGAACTGTGGTAACTTTGAGCCACATTGGGAGAGCTGGAGGTCCATTTAACAAGATGCAAATGGATTTTATCGAAATGCCTGTTTGTGGAGGATTGAAGTACGTGTTGGTGATTGTGTGTGTTTTCAGTCATTGGATTGAGGCATATCCCACACGCAGGAATGACAGTCTTACAGTTGCAAAACTACTACTCAGGGAGCTGATACCAAGATTCGGGTTTCCGGTTTCTATAGAATCAGATAGGAGGAGACACTTCGAGAATGAGGTGATTAAACTTCTGTGTGCCGCACTCAACATTGAACAAAAGCTGCATTGTAGCTCTCGCCCTGAAGCATCAGGACTAGTTGAACAGATGAATGGTACTTTAAAATCAAGAATGGCAAAAATGTGTGCAGCTACAAACATGAAGTGGCCAGACGCCTTACCTCTAGTGCTGATGACTATGAGAAATACCCCAGACAAGAAGACGGTATTATCTCCCCACGAAATTCTCATGGGCAGAGCTATGAGATTACCAGCAGTACCTACAAATGCACTAGTGAATATTACAGATGATATGGTGTTGGATTACTGCAAAGGTTTGGCTGACGTAATTTGCTCTTTTTCTCACCAGGTGGAAGCTAACACGTTGCCACCGATTGGCGATCCAGGTCACTCTCTGCAAGCTGGAGATTGGGTGGTTGTCAAGAAACGCGTGAGAAAATCGTGTCTTGAGCCGCGTTGGAAGGGGCCGTATCAAGTAATATTGACGACTACCACTGCTGTGAAGTGTGCCGGGGTTCCCAACTGGATACATGCCAGTCACACGAAAAAGGTAACGTGTCCTGTTGAAGAGGAACTTGAAGTTTCCGGTACAGCAACTTCAGGGAGAGAAGTCTCAGAGTCAGAGATCAGTCAAGAAGGAACTGAGACTACTGAAGAGCCCACTGAGAACAGCCTTGTCCCTCAAACTGTCAATGAGTTCGAGAGAGGTGACTGAGTGCCTATCTCAGTCGAGGCAGCAGGAGAACTAAGCCAAGGAGAAGTTCTCCCAGAAGTAGACGAGTACGGGTTAGAGTCAGAACCCAACATAGAACCAGAAAACGAAAGAGAAGGAGAAACTGTAGATACAAATCAAAACGTGTCAGAGTCTCCCGAACCAGTTGCAGGTCCGTCAAGAGGAAACACCATATCACAAGAGGAGGGTGCTGTCCAACGTCCTGAAGGAAAACATCAAACCAAGACACATAGAGGCGATAATTGGCCAGACAAGTCACATCCTAAAATAAGAGAGGTATCGAATGACACAATATTAGAAGAAAGTGATACTTCACAAGCAGATGATCTGAGTGAAGGAGAACAACAAGGTGAACAAAGGTTAAAAAGAAAAAGAATAGCGAACAGAAGATATACAGGTCCTGAATGGGCATATGCTACAACCTCTGAATGGCAACAAGAATTCTTAGCATTTTGTTTTGATCGAGAAGTACCAGGCCAGTATTACGGTACCTGAACAAAACCCAAGGAAGACTTGGCTAAGTTTGAAAATTTGGTAAACTAAAAGAAAGAAACTTTAGAAACCACTGGAAGTGACACTAAAACCGAACTTGACTTTTAAAGAAACCTGATTACGACAAGCTGCTAACCGGAATCGACAAAAGGGGGTCCTGGAGTGAGTGAAGACGCTGTAATATACGCAAAGAGTTTATCATCAAGTTGATTGTTGATCTGCTATACTGATTCTATACAAACATGGCTTACAATAAGAATAGTAGCAAAGGGAGTAGGGTGTGTGGTTGGTTAGGTCTTATAATAGGTGTTGTGTGTGCAGTAATGATTGTGGGAGTGATTGTGGGAATGCCATGGAAAGAGAGAGAAACTATTAATGCGACTTCGAAACCTGAGACTACCACTAAACTATCACCTTGGGAGAAATTTGAGCAGGATGCAAGACATATGCACGAGGGGACTAATGCAAAAGGGGAACTTTCTACTAATGTCTTCTATCGCTTATTAAACGAATACGTGGAAACTATGGATGAGAAAGATTGTTATGTATGTACTAAAATTCCTTCATCTGTGCAGGAGGGAGTTACTTATCATAGCCTCCCTCTTACATATGGAATTAGTTGCAGCTTGCTATTAACAAGATTCTATAATCAAGAGCATGTGCAATACTTTTATTCAAACTTGGATGTTGTGTTTTCTTTTGTGCCTGTGATTGAATTCCTAAATAGATTAGCAAAAGAGCATGATATAAAAATAGTTAGAGGATTCTTTGAGCCAACACTTACATTTGGAACTGCTTATGCACATCGCAACAATTTGACTTTCTTATTGTCTCCTGTAGAGAAAAGCTTTTTAGATCACACAGATGATAGACGCAAAGCACTGAAAGAAAGATTAGAAAAAGGATTAGAGAAGCGTACGTATGCAAATGATTATGCTTACACTGCAATCAAAACGCAAGGCAAATTAGCTATAGACGCATTACATGTAGGTAGGCTCTGTGTATATAGACCAAAATCTGATCAAGACAATTTGTTTGTGGGTACGAGTGAATGTAGGCATGTGTTTTTGTTTCAGAGTAAATGGACCTTTATGTTAAATGGACAAGATCCAGCGATCCCTGGAATCTATTATATCTGTGGACTAAATGCTTATTACCGTCTCCCTAAGGGATGGTATGGGACATGTTATTTGGGAATAGTATTCCCAAAAATATACCAGATTGATGACTTAAAACAAATACCTAAAACGTCCGAATTGCAACATTCTACACAAAAACGAGAATCAGTGGCGGCTGTCATCAGTGATATATTTGGAGCTATAATCCCATCAGTAGGGGTAATCTTGAATTCTATGAAAATTCAAAAGTTGTCTACTATAGTGGATAACATGTTGACAAATTTTACAGGAGCCATACTCCTGATGGATACTGAACTTGCTGCAGAAAGAGCTATGACTCTTCAAAATCGGCTTGCTTTAGACATTCTTTTAGCAAAGAGTGGAGGTGTCTGCAAAATGCTTAATGAGCGTCATTGTTGCTCATTCATACCAGATACCAGTAAGAAAATTAGAAGCATGCTTACTAACCTTACTAGAGATAGTACAGACTTGAAGGATCTGAAAGAACCTGGTGTTTGGGAGAAATTTGGGAAAGGAATTGCCCGAGTGGGAAGCTGGTTTACCAACATTTGGAATGGGGTACTTGCAAAAATTATGATGGGTCTGTTAATTGTTTTGGTTTGTCTATTAGGATTATGGGGTGCATGTAAAATCAATGACAAAGTAAAAAGAAATTGGACTAAAAGAGCCCGACGAAATGAAGAAAGTGAAAGAGAGAAATGTTCAATGAAATATGGGAAAGTTCTCATAAAGGGCAAGATGTTGAAATGCGTATTATGCGCAAGGTGAAAAACTAGACAAAAGAAAACTGTGTGATGACGAGCGTCATCAGAGGAGGGACTGAGAGAGCGTAGTTTAAACATTACCTATTTTAGATGTGAAACGCTTATATTTAACAATGCTGCATTAATAATATTTTTCATTGAAACATATCTTAAACGTAGAGAATTATTGTACGCATATACTAAATATTAATAAGAAGAAATTATTACTTGTATTTTGATTAATTGAATTTGTTTAACACGTACAAAGATTGCATTTATTAGAATCCATAAGCCTTAAGTTAGCGTGAGCCGAAGAACTGGCTGTGTAGCTCTCATATTAAAGCATATTTTTCTGTTTCTTCAGTGTGCTGACTCGCAAAAGGCCATGACCCAGCAATTGTTCTTTTCTCCGTTTTATGCAACATTGCTAGTTTTTCTCATCCGCATGCTAGCTGCTTTAGTATAAAGTTATACGCTTTGCAACAGATTATGGACACTTTCAAGGACATTGAACCACGGAAAAGAGAACTCTTGACCCGAAGAACGTGCCAGAAAATGAAGTAACCCCGGATGTGCCACCTACGAAAAACGTCAATTATGAAGACCAATCAAAATGTTATAAGCTATCATAAAATGACAAGTGCATTACTTAATTTATAATTTGATAGGTTCCAGATAGTGGGGTGTAGTGACTATCCAATAGAGTTTTGGGGGAATGTATTATGAAAAAGGGATAAAAACCCATGACACAGGAGATTCGGGATCACTAGGTAGGGAATGACATTGATTGCATCCAGAAACTCTGTCACTTTGTTTGGTGACTTGAGACTTAATAAACCATCCTCACCCTTAGTCGCCCCATTGCACTTTTTCCTTATGAGGGAAGTGTCCCCAGCCTTAGACTAGATAGACTGACGGCGATTCAACTGATGTCCTGAAGACGAAGACTGATCCTGTATGCTGACCTATTCCGAGGAGGTTAATTATGCTACTGTTATTGAAATTCATCTATTTGCCTTTTCTTTCTAGGTACCAACTGCTGTATATTTTTGATTAGAGACCTTAGTTAGATGTTTTCCAAATTGATGTTCTAAATTGTTTTGCATAAAGTCCAACATGCTGATGCTAATTAGTGGCTAGATGAGGCATTCACCTTGACTGACGTAACTGACGTGACTGACGTGGTGCTATGTTGAACTAAGACATATATGAGGTTCTATGCATTTTGATTGGTTTACCTTCATATTAATATCTTATGTTTGTGATCTTTGCATTGTTGAAACCTTATCATAGTTGCAGCATTGTGACTATGCTCTTTGTTTCTTGGTTTGAGATTAATACATCTGCTATTAGATTGTAATCAATAGGGAATAAAATTCACAAAACTTAATAAGGTGTGGTTATTCATGACTGAAAGGTCATGGTTGCGCCGAAGATTCAACAACTGTCTAAAGTGAAATATATTGTGGTGACATATGTTGACAATATTATTGATATATTGCTCGATATATTGATTAGTTACCTCGTCTTACGGTGTTTCACCACTGGGTCCAAAGATTCATCGGCCTAAAAACGAGTCCTAAAATGTATAAATTAACATAGAAGGACGCGTTAGCAAGCTCATAGACCATTAAAAAAAACCTTATGCTGTATCCTTGCTCAATGGAATTCATTCCAGGGGCCGTAAGCAAACTTAGAGTTAAGATAGTATTATTGACAACTTAAACCCTTTTGGCAATGGCTGAGAAAACACTGCTGATACCATTAAAAATATTATTTTATTTGCACCTTCTTATCAGAGAAAGGGACATCAAGATATTCTTAACAGAAGCAATTTGATAAAAGTAAAGCATTGGCAGGCCTATTGGAAGTAACAACACACATACCCTCATTACAAGATCGGCGGTAAGCGCTGTTTACTGCCATGCTGACTGCCGCTAACATACCGTGACCGCAGCGGTATACCGCTACGGGTATTATGACACACACATAGAAATCCGCCACTATACAGACACCCACACAAGTCCACTAGCCAAAAGGCCAGTAATAAACTGGCAGTAGCAAAACCCACACTGTTATGCCAACAGAAATACCCCCACAGCATCATGACCCACGAATCACTGCATCGGACATTCAACCGCGGTAAACCATTGGCGGCACAGACTGCTGCGCTCAAAATACACACACACCAACAAAACTACACCACATTGGACAATTAAAAATACACACACCTGACACACATATGCACACCACACCCACACACGCATAACACTATAAAACACACACCTACAACACCCATAACCCTTTATGACCCAAACATTTTGGCAAGTGAGAGAGAGACAAGCCAGGAGCACCCACTGAATCTGAGCCACAAAACACCATCACCCATACACCATCCACGCCCCTCACAGCACTCACCCCAACATATCACCCCACACACCCTCACACATACCACTCACACTACACCCATGGCACCACAAAGACACCCCAGGTTCTCAGAGGAGGAGCTAAGGGTCATGGTGGAGGAAATCATCCGGTTAGAGCCACAGCTATTTGGATCACAGGTGCAGCAGACATCTATTGCAAGGAAGATGGAGCTATGGCGTCGAGTCGTGGACAGGGTCAACACCATGGGACAGCACCCAAGAACAAGAGATGACATCAGGAAGAGGTGGAACGACCTAAGGGGGAAGGTGCGTTCCGTGGTAGCAAGACACAAGGTAGCTATACAGAGGACTGGCGGTGGACCTCCACCTCCTCCCCCACACCTAACAACATGGGATGTGCAAGTCTTGGTGATCATACATCCTGAGGTCCTCGCAGGAGTAGCAGGAGGACTGGACTCTTGTAAGTCAAATCTTTACTACTTTATCCCCCACCCTACCTACATGCCATCACAAACAACAACCCCTACCCTCTCCCCCATCACCCCACCACCTCACATATACCCCACCATCACAACCCACCCATCCCAATACCAAGCCCTGCATGCAACACAAAATCATGGACCCCCATCACAGACCTGTATGGACACCCATCACCACAGCATGCACACTAGTGACAATCACTTAGCAAAACCAAGCACAACTCACACAATCCAAAGCTGCCTTGCTAATAACAACCATAGAGGGAAACATATCCATGCACAAGATGGCACACGCAGATAAAATAACACTGCATTTACATCCCCACAGGACCCCCACTCAGCGTCACCAGAGAGGAGGTGCCAGCCACATCCAGCCCCCCCCCCCCGAAGAGGCCCACAGTGATGACAGCAGCTCTGCACACATGGATCACAATGACCAACCTGGCCCATCAGGGACCTCTGGACAGTCGGTGACCCAGCCACAGACCCAACTCACCACAGAGCCTCCTCTCCTCAGGAAACACCACCACAGCACCCACCCAGCAGACCCATCTCCCTGTCCCCAGGACACGTCAATCAGCCGTGTGTCCACCACTACAGGGAACCCAGGCAACCCCACAAACCCAGGAAAATCAGGGTCCTAGGGTCATTGGCAGTGGGCACACGGTTCAGGGGACAGAGGCAAAGAAAGGGAAGCTGGGAGGACTGCTATACGACAGGGGGTGGACAAGCCCAGGGAACCGACTCTCCACAAGGCACTCACCAACATCCTGGGAGCATATCACTATTCCCAGGAGACCATGAGCCAGATATTGGCCAAGCTGCAGGAGACCCAGCGTCTGCAGGAGGGACAGTACCTGAGGATCAGGGAGGACCGGAGGGACATCCACACCACTCTGGTCACCATTGCAGGGGTGCTGGCAGACATGGCCAACACCATGAGGGAGGCAGTGGCACACCAACAGGCCCCTGACACTAGTCAAACTGAAGAACAGCCCTCCACCTCTGCTGGCGCTAGTGGACAGGAGGCCCCACCACAGGACCAACAGGCCACCAGCACCCCACCCCCTGCAGGAGAACCACTCCACAAACGGTCCCTGCGATCCAGGCAGAAGCCAGAGAACATTGCCAAGACCCCTACCAGGAAATAAGACTCTCCTGATTGTCACCTTTCTGTCCCACTCTGTCACCCAGTCCACCTTGAACTGCCATTGCTCCACTTCCTATGCCCTCTTGGACAATGCACCTGTGATACAAATAGACTGGACTCTACCCTGGACTTTCCTCCATCAGCAACTCAGCCCATTGCAATACGCTCTACACTTAATAGCACCTAAATAAACACCTTTGGAACAAATTCAAGTATGGAGTCTGAATTATTTGACAAATGTATTAGTTTCACAAACTGTAAACATTGCAATTCAAATGTACTGTAATATGTCCATAGGGATGACCTGTAGTGGGCAGCAGTAAACACACTAGGAGCCAGAGTGGGGCACAGAGATCTGAAAATAGAGATGCCAAAGGGTACAGTAAGTGGCCATAGAAGTAGGGAAATCAGGCTGCCATGTTCAATGTCAAACACTAAACTGCAATTAAAGGTGAAGTTACAGTGTCTTACCTGTGTGTCACTGGAAGTACAGTTGAATTAGTGTACTTCTGTTGTCCACATCTTCTTCTTCTTCTTCCTCTTCGTCACTGTCCATAGGCTCCACCGCTGCCACACGACCATCCCCAGGCTCATCCTCCTGCAGAGAAGGCACCTGGCGTCTCAAGGCCAGGTTGTGCAACATGCAACATGCAACGATGATCTGGCACACCTTCTTGGTCCCTACAGGGACTAGTACAGGGATCCACCTGTCAGATGGAGGCACCGGAATCTGGCCTTCAGGAGGCCAAAGGTTCTCTCAATGATCCTCCTTGATCGTCCATGTACCTCATTGTAACGTTCCTCTGCCCTTGTCCTGGCATTCCTCACTGGGGTCAGTAGCCATGAGAGGTTGGGATAACCAGAGTCACCTGCAGTATTCAAGGGACACCTGTTAGCCACACATTCACCCTTAGGGCCAACCCCACATCCATATACCTACATCAACGGGGTGGGGACCATGGGCTCACCTATTAGCCACACCCGGTGCCTCTAGAGTTGAGACATCACATATGGGATGCTGCTATTCCTCAAGATAAAAGCATCATGCACAGAGCCAGGATACTTGGCATTGACATGGGAGATGTACTGGTCCGCCAAACACACCATCTGCACATTCAGAGAGTGAAAGCTTTTCCTATTTCTGAACACTTGTTCATTTCTCCGGGTGGGGGGAAGACAAATGCAATATGTGTACCATCAATGGCACCAATGATGTTGAGGATATGTCCCAGTGCATAGAAGTCAACCTTCACTGTGTCCAAATCCTCCACCTGGGGGAATACGATGTAGCTGCACATGTGTTTCAACAGGGCAGACAACACTCTGGTCAGCACGTTTGAGAACATAAGCTGTGACATCCCTGATGCCATGGCCACTGTTGCTTGGAAAGAACCACTTGCCAAGAAATGGAGCACTTACAGGACCTGCACTAGAGGGGGGATACCTGTGGGGTGGCAGATAGCTGAAATCAGGTCTGGCTCCAATTGGGCACACAGTTCTTGGATTGTGGCCATATCAAGTCTGTAGGTCAGGATAATACGCCTGTCCTCCATTGTCGCCAGGTCCACTAGGGGTCTGTACACAGGGGGATGTCTCCATCTCCTATTCATCCTCAGCGGTTGAACTCTAGGTTTCAAACATATACTCAGACTAACATGCTATGTTTGTTTTACAGAAACAGTATGTGAATCTGTAAGTCAGTTGATGTGTCTATGTCTGCTGTGACGCAGTTAGGTGCCTTGGCCTGTGCCCCTGAAATGGCAGCTGCCTGAACTGTGAGGACAGATAAGTGGAAATTAGGTAATCTGCTGGCGTTGTGCGCCATTGCGGTCGGTGGTCGATGACTGCCACGCAACATCGCATTGGTTATCATTAGGCCCTATGGGTTCCAGGAGCCAATGGCGATGTATGCCAGTGGTGACGGTACGCACTGCTGCGGATGCGACCGACATTTTCTATCTATGCACTCACTTGCTACCTGACCTTCAACAGGAGAGAAGCTACACTGCAAGTGCTGCTGTGACCGGTCTCTGGAAGCGACAATGGCTCGAGGGTCTGGGGAAAGGGCCCCTGCCTTCAATTCCAGCGAGTTGGAGAGACTAGTGGATGGGGTCCTACCCCAGTGCACATTACTCTATAGTCCTCCAGACAAACAGGTGAGTACACTGTGAGCATGATGCGTGGCCCATGAATGTAGGGATTGCGGTGTGTGTGTGTAAGCCCCGTGTGTGGGGGGGTCTGAGGGTTCCTGGGAAGAGTGCTGCATATATGGTGGGCAATGTATTAGCGTAAGCACCCACTGCCGCAAATGGTGGTAGGACCTGCGCCGCTGGGGAAGGAAGACGGCGGAGGCCCAGCTGGGGCTGGCCTCCCAACGAGGAAGGGGTGCCCATCGGACCCTGACCCCCCTGATGTTCCGCATCCTGGCGGTGGCCTATCTGGAGCTGGATGGGCGCTTGAAGGCATCACAGCAGCCACAAGGGTGTGAGTACAGATTCAGAATCATTACTTTGCGCACGTTAAGGTATTACCTGAGTGGGGGATGTGGGCTGTTGGTGCCCCTAGGCCAGGGCGAACATGGCAGGGTCTGTTCAATGATGGGCAAGATCAGATTCACTCCAACGCCAATAATGTTAGTGGGCATCTACTACTGGGCAGGGTCCTGTGGGTTTCAGGTGTGCAGCTAATGGCATTAGGCATTGTACCCCATGGGCTGGTGACTAGCAGTGTAACTGTTAGTGCATGACCTAGTGCATAGCGTTGTTCCCTGTGTGTTGTGTACGCCAACAGTAGTGTTGTTGCTAGCATTGACCAAGTGTATCATTTGTCTCCCCCTCCTTTTGTTTTATCACCCTGTCCTTGTGTGCATTAGCATCATCTGGTGGAGAAGCAGAGGCACCGGCGACGGAGGGAGCTGCATCTCACCTGGGCCTGGATGCCGAATCCACCGATGGTGAGGGCACCAGTGGGATGGAGGCGAGGGGTGCACCACAATGGAGACAGAAGGGGACACTACCGACAGCGACTCCTCCTCTGATGGAAGCTCCCTGCCGGTGGCGAACACCTCTGTGCCCACCCCAACAACTGGTACAGCTGCCACCCCCATACCAGCACTGCCCTCTGAGCATTCCCCAAGCATGTTTCCCATACCCGCTCACCCAGGAGGGTGGGCATCTCCTTCGCCCCAGGCACCTCAGGCCCTGCCCCAGTCAGCCCTGCTGCCCACAGTGAGGTGGCTATTGAACTCCTGAGATTCTTCTCTGTTGGGCAGTCAACCATACTGAATGCCATCCAGGGTATAGCAGGGCATTTGTAACAAACACATGCATACCTGGAGGGCATTCACTCTGGTGTGGCGGCCCAACGGAGCGCATTCCAGGCTCTGGCCTCCGCACTGATGGCAGCCATTGTCCCTGTCTCCTGCCTCCCCCTCCAACTTCCTCTACCTAGTCCCAATCCCCTCAACCCCAGTCTATCCCACGCACACCTTCAGACCAGCAATCACCCAAATCAACACACAGAAGTGGTTCAGGCAAACACAAGCACCACAATTCATCTCACAGGCACTCACACAAGCACCATCCACATGCAGACACACCAATATCCACTGCCTCCACTGTGTCCCCCTCCTCGGTGTCCACCTCCCTCCCAGTAGCTTCTCCACTCACACCTGCATGCACTACATCCTCATCCACTACCTCCATCACCATCACAACTATCACTACACGCCTCTCACTAGCAGTCACCACCCCCACATCCATGCAAATGTCCTGTGTCTCCTCCCACTGTGTCTGTGACCCCTCCTGTGACATACCCAACAGCCATCCACTCACAACAGCATCCAGCTCATGCACATGCACCCAAACACAGCAGACTGACACCTCCTACAACCACTCCCTCTTCCTCCGCTCCCAAACCTTCACCCTATTCCCGCCCTTGTGTCCCTAAGAAGCTTTTCCTCGCCAACATTGACCTATTCCCTACCTCTTCCCCTGTCCTTCACCTCGGGCCAGGTTGGCCAGAACCCAGCCCAGAACCTCAGCCACCCAGTCTACGGCCACTGTGGTTTCTGCAGCTATTGCAGGTGTGAGAGGCTCCAAGGAGACACCCGTCAGCCCAGCCAGTGTGCCAGCAACACCTGCCAAGGCCAAGAAGGGTCTGCCACCTACCAATGGCAAGAAGGGGACACCAGCCAGCAAGGGGAAGGAGGCACAACCAGCCAGCAAGTGCAAGACAAAGACTCCAGCTGGCAGAAGCAAGGAGGCACCACCATCTGCCAAGGGCAGGAAGAGGCACAGAACACCAGCCATGGCACTTCAGCCATCCGAGGCTGCAGGTGAAGGGCTGGAGGCTACCGCCACCACTGCCAGCACCACCACCTGGACCGCGGCCAGCACCGCCACCTGCACTGCGGCCAGCACCACCACCTGCACCGCAGCCAGCACCACCACCTGCCCCGCTGCCAGCAGCACCACTGCCAGCAGCAGCAGCCCCAGTGGGCAGCTGTCTGAGGCTTCAGGTGAAGGCCTAGAGGCTACCGCCACCACTGCCTGCAGTCTCACCTGCAGCGCAACTGGCATCCACTGAGCAGCTGTCACCGCCAGAGAGCAGTGTGTAGTGGTGACTAAATGGGCTGCAGTGCGTCCTGGACCCTGCAACACCTGTCAGTGTGACACACGGGTGAGTGACTGTGACCTTGCCCCATCCAGAATGAAGCACACTGGGCACAAGGCCCCCTCCAGAACCGGTGGAAGAAGCCATCCACTCAGCCCCTCCTTGCCCGGATGAAGCACACTGGTCACAAGGCCCCTCTCCTGATGTATGAGAAGATAGACCAGCATGGGCAGAACCTGCAGCTCGGGCTCCATAGCGTCCTGGTTCTTCCTTGAGTGTCGAAAGGTGAGTGGTTTCCCTTCCAAGTACTGTTTCCAACGTGCTTTTGTTGGTATTGGTACCGCCCCGGAAAAGCTGGCGGATGGGTGGGTTGTAATGGGGTGGGTGGTACATTGTCTTCCGCCTGTCTGTTGGCGGTTACCGCCGCGGTGTTTGTTGCTACCGCCGTGGCGGTCGGAGTGTTAAAGTGGCTGTATGCGTTGGCGGTTTCCGCCGTGGTCGGGATTACATTTTTTTTACCGCCGGCCTATTGGTGTTATTACCGCCGCTTTAACACCGACCGCCAGGGTTGTAATGAGGGCTTTAATGTTTAACATACACATTATCAACAAATGCAACTAGGATCGAACAAAAATGTCACCACTTGTTCCTATATACAATTTAGAGATCAGATTTAGCAAAGACCTACAGCAATACTACAATTAGGTTGAAATGCGCTTGTTAACCATCTTGGAGGCGAATCCTCTTTTCCACAAAATCTTTTTAGTCTTGGTATTCAGTTCTTGTTTGGTAAATTGGGGTATCTTACACCAAGAGGCTTCAGTGGACTCCCTCATTACTGGCTCAGTGATAATTAATCCTAAATTCTTGATTGTGGCTTTTTGCTATTCATTAAGGTAGTGTGTGTAAAAAAAATTTCAAAATGTTCCAGCCTTTCTGGGTATAGATGTTACAACTGCTGTTAACTTGATGGTTGACCCATTTCGCAGAGGATGTTTTGTGATCATGCAAAGGGCATTATGAGACATAGAGGGTCATTACGAGTTTGGCGGTCTCAGGACCGCCATGCTGTCAGTGGCGGTCCAACTGCTAACAGGCTGGTGGAGAAGACCGCTAAACTATGACCATGGCAGTACTTCCAACAGAATACAGCCAATCTACCGCCAGCACTGCCAGTGCGGTCAGGCCGCCACAGACGACGGTAGCCACCTGCAGGCTGGCAGAGACCATGTTCCCGTCACACAGATTACGTGGCTGAATACTTCCAAGGTTTACCTGTCACTGCTGTAAAATGTCAAACTACCTACGCACACCTCACATACACATTGGGAGAGGGTGGTGAGGCCGACAAACACATGTAGCCCTACATCGACACGTACACTCACACACAGCCACATTTAAACCTGCACATACATAGTACACACTACGGCCATCACACACTCACATCTAAAACACACACCAATCCCCAGATACACAGCACCAACACAGTCACACACAACAACACACAGCAACACCAAACGACACAACTACATCACAATGGCAACATCAGTAAAGCATTGTCAAGGACCTAAAATAGACACAACAAATCATACATCCAACACATTATACCAACACCAGGGAATGAACAAACAAAAATCACACATCCAAAAAACACAGCATAAAACATACCCTGCAAACACACATCACTAACACACAAAGGCACACAACACTGAAAAAACACATGTCAACACAAACACCACAGAATACCAACACAACAACATGCCCTCTAACATACACAAGACCATCACACAACACACACATTACTGGTAGACAAATGCTATTCACACAACCACATATGCTGCCCAGACAAAACAGGTAGCACAACCACCACTGACACACAAATGCTCACACACAAACAATGTCAGCCAAGACCAAAACTGCCCTAAGTAAAGAAATGTAGGACAAAGATATAAAATTGAAACAGGTTGGTCCTAATATATATTAAATGTAAATAAATATTATCAATGTCCAAGTCCAGAGGCCAGTCCAACATTTTTTAGTGCTACATGCACACAAAGCACATGTGTGTGCCTCCAGCTTGACTCCTGAATGCCATGTAACCTCCACAGTTAGGGGCATCAAGGGGGCAGGCAGGCATCTCAGGGATTGGAGGGCTGGTGGGGGGCCTTGGGATTTAGATTGGGAGGGGGACCTTTGGGTTTTGGTTTGGGAGGGGGCTTATGTCGAGGCTTTGGGGAGGGTTGGGTAATCTTGCGATAGGTTGGTGGTGGAAGGGCTGGACTTGGGGAGTCACACTGATTGTTTAGGGGTGGGAGAGGAGTAGGGAAAAGGGATAACTCTGAGAGGAAAGCTTTCCTTGAAACATGGGGACTGTTATGGAGGGGTTTGGGTGTGAAGGGAGAGGGAGTGGTTGTCCGAGGCGTAGTTGTCAATGTCTTGGGTGCATGTGTGAGAGATATGCTTGTCGGTGGAGGGTGTCTGTTGGGTAAGTGAGTGTGGGCATTTATGTGTCTTGGGAGGAGGGGGGTGGAGGTGCTGGGAGATGTCATGGTGGATGGGTGACAGTCTGGTGGGGTGGTGACTGCAGGTATGGTGGATCTGCTGCATGTAGGTGTGTCTGTGGTTGTGGTGTCTGTGGATGCCATGACTGGGGTGGATATCTGAGTGTCTGCTGTGGTGCTGTCTGTGGGTAAGATAGGTTTAGTGGCTGGATCTGTGAATTTTGGTGTGGTGTCTGCAGGTATGTCAGTTGTGTCTGTGATGCAAGGGGTTGGGGGGTGTCAGGGCACATTATGACTGTTGATGTGTCTGCAAGTATATGTTGCTTGTGTGCATGCTGGTGGTATGTCCTGTGGTGCTTGTGTTTGTCTGAGCTACCTTTGGATGTTGAGGTCGATGCATGCTTTTCTGACTGTGTGCTTTGGCTGGGGCGGGGAAGAGGGGTTTGGGATTGGGACAAGGAAGATAGAGGTGGGCCGGCAGACAAAGGGTGACTGGCTGAAACAGTGTGGAGTCCAGAGACTGAAAGGATCTCTGTAGGCCAGCCAGTGCACCATGAATGCCCTACAGGAACGCATTACTCTGTTGCACGTGAGTTGTAAGTCCCTGGATGGCATTCACGATGGTCGACTGACCCACAGAGATCGACCTCAGGAGGTCAATAGCCTCCTCACTGATGGCAGCAGGGCTGACAGGGGCAGGGGCAAAGTTGCCTGAGGCAAATGAGATGCCCACCCTTTTGGGTGAGCAGGCATGGACAACTGGGTGGGGATCTACAGGGAGAGTGGTGGTAGAAAGAGGGGTGGTGGACAGAGATGGTGCTGGGGTGGTCCCAGATGGGTCCACCACCGCCAGGGAGTGGCCACTAGAGGAGGATTTATGAGGATTATGATGTAGATCCTGGCTCTCCGGTGGCACTCCCCTCGCCCTCTGGGCCACTGTGTCCTCGCTGTCTGTGGTGTCAGCACTGCAGGTCCAGTGGCCGGCACCATCCCCACTCACCTGTGCCCCTTTCTCCTACGCATGCTGATGCAAACAAACAGAGAGAGAGGGAGAGAGAGGGTCATTTCAATCTTCACATACACACATTACAAACTGTACAACTGTAGGGATACATTTCCTACCAGGAAAGTCCCCGTTTAAAACACTCAGATCCTACATCATGTCAAACTATGATACTTGACATTACCCCATTTGTCATATGTCTCACTGACAACATAAGCCAAGTATTTGAACACTACTTGACCATCCCAACGAATCACCTGTAACTCTAAGGCAGCATAGTCATCATGGCCTGGCTAAACCTAATACCTTATCCCCATACAGCTCATCACTGTCCTTCATCCTATCAGTCTGAGGAAACGCAGTTGACAGATAACACCACATCATGGCTACTCCGACTACACACCTGCCCTGTCCATCAACAAAAGTCATGTTACATGCAAGGAAAGTTACCTTTCATCACATACGACACAGCACCTAGCCTTCCTATCATATGCCCAGCTGATCGTTCTGTACATACCTGATACAATGGCAACATACACTGATGAATACACAACATGTGGCAGTCCCATACAGTGGCCATCACAATTTGGCATTCCATCTCTGGAGAACAGCTAGATCAATACATGTACCAAATCTGACAGATTTTTCTGCAGTCACTCTCGACAGATATTGCCAAATACACCATAACTCAAGGTACTGCAAATGTGGGCACCCTAGCACACATGAGACATCCACAGACAATCACAGAGAGCATAGTTACAACAACAATACCATGGACAGGCTACAGGCTACAAATTTCTAGGAGGGCTGATGTCATTTCACCCAAAATGCTGATTCAGAACCACAACATGACAACATTAGTACACCTACTTCCCTTCCAGCTGTCCTGACATGTGATTCCCATGAGCTAATTCCTGACAACACACTTACTCCACTGAAAACCAATGTACGCATGATTTATACATGCACCTACATGACTGCTGTTTCACTGACAACATATCCCACAACAACAACAGGTGTATGTGAAATGCAAGTACAGCTAAACCATGAAATCTGGTTATGATGAGGTCTGCCAACAGAAAATCCTGTACAAACAGCCCTCATCAACTAAAGTAAGTGTAGCAAAGAATAGCCCACAATACCTGATCTGCCACCATGTATCCATTTAGACATAATGTAGGCAGGAAATACCATATGTTGCACTTTATATAGGTATAGCATTGGCATATCTAGCATAGCCAAAGCACATGGCCAAGAAATGTTAAGGGCTATTACATAACATGAGTCCCCCATTGTTGGATATCCATCTGTTACAAACTTTGCATACCCCTTTGTATGATTGTAAGTTGACAATGGGGGCACCTCCTCAAACCTCATATGGACAGTACTATATTGGCCATACCAATTGTCTGTATGGGATAGCAGCCTCACATGAAGTCTACAAGATTTTCTGAACACTGGTTAACTAGGCCCTGTAACTAACATGTCAGGCACAATGTTCCACATAAGGCAGAACAATTGAAAAGGGAGTGGCATTACACCATAGGGCTACATTAAACACTAGTTGGATGATTGGAACTGGTAGCAATAGATAGCAAGGTTGATACAGCAGCCTACAGATATATATATGGCTGGGTAGAGTAACACACATGGCTCTATCACATGTGCATCTCCACATGCAGTCATACATATTGCTGGACATAGGCGATCAACATGTTTCCATGCACAACCCAAAGGCCAGATATCTATTGTTATAATGACAAATAGAGTACAATGTATTCCCAATAGTCAACATACCTGTAGCACCTACTACATTGTCATAGCAGCTATAATGAGACAGCATACACCAAACTATCAGAGGAATGTACGTGGATTCAGCCAGTACTTATCCCCTTGTGGCTGCTGTGCTGCCCTCAAACACCCATCAACTTCAGGGTAGGCCCCTGGCAAAATGCCCACTATTAGGATCGTGGTCTGACGGGCAACCCTCCCTCATTGGGAGGACATCCCCAGCTGGGCCTCAGCGGTCTACTGGGCCCAGTGTCTCAGGGCCCCCACTGGTTTCTAGAACAGGTGCTCCCCCAGCTGTGGACCACCAGGGTCCACACCTGCTTGGCGATGGCACGCCAGATCCCCTTCTTCTGATAGGCGTTGACTTGCATGGATGACACAGACAAAAGGAGAAAGTCATATCTACAAGCACCATACCATTAGGAGTGGACATTACACATCAGTTACAGAAAGCTGCAGACATACCCATTCTCTCTGCTCACACACCTTCACAATATACAATCTGCATGCATCAACACCTTCTCAGGTTTACATCAATGGTCCACCATCAAACACAACACCTATCACACACTGCTATGACATTGGACCCACCTGCTCCTCTGGTGCTCCATATAGCTGTCCATACAGGGGTATGGAATGTAATAGTTGTACTTGATGTGCGCATTCTACATTTCTCATACTATATTTACTTTTTTTCACATAGTTATCCTGCCACGACAACCACAACTGTACTGTCCACTGGTAGACCTGCACATTCAGACATATCATCTGAATCGTCATAGTATCATGGATCTTTGGGATCAGTAGGAGCCAGATCTGATGCCTGCCTTTCACAATCCCTATATAATACCTCCCAACATACAGGTATTCTCAGTGCTGCACTTCCTGGCCACAGGGTCCTTTCACAATACATTGGCTCTAACAGCAGGGATGTCTCAGCCAATGTTCAGTCTGGTTTTGAAGGATGTATTGTGTGCATTGTTGAAACACCTGGACAGCTGCATCAGGTTTGCCCACCGAGCGGATCTGGCCTATGTGAAGGCAGAGTTTTATGCTATGGGACACATTCCACAAATGGTATGAACCATTGATGGCACTCATGTAGCCTTGGTCCCTCCGAGTACCAATGAATAGGTGTATAGGAACAGGAAAAACCACCACTCAATCAACGTTCAGGTGGAGCGTCTGGCAGACCAGTACATCTCACATTTCACAGCCACATATCACAAATCTGTGCATGATTCCTTTATCATGAGAAACAGCAATGCCCCACTGCTAATGATATGACTCTACACAGAGAGAGCCTGGCTGGTTGGTAAGTTACCACTGAACTGTGTGCTTGAAATTTCTGTCTCCTGCATCACATTATAGCATATCACTCCTACATGTTTGTTTTGTTTTCACATTGTGTTCACAGGTGACTCTGGCTATCTAAACTGTCCTTGGCTGTTGACACCAGTGAGGTACCCAACCATGCCAGGGAAAGTCCACTACAATGAGGCCCATGAGAGGACAAGGCATGTAGTTGAGCAGACTTTTGGGATCCTGAAGGTAAGATTTAGGTGTCTGGACTTATCTGGAGGAGCACTCCTCTACTGGCCCCACAAGATATGTCAGATATCAGTTGCCTGCTGCATGCTACACAATCTCCGACTGAGAAGTCAGATATCATTGATAGCAGATGAGAGGGAGGCAGCTGAACCTGTGGCTGGAAATGCAGATATGCCAAGTGATGAAGAACCAGAAGATGATGAAGCAGGTGACTCTAGGGCAGATCTCATCAATCAGTACTTCAACAGACACACAGGAATGTGAAGCAGACCTATTGTTCTGATGTATTTTTACAACCAGATGTAGATGGCTGGCATCACACCTCCTTACTTGCTTCATGTGAAGGGGTGTAATTAGCTCCAATGCCTATGAGTGAGTTGTGAATGCAGACTGATTGTATGTAAAGGGCACATTTACAGTACTTGTGTTTAAGTGTGATTTATTGTGCATAACAAAAGGAAAACTGTAACCATTATACTAATACATATGATCATAACAGTGATGGGTGAAGTCGTGGTGGATGATTTTATCAGGGTAGTTGCTAACACGCGTCCAGTATCCTTGTACCATGGGAAAATGAAGTTAGCTTTCTGAACAGTCAACAGGGTGTATGTGTAGCACACAAGGGGGGCTAATCAGGAGAGGTTCACTTCCTGGCAGTGGGTTTGGTCTTAGCATCTGCTCCTGCTGGATGTCTGGGTAGATGTCCACGTTTGCGGGTGGGTTCTTCAGCTATAGAGGGATGGGAGTCTGAGGCATGACCTTCCCCTGGCAGGGCGTCCATTCCACGAGCAGCTGCAGATGTTGAAGGGGCTGATGTTACATTGCTAGTGCAAGGGGCCAGATGTTGTGTAGAGAAAGTAATCAGGGTGGTATTGATGTCCCTCAGCACTCCTGCAATGGTAGCCATGTGGGCATTTTGTGTTTGCCACTGATGCATTACTTCCTGGTGGTGGTCCTTCTTCAGCCTTCGATTTTCCCCCTACATAGTGATGATTTGGCTCATCCTGTCTTGGGAACTTTGATTTGCTCCCAAGACATGGTAGATGGTTTCCTGGTCAGTTGTACCCCTTTGAGGGCCCATCCTCTGGCCCACACCATCCCTCCCATGCCCCCTATCCCCAGGTGCCTGTGCCTCTGGCACTGTGTGCCCACTCCCAGTGGTTGCAGGTCTATCATTCTCAAGGGGTGTCAAGGTTAGACTCAGGCACCTGTACCGTGTGGCACACAATGGATGATACAGTCCTTGGGACAGAGGTTTGGGGGTGAATGGTTGCAGGTGATGTCGATGCAACAGGGTTGGTAGGAGTTGATGTGGGTAGGATGAGGTTGAGAGTCATTGACTGACCAGGTGTCCCAGATAGGCCCAGGTGTTCGTCAGTGTCCAGAAATCTGAAGCTGTTGTCCTCACTGGGGTCTTCATCCTGAGGGGGACTGACAGTTTCAGGTATCCTCTCCATGGTGGCAATGGCAAGGTTACCTGTGGAGGAGTGAGACACATCATTAAGGTTAAAATGGGTGATAAGTTGCATATGTGTGAGATGCGGACAGTGGCTTAACATGATTCCCTGCAATGACATTGAAAGCTTCTGCACAGCATACATTTGTTATACATACAACTCTGTGACTTGACTTCCTTACTTCGTGTTTAGAGTTTTTGTACTAGGTTGGTACAGATTGCCCTGCAGATGGGATATAATATTGTCTGATTATTGACATGACTGTTCACCTATGTTACCCAGTGAATAGTCAGGCTTGCTAGATATCACACATTAAAGCTGCACAAAGCACAATGGTGTCCTAGTGGGAACACAGTATGTAAGTATGCAGAGGACATTGTCCTGAATCTAGATTGTACATGTGCATAGACTCAGCAATCTTACTTTTCAACCCAGGTCAGTATATTTTTGCCTTTGGATATTAGATCAGTGGCCAGTATGCATGGTCCCTCAGCTGTAGCTGTGTTTTGCTTTGGTTGCTATTGTGAGTGTGCAATTGCATTGCTATCTTTGCTATGTACTGGTCCTCACTGGTACAATCTAGATGGTGTAGCTAGAAATTGAGTTGTACATCCATTACATATGATGTGTTTTTCACATTACAGGTTTTCACAATGATGGGTTAGTGATTCTGGGAGTCGTAGTGATATGATTAGCCTGTAGTTACCATGCAATTTCCAAGGGCTGAGGGCAGTTGGGCTCAGTGGAGAGGTGGCATGCCAGAGGGGAGGTGAGGAAGCATGCAGCACACCACATTTGTGTGACATTAAAATTGTGGGTACTTACCAGACTCCAGTCCCCCAGGTATGCCTGTGAGGCTCTCATGATGCAGTATGATCAAGACCTTCTCCTCCTATGAAGTAAAAGCATGGGGAGGAGGTAGTGGCCCACCGCCAGTCTTCTGTATGGCTAGCTGGTGCCTGGATGCCATGGAACGCACCTTCCCTCGTAGGTCATTCCACCTCTTCCTGATGTCCTCCCTTGTGCATGCATGACTGCCTACAGAATTTACCCTGTCAAATATCCTTTGCCTCAACTCTATTTTCCTGGCAATAGATGATTTCAGACCTGTGCTCCAAGCAGGTGTGTCTCTACTCTTAGAATTTCATCCACCAATAACCTCAACTCGTCATCAGTGAAATGTCAGGACATGGTTGTGAAGATGGTGTGTAGGGGTGTTGTGAGTATAAGGGTGCAGAGTTGGATAATTGGTGAGGTGTGGGTGCTGCGATGTGAGGTGAAAATGGTCTTAGTGAATTGTGTGTGCTAGTGATGAGTATATTGTGATTGTTGTGCTGATGTGGGGTGTGTTCTGAGTGAAATGTGCATTTGTGTCTATAGTGTACAAGTAAGACTGCTATTCTTTTTTGGCATCTTGGTGTCTGTATATGGCTTTCTGATGCAAAGGATTGTGGATTGTGTAGGGGTGTGTTACATGATGCAGTGAGTAAGTGTGTCTGGTGTGTGGATATATGTCAGGTGTGAGGTATTCAAACTATCCAATATGGTGTAGTGTTCTGACAGTAGTGAGTTGTGACTGCCGCTTTTCAGCCCACCAACCGTTTTCTGCCTTGGAAGGACCGCTGTGCTGATTTGTGGATCGTAATTTGGTGGGTGGGAATGTGTTGGGCTGGCGGTGCTGGTGGTGGGACTGCCTCTTCTCTGTCCTCCAGTGTCCTGGCGGTGTCAGAAATGTGGCTGTTATTTGGTGGACTTCACGGTATGACTCTTTATACGGTGGTCAGATTACTGCCAACATGGTGGTCTTTTGGCGGCTGCCACCGCAGCGGTCTTCCCAAAATACCGCAAAACTCGTAATGAGGCCCACAGTGTTGTTGGTCCACATACTCAGTGATACAAGATAGCATCTCACCTAAATGCTTCATTTTTACTCTCTATTGATATCAGTGTCTGCAGTTCCAATGTTCCGCTAAGTAGTTCTTGAAATTTGCTTTCCTTCATTGCACACGTCTCAAGATACAAAAGCTCTTAGCAGATTAACAATTCCTAAAGTCAATTATTTCATGAGACTGATTACAAGTAATATTCAAATCAAATAGTGTAGTATGATGCTGCTACTGAACTTTTGTGGGGTGTGAGATGGATGTGAGATGGATTACATCATGAGACTGAATACAAGTAATATTCAAATCAAATAGTGTAGTCTAATGCTACCACTGAACTGAAGTAGGATATGAGATGGATTCATGCTGCCAAGATCAACGTTTGTAATATTAATCTTTTATTTACGTGAAAGACACATTCAATCCAATGGAACTTAGTACACAGAAACATTGGACTGTAGTTTAGGCTTGTTGTGGTTATAAAGGGAGAATATTTGGAGGTGCAGTTGAAATGAATAGGATTTCTTACAATATGTTTTAATTGTTACCAATGCAATCCTCTTGCCAACTATATTTTTGGATATTAAAGGGAATAAGTACACCTCTGCAGAGATAAGACTGAAAGTGCTAGCTCAATTTATAAGCTACAGAGTGCACATTTCCTATTGTACATTCCTGGTTGGAAAAGCAAATCATATTTTCTATAGGTAGGCTTCAGAAGTATTGTAAAATCAACTCCATAAAATTGTCATGTTTATTGAAAATCTGAATCATGATTATGAAAATTGGGAAATGCACATAAAGATGCTTTATAAATCCAATATCAAAACCAAACAGGGCAGTAGACTAGCTTTCATACCAACTTTAAAAATTACTAAGGAGGAGACAGAAACATTCATTAAAAATTCCCACCACTCAAAGGCTGCAGGACTGAACAGCAATCTGATAAACTTGGTAAACCTAAACATCCCATTTTGGATTACAATATTGAGCAATCTATTCTCAAAGGTTATTGCTACAGGGATGATTCCCAAGTCTTGAAAAGGAGCACAAGTTCATCTGATACATAAAAGGGGTTCAAATTCAAGATCCAAAAAATGTTCAATTAATAGCACACTTTGACTTTGAGGAAACATTATTTGCAAAGTTCTTATTAAACAGTTGGTACAATGGACCAGTATTCATGACATAATACCAATTGTTCAAACAAGATTTCAACCTGAGTTCTCCACTGTGGAACATATAGTTGCCCTACCCTTGCTGGCAACAAAAGTGATAAAAAATAAAACAACTCTTTATATCTTTTATGTGAATTATTCCAAAGCCTTTGATAAGTTTGATCAATAATGACTATGGAACAAGCTCAGAAACTGGGGGATTGATCTAACACTATTCCACTTTTTAATTGACTTGCATACAGGCACATGGTTATGGGTAGAACTCACTATGAATAATTCCTTCTATTCTCACTGTATATAGCTGTCCTACCTGAATTCTTGACCTAGAACATGGGGTATCGCCAAAACTTAGAACTCAAAGGACTACACATCTGGCTTATGCTGATAATCAAGTGATACTGCTGCAAACTCAAAAAGGCCTACAGCATCTAATAAATCAGTTAAATTACTTCAATCAGACAAACAGCCTAACTGCTAATCACTCAAAAACAAAGGTCATGATATTTGGTAAACATGTAAAAGAATTTCCTGTGTGATGGGAGAAGTAATAAGTCAAATAGTCAATCAATAAGACTATCTTGGAGTTTCAATGGGTGCTGGGTTATCTTGGTGTAACCACCTGTTGTCAAGCAGGAAACTCAAATCAGTTACCACCACCAAATCTGTAATGAGGTTTGCCAAATATTTGGTGGTAGAGCAACTAACTCCATTAAAGGCATTAAGAAGTTGATCCCATTATTACTTTATACATCACCTATTTTAAATCGCAAGACCTGAATAACCTTGAAAATATCTATGTGCAGAGTGTTTGACAACTTTTACATCTGCAAACTGCCTCTTCGCATTCTATTAAGGTTGGAGCTGAATTAAAAATATCTGGTACTAATTCATAATGGGGCCATACTTAACTATATTTGTGATTGCTCTGGGTACAATCCAAAAATTCTAAAATCTCTTCTTGATTGCAGAACTTGAAAAACTATCAAACAAGGATATGGAACTGAGCATTCCAACATTAAATAATCTGATTGAAGCTCATAATTTATTGGCTCTAGAGACCTTGGTTAAGTTAAGCTGAGTGGCACGTAAAAAAGTAGCATCTTGCCTCACTAAAGTAGAATAAACATAAGGACCTAGTATCAGAATCATATCTGTTACCCCATCAGAACTATATCAGCTCCAGTCTGCATGGTGAAATATTTGAATTTGAAGTGCCTTGGAATCAGAACGTGCAAGGAAAGACAGCCTGTCGTGTTCTGGGTATTAAAATGAAACAATCAAGCACATATTATGCATCTGTCCAGATCTCTTGAACCTAAAAAGACTATACTTGCAACCATTTTTTATTGATTCAAAAATAAGATCAGCTCTAGAAGTGGTTGGCCTTTTTTTAGCCCTAAACTTACTACTGGTATTACTTTTCTCATGAAATGTTTACATTTAGCCTGTAAAATGTTGTAAAACTGTGTCTAGTGTATTTTCAAGCCCTTTTTAACAATACTGTTTTGTTTTAAGTTGTGTTGCATTTTTCTTGTTGTAGTCTATGTGATTAATATAATAAACCTATAACTGTCTGACTAATTCATTATTAAACATGGATTGTAAGTAAATATGCGATAAGGATGATTTATGAAAAAGCTGTCAAACTCTGTCTCAGACCTGGACAGACAGTAGGCTGGTTTAACTACACTCCCTACCCGAAAACGAGAGTAATTACATCCTCTTATTTTGAAGAATAGATGTGATGTGAAGAAAAAAGGATCTCTAGGGGTCGATGGCCTGCCGGCAACCTCCTGCAGGAAAGCATCAGAAATGTGAACAAACTGGTTATCTTGGTATCTGGAGGGAGGCAAATCACAGACAAGCTACAGAAATAGTTCTTTGTTATAATAGGTGGTTTTGTGGGGAAAATCAGCCCTCACAACCAAATACAGCTATTCTAATGTTCTGTATAGTCCTTGTGCTCTTCACTTGTAAGGCGGTGCTCTTTCAAGGAACACATCCTAAACCTAGTACATTAACAGTCTCAGATTGTTAACAGCAGTAATAGGAAATTAAGACACCCATCTTCTATTGTTTTATGTTCGTCATGTAGTCTTCTTTATTAATTCCTTCTGCTCCAACTCCAGCCCAGCCAACACGTGTTTCGCCAGGGGTGTGACCCAATAACTTCATCAGGGCTGTGAATAACATACATATACATTAATGTATGTCACTTCAAATGTTGTTCCCATTCCCAGTTCTTTATCCAGTCTCCCTTTCATGCTTTAGGTGGAAACCAAATTAGTGTATAAAGAACTTTTCAAAAGTTACATATCTATGTGAGCACATTACACAATTCCATATTTGACCATTGTGTCACTAAGTCCTATCACTATAAATACTTGAATCAATATGTGAAGGCTGACCCTATCCCTACCCATTAATCATGTGTGGATTGTGCAAAAAAGCATGCATGTGGAACCGATCCTAATTAGAGCACCCTTCGTATATTGTCCTTAGATCCCAACTGGCACTCTATATCTGTTGAAAAAGTACCTTGTCAATATTCAGAAAATTTTGGGTTGTTTTTCCTGGAGGTCCCTTATAGCCTTCTGTCAGACTCTCAAGTATAATTCTGTGAATCAAAATCCACCGTGCTGAGAACCACAGCGGTAGGGAATTGCGGTTGTATGAATAATCTTATACAATCTTCTAATATATAATATCCCTGTTAAATGTTACTTTAAATATTGCTTACCTAGTGGAGATCAAATTTTGCTCATGTACCTTGCGCCTTAACCTTTTATTCTGTATGCACTTTATTTCTGTCCTGTAAAATTAATTGAAGCCAGTCCATTCAAGGGCACAGTCCACCTCCCAGGGAAATGCCAAGGGTCTACAAGTTGAACCTTCGAAGAGAGGACTCAAGCACTTCCAGTGCTGCATTGGAAGTAGTATCCTGAAGTTTCAAACAAAGGCAGGAGGGGCCTCCAGACAGCTTTCGATGCATGAAGCTGGCATTTATCAACACTCATTGAAAGGCAGGACATCAGGGAAATCACCATGGTGTGGGTTGCTGTAGGACGCCTGTCAAATTTTAATAGACAAAGAATAGCCACACAGCTCAGGATGCAGAGATTGATGAGACACTGAGGCCCCAACTATTGTAAGTCTTTCTGAATCCTATTTCTGTGCTTTCTGACTTTGGAGCTAGTGACATCTGATTGACACTTATGGCTCCTTGATGAAAATTTATTCTGACAGCACTGTGAGCCCAACCCACAGCACCGTCAAAGGCATCGTCTCATTATGAGGGTCATCATACTTTCAGTCAAGCAGAAAGGCTCTGAGCACAATTGAAGCTGCTGTTGGATAGAATCTGAGTGCTACCAAACTACGGAAGCAAAGGAGATGGTACTATACATGATTACAGAACAGAAGGAATGTGTTAATAAAGTAATAACGGAAAACAAATGTAATTCTCTGGAATTTCCAGACAATACTGCAAAGCTCAAGAGTTTCAGTAGCATCAACCAGCAGCTGGAATGTGGGATGAGGTTAACCTATGTCCTCCCTTTTATGTATTGTTGGCTTGATATCAGTGAGGCACTGACAGATTTTACTACCCATACCTAAAAATTATTTTCCTTCACTAAAAAAGACAAAAGCTTTTCATAACCTGACATCAAAGCCACAATTTAAAGTACATTAAAGCTACATTTAACTTTTACTAATGTTGAAAGTAGGACTAGATGAACATCACTAAAATTCATTTGCAAATATTTTCAGATGTACCTGAGCACATTTTCAACTATCTTATATTTGCATATAGGTTGATTCAGTCCCCAAAATCCATCTCCAAGTTGGCAGTGAATTTCAGAAGCCAATCATATCAGTTGTATTTCATGAAGCTTAAGGGAAGTACAATCCAAAATCGGGTTATGCTAGCACTGGTATACTATGTTCCATAAAAGTCAAAGCCTAGAGCTATTGCAGTGTGTAGCATCACCAATGAGACAAGTCTATGGAGGATTACTCTCACCCATAAACCTGAACGCCTAGACCTACTGCAGTTTGTAACATCACTAATACTACAGAGTGGACCATCTTCATATGATGGGCAATCTCAGCCAAAATAATAGTGAAGCTACCTTTTCTCTTTGGAAAATAAATTATAAACACTGGAGGCAATGCATTTCATTGTAGTAGAGAAACAGGTATAAGATGTAGCAATCTCAGTAGAAGCGCCCATATTACTTCTGATTGATCATACACATCACATGTGTATAAATGCTTATCTGTATCCTTGGACATTGGTACTTACCGTAGAGATAACTGTATCTACTTTAGACTTTTTCTCACTTGATGACCAGCAAGAGCAGTGCTCCAAGGATATGATGAGGTTTTAGAGGCTTTTATTAAAATCAAACAACTTAAATCATAAGAGTATATATCATCCACAAGAAAATGAACTGGATCAACTGCCAACCACTGCAGAGCACCAAAAGGAATGCCTTTATCGCAAAAGGTTGAAATTATTTATGTAGGTTCTGTGGTCACCATGTACTGGAGTTATACCTAAGGGTGCCATGGGTGTTTGCTTAAGACATCCTCCTGCCTGAGCAAGTGAGCTAATGAGGTCCAATACAATCTAATTATTATCCATTATTAAGTAAAAATGATTCCCAGAGATGTGCTTTGTTTAAAATTACTAGACCAAATTTGTTTTTGGAATAGTTACATCTAGGGTTTTCACAGTTGTTCTTTATTTTCTGCAGCCTTAATACATCCTTGTGTCTAGAACATTTATGATTTTCAATCTTAAGA
This sequence comes from Pleurodeles waltl, assembly GCF_031143425.1. Lineage (NCBI taxonomy): Eukaryota > Metazoa > Chordata > Amphibia > Caudata > Salamandridae > Pleurodeles > Pleurodeles waltl. The sequence continues at coordinate 1,573,271,497 of NC_090444.1, forward strand.
ACATTTCAGCAGAGGAGTTTTAGAAAATGCTTTTTTGTGTTGCTGACTGTCACTGCTGTTTTTTTTTTACTAGGCATACTGTGGCACTGAAGACTGTCCCCCACTATATGTGCTCCGACCCCTAAAACACAGTAAAATAAGATAAGCCTCATCTGGTATATTTGATGATCCACAGTACATTGTGTAGGAAGTACAGTACTGGCATGAAAGTTAAATGTCACCTGTGGGACTGAAACACCTATTGTGCCATGTACTGGGCTAGTACATGTGTGACCTGAATCATGCACATTGTACAACTGCAGGCAGACCTGTGAAAATAACCATTTTTGGCAGGCAGAACATCTACTTTTAAACATTAAGGGCCGTATTACGAGCCTGGCTAGTCCGAATGTAGTGGTCTGACCGCTACATTCCAACCACAGCAGTTGCACCACCAAAAGGCCGCCGTCTCCACCAGGATCTTTGATCTGATGGATGACAGCGGTCATGGTTGCAATCAGCCACGGCGGTGCTGAAGTCAAATTACAACCATGTTCTCCACCAGCCTTTTTATGGCGGTTGAACCACCATGAAAAGGATGGCAGAAAACAAGTGCTGGGGGCTGCACGGGGGCCCCTTCACTGCCCACAACATTGCTATGGGCAGTGCAGGGGCCCTCCTCCCCAGCACCATCAGAATGCCCAGTGTGCATTCCTAGGGTGCTAGGGGGGGCCCTGTGCAAAAGCACTGGGCTCAGCTCTATGTAGAGCTGAGTCCAATGCTGCCATACATTTTCCACTGGGCTGCCCAGTGAAAAACTCAGAATGGGGCTGGGGAAGAGCCCTCCAGCACCATGGCAGTCTCCTCATCAGGAGTTTGTCAGTCAGGTTTTTTGGACCGACAAACTCATAATCAGACCCTTAGTAACTGACACAGGTGGTGGTATCCTCTTTCATACTAGTTGCAAAGCATGAATGAGCATAACAAAGTTTAACATTTAACCATAATTAAACCACTAGCCCTGGGGTGCCATGGACTAGTGCGCTGTTCTTACTCATAATCTTTTAAAGATTAAGTAAGTCACACATAAGGTGCAGTCCTCAAGGTAGGGTGACGCCAAATGTTTAAAAGTGGAACATGTAATAAATTAGGGATAGCATGTTCCTTCCCTGACTATCCCTCAAAAGCTTTTTCAAAGTATAGGACTGTGGCTTGTTCAAAGAGAAATTTCAAATACTGTTTTTGTATCTTTTGTATCTTTTGTTTGGGAAAATCTAGAATTATAATTTATCCACCATTGTTTTTATCATTTATTAAAAACCTAATTCAATGGTGAAGTTTTATTTTTGATAAATATGTTGGTTTTACATTGAACATTTTATGTCAGTGTTCCTCCTTGATGATGTTTTAAATATTGCTTCCAGAGAGGAGGCAATAGAATGGGGCAAGATGGCAAAGGAAAAGTATGTGACCCAGTTTTAACTAAACGTGATAGTGTTAACGCGTCCCTTTATGTCTAATTTATTCACTCTGGGACTCGTTTTAGGCCAATGAATCTTTCGACCCTGATTGAAGACACCTTAAGATGAGATAACTGATCAACATGTCAATCAATATGTCAATAACGTCATCAATGTTTACCATAACAAAACAATTCAGATTAATCAATGACATTAATGAAACTCAGGAACCACCATGACCTTCCTTTCAGTCATGAATAACCACACCAGTTTAGTACGATTTTGTGATGTTTAATCCCCATTGATCACAATTCTACTAGCAAGTTTATTAGTCTCAAAACCAAGAAACACATTAATAGTGTCACAATATGGTAACTCTGATAAGATTTCATCAAAGCAAGGATCACGAATATTAGAACATAGCACAACGTCAACATAGATTATCCTTAGCAGAGTAACATTAGCGCATCATTCAGCAAAGCCTTGATTCAGTCATTTGTCTATTTGCGTCCGTTTAATGAACCCCTCAACTAACCTCGAATTAGCATTGGCATGTTGGGCTTCATGCAAAGCAATTTAGCAACATCAATTTGGAAAACCTCTAACTAAGGTCTCTGTCAAAAGAAGCAGTTGGTACCTAGAAAGGAAAAGCGAACAGACAATCAAAATTTCATTGTCATATAGTTACCCTCCGTATTGGGTCAGCATACAGATTCAGTCTTCGTCCTCAGGACATCAGTTGATTCACCATCAGCCAGGAATTCAGCAAGTCGGGTAAGAAGGGACATTTCCCTCATTAGGAGGTAAAGTATAAAACGGGCATGGTAAGGGCAAGGATGGGTTGAAGCACCAAACAGCAAAGTCTCTAGGTAGAGTGACAAAGTGTCTGGGTCATAGCAAAGTTCGCAGTAGCATCTCCCTAACTAACTTATTTCCTTGTGTCAAGGGTTTTTATCCCTTTTCTGTTGTGTTGTACAGTCCCCTAATTCTTAATTGGATAGGGTTGGCACCCCACTATCTTCATCCAATGGGTTTCCAGTGAGTTCATCAAAATTGTCACCCCATAACAGTTCTCACGTAGTTTATTGGTCCTTATGATTGACGTCTCCAGCGGGTAGAATGTCTGGTATGATTTCATACTCTTGTGGTCCTTTTCGCATCTTCAGTCAGTGGCTCCATTGTCTGTACCGGTTCAGGCGACCTTGTACCTGCGATTAGTCTACACTGTTGCATTCAGCAAGAATGTTTCCTTGAGCAAGTCGAATTTCATGAGAACAGATCTACTACCGTTACACTCAGCTTCTAGCTTTTGGAAAAGTACGAGTTCATGTCCTTCAGCAAGTCAGCACACTGTACGTTAGAAAAACATATTTATTATAAAACCGGGCAGCTAGGCCTCGACTCTGCTAACTAAGGCCTAATGTTTTATTAGCAGAACTTCAGCATATAGGTGGTCATTACAACCCTGGCGGATGGTGTTAAAGCGGCGGTAAGACCGCAAACAGGCCGGCGGTAAAAAAATAGCAATTACGACCGTGGCAGAAACCGCCAACAAAGACAGCCACTTTAACACTCCGACCGCCACAGCGGTACAAACAAACAGTGTGGCGGTTACCTCCAACAGACAGGCGGGAGACAATGTACCGCCCACACTATTATGACAGGCCAATCCGCCACCTTTTCCGGGGCGGATTCACCGTGGATAAAACCACGGCGGAAACAGGAATTTTGAAGGGAAAATGCTCACCTCTACACACTCCACGAGGAACGAGGACACCATGGAACTGGAACTCCAAATCATACCTGCGATAGTCTTCCTGCTCCTCTACCAGGAGCACGAACGCCGGCGGCGAAGACCACGGTGAGTCCTGCACCTACAACACAGGGGAGGCAAAAAACAGGGACACACACACGGAACACCCCCACCCTCACCCACTACAACACACACACTAATGCATAGCATTACATCACAGTTACACCCCCCAAACCCTCCTGGAAGAATGCAAAGACCAAAGAAAATGAGTGTAACCATCGGAATATATTACAAACAAGTAGGCAGAAATATATATATACACCATGTACTAAATATATACCAGGCATAGTAGTCCAGGTACTGTACAAAGAAAGTCTGTGGAACACTGGGACCACATGGTATGGGCGAGGCCCACACAAGATCCCCGACCATGACGGAGAGAACACTGCAGGGGCATCAGACAGCAAGAACACAGGCACCTCAGGGGGAGGGAAAGGGGGGGCACCTCAGCCGTTTGAGTGCACCACACCAAATCCACGAGGGGGCCACATGCCCACTGTTCAATCCTGGGGAGTGCAAAGCCACAGTCTCTCAAGTCTCTGCAGTGGGTGGTTTGCCCACTGTTCAATCCTGGGGAGTGCAAAGCCACAGTCTCACAAGTCTCTACAGTGGGTGGTTTGCCCACTGTTCAATCCTGGGGAGTGCAAAGCCACAGTCTCTCAAGTCTCTACAGTGGGTGGTTTGCCCACTGTTAAATCCTGGGGAGTGCAAAGCCACAGTCTCTCAAGTGGATAACAGTCTCCACTGGTTCTGGAGGGGGCATGGTGCCCAGAGTGCTTCATCCTGTTTAGGACCGAGGTAGTGGATGACAGTCTCCACTGGTTCTGGAGGGGGACTGGTGCCCAGAGTGCTTCATCCTGTGAAGGACAGAGGTAGTGGATGGATCTCTCCACTGGTTCTGGAGGGGAACTGGTGCCCAGAGTGCTTCATCCTGTGAATGACAGAGGTAGTGGATGACAGTCTCCACTGGTTCTGGAGGGGGACTGGTGCCCAGAGTGCTTCATCCTGTGAAGGACAGAGGTAGTCGATGGATCTCTCCACTGGTTCTGGAGGGGGACTGGTGCCCAGAGTGCTTCATCCTGTGAAGGACAGAGGTAGTCGATGGATCTCTCCACTGGTTCTGGAGGGGGACTGGTGCCCAGAGTGCATCACTCACACCGTGACGGACCCAGTTGCATCAGTGCCCCTGCCGCTCATGGGCTAGCGGTGCTTTAGTTGGCGGTGCCCTGTTCAGCGGTGCTTGAGTTGGCGGTGCCCTGTTCAGCGGTGCTTGAGTTGGCGGTTCCCTGTTCAGCGGTGCTTGAGTTGCCGGTTCTTCATGGCCCAGCGGGGCTTGTGCTGGCGGTCCTTCATGGCCCAGTGGGGCTTGTGCTGGCGGTCCTTCATGGCCCAGCGGGGCTTGTGCTGGCAGTCCTTCATGGCCCAGCGGGGCTTGTGCTGGCGGTCCTTCATGGCCCAGGGGGGCTGGTGCTGGCGGTGGCCTCCTGGGCAGCTGTGCTGGGGCTGGCGGTAGCCTCCTGGGCAGCTGTGCTGGGGCTGGCCTCCTGGGAAGCTGTGCTGGGGCTGGCCTCCTGGGCAGCTGTCCTGGGGCTGGCAATGGCCTCCTGGGCAGCTGGGCTGGGGCTGGCGGTGGCCTCCTGGGCAGCTGGGCTGGGGATGGCGGTGGCCTCCTGGCCAGCTGGGCTGGGGCTGGCGGTGGCCTCCTGGGCAGCGGGCATGATGGCGGTCTTCTCCGCCGTGCAGCTCTTCCCAGACTTGCCGGGTTTCTTGTGGCCCTTCCCCACCTTGGAAGGTGTCACAGCTGACTTCACACTCCCAACGGGACCCCTGGGAGCGGCTTTGGTGGCTGGAGTCTTCCCCCTCTCCCGCCGGGCACTGGCCAACTTCTGATGCTTCACAGGTGGGGGACTGTCTGTGCTGTGGCTCCGTGCCACACTGGCTGTCCTGGTGGCCGGTGCACTCCACATACTGGTGACTATAGGCACCACTGGTCCCGGAGATGTTGTGGCTGAGGTGCAACTTCAGGACCTATGAGATTGACAGGGTGGGGGAGGTGTGGGAAAAAGGTCAAGGGTGGACAGGAAAAGTTTTTGGGACACACTGGGATGGGTAGCTGGAGGGGGTTTGGGAGTGGAGGAAGAGGTGGTGGTAGTACGAGGTGTACGTTTGGTGACTTTGTGTGAAGGTGCATGGGCTGGAGGCTGTTGTGAGGTGGATGGCTGTTGGGTGGGTGTGTGCCTGCGTTTGTGTATCTTGGGAGGGGGCGTCACAGACACACTGGGAGAGGACACAGGGGATGTGTGAATGGTAGTGGGGGTGGTGACTGCACGTGAGCGGGGTGTGCTGGTGGGTGTGCTGCTGAGGGACGTAGTGGCTGTAGAGGTAGTGCATGCAGGTGTGAGTGTAGACGAGACTGGGAGGAAAGAGGGAGACGATGAGGAGGGGGACACAATGGAGGCAGTGGATGTTGGTGTGTCTGCATGCGTGTGTTGCTTGCGTGAGTGCCTGTGGGATGTGTGGTGCTTATGTTTGCCAGAGCTTCCCTTGTGTGTTGAGGTGTGTGCAGGCTGGTCTGATGGTGTGCTTGGGATAGGCAGAGGTACAGGGGATTGGGTCTGGGTGGAGGAAGTTGGAGGGGGGAGGCTAGAGACAGGGACAATGGCTACCATCAGTGCTGAGGCCAGAGTTTGAAAAGCTTGGTGAAGGGCCGCCTGACCAGAATGAATGACCTCCAGGAATGCATTTGTTTGTTGCAACTGCCTTTCTACACCCTTTATGGCATTCAAAATGGTAGACTGCCCAACAGTGAGGGACCTGAGGAAGTCAATGGCCTACTCACTGAGGGCAGCAGGGGTGAATGAGGCAGGGCCTGAGGTGCCTGGGGCGAAGGTAATGCCCACCCTCCTGGGTGAGCGGGCACGGGGCAAAGGCTGAGGGGCTGCTGGGAGGGCGGTGCTGGTAGGGGGATGGCGGCTGTACCTGTAGATGCGGGGGGCACAGATGTTGCCGCCACCACAAGGGAGCTCCCATCAGAGGACGAGTCCGTGTCGCTGGTGTCAGCTCCTGTCTCCGCCGTGGAGCGCCACTCGCCCTCCGTCCCACTGGTGAATTCAGAATCCGTAGTCTCGGCCTCCAGGGACATGTGGGATGCAGCTCCCTCCTGCTCCGGTGCCAATGCTCCTCCGCCTGATGATGCTAATGCATACAAGAACAGGGAGACCACAAAAAGGGGGGGACGACAGAAGAAAGACATGTCGAGTGCATGGATTACCGCTACCGTTGGCGGACAAGGCAGACACAGAAGCTCCCTGCACTACGCCGCGCTCTTGGGCCCCACTGTTCAATTCCTGGGAAATGGCCTACAAGGCTATGGACGACATCTACACACATAGATGACACAGGGGCATGAATACCTGTACTTGGCACTCTTGGCCTGCATTACGGAGGGGCTTTGCCTACGGAACTCGCCCTGGCCTAGGGAAACCCACAGCCCTCCTCCCCCACCCAGATAACTACACTGCGCGCAAAGTCAGCAGAATGAGAGTGTACTCACCCCCTTGTGTCTGCTGTGATGCCCTCAAGCGCCCATCCAACTCCGGGTAGGCCACCGCCAGGATCCTGAACATCAGGGGGGTCATGGTGCGACGGGCACTCCGCACACGTTGGGAGGCCATCCCCAGCTGAGCCTCCGCCGTCTTCTTGCTCCAGCGGCGAATGTCCTCCTATCTTTTCCGGCAGTGGGTGCTCCGTCTGTAGTAGACCCCCAGGGTCCGGACGTCCTTGGCGATGGCACGCCAAATATCTTTCTTCTGGTGGGCGCTGACCTACATGAAATGTACCGGGGAAGAAGAGAAGTCAATACCAACTGCACCGTCAAAGTAATTGGCCCCCATCCCTAACCTTGCCAAGTGGCACATGCATTCACCGTCTTCCATGCACGCAGCACTCTGCCCCCTTCCTTCTTACATCCAGCCTTCTCCACACAGGCATAGCCCATACAACATGCTCCCTGTGTACTTACCGGTTTGTCTGGAGGACCGTAGAGTAGGTTGTACTGGGGGAGGACCCCGTCCATGAGTTTCTCCAACTCCTCCGATGTGAAGGCAGGGGCCCTTTCCCCAGACGCACGAGCCATTGTCTCTTCCAGACCGAGGTCACAACAGCACTTGCAGTGTAGGTCCTCCCCTGTCGAAGATCAGGTATCGAGTGATTGAACAGATAGAAAATGGCGGTCACGTCCGCGGCGGTGCGTACCGTCACCGCCGGCGTACACCATCATTGGCTCCTGGGACCCATAGGGTCCAATGCTAACCAATTCAGCATTGCGCTGCGGTCTTCGACCGCCTACCGCGACGGTGTACAACTGTTACCTCACATCCCATTGTCCCACTTTACAGGTCAGGCAGCCGCCATTTCAGGGGGCCCACGTGGCTTCATTTTCAACTGCGTCACACATACCTTGCCCTAGACTCAACACACATACAGGCCACCTTTTGTGTATGATTGGTGTTCTGGGCAAACTGTGGGAACGTACCTCTGAGTTGTTTGACTCTGTGCTCGCTGTTGTCCTTCATAGGCACCGTCCGCTGGGACATGTGAGGAGATGGCGGCATCCTCCGGTGTACCAACCGTTGGTGGCCCTGTCGACAATGGAGGAGCGACATTTGATAATCACCTACAGGTTTGACCGTGCCACAATCCAGGAACTGTGTACCCAGTTGGAGCCAGACCTGATGTCAGCAATCCGCCATCCCACAGGAATCCCCCCTCAAGTGCAGGTGCTGCCAGTGCTCCATTTCCTTGCAAGTGGCTCTTTTCAAACAACTGTGGCCATGGCATCAGGGATGTCCCAGCCTATGTTTTCCAACGTATTGTCCAGAGTGTTGTCTGCCCTTCTGAAACACATGCAGAGCTACATCGTTTTCCCTCAGGTGGAGGATTTGCCTACAGTGAAAGGTGATTTCTATGCCCAGGGACATATCCCCAACATCATAGGTGCCATTGATGGGACCCATGTGGCTTTGGTCCCCCCCCTCAGGAGTGAACAGGTGTACAGAAACTGGAAGAGTTATCATTCTATGAATGTACAGATGGTATGTTTGGCAGACCAGTACATCTCCCATATGAATGCCATGTTCCCTGGCTCAGTGCATGATGCCTACATCCTGCGGAATAGCAGCATCCCTTATGTGATGAGTCAACTCCAGAGGCACCGTGTGTGGCTATTAGGTGAGCACCTGGAAGCAAGTCAGTGGGAATGGTTGTCTGGGTCTGGGGTTATCCCTCCAGGTTAGTGTGTGTCTAACAGTTGTCCCTCACCATTTGCAGGTGACTCTGGTTACGCCAACCTGTCATGGCTACTGACCCCAGTGAGGAATCCCAGGACCAGGGCAGAGGAATGCTACAATGAGGCCCATGGGCGAACTAGGAGGGTGATCGAGCGGACCTTCGGCCTCCTGAAGGCCAGGTTCAGGTGCCTCCATATGACAGGTGGATCCCTATTCTACTCACCAAAGAAGGTGTGCCAGATCATCGTGGCTTGCTGTATGCTTTGCAACTTGGCTTTGCGACGCCAGGTGCCTTTTCTGCAGGAGGATATTCCAGATGGCAGTGTTGTTGCAGCTGTGGAGCCTGTGGACAGTGATGAGGAGGAAGCAGAGGAAGAAGACATGCACAACAGGGACTCAGTGATCCTGCAATATTTCCAGTGAGACACAAGTAGAAATCCAAACCTGCCTACTACATGTACTTTGACATCACTACCTCTCTCCTGTCTGTCGTTTTCACCCAGTGTATGGTCACTGAGTTGTCACTTTCCCTTACAATTTCACAGATGTGTGTCCCACTGTGTGACATCTGCTTAGATTCCTCATGGACTAGAGCAGTGTGACATAGGTATGTTGACATTACTATTTAAAAAACGTTTTAGCACTGTCATTGCTAATACACTATTTCGAAATCACAGACAGACTCCAGATCGTTTGTGCTTTAGGTGTGTTTATTTAAATGCTCAAAATTGGAGGGGGTAGTGAAATTGTGAGGGGTGATGGCGGAGGAGTGTCCATGGCAGAGTCCAGTCTATTAGTCTCACAGGTGCATTGCCCATATGCGCATAGGAAGTGGAGCTGGGGCAGTTTAATTATGGACAGGGTGACAAAGTGGGACAGTAGGATGACAATCAGGGGGGCCTCATTTCTTGGCTGGGGTCTTGGCATCGTTCTCTGTCTTGTTCCTGGATCTCAGCGACCGTTTGCGGGGTGGCTCTCCCTCTGCAGGGGGTGGGGTGCTGGTGTGGTGGTCCTGTGGCGGGGCATCCTGTCCAGTAGCGCGGGCGGAGATGGCGGGCAGTTCATTGTCCATGCTAGTGTCAGGGGCCCCTTGTAGTGCCACAGTGTCCCTCCTGGTGTTGAGTAGTTCCTTCAGCACCCCTACAATGGTGCCCAGGGTGGAGCTGATGGTTCTGAGTTCCTCCCTGAAGCCCATATACTGTTCCTCCTGCATGCGCTGGGTCTCCTGAAACTTGGCCAGTACCGTTGCCATCGGCTCCTGGGAGTGGTGGTAAGCTCCCATGATGGAAGAGAGGGCCTTGTGGAGAGTGGGTTCCCTTGGCCTGTCCGCCCCCTGTCACACAGCAGCCCTCCCAGTTCCCCTGTGTTCCTGGGCCTCCGTCCCCTGGACCGTGTGCCCACTACCACCGCCCCCAGGTCCCTGTTGTTGTTGGGGTGGTGGGTTATCCTGGGTTCCCTGTAGTGGTGGACACACAGCTGATTGACGTGTCCGGGGGACGGAGGCATGGGCCCGCTGGGTGGGTGCTGTGCTGGTGTTTCCAGAGGGGGAAGGTCTGTGGTGGCCTGTGCCTGTGTGAGGAGAACCGACTGTCCAGAGGTCCCCGATGGTCCTGGCTGGTAATCTAGATCCAGTTGGACAGAGGTGCTGTCATCACTGTGGGCCTCTTCTGTTGGTGGTGTGGACAAGTGTGGACCCTCCTGTCCGGTGACGTTGGGTACGGGTCCTGCAGGGGTATAAAAGGATGTTTATTAAATCTGTGTGTGTAATGGTGTGCAAAGGGTGGGTGACCGTGTACCCCAGTGCTAGCATTCCTGTGTGGGAGCTTGTGTGATGATGGTTTAGGGGGGTGTATGGGTATGTGCAGTGGGCATGCTTTGGTGATGGGTGTCCATGCTTTGTTGTTGCATGCAGGGCTTGGTGTTGGGATGTGTGGGTTGTGATGTTGGGACATATGTGAGGAGTTGGGGTGCTGGGGGTGAGTGTGAGTGTGGGGGTATGTGATAGCATGCAGGTAGGGTTGGGGATGTAACAGTAAAGCTTTGTCTTAACAGAGTCCATTCCTCCACCTACTCCTGCGAGGCCCTCAGGATGCAGAATTGCCAAGACCAGCTCCTCCCATGTTGTTAGTTGTGGGGGAGGAGGTGGGGGTCCGCCGCCAGCCCGCTGAACCGCCAGGTGGTGTCTTGAGACCATGAAACGCACCTTCCCCCGTAGGTCGTTCCACCTCTGCCTGATGTCCTCACGATTTCTTGGGTGTTGTCCCACTGCGTTGACCCTGTCCACTATTCTTCGCCATAGCTCCATCTTCCTAGCTATGGAGGTGTGCTGCACCTGTGATCCGAATAGCTGTGGCTCTACCCGGACGATTTCCTCCACCATGACCCTGAGCTCCTCCTCCGACTACCTGGGGTGTCTTTGCTGTGCCATGGGGTGGTGTAGGTGATGTGTGGGGTGGAGTGTGTGGTGATAAGTGTGGTGATATGTAGTGGTGTGTTGTGTGAGGTGCGTGGAAGTTGTGTGGGTGATGGTGTTGTGTGCCTGTGGATGCTGTTGTTCTTGCTGGTGGTGTCTCTCTCTGGCCTTCTTTCAGAATTTTTTGTCGTGGGGGTTTGTGGGTGATGTGGGTGTGTGTTTTATATTGTAATGGGTGTGTGGGAGTGGTGTCTGTACGTGTATCAGGTGTGTGTATTTTGAATTGTCCAATGTGGCTGTGTTTTGTAAGAATGTGTGTATGTTTAGCGCGGCGGTGTGTACCGCCAATGGAATTCCGCGGTTGAAAGACCGCCATGTGGATTTGGGTGTCGTGATAGTGTGGGCGTATTTCTGTTGGCGTGACGGTGGAGGTTTTGTTTTCGCCAGTTTATCGCTGACCTTTGGTGTGGCGGACTTGTGTGGGTGTCTGACTTTTGGCGGATTCCGAGATGTGGGTCATAATAGCTGTGGCGGAATTCCGCAGCCGCGGCGGTGTGTTGGCAGTCTTCTGCACGGCGGTAAGCGCCTTTTACCGCCAATGTTGTAATGACCGCCATAACCCTTAATAATTAGTGTAAAACCATACATTAGCATATTAATTCTACATCATTAGTCAGTTTGATTAATCATTGTATACATTGACGGCCACTCCCCGTGGGCACATTTCAAGTGCACGTTTAGCAGAAACACATTAATACATTTTCTATGTGGCATTATTACGCATTATTTCATCAACATTTCATGTTAATATTGAGTATATAAGCTACACTCTCTCAGTCCCTCCTCTGATGACACTTGTCATCACACAAAACCTTTCCCTTTACAACCTTTCACTTTCTCAGGCCATGCATTTCAAATTCTTCCCCTGTGTGATTATTCCCAAATTTCTTTGAACATTTTCTCCTTTTTCTTTTCTTCTTTTCTTTTATTGCGTTTTGCCAAATTTCTCTTGATTCTTTTACTAATTTTGCATGATAACCATAGTCCGAATAGACAAGTTAGAACAATTAATATACCCCTATTATTTTTGCAAGTACCCCATTGTAAATACTACTAAACCAATTCCCTACTTTAGTGATTCCTTTCCCAACCTTTTCCCAAACTCCAGGTTTTTCAGCTCCTTCAAATCTGTACTTTTTCTTGTTAGGTTAGTAAGCATACCTCTAATCTGATTACTATTGTCAGGAATGAATGCACAACAATGGCGCTCATTAAGCATCTTACAGACTCCGCCACTCTTCGATAAAAGAATGTCTAAAGCAAGCCGGTTTTGAAGAGTCATAGCTCTTTCAGCAGCAAGTTCAGTATCCATCAGGAGTATAGCCCCTGTGAAATTTGTCAGCATGTTTTCCACAATAGTAGACAACTTTCGAATCTTTATGGAATTTAAGATAACCTCCACTGAAGGAATTATGGCTCCAAATATATCACCTATGACAGCAGCCGTTGTCTCTCTCTTTTGTCTAGTATGATGTAATTCAGACATTTTAGGAAGTTGCTTTGAGTCATCAATTTGGTAGATCTTTGGGAAAACTATTACCAAATAACATGTCCCATACCATCCCTTTGGAAGACGGTAATAAACATTAAGTCCACATATATAATAGATCCCAGGGATTGCTGGATCCTGTCCATTTAACATGAATGTCCATTTACTCTGAAACAAAAACACATGTCCGCATTCACTCGTTCCCACAAATAAAGTATCAAGATCAGATTTTGGCCTATATGTACAAAGCCTTCCTACATGCAGTGCATTTATAGCTAATTTACCCTGTGTCTTTATTGCAGTGTAAGCATAATCATTTGCAAACATGCATTTTTCTAATCCTTTTTCTAGCCTTTCCTTTAGTGCAAGTTCAGTATCCATCAGGAGTATAGCCCCTGTGAAATTTGTCAGCATGTTATCCACAATAGTAGACAACTTTTGAATCTTTATGGAGTTTAAGATAACCCCCACTGAAGGAATTATGGCTCCAAATATATCACCTACGACAGCAGCCGTTGTCTCTCTCTTTTGTCTAGTATGATGTAATTCAGACATTTTAGGAAGTTGCTTTAAGTCATCAATTTGGTAGATCTTTGGGAAAACTATTCCCAAATAACATGTCCCATACCATCCCTTTGGAAGACGGTAATAAGCATTAAGTCCACATATATAATAGATCCCAGGGATCGCTGGATCCTGTCCATTTAACATGAATGTCCATTTACTCTGAAACAAAAACACGTCTGCATTCACTCGTTCCCACAAATAAAGTATCAAGATCAGATTTTGGCCTATATATACAAAGCCTTCCTACATGCAGAGCATCTATAGCTAATTTACCCTGTGTCTTTATTGCAGTGTAAGCATAATCATTTGCAAACGTGTGTTTTTCTAATCCTTTTTATAGCCTTTCCTTTAGTGCTTTTCTTCTATCATCAGTGTGATCTAAGAAGCTTTTCTCTACAGGCGTTAGTAAGCAGGTTAGATTATTGCGATGTGCATAAGCTGTTCCAAATGTCAGTGTCGGCTCAAAGAATCCCCTAACAATTTTTATGTTATTATCCTTAGCTAATTTATTTAGACACTCAATCACAGGCACAAAAGAAAACAGTACGTCTAGATTAGAGTAGAAGTATTGAACATGTTCAATCTCGTTAATAGCAAACTACAGCTTATTCCGTAAGTAAGCGGCAGACTATGGTAAGTAACCCCTTCTTGTACTGACAAAGGAATCTTTGTGCAAACATAGCAATTTTTCCCATCCATTGTGTCAACATACTCATTCAGCAAGTGATAAAAGACATTAGTAAATAGTTCCCCTTTTGAATTAGTTCCCTCATGCAAGTACTTAGTATCCTGCTCAAACTTCTCCCATGGTGTTAGTGTAGCAGTCTCAGGAGTTGAAGTATTGTTAGTCACTTTCTTATCCACCAATGGCATTCCCACAATCACAGCTATTATCACTACCGCACACATAATTCCCACACCAACAGCCAAACATGCACGAGTCCTTCCCTTATTACTATTATCCCTAGTGTAACTCATGATCTGTAAAGAATAATACAAAGCAAGCAATCAACTTGAGGATGATGTAAAAGCTCTTTTTTTTTCTTTTCGTGCAAAGTCTCTCTCTTTCAGCAAGTATTTACAGCGTTTCACTCACTCTCAGGACCCTTTTGTCAGATCAGGTTAGCAGCTTGTCATAATCGGTTTTTCAGAGTCAATTTAGGTTATCAGTGTCACATCCAGTAATTTATCAGTCTCTTTTCTCAGCTTTTCAGCTTTATTCAATTTCAATTTAACACAGTCTCTTTCTAAGGTTGAATTCAGGTGCCGTAGTATTGACCTGGAATTTCTCGATCAAAACAGAAAGCCAAGAATTCTTGTTGCCATTCAGCTGATGTTGCATACGCCCATTCAGGACCTGCGTGCCTTCTGTTTGCGACTCTCTTTCTTTTCAGTTTGTGATCACCCTGTAACTCTCCTTCACTGAGATCTTCTTTCCTGGTTGTATCAACTTCTTCCTCTATTGTGTCGTTAGGGATCACTTTCTCCCCTGCAGCTTGTGGCTCCTGCCAGTTATCTCCTTTAAGTGTTTTCTTTCTGCTTGGCCTTTCAGGATGTTGAACAGCGCCCTCCTCTTGTGCTATGGTGTTTTCTCTTGACGGACCTGCAAACTGCTCAGGAGGAGTCAGAACACCTTGACCTCCTTCTGTCTCACCTCCTTTGCCTCCAGGGTCAGTTATGGGCTCGATTTCAAACCTGTATCCGTCTGCTTCTGGGAGAACTTCTCTTGGTGTCGGTTCCCCTGTTGCCTCAGCTGAGATAAGCTCACTGTCACCCCTCTGGAACTCGTTTGCTGTTTGAGTGACTATGCCATCCTCAGCAGGCTCTCCTTCAGTCTCAGTTCCCCTTTGATTACTCTCCAGCCCTGAGACTTCCTTCTCTGCAGCTGTTGTTTTAGACAATTCAAGTTCCTCATCAGTTGGACACGTCACCTTTTTTGTGTGACTAGCTTGTATCCAATTTGCAAGACCTGCACATTTCACAGCGGTAGTAGTTGTCAGTCTTACTTGATATGGCCCCTTCCAACGTGGCTCCAGACACGACTTCCTCACATGTTTCTTGACAACAACCCAGTCACCGGCTTTCAGGGTGTGAGCTGGATCACTTATCGGTGGCAATGTGGTGGCCTCCACCTGGTGAGAGAAAGAGCGGACAACGTCAGCCAGACCCTTGCAGCAGTCCAACACCATATCATCCGTGATATTCACAAGAGCATTTGCAGGCACTGCGGGCAATCTCATAGCTCGACCCATAAGAATCTCATGAGGAGACAGTCCTGTTTTCTTGTCAGGTGTGTTTCTCATTGACATCAGCACTAAGGTCAATGCATCTGGCCATTTCAAATTGGTAGCTGTGCACATCTTTGCCATTCTCGACTTCAAGGTACCATTCATCTGTTCTACTAGTCCTGATGCTTCAGGGCGATAGCTACAGTGCAACTTCTGCTCAATGTTCAATGCAGCACATAAGAGTTTAATCACCTCATTGTCGAAGTGTCTGCCCCTATCTGATTCTAAAGAGATCGGAAACCCGAAACATGGTATCAATTCCCTAAGCAGCAGCTTCGCTATTGTGAGACTGTCATTCCTACGTGTAGGGTAAGCTTCAATCCAGTCACTGAAAACGCACACAATCACCAACAAGTACCTCAGACCTCCACATACAGGCATCTCAATAAAATCCATCTGCATTCTGCTAAATGGACCTCCTGCTCTCCCAATGTGGCTCAAATTTACCATTTTCCCGCATTCATCTGTTGACACATGATGCACCTGTGACAGATAACCTCTGCAGCTTGTCTGAATTTCGGATTGAACCAATCAGTTTTGAACAACCTGATCATTGCGTCTCTCCCAACATGTGCTTGACCATGGTAAAACCTCGCAAACTGTGACAAAAGACTGTTTGGCAAAAACATTTTCCCCTACTCTGAAACCCATAAGTCATCAGATCTCTGTACGCATTGCTTTCTTAGCCAGGAGCGTTTCTCCTCTTTGCTGGCATGTCCCTGCAATGATTTTAACTCATCTAGTGTGTCAACCACCCTTAATGCATACCCTGTCCATGTTTCATTTTCAGTTTCCGGTAAGAATTCCCACTGATCTTGAAACAATATACAGTTCAATGCACAAAACCTTGCGACTTGATCTGCATATCCATCTCCCATTGACACAAAGGCCCTCATTACAACATTGGCGGTAAAAAACGCTTACCGCTGTGCAGAAGACCGCCAACACACCGCAACGGCAGCAGAATTCCGCCACGGTCATTATGACCCACTGCTCGGAATCTGCCAAAATTCAGACACCCGCCCCACCAAAGGTCAGTGATAAACTGGCGGAAACAAAACCTCCAACGTCACGCCAACAGAAATACACCCACACTATCACAACACGAATCCAAGCGGCAGTCTTTCAACTGCGGTATTCTATTGGCGGTACACACCGCCACGCTCAAAATACACACACATTTACAAAACACTACCACATTGGACAATTCGAAATACACACACCTGATACACATACACACACCACTCCCACACACCCTTTACAATATAAAACACTCACCCACATCACCCACAAACCCCTACGACAAAATTACCGAGAGAAGGCCAGAGAGAGACACTGCGAACAACTACTAAGCATCCACAGGCATACAATACCATCACCCACATAACTTCCACGCACCTCACACAACACACCACTAAATATCACCCCACATATCACTACACACCCCACCCCACACATCACCCACACCACCCCATGGCATGGCAAAGACACCCCAGGTTCTCTGAGGAGGAGCTCAGGGTCATGGTGGAGGAAATCGTCCGGGTAGAGCCACAGCTATTCGGATCACAGGTGCAGCACACCTCCATAGCTAGGAAGATGGAGCTCTGGCGAAGAATAGTGGACAGGGTCAACGCAGTGGGACAGCATCCAAGAAATAGAGATGACATCAGGAAGAGTTGGAACGACCTATGGGGGAAGGTGCATTCCGTGGTCTCAAGACACCACCTTGCGGTTCAGCGGACTGGCGGCGGACCCCCACCTCCTCCCCCACAACTAACAACATGGGAGGAGCAGGTCTTGGCGATTCTGCATCCTGAGGGCCTCGCAGGAGTAGATGGAGGAATGGACTCTGGTAGGCAAATCTTAACTATTACATCCCCCACCCTACTTGCATGATATCACATACCCCCACCCTCACCCTCACCCCATCACTCCAACTCCTCACAAATGTCCCACTATCACACCCCACCCATCTCAACACAAAGCACTGCATGCAACAACAAAGCATGGACACCCATCACCAAAGTATGGCCACTGCACATACCCATACACCCCCCTAAACCACCATCACACAAGGATCCACACATGAATGCAAGCACTGGGGTACACGGTCACCCACCCATGGCACACCATGCCACACACAGATGTAATAAACATCCCTTTATACCCCTGCAGGACCCATACCCAACGTCACCGGACAAGAGGGTTCACATATGTCCACACCATCAACAGAAGAGGCCCAAAGTGATGACAGCAGCTCTGTCCAACTGGATCTAGATGACCAGCCCGGCACATCGGGGACCTCTGGACAGTCGCTTCCCCTCACACAGTCACAGGCCACCACAGAGCTTCCCCCTCTGGAAACACCAGCAGAGCACCCACCCAGCGGGCCCATACCTCTGTCCCCAGGACACGTCAATCAGCAGTGTGTCCACCACTACAGGGAACCCAGGCTAACCCACCACCCCAACAACAACAGGGACCTGGGGGCAGTGGCAGTAGGCACACAGTCCAGGGGACGAAGGACCAGGAACACAGGGGAACTGGGAGGGCTGTTGTGCGACAGGGGGAGGACAGGCCCAGGGAACCCACTCTCCACGAGGCCCTCTCCACCATCATGGGAGCTTACCACCACTCCCAGGAGACGATGGCAACGGTACTGGCCAAGTTTCAGGAGACCCAGCGCCTGCAGGAGGAACAGTATTTGGGCTTCAGGGAGGAACTCAGATCCATCAATTCCACCCTGGGCACCATCGTAGGGGTGCTGAAGGAAGTCCTCAACACCAGGAGGGACACTGTGGCACTATAAGGGGCCCCTGACACTAGCCTGGACCATGAACTGCCCACCACATCCGCCAGCGCTAGTGGACAGGAGGCACCGCCACAGGACCACCACACCAGCACCCCACCCCCTGCAGAGGGTGAACGACCCCGCAAACGGTCCCTGAGATCCAGGACAAAGACAGAGAACGATGCCAAGACCCCTGCCAAGAAATGAGACCACCCTGAATGTCATCCTTCTGTCCCAGTTTATCTCTCTGTCCATCCTCAAACTGCCCCAGCTCCACTTCCTATGCCCATTTGGGCAATGCACCTGTGAGACTAATAGACTGGACTCTGCCATGGACATTCCTCCACCATCACCCCTCACCATTTTACAATCTCCTCCACTATTGAGCACTGAAATAAACACCCTTGAAGCACAAAACAATCTGGAGTCAGTCTGTGATTTCGAAATAGTGTATTAGCAATTACAGTGTCAAAATGCTCTTTCAAATGTAATGTCAACATACCTATGTCACACAGCTCTAGTCCATGAGGAAACAAAGCAGATGTCACACAGTGGGACGCACATCTGTGAAATCGTAAGGGAAAGTGACAACTCAGTGACCATACACTGGGTGAAAACGACAGACAGTTGAGAGGTAATAGTGTTAAAGTACATGTAGTAAGCAGGTTTGTATTCTTACCTGTGTCTCACTGAAAATATTGCAGGATCACCGAGTTCCTGTTGTCGATGTCCTCTTCTTCTACTTCCTCGTCTTCACTGTCCACAGGCTCCACAGCTGCAACAACACCGCCATCTGGACCATCCTCCTGCAGAAAAGGCACCTGTCGTTGAGAAGCTAGGTTGTGAAGCATACAGCAGGCCACGATGATCTGGCACACCTTCTTTGGTGAGTAGAATAGGGATCCACCTGTCAGATAAAGGCACCTGAACCTGGCCTTCAGGAGGCCGAAGGTCCGCTCTATAATCTGCTGAGTTTGCCCATGGTCCTCATTGTAGCGTTCCTCTGCCCTTGTCCTGGGATTCCTCATTGGGGTCAGTAGCCATGACAGGTTGGGGTTACCAGAGTCACCTGCAAAAGGCGAGGGACAACTGTTAGACACACACTAACCTGTAGGGATATCCCCAGACCCAGACAACCATTCCCACTGACTTGCTTCCAGGTGCTCACCTAATAGCCACACACGGTGCCTCTGGAGTTGACCCATCACATGAGGGATGCTGCTATTCCGCAGGATGTAAGCGTCATGCACTGAGCCAGAGAATTTGGCATTAACATGGGAGATGTACTGGTCGGCCAAACACACCATCTGCACATTCATGGAATGATAACTCTTCCGGTTTCTGTATACCTGTTCACTCCTGCGGGGGGTACCAAAGCCACATGTGTCCCATCAATGGCACCTATGATGTTGGAGATATGTCCCAGGGCATAGAAGTCACGTTTCACTGTAGGCAAATCCTCCACCTGAGGGAAAACAATGTAGCTCCGCATGTGTTACAGCAGGGCAGACAACACTCTGGACAACAGGTTGGAAACATAGGCTGGGACATCCCTGATGGTATGGCCACTGTTGTTTGAAATGACCCACTTGCAAGGAAATGGAGTACTGACAGCAACTGCACTTGAGGGGGGATTCCTGTGGGATGGCAGATAGCTGACATCAGGTCTGGCTCCAGCTGGGCACACAGTTCCAGGATTGTGGCACGATCAAGCCTGTAGGTGATGATCACGTGTCTTTCCTCCATTGTCGACAGGTCCACCAGCGGTCTGTACACTGGAGGATGCCGCCATCTCCTCACATGTCCCAGCTGATGGTGCCTATGAAGGACAACAGCTAGCACAGAGTCAACCAACTCAGAGGTACATACCCACAGCTTACACAGAACACGAATCATAATCCGAATTTTGGCCTGTATGAGTGTTGAGGCAAGTGTGACGCAGTTAAAAATTAAGCCATGTGGGCCCCGGAAATGGCGGCTGCCTGACCTGTAAAGTGGGACAATGGGATGTGAGGTAACAGCGCTGGCGTTGTACACCGTCGCAGTAGGCGGTCGAAGACCGCAGCGCAATTCTGCATTGGTTAACAGTGGACCCTATGGGTCCCATGAGTCAATGACGATGTACGCCGGCGGTGATCACTCAATACCTGATCTTCAACAGGAGAGGACCTACACTGCAAGTGCTGCTGTGACCTCGGTCTGGAAGAGACAATGGCTTGTGCGTCTGGGGAAAGGGGCCCTGCCTTCACATCGGAGGAGTTGGAGAAACTCGTGGATGGGGTCCTCCCCCAGTACACGCTACTCTACGGTCCTCCAGACAAACAGGTAAGTACACTGGGAGCATGCTGTATGGGCTATGCCTGTGTGGAGTGGGGTGGATGAAAGATGGGGGGGGAGATTGAGGCGTGCATGAAACGACGGTGAGTGCATGTGCCACATGGCATGGGTATGGATGGGGGCCAATGACTGTGACGGTGCAGTTGGTAATAACTTTTCTTTTCCTCCTGTACAATTCATGTACGTCAGCGCCCACCAGAAAAAGGACATATGGCGTGCCATCGCCAAGGACGTCCGGACCCTGGGGGTCTACCACAGACGGAGCGCCTACTACCGTAAGAGATGGGAGGACATTCGCTGCTGGAGCAAGAAGACGGCGGAGGGGCGCTTGAGGGCATCACAGCAGCCACAAGGGGGTGAGTACACTCTTATTCCGCTGATTTTGCACGCAGTGGAGGTGTCTGGATGGGGGAGGTGGGCTGTGGGTTTCCCTATGCCAGGGCGAGTGTGCTAGTTAGGTCCCCTTGTTCTGGCAGACCCTGTGGCACCCCACCTGTGTACAGTGCCAAGTACACCTAGTCAGGCCCCTGTGTCATCCATGTGTGCAGATGTCGGCCATAGCCTTGTAGGCCATGTCCCAGGGATTGAACAGTGGAGCCCAAGGGCGCGACGTAGTGCAAGGGGCTTCTGTGTCTGTCGTGTCCACCAATGGTAGCGGTAATGCATGCACTCAACATGACTTTCTTCTGTCGTCCCCCCCCACTTTTTGTGGTCTCCCTGCTCTTGTGTGCATTAGCATCATCAGGCGGAGGAGCAGTGGCACCGGAGCTGAGGGAGCTGCATTCCACATGGGTCTGGAGGGCGAGACAACGGACTCGGAGTTCACCAGTGGGACGGAGGACAGGAGCTGAGACCAGTGATACCGACTTGTCCTCTGATGGGAGCTCCCTTGTGGTGGCGGCAACATCTGTGCCCCCCACATCTACAGGTACAGCCACCACCCCCCTACCAGCACCGCCCTGCCAGCAGCCCCTCAGCCTTTGCCCCGTGCCCACTCACCCAGGAGGGTGCGCATCTCCTTCGCCCCAGGCACCTCAGCCCCTGCCCCAGTCACCCCTGCTGCCCTCAGTGAGGAGGCCATTGACCTCCTCAGGTCCCTCACTGTTGGGCAGTCTACCATTTTGAATGCCATCCAGGGTGTAGAAAGGCAGTTGCAACAAACAAATGCATTCCTGGAGGGCTTTCATTCTGGTCAGGCGGCCCTTCAGCGAGCTTTTCAGACTCTGGCCTCAGCACTGATGGCAGCTATTGTCCCCGTCTCTAGCCTCCCCCCTCCAACTTCCTCCACTCAGACCCAATCCCCTGTACCTCAGCCTATCCCAAGCACACCTTCAGACCAGCATGCACACACGTCAACACACAAGGGAAGCTCTGGCAAACATAAGCATCACACATCCCACAGGCACTCACGCAAGCATCACACACATGCAGACACACCAACATCCACTGTCTCCACTGTGCCCCCCTCCTCCTCGTCTCCCTCCTCCCTCCCAGTCTCGTCTACACTCACACCTGCATGCACTACATCTACAGCCACTACTTCCATCACCAGCACACACACCACCACACCCCGCTCACGTGCAGTCACTACCCCCACTGCCATTCACACGTCCCCTGTGTCCTCTCCCAGTGTGTCTGTGATGCCACCTCCCAAAATACACAAACGCAGGCACACACCCACCCAACAGCCATCCACCTCACGACAGCCTCCAGCTCATGCACCTTCACCCAAAGTCACCAAACGAACACCTCCTACAACCACAACCTCTTCCTCCACTCCCAAACCCCCTCCAGCTACCCATCCCAGTGTTCCCAAGAAACTTTTCCTGTCCAACCTTGACCTCTATCCCTCACCTCCCCCACCCCGTCAGTCTCCTAGGGCCTGACTCTCCAGGTCCCAATTTAGCACCTCAGCCACAACATCTTCGGGACCAGTGGTGCCTGTAGTCACCGGAATCTGGAGTGCACCGGGCAGCAGGGCACCCAGTGTGGCACGGAGCCACAGCACGGACAGTCCCCCACCTGTGAAGCATCAAAAGTTGGCCAGTGCCCGGCGGGAGAGGGGGAAGACTCCAGCCACCAAAGCCGCTCCCAGGGGTACAGGTGGGAGTGTGGAGTCAGCTGCGACACCTTCCAAGGTGGGGAAGGGCCACAAGAAAGTCAGCAAGTCTGGGAAGAGCAGCACGGCGGAGAAGACCGCCATCAGCCCCGATGCCCAGGAGGCCACTGCCATCATCCCGCTGCCCAGGAGGCCACAGCCATCATCCCCGCTGCCCAGGAGGCCAACGCCAGCACCAGCCCAGCTGCCCAGGAGGCCACCGCCAGCAGCAGCCCAGCTGCCCAGGAGGCCACCGCCAGCACCAGCCCAGCTGCCCAGGAGGCCATCGCCAGCACCAGCCCTGCTGCCCATGAGGCCACCGCCAGCACCAGCCCAGCTGCCCAAGCGGCCACCGCCAGCACCAGCCCTGCTGCCCAGGAGGCCAGCACCAGCCCAGCTGCCCAGGAGGCCACTGCCAGCACCAGCCCAGCTGCCCAGGAGGCCACCACCAGCACCAGCCCTGCTGCCCAGGAGGCCACCGCCAGCACCAGCCCAGCTGCCCAGAAGGCCACCGCCAGCACCAGCCCAGCTGGGCCAGACAGGACCGCCAGCACCAGCCCCGCTGGGCCAGACAGGACCGCCAGCACCAGCCCCGCTGGGCCAGACAGGACCACCAGCAGCTGAGTCACTGCCAAGGACTCCGCCGCCACAAGCACTGCTGAACAGGACACCGCCGCCACAAGCACCGCTGCACAGGACACTGCCGCTACAAGCACCGCTGAACAGGACACTGCCGCCACAAGCACCGCTGAACAGGACACCGCCGCCACAAGCACCGCTGAACAGGACACCGCCTCCACAAGCACCACTGCCAAGGACACCGTCGTAACAAGCACCGCTGGCCCATGAGCGCCAAGGGCACTGACGCTACTGAGTCCGTCACAAGCAGGATGAAGCACTCTGGGCACAAGGCCACCTCCAGAACCAGTGGAGAGATACATCCACTACCTTTGTCCTTGGCAGGATGAAGCACTCTGGGCACAAGGCCCCCTCCAGAACCAGTGGAGAAAGGCAACCACCTGACAGACCGTGTCTTTGCACTCCCCAGGATAAAGCAGTGGGCAACCCACCCACTGGAGAGACTTGAGAGACTGAGGCTTTGCACTCCCCAGGATTTAACAGTGGGCATGTGGCCCCCTCGTGGATTTGGCGTCTTGCACTCAACCGGCTGAGGTGCCCCCCCTTTCCCTTCCCCCTGAGGTGCCTGTTTTATTGCTATCTGATGCCCTTGCAGTGTTCTCTCCGTCATGTTCAGGGATTGAGTGTGGGCCTCGCCCATGCGGTGTGGGCCCAGTGTTCCATGGACTTCAATGGAGCACTATCTGGACTACTATTCTTGGTGTATATATTTGTTTATAGTGTATATATATTTTTTCATCCTGGATTTTAATATATTACAATGGATACACTCATTTGCTTTTGTCTTTGCATTCTTCCGGGGAGTTTGGGGGGTGTAACTGTAATGTATCATGCTGTATTAGTGTGTGTGTTGTAGTGGGTGAGGGTGGGGGGTGTTGCGTGTGTGTGTTCCTGTTTTTTCCCTCCCCCCTCCCCTGTGTCGTAGGTGCAGTACTCACCGCTGTCCTCGCCGCCGGCGTTCGTGCTCCTGGTAGAGAAGCAAGAAGATGAGGGCTGGCAGGATCTGGAGCTCGGGTTCCATGGCGTCCGGATTCCCCATGGGGTGTGTAGAGGTGAGCGTTTTCCCTTCGAAGTCCTGTTTCCGCCGAGTTTTTGTTCACGGTGAATCCGCCCCGGAAAAGGTGGTGGATTGGTAGGTTGTGATACTATGGGCGGTACATTGTCCTCCGCCTGTCTGTTGGCGGTGGCCGCCAAGCTGTTTGTTTGTACCGCCGTGGCGGTCGGAGTGTTAAAGTGGTTGTCTTTGTTTGCGGTTTCCGCCACGGTCGTACTTGCAATTTTTTTACCGCCGGCCTGTTGGCAGTTTTACCGCCGCTTTAACACCAACCGCCAGGGTTGTTATGACCACCAAAGTCTTGTGACTTACCATGAGCATTGCATTTCACCACTGCAATTTCAAGAAGTAACTGAATCACGTGCAACAAATCCTTAATTTTCTCACCATTTTTCACTGGTGAACCAGAAGATGTCATGAAACCTCTCTGGGACCATAGTTGGCCAAAATCATGTACAATTCCAAATCCGTCTCTGCTGTCAGTATAGATAGTGACTTTCAGATTCTCAGCTGCGTGGCATGCCCTAGTAAGAGAAATTAATTCAGCCACTTCAGCAGAGTATACTCTTTTGAGCCAGGAAGCTTCTAAGATACCAGTGATTGTACACGGCTTATCCAGCCCTCAGTACTTCTACTGCGTCTCTCAGGCATGAACCACCAACAAAGATAATGTAATCATTTTCCTCCAATTAGGTATCTTTAATGTCAGGTCTCGGTTTGGTGCACAGATCTGTTACCTCAAGACAATCGTGTTCTACTTCCTCTGCATCATCAATGTTCACATTTTCAATAGGAAGCAAAGTTGCCGGGTTCAATACAGTACATCTTTTCAGGGAGACATTCGGTGACCCCAGTATAATTGTTTCATATTTAGTCGAACATGCATTTGTCATATGCTGAGTCTTTGTTCGGGTCAACAGGATTTCAACTGAATGTGGGACCATTACTGTTAAGGGATGTCCCATCACTATACCTTCACACTGAGTGAGGCTTTGACCAACTGCTGCAACTGCACACAAACAACCTGGTAAGGCTGCTGCGACTGGGTCCAAAGTAGCTGAAAAATATGCTACTGGGCGGTTTGCACCTCCATGGACCTGTGTCAGGACAGACAAAGAACAAGCATCAGGTTCATGACAAAACAGTACAAAAGGCTTTGTGTAATCAGGCATACCTAAAGCTGGTGCCCTGCACATACTTTCCCTCAGTTCCATGAATGCCTTCATCTCTTTCTCAGACATGGTTATGGCACCCGGGCCATCCTGAATCTCCTTAACAGTCAATCTCACCAAAGGTTTGGAGATAATCGAGAAGTTGGGGATCCACTGACGACAGTAGCCCACCATTCCCAAAAACACCCTAACATCTCTGTGTGTTGTCGGGGATTCATCTTCAAGATGGCTGTCACTCTTTCTTTAGATATTTTGCTAGACCCCTTTTCAATCAGGTGACCCAAGTACTTCACCTCATTCTGACAATATTGCAGCTTCTTTGGGGACACTTTATGTCCATTCTTTCCCAAATGATTTAACAGGGCAATTGTGTTATACCTACAGTCATCTTTCGTTCTGGACGCAATCAACAAATCATCAATGGATTGTACTAGAGTCGAGCTGAAAGGCAATTCTAATTATTCCAAATCCTTCTTCAATATCTGATTGAAGATGGAAGGTGATTCAGGAAACCCCTGAGGAATTCTACACCAACTGTAAACCTTGTCCAGGAATTTGAAACTGAAAAGAAATTGGCTGTCCTCATGAAGAGGCACAGAAAAGAATGTTTGAGACAGGTCCACAACTGTGAACCATTCTGCATCACACGGAACCTGAAACATAATCACTGCTGGATTTGGCACTATGGGGCAACATTTTACCACAATCTCATTTATTTTCCTCAAGTCTTGAACAATTCGAACCTTCCCACAAGGCTTTTTCAGACCCATTATTGGTGAATTACACGGGCTGCTCATCACTTCTTTCAGAACCCCTTGCTTCACAAAGTCTGCAATTATCTGCGCCACTTGTATAAGAACATCTTGTGCCATGTGGTACTGCAGTACTTGGGGAAACACTGCATTTGGCTTTACCTCTACCTTGACCAGTTCTACTCCTTTTATTAGTCCCACTTCCTTTCCGGTCAGGTCCCACACCTTTTCTCTCACTGTTCCCTGTAATTCAGCTGGTAAATCAATCTCTGTGAACATCGGGAATAAGGTTATCAAAGGGTATTCCTCATTTGCCATCTCCGTCTCTAGCACAGAGATCTGACCATCATCACTGTTTGTCTGCACCTCAATCCCTTCATTGGAACAGGTAATCGAACACCTCGTCTTGCACAGTAAGTCTCTCCCCAGTAGGGATATGGGACTCGAGTCACAGACTACAAATGTATGTAATCCCTGGAAGTTACCAATCTCAACTTGGACCGGATCTGTAATCGGATTTGTCAGGAACTGATTTGCTACTCCTACCACCCTTATGGTACGCCCCGAAAGTGGCAATTTCGGAACCTCTGCACTTCTAACTGTAGAACGTGTGGCTCCTGTATCAACTAGGAACGAAACCTTATGACCCATCACCTTTCCTTCTACATAGGGACCCCTCTGATCTACTTCTAGGGACGCTGCAAGCCTGCTCTCCTCGCTATCTGAACAATCATCCGACCATTTATCATTTATTCCATCCTCACCACGCAATGGGAACTGTTTTACTGTATTATTTTGATTCATTGTTTGACCTGTGACCTGTTGAGGAAGCATCACCTGTTGCTGTCCCATTGGAGCTAATGGTATCTGCATTTGCTGTCTAGGTACCATGGGAATCTGCTGTTGTACTTGTTGCACTTGTGCTGGTTGAACACGCAGCATTTGTATCTGTTGCATTAGCTGTAGACCCTGCATCTGAACCATGTTATTCTGGAAGTTCTGATTTTGACCCCTCACTTTTGGACCCCTCATATTTTGAAATGTACCGACATCATTGCTTTGTTGAACAACACCATCCTATACCACCATTGGGCACTCCCGTTTCCAGTGCCCCATGCCCCCGCACGCGTGAC
Organism: Pleurodeles waltl; assembly: GCF_031143425.1. Lineage (NCBI taxonomy): Eukaryota > Metazoa > Chordata > Amphibia > Caudata > Salamandridae > Pleurodeles > Pleurodeles waltl. The sequence continues at coordinate 1,573,298,830 of NC_090444.1, forward strand.
ATGGTGATACCTTTTTCATCCCCTGCACATCATTTTGAACCACAACAGTATTCATATCTGGACCACAGTTCACAAAACCTCCTCGACCTCGTCCTCTTGGTTGTGCCTGAAACATTCCATTTCCCTGCGGTTGCTGCTGTACCATCTGCTGTATTCCATTTACCTGCATCGCTGCTTGCGCTGCCTTACTTTGGATCACCATCACTTTCTCCTTCAACTTTCTCTGTTTCAGTTCAATCTCGTCACTACAGTATTTCGCATACTGCAACACCTCATCAATCGGCTTCGCTTGCCAACAGATTAAAGTATTCTTAATCATCTGACTAATCTTTGGTCTCAACCCTTCAACAAACCTGAACACAAGGTGATTCATGTCTTTCGGCTCTATGACCTCAGTGCCGCTATAGTCTTTGAATGCCTTCAACAACCTCTCATAGTAAGCATGTATCGACCCTTTGGCCTCCTGGAATGTTCGATTAATTTTCTGCCAATCAGTACCTTTCGGCGACACCTTCTGCTTCAGAAACTCAATCACTTTATGATAATACCTCATCACTTCAGAACACAGTGCTCCTGTAACCTTGGGCCAGATGTAGCAAAGGTTTTTACACATTCTGGCCCATATTTATACTTTTTGACGCTAAACTGCGCTAACGCAGTTTAGCGTCAAAAAGTTTTGCGCCGTCTAACGCCATTCTGAAGCGCCATGCGGGCGCCGTATTTATGGAATGGCGTTAGACGGCGCAATCAGACCGGCGCTGCCTGGTTTGCGTGGGAAAAAACCACGTAGACCAGACAGCGCCGGCGTAGGGGGAAAATGGCGCATGGGCGTCTTAAAATGGGGCAAGTCAGGTTACGTCGAAAAAATCGTCTTAACCCGACTTGCGCCATTTATTTTCGACGCCCATCCCCCATCAACATGACTCCTATCATTGTAAAGATAGGAGTCATGCCCCCTTGCCCAATGGCCATGCCCAGGGGACTTCTGTCCCCTGGGCATGGTCATTGGGCATAGTGGCATGTAGGGGGGCACAAATCAGGCCCCCCTATGCCACAAAAAATTATTAAAATAAAAAAAAAAAATACTTACCTGAACTTACCTGGGGTGGGTCCCTCCAGCCTTGGGTGTCCTCCTGGGGTGGGCAAGGGTGGCAGGGGGGGTCCCTGGGGGCAGGGGAGGGCTCTCTGGGCTCATTTTGAGCCCACTTGTCCCTTAACGCCATGCCTGACCCAGGCGTTAAAAAGCGGCGCAAATGCGCCGTTTTTAGCCACGCCCACTCCCGGGCGTCTCTTTTGCCCGGGAGTATAAATACCACGTAAAGGCCTGGGAGTCATTTTTTAGACGGGAACGCCTCCCTTGCATATCATTAACGCAAGGAAGGGGTTCACGCTAAAAAATGACGCACATTCCGGGAACTTTGGCGCTATTCGCCTCTAACGCCATAGTATAAATATGGCGTTAGTTGGCGTTAGTTTTGCGTCCAAATTGCGTAAAAAAAAACGACGCAATTTCGGCGCAAACGGAGTATAAATATGCCCCTCTATGTCTATGGGAAAAAGTGTTCGTACATATGGCCCCTTGTCCCTTGCCGGCTCCTCTGTCGGCCAGTCCACACCTCTCTTGCACTCAAGCCATAAATCAGCTGGGACTATAATCTCAAACAGGGTTTTCAAGTCTTCCCAGAGACATTTTGCAAGCTTCACAAACCAGTCAGTCTGCTGGCACCACTCTATCGGCTTCTCCCTCAACCTGTGATAATCATTTGTAAATGACAGAATGTCACCTCTAGACCATGGTACATTGACCAGAACCCCTCCAGCTGTTTCTCTCATTGGTAACATCTTTATTGTCCCAGTGTCCGGTGCTGCTTTAGCCTGCTTTGGTTCCGGGCCGTCACCTTTCTCTTTATCTCTTTTCTTTGCCCATCTGCCTTCCCACTTCTCTAATGCTCCCCAAATGTGAGCATTCTGCAGTATCTCTTTAAGATGTGCCTTTGTTCCGGTAGATATCATGTGATCAAAGTCTTTAGGCTCAAAGTCTAACCTTTCGCTCCTCTTCAAACGTTTAGTGTTTTCTATGTCTATGCCGTATTTGTCTGCCAGGTTTGTCAACCTCTGATGCACCTTGCTCACTTCCTTGGTTATTTTGGGGCACAGGTACCTCAATTCTGCCTCTGTGCATGACTCTAATCTGTTCACCCCCATTGTCCCTTCTACTAGTACTGTGACTTCTACACCCAGTTTCACAAAATTCAGGTATTCTTCCCTTTCTGACCTCTCCGCGGTCACTGTAGTAGTCTGCGGAGTGTTGAGCTTGTCTAACCACTCGTTCAATTGTTGCGCTGTTGAGCCTTGCAACAAGACATTTCCAGACTGCACCATTGGTGTCTGTGTAGTATTTGTACTCATTACCTGTGGGGTTAGCGTACCTAACCCTGCTTGCCTCATTGTCTCCAAAGGAACCCCAATCAGACTAAAGTCTAACAAGGATCTAGACCTTTCGGCTGTCTGTCCTCCCTGCGTTATTCCCTGCAAGTTTCCGGTAGACCCTCCTCTTATTGCCTCTTGGGTCATTACTCCCTGATCACATACACCAGGCTTACTTTGCGCATACAGCGGTACTGGTGGACCAACAGCAATTGGCAATGATATAGCAGCTGGTGATTGTCCAATTCCCAAACCCTGTGGAGCATTAACTCCCATAGCTTGATTAATCATGGGTGCTGTAGCTACTGACTGCGGTCCTGCAACAGAAGTGTAACTCGGAACCACTTGTTGCTGCGGCTGGGGCAGCAATTGTGGAGTTGGCTCAATCTGCACTAACTTTGATCTTGTGTATACTGGATCAGGCGGCACCATCAAACTCGTAGTTGTCTCAATACTGGGACATCAGGATAGTCTCTGAATCTGTGGTGGCTGCAACTGTATCTGCGTGTCTGGCGCAGTGGGTACACTAACACCATTCTGTATCAAAACTGTATCACTTGTCTGCACTGTATTCTTGATTCCCTTATGTTGTGCTGGGTCTTCAGAACCCACACTAGTGCTCTGCACATTATAATTTATGGCATATGGTGGCGGGCGATCATGTAACAACTGATTAAGAAACTCTTCATCGTCTGAATCATCTTCATCTACCCAAGACCTCTGAGTCTCCTTTGTCTTACTAGAACCTTTGTCTGTCTTACAACTGGCTTTCTTTCCCTGTGTCTCATCTTCTTGAGTTATTGCCGGAAACATCTTAATTCCGTCAACTATTCCCCTTCTCCACATCCTGGTCTCATTATCCCATTTAGCTTCCACCAAAGTCTTTTCTGCTCTTTTCATTCTCCTCATACATTTCTGTTGCCTTTGTTGTATGGCCATTAAATCCCAGACTGATAATGCCTCATACTGAGCTGGTCTCGGGGTGATTTTTGCATACTTAACATCAATCGCAAATGTTCCAAAATTCTTATATTAAACGTTCCGTGTTCCGGAAAGCCAAACATCCCTCCTTCTCTGTCAGTTTGCACCATTGCTTTAACCAAAGACATGGCGTGACTCCCTTATCCTCCATTACGATATAAGCTGGAGTACCCTCAGGTGGTGTAGGCTCCCCCACACTCACTGTAATGAATGTATCTCCCCTCAAAGCACACTTTAGAGCCTTGAAAAACTTCATTTTTGCGTCTTATATTTTGTTTAGAATCTAATCAGGAAGTTACTTTAATTCCCAGAACACTCTTCACCCACCTTCTCAACCAATTGCCTCTCACAGACGGCTGCCAATCTGTGCGCGACCCCTCTTTGCAACTGACCTATCCCAGCGCAGCTCAAATGATGTCACACTCACACACTGCGGCTGACAAAGTCTTGTCTTGGAAGGGTAACACAATCGCTTCAGAACTTTACAGAGATTTCACTTGAAGCCTCAGTGGCTACTCTCTCCTTCTCAGCTCCCACATTCGCAAGCAGAATTCGACCCACAAATCCTACTCTCGACTTGTCAATAGTTCGTTCTAGTGCACTTTAGAACTTGCCAAATCTCCATTGAAGGTTTCACTCACACAATTTGACTCAAACTCGACTTGTAAACCACGCCCGATTGACCTATTAAACCGCACATATTACAACATAAACCAAGTATCTCCTACACTTGTCAATATACTCCGGAGTCTTAGACCACGACGGGTCCGTACATCACCAACAACCACGTGGATATTATGTTTTTGAGCACAAAGCACCACACTCATATGAAGTTCGCCGACTTCCCTACTCTCATACTGCGGAGTATGCCTACTCCTAATAAAACAACATAACCTGGCCTAAACACACACAAACCTTACAAATCACCTGCAATATGCATAAGCTGAACAAGCGCAAATTCTACACCACACATGCTAGTACGCCGAGAACATACCCAACTCACTTAGGCAAGCTCCGAGATTCTGGGAAAGTCATGGGGAATTTAGAAACACATCATCCCTCCAATTTGCATTATCTCGAAAAACAATTCTAAACAATGGTCCTTCGTCCTAGGGCCCCCAAAGGGCCAAACCGTCGCTCTGCTACCAGAACTGTTAACACGTCCCTTTATGTCTAATTTATTCACTCTGGGACTCGTTTTAGGCCAATGAATCTTTCGACCCTGATTGAAGACACCTTAGGACGAGATAACTGATCAACATGTCAATCAATATGTCAATAACGTCATCAATGTTTACCTTAACAAAACAATTCAGATTAATCAATGACATTAATAAAACTCAGGAACCACCATGACCTTTCAGTCATGAATAACCACACCAGTTTAGTACGATTTTGTGATGTTTATTCCCTATTGATTACAATTCTACTAGCAAGTTTATTAGTCTCAAAACCAAGAAACACATTAATAGTGTCACAATATGGCAACTCTGATAAGGTTTCATCAAAGCAAGGATCACGAATATTAGAACATAGCACGACGTCAACATAGATTATCCATAGCAGAGTAACATTAGCGCATCATTCAACAAAGCCTTGATTCAGTCATTTGTCTATTTGCGTCTGTTTAATGAACCCCTCAACTAACCTCGAATTAGCATTGGCATGTTGGGTTTCATGCAAATCAATTTAGCAACATCAATTAAAAAAACCTCTAACTAAGGTCTCTGTCAAAAGAAGCAGTTGGTACCTAGAAAGGAAAAGCAAACAGACAATCAAAATTTCATTGTCATATAGTTACCCTCTGTATTGGGTCAGCATACAGATTCAGTCTTCGTTCTCAGGACATCAGTTGATTCGCCATCAGCCAGGAATTCAGCAAGTCGGGTAAGAAGGGACATTTCCCTCATATAAGGAGGTAAAGTATAAAACAGGCAAGGTAAGGGCAAGGATGGGTTGAAGAACCAAACAGCAAAGTCTCTAGGTAGAGTGACAAAGTGTCTGGGTCATAGCAAAGTTCGCAATAGCATCTCCCTAACTAACTTATTTCCTTGTGTCAAGGGTTTTTATCCCTTGCCTGTTGTACAGTCCCCTAATTCTTAATTGGATAGGGTTGGCACCCCACTATCTTCATCCAATGGGTTTCCAGTGAGTTCATCAAAATTGTCACCCCATAACAGTTCTCACGTAGTTTATTGGTCCTTATGATTGATGTCTCCAGCGGGTAGAATGTCCGGTATGATTTCATACTCCTGTGGTCCTTTTCGCATCTTCGGTCAGTGGCTCTATTGTCTGTACTGGTTCAGGCGACCTTGTACCTGCGACTAGTCTACACTGTTGCATTCAGCAAGAATGTTTCCTTGAGCAAGTCGAATTTCACGAGAACGGATCTACTACCATTACTCACAGCTTCTAGCTTTTGGAAAAGTACGAGCTCAAGTCCTTCAGCAAGTCAGCACACTGTACGTTAGAAAAACACATTTAATATGAAACCGGGCAGCTAGGCCTCGACTCATGGTAACTAAGGCCTAATGTTTTATTAGCAGAGCTTTAGCATATAATCCTTTATAATTAGTGTAAAACCATACATTAGCATACTAATTCTACATCATTAGTCAGTTTGATTAATCGTTGTATAAATTGGCGGCCACTCCCCGTGGGCACATTTCAAGTGCACGCTTAGCAGAAACACATTAATACATTTTCTATGTGGCATTATTACGCATTAGTCCATAAACATTTCATGTTAATGTTGATTATATAAGCTACGCTCTCTCAATAGTTAAGGAGGGTCCAGGTACTTCACAAACTTGAAAGAGACCGGGGGAGGCCTGCACAATTGTAGTTTTAAAGTTTAGAGTTAAAGGAAGCTTTGAGAAGCGGGGTCTTTTGATCCCAGTATACACTGTAACCACTCCAGTTCCATTCTCAATGGCACAGCACCGCACAGCAATCTACCATAAGATGCATGGGCTGCAATGATTAGGATAATGAACAATGCAAGAACCAGAATTGTAAAAATGAGAGTCATGAATAGAAAGACCCACACCATCTTGCAACAATATCAAATGTGAAATAGGCCCTAATACCCTACCATGATAGACCTAATCTCTAACCTAAGGAGAGCTAGGTGTTTTAAACCTAATCTGCCAGTACCATGTCAATGAGAAGAGACCCCCAACTGTTGTTAACTTGGAATGAGGTCTCTAGATCAGGCTCCATGGGGACACGAAGGCTTGGTCTGCATCAAGGTGACGTGCAGCAAACATTGCATCAATGCCATCTAGTAAAAATCCCCGGATAACCCTGTCTTTGTGAGATGTATTTAAACAGATCTTGTAGGACCCCTGATGCAGGTATGTTCACAAATAATAGATAAGAAGAGATGCTTGGGGCGGCAATTATATAAACAATTCCCTGAAAAGGAACATTATGTTACTGTCACACGTAAGTGGGAAAGTACATGATGTAAATACCTACGTATCTCATTTGCCTTTGTTACTGATAGTGACGCCTTCACAGAGAAGCACTGATAACGTGACTTTAAAACATCTTCCTAACTATAAACATAGCAGCCATCTTGATAGAAATAATTAAATAAATGTGCTAAAACAGAGCAGGCTAAGTAGGCTAAAAGTCAATAAGTGATGGGGCACAGGCTTGCAAGCTAGAAGGCTAAGCTAAACTCCTGATTCCCATTAAAATTAAATAGGATCCACTACATCCTCCCCATTGCTGTAACAAGTATGATGGCATATTGATGACACCAGCGAAGGTGTATGAACCTAAGCTAAAATGCTCTGGACTAAAACAAGCTAGAAACATATTAAAATATTACTAAAATCTAATTAAAACTTGTTAAAAATAGCTGAAACATATGAAGAGAAAAATATCGACCATAACAAGCACAGGAGGCCAAAGTTAAAATGCAATGTTAAAAAAAAGCTTTGAAAATTTAGAATAAGCTAATGGTCACATTTATTTAACACGTCATCATCTTGAAGAATGTCTTCGAATCTGTTGAAAAGAAGGGCATCCAGGAAGGAAACAACATTGTCAGATGTTAGATCTATGATAGGATTGGCAGACGGATCCACAGTCACACAAGTGCATGATCATCTGTGATAGCAGCATCATCCAAAGTGCCTAAGGGAGACAGATAGCCCAACAAAGGCAGCTCGTAAGTGGCTGCGCGAATCAGCCTCAGTCTCATGGGGCATGACTGTGAATGAATCCGCATCAGGAACATCAGCAGTTCTTGGTCCAGAGGAGGCACCGGCAGAACGGCAAGGCACACCGAAGGTAGATATTTGAAGAGGCACCAGGTACAATGAAAGACTGGTTGCACACACTATAAGACTGGTCGGAATAACAGTGACCAATCATGCTCCAGTTCCTACAGCATGGATGTGAGAAAACAGGGCTGATTGCAGAGGCCCCATAACTTTTTGCCCCCATTTTCCACTTTTTGCTGGTGTTTTCCTGACTTTAAAGGTGCCCTGGGTACTGCTAACCAGTCCCAGGGCCTGTGCTCTGTGTAAAATGGATATGCAAATTAGGCTAATTATAATTGGCTAAGTTAACCTACCTATAAGTCCCTAGTATATGGTAGGGCATGTAGGTTTAGGGACCACAGCATAGGTGGTGCACACCTAGGTGCATTGCTGAGGTGCCCAGTGTCATTTTAAAAGCAAGCCTGCCTTGCTGGCTGCTTTTAAATTAAAGTTATATGCAAATTCGACTTTGGAATTAAAGGTACTTCCAAAGTCTTAAACTACCTTATTTTTACATATAAGTCACCCCTAAGGTGTGCCCTATGTGCCCCTAGGGCTGGGTGCCATGTAACTATAAGCAGGGACTTTATAAAAATAGATTTATAAGCCCTGGTGAGGTAAAAACAGCCAAATTCGTTTTTCCCTCATTGAAGTAAATGGCCTTCATAGGCTAGAATGGGCAGACTTTATTTTAAATTTTAAAGTCTCCTTAAATGTTACATACCAAGAATTTGGTATCAAATTGATTGTTGTAATAAATCCCACAACTTCCAGTTGTGGGATTTAATATAACTTGTCCAGGTAAAAAGTTTAGACTTTACCTAAAAAGTTGCCAATTTCAGCTCTGCATTGTTTTTGCTGCTGTGCTCTGATTGGCCAGCCTGCAGCACCTTCTGCCAGGCTGCCTTGATGAGGTGTGAAGTGGCCAGACTTCACACAAAGGAATGTGCTTGGGGGAGAGAATCTCCCCTCAGCAGATGGTGAGGCAGGAAGGGGGAGGGCTGCCAAACTGGTCTTCAAAGGCAGAGAAGGACATTTGCAGCACCCAGCAACACCCCCACATCCTGCAACCCCAGACAGCTAGGTGCCCCCTTGATTAGATTAGGAGAGGGCAGGAGAGGGGTGTGTTTATGATTTTTAGCCACACCAGTGGGTGGGCTCAGCCAGATGTAACCTCCAAAAATCAGATTCATCCATGTTGGATTTTTAGAGACTGTTGCCTTCTGGGATGGATTTTTGCCACACTTCCCAGGAAGTGGTCATCACAGGGGGACGACCCTGTCCCTGATTGGAGAACCAGGGCCCCCCTGCTTTTCACCCAGGAGCAAGGATAAAACTGGCAGACCTGCACCCACACCTCAGATCCCCACCAAATTTCAAGAAGAAAGAACTTAAGGAGAAGAAGGACTGCCCTGCTGGACCCCTGGCCTGCACCTGGAACCTGCACTCAGAAGGACTGCACCAGCTGCACACTTGGGCTTCACCACAAGAAGGACTTTGCCTGGCTTCAACTGGTTCAAGGAGGGACTCCCTGTTTGCTACAGGTAAAAAATTGCTAAACCAGAGTCCCCTGCACCAACTCCTGAAGAAAGCGACCAGCTGACCACTGTCCAGTGGCCAAAAAGGAGTTTGCGCCAGATGCATTCTGGGAGTTGAAGTCCGCACCCCTCAAGGACCATCACAGAACTTCTGGACCCTTGGGGTGAGCTGTGGACCCCAAAAGAACCTTAAAAGAACATCTGGGTGAAGCCCCAGAAGTTTGGAAAAGATTTGAGAATTTTTGGAAAAAAGCTCCAGAGAGGGACCGACCCGCCGCGGAAATTCTAGCCGGCTTGCCTCAACCGCGACCCGGCCTGACGTCGTGGTTCGTCCCGGTAAAGAAAAACATCCAAAAAAGAGACTAAGGGGGTCATTCTGACCCTGGCGGTCTTTGACCGCCAGGGCGGAGGACCGCGGGAGCACCGCCGACAGGCCGGCGGTGCTCCAATGGGGATTCCGACCGCGGCGGTAAAGCCGCGGTCGGACCGGCACCACTGGCGGGGTCCCGCCAGTGTACCGCGGCCCCATTGAATCCTCCGCGGCGGCGCAGCTTGCTGCACCGCCGCGGGGATTCCGACCCCCCCTACCGCCATCCAGATCCCGGCGGTCGGACCGCCGAGATCCGGATGGCGGTAGGGGGGGTTGCGGGCCCCTGGGGGCCCCTGCAGTGCCCATGCCACTGGCATGGGCATTGCAGGGGCCCCCGTAAGAGGGCCCCTACATGTATTTCACTGTCTGCTGCGCAGACAGTGAAATACGCGACGGGTGCAACTGCACCCGTCGCACGGCTTCCAATCCGCCGGCTCGATTCCGAGCCGGCTTCATCGTGGAAGCCTCTTTCCCGCTGGGCTGGCTGGCGGTCTGAAGGCGACCGCCCGCCAGCCCAGCGGGAAAGTCAGAATTACCGCCGCGGTCTTTCGACCGCGGAACGGTAACCTGACGGCGGGACTTTGGCGGGCGGCCTCCGCCGCCCGCCAAGGTCAGAATGAGGGCCTAAGTCCGAACGTAAAAAGTTGACCGGGACCTCCCAGCCATCGTATCCGAGAAGGGCTCCATGGACGTCAGATCAAGATCCAGGTTTACCCCGGTCGAAGGATTTTCATCTCGAAAAAACGACTAAGTCCGAAGGTAAAAGTCTCCACCGAGGAAACCCACATCGCGTATCCGGACAAGGGCTCCAGGAGGTCGGATTCAACTGGCAGGTTCGTCCCGGTGAAGAAAAACTTCAAAATAAAGACTAAGTCAGAAGGTAACTTTTTAACCGAGGCCTCCCGCGACCTGTAGCCGAGTAGGGCTCCATCGCGGTCGGCCTGAAAGTTTGACTTTGCCCCGGTCGAGGTGCAACCAGATGACCCGATTGGCGCTTTTTGTTTCTAAGCGCTAGAAAAGTAATAATTCTTTAAAAATTCATATCTCCGGTTCCCCTGAACCGATTTTAATCGTTTTTGTGTCATTTTAAAGATAAAAATATAAACTATTTTTATAAATTGGTTTTGGATTTTTAAACTGTTTCCTGTGTTTTATTTAATTACTGTTTTGTGATATTTGAATGCTTTTCACTTTGTCTCCTAAGTTAAGCCTTGACGCTCGTTGCCAAGCTATCAAGGGTTGAGCTGGGATTAATTTACTGAGACCTAACTGTACCTATGTGGAGGTTAGTGGCTTGTTGCTAGGTGTAGGTACCTACCTGCCCTACCAATAACCCATTTTCCAACATAATTGGAAGCAGCGACGGGATCCTGTACTTGTGTTCAATATCACGTTACAGTTTTAGGTAAAACAAATTAAAAATCCTTTAAATTGTCCTAGTGCAAAAAAAAATTTCATTTTTAATTTGGATTAATTTCAATTATTGAATTTTTGTAATTTATCTAAATTCTTGTTTCCAATTTTTGCAAAAAGTTTTTGTTGACACAAAACTAGGGAACCATGGAGCTTGATCTGGCTAGCCTACCCACACTGACAGTAGTCCAGCTTAGGGGGGTTGTGTATTGAAAGAGGGTTGCCTGCAACCACTGATATCAGGAAGCAAATCCTGATCACATCCCTGACAGCATGGGCTGAGGCCCAAGAGGTAGAGTCAGAAGAAGCTCCAGAGGAGGGAGAAAGAAGGGAGGATGCAAGCTCTAACCACTCAGGGGAGGGAAGGCATCTGAGCCCAAGTGAGGATGAGGAAGAACGGTCCTCAGTAAACACAGTCACTAGGGGCAGATCCAAAGCTAGTGGTGGGAAGGGGGTCCTTTCAGGAGGAGAGAACCCATCCATCAGAGAAAGAGAGCTGGAGGCCCAGCTAGCATACATAGCTTTGGAAGCAGAGAAGCTGGCCCTAGAAAAGAAAAAGTGGGCATACAAAGAGAAAAGAGATGGAAGCAGCGATAAAGAAGCTGAGGTGTCCATGGGTGGGGGAGTTTGCCCCAGATTACCCAAGGGGGTGGTTCCTGCTTATGTAGAGGGGGATGACATAGATAAGTGGCTGGGGGCCTTTGAGAGGGCACTCCAAATGAGAAGGGTTAGGCCTCAATACTGGGGTTCCCTTTTGTGGGAGTTGGTCCCCAACTCAGGGAGGGATAGGCTTCTGACCTTAAGGGGGGAGGAGGCAGATTCATACCCTAGTATGAAGAGGTGCTTAGCCAAGAAGTTTGGTCTGACCCCAGAGCAATATAGAATGAAGTTCAGGGACACCCAGAAGGTCAGTACCCAGTCTTGGGTTGACTTTGTGGACATTTCACTAAAGGCACTAGAGGGCTGGATTATTGGTAACAAAGTAGATACTTATGAGGGGTTATACAATCTGATCATGAGAGAGCACATCTTGACCAATTGTACCCAAGAAAGGTTACGCCAGCATCTAGTGGACTCTAAGCAGACCAACCCTAGAGAGCTAGGGGAGGCAGCTGATGAGTGGGTGAGAACCAGGGTGGTTGTCAAGTCCCAGGGGGGAGACTCCAAGAAGGGGGGGACAGGTCCCCAAAAACCTAAGGAGGGAGGTGGTAAGCCCACCACAGAGACTCCCTCTGTACCCCAGAACCCTAAGAAGGAGGAGAGTAAATCCCACTCTGACCAGCAGAGACAATTAGACTCAGGGTTAAAAAAGCTCTTGGACAGTAGGGCTTGCTTTGACTGTCAGCAGACAGGTCACTTCAGAGGAGATGCAGCCTGTCCAAAGAAGGTGGTTAGCACTGGGCTGTCCAGTGTAGCCATAGAGGAGGATTCCTCAGATGATGAAGTCCTCCTAGCATTGAGCTGGGAGACAGGACCAGATGGTAAGCTGGTGATCCCTGAGGGTGGGAGTAAACACTTCCACCACATTCAAGTGAATGGGATCCCTACCACTGGCCTGAGAGACACCTGTGCCAGTCACACTATAGTGAGTGACCGGTTAGTGACCCCAGACATGTATGTCCCAGGAAAGACAAAGAAAGTCAGGATAGCCACAGGGGAGGTCACCTCCAAACCTGTAGCCATAGTGCCCCTAGAGAGGGAGGGTATCCTTGACTGGATTAGGGTGGTAGTCAGTGCTGACCTTCCCCTAGATTGTATCCTGGGCAATGACCTCCCAGAGGTGGGTCTGGTCACAGATGGGGTGGTCGCCCAGGGCGCCCCCCCAACCCAAAGTCCTGGGGAGTCAGTCCCTACAGTTAGGAGACAGGGGTCCCCAAGAAAAGGAAAGAAGAAAAGGAAGGGTAGGCCACTCTTAAAGAGAGTTCCAGGGAGCCAAGGGCCTTCTGCCCCAGTAAGGGGGGAGCCCAGAGTTGGCACTGGTGAGGCCTCACCTGACCCCAAGGAAGTCCTGAGTAGTCAGGCAGCTGTCCAGATGCAAGGTGTTGCCCCTGCACTGACAGAAGGGAGAGTGGAAGAAGGGTGTCTGCCACAGGAGGTGGTAGCCCCCCACTCTAGACAGCAAGAGGGGTGCCAGGACCCCAAAGTTGCCCCTAAAGCAGCTCAGCCACCTGTCAGTGGAGAGCTTAGGGTGTGGTTCTGGGTACTGACAGCTGTCAGTAGCCTCTGCTGGGTGCTAGCCTTTCTGGCAGCAATGTACTTGGCCTGGGAGGCAGACCCCAGGGCCAATAGCAAAGTAGGCCCCCTGACCCTATTGGTCATGGTGGGGTTGCTCAAGTGTTGGGTGACCTCTTTGGGTAAGCTAGGTGTTGCCCTAGCAAAGTTTGGAGTAGGGGAGGTGGGCACCTCACTACCCAAGTTGGCAGAGAGAAAGGAAGAAGACCCCCCTAGAGGGAAGTTTCAGTTTGATTTGGGTCCTTTTACTGTTGGGATGGCTTCACTACCCAGAGGGAGTGACCCTGACAGGGGGATGTAAGGCAGAGTAGGCCCTGCAAAGGAACAGCCAGTTTTCTTCACTGTCTTCCTCGCCTAACAAGCCAGGAAGACTCTCCCAGGGTTGGGCTGAGTCTCCTGGGCGTGTGGGCTGGGGGGGGGGTTGTGTGAGAAAACAGGGCTGATTGCAGAGGCCCCATAACTTTGTGCCCCCATTTTCCACTTTTTGCTGGTGTTTTCCTGACTTTAAAGGTGCCCTGGGTACTGCTAACCAGTCCCAGGGCCTGTGCTCTGTGTAAAATGGATATGCAAATTAGGCTAATTATAATTGGCTAAGTTAACCTACCTATAAGTCCCTAGTATATGGTAGGGCATGTAGGTTTAGGGACCACAGCATAGGTGGTGCACACCTAGGTGCATTGCTGAGGTGCCCAGTGTCATTTTAAAAGCAAGCCTGCCTTGCTGGCTGCTTTTAAATTAAAGTTATATGCAAATTCGACTTTGGAATTAAAGGTACTTCCAAAGTCTTAAACTACCTTATTTTTACATATAAGTCACCCCTAAGGTGTGCCCTATGTGCCCCTAGGGCTGGGTGCCATGTAACTATAAGCAGGGACTTTATAAAAATAGATTTATAAGCCCTGGTGAGGTAAAAACAGCCAAATTCGTTTTTCCCTCATTGAAGTAAATGGCCTTCATAGGCTAGAATGGGCAGACTTTATTTTAAATTTTAAAGTCTCCTTAAATGTTACATACCAAGAATTTGGTATCAAATTGATTGTTGTAATAAATCCCACAACTTCCAGTTGTGGGATTTAATATAACTTGTCCAGGTAAAAAGTTTAGACTTTACCTAAAAAGTTGCCAATTTCAGCTCTGCATTGTTTTTGCTGCTGTGCTCTGATTGGCCAGCCTGCAGCACCTTCTGCCAGGCTGCCTTGATGAGGTGTGAAGTGGCCAGACTTCACACAAAGGAATGTGCTTGGGGGAGAGAATCTCCCCTCAGCAGATGGTGAGGCAGGAAGGGGGAGGGCTGCCAAACTGGTCTTCAAAGGCAGAGAAGGACATTTGCAGCACCCAGCAACACCCCCACATCCTGCAACCCCAGACAGCTAGGTGCCCCCTTGATTAGATTAGGAGAGGGCAGGAGAGGGGTGTGTTTATGATTTTTAGCCACACCAGTGGGTGGGCTCAGCCAGATGTAACCTCCAAAAATCAGATTCATCCATGTTGGATTTTTAGAGACTGTTGCCTTCTGGGATGGATTTTTGCCACACTTCCCAGGAAGTGGTCATCACAGGGGGACGACCCTGTCCCTGATTGGAGAACCAGGGCCCCCCTGCTTTTCACCCAGGAGCAAGGATAAAACTGGCAGACCTGCACCCACACCTCAGATCCCCACCAAATTTCAAGAAGAAAGAACTTAAGGAGAAGAAGGACTGCCCTGCTGGACCCCTGGCCTGCACCTGGAACCTGCACTCAGAAGGACTGCACCAGCTGCACACTTGGGCTTCACCACAAGAAGGACTTTGCCTGGCTTCAACTGGTTCAAGGAGGGACTCCCTGTTTGCTACAGGTAAAAAATTGCTAAACCAGAGTCCCCTGCACCAACTCCTGAAGAAAGCGACCAGCTGACCACTGTCCAGTGGCCAAAAAGGAGTTTGCGCCAGGTGCATTCTGGGAGTTGAAGTCCGCACCCCTCAAGGACCATCACAGAACTTCTGGACCCTTGGGGTGAGCTGTGGACCCCAAAAGAACCTTAAAAGAACATCTGGGTGAAGCCCCAGAAGTTTGGAAAAGATTTGAGAATTTTTGGAAAAAAGCTCCAGAGAGGGACCGACCCGCCGCGGAAATTCTAGCCGGCTTGCCTCAACCGCGACCCGGCCTGACGTCGTGGTTCGTCCCGGTAAAGAAAAACATCCAAAAAAGAGACTAAGTCCGAACGTAAAAAGTTGACCGGGACCTCCCAGCCATCGTATCCGAGAAGGGCTCCATGGACGTCGGATCAAGATCCAGGTTTACCCCGGTCGAAGGATTTTCATCTCGAAAAAACGACTAAGTCCGAAGGTAAAAGTCTCCACCGAGGAAACCCACATCGCGTATCCGGACAAGGGCTCCAGGAGGTCGGATTCAACTGGCAGGTTCGTCCCGGTGAAGAAAAACTTCAAAATAAAGACTAAGTCAGAAGGTAACTTTTTAACCGAGGCCTCCCGCGACCTGTAGCCGAGCAGGGCTCCATCGCGGTCGGCCTGAAAGTTTGACTTTGCCCCGGTCGAGGTGCAACCAGATGACCCGATTGGCGCTTTTTGTTTCTAAGCGCTAGAAAAGTAATAATTCTTTAAAAATTCATATCTCCGGTTCCCCTGAACCGATTTTAATCGTTTTTGTGTCATTTTAAAGATAAAAATATAAACTATTTTTATAAATTGGTTTTGGATTTTTAAACTGTTTCCTGTGTTTTATTTAATTACTGTTTTGTGATATTTGAATGCTTTACACTTTGTCTCCTAAGTTAAACCTTGACGCTCGTTGCCAAGCTATCAAGGGTTGAGCTGGGATTAATTTACTGAGACCTAACTGTACCTATGTGGAGGTTAGTGGCTTGTTGCTAGGTGTAGGTACCTACCTGCCCTACCAATAACCCATTTTCCAACAATGGAGCACCTAAGAACTGCACCATGCGATCACAGCACAGCTGGGCTGGTGGTAGTAGCTCCATCACTCGGCTTAGCTGGGAAGGCACAACCACTGTGTATCTGGAACAACAGCAGCAGTATCCCACCGATCAATGCCAAAGTGAAAGGGAAAGCTGCCAAACGCACTTGAAAAGGGTGAATGGATGGCTGAAGGAATGACTCTGAAGACAGTCTGGAAGAAGGACAATAATCTGAACCCGACAGCCTTAAAAAAGTGCACAATCCCTATAGTGCTTGAAGCGTTGAATATTCTGGAAACCAGCTCTCCAAAGTGCTTGGGGAAGTTAATATTTAATAGGGATTGTATCTCGGCTGATGATCTTGCTATCTGGAGAGCATACGTCTCTCTAGCCGATGTTAACACAACTTGTTTCTGGAACAGTAGCACCTTTAGTCTACTCAGCTTGTCATAATTTACATTAGTTGTATCAATGTGAGGCCACATTTGTCCTACTCTTATCTCTTGTGTGGGGAGAATAAAACATGTCCGGAACATTTTACAATCTTAGAGACTGAAATTGCGTAGGCAATTCCTGGTCTCATACCGCAATAGTTTTGTTCGTTCAGGGACACATAACTTTCATTCAAAGGTACATGAAATGCTTGATAAATCAAAGCGGAGGGAGTATCCTTCAGAAAACAGGCCAGGTTTGTGACCCCCACATTGCAAAGGCCATGAAGGGACACCTGTTTGCAAAACATTGAATGACTAACAGTAGTCTCACTTTCGCTTCTGCTGAGAAAGACCTCTGTTTCGCCGTTCAGACATTTATATTCAAAGGTCAACTCCGACTCTTCTTTAATATAGCTATCGCCTAACCGCTCCTATCTGCCCAGAGCAAAATGCTTCAAGCATTTCGAAAAACAAAAGTTGGAAATGTGCATATTTATAATGTCATGCACAAGCCATACTGTTGATGGGCTTTCTGCAACTGTGAAAGGCAACTTTTCCATCTGAAGCATGATGAATCTTGCTTCCCTTTTAGCCATTGTCTGCTGTTCCCTGGATAAATTAAAAGCAGTAAACAGGTCACTACTGTTAATATATTTCCATGGAATGTGGCCAATTTTCACAATCTGTAGTGTCCAACCTAACTGCGTGATGGAACGTAGTTGACTTTGTCCATGGCGAAAAAGGGACATGTTACTCTGAATGATGTCAATCGCAGATGACACTATGTTATTAAGGGAGTATATCCTGTTGGACAGAGTGTTCATGCCATTATCGACAACAGCTAAAGCCTTCTTCAAGTTTTCCTTATCTATCTGCCTGAAACGCGCAGCTGCTTCCATTCGAGAAAGCTTCCAAATCTCATTGTATATGGCATAGATTAATCTTTCAGAGCGTGGCTTTCTTGCACCTAACAAGAAGTCCTGCAAGTCTAAATCTTCAGGTAGAGTACTAAGATGTTATTTAACTGCTGCTAAGGTGTTAGTCTGTAACCTTTGTTGGCCCACAACTTATGGAGTAACTATTACTAAGTATTGACCGGAGACAAAGCAAGGGTCTGGCTGGCCAATCTTGAAACCCCCAGAATTCACAAAATGTGCCTGACACCCATTTGTGTGTACTGGCCACAATAACTACCTTCGGGGGCTAGAAAGTGAAGAATTATAGGTACCAGTCTGAACTTTTGCATCTAATTCTTCATCGTTGGGGGTGAGGAAGGACTGCCAATTGTTGAATTTTGCTGGTGTAGGGATACAGGGTGCATCAATTTCCTTTTTTTGCCAGCCCTAGACAGGATGTCTGTTGGATTGTGTCATTCAAAAAGATATTTTATACAGGAATAAAGGCACACTCTAAACAAATCTTCCCTACCCTGAATTTACCAATCTTGTGTTCCTCATACACTCTTTACATCTTTAGTGTTCTTCAAGTATTCATATACTTCAACTGCATGTCGGGGAAAAAAGAAATCTGAATAGATACATTTTGTGTTTGTTTGCAAAATGTTTCTAATTTTAGAAGGTGGTAGCTTGAAGTAGTATTATTCTGCATTCTTAATGTTATGCCCAGAAAAATATGTGAATTTATCTGTATGATGCTTTGGGCTCTCCACAGGCCGAGTTGGACAGTGTTCCCACTGTATGTAATTGAATACTGATCTGTGTCTAGTTGCTTGGTACAGGTAGTAATGTCCCCAGTTATTATAAAAGAACATTTCCCCATAATTCTTTATGTTAGTGTACATATCATCACTTTCAAATATAGTGTAATCCTGCAATTCAGCTAGCACTGAATCAACTGTTTGAACATCCCAGTCATCAGAAACAATACCAGGTGTAATTACATTACCTCAGTAGGCCCATCTATATCAAATGGAACTTAATCCCCACAATCCCATCAGGAACTGGTGTGGCTGGAATGTTCACAAGTCCCTAAAGACCTTATGTGAGGCAAGATATGGTGTTAAGACTTCATCCACTGGCTTAACAGAAGAGCGTTCAGGAAGGTAATGACCATTTATAAGGAGAAAGAAAACAGTCACAAAACAATCCATAAAAGAAACACATGCAATGTCAGAAATATCCAAATGGATAAATTAAATAGTTATTTTCAAGACAAATGTACAGCTTACATGTCTTTGAAACAGTTTCAGTTGCAGGTGCAGATGAAGTTGAAGTAAAATCATCAAGGTCAAATGAAATAACCAGAAGCAGTCTCTGGGATGACTCATTTCCTGCTGGTGATGCCATCAGGCTCCTCCAGGTGTGCTTTCTCGAACTTTCTCGCAATTTGCGATTTTTGATCAAATCGCAAAAAAATCGCAATTTGCGAATATACAAATTGCGATTCAGTAAATGGGCCTCGCAAATCACAAAAACAGTGGATCCCATATAGGTGATGAAGCCAGTTGCGGCCAGAACCTAATACTTTAGCTGCTAAGGACTGCTTTTGATCTCAATTCCTCCTCCTCTACACAACCAAATTTCCCTCAGGATGGTAGTGTGAGGAGTAATGGAGTTAAACACCCATTGTCCTCATGGTGTCCCTGAATGCCTTAGAGGCAAAGGCAGGGCCTTGGTCAAAATGGAATACTGCAACCGCATATGTACCGATAAAGATCAGCAAGTCTTTTAAAACAGTTTGAGCGTCAGCCGACTGCTGTGGACATACCCACAGGAATCTAGAACAAGAATCTACAGCGACTAAGATGTATTTGTATGCACCATCAGGCTGGAAAGGACCACAATGGTCCAGGAAGACACCTTGTAGTGGCCTGTTGGACGCTAAGAGGAATGTCTGTGGAGGGAGTTTGATGTTGAGGTTTTTATCTGCTGGCAAAGGTCATAGCAAAGAACATATACTGCTTGGTCTGCTTGTATAGACCTGGCCACCAGAAGCATTTCTGTAAGAGTGTTATTGTGGCAACAAAACCAGCATGTGCAGAGGTGACACCCTCATGCACTGCTTTTGCTAGATCTAATCTCTGGTCTTGGTTGGGGATCACCCGATCTCTAACCCCAGGAAGTGTTGCATAGGCAACATTCTGTGCACTGATGTGGTAAGAATATTTTGTAGGGTATGCTTTTGGGTGAGGCTTGTCTTTATCTGAAGCTTTCATGGCAGCCAAAATGTCATTATCCAATCTTGTCTGGGAACGAGTCACTGCAGCAACAGAAGCCGTAGCTACTGTGGATTTGTCGATAAATCAGCCAAAGTGTTGCCAATAACGTGTACTACTACACGTTGGTGGTCCAATGTATGGACTGCATGAGCACTAAGTAGCTTATCCTTAAGATCAGCCACCCTCTCCCACAGAGTTATGTGGTTTATGGTGTTCTCCTTTGAGTCTCTGAACCTGTTCAGTCTCCCATGATTAAGATAGTAATTGTAGATTTGGATACAGTAGTATGAATAAGAGACAATCCATGTGTGTTGTCCTAGATCTGTATGTTCTAACCCTAGCATAGGGGCTTTAAGTTCAGCCAGCTGAGCTGTGCAGTCCCCCAGGGTCTGCGTGTAGGTATTGTGGGGGTGGAATATACCATCCTTCATCACTCCGCTCACAGCTGCGCACGAGTACTGATGTTTAGTACCTACAGCTGGTTGTGCTGAACCATCAGTGTAAATGATAGTAGGGTCAGTGAACTGCTCTGCCTCCCGTAGCTCCACTGGTAAGTAGAGCCCTCATTCCTCTGATCTCTTGACACCTGTCAGGAGTCTGAGGCCCTCCTCCACCTGCAGGCTTCTGCCTGCGCCTCATCCCTGGTGTCTAGTGGGAGAGCTCTGCTTTTCTACTAGGCTGCCCTCTGCCTCTCTCCTCCTTTTTCCTGCTTTTTCCTGCTTTCACTCTCTGTGTGCTTGTTCTTCTGTGTCTGTCGCTTTTGTCCTTCTTTTGCCTTTTGCTTGTGCGTTATACTCTTTCCTCGTTTCTCTCTCCTCTCACTCCGCTCTCTCTCTCTCTATCTTGCTCCCCCCCTCCCTCTACCCCACCGCTGCTGTCCGTGAGGCTCCGCCCCCTCCTCTCTCTCGCGCTGCATTCCCACTGCTGCTGCCCCCGCAGCCCCACGCCCTTTTATTGTGCCATTTTCCGCCCTGGCTCCCGCCTCTCAGCTGTCCTCTCCCCTCCCTCCCTACTTAATGGTGGTTGCTGCTCAGCCACGCAGCTGGTGCGCCAGAGGTGGCCCTAAGGCAAGCCCATTTGCGCCCATCTGTGCCCACTGCCGGAACCCCTGGTTGTCGCCCCCCACCCCCACGGCACACAACTCCTCTATGACGCCACCACCCTCCACGAGCTCAACGCCGGCCCGTCATCCACCTGCCATCAGGCCACCCCGCAGCTCACCCCCGGACCCTTCTCCTGCCAGAACTGCACCTTCACCAGCCTCCACGCCAGCGACCCACCGCCAAGGATTGATGCAACCATCTCAGATGCATCCTACTCAACACCCGCTCCATCCACAAACACGCCATCGAACTCTGGAACTCAACTCATCCTCCCCAGACATCGCTTTCCTGACCGAGACCTGGATGAACCCCTTCTCAGCACCCGACATCGCCATAGCCATCCCGGATGGCTACAGGATCACCCGCACTAACAGACCAGGAGGAGGCATCGATATCGTCCACAGGAATACCCTGAGAATCACGACCAGTACCGAAGACACCCTCAGCACCGCCAAACACCTGCACTTCCAGATCCACACCGATGTAGACACCACCCTCAGAGGGACTCTCATTTACAGACCCCCCAGATCCTGATAGCAATTCAGCGACTCCATCTCCGTCATCAGCACGCCCTTGCATCCACAGACTACATACTCCTCGGGGACCTGATCTTCTGCCTCGAGAACACCAACGACAACAACTCCACCACCCTGCTCGACAACCTCACTAACCTCGGCCTCAAGCAGCTCGTCATAACACCCACCCACTCTGCACGACACATGCTCGACTCCATTTTCTCCGCCAGCAAACACGTCTCCTTCAGCCACACCCACGAACTCCACTAGACCGACCATCACTGCATCCACTTCTCCTTCAAGAAACCCACAACACACCATCACCCACTGCGGATTCTCCACCGCAGATGGAACAAGGTCACCAAAGACCAGCTGATCACCAACCTTTCCCGGAACCCACCAATCAACACCACCAACACCGACGCAGCAGCCCGCAACCTCAGGCAATGGATTGACAACTGTGCCAACACTCTCGCCCAGATCAGGAAACCTTCAAACAGACGCACCGACAGAAAGGCCTTCTGGATCACCGCTGACCTCCAAGAATTCAAGCAAACATGCCAAAGACTCAAGAAAAAGTGGCACCAAGAACAGACACCGGACAACCACACATCCTTCAAGAACGCCATCCTCAGACACCACCAACTCTTCCGAACCGCCAAAAGAACCGCCTTCAAAGAATGCATCGACAACAACGCAGCTATAAGGAGATCTTCAACATCGTGAAGGAACTCTCCAACCCCAGGTCCAATGTCAATGACATCCCGCCATCACAAGATCTCTGCGACTCCCTAGCCACCTTCTTCTACCGCATGATTGCAGACATCCATGACAGCTTCAAAACCCAGCCCTCCCCCTCCAACCACTGACACCACAGACTCACTGTCCCACATCCACACCAGCCTCCTGCTCTCCTGGATCCACGTCAATGACAACAACACCATCAAAATCATAAACACCATCCACTCCGGCTCACCATCCGACCCCTGCCCTCACCACATCTTCAACAAAGCAAGCACCATCATCGCACTAACTCCGGAAGATCATCAACAGTTCCTTCAAGACTGCCACCTTCCCGGAGAGCTGGAAACATGCCAAGATCAACACCCTCCTCAAGAAACCCAAGGTGGACCCAAAGGACCTCAAGAACTTCTGGCCCATCTCCCTCCTCCCCTTCCCGGCTAAAGTCATTGGGAAAATTGTCAAGAAACAACTGACCCGCTTCCTCGAGGAGAACAACACTCTGGACCTGTCCCAATCTGGATTCCCCAGCAACCACCGCACTGAAACCACCCTCATCGTGGCCACCGACGATATCAGAACCATACTTGGCAATGGCAAAACCACAGCCCTCATCCTCCTGGACCTCTCAGCCGCCTTCGACAGCGTCTGCCACCACACCCTACACACATGCACAACAGAGCCCTGGACTAAATCTCCTCATTCCTCACCGGCAGAACCCAGAGAGTCCGCCTCCCCTCCATTCTACTCTAAAGCCACCATGATCATCTGCAGCACACCCCAGGTGTCCTCCCTCAGCACAACCTTCTTTAATGTTTACCTGGCTCCGCTTGCAAACATCGTCCGATCTCACAACCTCAACATCGTCTCATATGCTGATGACACCCAGCTGATACTCTCCCTCCCAAAGGACCCCGCCACCTCCAAAACCAACCTCCACGAAGGAATGAAGGCCATCGCCAAATGGTTGCAGAACAGCTGCCTGAAACAGAGTTCTGACAAAACTGAGGTCCTCATCCTTGGCTCCACCCCCTCCATCTGGGATGACTACTGGTAGCCTGCCACACTAGGAACCACACCAACACCCACCGACCACGCATGCAACCTAGGATTCATCCTGGACTCATCACTATCAATGACCCAGGAAGTCAACGCTGTCTCTTCCTCCTGCTTCAACACCCTCCGTATGCTTCAGAAGATCTACAAATGGATCCCCACCGGAACCAGAAGGACAGTCACCCAAGCCCTCGTAAGCAGCAGACTGGACTACGGCAACGCCCTCTATGCAGGAACCACGGCCAAGCTCCAGAAAAGACTGCAACGCATACAGAACGCCTCCGCACGCCTCATCCTGGACATCCCCGCTACTTTACAGCCCACCTGAGAGACCTGCACTGGTTCCCTGTCAACAAGAGAATCACGTTCAAACTCCTCACCCACAAAGCACTGCACAACACCGGACAAGAATTTCTAAACAGACGACTCTCCTTCTACACCCCGGCCCGACAGCTTTGCTCCACTGACCTTGCCCTCGCAACCGTCCCATGCATCCACAGAATGACCTCTGGTGGCAGATTGTTCTCCCATGTCACCGCCAAGACATGGAACACTCTTCCTATCTACCTGCGACAAACACAGGACCTACTAACCTTCAGGAGACACCTCAAGACATGGCTGTTCAAGCAGTAACAGCACCCCCCTCCTCCTCAGCGCCTTGAGACCCTCACGGGTGAGTAGTGCGCTTTACAAATACTTTGATTGATTGACTAATTGATTGGTTATCTGTCTAGTAACAAGATGTCTAGAGGTCTAGGGTACTCCTGTTCATATTGGAGAAATTCTTATGTTTGAAGTTTTGGATCAAAGATGTAATCAACATTGCTGGCAGTCAGGGAGGTTGCCCACTGAATCCAATGTGGATGTAATGCTTTAGTGTTAGGAACACTATCTTTGATGACAGCCTATAAGGCTGGCACCCGGGTAACAACAATAATACGTTTCCTTTGGGCAAGGGGCCTCTCCTTGATGACAGCCATCTGTACTGCAGTTAGATTTTTTTCTGTGGGTGCAATGCGTTGTTCTTCATTGGAATATAAATATGATTTCTATGCTATGGGCACCGTGTCACCTTCACTAAAGGTGACATAGGTGAACCCAATGGCACCAGCAATTATAATGATGACCAAATTTGTTTTGTCGTCACGAGTAAGTGTTTTGCTTCTAGCATGTCCTGTTACTATCCTGTAAGGATGTGTGTGTGTTCTACTGTCCAGAGTTGCTTGATGCGTTACACAGTCTGGAATGTATGTTCTGTCAAATATGAAGAAACAAAGCAAAGACTGTAGTTTCTTGATACTATTTTCTGGCTGGAGTTGAACACACTTCACTAAAAAGTGCGGGACCAGGCTCTTTTCCTCATTTGATAACTCATATCCCAGGAACAATACACTGAGAAAGGCTAATTTAGTTTTCCTAAAATGAAATTTGTAACCAAGGGCTGCAAATCCCATAATGATCCGATCGACCCTGGCAAGATGAATGTTGAGGTCGTCATCTGTGAGATAGATATCATCCACATAGAACAATGCCTCAGGATCAATATCATGCAATAGTGATGTCACACAGGCTGACTTGTGCAAACAACAAAAATGTTTTTGTGAGCCAAATGAGAATGCACTCAGGTTCGGACTTTTTGGCAGAAAAAAACATTGGAGATATCCAAGGTTGTATTCTATTTTTTATGCACTATGTTGTTAATTAGTGCAGTGCTGTGTAAATTTTGTATTGCCTATGTGCAAGGCAACTGTTAAGTGTCTTTAGCCTACGACTATTCTGTATCAATGGTCAGGTTTTACAATGAGGAATAACAGGTTATTCATTGCAAAGATACATGGCTCAATTTTACCCTGGTACTTTAGCTGAGAGACAAACTCCTTGCATGAAGCTTTGGCTCAGTGTTTAACAGGATATTGTGGCTGAGGCTGGGGTGTAGACCTAATCAGAATTACGTGATAAGGAGAATCCCTATCCCAATCTACATGGTTGCAGTGTAGTGCATTTACCTTTGCTAAAGCCCAGTTAACAGCGTAGGCTTGTTTTACCGCTTCTGGAACGAGATCAGAGAAAGAAGGCAAAATTACGTTTTCCTCATGTGGGAGCTTATGGACGTGCTCAGGTGGCCAGTCTCTTTCGGCCAGTAGGATATTGAAACTAAGTTCATCCCAGAATATAACAATAATGGTGCGCTCAATGTCTCCCTGAATTTGGGTGTTTAAAACACGCAGTCTCGACTGCAATTAAGTTGTTAGTTGCTGTTGCATCCAGATGATCTTTCAGACTTTGGCGACCTATCGTGACTTCTGCCACGCTGTCTAGCAGTGTCACCGGTCACATCTTGTTCTTCAGCAATGTTCTCAAGTTTACTGGCATTTTTAATTGACAGTGCTTCCACCTTTTTCTTTTTAAACTGTGCCCTTTGTTATAGGGACTTGTCTTCTTTTTTGTCTGAAGACCGTGGTGAGTCTTTCTTCTGTTTCACATAGTGAGGACGTTGCTCTGACCAGCCCACTCTCTCGCTATATCTATCTAGTGCGTCCTGAAAGGAACGAGAGGGACGTGAATCAGTAAATCTGTCAGGAGATTTTATAATGTCTCTCTTTCTGAGATTATGGCCCTCATTACAACCCTGGCGGTCGGTGTAAAAGTGACAGTAATCCTACCAACAGGCTGGTGGTATTTACCGCCAAATTATGACCATGGTGGTGAGAACTCAGATAGACAGCCACTTTACCACACTGACCACCAGGGCAGAAAAAACAGCCACCATGGCGGTAGCAGCCTACAGCCAGGCGGAATTCAATGTTCCGCCCAACATATTAAGACATGCCAATCAGCCACCTTTTTCGGAGCAGTAGCAACGACATCAAAAGCCTGGCGGAAACACTGCACAGCAGTGAAAGGACTCACCATTGGAGACACAGGGAACAACCATGCCATCATGGAGCCCGAGCTGCATGTCTTCCCCATGATTCTCTTTGTGCTGCTTCAACACGAACACCAATGGCGGTGAAGACAACGACAGTGAGTACAGCCGCCTAGCACACAGGGGAGAGGGAGGAGGAAAAAGAGAGTGACACACACGCATAACACACACCCCCAACACCACACACACAAACAGCTGCAGTAAAAAAACATATTTACCCCGTACTTCAGTGGAATAATGCACAGACAACAGGAATTTACTAAAGTGAGTGTAACAAGATCAACACAGTATAAATAAAAAATATGCAATATAACTGGTATATACAATTGTACAGTTCAATGGACACTGCCCCGTCCTCAGTGTGCGTGGGCCACAGAGCCACAGGCCAAAGTCCAAGGCCCCACTTGTCAACTGCATCAACACAGAGAGAGCACTGCAGGGGCATCAGTTGGAAAATAGGCAGGCACCTCAGGGGGACGGGGCACCTCAGCCGGCAGATGGAACAAGACCACTGGTTCTGGAGGGGCCAACATGCCTTGTGCTTGGTCCTGGGGAGTGCAAGGCCACAGTCTCTCAAGTGGGTGTCTTGCTCTCATGCTCTGGAGGGGGCAGCATGACTTGTGCTTGGTCCTGGGGAGTGCAAGGCCACAGTCTCTCAAGTGGGTGACTTGCTTACATGCTCTGGAGGGGGCAACATGCCCTGTGCTTGGTTCTGGGGAGTGATAGGCCACAGTCTCTCAGGTGGGTGACTTGCCCTAATGCTCTGGGGGGGGCAACATGCCCTGTGCTTGGCCTTGGGGAGTGATAGGCCACAGTCTCTCAAGTGGGTGATTTGACTACTTCCTCTGGAGGGGGCAACATGCCCTGTGCCTGGTCCTGGGAAGTGATAGGCCACAGTGTCCCGTGTGGTTGTCTGACCCACTGGTTATGGAAGGGGCATCGTGCCCTGTGCTCTTGATCCTGGGGAGGCTGGGCTTGGTGGGTGTCTGACCCACTGCTTTTGGAGGGGGAATCGTGCCCTGTGCTCCTGATCCTGGGGTGGCTGGGGTTAGTGAGTGTCTGACCCAGTGGTTCTGGATGGGGCATCGTGCCCTGTGCTCTTGATTCTGGGGAGGCTGGGGTTGGTGGGTGTCTGACCCACTGGTTCTGGAAGGGGAAGCGTGCCCTGTGCTCTTGATCCTGGGGAGTGCACGGTCACAGTTTCTCAGGTGGGTGTGATACCCACTGGATATGCAGGGACCAGGCCGCAAAGCAGCCCATGGAGGCAGGACTACATACCGCCCGCTGGCAGTGACGGCTGCTCAGTGGTGGTAGGGGTGCTGCTGCTGCTTGTGGGGGGAGGATCCAGCCCATCCCCTGCAGCCTCGGACAGCTGCACATCCATGGTTAGTGGTGGGGACTCCGACAGAGTCCCTGCCCCAGGCCCCTTGTCCTTCCTGCCTGCTGGTGCTGGCCCCTTGCCCTTCCTGGCAGCAGCTGGGGTTGGCTCATTGCACTTCCTGGCAGCAGCTGGGGCTGGCTCCTTGCCCTTCCTGGCAGCAGCTGGGGCAGGCTCCTTGCTCTTTCTGGCAGCAGCTGGGGCAGGCACCCTTTCCTTAAGGCTGCCTGGTGCAGGCTCCTTCACCCTCTGGACATGTGCCCTGGATCCTTTCCCACCACGAGTGGGTGTGGAGACTACTGGGCCCGTGAACTGGTTGGCTGAGGTGCTTGCCTGAATTTTTGCCACCCTGGCCAGACGTGAAGGACGGGGGGAGTGGTAGGGAAGAGATCAATGGTGGATAGAAAAAGCTTCTGAGGGATATTGGGGAGGGAAGAGGGAGAACGTTTGGGAGTGGAGGAAGAGGGAGTGGTTGTAGGAGGTGTCTGCTGAGTTTGGGTGAATGTGCATGGGCTGGATGCTGTTGTGAGGTGGATGGCTGTTGGGTATCTGAGTGCTTGCGTTTGTGTACATTAGGAGGGGGGCAGACACAGTGGGAGAGGACACAGGGGACGTGTGCATGGCTGTTTTGGAGGTGTCTGAAAGTGAGGTATGTGTTCTGCTAGGTGTGGTGGTGATGCTGGTAGTGGATGAGGATGTTGCGAATGCAGGTGTGAGTGTAGACGGAACTGGGAGGGAGGTGCAGGAGGAGGAGGAGGGGGATACAGTGGAAATTGTGGATGTTAGTATGTCTGCATCTGGATGGTGTTTGTGTGAGTGCCTATGGGACGATGTGTGGTGCTTGTGTTTGCCTGTGCCACTCTTGTGTGTTGTCTTGTGTGCATGCTTATCTGCCTGTGCGCTTGGGATAAGTTGGTGCTTTGGGGAATGGGATAGGGAAGAGGAAGTTGGAGGGTGGAAACAGGGACAATGGCTGCCATCAGAGAGGAGGCCAGAGCCTTGATCGATCTCTGTTGGGTCACCAAGCCAGTGTGAATGCCCTCCAGAAATGCATTAGTTTGTTGCATCTGGGCTGCCAGCCCCTGGATGGCATTCACAATGGTTGACTGCCCTACTGAGATGGATCTCAGGATGTCAATAGCCTCCTCACTCAGGGCAGCAGGGCTCACTGGGGCAGGGCCTGAGGTGCCTGAGGTGGAGGAGATGCCCAACCTCCTTGGAGAGCGGGCACGGTCAACTGGATGAGGGGCTGCTGGGAAGGCGGTGCTGATATGGGGGTGGTGGCTGTACCTGTAGCTGGGGTGGGCACAGAGGTGTCCACCACCACCAGGGAGCTTCCATTGGAAGAGGTATCCATGTCGGAACTGTCCCCTCCAGTCTCTGCTGTGGTACTCCCCTCGCCCTCCATCCCACTGGTGCCCTCACTGTCGGTGGACTCTACCTCCTGGGTCCTGTGGGATGTAGCTCCCTCCGTCACCAGTGCCTCGGCTCTTCCGCCAGATTATGCTAATGCACATAAGGACAGGGTGACAAAACAAAAAGAGGGGGAGAGGCAAAGGATATACTTGGTCAATGGCTGCACCAACACCACTTTGCGTACACACCACTACGCACTATGCATTGCACTACCAGTTATATTGCTAGCCACCAAGGCTTGGGGAGGGGCACACACTGCCAAATGCAGCACATCTGGGACCCACGCAGCCTTGACCAGTTGTGGATGCCTACGAGCTACGTAGTAAGATTTTCCCTTCTGAACCCTAGCCACCAGGGGACCTATGCTGCAATGTGGGGCCTGGCCGAGGGCCACCGACTGACACACATCTCCCACCCGGATACCACCCTACCATGCGTAAGTTGTAATGATGGGAACTGTACTAACCCCCTTGTGGCTGCTGTGATGCCCTCATGAGCCCATCCAGCTCAGTATAGGCCACCGCCAGTATGCGGGCCATCAGGGGGGTCAGGGTTCGATGGGCACCCCTTCCTCATTGGGAGGCCATCCCAAATGATCCTCTGCCGTCTTCCGTGCTCAACGTCTCAGGTCCTCCTACCATTTCCAACAGTGGGTGCTCCGCCTGCCTCTAGACCCCTAGTGTCCCCACCTGTGACTGCAACTCCTCAGCCCCACTGGACAACCTGGACAACGTCAGTCTCAAGCAACTGGTCACCTCACCCACCCACTCAGCCGGTCACACACTCAATGCTAATTTTCCTCCAGCAACCACGTCAACTTCACTCACACCACCGAACTCCGTGGGACCGACCACCATTGTGTTCATTTTCCCTTCCATAAACCCACCACCCATCTTCAACAGCATTGGATCCCTCACCGCAAGTGGAACAAGATTTCCAAGGACCAATTGATTTCCAAACTCGCTCACGACCTGCCACCCAAAACCAACGACCCCAACACTGCCGCCCTCAACCTCAAATTATGGCTCAACGACTGTGCCAACACCCTCGCCCCACTCAAGAAAACCACCAACAACCACACTAACAAGAAAGCTCCCTGGTTCAACTCCGACCTTCAGGCATCCAAACGCGAATGACGGAAAGCCGAGAAGATCTGGCGACAAGAACATTCAGAAAACAACCACGCCGCCCTCAAATCAGCCATACGCAAACATCACCAGCTCATACGAGCCACCAAAAGATATTTTTACAAAGAGCGAATTGACAACAACGCACACAATAGCAATGAGCTCTTCAGCATCATCAAGGAACTCACCAACCCCAAGGCCTGCTCTGCTGACCCACCCCACTCACAAGACCTCTGAGACTGTCTCGCCACCTTCTTTCACAGCAAGATCATCAATATTCACAGAAGCTTCACACCATCACCCCCCACCTCCACCACAGCCAAGATCAATCCCAGCGCACCCTGCCACACTAAAGTCCTGAATGCCTGGACCCCCACTGATGATGCGGAAACGACCAAGACCATGAGCACCACCCACTGTGGATCTCCCGCTGACCCCTGCCTTCACCACATCTTCAATAAAGCCAGCCTTCGAGACCACCGTCTTCTCAGAGAGCTGGAAACACGCCAAAGTCAATGCCCTGCTCAAAAAAATCCAATGCTGACCCAGAAGACCTCAAAAACTACCGACCCTTCTCCCATACCCTGCAAAGGTCATCAAGAAGATAGTCAACAACTAGCTATCCCGCTTCCTGGAGGACAACAGCCTTCTTGACGTCTCCCAGTCAGGTTTCCACAAGAACCACAGCACTGAGACCGCCCTTATCACCTGCACCAACGACATCAGGAGCAGACTCGACAGAGGAGAAACCATCACCCTCATCCTCCTTGACCTTTCTGCAACCTTCGGTACCGTCTGCCACCACACCCTTCGCACACGCCTCTCCGATGCCGGAATTCGCCACAGAGCTCTGGACTGGCTCACCTCCTTCCTCTCTGGAAGAACCCAGAGAGTCCGCCTTCCCCCGTTCCTGTCCAAGGCCACCAAGACCATATGTGAAGTTCCCTAGGGATCCTCACTCAGCCCCACCCTCTTCAATGTCTACATGGCTCCACTCGCCAACATCGTCCGATCCCACAGCCTCAACATCGTCTCCTACGCAGACTACACACAGCTAATCCTCTCTCTCACGAAGAATCCGGCAAACGCTAAGATCAACCTCC
The DNA here is from genome assembly GCF_031143425.1 of Pleurodeles waltl. Taxonomy (NCBI): domain Eukaryota; kingdom Metazoa; phylum Chordata; class Amphibia; order Caudata; family Salamandridae; genus Pleurodeles; species Pleurodeles waltl. The sequence goes on from NC_090444.1 coordinate 1,573,329,956, forward strand.
ACACTGGACTCAGCGCCATCCTCAACTGGATGAAGGAAAACTGCCTCAAGCTAAACTCAGAGAAAACTGAAATCATCATCTTCGGCCCTAACAGATCAGCATGGGACGACTCCTGGTGGCCTGCCACCCTGGGGTCAGCACCAAAGCCCACCACCCATGCACGCAACCTTGGCTTCATACTGGACTCTTCTCTGTCCATGACCCACATCCTCATGCTACAACACCCTTTGCATGCTCCGCAAGACGTTCAGATGGATGCCCATGGAAACCAGAAGAAAGGCCACACATGCCCTCGTCAGCAGTAGACTGGACTATGGCAACGCCCTCTACGTGGGAATAATGGCCAAACTCCAGAAGAAACTCCAGCGCATCCAGAACGCCTCTACATGACTCATCGTCAACCTCCCTCACCACGAACACATCTCAGCCCACCTCAGAGATCTCCACTGGCTCCCAGTCAACAAAAGGATTGTCTTCAAGCTCCTGATCCATGCTCACAAAGCTCTTCACGACACCGGACCAGCCTACCTCAACGAGCGCCTCAACTTCCACATCCCTACACGCCAACTCCGCTCTGCCATCCTCGTCCTTGCTACCGTTCCCCACATTTCCAGCACCACATCTAGCAGTAGATCCTTCTCCCACCTTGTCGCCAAATCCTGGAACTCCCTCCCTGTCAATCTACATCTGACCCAGGACCTCCTGACCTTCAGAAAGCACCTCACCACCTGGCTCTTCGAGCAGTAGCACCCCGCAGCGCCTTGAGACCCTGCCGGGTGAGTAGCGCGCCTAACAAATCACTGATTGATTGATTGAGTGTTGTCTGCCCTGATTAAACACATGTGCAGCTACATTGTTTTTCCCCAGGTGAAGGATTTGGTCACAGTGAAGGCTGACTTTTATGCAACGGGGACATATCCCCAACATAACTGGGGCGATTGATGGAACACATATTGCATTTGTCCCCCCCTCAAAATGAACAGGTTTTCAGAAATCATAAGAGTTTCCACTCAATGAATATACAGATGGTGTGCTTGGCGGACCAGTACATCTCCCATGTCAATGCAAAGTATCCTGGGTGGGTGCATGATGCCTTTATCCTGAGGAATAGCAGCATCCCAAATGTGATGGCCCAACTACAGAGGCATAGGGTGTGGCTAATAGGTGAGCCCTGGTTCACACCCAGTAGATGTTGGTGTATGGGTACGGTGTGGGCCATATGGGATAGTGTGTGGCTAAATATTTGCAGGTGACTCTGGTTACCCCAACCTATTATGGCTACTGGCCCCTGTGAGGAATGCCAGGACAAGGGCAGAAGAACGTTACAATGAGGTACATGGGAGAACAAGAAGGATAATCGAAAGAACCTTTGGCCTCATGAAGGCCAGGTTCAGGTGCCTCCTTCTAAAAGGTGGATTCCTGTGCTACTCACCCAAGAAGGTCTGCCAGATAATAGTGGCATGCTGTAAGTTGCACAACCTTGCCCTGAGACACCATGTGCCTTTTCTGCAGGAGGAGGATGATGGAGATGCCCGTGTGGGAACAGTGGACCCTGTGGACAGTGAGGATGAGGAGGCAGAGGATGAGGATGAGGACAACAGAAACGCAGTGATACGACAATACTTCAAGTGACACACAGGTAAGACAGTGTTACTTCACATTTCATTGTCATGATTTTGAATTTCTTTGGCACTGGCATGCTGTTATTTACCACTTCTATGCCCACTTACTGTACCATTTGGCAATTCATTTTACAGATGTTGGTGTCCCACTATAGCTCCTGGTGTGATCACTGCAGCCAACTACAGGTCTCCCCTATGTGCACATTTACTGTATAGTTGAATTGCAATGTTTGAACCTGATTAAACAAATACATACTTTACAAATGTAACATACTCCATACTTGTATTTTTGCCAAGCGTGTTTACTGAAGTGCTAAGAAGAAGAGGGGCAAGTGCATTAGGATGGGGTGATGATGGAGGAAAGTCCAGGGTATTGTTCCAGTCTATTTGTAGTGCAGGGGCATTGTCCAAGGGGAAATAGGAAGGGGAGCAATGGCAGTTCAAGGTGGACAGTGTGACAGGGTGGGACATAAGGGTGACAATCAGGAGAATCTCATTTCCTGGTGGGGTCTTGGCAATAGTCTCTGGCTTCTGCCTGGATCACAGGGAACATTTGCGGGGTGGTTCTCCTTCTGCAGGGGGAAGGGTGCTGGTGGCCTGTGAGCCCTTTGGCAGGGCCTCCTGTCCACTAGCGTCAGCGGAGGTGGAAGGCAGTTCAGGTGTCTGGCTAGTGGCAGGGGCCCACTGGTGTGAGACTGCCTCCTTCATAATGTTGGCCATGTCTGCCAGCACCCCTGCAATGGAGACCAGGGTGATGCTGATGGCCTGGAAGTCCTCCCTGATCCCCTGGTACTGTCCCACCTGCAGACGCCTGTTCTCCTGTACATTGTCCAGGAACTGGCCCATCATGTCCTGAGAATGTTGGTAGGCTCCCAGGATCTCAGTGAGTACCTCCTGGAGAGTCGGTTCCCTGGGACAGTCTGCCCCCTAGTGCACACCAGTCCTCCCAGTGTCCCTGTTGGCCTGTGCCTCTGTCCCCTGAATGGTGTGCCCACTGCCACTGACCCCAGGTCTCTGATTGCCTTGGGTATGATGTGTGCCCTGGGGTCCATGTAGAGGTGGACACACTGCTGATTGACGTGTCCTGAAGACAGAGGTATGGGTACGTTGGGTGGGTGCTATGGTGGTGTTTCCAGATGGTGAAGGTTCTGTGGTGGTGTGTGACTGGGCCTGGGTAACCGACTGTCCAGAGGTCCCTGATGGTCCAGGTTGGTCATCCAGATCCACAAGACCAGAGTTGCTGTCATCACTGTGGGCCTCTTCAGTTGGGGGACTGGATAGTGCTGGCACCTCTACTCCGGTGACATTGGCTGGGAAACCTGTGGGGATGTAAATGATGTGTTATTCTCTCTGTGTGGGACATATTGTGCATTGGTGGAATGTCCTATTTAGTTGTATTTGCCCTGGCAGCTTTCACTTGTGTAAGTTGGTATGGGGGGGGGCTAGCTGAATCTCTATAGTGTGCATGCTTTGGTGATAGGTGTCCATGCAGGGCTGTGAGTGATATCCATGCATTGGTAATGTATGCATGGCTTGGCATTGGAATGAGTCGGATGTGATGGTGGGGGGTGGGGGAGGTGGTGGAGTGATGGGAGTGAGGGTGAGGGTGGGGGTATGTGATGGCATGCAATTAGGGTGGTGATAGTAGTATAGAGTTGACCTACCAGAGTCCAGTCCTCCTCCTTCTCCTGCCAGGCCCTCAGGATGCATGATTGCCAAGACTTGCTCCTCCCATGTTGTTAGTTGTGGGGAAGGAGGTGGGGATCCACTGCCAGTCCTCTGTACAGCAAGTTGGTGTCTTGCTGCAATGGAAAGTACCTTCCCCCATAGGTCGTTCCACCTCTTCCTGGTGTCATCCCTAGTTCTTGGATGCTGTCCCACGGTGTTGACCCTGTCCACGATTCTCCACCATAACTCCATGTTCCTAGTTATCGATATCTGTTGCACCTGTGCTCCAAATAGCTGAGGCTCTACCCTGATGATTTCCTTCACCATGACCCTTAGCCCCTCCTCTGAGAATCGGGGGTGTCTTTGTGTGCCATGGTTGTTGTGTGAGGTGTGTAGGTGAGGGTGTGTAGGGTAATGTGTTGCGGTGTATGATGTGGGTGCGTGAGTGGTGTATAGGTGTGAGTGGTATGTGGCTCTGGTTGTGTCAGTGGTCTTGCTGTCTCTCTCTGGTGGCAATTATGTGTTTTGTGTTCAAGGTTCGCATTACAAACTGAACAAGTTGTATCTATAGTGCTGCTTGCTCAATGTATAGATTGTGCAGATTAGCTGCCCGTTTTATACACCGGGGTGAGGTATATATGTGGCAAATATTGGCCACATTGGTCCTTCATTTCCTAAGGGACCTAATCTCACGGGTTGTATTGCATTTAGTAGGGCGCCATTAAACCATTTCTGATGTTCTTGATAAGTAATCACTATTTCAAGGTACTAGTGTGCTTGGTACCATTGTGGTGTGTTTGCAATTCTGTATGTGTGGAATGTGAATGCGTTAGGGTCTTCCTCAGGAAAGGTGACCCAAGAATAGACTGTTCCTGTCTGGTAAGCTTCATGAGCTTCTATAATAAATGAACCATCCCCGCCCTCATCACCTATGCCTTGCCCTATCAAATGTAGCATTAATGCATGTCTGACATTCTCAGGATTGTCTATGGCGTTAGCCATATTGTGAAATTGGTAAAGAGATGGAACACCAAGCAGGGAGAATGTTCTTTTAAGAGTTCAAGCTCCAACAACCTACAGCCTACTTAGGTGCTCCCTTTTCAGCTGAGGAGGATCTTCCCCAAGACCATGGACGTCTCCGTATATGGTACTAAAGGTACCTGTTGTGTGTGAGACAGAGATACTCAGGGCATCCCTAAATTGTTGCTAAAACACCATCGTTGGTGGTGCCATTTCGTAATTGGCCTCTTGCTCTAGGCAAGACTGCTGGTTTAGGTGACTAAGCCAATCCTACAACAAGTGGCAACTGTCGGCCCAACACTCCTGGCTCACAAGCAGTAACTCTCCAAAAACACAAACAGTAAAATGTGATTTGTTGTAGCCTTTACACCTGGAATCAAGAGTGCAACATCTCGGGGGAGTCGTGGTTAAACGGAGATTACCCTTTTCTCACATGAGCAACAAGTCTCTTTCGCACACAGGCAATGAAGGAGATGCAGTAAAGCTTTCAATAAGTTTTAGAAACAACACTGCAATCTACTGTAAGATGCATGGGCTCCAATGATTAGGATAATGAACAAAGCAAGAAACAGAATTGTAAAAACCAGAGTCATGAATACAAAGACCCCCTCCATCTTACAACAGCATAAAATGTGAAATAGGCCCTAATATCCTAGCACATTAAACCTAGTCTCTAACCTAAGGATTGCTAGGTGTTATAAACCTAAACTGGCAGTACCATGTCCATGAGAAGAGACCCCCGACCCTCATTACCTTGGAATGAGGTCTCTAAAACAGACTCCGTGGGGACACGAAGGCTGGGTCTGCATCAAGGCAACGAGCAGCATAGGTAGCGTCAAGGGCATCTGGTAGGACTCCCTCTGAGATGTATTTATACAGATCTTATAGGACCCCCTGATGCAGGTATATTCCCAAACAATAGATAAGAAGGCATGCTTGGGGCTGCAATTATGTAAACAATTCCCTGAAAAAGTACTTTATGTTACCGTCACACGTAAGTGGGAAAGTACATGATGTGAATACCTATGTGTCTCATTTGTCTTTGACGCTGATAGAGACGCCTTCACATAGTGGCACTGATAACATGAATTCAAAACAGCTTCCTAACTATAAACATAACAGCCATTTTGGAAGAAATAATTAAATAAATGTGCTAAAACAGAGCAGGTTAAGTGGGTTAAAAGTCACTAGGTGACGGTGGCAGAGGCCTGCAAACAAGAAGGCTAAGCTAAACAACTGAATCCCATTAAAACTAAATAGGATCCACTACACAGAGTTCTTAAAATGTGTTCAAGACAGCAGTACAGAATTTGGGAGACATTTTCAGACAAACATCTTGTGACTCAGTAGTGTACAGAAAGAGAAGAAATGAAAAATCTCATTGTTCGGCCAGTAGTTCTGGGCCCGATCATGTTACTAAACATTAATATTTTATTCATTTAATTGACTGAAAACATTCAGTATAGTGGAAATTCAAACCATACATGAATGAATATTCCTGAAATATATTTCATTTTTCATAGAGTGAAGAAATATTCTCACATCTTTGCTAATATATCCCAAGTGGGCTTGATCGTCCAAATCATGTTTAATATTGTACTCATAGGCAAAATGCAGTGCTCTTGACCTCACCACTAATGAAACAGATGCAAAATTTTACATATTACCATTATCACTCTTTCAGAGACCACTGTGAATGTAGCATCAATAAATGGTTGATTTATGTGATATACTTTGATTACACTTTGCTTGTAGATGATATTTTTTGGTATACATATTTTGAGGCCATAAACCTTGCATGTGGTGTGCATGTTATCATTTTTATGGATATTGTGTGAGTTATGAATTTTGTTCCTGACCATCACACGTACATTTTAGTGGTTTTTAATTTCCATTTGTCAACCTTAACCAGACTTTAACTGTGTTTTTAGGTGACTTTCTGGGGTTTATTTAAACATACTGTTGCATAAGCTACGGCTCTGGTGTAGCTCTACAAGGGGTGCTTTCCAACCCATGGGTGACACAGGTGAACTTGATTCAATGCACCTACGTTGAATGTGAAAGACAATTCAATGTAGCCCTGCAAAACACTACTCATTGTGTAATTGAAATAGAGGGTATTGCTTTTGGGTTACTAACAATCCCATAAAGGGATAAGGGGCTCTGTGGTAACAGTAACAAGCCTTATTTCTTTATTCACAGTCTTACACACACTGTTCTGAGAAGAAGGAATACTTTTAGGTAAAAGTGTTTATTGCTACAGGAATAATCTGTTTCTCATTATGACTAAAACAACTACACAGAAGATTATAAAAACAGCAAAAACACATTTTAAAAAACAAGAATATAATGAACACTTCTAACATGGCCAAAATGTCATCTAGGACCTAACACCCCAATGGCTACTTTGCTGCGCTACACTAAGAGGGCATGGAAGGCAGAGCAACTTACAGTCTAGCGTTTCGAAGGGAGAAGAGACACACTGTAGAACTTGTTGACAGCAAAGGCTGTCCTCCTTAGCGGAGGTATGAAGACGGTGTTCACTGCAAAGGGCAAACACATACCGTGAAATGTACTGACAGTAGGGGAAACTATCTCTGGCAGAATCTCATGTGATAATCTGAGAGAAGGACGTCTGCAGACAAGGTGTCAAGTGGTAGTCCTTATAAACTAAATCTTATCAGAAATTGAAATTTCTGACATAAGTTTAGGATAGTCTGACATAGATTACGTGTATCAAGGTGTGTGTCCAAGATGTTTCCTTCTGAACATATAGGGTAAAAGGATGGCAATTCAGACTACTAAGTTTTGTTTATATGTCTGTATGTATTCTTATTTAACCTTGACATGGTAGAAAGTAGGCATTTGACCCGGATGAATGTCACAAGAAATTTTATATTTATGTCACCAGTCAGATGGCTTGATACTTTCATAGTTCTTAAAAGGATAAGGTCAGGTGACTTCTGTGTCTAATGGCAGACATGACAATGATTTGCAGAAGTCAGAAAATATGGTGAGTTCCATTATTTAAGAGTAAGAAGATGGAGACCTCCATTAGCGAAAATGGAATTTGGGACTACATGTGGAGTCAGACCTTAGGGGATTTACCTCAATATGTTAAGGTGTTCTAACAAAGCGAACCATAACTTCACAACATCTTTCAGGTCAATATTTTTGTTTTTTCTGTAGAGATTTAAGAAAAGTGATATATGGGTATTGATGTTTGTGTCGCAATATTTTTAAACCACAATTGTTTTCTACTTCATTATGTGTCATGGACCAATAAGTATGGTATTTTTGATGTGGTATGGTAGGTACAGTAAGTAAGATATGGGAGGTAAGGTAGATTAAGTGTGGCAGGTCTGTGTGGTGTATTAGGTACGATATGGTATTGTAGGTTTGGGAAGTTATCTATGGTAGCCTTTCTCTGTAAAGTACATGTATGAAATAAAGAATGACATTTGTGATAACAGAGTGCACTTTTTTAATTGCAGGTCACACATCTCTTACATTACCCTTAAGTCTTGAGCAACAATGATAGCGGGTCCTTCTCCAGAAACCTCAGCACTGTCCTCTGGAGTGACTAAGGATCAGGAAGGTGATGCTAGGCAACAGTACCCTAAAAAGCTCAGAAGGAAGAAGCTAAGATGCAAAGATGGTACAAGGCATAAATAACCTCTCAACAAAGAAAAAAATATAAGACCCAAAATAAGATATTTCAAAACAAGGACAAAGCAAGCAAAAATGCAGGTGCAATGTAAACCAAAAAAAAGAAACAACAGACTCAAGTGTAAGGGACATTGGGCCTGATAAAAACAGTATTTGTCTAAGTGATGCACTGTAGAATGTAAAGCATTCCTTTATAAAGTAATTTGTGCTGACAACCCTACGTATGTCTTTTAAACACACAGCTATCTTGTTTTAGCATGCCCCATAGGAACAAATGATACTTGCTGTCACAAGATAGTCTTTGTCATACAGACCTCTAACCACTAGATGTCTTTATAGCTAAGAAATAAACTCAAACCTTCTTCTGTTCCATAATCTCCTTTTACTAAAAATCAAAGAGTTGGTCATGTGGGGCCTTCTCTTACCGTATGGCCTGGAGACATGTAGAACACATCTTGCTCTGCTGTTAATGGGGCACCTGCAACCTTATAGGAGAGTGTGGCCCATTGCTTGGCACCTCCAGGTCCCATGCATGCCTGAAACGACATAGCTCTAGACTCTGTGGTGGCCCCAGAGCATAACAGTGCCTTTCAGATTTAAAATAGTCCCTCTTGCATTGCAATGGAATGCAAAGCAACCATGCAATGCCCACAATAAAACAACAAAAGGACTGCTACACAGCTAAAGCTTTCTGTACCTAGACCTAAAAAGATCATAACCACTCAGACTGCATTAAGGGATTATGTAATATTGTTAACATTTTCAATTGCCTATTCGTCATTATTTTCTTCTGTGTATGATTCTTCTTGTTCACTTTGGGTTTTTATACAGCATGGGCTCTGCAACCTGTTGATTTCTACGATTATAGAACCTCTTAGTCTTACTCAAAATGAAAATTCTTAGCTTCCTTAAAGTTATGCAGAATAAATTGATAATGTTTACCTTAGTTTATCCTTTCTTTTTTATGATAGGGAGTAGTCTGTCTTTTGTATTTAAAGAATATAGATTGATTCTTGTTACTTATGTATTTCTCATTTTTTTGACAACCTTGTTACTCTTTCAAAGGAGACTAATGATTGGTAGATATCTAGTAGACCTGGGCAGGATGCATGGAGTTTCTCTCTAGGGAATTCTGTGGAGTTACACAAAAACTCTGTGAGATAACACAAAGTTCCACGAGCAGGCGGAATTTGGGCATGTTATGCTGCAGGCACTGATTTCTAGTGCCGCCAGCTTGTTCTGCATTGTAAAATCAGTACAAATAGCACCACATGGCATGCCAGAGGGCACTGCTTCATTCTGCCACTTGAGCAGATTTTCTACTCTCGCAGCAGCTTTCTTAGCACAAATGGTCCCAACCTGCCATGACCACCTGCATTGAGAAAATATTGCTAGAAGGCATTATAGCACCTCAAAAATTGCACTAGGAGACACGAAAATCCTTCTCCATGAGGCGGTTGACAGAGTTTTGCCAGAACTCCATGCTCCAAGCAGAACGCAGAATAAGCAAAACTCTGTGAACTCTGCGGGCTGAGAGGGTTTTTAATCCACCCCTAATTTCTGGCTCTTCAATTAAACATTTTTGGTTACTTCTGTTCTTTGTTTTAGACATGCATACATATGTCATATTTATGTCTCTAGAAGAAAGGGTCATTCAGGATTTGGCAAATGTGAATAAACACTAAGGCCCTCATTACAACCTTGGTGGTAAATGCTGCCTACTGCTGTGCTGACGGCCGCCGACACCCACAGGGTGTTGAGAGGCATTTGCAACAAACAAATGCATACCTGGAAGGCATTCATCTGGTGTGGTGGCCCAACAGAGAGCATTTCCAACTTTGGCCTCCGCACTGATGGCAGCTATTGTCCCTCTCTCTAGCCTCCCCACTCCAACTTCCTCTACCCAGTCCCAATCCTCTCAGCCCCAGCCTATCCCAAGCACACCTTCAGACCAGCATTCACCCAAATCAACCCACAGAAGTGGCTCAGGCAAAAACAAGCACCACACTTCATCTCACAGGCACTCACACAAGCACCATCCCCATGCAGACGCACCAACATCCACTGTCTCCACTGTGTCCCCCTCCTTCTCCTCGTCCACCTCCCTCCCAGTAGCGTCTCCACTCACACCTGCATGCACTACATCGTCATCCACTACCTCCATCACCAGTACACCCAAAACTACACACCCCTCACTGGCAGTCACCACCCCCACATCCATGCACATGTCCCCTGTGCCCTCTCCCACTGTGTCTGTGACCCCTCCTCCCAAAGAACACAAACGCAAGCACACACCCACCCAAAAGCCATCCACCTCACAACAGCATCCAGCTCATGCACCTGCACGCAAACACAGTCGACTGACACCTCCTACGACCACTCCCTCTTCCTACATTCCCAAACCTTCACCCTCATCCCACCCCAATGTCCCTACGAAGCTTTTCCTAGCCAACATTGGCCTGTTCCCTACCCCTCCCCCGTCCTTCCCCTCGGACCAGGGTGGCCAAACCCAGCCCAGCCCCTCAGCCACCAAGTCCACGTCCTCTGTGGTTCCTGCAGCCAGCCAATGTGCCACAAACCTCTGCCAAGGCAAAGAATATTCCACCACTTGGCAAGGTGAAGAAGGGGACAGCATCCAGCAAGGGGAAGGAGCCACAACCACCCAGCAAGGCCACCTCAAAGACTCCAGCTGCCTGACCCAAGGTGACACCACCATCTGCCAAGGGCAGGAAGGGGCACAAAACACCAGCCAAGGCACTTCAACCGTCCGAGCCGCAGGTGAAGGCCTGGTGGCTACCAGCACAACTGCCAGCACTGCCACCTGGACCGCAGCCAGCACTGCCACCTGCAGCCCGCAAGCACCGTCGCAAGCACTGCCACCTGCACCGCCGCAAGCACCACTAATGTCAGCAGCAGCAGACCCAGTGTGCAGCCGTCCGAGGCTGCAGCAGAAGGGCTGAAGCGTCCCCCCACCACTGGCAGCACCGGCACCAGCACCGCCACCTGCACCGCCACAAGCACCGCCACCTGCACGGCTGAGAGTAGCACCACTGCCAGCAGCAGCAGCCCCAGTGGGCAGCCGTCCAAGGCTGCAGGAGAAGGGCTGAAGCCTCCCCCCACCACTGGCAGCACTAGCACCGGCACTACCACCACAGTGCAGCCATAGCCGCCGGCAGATGGACTGTGACCCTGTCTCCGTGGCTCTGACATCCAGGTGAGGGACTTTGACCTAGCACCCCGCAAGTGCAGCATCACTGGGCACAAAGCCCCCTCTAGAACCAGTGGAGAAAGGCATCCTCTCACTCTATCCTTGGCAGGATGAAGCACACTCGGCACAAAGCCCCCTCCAGAAGTAGTGGAAGCCATCCACTTGAGAGACTGTGGCCTTGCACTCCCCAGGACCAAGCAGTGGGCAAACCACCCACTAGAGAGACTGTGGCTTTGCACTCCCCAGGAGCAAGCAGTGGGCAAACCGCCCACTAGAGAGACTGTGGCTTTGCACTCCCCAGGAGCAAGCAGTGGGCAAACCACCCACTTGAGAGATTTGAGAGACTGTGGCTTTGTACTCCCCAGGAGGAAGCAGTGGGCAAACCACCCACTTGAGAGACTTGAGAGACTGTGGCTTTGCACTCCCCAGGAGCAAGCAGTAGGCAAACCAACCACTTGAGAGACTTGAGAGACTGTGGCTTTGCACTCCCCAGGACCAAGCAGTGATCAAACCATCCTCTAGAGAGACTGTGGCTTTGCACTCCCCAGGACCAAGCAGTGGGCAAACCACCCACTTGAGAGACTGTGGCTTTGCACTCCCCAGGACCAAGCCTTGGGAAAACCACCCACTTGAGAGACTTGAGAGACTGTGGCTTTGCACTCCACAGGACCAAGCAGTGGGCAAACCACCTACTAGAGAGACTGTGGCTTTGCACTCCCCAGGACCAAGCAGTGGGCAAACCACCCACTTGAGAGACTTGAAAGACTGTGGCCTTGCACTCCCCAGGACATAGCTGTGGGCATGGAGCCCCCTCCAGGAGCAGTGGCGTTGTACCATCTTCCAGCTGAGGTGCCCCCCCTTCCCCGTCCCCCTGAGGTGCCTGTGTGTTTTCGACCTGATGCCCCTGCAGTGTTCTCTCCGTATTGAGGCAGGAGTCAAGTGTGGGCTTGGCCTATGTGTTTTGGACCAGTGGGCCACAGACATTTTGAGTGGACATTGTCCCGCCTTTTGTACATATTGTATATTTTGTGAATACTGTTTTTGAAATGTTAACATATTTCTGACTATTTCTAATATAACACTCATTTGACTTCATTCCTTTTGTCCTTGCGTTATTCCAAAGGGTTAGGGGGTGTATATGTAATGTTGTTGCATATGTTTGTGTGTATGGTGTTGGGGATGAGGATGAGGGTGGGGGTGGGGGTATTGTGTGTTGCATGTGTGTGTCACTCTCTTTTTCCTCCCCACCTCCCCTATATGCTAGGTGCAGTACTCACTGTGGTCGTCGCCACTGCCGTTGGTACTCTTGGTATATGAGAAGGTACACCAGCATGGGGAGGACCGTCAGCTCGGGCTCCATTGCATCCTGGTTCTTCTTTGAGTGTCGAGAGGTGAGTGGATTTCCTTCTGTGCACTGTTTCTGCCATGCTTTTGATGGCATTGGTACCGCCCCGGAAAAGCTGCTGGATGGGTGGGTTGTAATGGGGTGGGCGGTACATTGTCTTCCGCCTGGCTGTTGGTGGTTACGGCCGCGGTGTTTGTTGCCACCGCTGTGGCGGTCGGAGTGTTAAAGTGGCTGTATATGTTGGCGGTTTTTGCCGTGATCATGATTCAATTTTTTTTACCGCCGCCCTATTGGCAGTATTACCGACACTTTAACACCAACCACCAGGATTGTAATGAGGGCCTAAGAATTAGGCAACATCCCATGTGCCCTATTTAGAGTATGTATATGATAATTTAGGTACTCACTCTAAATACAGAGGGCAAGGCATCTGCTAATCTTTGGCATTTGGTCCACATTACTAAAGTCTAAATGACACTCTAGTAAATAATATACTTCTAATTTCTGATAGCTTTATTTGTAAAATATTTTTTACAAGATTTTCAATTTAATATTCCTTGATGAACAATTATATTTGGCTTGTTTACGTATCCACTGTGATTGATAATATTTTAGCTCTGTCAATACGACTCCACAGTAGGTGGCCATTTTATTTCATTACCTGGGACATGCTCCATCTGCATTCAATCCCTGATCAGGGCAGAGTTGGTCTGCTCTAATTTCAGTATTATTTGGCTCCTTCAAATTGTTTGTTATGCTCCAACTTGAGCTTTCCCAATGAAGCTTAATACATTTGTATATTTGTATTGCTGATAATTTAAAGTTAGTATTTAGTAGAAACTTTTGTATTCCTTGTCTTTGCACATTACTGCTCTTGGTTTAGTGTTACATTAATTACTACATACTCTCCATCTCCAGACAATTCACTCATTGCGCATCACCTTTCTGAAAATTAATAAGAAATGTTATAATATGCCTTACTGTTCAGAAGCACAGTTTAAAGGAATTTATAACATACATTTTCATATGAAGAGAATTATTAAGAGCATTATTTCTTCAGTCTTTGCACAGATTTCAAACACTGCTGTATGTACTTCTTTTGATACATTCTTAATAAATTCTTGTTTGTGTCTTTTGATATCGTTTATATTATATTTTAACTGTCTCAGGCTCAGGACTTATAAACGCCCTTTTTGCTTGCTCCTTTTTCAAACCTTTTCAGTGTGCAGACTATAAAATGCAGTTTTGCTAACATGGATTTGCCTTGTTTTCTTAATTCACATTTGCTCCATTTTTTTTAAATAAGATGAATGCTTTTTAAGTTCTTCAGGACTATTCTAACCAGAAGGCGATTGAGCTCACTTCTCAATCTGAGGTAAAAGACATTTCAGAGTTTGAGGCACTGGGCACCAAATTATCTCCCTCCATGTTTTACTCTTGTTTAAGTAAAGTGTTAGTTGGATAAAGTGTAGATTAAACATTAAAGACTTCTTTGTCCATTTGATTTTGGGAAGGTGCAAGATTTTTTAAGTTAATCCTGGTTATCACTGATGGTGGGGTGTTGGTGCTTTTAAATATGGTCTTGCCTGTCCAGGCAATGCTTCTAGAGGCAGAATGTGGCTGCCTGGTTGTGCAATCATCGCAGGTTGTCAATGAAATTTCACAGTATCCCTAAGTCAACTACATAGCAGCAGTTGAAATTAAAAAGACCCTTTTCTATGTATTCTTATTGGTTGAACTGTATGACTGATTAGCATTAGAGGAAGGTTCTTTCTGAGCATGAACAAATGATCCTTAACATCACTAACTGCATAAATAACTTGCAGGGTACATGAAAGATGTTTAGTAAACAATATGCAGAGTTATTTCACATTATCATATGTGTACCAGTGTAGAAATCAGGCTCTTGGGTCTTTCAAAAGGAAGATTGTTATTGTCAGGAGATCCCAATGCTAGGATCTCTATTCAAAATCCTTTCAAATAAAATACATTTTCTTGTAATAGAAAATGTAGCCTTGGTATTGATGTTTGCCTGGCTCTGACCTATAGGGCCAGATGTAGGAAGCGTTTTGCATGGCGCAAACTGCGAAATTCGCAGTTTGCGCCATGCAAAACACGCATCCCGATGCACATTCCCATTTTGCAAGTCGGTTCCGACTCGCAAAATGGGAATGTGACTCGCAAATAGGAAGGGGTGTTCCCCTTCCTATTTGCAATTCGCATCGCTATGCAGAATTGCTTTGTGACCCCTTCCCCTTTGTGAATGTCGGCAAAAATATTTTTTCAGAGCAGGCAGTGGTCCTATGGACCACTGCCTACTCAGAAAAAATGAAACCAAATGGTTTCATTTTCACGAGTGTATTGCAACTCGTTTTCCTTTAAGGAAAATGGGCTGCAATACCAAAAAAAATCTGCTTTATTGAAAAAGCAGTCACAGACATGGTGGTCTGCTGTCTCCAGCAGGCCACCATCCCTGTGAGTGCAGGGAATCGCAAGGGGGTCGCAAATTGCGACCCACCTCATTAATATTAATGAGGTGGGTCTTTGCGACCCCCTTGCGATTCGCAGATGGTGTCAGGGACACCATTCTGAATATGGGATTGTGACTCGCAAACTGCGAGTCGCAATCCCATTTCTACCTACATCTGGCCCATAGTGCAGTGGGAACTGGTTTTTAGGAATCAGCAGGATACAGTTGCAAACCTATTTCTGAAAAAAGGTGAGGGAGGTGATACTTCTCAGGCACTGCAGTCCCCATCCATACTGAGATTCTGCTGGTCCTATGAATACATGTTGGTTCTTGTTATGCAGAAAATAACAAAAACATTGTAAGGCTATGCCAGATAAGAAGATCCATTTATTAAGTCATTACAAAGGATCTTTTGTTGCTTTGTATAGAAGCTGCAGAGAGATTACTGAGAACTTGAGCCACTTGCTTCCGCTCATCCAAGATGACAAGATGAAGGTGAAATGGTGTTTAATGCTAGCAAGTCTGGGTTATGTACGCCGCAAGATCCAGAAGTCTGACTAAAGGTGATGGAGGAAATGGGTGATCTTTGTGTATACTTATATGCAGTTAGCTATCATTCTCTCCAAAACTTTGGTTGGATTTATTTGGATTTGGCTATTATTTCTCAATGTTATCTGGAGTCGCCATTGATTTGCTGGATGTGTAATAGTAGTCTATTTAGTTTAATCCAGGACCAATCCGCTAGAAAGGGAAACACTTTATCCATTTTCTCCTGTTTAGAGGCCAAGAGGTAGGTTTCAACTGAGGAAGGATTATTGTGAGTGTGCTGAAGCAGATGTCTTTTTTTTTTTTTTTTAAATCTGTTTATTAAACTTAAAGTCAAACAAGGTCTGGACATAGCAGTACACTACATATATTTTGGTGAAAAGTCACCTATCTTCCAACCTTTGTACGTTACACAGCATAAATACATTTCGGTGTACTGGCTTTCCATAAACATTCTATAACTAGTAACATTTGACATGATGATTAATATTCTTAGGTATCTCCTTTGGCGTCCATTATGATAGTGGGAGCGTGAAGCTGTACAGGCTCCGAGGGCTACATTTCTGTGGGTGCTCTTTGGTATAGGGGGATAGTTGTGTCATGGGTCGGACATTGGGTAAATGTGGTATGGGCTGCGCCTAGTGATGCAATAGTTTGGGTTTATTCTTAGCAGATTCAGTTGATGTATGTAGATCTAGGGATAGCGTATTTTAAGGTTATTGAAGGGTATAGTTCATGGGGGATATTTGTCATCTCTAGATTCAATTCTAACTACAAAGAGATCCCAAGTTTCAATCCCACCTTGTGTCTGACCTCTAGGCTGTGATTGCCTCAAAGTTTGAGCTTCCGCCAATGTGTAATCATGCAGGTCACGTAGCCAGAGGGAATGGGGAGGGGCATTTGGGGCCTTCCAATGTGTGGCTATCAGGCGTTTGTATGCCTCGAATGCTAAATCTACAAACTTGTGGGCATGTTTATCTTTTTTTGTGCGGTATCGTATATTAAGTAGACAGGATTCTGGAGTCTGGGTAAGCGGTTGGCCTGATAGGTCTATGGTTGTGTTGACGATTTGGTCCCAGCCAGTGTTGATCGTGTGACATTCCCAGACCATATGGTAGAAGGTTGCTGCGGGGGCAGCGCATCTTGGACATATGGAGTTAGCTCCTGGGTATATTTTATGAATGCGAGCTGGGGAGAGATAAGCCTGATGCACATAATTAAATTGCGTGTATCTTAGTCTAAAGTTGCGGGATACGGACTTGATCGAAGTGAGGGCTGTATCCCAGGATTTTTGTGCTATTGGTGTAGGAAGAGCGGAATCCCAGCGAAGTTTGACCTGGGTTAGATCTTTACAGCTTCTTGATAGGAGTATTTTGTATAATTTAGTAACAGTGTGTTTTGCCTCTCCCATAGAAAGTATTGCAGAAAGTAGGAGGGATTCGTTTGGTTCGTTTTGACCACTGCCCCATATGTTGCGTAGGAGATTATTAATGGCATTGTATGTCAGAAAGGCTCGTGGCTGCATTATCCCCGCAGCCGTCAGATCTGCGAACTTGATTGCTCTGGATTCATTATATAGGTCTCCTATGTAGAGGGTATTAACCGTTCGTAAGTCATGATGAGAGAATAAGGCATGTAAGCCCGGGAGCTGTGGTACTGGGATTAAGGGAGAATAGGGGAGGGGTGACATTTTGCCTTGTACATATCTCTTCCAGCAATGCCTGGCTGAGCTAAGCAGGGGAGTATTATATCGTAAGTGAGGGAGACCTGTTAATAACCATGCCAATATCTGTGTAGGGGTTATGTAATCCATTATTGCTGTAGCCTCTGTGTTGGACGGATCGTTGAGCCATATGGTGACCCATTGGAGTTGGGCTGCTGCATAATATAGCTCAAGGTTCGGCATACCCAAGCCACCTTCCTCTTGTGGGTATTGCGTGGTGCTTAGAGCTACTTTGCGTCTGTCTCTGCCCCAGAGTAAGTCAGTTAGTAGTGAATGTGCTTTATGGAAAAACGAGCGCGGTAAGGCCAACGGGAGTGCCGAGAAATAATATAAAAATCTCGGTAATATTAGCATCTTGACTATTGCTATCCGGCCCATGGGCGATAGGGGCAAGGAGCTCCAAAATGCTAAGGAGCCACGGGTGGAGCGGAGAAGCCTATCTAGGTTACCTTCTCTTAGATCTACCATAGAATGATACACTTGGACACCCAAGTACTTGAAGGTTTGGTACGACCATGGTAATTGGTGTATGGGGGATGGTATTTGTTGTTCGGGGGACAAACAAGTGAGGGGAAAGATACAGGATTTAGACCAGTTCACACGCAAGCCAGATACAAGAGCGAAGCTATCTAGTATATGCATTATCTTGGGCAGGGAGTCAGAGTGGTTGCGTAAATATACCAGTGCATCATCTGCATACAAAGAAATTATATGATATGCTTCGAACTCCCTTATTCCCCATTTATGTGCGTACCTCCTGATCTTAATTGCAAGTGGTTCCATAGCTATTGTGAATAGCAATGGTGAAAGCGGGCAACCTTGTCTGGTTCCTCTGCTCACAGGAAAGGCTTCCGACACTACCTGGCCGGTTTTAACTCGGGCTGTTGGTTTGGAGTATAGTGTGGTGATCCAATTGATGAAGCCGCTCTGGAATCCAAACATCTTGAGGGTGCTAAATAGATATTCCCAGCCTAGCGTATCAAACGCCTTCTCAATATCTAGTGACACAGTCACACTTTCTGGGTCAGTGGTGTTGTGCATGATACGAATTAGGCGCCTTATATTAATAAAAGTGTTTCTTCCCGGGATAGATCCCGACTGGTCTGGGTGTATCAAGTTTGGTAGATGGGGGAGCAATCTATTTGCTAGGATTTTTCCCAGAAGTTTGCAATCGGTGTTCAACAAAGAGAGTGGTCTGTATGATCTGACGTCCAAAGGGTCCCGCCCTGGTTTTGGTAGAACCACTATTAGTGCTTCCCTCATGGAGTCTGGCAATTGTTTTCTATTACGCGCTTCATTAAATACCTCCAACAGGGGTTGCAACAGGTGAGTACTTTGCGAGTTATAATATTCTGGCGGTAAGCCATCTGTGCCAGGGGTCTTGCCTCGTGCCATCTGAGAGAGGGCCAAGCGAAGTTCTTCATTAGTAATGGGGCCGTCTAGGATATCCGCGTTGTTGACGATGCTCGAGTTTTGGGGAATCTGAGTTAGGAATTCGGCCAATTGCTGTTCTGTGGGAGGGGTAAAAGATTGGTATAACGTGTGATAGTACATATAAAAGGCCTTGTTGATGCCAGCTTGGGTGTTGACCACTATTCCTGTTTGTAGTTTGATAGCTCCTATCGGTGACGATTGAGGTGATTGGCGCACCAACCACGCCAATAGTTTGCCCGACCTGTCCCCCTCAGCATGTTGTCTCATTTTAAAATGTCTATAATCGTGTTTACCAAGGCTGTTGTCCGTTTCTCTATATTTTGCTTTCAGTGATGTAAGTGTTTCTGGCGGTGTATTGTTTGTTGAGACTTCAATCTCCGCTCTATGTATTTTGGCTTCCAATTTTAATAATTCTGAGGACAGCATTTTCTTAATGCCCACCGATGCTGCCAGGCAATGCTCTCTAACTACTACTTTATGGGCATCCCATTCAATAGCTCGGGTTGATGTTGTATTTTTATTTAGAGAGAAATAGGTCGACAGACATGTGGCCAATTCTGTGTTAAAGGGGGGGTCAGTCAAGGCGTCTGGCTGTAAGCGCCATGTTGGAATGCGGGCATGAATATAGCCCCACAGCAACATGGAGTAGTGTGGATTATGGTCTGATATGGTGCGGGCTAGGTAGCCAGATGTAGTTACCTTTGGGATTATGTTAGATGTAGCGAAGAACATTTCTAGCCTAGTATAGAGTTTGTGTACTGGTGAATAAAACGAGTACTCGCGTAATGTGGGATGGGAAGTTCTCCATATTTCAGTAAGCATGTTATTCACAGCCCATTCTATCAGATCAAGCGATGCACGTTTAGCCGGAGCGCGTTCTAGTGGGGGGATAGAGCGGTCTTTCAAGATATCCAGAACGCAGTTAAAGTCTCCGCCCCATATGGCATCTATTGCGGGGTCGCTGAGCATGCTACTGCCCATTGTCCCTAGAAAGTCGCGTTGATTTATATTAGGAGCATATAAAGTTATCAGGGCTAATGGGTTGCCATCTAAAGTACCTTCTAGAACTACGTACCGCCCGTTTGGGTCGCACTGTTTGTGGGACACAGTATATGGAACCCCGGGGGCTATCCAGATTACAGTTCCTCTGGCATATGACGAAAAGGTGGTCCCATATAATTGTCCTTTACACTTTGTTTTAGTTAATGCCAACAAGGATTTATCTAAGTGGGTCTCTTGCAACATGGCTACGTATATCTGGTGCCTCCTAAGATATGTGTAAATCTGTTGTCTTTTACTTGCGGAAGCCATGCACTTTACATTCCATGTTAAGGTTTTGTATTGTGTAGTATAGTGCTTATTTTGAGACGCCATGGGATTTGAGTAAGATATTCTGAGGGGATACCGCTCGAGGTTGTGGGAGCCCAATTTTCTTTGTTATTTGGTATCTATACCCAACAACTAGCCTCATAGCTACTGAAATGTGTGCCCTGCTTTTAAGGTTTACATTGTGGTGTGACGCTCTATAATTAATACATGTCAATACACATAATAACAAAACTTTCCATTCAACTGCAGCTACAAGATCCGCTATGTTTAACGACAGTAGCAGGTGTGATAAAAACAAGGGGATAATAAAACTTGTCTTCTTGGGGTAACAGTCCATATAGTGCGGAGGGTGTTCCATGGTTACGGGTAGTTGAGTGATTTTAGAACCGGCCTATTTTGCGTATATTGGTATCATTGCCAGGTCCGAGCGGCAGCGGGTCGGGCACACAAGACAGGGAAAGTATTTATGCAATTGCAAACAACGACAGTGACTAATTAGGAACAGCAGATGAAATGGTATCCTGTATATGGGAACAAGTATTTAACAGATGTCATCTGCAGTTCTTGGAGTGAGGTTTGGGCCCCGCTCGGTTTCCGTTGAGTCGGAGTTTAACTCTAGTTCAGGTTTGGCTTCTGATTGCTCAGAGAAAGATGTCGGTGATGCATTGGCAAAACGCTGCGCAGACTGCAGCAGTAGCGATCTTTCTACTCGTGATTGTTCAGGGGAAGGTTTGTTGCCTTGTTTACTGCGAGGTTTACGTTTATTTCTCGGGGTAGGCTTTTGTCATTAGGGGGTGGAGGGTCAGCTAGACCTTTTGCGTGAAGCCATGTCCATGCATCTTCAGGAGTGGTGAAAAATAGAGTACGAGTGACGTCCTGTACTCGGAGTTTAGCGGGGAACAGCAAGGAGTATTTAATATTGTGTTCTCTGAGACGCTCTTTGACCCGGTAGAATGAGTTTCGTTTTTTTTGTACCTCCACTGTGAAGTCTGGGTAGGCGGTTATTTGCGTGTTCTCAAAGTGTATTGGGTTAAATTTTCTGAATAATTGTAGTATAAGGTCTCTATCGCGGTAATTCAATAGTTTTGCTATAAGGGGACGTGGATAGGCACCCGGTGGAGGGGGTCTGCCCGGTATCCTATGGGCGCGTTCTATTGAAAAGAACTTTGGAACTTTATTTTTCAACACCGATTCAGTCAGCCATTTTTCGATAAAGAGTTCTCTATTTGGACCCTCGACGCGCTCTGGAAATCCCACGAACCGGATGTTATTACGGCGCGACCTGCCTTCGGCTTCTTCAGCGCGTCGCTTAAATGTCTCAACTTCTGCTGTTATGGCGCTTAATTGGGATTTAACTTCTGACATAGATGGTGTAAGGTGTGACGTGTCTTTTTCAAGCTCAGCGACCTTTTCTGCTAGCGCCTGTTGGTCCGTACGAAGCAGGTTAACATCTTCTGTAATTGAGCCAATTTTCGCTTCCAGAGTTGTTTTAGTATCCAGTATGGCTTGCAGCACTTTTTCGAATTGTGTTGAGTGCGTTTGCAATGTCTCTTCCATTTTCTGAAGGGTTTGGTATGTGTCTGTGGCTCCGGGTGCTAGAGGCGGTTTGGTTGGGCCCATGATTTCTGGGGGCGCACGTGGGGTCTTTGGTTTTCCCATCAGATGGGTCACGTTTAAAGTTATTGCTGAACTCTGAATTCAGCGTTGTGTTATTTAGTTTTGTCTCAGAGGCTAAGTGCTGCAGCGTCGGCGGCGCACCACTTGCGATGTATAGGAGTTAAACTACGGCACAATATCTGCGAATGACAGGCGGCCTCCCCATTTCCCTACACTACGCACTCGTCAGACGGCACTGCGAAGGGCTGTTCTTATTTCCGCAAATTTCTGCGCTGTTGTGGCAACGGCTCTTCCTCAACCTGTCTACTAGGCACTATTTTTCTTTGCTTGCCCCTGTTGTGTTGATCAGGCTCGCTCTCAAGTTTCTTCAGCCTACTGTAGCTAAATCGTGTTGCTTTTGCCCCTTGGGTAACAGTATTACTATGTATCCAGCGGTTTTCCAGTCATTTATTCTACCAGCCAGGGGCCTATCTGTCCTTTAGAGGAATACAGGAGGTCTTCGGGGCGCGTTGTTCAGTCAGCCCAGTATCCCTCGATCTGGCGTTCGCCGGGGCGGGAGTCCTAGAGACTCGCACTTACCGCCTCTTGGGAGCCCTGTAATCCAAAGCCAGCGCGGATCCCACCGCCTCAGTTTTTCAAGTCAGAAGCACTCGAGTGCTTCTCAGCGCAATCGCACAACATAGGGGGGCGTCGCAAGCGTCCCTCTGGTCCAGCACGAGTTAGGCATCCTCAGCAGCTCCCTCGGGCCTATACGCGTTGCTGCCCCCGCACCGCTGGCTCCACAACTGGAGAGAGATGGTCTTCAACCCCATAGCAGGTCAGGTCGTCTTTTTTGCAGCATCTCGCATTTACTTCTACTTGGGAGCTCCGCAACCTGCATCCAGCGCGGCTCCTACCGCCACAGTTTTTCAGACCACAAGCGCTCAGAAGCTTCGCAACGCGATCACGTGGTAAAGAAGGACGGCGCGAGCGTCCTTCGGGTCTGGTGTAAGTTGGGCGTCCTGGGTAGCTCCCTCAGGCCTGTGCGCGTTGCCGCTTGTGCTCCGCTTACAAAATCCTGCACTTACTGCTTCTCGGGAGCTCCTCAATCCGAAGTCAGCGCGGTTCCGGTCGACTCAGTTTTTCAGTTCAGAAGCACACGGTGCTTCTCAGCGCGATCACGCGACGCGACAGGGCGCCACGAGTATCCCTCGGGCCCGGCGCGAGTCAAGCCTCTTGGGCAGTTCCCTCGGGTCCGTGCCTGACACCATTGCGGCTCTGCTGGCTCCGCAACTAGGAGGGGATGGTTTTCACCCCCGTAGCGGATCAGAACATCTTTTTGCAGGATCCTACTTATAGGCCGGGTCGGAGATGCAATTTATACGTCCGACCCGGTCGCCATCTTGGACACGCCCCCCTGAAGCAGATGTCTTAATTAGAAAGTATTAATGAGTGTTTATGTATTTTGCATAATGAATTCTGTAGAAAATGAATAACGTAGAAAAAAATAATGTGCACGTTTGAAATGTGACCTCAAAGGATGGCCACCAGTGTTCACGAAATGTACTAATTTATGATTAATAATATGTATATCATATTGAAAATGTATTAGATTAATGTAGTAATATGTCATATTAAGGGTTATGAATTATGCTTTAGCTTATTAATTGTAGGTTTTAAACTTAGTTAGTGTCTTGGCCTAGTTTTGCCAGGCCTCATAAAAAAAGCTGTATTTCTTAGCGTTTAATAGAAAATGCTGACAGAGTGAAATAACTGTGAAATGCTCATTGTTTTAATAAAATGCTTAGCTGAAGCTTTCTATGGGAAACGAGGGACAGGAGATGAGGTCTCTAACAGTGTATCAAAACAGATGTAATATTTGCTAGATGTACTTTCCCAGGACGCAAACAGTGAAGACGCTGACTGAAGAAGAAGATGCAACAATTTTGATACCTGACGAGCCCGATGATGAGAACATCGTAAAGCAGACCAATCAACAACGTGTGAAATGTGAAATACTAGAATTAATAGATTTGGTACAAGAAATTTACTGGACAGAGTAATAACATACAATTAATTGACCAATTGGGAATTAGGGGATAGTTTGGTTGACTTTCATATAACAACATGACAGAGGAGAACACAGGCAGATTAGATCTTACCCTCTAAGGAGATGCGATATTCAGAAGAAACTCGAGATTCTGTCATTGGGCTCATACTCACTGACTGAGAGCCTGATGTGTTGCTGATCGATTGATGACCTGAGGATGAATACTGATTCTGTTTGCTGACCCATACCGTGGATAGGTAGATATGGCAATATGATTGAATTGTATTGTTATGCCTTTCCTTTCTAGGTACCAACTGCGCTGTCTTATTAGTCTTCCTTAGCTAGACGTTTTCTAAATTTGTGTTCTAAATTGTTTGCTTGAAGCCCCACATGCTGATGCTAATCTGGACTAGGGTTATCTACATGACTACTGACAAATTGCAGAGACAAAGGGTTGATGGATTACTTTGTTGAATCTTATGGACTAAGTAGCTTTATTAAAGTTAACCTTGCTAATGATTTGCACTGATGCATTGGAATGTATTGTGATTCAAACTTTGATTAGGTTGTGTTACATGTGTCTATTTGGTTAAATAAATCTTGTTTTATATGCATTTTGATTTGACATTGAGATTAATCTACATGACTTTACCATTGTTAATATAAGGGAAATAAAATTACTAAACTTTTACTAAAGGTGTGGTTATTCATTGCTGAGAAGTCATGGTGCGTGAAAATGACTGACTCCATTGATTAGTGATTATTGATTTGACTAATGATTATTGATTATTGTTTAATTATTATTTTTTTGCACTTGACCTATGGTAAGGACACCTTAAACGAGTCAAAAGGTTCATCGACTTATACGCATGCCCTTGTAAGTTTACTTATTAAGGACCGACGCGCTAACAGTTATGGTAGCAGACTGATGGTTTGTCTCTTTAAGGGCTTGCCATAGATGTTTGGTACAGAGTGACAGGTGTTAATAGTTATGGTGGGGAGACCAATGGTTACTCTCTTCGGAAGCTTGTCATAGGTGTTTGGTTTTTATGGAGATTTGGATTTCATTTTCAAAATGGCATTTGTAGAGAAAATGATTTTCCCTTAAGCCCAGAAATGGCTTTACCAGATTCTGCATCCTGCTAGTGGTGTTGGGTATGTTCCTGGTGTTCTAGTGATAGAGTGAGAGAGATACGTTGCACTTGCACAGCTTATGTAAATCGCAGGTGAACTGTGACGTATGTGAGAATTTAGGGAGTTTTAGTACTCCAGATCAAGGTTTAGTAGGAGTGTGTGTTCTCCACAGTATGAGAGTAGGGAAGTCATCGAACTTCACATGTGTGTGGTGCTTTGTGCTCCAATATTGCCCACGTGGTTGTTGATGTACGGACCCTGCGTGGTCTGAAACTCCGGAGTCTATTGAAAAGTGTATGAAACACTTGGTTACATGTTGTAATCTGTCTGGTTTAATAGGTTGATCGGGTATGGTCAACTAGTCAGTGTGTGAGTAAAGTAAGCAAACGAAAATTTCGACTGAGATTTGGCGAGCCCTATGGGCATCAGAACAGACCTATTGCTCAGTTGAGAGTAACTTGCGTATCTGGGAGATCGAGAAAGAGGAATACCTGCATGAGCAAAAGGGCCACCAGTGAAAATCTATAAGGTTTCTGAAGTGGTTGTGTTACCATTCCTGTAGTAAACCAGCAGATTTGTTTTGGGTTTTTGGTTTTGATTAGTGCTCTCAATAATTTGCATTAGTTTTGAGTGGACTGGAGTTTAGGAGGACGAGCCGCAAGACTTTGTCAGCCGCAGTACGTGTGAGTGTAACATCATGAGCCGCGCTGGGATAGGTTGGCTAGTGAGAAGGGTCGCGCACGGATTGGCAGCCGTCCGTGAGAGGCAATAGGCCGAGAACATGGGTGAAAGGAATCTTAGGAGTAAAAGTAATTTCCTGATTTGATTTAAAATAAACAGAAATAGAAAAGATGAAGTTTTTCAAGGTGTTGAAAAGTGCCCTAAGGGAAAATACTTAAATTAGAGCGAGCATAGGAGAGCCTACCCCGCCAGAGAATACACCGGCTTACATTGTGATGGAGGAGCGAGGTGTCACGCGATGCCTTTGATTAAAGCAATGGTGTAAGTTGACAGAGAAAAATGGGAGTTTAGCATTTCATGAGAATGGGACATTTAATTTTAGGATTTTGGAGCAATTGTGGATGGCGCTATACTGTATGAATCGAAGCCCCTTCCGAGACCAGCACAGTTTGAGGCATTAACAGTCTTGGAGTTGGTAGCTAGGCAGCAACAGCAATTGAAATTTGAGAGGCGAGTAAGATAAGTAGAAAAGTCATTTGCAGAGGCGAGATGGGCTTAGGAACAAAAGAAGTGGATATCAGTGACATTGCAGGATGTCAAATTGTTTCCAGCAATTACGCAGGAGGTTGAGACGGAAGGAAGGAAAGTGAGTAAAAAGAATGATAAGAGTCTGTCTGAAAATAAGGGAGCAAGAAAGTCTTCGATAGTGGAGGAAGAATCAGATGCTGAGGATCTTGTTATGCAGATACTGAGAGACAGACCACCAGTGTATGTGGTGCATGAGTGTGGTCCGAGTATTAATACCGATCCAATAGCCCTGGCACAGGTAATGGGGACAGTGAGTCTGGTTCAGGTTGACATTAGCCAGAAACAGGGTGTGATGCAGGGACCTAGGGCCAGATGTAGGTAGATATGGTTTTGCGACATGCAAATTGCGAGTCGGAGCGACTCGCAATTTGCGAGTCGCAAAACCATATGCAGAATGGTGTCCATAACACCATCTGCGAATCACAAGGGGGTTGCAAAGACCCACCTCATTAATATAAATGGGGTGGGTCGCAATTTGCGACCCCCTTGCGATTCCCTGCACTCACAGGGATGGTGGCCTGCTGGAGACAGCAGACCACCATGTCTGTGACTGCTTTTTTAATAAAGCAGTTTTTTTTTTTGTATTGCAGCCCATTTTCCTTAAAGGAAAACGGGTTGTAATACAAACGAAAAATGAAAACATTCGGTTTCATTTATTCAGAGTAGGCAGTGGTCCATTGGACCACTGCCTGCTCTGAAAAAATATTTTTGGCGACATTCACAAAGGGCGAATGAGCTAGCACCCACTTCACATAGGTGCTAACTGCGAATTGCTTTGCGACCGCGTTCGCGGTCACAAAGCAATTCTGCATCGCGGTGCGACTCGCAAATAGGATGGGAACACCCCTTCCTATTTGCGAATCGCATTCCCATTTTGCGAGTCGGTACCGACTCGTAAAATGGGAATGTGCATCGTGATGGCCGTTTTGCATGGCGCAAACTGCGAATTTCACAGTTTGCGCCATGCAAAACAGTTCCTACATCTGGCCCTTAATGTGTTGCCTACTCCAGTAGTTCAGGCACAGATGCATTCGCCACCGACACAGAGAATCTATCCTGATGTGCCTATTTTGGAGACGACTTCAACTTTAGTCGTTCCTACAGAGTAAGTGGTTCCAAGACCACTATTGGTTCTTACTGAGCCAACTCCGATTTTGTTTCCCCAGGTGCAGCCGCAGGGGATGCCGAGGTTTACGCCAATGACAGGGACACAGTCAGACATGACACCAGTTATGAATCAAAGCATGGGAGTTACTCTCCCACAGTGTGAAGGTGCCAGAGCAGCCCCAGATGCAATATCGCTGCCAATTACTGTTGGTCCTGCGGTACCATTATTTGCGCAGAAGAAACCAAGCGTGAGTGAACAGGGAGATATGTCTCAGAGTTTAGTGAGGAGGGGACCAAATGAGCAAGTTCAGGTAGTCTCTTTCCTGGGTCAGACCTTTGATGGATCAAGGTCGCTGTTGGATCTCAGTCAACTTGTTGCACTTCCAGATACTGTGCTTGGACCTAGTGCAGGACAGAGCTTGAAGTTACTGACACCGCAGACATCAAATGCAGTGGTACAACAGCTGCCACCGTTGAAAGCGATTAACATATTGTTACAAGGACTGATACCTCAGCAGTTGACTGAATGGTTAGACAAGCTGAATACCCCACAGAATGCTGCTAAGGGAGAAGAGCAGATAAATTGTGTCATATTGAGTATGGAAGCAAGTGAACTAGTCGAGGGAACAATGGAGATAAATAGATTAGAATCCTACACAGAAGCAGAGTTGAGATAAGGTACACCAGAGATTGGCAGATTTGGCAGAAAAGCATGGTATATAAATAGAGAAAACTAAGTATTTGAAGAGAAGTTACAGATTAGATTTTGAGGCAAAAGATTTTGAACACATCAGGTCAGCCGGAATGAAGGAGCATCTTAAAGAACTATTGCAGAGTGCTAAGGTTTGGGGAGCATTAGAGAAGTGGGAAGGTAGATGGGTAAAGAAAAGAAACAAAAAGAAATGAGATTCATTAGAAGTGACTGAAATTTTACAACAGGACAAGGACCTGGTAATGATTTTACCAATGAGAGAAATCCCAGGGGGAAATTTTGTTCATGTCCCTTGGAGTAGGAGTGATATTCTATCATTTACGAATGATTACTGAGAGAAAAGCCAGTAGAATGGTATCAGCAGACAGACAGGTTTGTGAAGCTTGCGAAGTATTTGTGTGAAGACTTGAACACCTTACTGGAGATAGTGGTTCCACTACACTCCGGGTCGAGTGTAAGAGAGCTGTAGATTGGCCGACAAGTGAGCCAGAGAGAGATAAAAATACAGGTGCACCATCTCATGAGGAAATGAAAAATTATTATAAGGTGTTAAGTTCCTGAAGACGAGGATTTCGCCCAAGAATATTGATTGTCAGAGAAATGACAAGACAGTGCAGGAGGAAAAGGAGTCAATACATGCTTAATATGATAGGTTGCTGAAGGCGTTCAAGGAGTACAGTGGCAAAGAAGCAATTGATCCGAAAGACATTCTGCATTTTGTATTTAGGTTTTTGGAAGGATTGGGACCTGACATAGGTCAGATGAATAAGAGTCATTTGATATGATGGCAAGCCAAGCCGATTGCTGAGGTGTTGCAGTACTTTTGAATACTGTAACGGTTCAGAATGATGTGCAGGGGATGAAGAAAGTGTTACCATGTCATATTTGCGGAGCCGTGGGACACTGGAAGCAGGAGTGTCCGATGATGGTGCAGGAGGGTGTTGTTCAGCAAAGTAATGATGTCAATACATTCCAAAATGTGAGAGGACCAGAATTAAGCGGTCTTAATCCAAATTCCAGAATAATATGAATCAGATGCAAAATTATCAGCCCCTGTAGCAGGTGCAAATACCCCGTGCACAAGTGCCACAATTGCAGCCAATGCAGCAGCAGATTCCCATGGTACCTAGACAGCAAATGAAGATACCTCAAGCCCCGATGGAGCAGCAACAGATGATGCTTTTTCAACAGGTCACAGGTCAGAGACAAGACAGAAGTGGTAACGCAGTGCACCAATTCCGGTTACATAGTGAGAATGAAATAAATGGTGAATGGATGAGTGATAGTTCTGATGAGGAGCCATGTGTGCCTGTGACTTCCTTAGAAGTAGATCAGAGGGGAACCTATGTCAGAGGGAAGGTAATGGGTCACAGAGTTTCATTTTTGGTGGACACGGGAGCTACATGCTCTACAGTGAGAAGTGCAAAAGTTCTGAACTTGCCCCTTTCACGAAGGACAGTTCAGGTAATGGGAGTAGCGAATCAGTATCTGACAAACCTGATTAGAGATTCAGTACAAGTTAAGATTGCCAATTTTCAGGGATTGCATACATTTGTAGTCTGCGATTCGAGTCCAGTATTTCTACTGGGAAGGGACTTGGGTAAAACAAAATGTTTGATTACTTGTTCAAATGATGGAATAGAAATCCAGATAAATAGTGATGATGAGGAAGATCCAGCCCCAGAAACTGAGTGTTAAACCACAAATGAAGAGTACCCCTTGATTGAGTTGTTCCCAATGTTCACAGTGAGAGAGCTTCATTCCGATTTGCAGGGAGCAGTGCAAGAAAATGTGTGGGACTTGACAGGGAAAGAAGTGGGTTTGATTAAAGGAGTGGAGCCAATTAAAGTTATCTTGAAGAAGAATGCAGTGTTTCCGCAGCTTCCACAGTACAATATGCCGCAAGATGCTTTGATAAAAGTGGCTCAGATAATTGAAGATGTTGTGAAGCAGGGAGTTTCGAAGGAGGGATTGAGCAGCGCATGTAATTCATCGGTAAAGGGTTTGAAGAAACCATGTGGAAAGGTCCAAATTGTTCAGGATTTGAGAAAAATAAATGACATTGTGGTCAAATGTTGTCCCGTAGTGCCCAATCCAGCTGTAATAATGTTCCAGATTCCATGTGATGCAAAATGGTTCACAGTGGTTGATTTGTCACAAGCATTCTTCTCTGTGCCTCTTCATGAGGATAGTTAATCTTTCTTTAGTTTCAAATTCTTAGATCGAATCTACTGCTGGTGTAGACTTCTTCAAGGGTACGGAGAGTCACTTCCTTGTTTAATCAGATCTTGAAGAAGAAATTGGAGTCATTAGAATTGCCTTTTCAATCGACTCTGGTGCAGTACATTGATGACTTATTGATTGCGTCCAAGACGAGGGAAGAGTGTAAGTATGACTCGATTGCCCTGTTGAATCATTTGGGAAAGTATGGTCATAAAGTGTCACCACTGAAAATGCAGTACTGTCAGAAGGTAGTGAAGTACTAGAGTCACCAGATTGAGAAAAGGTCGAGGAAAATATCCGGAGAAAGAATTACAATGATACTACAGATAAGTCCCCGACTCCGCAGAGAGACGTCAGGATGTTCCTGGGAATGGTGGGCTATTGTCGCCAATGGATTCCGAATTTTTCAGAAATTTCAAAACCATTGCAGAAGCTGACTCATAAGGATGTCACCGATCCCATAGCGTTATACCAGGATCAGATGACAGTGTTCACTGAGTTGAGAGAGAGTTTGTGCAGAGCATCAGTGTTGGGTATGCCTGACTACATAAAGCCATTCACATCGTTTTGTCATGAGCGTGATGCATGTTTATTGTTTGTCTTGATGCAGGTCCATGGAGGTGCTCATCACCCAGTAGCATATTTTTCAGGTACTTTGGACCCAGTTGCAGCAGCCTTACCAGGTTGTTTGTGTCCAGTTGCAGCAGTTGGTCAGAGTCTTCCACTGTGTGAAGGCATAGTGATGGGATATCCCCTGATTGTAATGGTCCCTCACTCGACTGAAATTTTACTGACAAGGACGAAAACCCAATACTTGACTGGTGCTAGGTTGACTAGGTATGAAACAAGTATTTTGGGTGATCCAAATGTAACACTGAAAAGATGTACAGTGCTGAACCCAGCAACTTTACTTCCAAGTGATACTACTGAAATTGAAAAAGAGGAAGATGTTGAACATGATTGTCTCGAAGTAACTGAGTTGTGCACAAAACCGAGACCTGATATGAGAGATACCCGATTGGAAGAAATGATGAAATTGTTTTTGTTGATGGTTCTTGTCTGAGAGACAGCACACGGGCCCTGAGAGCAGGATATACAGTGTGCACAACTACAGGTACCTTAGAAGCTTCCTGGCTTAGAGGAGTATATTCTGCTCAAGTGGCAGACTTGGTTGCTCTAACTAGTACATGCTATGTTTCTGCTCGATTGAGAGTCACTATCTATACAGATAGCCAATATGGATTTGGAATAGTTCATGATTTTGGTCAATTGTGGTCGCAGAGAGGTTTTCTGACTTCTACTGGATCACCAGTAAAAAAATGGTGAGAGAATAAAGGAGTTATTGTATGCGATTCAACTCCCTGAAGAAATTGCCGTGGTGAAATGCAGTGCACATCTAAAGTCACAGGACTACGTGTCATTGGGGAATGGATATGCAGATCAGGTCGCAAGGTTTTGTGCATTGAACTGTATATCATTCAAAGACAAGTTGGAATTGTGACCTGAAGAAGACACTACATGTACGAGTTTTGCATTAAAAGTGATCAACACATTAGAAGAGTTAAAAACTTTGCAGAGTAATGTCGACAAAGAAGAAAAAAGGTCATGGAGCAAATAGAAATGTTTTCAAAGACAGGATGAATTGTGGGTATCTGAGGAGGGTCAGATGGTCCTGCCAAATAGCCTGTTGTTCCTGATGGTGAGGTACTATCATGGTCAGGCACACATTGGGAGGGATGCCATGGTTTGTCTGTTCAAAATTGATTGGTTCAACCCCAAGTTTAGACAGATAGCTGAAGCAGTATGCCATCGCTGTGTCATTTGTCAGCAATTAAATGCTGGGAAAGGAACAGTGGGTAATTTGAGCCACATTGGAAAGGCAGGAGGTCCATTCAGCAGAAAGCGATTGGATTTCATTGAAATGCCTGCGTGCGGAGGGTTGAGATATGTGTTGGTGATTGTGTGCATCTTTAGGCACTGTATTGAAGCATACCATACACGAAGAAATTATAGTCTCACTTTAGCGAAATTGCTGCTTATGGAACTGATGCCGCGCTTCAGATTTCCAATCTCTTTAGAATCAGATAGGGGAACACACTTCAATAATGAGGTGATTAAACTATTGTGTGCAGCATTGAACATTGAGCAGAAGTTGAATTGTAGTTACCGCCCTGAAGCATCAGGACTAGTGGAGCAGATGAATGGTACCTCGAAGTCAAGAATTGCAAAGATGTATGTAGCCAGGAATTTGAAATGGCCTGATGCATTGCCTTTGGCGTTGATGTCAATGAAAAATACACCTGACAGGAAGACAGCATTGTCGCCCCATGAGATTCTCATGGGAAGAGGAATGAGGTTGCCAGCAGTTCCAGCCAATACACTTGTCAACATTACAGATGATATGGTGTTGGATTACTGCAAGGGTCTGGCTGATGTAGTCCGCTCTTTCCCTCAGCAGGTGGAAGCCACCACACTGCCACTGATTCATGATCCAGGACACAACCCGAGAGCTGGTGACTGGGTTGCTGTCCGAAAACATGTGCGCAAGACGTGTTTGGAGCCTCATTGGAAGGGTCTATATCAAGTGGTTCTAACAACTACGACAGCTGTGAAGTGTGCTGGGATCCCAAATTGGATTCACGCAAGTCACACAAAGAAAGTGGCATGTCCACTGAATCACGAAGAAGCATTGTTGAGAGTACCAGCAACTGTGAGACAATTTATGGCACCTGAACAGGAAAAGGAATAAGGAGGAGCTGAACCTGAGCTCGTTGAGGACGGTTCAATCACATCCTATGAGAGATGAAGGTGAAGACCTCAGGAAGGTGTTGGGGAATCTATCTCGATTGAACCAGCAGGACAGCCTAGTACAGAGGGAGATCTCCTAGAAGCAGACAATTCCGAGAGACAAACAGAGCAAGTGCCAGACCACAAAGGGGAAGGAGTTGAGCTGGATCAAAGTCAAGGTGATCTGACTCAGAGAAAACACCACAGAGAAAGAAAAGGATTCAAGGCCAGTCTTGAAGAGAATATTGACAGAAGGAGATATGTGGCCAAATTCATAAGTGGAGAAAGGGAAAGAGGTTATTGTCCATCAAACAATAGAGGAAGAAGTAGATACAACGAGAAAAGAAGAACTAAGTGAAGGAGAGTTGAATGGTGATTGGAACTTTAAAAGAAAGAGAATAGCAAGTTGAAGATATGCAGGTCCTGAATGGGTGTATGCAACTACAAACGAATGGCAGCAAGAGTTTATGTCTTTTTGTTTTGATAGGGAAGTTCGAGTCAATATTTTAAGGTGACCTGAAGAAGATTGATGATTTGAACTGTTGAAACAATCTGAGAAATATTTTTGAGAAAGAGATTGTTAAAAGTAACTGGAAAATACATTGATAACCTGATTTGATTTTTTGAAACCTGATTTGACAAGCTGCTAACCCATTTTTGGCAAAGGAGAAGGGTTCCTGGAAGTGAAACTGAACTGTTGAAAGAAGAATTGTCTATTTTTTTTTTTTGCTGCACATTTTCTGAGTTACTTCTGCTTTCTGATTCTTTACATATCATTACTGATTTTGATAGGCAGGTTAGGGATGCTAGGCGCTGTAAATATATCAGAATTGGTTTGGCAATTATGTGTGTGATTTTGTTTATAGTGTTGACTGTGGGGATGTCTGTTCTTGATGCAAAAGGAGCCAACCATACTTCTGCTTCTGAGACTACTATATCAACTTCTTTAAGCTAGATGAGAAATATTTGCATGACTTTACTAATGCACAAGGAGAACTTTCTTCTAATGTTTTCTATCGCTTTTTAGTGAGTATGTTGAGACGATGGATGCAAAGGATTGTCTTGTGTGAACGCGGATTCCTTCATAAGTCGAGGAAGGAGTCACCTATCATAGTCTTCCACTAACATACGGAATAAGCTGTAGTCTATTACTAACAATGTTCTATAACCAGGAGTACATTCAATATTTCTATTCTAACCATGATGTTGTGTTTTCGTTTGTTCCTATTATTAGGTATTTGAGTAGAGTAGCTAAGGATAATGACATAGTATTAGTTAGAGGATTCTTTGAGCCCACACTAACGTTTGGGACAGCTTATGCTCACAAGAATAATCGTATATGCTTGCTTAAACCTTTCGAAAAGAGCTTCTTAGATCATACTGATGACAGGAGGAATGTGCTGAAGGAGAAATTAGAAAAAGGCTTAGAGAAAAGGACTTCAAAAATGAATATGCTTACACTGCAATTAAGACGCAAGGGAAGCTTTGTACAGTATATAAAGGCCAAAATCATGCACTGACACTTTATTTGTGGGTACAAGTGAATGTAGGCATGTGTTTTTGTTTTAGAGTAAATGGACATTTATGTTGAATTGGCAGGACCCTGCGGTTCCAGGAATATATTATATTTATGGCCTTAATGCTTATTACCGTCTTCCAAAAGGATGGTATGGGACATGTTATTTGGGGATAGTTTTCCCAAAGATTTACCAGATGGAGGATTCAAAAAAGTTTCCGAAAATGACAGAATTATATCATGAGAGACAGAGGAGGGAGTCCTCTTCTGCGATAGTGGGAGCTATATTAGGTGCGGTGATTCCTTCAGTGGGAGTCATCCTGAACCCAATTAAGATTCGAAAGTTGGCTACTATTGCGGATAACATGCTGACAAATTTTTCAGGGGCTATTCTCCTGATAGATATTGAATTGGCTGCGGATAGAGCTACGACTCTTCTAAATCGTCTTTCTTTAGACATTCTTTGAGCGAAGGATGGCGGAGTCTGTAAAATTATTAACTCTAGGCATTGCTGCTCTTACATACCTAATAACAGTAAAGAGATAAGAAACTTAGAGCCAGATGTAGCAAATTCCGATTTTGCGATTCGGAAATTGCGAGTCGGTGCGACTCGCAATTTCCGAATCGCAAAATCGGATGAAGAACAGGGTCTTAGACACCGTCTGCGAATCTCAATGGGGTCGCAAAGACCTACCTCATTAATATTAATGAGGCGGGTCGCATTTTGTGACCCCATTGAGATTCCCTGCACTCACTGGGATGGTGGCCTTCTGGAGACAGCAGACCTGCATGTCTGTGACTGCTTTTTAAATAAAGCATTTTTTTTTTTGTATTGCAACCCGTTTTCCTTAAAGGAAAATGAGTTGCAATACAAAAAAATAACAAAACCATTTGGTTTCGCTTTCTCATTGGACCACTGCCTGCTCTGAAAAAACATTACTGGCGACATTCACAAAGGGGAAG
Organism: Pleurodeles waltl; assembly: GCF_031143425.1. Lineage (NCBI taxonomy): Eukaryota > Metazoa > Chordata > Amphibia > Caudata > Salamandridae > Pleurodeles > Pleurodeles waltl. Next base: position 1,573,365,347 of record NC_090444.1, read on the forward strand.
GCGTCCCATGGGGACCCCTTCCCTTTTGCGAATGGGTTACCACCAGTGTGAAATTGGCTTAGTAGTATATGGAATGGGGTACTATTGAAAATTATACAGGGAATACTAATTGTGATATGTTGCCTATTAGGAATATGGGGGTTATGCAAATTATGCAAAATAATTAAATTTAAAAGGTCGAAAAAGAATCAGAAGAAAGAAATAGGACAAGAATATATGGGGAAAATTTTAGGAGAAGGTAAAACGTTGAAGAGATAGATTTGTAAAATTGCGGTGGTAAATTTGGTGTGATGACACATTTAGTCATCAAAGGAGGGATTGTTGAAGCAGATGTCTTAATTAGAAATTATTAATGAGTGTTTATGTATTTTGAATAATGAATTCTGTAGAAGATGAATAACAGAGAAAAAATAATGTGCACGTTTGAAATGTGACCTCGAAGAATGGCCACCAGTGTTCACGAAATGTACTAAGTTATGATTAATATGTATAGCATATTGAAAATGTATAAGATTAATGTAGTAATATGTCATATTAAGGGTTATGAATTATGCTTTAGCTTATTAATTGTAGGTCTTAAACTTAGTGAGTGTCTTGGCCTAGTTTTGCCAGGCCTCATGCAGAAGCTGTATTTCTTAGCATTTAATAGAAAATGCTGACAGAGTGAAATAACTGTGAAATGCTCATTGTTTTATTAAAATGCTTAGCCAAAGCTTTCTATGGGAACCAACGGACAGGAGATGAGGTCTCTAGTAATGTATCAAAATGCATTTAATGTTTTCTAGATGTACTTTCCCAAGACGCAAACAATGAAGACACTGAAGAAGATGCAACAATTTTGATGCCTGACGAGCCCGATGATGAGAACATTGTAAAGCAGACCAATCAACAACGTGTGAAATGTGAAATACTAGACTTCATAGATTTGGTACAAGAAAATGACTGGACAGAATAATAACATATGATTAATTGACCAACTGGGAATTAGGGGATAGTTTGGGTGACTTTCCTATAACAACATGACAGAGGAAAACACAGGTAGATTAGATCTTACCCCGTTATGAGATGCGATATTCAGGAGAAGACACTAGAGATTCTGTCATTTGGCTCATAGTCTCTGACTGAGAGCCTGATTTGTTGCTGATCGATTGATGACCTGAGGACGAAGACTGATTCTGTTTGCTGACCCATACCGTGGATAGGTAGATATGACAATATGAATGAATTGTATTTTTATGCCTTTCCTTTTTAGGTACCCAACTGCGCTGTCTTATTAGTCTTCCTTAGCTAGACGTTTTCTAAATTTGTGTTCTAAATTGTCTGCATGAAGCCCCATATGCTGATGCTAATCTTGACTAGTTGAGGGTTATCGACATGACTACTGACAATAACAGAGACAGAGGGTTGATGGATTACTTTGTTGAATCTTATGGACTACGTAGCTTTATTAAAGTTAACCTTGCTAATGATTTGCACTGAAGCATTGGAATGTATTGTGATTCAAGCTTTGATTAGGTTGTGTTACATGCGTCTATTTGGTTAAATAAATCTTGTTCTTATATGCATTTTGATTTGACATTGAGATTAATCTAAATTACTTTAGCATTGTTAATATAAGGGAAATACAATTACTAAACTTTTACTAAAGTTGTGGTTATTCATGGCTGAGAAGTCATGGTGCATTAAAAGTACTGACTCCATTGATTCATGATTATTGATTTGACTAATGATTATTGATTATTGTTTATTGATTATTGTTTTGTACTGGAGCTATGATAAGAACACCTTAAACGAGTCAAAAGGTTAATCAACCTAAACGCAGCCCCTTGTAAGTTTACTTATGAAGGACCAACGCACTAACAAGTGTATTGTGACCAATCGTGACTGTGTGCCATTGAAGAGTGATAGTTTAAAATTTAGGGCATGAAGAACTTCAAACGGTCCCTAAAATGTTGTTGACAAACACAGTTGTATATCTTCAGGAGTGGTCATTCATTGATACATATTGAAAAGTTGTTTTTGCTTGGCTGTGGTTCCTTGTTGATGTGTCTGGAGGCCTACGCTTTTTTCAGCTTTACTGGGCTATGATAATCTCTCCTAGTAATGACTTGTATCAATGCCAATCCAATTTGTGCATTCTCATTTTAGGGTTGAATGTGTTTTGGTAAGCCATATATGTTAAGTTTTAAACCAATTTTTCATTCAGTTGGTTCAAGGAGGATATCATTTTGATATTTCATTTTGGAAAGTAAAATACTTAACATGGTATCTGAGTCTTAAGTACATTGTGGTTAACTTCTGGGTGTGTTAAAATCTTCTACCAAACTCTCTTTATAACATTTACTACGAATGTTCTTGGGACTACTCCTACCATGTGAAAACGTGTAATAAAGCATGCTTGTGAAAGAGACTGTAATACGTGAATTAGCTGACAGTATCTCAGGCTTGCAGTTTCCATGCTGAGGACCTTGTTATTAGTTTAGCAGTCTTTTGGCAAGACCGCCGTTGATGCAGGTGCCAAAAGACCAACAGTGTTGGTGGTATCCCACCAGCTGTATTACCAGTCACACACAGCACACAGCCAAAAGACAGCCACAAATCGGAGACCGCCAGGACAAGCGAGGGTGGGAGATAGGCAGTCCTTCCACCAGCACCGCTACGCTGACCACATTCCGCCCTCCATATTATGACCCACAAATCAGCACAGCAGTCATTGCATGGTAGAAAACCATTGGTGGTGCGAGCTGCTGCCGTAAAAAATACACCTCAGCCAGAACACCACACCACATTGGACAGTTCGAATACCCCACACTTGACACACATTCACACACCAGACACACCTACACACACTACTATAAAACACAGCCCCACACAATCCGCAATCCTTTGCAACTCAAACGACGATCACACACAGTGAGGAGCCAACAACATATGATTTTGCAACTGCACACAATAGCCACTTTTACACATCTCACTCAGCACACACCACACCACTGCACAAACAAGAATATACAGACAAACACCACGAAACAACCAGCACACACAACCAAGCACACCCACCACATCAAGCACCCTACACTGCACTCTTGCACACAACACCACCCCACTCACAACACAACCACCTTGTCCCATCAAAAGTACCCACGGTTCACAGATGAAGAGTTGAGGGTCATGATCAAAGAAATCATCAGGGTAGAGTCACAACTGTTAGGAGGACTGGTCCAGCAAACATCGATTTCCAGAAAAGTGGAGTTCTGGCAGAGGATCATCGACAGGGTCAACTCAGTGGGAAACTATCCACGCACGAGGGAGGACATCAGTAAGAGTTAGAATGACCTACGAGGGAAGATGCATTCAATAGCATCACAACATCAGATTGCCATCAACAAGACTTGTGGTGGGCCCCCACTTCCACCCCCAGAGTTCACATCGTGGGAGGAGAAGGTCTTGGCCATCCTGCTTCCTGAATGGAATAACCGGAGGACTGGACATTGGTAAGTCACTAACACTATCCTCGCACAAAGTACTCCTGTCCAGTATGCTTCCCTACCACCCATCACTCCCCAACTCACCCAATCACCAAATGGCCCTCCCCTGCATGCCACTCCATCACCCAGCCACTATCCCCACACAGTCCCTGCCCAGTGCACGGATACCACAAGCAAGAACTGTCACTACAACTCCCACAATGCACCTGCCCAGCCACATAGCAACCTGAAATGTCCACATCACAGTGCAACACCTGCATTGCTAACTATTGCACCCGCTACACATACTACAAGCTGCAACTGAGGACCACTGCATGCCAATGGCAGCAATGCAATCTTTTTTCCTCAAATCGGAATAGAACATGGTACCCATTTCTGTATCCATGACCCACAAACTATATCAACAGTGCTGCATCTGTCATTGCCATAACTGGGATACAAGTCAAGCCACAGTATGTATCACACAATGTCAATACCAATCAGACCTCCACTATGTAACTCTCTCTTACTCCATCCACGGGTACCCCTTGCCACTGCCACCAGGCGGTGGATGCCTGAGACAGTCAGCCCTCCCAGGATGAAGGCCCCAGTGAGGATGTCTGGTCAGTGAAGACTTACCTGGCCCATCTGGGACTACTGGTCAGTCCACCACTACCAATCTCACCCTGCTCACATCAGAGCTCCCCAACCATGTGGCATCAACAGCACAATCAAACCCTCATCCCCAGGCCTGTGCCCCAAGGACTGTTCAATCAGCAGTGTGCCCCACAATACCGGGACCAGAGTCGTCTCCTCACACCCAAGAGGATGAAGGTCCCGGTGTAACTGGGAGTGAGCATACAGTGCCAGTGGTACAGGGGGGCAGGGTGTGTGGTAGGGATGCTGTGAGCCAGAGGATGGGGCCCCTAAGGGAATCCACTGATCAGAAATCCATCTCCCAAGTAATGATAGCATACCAGAAATCCCAGGACAAGATGGGCCAGATACTCACCATCTTGCAGGAAAACTAGAGGCTGCAGAGGGAAAGCCACCAGGAGGCCATGCAGCAGTGGCAGGCTCACAATGCCTCCATGGCCTCAATTGCATGGGCACTAAAGGAACTCACCACCATCCTGCGTGCAACCACCACACACCAGCAGGCCTCTTCCACTAGCCACATACCAATGGAACCTTCAACATCTGCCGCAGCTAGTGGAATGGAGGCCCTGCCTGAGGAACCACAGGCCACTGGCATCCCTCCCTCTGTAGCTGAGGAACCCCCCGCAAATATGGTCATACATCCAGACATCCTGCAGGAGCTGATGCCAAGACCAAACCCACTACCAGGAAGTGACCCTCTCCTGAACATTCTCCCTTGTGTGCCACTGAGACACCCTATTGACTGGCCAATGTCATGTCACATTCACCATAAGTCTGTTACATGAACAAGAGATGGAGGAATCACCAGCAGGTCACACAGTAACTCAGACATGTTCCAAAATCAATTTTTTCAAGGCAGCCAATAGTTCAGGCAGACACCAGACAGACACCAGAGTAGCTCCACTAGTCCAACCTGTAAATAAACCAAGACAGGGACAACCATCAGGATAGGAATCATGGTGGCACACACACAACACATATGCAGTACATTGTAGTCAGCCCCAGTGTGATTTGTCAAGTGGCAAGGGAAAACAGTTTACCATGCCACATTTACAATCTCTGAAAACACATTGCCATTGCTCGCTAGCTCACGGCTGATATGAGCCAACAAAAGACACGTATGACTGTTAGGAAAGGACAGTGTCCGTGAATGGCAATGGGAACTGTCAGGATAAGGAGTGATACACACTACTCAATTTATAGATGTCAAAACATCTGCACTGAAGTTTGCAGGACTGAGAACACACCACATGCCTGTACATAGGAGACATCAACCTACCAACCTGCATTGTCAACACATGGCAGACTTGAGATGAGTAAGACAGCTCCTGATGGGCAATCTGTCTCCTACCACAGGCCACACAGATTGATGGGTACACGGAACACCTCTACTGATGTAACTGACCAGGAGAAGCAATGTCAAAAGGCAGATATGAAATCAGAGACCTGACAATAAACATTATACATACCTGAATGTCATTGGAAGTATTGGTTGATCAGATCAGTCCTAGAGTCATCTGCACCTTTACCATTAGCCTCATCATCACTTCATATGTCACCATCATCAGCCACTGGTCCAGCTGCCACGTCATCCAGTAATGGTATGTGACATCTCAGGGTCAGATTATGTAGCATGCAGCACTCAACAATGATCTTGCAGACCTTTTGCAGAGTGTAAAGGAGGGCACCTCCTGATACATGGAGGCACATGAATCTAGCTTTCATTAGCATAAAAGTCATTTCTATTACAAGCCTCATCCTGCCGTGGGCCTCATTGAAATCGTGTTCCCCATCTGCTGTAGGATATCTTACACGTGTCAACAGCCAGGGAAGGTTAGGATAGCCAGAGTCACCTGTGTGCCCAAAGTTAGGACCTGTCACTATACCGGTAGAGACACGGGGCAGAATGGGATAACATGTGACACCACAGCTCCACACATAATATTGCATACATACCAATTAGCAAGTCCTTTCTTTCTCTGTAGTTGTGCCATCATGTGTGGGGCATTGCTGTTCCTCAAAACGTAGCACTCATGCACAGATCCAGGAAACTTGGCCGTAACTTGGGAGATATACTGGTCAGCGAGACACATAACCTGGACATTGATGGAGTAAAAGTTTTTCCTGTTCCTCTACACTTGATCATTGACCCTGGGAGGAACCAAAGCAATGTGAGTGCCATCTATGGCCCCTATCACATGAGGGATGTGTCCCATTTCATACAAGTCAGCCTTCACATTGGGCACATCTGCACGTTGGGGAACCTGATGTAGCTGTCCAGGTAGATCAGAAAAGCACACATTACATCTTCCAACACAAGACTGAACATGGGCTGTTGCATCCCTGCTGCCAAGCCCACTGTAATCTGGAAGGAGCCTGAGGCAAGGAAGTGTAGCAATGACAAAACCTGTACTGTTGGAGGGATGGCATAGGGATTATGTATGGCAGCCAAGAGATCCAGCTCCAACTGGTTGCACAGTTCCATTATGGCCTGATGATTCAGATGATAAATGTGTATGATGTGCCTCTCCTCCAGGGTAGCAAGGTCGACTAGTGGGCGGTATACCTGTGCATGTCTCATTCTTGCCATTGCATGGTATCTGGGACATAGAGAGGAAAATGTACAAATTGATGTCCACTATACACATGCTAGCTAACACTAAAATTGTAGCACACAACAAACACTGTAGACATGGTGCTAAAGTTTACACATTCCATATAGGGCATACTGACAGACCCTGTATGCCAACCTAGCTGCCCATTGCAGCCCTGAACCAACAGCATGTCACACACAAACCATGTGTTATGTTTCATGTTGCAGCAGCCTATTTCCCCATAACGGAACATGTATGTACCAATTTCAGTGCACATATGGTAACCCACCTGTGAGGCAGCAAGTAGCTGCACATGTAGTGGACTTGACAGCCGCACACCTTACTTCACTGTGCCATGGATAGACCAAGTCTGCACGATGAACAATAGGCTGGCATGACACATTTATTTTTGCTCTACAAGCCATGAAATGTGGCTAAAATGGCAGGCACTTGTCCTACATACACAGGACAGCTAGAAGTGACCTAGTTCAGCCGGCATATGTCATCACAGCGGTAGGCGATCGCAACTGCCGTGCAACTCCTCATTGGATAACATTGTTGATCAAGGGAGACTGGGGCCAATGATGATCACCGACAGAGGTCACCGTACGCAGTGGCCGCGACCGCCATTTTCTGACGCCTAACTCACTTGACTCCTGACACTCGTGCAAGCAAGACCTCCACTACGTGAGCTGCTGTGTGCTGTCTCTGGGAGCCATCATGCCACACCCTGCAGGTGATAGGGCACCACCCTTCACCCAGGAGGAGTTGGAGAAATTTGTGGATGGGGTCCTGTCCATGTATGGACATCTGTTTGGGGCACAGTAGCAGGCATGGACTGTTTGGGGGGTGGCATCAATGGTCCACTACATGTATGGCCTCAATGGACAGGATTTTGCCCATAGTAGCTTACCATTCTGACATATGTTGACTTAAGAGTGTAGAAAATGTGTAGGGAAACAACAATGGAGTTCTGCTACATGTGACTCTATATGGGCAAATTGAAGAGCAAAATCTATTATTGAAGCTATCATTCTGTGGACTTGCCTTTTCAACACTGGTATGGTACTAGATGTGGGAAGTCCCCTGGGAGGACCTGGGAGTCTAATGATAAAGTTTACATGTCATGCATGACATCGCCTTGGCAATTACAATGCTGCTATGTAGTGTTTCAGCCTTGACTAATTCACTAAGGGCCAGATGTATGAAACTTTTTTGCACTCGCAAACGGTGCGAATCGCAAAATTCGGCCGTTTGCGAGTGCAAAAACGTGGTCTGCGATGCATGAAAGGCATTTGCAGACCAAAAATAAGAAATCGCAAAAATTTCGATTTTTTGCGTTGCGACCTGGTTTTGCAAGTCGCAATTTGCGATCCAGTATTTCCAGTTGGAAATTGCGAGGCGCAAATTGCGACTCGCAAAATCCAAGTCGCAAGGAGATGCATCAAAAAATCGCAAATTGCACATGCAAAATACCACTAACTGAAACCAGGTGGTAACCAGGGGCAACCTATATAAAGAGGCCCAGAATGCCTCAGACACTTTTCAACAATGGCTGCACTCTACGTCATGGCGAGGAGGATGAGGATCTTAGCAGGTTTGAGGAGAGGTAGGAGGAGACAGGAGCGCATTTTCAGAGTGCGCATTACACTTTTTAACCTGACAGAGGGGGAAATATATGAGAGGTATAGGTTGAACTCAGCCATGATACTTGATCTGATAGCTGAGCTACAACCCATACAGCAGCGCAGAACACTAAGGACTGACAGCATCCCCACCCATGTGCAGGTATTATGCTCCCTCCACCTACTTGCCTCAGGGAGCTATCAAGGGGTCATAGCAGCAGCTGGAGGGGTCTCACAGAGTACCCTCTCCAGATTTTTCAATGCATTTATCAACGCCATGCTGAGAAAACTACACCAGTACATCAGATTACCCCACACCCCACAGGAAATACAGCAGACAAAAATTTAATTTTACCAGATAGCACAGTTCCCCCATGTCCTAGGTGCCATAGATGGGACACATGTGGCAATCTGTCGACCATCCGCCACAGAGTATGTGTACCGCAACAGGAAATACCATTATTCAATGAATATACAGGTGATATGCAATGCCTCCTACATCATTACTGATCTTGTGGCCAGGTACCCAGGGAGCACACATGATTTGTACATCTTTCGCCACAGCGGGTTTCACACACGACTGCTAGCTGGGGAGTTTGGTGAAGGATATCTACTAGGTATTGTCCCTCTATACAATGGCGCATTGATGGCGTGCTGATGTCAGATGGCCCACTTCTTATCATACCCTCTGTCCCTTCCAGGAGACAGTGCTTATGCAGTGCGCACCTACATGATGATGCCCTACCTCAATGCTGCAACACCAGCTGAACGGCGATACAATGCAGCACACAGGGCAACCCGCAATGTAGTGGAGCGCACATTTGGACTGCTGAAGAGTCGCTTCCGGTGCCTCCACAAAAGTGGAGGGGCACTACAGTACAGTCCAGAGACGACATGTGGAATAGTGGCTATTTGTGCTTTCTTGCACAATATAGCTACCACCAGGGGCATACCTGTAGAAATATGTGATACTGAATCTGATAAGGATGATGATCCCATACCACCCCTACATCCAGCAGACAGGACCAGTGCAGCAAAGGGAAGGCAAAGGCGTGCCTACATCACACACAACCATTTCAGACGTGAGTATAAATGACAGAAATCCTCTGACAACTGTACCTGTAGTGAAATAAATGTATTACCTTAAGTCAGGTAATGTCCGTGTGAGGAATAACAAAAAAATGGTTAAGTGAGAAACTCAAAACAATGAAGGACCTGAGTAATGCACTATTACTTCATAGTGAAAACAGAAGGCCACTGGCAGCTAGAGTCATTTTTTGCACCCACGCACACCACTCGGGTGCCCAGTTACATCACTGGCACCTCTAATGTCAGCCTCAGTGGCAGTGCTGTGCCTGGCACTGCGCCGTCTGGTGTCCAATGCTGGTACAGCTACACTGCTGAGGCTGGAACTGTCCTCAGTGTCCCCCAGTGCAAGCTCACTCGGAGTGGCTGACCTTGGTCCGATAATGTGTTCGATCACATTAGTGATCTGCACAAGTCCATTCACAACGTCCCTGCTGCTGTGTGACAGCACTTGTGAGGTCCCTGGTGTCCTGTGATGCCTGCACCTGTCCCTTACGCAGCTGTACTCTGATGTAATTGAGGGAGTCAAGTTGGCGATGCAGGCCCACCATGTTGCGGTTATGTTTGCGCAAGTTTATGTCTAATCCGAGGATCCTCTTATTTTGTAGGCGCTGCTGCTGCAACATAGCAGCTTCCAGCCCACCAAAGAAGGAGGGACCCTCACCTGCCTCATGCTGCTGTGCCCCGGACTATGTCGCCATCCTGCGTGGTGCTGTAGTCTGATGACACCTGTCCTCCTGCAGCTGGCTGCGCCTGCCTGTTGCTGATGGGTAACTTGGTCCTTCCTGCTGCTCATCTGAGTCGTTGCTGAGCTCTGGCAGTGGCAGTGTCCTGGGCCTGCGTCGGACAGTCGCAATGTTGAGGGACTCACTTGTGTTTGAATCGGAGGACAGATGGGTGTCAGTGTCGCCTACCCGTGCTGATGCTGTGGCTGCTGGGCCTGGCCCACCTGCAACGACAATATGCAGCATGTCAGTTATGTATGTTACATTTACGGTCAGGCAATGGTAATAAAGGTACAGGTACTTCTCTACACTGTGTTGTGTGTGTTGTGTTCCTCTGGGTGTCACTCTACTTAAATACATTGTATGTGCTACTTTTAGCTCTGGGTGATGGACCGCCACTCCCATAATACATTGTTGTGCAGCTTCTAAGATGTGGACTGGACTACTTCTCACAATGTTTTACATTACTTGCTAATTCCTAAGGGGCTTTTGTGCATACACATATGGGGTTACAAATCAATATTGCACTTACCTTGGCTGGTACTTGGTGTGCCGGAGGTGTTGATCTCTGTGACCCCTGTCACAGCTTCAGGGAGGAGTGTGGACATGACTAGGTCCTCCAATGGTGTGGATGGTGCCTCTGTGGGTGGTCCGCCTCCTGTGCCCCTGGCCTCCTGCAGTCTCCTTGCCACCCTCTCCTTCGCACAGGACCGCAGGTCATACCACCTCTACTTGATTTCTTCAACTTTAAGCTCGAACTTCCCCAAATACTCAAAAAGGGGCTTAGCATTTCAGCGGAAAAAGGCTTAGCAGCCAAGTGCTTAGGAGCAAAATTTGATAACCAGTGATAATTCTTTATCAATAATTTACTTATGAATTCTGGCATACTCATGGACTGTAATTGAAATTAATACATTTGTTGAACTAATATCCTTCTTTTGAAGATCGGAGATCATAGTATTTTATGCTTTCTATTTCAGGATTTTCTTTTAATACTGTGATTTATCAATGCCATTGTTTGTTTTTCAGTAATGTTACATCAGTGAAGTCTTACATTATATAGTAGAACATGTCATGAGTGATGTCATATGTGAGGTCATAAGCAGTGCATGGCAGGGGTGCAACTTATAGTTAGCGCTGCTAGCTATGACTGGTGTATTTCCGTGGTTTTATTGGTTCAGAAAGTTAAGATTGTCACTGAGAAAGTCGCATATCTAAAATGTTACTTTAACCTTTGTTTTTGCTGTGAATTTATGTTTTTTTAATTGAAAACAGATATTTTTACTACACCTAACTATACCATTAGTTTAAACTTTGCTTTTTCAGTGAATTTCTAGGATTTTTAAAGTAATGTCATTATTTTTTAAATGTACTTATGACAGAATGACAGTATAGTACATGTTGTGTTTAGACATTATTTAAGTAAAATAATATTCTTTATTATAACAAAATAGCATATGGTTGACAGCTTGCAAAATTCTTTGTAAAAGGTTTGTTTGTAATCAACAGATAAATATTTTACAGAAATTATTTATGTATTCACTTATTGTGACTCTGACAACAAGAGATATCACCAGCAATATTTTTTTTTAATGCTCTTGTGAGGGAATCACAAGAAGCACATGGGAGACTCACAGTGTGAGAAAACAGGGCTGATTGCTGAGCACCCTAACTGTTTTCCCCCTTTTTTCACTTTTTGCTGGTGCTTTCCTGACTCTCATGGTGCCCCTGGGTACTGGTAACCAGTCCCAGGGCCTGTGCTCTGTGTACAATGAATATGCAAATTAGGCTAATTATAATTGGCTATGTCAACCTACACATAGGTCCCTAGTATATGGTAGGGTATGTATGTTTAGGGACCTCAGCATAGATGGTGTACCCATGGGTACACTGCTAGGTGCCCTGGGTCATTTTAAAGGCAGGCCTGCCTTGCTGGCTGATTTTAAAGGAAAGTTATATGCAAATTTGACTTTGGAATTAAAAGTACTTCCAAAGTCTTAAACGACCTTATTTTTACATATAAGTCACTACTAAGGTGTGCCCTAAGAGCCCATAGGGTTGGGTGCCATGTAACTATAAGCAGGGACCCTATAAAACAATGTTTATAAGTCCCGGTGAGGTAAAGTAGCCAAATTTGTTTTTCCCTCACTGCAGTGAATGGCCTCTATAGGCTAATACGGGAAGACTATATTTTAATTAACAAAGTCTCCATAAGAGCCAGATTTTCTGAGTTTGGTATCAATTTAATTGTTATAATAAATCCCAAAACCTGCCATTGTTGGATTTAATATAACTAGTGCAGGTAAAAAACAACCTAAAAGTTGCCAACTTCAGCTCTGTAGTGCCCTTCTCTCATTAATGCAAAAAGAACAAGTGATGGACGGAATGCTGAACAATGTCAAACATTTACCCCCAATACAGAGATCTGGGTCTAAATTCATCATTTTTTTTGCTGCCCATGCCATTCCATGTTGGACCTTGACATAGGCAAATCAGTCTTGACCCTGTTCCATTGGGAACAGTCCAACCTGAACTGTAAACAAGCATTTTGGGACCAGTTTCAGGCGTGCACCCCTCATCAGCCAGACTAGCTTGTATCCAGTGCCATGGGAAGCACAGGACCCACGTCTGGGCATACCCTTCCCACTTAGGGCGACAAATGCAAAAAGAACAAGTGATGGACGGAATGCTGAACAATGTCAAACATTCACCCCCAGTACAGAGATCTGAGCCTAAATCCATCGTTTTTTTTGCTGCCCATGCCATTCCACTTTGGACCCATCCATATGCAAATCAGTCTTGACCCTGTTCCCATGGATGAAGAGTGAAGCCCTGAAACCAGTCCCAGGATGCTTGTTTCCGGTCCAGGGAGGACCTGGCTTGGCAGTTCAGGCTGGACTGTTCCCACGAGGAACAGGGTCAAGACTGATTTGCATATGGCTGGGTCCAAACTGGGGTTGCATGGTGAGCAAAAGAACGATGTATTAAATCCAGATCTGTGACTAGGGGTGAGTGTTTGCATTGTTTAGCACTCTGTCCATCATCCTTTTGTTTTTCTAAAGTTGCCCTAAGTGGGAAGGGTATGCCCAAGTGGGTCCCTTGCTCACTGTGCCACTGGATTCAAATTAGCCTGGCTGATGAAGGGTGAAACTCTGAAACCGGTCCCAGGATGTTTGTTTCTGGTCCAGGGAGGACCTGGCTTGGCAGTTCAGGCTGGACTGTTCCCATGAGGAACAGGGTCAAGATTGATTTGCACATGGCTGGGTCCAAACTGGGGTGGCATGGTGAACAACAAATGATGGATTAAACCCAGATCTGTGATTGGGGGTGAGTGTTTGCATTGTTCAGCACTCTGTCCATCATCCTTTTGTTTTCCTTCTTTGATTAGCCAGCCTCTGGGAGCCTGGCCAGACTGCCTTGATTAGGTGTGAAATAGCCTGGGCTGAACACAAAGGATGTGCCTGGGGCAGGAGGGGGAGAGCAGTCAAACTGGTCTTCAAAGGCAGGGAAGGACGTCTGGAGCAGCACAGGACCTCCCCCATTTCCTGCCACCCCAGACAACTAGGTAGTCTCTTGATTAGATTAGGAAAGGGCAGGAGAGGGATGTGTTTAGTATTTTTAGCCACACCAGTGTTTGTGCTTAGCCAGATCTAACCTCCAAAAATCAGTTTTAGCCATGTTGGATTTTTGAAAAATGTTGCTCCCTGGGATTGATTTTTGCCACACTTCCCAGGAAGTGGTAATCCAAAGGGAAAGTGGCTTGCCTTTGATTGGACAGTCGCCCTCCCCACATCCTTTTCAACCCAGGAGCAAGAATAAATATGGTGGAGCTGCACCCACACCTCAGATCCCTGCTGGAAGAAGATACTGGAGACGAATGACTGCTCTGCTGGACCCCTGGCCTGCACCTGGACACTGCACTCACAAGGACTGCACCAGCTGAACACTTTGGGATTCAACACGAAAAGGACGTAGTCTTGCTTCTGCAACTCCAGGCGTAAACTCTCTGTAAGCTACAGGTACAAAGGACCTGCCCAGAGTCCCCTGCATCAAGTTCTGCAAGAACAGCCCGGCTGACCAGCATCCAGTGGCCATTTGAGGATTCTGACCTGGTGCATTCTGGGAATTGTCATCCCAACTTCCAAGGAGCAACACAGAGCTTCTGGAACCTTGGATCAAGTTGTAGATACTTCAAGACCCCAGAAAGGACCTCTGGAAGAAGATCAAGAAGTTAGGAGATGTTTGGAGCAACTTCATAAGCTGAAGAGGTGCATTGTGGGAGTTGTAGTCCAGATCCCAAGAGGCAAAACAGAGCCTCTGACCCTTTGGCTGGTGCTGTGAACCACTTTCCTGAATCAGGAAACACTTCTGAAAGTAAGTGTAACAATGTTACCGCATGCGTGGCCTGACCTTTGAACTTTGTCCCTGTCCAGTGTAACCTTTTTTAACCCTTTCAGCACTAGTTGTTTCAATGCGCTAGAAAACATTACTTCTCTAAAAATTAATATCTCCGGTTCCCCTTATCTGCTTATCATTTTGGTGTAATTTTAAAGATAAAAATATAGGCCCTCATTACGAGCCTGGCGGTCTGTGACCGCCGGTTTTCCGCTGCCCGTTGGAATCCTCCAAGGCGGCGCAGCTTGCTGCGCCGCCTTGGGGATTCTGACACCCCCTACCGCCATCCTGTTCCTGGCGGTTCGCCCACCAGGAACAGGATGGCGGTAGGGGGTGTCGCGGGGCCCCTGGGGGCCCCTGCAGTGCCCATGCCAATGGCATGGGCACTGCAGGGGCACCCGTAAGAGGGCCCCGCTTGTATTTCACTGTCTGCATAGCAGACAGTGAAATACGCGACGGGTGCAGTAGCACCCGTCGCACCTTCCCACTCCGCCGGCTCGATTCCGAGCCGGCGTCCTCGTGGGAAGGTTGTTTCCCGCTGGGCTGGCGGGCGGCCTTAGGGCGGCCGCCCGCCCGCCCAGCGGGAAACTCAGAATGCCGGCCACGGTCTTCAGACCGCGGTGCGGTATTCCTGCGTCGCAACTTTGGCGGGCGGCCTCCGCCGCCCGTCAAAGTTGTAATGAGGGCCATAGTCTATTTTTATAAATTTGTGTTGGATTTTTATTGTGTTTTGTGTTTTACTTATTTACAGTTTTGTGATGTTTATATGCTTTACACACTTGTCTCCTAGGTTAACCCTTGTCACTCGTTGTCAAGCTACCAAGGGTTGAGCTGGGTTTAATTTATTGAGACCTAACTGGACCTAAGTGAGGGCTAGTGGCCTGTTGCTAGATGTATGTACTTACCTGCCCTTGCCAATATTCTACTTTCCAACATGCAGGATTGGAATCATCTACATTTTATTGCTATCTATTACGAATGCTTTTTTATCATGTTTTCTGTTACTCTTTAATGCTAATATATAATAGTGTAGTTAATGAAAGGTTGTTAGATTTTTCTTTATATTTTTTCTTAAAGTGATGGCTCTCACAAGACCCTTGTGGGAGCTGGACACACAGTCCCCTACGAGGACTCCAAGGGGGCTGTACTTCCTGTTTGGCTCTCACAACCCACTTGCGAATTTGTAGATATAGAAATAATTAAGACCCTGGCGGTCAGCGGTAATTTGGGGAAAGATACTGCCAACAGGGTACCTTTTCCCAAATTATGACATTGGCGGTACCACTCCATCCGCCAGGGTGGTAACGGCCGCTGGGCTGGAGACTTCAGTCTCCACCAAGGCGGCCGTCACAATCCCAACCTCAGAATTATGACCCCGCCTACCACCATGGTTTCCGTGGCGAGCGTACCACTACAAAAACCATGGCGGTAGGCACTATCACTGCCAGGTAATTCCTTCCCTGACACTGATAGGGGTCTCCCCCACCACCCCTCCCCAGAGTCCTCTGCCACCCTCCCACTCCCTCTCCTGCCCCCGCACATTTACACACCCACACGTGCACACATACACACTCATACACACACATACCCACATCCACCCACGCATACATACCCAGACACTGCAACACGCACCAACATACATTGTCGCACACACGAATTCACAACATACAACATATACGTACACTCACATTCAGTCATTCACACGCATTCAACGTGACTCACACCCACATGCATGCATACAAAAACAGACAGACACCCCTCACCCACACATAACACCACCCCCACACACCCCCATCCACCCCCCTCTCCTGTCAGAGAACCCAACTTACCTGCTTGGAGAACCCAACTTACCTGCTTGCAGGGGGTTCTCCGGCAGGAGACAGGATGCAGCGCTGCTGTCAGCAGCAGTGTCCGCCAGCAAAACACCACCAGGCCGTATCATTGCTCATGATATGGTCAGCAGTGTTTTGTTGGCGTGGCACTGCTGCTGACAGCAGCACCACCTTACTGATGTCCGCCGCCATGACCGTCGACGGCAGTCCGCCAGACTTCTGGCAGTATTCCGTCTAAGGTCATAATGCAGGTGGGTGGCTGGTAGCCACGGCGACGGTATGTTGGTGGCCCTCGCCATAGCGGTAGGCGGCAGTTACCGCCAAAATTGTAATGAGGGCCTAAGAGTACATATAGAATTCAGCTAATTACAGTGTTTTAGTGTCATTTTCAACTAAATAGGACATTAAGCATATTCTTTAAGGTTTACAAAAACGAATGTTGCGCTGTTCTATAAACGATATTAAGGAGCTATGTTTTTCATACGGTCTTATGAGACACCCACAAGACATTTGCGAGAGGCCTGGGAGAGGAAGCACACCCAAAGGAAGGGTTCTTATTGTCTAATGAGGATGTCTTTATATGAAAGAAGATTTCATCCTTTTTGCTTCATTTCACTATTGGGCTTTTGTGAGATTACAAATACTTGGCTTGCTCTCCTTTCCTGCTTGTCTTTGAACAGAAAGATGTCTTCATTTGATTTAGATGAACAGCCAGGGTCTTCTGTAATCAGCCACCCAAGGTCTGGCATTTATTTTTAAATAAGGCCCAGTGCCAAGAAGGGTTCAGCAGTGTACCTTTGTTTAACTTTGCAACAATGTGTTTAGCCAGGAGTGCAAAAATAAGCACTATAGTATGAGTACCACAGGGATTTGGAAACCCCTGAGGTCTATGCATCTGGGAAGGCTTGCAGAGGCAGAGTAGGCTTGTGCAGTGGTGCTAGACAACTTTACAGGGGCTTCAACATCATTTTTGCAAGTTGATACTGTATCTGCGCAGGTTCTAAGTGCACAGGTGGACAATAACCCAGCTTTTTTTTTTAATAAAGCACGATTTTGCTGCTTGTGCAAGCAGATCATATTTTCATCAGAAACAAGCAGGTCTGCCCAGGACAAGCTTGCTCAAGAGCACAAGCAACCCCCTAGGCAGTTGATTTTTGGATAAATTTTTTGTAAGCTTTAGCCCTTTTAGTTTTTAGGAAATGCTGTTAGTGTTTGTTTGGCACCTCAAGTTGTTTGTTTTTGTTATTGTAGTTTAAAAAAAAAAAAAATCCAAAGAAAAATGTTTATTGCAAATTGTTTACAAAAATGTCTCTTTTAAGAGCTACCATCTATTTTACTATCTGTGCTGTTTTCACTGTTTTCCACTTTTCCCCTTCTTAAAATGTCTCAGAAGACAAGAGATACAAGAATGTAATCCCTTGTGTTCAGTCTGAGGAGGCAGTGCTTCCTGGTTTGCTCCTGCGGGCCTCTAGCAAGATTGTACCAAAATTCAAAAGTCAGCCTATAGGGACAGCTTTAGGAGCCCCTAGCACCTCCTTGCACCACATTAGCATCATTTTTTTATGCTAATGTGGCCCAATGAGGCCAAAATCGCAGCACCAAATTTACAAAGTGGCGCTTTGCATGCACACAGCAGTTGGTCACAACCTAACTTACTTTTGTAATTGCCAAAAAAATACCACTTACATTTATAATTTAGCCACCCTCCCATTTTTTCACTCCTTATATAACTCCACTTAGCTCCTGAAGCGTAATCATTCTGCTGAGCACTTCTCTTGTGACTGAGATCTCCATGCAGCACCAAGGTTCACCTCTGGATTTTGGGAGACAGCTTCATTTATTGGGATAGAGAACACGCCATTAACTGTGGTGTTGAACGAATCTTGGATTTCCTAACTTGGACATAACTTGGATTGTCCATAAAGGTATGAAGTGGGATCAATTCTTGCCAATTGTTGACAACATTTTTTAGATTATGAAAACCCAGATCTGATGATAGTGCACTGTAGTGGAAATTACCTAGGCATAAACAAAGGTGATGCACTTGAAATCCAAACGAAGGAGACCTTTTCACAATTAGTGTCTCTCTTTCCTCAATCTGTTACTCTTTCCTTAAAGTGTCCTTGCATATTCTAATATATGTCTAATATATTTCAAAACAGAAAAGGCAATGGTCAAAAAAGATTTGTACTAAGATTGAAAAATCCCAGAAGCATGTCAATAAAACAGTTTTTCCATTTCTTTGTGACCATGGCATGGGTTCTATATATCACAACGTCTGGTTTCATAAGCCAGGAATCTATAGGCAAAATGGAGTGCACTTCACTACAGAAGGGAACAGGATCTTCCTTAATAACATCAAGGAATGCATCCAGTTATGTGTGTAACTGGACACTACACTCTATAAACACCAAAGTTCTTGTCAGAGCCACACTATTGCAACATTATGGGGGTGATTCCAAACTTGGCGGGCAGCTACTGCCGCCTGCCAGGCGGGAACCGCCATTCGGCCGCCATGCGGCCGCAATAACGCAGCCCCCATTCCGACATTCCCGCTGGGCCGGCGGGAATGAGGCCGCAACACAGGAGCCGGCTCCGAATGGAGCCGGCGGTGTTGCGGGCGTGCGACGGGTGCAGTTGCACCCGTCGCGCTTTTCACTGTCTGCTAGGCAGACAGTGAAAAGCTGGCCGGGGCCCTGTTAGGGGGCCCCTGGACACCCCTTACCGCCAGCCTCTTCCTGGCGGTGAAAACCGCCAGAAACAGGCTGGCGGTAAGGGGGTCATAATCCCCAGGGCAGCGCTGCCCTGGCGGATTATCACCGCCGGGGCATAAACGGCGGTAAACAGCCGGCCCCGGCGGTGCGACCGCGGCTATACCTCCGCGGTCAGAATACAGAAAAAAGCACCGCCAGCCTGTTGGCGGTGCTTTGGTCTTTTTTTCCCTGGCGGTCTCGGACCGCCAGGGTCAGAATGACCCCCTATGTCATTATTCCATGGTATAAACACCTTTTTTTTGAGCTACTGACACTTGCAAGTCTCTCAGGAGAGCAGAAGCACAGTATATTTGTCCACCTCTTGCGAGAGTTTCACGAGCTCAGGCATCTAAACTATATTTAATGCATAATACCTATGTATCATAGGGTGCAGATATCAGACTGCACAAACACACAATCCTCTATACTGTAAACCTTCTCTTGAGAAAGATTTTCTATACCCAACGACTTTTTTTTCTTTTTATACGATCCCACAAGAGTCTCACAAGATCGTAAACATTTTGGGCGGGAAAATGTACTCTTTCATTTATTAAAGTACATAAACCTTATTGTCCCCATTAGTAGGGTGTGGGAAGAAAGTAGCCTCCCCAGTAATACTTCTTATACTATAACAGAAGTGCATTGTAGTGTGTGAGGAGAGAGTGAGCACTGAGACCTACAAGTGTGTACAGTGGGATATGGGCAGCTACAGTCTCTATTGCATCAAAATGTTGCGTACCCCACTACTTTTTTTATGATCCTGTGAAAGTCTCCCAAGATCAAAAATGTTTTTTAGACAAAGAATTTATAACTTCCTTTACTATAGTACTTATCCCTTATGGTCCTCATTAGTAGGGTATGGCAAGAAAGTAGCCTCTCCAATGAGACCTTTTTGCAGTAAGACAACAGTGCATAATAGGGTTTGAAGAGACACTGCAATCTCACTGATACCGCTCCACAGTCTAACAACTGTGTATAGTAGGATATTGGGAGACACTAACCTATCCGCTGACATCTTGTGTGAAGGTAACCAGTATGTAGAATAAAGCATATAAAGAGTCACTGCCTCTCCACTCACACCTTTTCCCAAGCTCGCTAGTATGTATAGTATGGTGGGAAAGGTACTCACCTCACATGTAAGGTGTCACTATTCCATACCAAGTAGAACAAGTCCTCGCCTCTCCACTGAGGCCTCTCCCCAAGGACATATCCATATATATGCAGACAGGTATAACAGTAGGCTGTGAGGGAGAACTACCCTGTTTGTTGACAGACCGTTCTTGCATCATATTTCTCCATAGTACAGTGTAGGAAGAGACTGGCCTCTCTTCTGTGACGTGTCTCTGGGATGATAGGTGTTCACATTTGACTTTGTTTGCTTCTTATGTAAGCAGATTATTTTGTTTTCTCAGGCATTTTCAATTTCATCCTAAAAAAGACAAAATTAATTTAAAGTTAAAAATTACATACTGATCAATAGTTCATAATAGTGATATATCACTATATTGTCTAAGCCTTACTACATGTTCACTCATAGTCACATATTTATATTATATTATGCACCAGTAGTGTGTACTTTCTTTCTCCTGA
The DNA here is from genome assembly GCF_031143425.1 of Pleurodeles waltl. Classification (NCBI taxonomy): domain Eukaryota; kingdom Metazoa; phylum Chordata; class Amphibia; order Caudata; family Salamandridae; genus Pleurodeles; species Pleurodeles waltl. The sequence continues at coordinate 1,573,386,074 of NC_090444.1, forward strand.
AATATATCACATCCTTAATAAGTCTATTTTCAAATTTTTGCAATCAAATTATAAAATGACATGAAGTCTGCTTCCATAACAGTTTCCAAAGTAGCACAATGATCTTGATATATCTGTTCTAACACTCACCACAGTGTTTTACTCTAGAAAAAGCAATATCACCACTCAAACATCTCATAGTGCTAAAATATATATGTATATGCAATGAGGTTTATAAGAACAGTAGCGCTTTTATTTTTACATTCTTTGTTTTAGAATTCAAGAAACAATACTTCCTTTACTGACAAGTATATACAGTTTAAAAATGTCATTTTTCGACGCAATCTGCAAACCTTGCACACATCACTCTACTTTATAATGCATGACTCTCATAAGCTATATCAACACATCTACAAGTTCTCAAACAGCTTTTCACTCTGTAAACTGGGGTGCGTATTTCTGAGATTGTGAAGCAGTGCAGCACAGCAAGTCACCTTGCTGCACCACGCTGTAGGACAGGGAAAGGGCAGGACTGCACCATATTTAAGTCAATACAGTGTGCTCCTCTCTTTTACCCTTTTGGCAGCACAATGGTGCAAGGGCACCTGCATTGAATGGAGCATTGTTTTTGTGCAGGAAAGGGCACCTCCCTGCACAAAAACTATCCTGTTAGGCACGTTCCTCTATCTGTGTGTGCTTCAGAAAGCAGCATACATAGAGCGAGATAATAATGAGGAGAAATAAATATATTTCTCCTTAATACACCTACCCTAGGAAAGCGTTGAATTTTGGTGCATTCCCCGGTTTACCAGTTCTGGTAAATCTGGGAATGCATCAAAATCTAAGGGACTTGCTTGGGAACACCCATGAAATGCCTTCTCAGGAAAGAGTAAGGCAACACAGCAATTTGCAACACATTATTTGCACTGCATTGCCTTACTTCAGATTTATGGAGCTACTCAGGCCACGCAAAGTGGCCCTGCATGGCTCCATAAATTTCATTTAAGGTTTGTGTTGCACATGTACCATGTTGCACGGTGCACACATGATGCAGACCTGGTCATAAATATGCCCCTAAGTGTAGAATAGGTTTACCACCATTAGTACACCTACTGACACTTCACAACAAAGTTTTTAAAATATATGATTAAATACCTGAACTTGAAATTCTGACTTAAATGCAGATGAAGACAACCGTGTATTTCAGTTCAACTTAAATTCACTTTTGCTGAGCACAACTGAAACAGACCTCCTTCTCCTCCAAAGCACCAAGAAATAACCGAGCTATCTCTGGTTCTGTAACCAATCACATCAGAGTATTTCTTCAACCATGTAATAAGAATGGTAACTATTAGTTCAGCATTGGCCCTTTTTTTAACTTTCTACCATATGATCTCACCAGACTCTCGCAGGATCGTAAACATATTGTGGCAGGGTAAACAATTTTCAATGCAGGTCTTGTAAGAAGCTCGGGGGATCGTAAACATCTTGTGAGAGGTCCAATAACTTTCCATGCGAGTCTTGTGAGAGGCTTGCAAGATCGTAACAGTTTTTAATCATCTACTCATCACACTACCTATCTTTAACACAATTTGGGCCTCATATTACGACCATGGCGGTCGTGCCCCAGTTGGACCACCAGCACAGCCCGGATCGGAGATCCCATCGCTCTGGTGATTGTGGCAGTCCTAATCTGCCAAGGCAGCGCTGCTATGCGGATTATGACCAAGTTCTCTGCCAGCGCTTTTATGGTGGTAACACTGTCATGAAAAGGCTGGTGTAGAACAGGGGGCCCCTGCACTGCCCATGCACTTGGCATAGCCAGTGCAGGGGCCCCCAGGCTAGCACCATTGCAATGTTCACTGTATACTTTGTAGACATAGAAAATTTTGAGGGTGCTAGTGCACTCCGCAACTTACAGCATTGCTGCCGGCTCGATTACGAGCCAGAGAAAATGCTGTAGGCCATTTCCCACTAAGCCAGCAGGTGGAAACTCAGGTTTCTGCCCACTGACCTAGCAGGAAACTTGTAATGGGCCTGGCAGGGAGGTAGCCACAATCGCAGCAACCTCCCCATCGAAAGTTTGTCCCTTTATCTCAAAAACAAGCACCACAATATCCATTCCTACTAATAGAATGCATTGTGAACTCATCTACTCATTTTTGCTATTCATGATCCCCTGAGGATGGCAAACGTTTCCTCTGTTTCCCTGCCCGCATCTCTGCAGGCAGGGAAATAGGGGAAACCTCTGCTTTCAGCAGAGGAGAGCACTTTGAAAGTTCTTGCCCCCCAGAAGCGGAGTGTTTGCTCTGACTTGGCAGGAGCAGACAAAACTCCCACCAAGCCAGAGCAAGCAGCTATGTCTTGGGGATGGGCACCCTGGGACACATAAGGAGCAGGCCCTGGTGGGTGGCATTGGAATAGACCCGGGGAGGTGGTGGCCTCCTGGGCCGGGGGTCCGCGAAGGACCCGTTAATTATTTAATTTTAGCCCCGGGGAGGTGGAGGTCCCTAGGGCTGCATGGGGGGCGTGTGGGCCCCATATTCATTTTAAATTTAGCATTGGGGAGGTTGTAGTACCCAGGACTGTCGGGGAGGCCATACTGGACACCCCCATTTGAAATTAATGTTTTGGTGGTGGTCCCTGAGGCTAATACGAGCCTAGCAGGGAAGTCCTGTGAGCCCCCCACCTCTTTCAAGCCCTCAATGCCCCAGTGACCGGGCCCACACAGGGGCAAAATATTAAAGAGGACAGGAGACTGCCCTTTTTTAATGTTGGGAAAATCTGTGGATCCTGATCCACTGTTTTTAAGGGATTTCTTTTTGTAAATGCTTTTTAGTGCTGGTGGAGTCAGTAAGGCACCCCCTGACCAAGGATAGGGGCTCAGGGTGACCCTTCCCTGGCCCCTTTAATTTTTTTCAGTTTTTTCTAGGACTCGGCTGAAGCCGAGTCCCAGGGTGGCTGCCAAACCTTCCTTGTTGAAGTGTTGCCAGTCAATCAAATATCAGCATGGGGAAAGTGAGATCCATGGAGGATCCGCGACCCTAGATTTCTATTTTTTTTTACCTTTAAGGCTGGATTAAGGCCCTCATTATGACATTGGCAGTAAATCCCACTTACCACCTTGCCGACTGCCTCCAACATAACGCTGCCGCCGCAGATAACCACCAACCATATTATGACACACACATACCAATCCGTCACTATACAGCCACACACACACAAGTCCGCCAGCCCAAAGGTCAGTGATAAACTGGCAGTATCCAAGCCCACACCGTTATGCCAACATAATATTGTGACTCACGAATTACCACAGCAGACATTCAATGGTGGTAAACCATTGGTGGGACGTAGCACTGTGCTCAAAATGCACCCACTCAAAAAAAACTACACCACATTGGACAATTCAAACTATACACACCTGACACCCATACACACACCACACCCACACCACTATAAAACACACACCCACAAAACCCACATCCCTTTACGATTAGAAATAATTTCCACAAGAGAGAGATACAGCAAGAGCACCCACACAACCAGAGCCACATAACAACAACACTATACACCATCCACGCATCTAACATCACACACCACAACACATCACCCCACACACCCTCATCCATACCACTAAAACTATACCAATGGCACCACAACGACACCCCAGGTTCTCAGAGGAGGAGCTAAGAGTCATGGTGGAGCAAATCATCAGGGTAGCGTCCACAGCTATTTGGATCACAGATGCAGCAGACATCCATTGCTAGGAAGATGGAGCTATGGCGGAGGATCGTGGACAGGGTGAAAGCCGTGGGACAACACCCCAGAACAAGGGATGACATCAGGAGGAGGTGGAACGACCTACGGGGGAAGGTGCATTCTGTGGCAGCAAGACACCAACTAGATGTACAGGGGACTGGCGGTGGACCCCTACCTCCTCCCCCACAACTAATAACATGGGAAGAGCAAGTCTTGGCAATCGTGCATCCTGATGGCCTGGCAGGAGAAGGAGGAGGACTGGACTCTGGTAAGTCAAATCTCTATTACTATCAACTCCCCTACCTGCCTGCCATCACAAACCCCCACCCTTACCCTAAATCCCATCACTTCACCACCTCCCACATACCCCACCATCACAACCCACTCATCCCAATACCAAGCCCTGCATGCAACACCAATGCATGGATACCCCTCACAGACCTGCAAGAACACCTATCACCACTGCATGCACAATGGAGAGAATCACCTGGCCCAACAAACAGCAACTCACATAAATGCAAATCTGCCAGGGCAACATCAACCATAAAGGTCAACACACCCATGCACAATATGTCACACGCAGAAACAATAACACTGCATTCACATCCACACAGGTACCCCAGCCAATGTCACTGGAGAAGAGGTGCCAGTAACATCCAGTCCCCCCAAGAAGAGGCCCACAGTGATGACAGCAGCTCTGCTTGCCTGGATCTGGATGACCAACCTGGCCCATCAGGGATCTCCGGACAGTAACTTACCCAGGCACAGTCACACACCACCACAGAGCCTCCCACCTCAGGAAACACCATAACACCATCCATCCAGTGGGTCCATACCTCTGTACCCAGGACACGTCAATCAGCAGTGTGTCCACCACTACAGGGACCCCAAGCAACCCCACAAACACAGGACGATCAGAGACCTGGGGTCAGTGGCAGTGGGCAGATGGTTAGAGGGACAGAGGCACAGGAGAACAGGGAAGCTGGGAGGACTGCTGTGCGACAGGGGGAGGACAGGCCCAGGGAACTGACTCTCCAGGAGGCACTCACTGCGATCCTGGGAGCATACCAACATTCCCAGGATACGCTGGGCCAGATTCTGGACAAGTTGCAGGAGAACATGCGGCTGAAGGAGGGGCAGTACCTGGGGATCAGCGAGGACTTGGAGGACATCAACACCACCCTTGTCTCCATTGCAGGGGTGCTGGCAGACATGGCCAACACTATGAGGGAGGCAGTGGCACACCAATGGGCCCTTGACACTAGCCAAACCGATGGACAGCCCTCCACCTCCCCTGCCGCTAGTGGAAAGGAGGCCCCACCACAGGAACAACAGGCCACCAGCACCCCTCCCCCTGCAGAAGGTGAACCACCCCGCAAATGTTCCCTGCGATCCAGGCAGAAGCCAGAGACTATTGCCAAGACCCCCGCCAGGAAATAAGACTCTCATGATTGTCACCCTTGTGTCCCACTCTGTCACCCTGTCCACTTTGAACTGCCATTGCTCCCCTTCCTATGCCCCCTTGGACAATGCACCTGTGAAACAAATAGACTGGACTCTATCCTGGACTTTCCTCCATCATCAACCCAGCCCATTCCACTACTCCCTCTACTTCTTAGCACTTAAGTAAACACTCTTTGAAAATTTTGAAAATGGAGTTTGTCAAATGATTTAAGTATGTATTTGTTTTTCCAGGTTTAAACATTGCAATTCAACTGTACAGTAATGTATACATAGGAAAGACCTGTAGTTGGCTGCAGTCAACACACCAGGAGCGATAGTTGGGCACAAATATCTGCAAATAGAGATGCCAGAGGGTACAGTGAGTGGCCATAAAATGTGAGAACAACAGCCTGCCAGTGACAATGTCAAACACAAATAAATGTGAATTTACACTGCCTTACCTTTGAGTCACTGGAAGTATTGATGAATTCTTGCACTTCTGTTGTCCTCATCCTCAACCTCTGCCTCCTCATCTTCACTGTCCACAGGGTCCAGTGCTGTCACACGGCCATCTCCAGCCTCCTCTTCCTGCAGAAAAGGCACCTGACGACGCAAAGCAAGGTTTTGCAACATTCAGCATGCCACGATGATCTGGCAGACCTTCTTGGGTGAGTACCACAGGGATCCACCTAATAGATGGAGGCAATGAAACCTGGCCTTCAGGAGGCCAAAGGTCCTCTCTATAATTCTTCTTGTTTGCCCATGTGCCTCATTGTAACGTTCCTCTGCCCTTGTCCTGGGATTCCTCACAGGGGTCAGTAGCCATGAGAGGTTGGGGTAACTAGAGTCACCTGCAGATATCGAGGGACAACTGTTAGCCACACACTAACCCTTAGGTCCCAAACCATACCCATACACCAACATATACTGTGTGGGAAACAGGGCTCACCTATTAGCCACATCCTGTGCCTCTGGAGTTGAGCCATCACATTTGGGATGCTGCTATTCCTCAGGATAAAGGCATCATGCACAGACCCAGGATATTTTGCATTGATGTGGGGGATGTACTGGTCCGCCAGGCACACCATCTCTACATTCATGGAGTGAAAGCTCTTTCTATTTCTGAACACTTGTTCATTTCGCCGGGGGGGGGACAAATGCAATATGTTTTCCATCAATTGCCCCAATAATTTTGGAGATATGTCCCATTGCATATTAATCAGCTTTCACTGTGGCCAAATCCTCCACCTGGGCGAAAACAATGTAGCTGCACGTGTTTAATCAGGGCAGACAACACTCTGGTCAGCACTATTGAGAACATTGGCTGAGACATTCCTGCTGCCAAGCCCACTGTCACTTGGAAAGAGCCAGTTGCCAGGACATGGAGCAGAGATAGCACTTGCACAAGAGGGGGGATCCCGGTGGGGTGACAGATAGCAGAGATTAGGTCAGGATCCAATTGGGCACACAGCTCTGTGATTGTGGCCCTGTCCAGTCTATAGGTGAGGATAATGTGCCTGTCCTCCATTGTTGCCAAGTCCACCGGGGGCCTGTACACGGGGGTATGGCTCCATCTCCTATTCATCCACAGCGGTTGCAATCTATGGGGCAAAATGATGAGCAGCTGGTGATTATCTCTTAATCCCAAATGCTACAGTTCAATGCATGTTGTGATTGTAACGTTATTTTGTTGGAGATATCCAAATGGTGCATTTGTGTACTGTGACGCAGTTAGGATCCATGGCCTGCCCCCCCCCAGAAATGGCGTCTGCCTGTCCGGTATGGAGGAAGAGGTGGAAATTAGGTAATTCCGCTGACGTTGTGCGCTGTTGAGCAAGGCGGTTGAAAACCGTCGTGCAACTCCTGATTGGATAACATTGGGCCCTATGGGGTACAGTGGCCAATGGTGATGTATGCTGGCGTTGACGGTATGCACCGCTGTGGACGTCACCGCCATTTTCTCTCTGTTCACTCACTTGCTACCTGACCTTCAACAGGAGAGGACCTACAGTGCATGTGCTGCTTTGACCTGTGTCTGGGGAAAGGGCCCCTGCCTTCACCTCGGCGGAGTTGGAGAGACTGGTGGATGGGGTCCTACCCCAGTATCGAATGCTGTATGGGCCTCAGACCAACAGGTGAGTACACTGTGAGTACGATGCATGGTGCGTGAATGCATGGAGTTCTGTGATTGAAGGCCTCTTGTAGGGGGTGTGTGGTGGATGGGCCCTGGGCAGCGTGCCGCATGTATGGTGGGCCATGTCTGTGCTAATGGGGATGGGCAGGAGCATGGTGGGCCATGAGTGTGACAGGCAGGACAGTCAGACTAATACCTTTCCTTGTGTCTATTTCCCTGCAGGTCACCGCCCATCAAAAGAAGGGTATATGGCATGCCATATCCAAGGACGTGCGGACCCTGGGGGTCTACAGCAGGCGGAGCACCCACTATCGGAATCCGTGGGAGGACCTGAGACTCTGGGCACAGAAGACCGCGGAGGCCCAGCTGAGGATGGCATCCCAACGAGGAAGGGGTGCCCGTCGAACCCTGACCCCCCCTGATGGCCTGCATACTGGCGGTGGTCTATCTGGAGCTGGATGGGTGCTTGGGGGCATCACAGCAGCCAAAAGAGGGTGAGTACAGTGCCCCAATATACAACTTGTGCCTGGTGGGGTGGGATGCGGGTGGGGGGGTGGGCCCTGTTGTTGCCCCTAGGCCAGGCCTGGTATTGCAGGGTTGGACCCATGTTGGGCAGGGATCTGATGTGAAAGTACTCCAACCAAGCTAGTAGGCATCCACTACTGGGCAGGAGTCTGTGGGTCTCAGGTATGCTGCAACTGGCGTTAGGTGTCCCTATCCATGGCCTGATGACTAGCATTGTGACTGGCAGTGGATTGCCTAGTGCGTAGGGTTGTTCCCTGTGGGTGAGTGTGTTGTGTACGCCAAAGGTGGTGTTGTTGGCGCCATTGACCAAGTGTATCCTTTCTGTCTCCCCCCCTTTTTTTTGTCACCCTGTCCTTATGTGCAATAGCATCATCTGGCAGAGGAGAAGAGGCACCGACGACGGAGGGAGCTGCATCCTACAGGACCTAGGATGCCAAATCCACTGACGGTGAGGGCACCAGTGGGACAGAGGGCGAGGGGAGCACCACAGCAGAGACTGGAGGGGACAGTTCAGACACAGATTCCTCCTCCGATCGAAGCTCCCTGGTGGTGCCCACCCCAGCTACAGGTACAGCCGCCACCCGCCATACCAGCACCACCCTCCCAGCAGCCCCTCAGCAAGTTTCCCATGCCCGCTCACCCAGGAGGGTGGGCATTTCTTTTGCCCCAGGGACCTCAGGCCCTGCCCCAGTGAGCTCTGCTGCCCTGAGTGGGGAGGCTATTGACCTCCTGCAATCCATCTCTGTTGGGCAGTCAACCATTGTGAATGCCATCCGGGGGTTGACAGCCCAAATGTAACAGACAAATGCATTCCTGGAGGGCATTCACACTGGCATGGCAGCCCAACATAGATCAATCCAGGCTCTGGCTTCCTCTGTGATGGCAGTCATTGTCCCTGTTTCTAGCCTCCCCCCTCCAACTTCCTCTTCCCAGTCCCATTCCCCTCAACCCCAACCTATACCAAGCACACTGTCAGATGGGCATGCACCCAGGACAACACACAAGAGTGGACATGGCAAACACAAGCACCACACTTCATCCCACAGGCACTCACACAAACACCATCGAGAAGCAGACATACCAACATCCACTGCCTCCACTGTGGCCCCCTCCTCCTCGTCCACCACCTCCGTCCCAGTTGTGTCTCCACTCACACCTTCATGCACTACATCCTCATCCACTACCACCATCACCAGCAAACCTAACAGTACACGCCCCTCACTGGCAGTCACCACCCCCACATCCATGCACATGTCCCCTGTGTCCTCTCCCACTATGTCTGTGCCCCCTCCTCCCAAAGTACCTGCACCCAAACACAGCAGACTGATACCTCCTACAACCACTCCCTCTTCCTCCACTCCCAAACCTTTTCCCTCATCCCACCCCAATGTCCCTAAGAAGCTTTCCCTCTCCACCATTGACCTCTTCCCTACCCCTACCCCCCATCCCTCACGTCAGGCCACGGTGGTCAAAACCCAGGCAAGCACCTCTGCCACCCAGTCCACGGGCACAGTAGTGGCTACAGCTTCTCCAGGTTGGAGAGGATCCCGGGCACCAGGCAGCCACACTGAAAGGGTGCCTACACCATCTGCTGCAAGGAAGGGCAAGGAGGCACCCCCAGCTGCTAAAAGGAAGGGCAAAGAGGCTCCCCCAGCTGCTGAAAGGAAGGACAAGGAGGCACCCTCAGCTGCTAAAAGGAAGGGAAAGGAGGCACCCCCAGCTGCTAAAAGGAAGTGCAAAGAGCAATCCCCGGCTGCTGAAAGGAAGGGCAAGGGGCCTGCACCAGCAGGCAGAAATGACAAGAGGCCTGGTGCTGGGACTCAGTCGGAGCCCCCACCTCTAACCATCGTGGTTCAGCCCCAGTGGGCAGCCATCTGAGGCTGCAGGGGAAGGACTGGAGCCTACCCCCACCACTGCCAGTACCGCCACCAGCGCCACCAGCGCCACCAGCACCACCACTACCACCACTACGACAGTGTGTAGTCCTACTACCATGGGCTGTTGTGCGAATTGGACCCAGCAAATCCTGTGGGTCTGACACCCAGGTGAGAGACTGTGACCTTGCACTCCCCAAGATCTGCATCACAGGGCACAATGCCCCCTCCAGAACCAGTGGAAGATTCCATCCACTCACCCCATTCTCCACAGGATGAAGCTCACTGGGCACAATTCCCCCTCCAGGACCAGTGGAAGAAGTTATTTACTCACCCCATCCCCCACAGGATGAAGCATACTGGGCACAATTCCCCCTCCAGAACCAATGGAAGAAGCCTCACACTTGAGAGACTGTTGCCTTGCACTCCCCAGGACCAAGCAGTGGGCAAATCACCCACTTGAGAGACTGTGGCCTTGCACTCCCCAGGACCAAGCAGTGGGCAATCACCCACTTGGAGACTGTGGCTTTGCACTCCCCAGGACCTAGCAGTGGGCAATCACCCACTTGAGAGACTGTGGCCTTGCAGTCCCCAGGACCTAGCAGTGGGCAATCACCCACTTGAGAGACTGTGGCCTTGCACTCCCCAGGACCAAGCACAGGGCATGTTGCCCCCTCCAGGACCAGTGGCATTGTACCATCTTCTGGCTGGGTGCCTCCCCATTCCCTGTCCCCCTGAGGTGCATGTCTATTTTCAACCTGACGCACCTGCAGTGTTCTCTCTGTGTTGTTGCAGGAGTAAGGTGGGGCCTTGGACTATGTGATGTGGCCCTGTGGCCCACGGACATTGAGGACTGGGTAGTGCCCCAACATTTGTAAATATGTATATACTTTTTAATTTTGATGCATGTATTTATACTATTTTATCTCATTATACTCACTTTAATCAATTCCTTTTGTCCTTGCATTATTCCTGATTTGTACGGGATGTATATGTAATCTTACTGCATCTGGTTATGTGTATGGTGTTGGGGTGGGGGTGTTGCATGTGTGTGTCACTCTCTTTTTCCTCCACCCCTGCCCTGTGTGCTAGGCAGCAGTACTCACCGTGGTTGTCTTCGCCAGTGTTGGTGTTCGTAATGGAGCAGAAGGTAGAAGATCATGGGGAACACATGCGACTCGAGCTCCATGGCAGCATGGTTCTTCCCTGAGTCTCCACAGGTGAGTCCTTTGAATTCCGAAATCTGTTTCCACCAGGCCTTTGATGTCGTTGGTACCGCCCCGGAAAAGGTGGCGGATTGGTGTGTCATAATACATTGGGCGGAACATTGTCTTCATCCTGGCTGTAGGCAGTTACCGCCGTGGTGCCTGTTGGTTTCTCCCTGGCAGTCAGTGTGTTAAAGTGGCTGTCTGTCATAATTTCATATTTATTACCACCGGCCTGTTGGTGTTATTACGGCCTCTTTATCACCAACTGCCAGGGTCATAATGAGGGCCTAAATGTGCTTTTTGGACACAAATGTTATACATGAGAGAGAAAATATAATGAAGCAGTTTTGGGCACAGATCAACTAGGAGCCATAATACAGAAGGTTCCACAGGGGTGTAATGTCTGTGTTTGCTTGCTTTGTGCACCCCAGGGTCACTTTGGTATTACAGTAGGGGCTGCAGATGCTTGTGCTGTCCCTTCTGGAACACTGATAGCGCTGGTGCACATGTAGCAGTAATGCTATCATAAAAGGGTGTTCCCTCATTTGCATAAAGTGCAGCCCTCTCATGGAATGACCCCCCCAGACATCCCCCTGCATTCAGGTGCAATCACTCGCTGCTGTCATTCACAGCACCTGGCTGCAAGCGGATCTCGAATCCCTCTCGAAAGTGCGAGCGGGTTACTGTCTGCATTGTGAGACACAGCAGCTTTTAAACAGCTGTTCCATATTTCACTTGAAGGTGCTGTCCTGGGGGCATCCCATTCCTCATAATATGGCACTTTTTTCCTGCTTGCAGCCGGCGTACTTGTTTAAAGGTGTGCCATAGTGCAAACAGGGAAAATGAGCCCTATAAGTATGTAGGCAAAACTATTCTCTATGTGCTCAGAGTTCATGTTAGAAACTCTCTAAAGGTGCGCTCACCAGTGGTGTTCATGCTAGCAAATGGCATATGGTGAAGCATGACGCAGGTGTTTAATGTTTGCTATTAACATCCTCAGTAATCGGAGATTAGAAGAATCAATGTTGGCAAAGCCAACTCACATTTTCATTTGTCTGATTTTAGAATACGGAGTACCATAAAAGCAGGTAATTGGAAAATAAACGCATTACAGTTTGCTGAGATTTGCTTCCTGTTTAAACCTGAAAGAAAGAGAGGCAAGAAGGTATTTTCTTCTATAGATCTAGAATAGGGCCAGATTAGGTACAGGGTTACAACACCTGGGCTGTAATAGCCATCAGAGATGCCTTGCAAATCAAATTCACATGAATTATGTTGGAAACTACAAAGAACTGCGAATGCCCAGAAGCTGCCACAGTGAAAAAAAAGTAATCTTTTATACGTCATACTTGTATGCCACAAGAAGTAGCAAGAGAGCAAGTAATTGTCAACTGTTGCACTTTAGAAACACAGCATAGCATTACACAAAATTATCTAGTAGCCACGCAAAGCTTGTCTGACAATCAGCCATAGCCTGCCAGACTAACAAAAAACACCAACTAAAGCAAAGCCCACACCAGCAGCCAGGGCCGGTGCTAGGGTTTGTGGGGCCCAAGGCAGAATAGGAACATGCAAGGCTACTGTAAGATGTGACATCACAAGAAGGGACATCAATTGAACATTAGGGTTCTGGAATTGTTGAACCAGCTTTGCAAAAAACGACTTGCCTAGTGTAGATATTATTTAAATGGCTAAAAATACATGACTAATTCACACATGGAGTTACGACTCCTAAAGTTGTGAGTGTGGAGTCTCCTCGCTTGTGGTGTAATCTTCGCGATTGGGAGAAATTCCTACACTGCAGTGTTCAATGCGGAGATTCTGCCTATGTGTGGCGATTCTGCCACCAATGAGGAGACTCATCACTCATACCTTTGCACTCATACCTTTACAAGTCGAAGAGCCTTTGTGAATCAGGCCCAAAAATAATAATCCTAATAAAATAAGTTTATCTTTTTCAAAGCTGTATTATGTGGAACTACATAACATTAAAGAAAATGGTTGAAAAAGGCAGGCCTAGGTCTCTCCAAAACTGATATGATTGCTACAATTTTCACTAATTGGTTCCAGAATAGGGTATGATTAAAATTCCAAGTCAGATTGTCCCAGAATGATAGAGCAAGACTTTAAGTGACTATCCCACCCTCCCTTTACACTTGTGAAGTTCAAGATAAGGCATTTGGTTTTCAGCAGGCATGGGGGATCAACACAAACAGATACATGCTAGATGGGGTAAGCGACCTGCAAGAGCTGCAGCAAAAACAGAGAGCACAGTTTGCAAAATATAAGAATAATCGACGGGATAAAATTGCATACACAGTTGGAGTAACTAATATATTGGCCAAGATGGCAGTATTATAGGACACGACTTTGGGTCCCTCCGTCCTTGCCACCAGCAGACCCAGGCTGATCCCACTACCAGCCCCTAGTGACTAGGGGCTCATGGCACTTGAAGGGATCTCGACCAAAAGGCCAGGATGGCTGGCAGTGGCTGAATCGATACTGAAGCAGCACTGCCCTGCAATCACATAAGATGGCAAGCACAATGAGCCCATAGCAGGATCTTGGCTGTGACAGACCTCAACACCCAGGAGATCGGGCGGCAAACTGCATAGTGATTCTGCCCGATAATGCTGCCCTCATCCCCAACAACAGCTGAAGAGCAAGGTCTGAAACCACAGGTTGTGTTGTCCCTGCTTCATTGCACTTGTGACAGCATCTGCCTTTCTCTGCTCAGGGTGGAGGCAGCCGAGAGTGTTGGTGGGCCTACTCGCACATGAAGACTGGACAGCAGCTTCTCGAAGTATGCCTCAGCAGTGGCGTCACCACCAGCCCATGGCCGGTAGTGCTCCTGGAAATACACTGTTATCGTCAGCACCAAGATCTAAATAAAGGTGGGCTGCAAGCCCTTAGAGCATCATCCTAGAAGCCTACCACAGCAAAACCAGATTTTTCACCCCAGAGTCCAGTTTGCACCCGCCCCTGGACACTTGTGCTCTGGAAACCTATGCAATTTGCCCACACCAAGGCCTGGAGAAGAAACGTAGGCCCTGTGCTCCAAGAACATCACCCCTGTGGTTTATAGCATTGAAACCACTTTGCTCACCCCAGAATCCAACTTCTACCCCCTTGCTTCGGGCCTGCTGCCCCCTGGCCTGGAGCCTTCTTACCCTGCTGCACTGGACTCATGGATGCTAACCTTCCATGACTACCACAACCTTCAGATAGTGCACCACAGCCAAATGAGAGGCCTGGGTGCTACCCTCAAGCGGCTGGAGGCAAATGTCAGTCACAACAACCTGGGTGCCCACCAGCCACAGTGCAGCTTTTCTCCTATTTTAAAGTCATCATCCCTCCTGGGCACTGCGAGTCCTCCTAACACCATCACATTTGCATTTGCACTAAGGCCTGGCTCTGAGCCCCCCTATGTCCCCTATCCCCCCTCGGGGCATTGCTTGGTGGACCTGGCAATGCAGCTGTAATGCACTAACACAATGTTGAGGCCTCCCAGAGCTGAAGGGAAACAACTGCTGGCCACCAGGAGGGCCCTGTGGGTCGCAGGTGGGGGCCTGGCCCACCACCAAGAGGCGGTGGTGGACACATGGCCACAAAAGTGGGACAGTGTGTCGAAGGCCATTGTGAGACAGAGGAGGTCCACCAGAAGTGACAGTTGAGGGAGATTGGAAGGGCAGCCAGTGGTACCACACAGGCCCTCGCACAAGAAACAACAAATGATACGGTGGCCAGACAAACCCAGACAGATTCTGAGGGACTATCCTGATGCAGCGATTCCTATTAGGCACCTGCCCACAGTATCCTTAGGCACCCAGACCAGTCCTCAAACAGCATCTACTTTAGTGGCAGGGGCCGTCACTATTGTCATCAACCATGGTAATGCCATGTGCTAAAAAAGACTGAACCCTCAAGGAGATGCATTTGAAACCAACTGGGGGCTTGGCAAGTGATTGTTCATCTCCCATAAGCCTAGACCTGCAGTCAGATGGTGAGGAAACAGATGATCCATGGACTCTCGTAGAGATGATCTCCAGACGGTCAAGAAAAATCTATCCCAGGATCTAAAGACGGTATGCAGGGACCTGGATGAGCCGTGGGACAGAGTTCCCTCCTTGGAGGAACACAAGACCAGCCAGGATGAAAAAATAGAGCAACTTAAACAACAGGTCATCCACCTCAATGACCAACAGATTGATTTGGGAGCACATGCAGAAGATCTAGAAAACAAATCAGGATGCAATAATATATGTATTAGGGGGCCCCAACCACCGCAGAGGGAGATGACATTGGGTCCTATGTAAAGAACATCTTTCCCGAGGTCCTAGAATCTTCCCCTGAAACAGACATACAGCTGGACCGGGCACAAACAGTGGGCCTTCCTCGTCGAGAGAGCTCCTGCCTGGTGGACATTCTGGTCTGCATCCATGATTTTCCCTTAAAGGAGCGAATATTACACAAAGCTAGAGAGCTACATTCCCTGCAGTTCAGAGGCCATACATTGATGCTCTATCAAGATCTTTCCGCACTCACACTCCAAAAGAGATGAGAATCCCATCCAATAACCTCATATCTTTAAGAGCAGGGTGTCCTATTCCTGGGAACATCTGTCCTGCATTGACTTCCCCTGGGACGGAAAGGTGTGCCAGATCCACTCCCTGAATGCAACCTGTGAAGTGCTGGGGATCGAGAGGGACACCAACAACAGTGCCCCAACTTGCCCCCAGGGCCGGAGAGCCACAAAGTACTACAGATGTTAGAAGAGCCCGATTGCGTCCAGAAATCTATGACCTGACCCTGAAACTATGGCACAGGAAAGAAGGGCGGTTCTGGAGGTGATGTCCAATGATGCAGACAAACAGGAGATGACCTGAATTGGCTATGCAGCTCATGATTGCTTGATAGTACTTAGGGGTGGGTCTGCTGGTAGGGGGGGAGGGACTGAACCAACATGAATGGGAGAAAGAGCTTTGCCATGGACCCCTACATCCAAGGTACTACTGGCTCAGTTTGGAGCTCTGTACCTACTAGGGACACAATGTTTATTATTGTACAATTGGGGTGTTTTGAAGGGTGAGTACTCACAATTTCTAGGGAAGTGCCAATTTGAGGTCAACCACCACAAGAAGTCATCATCATCATCATATATAACTTTATTTCGGCTATAAGCCATAAAAGTAAACAATACAAGACATAACATGATTAAGAAACATAGCACTTTAAACATTTTAAGAATGTATAGACAACGTTATTTTTAAACATTTTTTGTTTTTACGAAATCTCAAAACGTGTAAAAATATTAGGTTGTTAAAATTTTACTTCAATTAATTAAAAATTTATCAAACTAATTAAATATAATCTAAAACCAAGTTATTAGAAGCACGTGATTATCAGAATTCTAGTTCGTGTCTCCTGTGTATTTTACAAGAACCTTGCCGCTGAGTGACCAATTTTATCATTTGTCTCTGTTATCTGGGATAAAAGGAGAAAATTGCATAATTTACTTTTTTAAGAACCCTAGATAAATAGTGAGGTCATATATTTATAAAACATACAAATCATCATTATTCTTTAAACTAAAAATCCAGACCGTTTAGGTTTTAGGTTCATCCGGTTAAGAACTGATGTATTAAGTGAATATAGTCTAAAACCAATGTATTAAAATTACACATTTATAATAGTTCTTTTGTACTTATTAACCATGCACTTCGCAGATATCCCACCACAGAAAAAACTATTTTATCATTTGTATCAGTTGTTAGGAGTCGTAATGCTGTGTTCCATTCCCTTATCCCAATTGCCCTACATAGTGGAGCAATCCACTTTTTCCTAGGTACCAAATATCTAGGGCAGAAAAACATAAAGTGCGCGAGTGACTCTTTTGTCTTTTGACAATGATGGCAGTATATTGAATTGCAGTCCTCCGGTCTCCATTGCGCTGTAAATGACTTAAGCGGAAGAGTCCCTAGTCTAAATTTAATAAATAGTGTTTTGGTATATGGAGGATTTACATTATCCATATAGGCCTCGAACTTGGGACTACATTTATGGTCTAAGAACTGCAAAGTCAGACTACCATGATTTTTTAGCCAAATTTGGGTCAGAATGCTCTCCCAGTAGCACCTTTTTACACGTTCCTTTGTTTCCTTTGCCAAATTGTGGGGAGCACTCCACACCTCCTCCATTTTGAGAAATTTACACGTATCTCTGATGTGTCTGAACCAAGGGATCTTTAGTACGCTGTCATTTGCAAGAAATTCATCTAGTGCTTTATGGAGAGTGGACCGGTCCTCTGAGGTCCAAAGATTAATCCAATACATTAGGGGTCTTAATGCAATTTCATTGTGTATTTCATTTAGGGCTAAGTCAAATCTGAGTGGAGTGAGAGGGGTGCTCATCGGCAACTTTAGGAAGTTTCGAATAAACCGGTTTTCTACAGTGGTCAGACACCTAGAGTTGGTATGACCCCAAAGCTCGGCACCATAAACTGAGGCCGCTACTGCCACTGCTTTGTAGACGGTGATGGCAGGTGTTATCTCCCCTTCACAAGTATTAGCTATTTTCTTAGCTATCGCTATAGACCTTTGCCTAAGTGTTGTCAGACTCTTCTTAATCTGTGCCGACCAACGTTGGTCGTCACTTAACCTAATCCCCAAATAATCAAATTGTCTGACTTTCTCCACTGGTTGGCCTGCTATCATCATTTTTCCCCTAAATAGTTTGTGTGGGTTAAAGGCCATAAATTTAGATTTTGTTGGATTAATTTCAAGTCCTCTGTTGGAGCAAAAATTATAAAAGGTGTCCAATTCATTTTGCAAGCCTATAGGTGTTCTTGAAATTAGTAAGGTGTCATCGGCGAACATTAAAATAGGGACCGGGGTTCCAGCTAATCTAGGGGCATCATGATTACAGTGTAGCAATTGGTCCACAGCACCGTTTATGTAGAGATTAAATAGTGTTGGTGCCAAGATGCAGCCCTGCCTAACCCCTCTATTGACGGGTATGGCTTCCGTTAGGTCGCCACTATCTGACCAACGTACGTGAACATAAGTCCCTTCATGGAGATATCTAATCAGTCTTAGTAGTTCGCTATTGGGTTGATAACTCTCCATAACTTCCCATAATGTATCCCGAGGTACCATGTCAAAGGCAGCTTTTAAGTCGATAAAAGCTACATACAATTGACTTTTATTGAGTGACAGGTATTTCCAGCAGAGGAGGTTAAACCTAAATGCCTGGTCTATTGTACTCACTCCTCTTCTGAAGCCTCCCTGGGATTCGGAGAGAATTTGGGCATCATCTATCCATGTCTGTAATCTGTTCAGCACTTGCTTAGCGAATATTTTTTGGCTAACATCAATAAGACTGATAGGCCTATAGTTGTTAGGTTGTTCCCTTGGCCCTTTCTTATAAATAGGGACGATAACTGCTCCTTGACATGTAGTAGGGAGTCCTCCCCCCCTCAGTATCTCGTTACTAAGTGCGTTTAGATACAATGACCACGTTGTCAGACGAGAAAGATATAAATCTCCTGGGATACCATCAAGACCAGGGGCCTTTCCCTTGCGTGTGGATTGGAGAGCCTCTGTTGTTTCTTTTATGGAGAATAGGTCCAGGTCAAATTTGGGTGGTGTTGTACTCCCCCACGTTAGGGTATTGCCAACAGGATCGTTAGGTTTTAGTAGGGGTGTAATAGTACTATTGGTATGTGGTTTTCTGTATATATTTGAAAAGTGCGTCATCCAAGTTTCTGGCTGGATGACAGGGTAGCTTTCCATTTCTTGAGGGCTACTCTTATCTGACACTAGTTTCCATAATAGGTTGAGATCCTTCTCCTGGAGCGCCACAACCATCTTGTTCCAATTCCTATTCGCCCATTCTTTTTTTGCATTTTTAAGTACATCTTTGTATACAGTCCTGCTCTTCCTTATCTCTCTTAAATTCCCTTCCTTAAGTGCTCCCAGTAAGTGTATCTTAGCTTGACGGCAGGAGTTGGAGAACCACCTAGAGGTTTTAATCACAGTCTCTGTCCGCCTCCTTACCGTCTGGAAGTGTGGTTTTAGTCGGATGGCCAAGATGTTATGGAGATAGACCAAGTCAACCAATTTGATATTTGTATGTTTCAGGGGGGAAAGTGTTGTTGCAACTGTTCTATAGATCGCTAGCTGGAAATTTGCATCACTTTCATCCCGATCCCATTTCACATTTTTACGGTCATTGGTCCTAATGAGGGCACTATTTGAAGTCCACGTTGATAGTGTCTTGGAACTAAATAAGATAGTGGAAAAGGAGGTACTTAAGGCTAGATGGTCACTATCAATGCGAGGGAGAACTATCATGTCAGTTAGGGATTTCCAGAGGGCGTCATTTACTAAGACATAGTCCAGGTGGCTAGTATATACACCTCTCCTATATGTAGGTGACGCCGGGTTGTCTGATCTGGTATTCCCATTTACTATTCTTAATCCCTTTATTTTTATTAGGTCTTCCAGTAGTTCTGAGGCTCCTCCTTCTTTCTTGGATGTAATTTGCACCGGCCCTGATCTATCCCATGAGTCTGTGAGCTGGGATCCATCTTGCTGATTGCCATCTCCGCGGTTCAATTGCATATTGAAGTCGCCCGCAACCATTATGCCCCGCCCATTAGGTAAGCAGTTAAGAAAGTCTACTATTGAACTCATCTGGATGGTCTGGGTCCTTTGGGTGCCAGGTCTAATATATAAATTTACAATTATTATGTTAACAAGACCTTTAACAGTACTAATTTCAACTGCAACGGCTAATAAATCCCTCGAAGGGGATACTATCTCTTTAACTTTTGGGAACAAGTCGTGTTTTAACCAAATTACCAGGCCGCCTGAAGCCCTACCTGATGGTGATGGTAGTGCAGCCTTCTGGAAGGTCCAATAGCCTTCTCTATTTACTAGAGATGGCGCCCATGTCTCCTGTAATAAAATGATGTGGTGTTGATCTATAAGTCTGCACCAGTCAGGATTAGCTATTTTCTGAGTCAGGCCTGCCACATTCCAGGATAGAATCTTAATCGGTAGGTCATGGTCATGCCCATTTTCTGGTAGATTTTCCCTAGTCTCATATGTACAAAGTATTTCTTGCTGGGACTTCTCCTTTGGCGAGCCACTACAATATGTTTTAGGCTCTGCTCCCAGGATATTAGGTAAGTCATTTTTTGTAGTATAAGAGTCGGGATTGGGTATGCCATCGCTCCCAGCTTCAGCGGCAGGAACTTCAACGGCAGAGGCTTCTCGTCAATCTATGTCTGAAGTATGGGTTTGCTTTCGATCCCTTCTCTGCGGGCAAGGATACTGGGCCATTATAGTATTATTTATCTCTTGTGGAGACCGGTTTGTCAATGATTGAGGAAGTTTGTGAACAAGTGTCATTTGGGAGGAGGTGCCCGGTCTCATTCTTTCCTCAAGTGCCAAAAGGCCCTTAACTAGATTCTGACTAGTCAATTTTATCCCTATGAGATCTGATGTTGAACCTATTTTTGTAAGTCTCTGTGCAATGACTATATCGTCCCTTATAATGGATCTACACTTCTTTGTCCTTCTTATCCAATGTATAACTTTATTTTTAAGGGATTCCCCTTGCTCAAATTGATCTTTACTTAGCTTGGGGACGTTTGTTATGTAAATATCATAGACGTTATGTCTAGTCTGGCTTTGGAGGTTATTTCCCAAGGGGCATTTGGAGCTTTTATCTAGGTGTCCTTCTCTGTGCATCTTCCAATTATTCCCTGTGTCCAAGGGTGGATTGTAGTTATTACGAACACACGCTGCAGGAGGTGCGCTATTGCCCCCCTGAGTAGTCTGTGTTACCATTTCGACCCTTTGACCCCTACACCTCTGTGGGATGGGTGTTTCCGGTATTTCAACTGACTTTGGTAAGGAATTAAGGTCTAATTTTTGTGGTGTCTTCCTTATGTCCCCAATTACTGCAGATATGCCGTCCAGCTTCTCATATCTCATGTGAGTAAAAGATGTAAGATGCTCTCTAAGACTTAAAATTTCATCTCTTATCTGTGCTAGCTGGAAGACAGCTAGATGTTCATCCTGAGTGGATATGACTGGGACTGGCTCCTCAATTTCCCTTGAGATGGTTCTCTCTAATTCAGCTGTCGATGGTAGGACAAGGGGTAAGAAGCGGTTATTGCAGTTTGGCAGGGGGGAAACACCATCTTGCTGGTTAGGCAGATTTAAGTTAGGGCTCTCTGTTGGATTCTTTAAAATTTCTAACTTCCTGAGTTCTGTGCTGGTGCCTTGAGGTATAGATATCTGCGAATCTCTGTGTACAGGAGCGAAGAAAGATTTTATGACATTAGAGGAGGAAGAAGCATCTTTCCTACGAGATTTTGAGGGTTTAGTGGCTAGCAAACTCTCCACTTCCTCTATAAGATCATCAATTTGGGTGAGCGTACAATTTTCGGCCGCGTGTCGAGGTGCTCTTTTTGCCCTTCCCTGCTCAGTAGGATTACTGGTAGCTTTCCTTTTCCCCATCTTGATAAGCTATTTGCCTCAAGGACGTTATAACTAGCGCGCGAAGGGGGAGTTATGAATACCTTGGGTAATATATTCCAGAAGCCGATAGGCCCTAATTGGAAGGTAGTGCGATATGGGTGAGGTTGTTTGTACTTAAATAGACCCAGGCGCACTGCTTTTAAGGGGCATCACATTTGAGCCTACCTAGTTCAAATTATTACGGGGGTGGCCCTGCCCTGGCTCTTCCTGGCAATGACGGGCAAGGACGGGCCCGCCCTTGGCCCGGGCTTCGCCCGGGCGCCGCCCGCGCGCGTCCCGCACGGCGGGAGCGCAACAAATGTTTTACAGGGCTCCTTGCCCTAACGTATGGCGGCTGGCCCCTCCTCCTGGTCTCAGAAGCGCTACCCGCGGCGGCGGGAGAGCAACAAATGTTTTAAAGGGCTCCTTGCCCTAACGTATGGCGGCTGGCCCCTCCTCCTGGTCTCAGAAGCGCTACCCGCGGCGGCGGGAGCGCAACAAATGTTTTAAAGGGCTCCTTGCCCTAACGTATGGCGGCTGGCCCCTCCTCCTGGTCTCAGAAGCGCTACCCGTCATTCTGAGAATGAATAGCTCACAAAGGGAATATGGAGATCCTGTAGATAGCAGGACCACAAGAGCAGGTACAATATACTCTTACACTAAACAATAAATGATGGATCATTACACTTAATGTAAAAGGGCTAAACAACCTGGTTAAGAGGCTGGCTATCCTGTCATACTTGGAGCACTAGGGAGCAGATATCTGCCTCCTAAAGGAGACACATTTAATATCGAGCTATAGGCATCGCCTTAAACCCCAGGCCTTTCTGCAGAAATTTGTTTCTTCTACAACAACTAAAATGGCAGGGGCAGCCATTTTGATCTCTCGTACTTTCGATGGAAAATTGGGTGCTAAACATACCAAAATTAGAAGCTGGCTGCTGTCACACCACATTTGGGTTGGGGACTACGCTTTTGTTCTTGGCTTGGCTCCCTATACTCCCCTAATGAGGGTCAGGAATGATTCCTCTGTAAATCAGAGGCAGAGGTCATGACCTTCGAAGACAGGCTGGCATTACTGGGGGAGACCTCAATCTAGTATTTCATGTAAACATACGCGCGGCTCAATCACTTCCTGGGGACTGAAGAATTGCGGGGCCTGGTCACCTTGATAAATATTGATCCACAATAACTCTCTGCTCATGCAGCAGGGATGGTAGACCTTGCTCTCTCCCGACATGACACACACAATAACCTTGGTGCCTATGTGAAACCCTCCTTCATAGACCTGAAGTGGTCAGACTTATCAATTCAAAACTACTTGGCCACCAATGATACATTAGACAACTCCATCTCACTTCTGTGGGTGACCCTAAAAGCAGCAGTCAAGGGAGTACTCATCAAGATATCAGCAGCAGATAAAATAAGTTGAGACAAAAAGGAATAGTAGATAGGGGAGTTGGAATGTATACACCACCACACTGGTGCCCCTAGGGTATGGCGACAGCTGGAATCAGCCAGAAAACACCTTGTGGGCCTGGACTTTGACTAAATCAGACATTCCCTTCTCAGTCTCAAACATTCCTTTTATGTCGGAGGGAACCGATGTATGTGAGTAACTTCTAGCCAAAAGGCTACGAGACCAGTGACAGGTTACAAGCATTGAGTCCTTAGTAATTGGTGATGGCACATAGATTGCTGATGTCAGCCTCATAGTCTCCCAATTCTGAGACTTTTACAAGGCCCTCTACTTGGCCCAAACACTACGCCTTGATAGCTCAGACTTATACCTCCAGGTCTCATGCACACCACATCTCACAGAAGACCAGGCGAACAGGCCAGAGAACCCCATCAAAATAGAGGAGATCACATAAGCTATAGCCCCTCAACTCCCCAGGACCAGATGGGTTTCTGGTGCTGTTGTATAGGACCTTTTGTTCAACGCTGGCTCCAATCTTGACTCAGATATACAATTCGATTACCACCCTTCACGTCTCTTCCCTCAATGATGGAAGCCTTTATAACTGTCATCCATAAGACCAGTAAGGACCAAAAACACTGTGGGTTCTATCAATCCACTTCAATCCTTAATGTCGAAGCTATGCTTTTTATTCTCATGCCAGGCCTGATAGTCCCAGATCCGGCAGGCTTTGCCCAAGACCGGCAGTGTAGCAATAACACCATGGGCCTCATTTACAAGACTCTTTGCGCCATTGTTGCATCATTTTTTTTTATGCAGCGGTGGTGCTAAGCAGTGCTTTACACTGCTCCATATTCACAAACTGGTGCATTGACTTCAGTGCATCAGTTTGTAAAGCATTGTGTCACATTATACCTGCATCAGATACAATATATGCAAGGTAGGCATTCCAGTGCAAAAACCATGCAGAAATGATGCAGTGAAATTTAAATAATTTCACTGTGTCATTCTGCAACTTCACTGTGTCAAAATTTTAACATCTGTTCAGAGCAGGGCTTTTGTCTATGGGAGCCTTCCACGCATTCCTCTGGAGTAGCAAAACGCTCCAAACAAGACATTATGCTCCTGGCCATAGATGCCTAGAAGGCTCTCGACCACGTCCACTGGCCCTATATATCAGTGACCCTAAACCGTTTCACTTTTGGGGAGTGGTTTTGCACCTGGATCCTGAGTAATTACAGCCACTCGAGGGTGACTGTTCGGGTCAATGGCCAGACAACAACTCCCTTCTCCATCTCTAGGGGATCCCCGCAAGGAGGCCTTTGTTGCCTTATTGTTTGCGCTCTACATGGAGTCATTTGCTCAAAAAGTGTGTAATAACCTGAATATCACTAGTGTATGTCTCTCTAGGTATGACCATACCATCAGCCTCTATGCGGATTATGTTATTAGGGCCACCCTCTTGGTGCCCTCCTGGAATTTTTAGAGGTGGTGGAGTTGTTCAGAGTTGTGGCCGTCTTCCGGATAAACATCCATAAATCTCTGGCCCTTAATTTCATGGTACCTCCCAAAACAGAGACTCAGCTATCTCATAGATTTCCCATACAGCGGACATCAACATCCATCCCATACATAGGTCTACAGTTGGCTATGACAGTAGCAGACACTGCAACCCTCAACTATCAGACACTCCTTGGACAGGTCACCAAAGATTTTGCACAATGGCAATTGTAACATCTCTCCTTGCTAGGCTGTGGTGATAAAGATGACACCCGCCTGTGAATCCTTTTTCTCCTTCAGCGAAATGATTTGCTCTGCAAATGGCATTTCTCCAATTCATTTGCGCAGATGGGTGCCCATAGATAAGTCAGGATCAGTGCTATTGAGCCCCAGCTGAGTGAGGTCTGGGGAACCCAAATCTCCCATACTATTACCAGGCATCCCAACTCTGCAATATTGTGGACTGATTGCAAGAAAAGTCAGAGAAACCCTGGCTATTTATGGACTGCGTGGTCACAGGTACTCGCTTGTAGAAGGTCCTGTTTCCAAAAAGGTCACAACATGCTTGGGACCTCTACTCCTCCCCGGTTAAAAGACCAGTTTTAAAGGTATGGGACAGTGTGGCAATGTTCAAGAACTTATCTACGTTCCCATCCCCTCTAACACCAATTGTGGGCAACTCGGACTTCATGGCAGGCCTTAATCAAGGTGTGCTTCACCTGTGGCAGAGAGTCAGTAGTCAATCTATAGGCCATTTTTAGGATGAGGACAGATCTCTCCCCTTTGATTACCTATGTAAGGACTATTCACTCCCAAAGACAGAAACAACTGCACTACCTGCAGGTCAGACACTGGCTCTCACACCTTACAACATAGGTGGGAGCGAAGCGTCCCCTGTCAGCCTTTGAGAAGCGGCTGGTAACAAAAACTGCCAAGAAACGCAGGGTCACGGAATTATATAGTATTTTGTTACAAGCCTTTCCATCACCCCAAACCCCAGTCCAGAAATGCTGGAAACTCGAAAGTGGCAAGCAGCTCACTCCCAAGGAGTGGAATGAGGTATATCGAAGGGCTCGTCATACTGCACACAACACAGCAAACTTTGGGACGACCACCAAGAATGCCACCTACGGGTATCTTACACCCTCCCAATTGCATTAAGGCAACCCTGAGCACAGCACTGACTGCTGGTGGCACTGTGGATTGCCTGGGACTCTACTGCACAAATTCTGGGATTTCTCTAGGTTGGCGCCATTCTGGGATGTGGTCCTCACTGACATAGATGTACATCTAAACATTCAACTGCCCGATTCCCAGTTTACTTGATCCTTGGCCTTCCTAACACACTTACCTTCCTGCTCAAGTCCCGCAGGGGCCGCTGTATTGGCTTGGCCATAGGAGCAGCTCACCAGACCATCTTTGCACACTGGTGTACTGTCATACTCCCAAAACACCTAGGCTGGCTCCACCACCTGTGGCACATCCTAGGGAAGGAATAGCTTAACCTCCTACTGACATCACAAAGAGACTCCTTTAGTGAACTCTGGTGACCTTTCATCTTTTCTCCTGTCCAAAGAATTCCCGGAACTGATGTGTCCCAAATACTTGTGTTTGCTCCGCTTAACTGATATGGCCCCTCTTGCTCTGATTGAGAAAGTCGACATGAAGGATAACGCACATACTGACTAAGGATCCTCTCAAACTTTGAAGATAGTGAGTACTCGGTGGGAGGTGGGATGGGAGGGTGAGTAGTTAGGGGATTGTAGAAATGTTGTTGCACTGTGTCATGACTCTATTGATAAACACTGCAACACTTGTTGTTGGCTTGATATCCTTTTATGGTCCGCAACAATTAAAAGAGATTTTAACCATACTATATTGGAAGAAAGAGGCACGAAGGCGGAGCCACACTTGCACAATACAAAATGCAGGCGTTATGCTGAATTATGCAGTGATATTGAAACTACTGATGTCTGTGGTGTACAGATTTTTAATGTCAAGTCCTTACATTTGATGATCTGTACATTTGAGCCATGTGTCAATGTTCTTCTGGGATGCTGCAATTTGGGATAATGACTTGAAACAATCTAATGTAATTGTACTTGTATGTTTGTTCAAAGACTTGAAGAGGTCCCGTTGGTTGGACAAAAAGCATTGGCTGAAAAAACAAATTAGATGCAACATACATTGACTTCTGTGATTTCAATAGACTGAATGGAGAATGGACATATATTTGGACACCTATTGGACTCTTTTGATAATTTGTTGCTATAAACTTCAGAGTGGCTTAATGACTCTTTGAGTGTTCCCTTTGCAGTGTGCTGAGTTTATTCACAGTTACAAAAAAATAATCTCACCAAGTAGCCCGGTCATAGGCCTGTTAGTCAACTGTGAATTCTCTGTCTTTCCTATTTGAATCTATCCCCTACTTTGGGCCTCACGGCACTTAAGTCTTTCAGAGTGACTATTTTCTATTACTACTTTGCAGGACATTGTTTGTTTGTTGGGTATTGAGAGACTATTAGTCACAGAACTTTCTTTGTTGCTTCATTACATTACCACCTGCTCTAAATCGACCCCTTTTAAAAGACATAGCTAGACTGGCTAAATAACATGCTAGGTCAGTATGATGAATATGGCACACACATTTGATTTCAAATACATTTATCCCCTCCTGGAGTAAGCTTTGACTGCTCGCTATTGCCACCATTGGAGAGACAAGTTTCCAAAAGGAATAACTAAAACACATGAAATAAAATAGTCTTACATTCTGAAACTGCAATCATAAACAATGGTATCCACCACAGATGCTGCCAATTAATCACCTATTGCCCCTAACCTAAAATAAAAGCGTCTCACAATACACTTCAGCTGTTTTCATTTTGCTGAAAAATATTGTGGGACATTTTGAGAAAAAGGTAGCAAAGAGATGTCAGATGATGCTAAGAAGTTTTGGGCGTATTTGCTTTTTACATTGGTAGGAACGTATGACAAAGGAAGCAAGGTATTGCAAAGGCAGTTCAGGACATGAGCTATAATCTCTAGGTTCGCTCTCTGGCTGTGGTGAGAAGTCCTCTCCAAGGGTTTAGATAGAGCTAGCCTCCTGTTCCCTGAAGTCTCGGGACCAAAAATACTTCATCTCTATAAGGACTCCTTGTGCTGCAAAAATCAATGCACAGCCTGCCAGAAACGACGCACAGCCTGCACCGCAGTGAAAAATTCACAGCACGCTGAACCGGAATGACGCAGCCCGACTTTGCAATGAGTAGATCAATGCAGCACCAGCGTAGTGACCGGAAATTCGATGCACAGCCCACTGGATCGATGAACCGTCGAGCCCGAACAACACAGCCCGACTTCCAGAGAGGAATCGACGCAGCACCTCCAGTGTGGTACAAATTTCCACGCAACACCCACCGGATCGATGAAGCCCTGTGACTTTGTCCTGTTAGTGCCAGAAATCCACACATCGTACCCGTGGCATCCGAAAACCCCGCAACCCGAAAAGGATCCACGACCGAGCGACTGAAATCGAAGCACAGCCGTCCCTGCGTGAAAACTAATCGACGCATCGATGTGTGCAGCCCGAGAAATTGACACACATCCCCTTTGGTTCCACGCATCTCCTCCTCTGCAGTTCTTTGTGGAGATTTTGAACACGAACCAGGTACTTTGTGCTTGAAAGAGACATTTATTGCTCTTAAAAAACTAAAGACACTTCATATCACTTTTACAGTGATATCTCAACATATACTTATTGCATTTTAATCGTTTTGACCTGCATTTATCCAGATAAATATTATATATTTTTCTAAACACTGTGTGGTGTATTTTTGTGGTGATATACTGTGTTATTGCATGACTTATTGCACAAATACTTTACACATTGCCTTCTAAGTTAAGCCTGAATTCTCAGTGACGAGCTACCAGAGGGTGGCACAGGATAATTTGGATTGTGTGTGACTTACCCTGACTAGAGTGAGGGTCCCTGCTTGGACTGTGTAACCTGTCCAACCAAAGACCGCATTTCTAACATTGGTGATCAGCGGTGAGGATAGGACTTGTATTTGTGCAGTGACATACAGTAGCTAAGTATTCACTACCTACCCACAGTTGAATGTCAACTTGATTTTTTATCTTTTTCTGCAATTTTGTTTTTTCCTCACAATTTTCTAATCTAAAATCCTCACTCAACATGTTTCTGGCTGGGTCTCAAGCTGGGTATGAAGATTTTGACCTAGCCCTGTTGGAGACATATGGGTGGTCATTACAACCCTGGCGGTCAGTGTTAAAGCGGCGGTAAAACCGCAAACAGGCCGTCGGAAAAAAAAATTGAATCACGACCGTGGCGGAAACCGCCAACAAAGACAGCCACTTTAACACTCCAACCGCCACGGCAGTACAAACAAACAGCGTGGCGGTCACCGCCAACAGACAGGCGGAGGACAATGTACCACCCACAGTATCACAACCTATCAATCCGCCACCTTTTCCGGGGCGGATTCCCTGCGAACAAAAACACGGCGGAAACAGGACTTCAAAGGGAAAACGCTCACCTCTACACACCCCACGAGGAATCAGGACGCCATGGAACCCGATCTCCAGATCCTGCCAGCCCTTATCTTCTTGCTCCTCTACCAGGAGCACGAACACAGGCGGCAAAGACCACGTGAGTACAGCACCTACGACACAGGGGAGGCAAAAACAGGGACACACACACGCAACACCCCCACCCCACCCTCACCCACGACAACACATACACTAATACAGCATGATACATTAGAGTTACACCCCCAGCCCCCCCGGAAAAATGCAAAGACAAAAGGAAATGAGTGTAACCATTGTAATATATTAAAATCCAGTACGCAAAAATATATATATACACTATAATCAAAAAATACACCAAGAATAGTAGTCCAGGTAGTGCTCCATTGAAGTCCGTGGAACACTGGGCCCACACGGTATGGGCGGGGCCCACACTCAATCCCCGAACATGACAGAGAGAACACTGCAGGGGCATCAGATAGCAATAAAACAGGCACCTCAGGGGGAAGGGAAAAGAGGCACCTCAGCCGGTTGAGTGCACAACGCCAAATCCACGAGGGGGCCACATGCCCACTGTTCCATCCTGGGGAGTGCAAAGCCACAGTCTCTCAAGTGGATGCCTTTCTCCACTGGTTCTGGAGGGGGGTTTGTGCCCAGAGTGCTTCATCCTGCCAAGGACAGAGGTAGTGGATGTAAATCTCCACTGGTTCTGGAGGGGGGTTTGTGCCCAGAGTGCTTCATCCTGCCAAGGACAGAGGTAGTGGATGTGAATATCCACTCGTTCCGGAGGGGGCTTTGGGCCCAGAGTGCTTCATCCTGCTCGTGACGGACTCAGTAGCGTCAGTGCCCTTGGCGCTCATGGGCCAGCAGTGCTAGTGGCGGTGGTGCCCTGTTCAGCGGTGCTTGTTGCGGCGGTGCCCTGTTCAGCAGTGCTTGTGGCAGTGGTGCCCTGTTCAGCGGTGCTTGTGGCGGTGGTGCCCTGTTCAGTGGTGCTTGTTGCGGCTGTGCCCTGTTCAGCGGTGCTTGTGGCGGCGGTGCCCTGTTCACGGTGCTTGTGGCGGCGGTGCCCTGTTCAGCGGTGCTTTGGGGTCCTTTGCAGTGACTCAGCTGCTGGCGGTCCTGTCTGGCCCAGTGGGGCTGGTGCTGGCGGTCCCGTCTGGCCCAGCGGGGCTGGTGCTAGCGGTCCTTCATGGCCCAGCGGGGCTGGTGCTGGCGGTCCTGTCTGACCCAGCGGGGATGGTGCTGGTGGTCCTTCATGGCCCAGCAGGGCTGGTGCTGGCGGTCCTGTCTGGCCCAGCGGGGCTGGTGCTGGCCGTTCTGTCTGGCCCAGGGGGGCTGGTGCTGGCGGTCCTTCATGGCCCAGCGGGGCTGGTGCTGGCGGTCCTGTCTGGCCTAGCGGGGCAAGTGCTGGCGGTCCTGTCTGGCCCAGCGGGCCTGGCGCTGGCGGTCCTGTCTGGACCAGCGGGGCTGGTACTGGCAGAGGCATCCTGGGCAGCCGTGCTGGTGGCGGTGGCCTCCTGGGCAGCGGGGATGATGGTGGTCGCCTCCTGGGCAGCAGGGTTGGTGGCGGTGGCCTCCTGGGTAGCAGGGCTGGTGGCGGTCGCCTCCTGGGCAGCAGGGCTGGTGCTTGGGGTGGCCTCCTGGGCAGCGGGGATGATGGCGATTGCCTCCTGGGCAGCAGGGCTGGTGGCGGTCGCCTCCTGGGCAGTAGGGCTGGTGGTGCCAGTGGCCTCCTGGCCAGCGGGGATGATGGTGGTCGCCTCCTGGGCAGCAGGGCTGGTGGCAGTGGCCTCCTGGGTAGCAGGGCTGGTGGCGGTGGCCTCCTGGGCAGCAGGGCTGGTGCTGGCGGTGGCCTCCTGGGCAGCGGGGATGATGGCGGTCGCCTCCTGGGCAGCAGGGCTGGTGCTGGCCTCCTTGGCAGCGGGGATGATGGTGGTCTTCTCCGCTGTGCTGCTCTTCCTGACTTGCTGACTTTCTTGTGGTCCTTCCCCACCTTGGAAGGTGTCGCAGCTGAATCCACACTCCCACCTGTACCCCTGGGAGCGGCTTTGGCGGCTGGAGTCTTCCCCCTCTCCCGCCAGCCACTGGCCAACTTTTGATGCTTGACAGGGGGGGACTGTCCGTGCTGTGGCTCCGTGCCCCACTGGCTGCCCTGGTGGCTGGAGAACTCCAGATTCCGGTGACTACGGGCACCACTGGTCCCGGAGATGTTGTGTCTGAGGTGCTAGGTTGGGTCCTGGAGAGTCGGGCCCTAGGAGACGGACAGGGTGGGGGAGGTGTGGGAAAGAGGTCAAGGTTGGACAGGAAAAGTTTTTGGGGAACACTGGGATGGGTAGCTGGAGGGGGTTTGGGAGTGGAGGAAGTGGTTGTGGTTGTAGGAGGTGTTCTTTTTGTGACTTTGGGTGAAGGTGCATGCGCTGGAGGCTGTTGTGAGGTGGATGGCTGTT
The DNA here is from genome assembly GCF_031143425.1 of Pleurodeles waltl. Lineage (NCBI taxonomy): Eukaryota > Metazoa > Chordata > Amphibia > Caudata > Salamandridae > Pleurodeles > Pleurodeles waltl. The sequence continues at coordinate 1,573,417,437 of NC_090444.1, forward strand.
GGGTGGGTGTGTGCCTGCGTTTGTGTATCTTGGGAGGGGGCGTCACAGACACACAGGGAGAGGACACAGGGGACGTGTGCATGGCAGTGGGGGTGGTGACTGCACGTGAGCGGGGTGTGGTGGTGGGAGTGCTGGTGATGGAAGTAGTGGCTGTAGATGTATTGCATGCAGGTGTGGGTGTAGACGAGACTGGGAGGGAGGAGGGAGACGAGGAGGAGGGGGACACAGTGGAGGCAGTGGATGTTGGTGTGTCTGCATGTGCGTGATGCTTGCGTGAGTGCCTGTGGAATGTGTGGTGCTTATGTTTGCCAGAGCTTCCCTTGTGTGTTGACGTGTGTGCATGCTGGTCTGAAGGTGTGCTTGGGATAGGCTGAGGTACAGGGGATTGGTTCTGGGTGGAGGAAGTTGGAGGGGGGAGGCTAGAGACAGGGACAATGGCTGCCATCAGTGCTGAGGACAGAGTCTGAAAAGCTCGCTGGAGGGCCGCCTGACCAGAATGAATGCCCTCCAGGAATGCATTTGTTTGTTGCAACTGCCTTTCTACACCCTGCATGCCGTTCAAAATTTTAGACTGCCCAACAGTGAGGGACCTGAGGAGGTCAATGGCCTCCTCACTGAGGGCAGCAGGGGTGACTGGGGCAGGGGCTGAGGTGCCTGGGGCGAAGGTGATGCCCACCCTCCTGGGTGAGCGGGCACGGGGCAAAGGCTGAGGGGCTGCTGGGAGGGCGGTGCTGGTAGGGGGGTGGCGGCTGTACCTGTAGATGCAGGGGGCACAGATTTTGACGCCACTACAAGGGAGCTCCCATCAGAGGACGAGTCCGTGTCACTGGTGTCAGCTCCTGTCCCCGCCGTGGAGCTCCCCTCGCCCTGCATCTCACTGGTGAACTCCGAGTCCGTAGTGTCGCCCTCCAGGGCCATGTGGGATGCAGCTCCCTCCTGCTCCGGTGCCACTGCTCCTCCGCCTGATGATGCTGATGCACACAAGAACAGCGAGACCACAAAACGGGGGGGACGACAGAAGAAAGACATGTTGAGTGCATGTATTACCGCTACCGTTGGCGGACACGACAGACACAGAAGCCCCCTGCACTACGCCGCTGACTTGGGCTCCACTGTTAATCCCTGGGACATGGCCTACAAGGCTATGGACGACATCTGCACACATGGATGACACAGGAGCCTGACTAGGTGTACTTGGCACTGTACACAGGTGGGTTTGGGGTGAAACACAGGGTCTGCCAGAACAAGGGGACCCACTCGCCCTGGCCTAGGGAAACCCACAGCCCACCTCCCCCACCCAGACACCTCCACTGCACAAAAAATCAGCAGAATGAGAGTGTACTCACCCCCTTGTGGCTGCTGTGCTGCCCTCCGGGTACGCCACCATCAGGATCCTGAACATCAGGGGGGTCATGGTGCGACGGGCACCACTCCCGCGTTGGGAGGCCATCCCCAGCTGGGCCTCCGCCATCTTCTTGCTCCAGCGGCGAATGTCCTCCCATCTCTTACGGCAGTGGGTGCTCCGTCTGTGGTAGACCCCCAGGGTCAGGACGTCCTTGGTGATGGCACGCCAAATATATTTTTTCTGGTGGGCGCTGACCTACATGAATTGTACAGGGGGAAAAGAAAAGTTTTTACCAAATGCACCGTTACAGTCATTGGCCCCCATCCCTACCCTTGCCATGATGCACATGCACATGCACTCACCGTCATTTCATGCCCGCCTCAATCTCCCCCCGCCCATCTTTCATCCACCCCACTCCACACAGGCATAGCCCATACAGCATGCTCCCAGTGTATTTACTTGTTTGTCTGGAGGACCGTAGAGTAGCGTGTACTGGGGGAGGACCCCATCCACGAGTTTCTCCAACTCCTCCGATGTGAAGGTACGAGCCACTGTCTAGTCCAGTCCGAGGGCACAGCAGCACTTGCAGTGTAGGTCCTCTCCTGTCGAAGATCAGGTATCGAGTGATTGAACAGATAGAAAACGGCAGTCACGTCCGCGGCGGTGCGTACCGTCACCGCCGGCGTACACCGTCATTGGCTCCTGGGACCCATGGGGTCCAATGTTAACAATGCAGGATTGCGCCGCGGTCTTCGACCGCCTACCGCGACGGTGTACAACACCAGGGCAGTTACCTCACATCCCATTGTCCCACTTTACAGGTCAGGCAGCCGCCATTTCTGGGGCGCATATGGCTTAATTTTTAACTGCGTCACACATACCAAGGCCTTGCCTCAACACTCATACAGGCCAAATTTCGGATTATGATTTGTGTTCTGTGTAAGCTGTGGGTACGTAGCTGTTGTCCTTCATAGGCACCGTCCGCTGGGACATGTGAGGAGATGGTGGCATCCTCCGGTGTACAGAGCGCTGGTGGACCTGTCGACAATGGAGGAAAGACATGTGATCATCACCTACAGGCTTGACCGTGCCACAATCCTGGAACTGTGTGCCCAGCTGGAGCCAGACCTGATGTCAGCTATCCGCCATCCCACAGGAATTCCCCCTCAAGTGCAGGTGGGTCATTTCAAACAACAGTGGCCATAGCATCTGGGATGTCCCAGCCTATGTTTTTCCAACGTGTTGTCCAGAGTCTTGTCTGCCATGCTGAAACACATGCGGAGCTACATCGTTTTCCCTCAGTTGGAGGATTTGCCTACAGTGAAAGGAGACTTCTATGACCTGGGACATATCCCCAACATCATAAGTGCCATTGATGGGACCCATGTGGCTTTGGTACCCCCCCCCTGCAGGAGTAAACAGGTGTACAGAAACCGGAAGAGTTATCATTCCATGAATGTGCAGATGGTGTGTTTGGCAGACCAGTACATCTCCCATGTTAATGCCAAGTTCCCTGGCTCAGTGTATGACGCTTACATCCTGCGGAATAGCAGCATCCCTTATGTGATGGGTCAACCCCAGAGGCACCGTGTGTGGCTATTAGGTGAGCACCTGGAAGCAAGTCAGTGGGAATGGTTGTCTGGGTCTGGGGATATCCCTACAGGTTAGTGCGTGTCTAACAGTTGTCCCTCGCCATTTTCAGGTGACTCTGGTTACCCCAACCTGTCATGGCTACTGACCCCAGTGAGGAATCCCTGCCACCAGCAGACCCAGGCTGATCCCACTACCAGCCCCCTAGTGACTAGGGGCTCACGGCTCTTGAAGGGATCTCGGCCAAAAGGCCAGGATGGCTGGCAGTGGCTGAATCGATACTGAAGCAGCACTGCCCTGCAATCACATAAGATGGCGGGCACCATGAGCCCATAGCAGGATCTTGGCTGTGACAGACCTCAACACCCAAGAGATCGGGCGGCAAACTGCATAGTGATTCTGCCCGATAATGCTGCCCTCATCCCCAGCAACAGCTGAAGAGCAAGGTTTGAAACCACAGGTTGTGTTGTCCCTCCTTCCTCGCACTTGTGACAGCAGCTGCCTTTCTCTGCTCAGGGTGGAGGCAGCCGAGAGTGTTGGTGGGCCTACTCGCACATGAAGACTGGACAGCAGCTTCTCGAAGTATGCCACAGCAGTGGCGTCACCACCAGACCATGGCTGGTAGTGCTCCTGGAAACACACTGTTATCGTCAGCACCAAGATCTAAATAAAGGTGGGTTGCAAGCCCTTAGAGCATCATCCTAGCAGCCTACCACAGCAAAACCAGATTTTTCACCCCAGAGTCCAGTTTGCACTTGCCCCTGGACACTTGTGCTCTGGAAACCTATGCTATTTGCCCACATCAAGGCCTGGAGACGAAACGTAGGCCCTGTGCTCCAAGAACATCACCCCTGTGGTTTATAGCATTGAAACCACTTTGCTCACCCCAGAATCCAACTTCTACCCCCTTGCTTCGGGCCTGCACCCCCTGGCCTGGAGCCTTCTTACCCTGCTGCACTGGACTCATGGATGCTGACCTTCCATGACAGCCACAGCCTTCAGATAGTGCACCACAGCCAATTGATAGGCCTGGGTGCTACCCTCAAGCGGCTGGAGGCAAATGTCAGTCACAACAACCTGGGTGCCCACCAGCCACAGTGCAGCTTTTCTCCTATTTTAAAGTCATCATCCCTCCTGGGCACTGCGAGTCCTCCTAACACCATCACATTTGCATTTGCACTAAGGTCTGGCTCTGAGCCCCCCTACGTCCCCTACCCCCCCTCGGGGCATTGCTTGGTGGACCTGGCAATTCAGCTGTAATGCACCCCCCATGCAAGGGATCACATGAACTACAGCACTAACACAATGTTGAGGCCTCCCAGAGCTGAAGGGAAAGAACTGCTGGCCACCAGGAGGGCCCTGTGGGTCGCAGGTGGGGCCTGGCCCACCACCAAGAGGCGGTGGTGGACACATGGCCACAAAAGTGGGACAGTGTGTCGAAGGCCATTGTGAGACAGAGGAGGTCCACCAGAAGTGACAGTTGAGGGAGATTGGAAGGGCAGCCAGTGGTACCACACAGGCCCTCGCACAAGAAACAGCAAATGATACGGTGGCCAGACAAACCCAGATAGATTCTGAGGGACTATCCTGATGCAGCGATTCCTATTAGGCACCTGCCCACAGTATCCTTAGGCACCCAGACCAGTCCTCAAACAGCATCTACTTTAGTGGCAGGGGCCGTCACTATTGTCATCAACCATGGTAATGCCATGTGCTAAAAAAGACTGAACCCTCAAGGAGATGCTTTTGAAACCAACTGGGGGCTTGGCAAGTGATTGTTCATCTCCCATAAGCCTAGACCTGCAGTCAGATGGTGAGGAAACAGACGATCCATGGACTCTCGTAGAGACGATCTCCAGACGGTGAAGAAAAATCTATCCCAGGATCTAAAGACGGTATGCAGGGACCTGGATGAGCCGTGGGACAGAGTTCCCTCCTTGGAGGAACACAAGTCCAGCCAGGATGAAAAAATCGAGCAACTTAAACAACAGGTCATCCACCTCAATGACCAACAGATTGATTTGGGAGCACATGCAGAAAATCTAGAAAACAAATCAGGATGCAATAATATATGTATTGGGGGGCCCCAACCACCGCAGAGGGAGATGACATTGGGTCCTATGTAAAGACCATCTTTCCCGAGGTCCTAGAATCTTCACCCTGAAACAGACATACAGCTGGACCGGGCAAACACAGTGGGCCTTCCTCATCGAGAGAGCTCCTGCCTGGTGGACATTCTGGTCTGCATCCATGATTTTCCCTTAAAGGAGCGAATATTACACAAAGCTAGAGAGCTACATTCCCTGCAGTTCAGAGGCCATACATTGATGCTCTATCAAGATCTTTCCGCACTCACACTCCAAAAGAGATGAGAATCCCATCCAATAACCTCATATCTTGAAGAGCAGGGTATCCTATTCCTGGGAACATCTATCCTGCATTGACTTCCCCTGGGACGGAAAGGTGTGCCAGATCCACTCCCTGAATGCAACCTGTGAAGTGCTGGGGATCGAGAGGGACACCAACAACAGTGCCCCAACTTGCCCCCAGGGCCAGAGAGCCACAAAGTACTACAGATGGTAGAAGAGCCCGATTGCGTCCAGAAATCTATGACCTGACCCTGAAACTATGGCACAGGAAAGAAGGGCGGTTCTGGAGGTGATGTCCAATGATGCAGACAAACAGGAGATGACCTGAATTGGCTATTCAGCTCATGATTGCTTGATAGTACTTAGGGGTGGGTCTGCTGGTAGGGGGGGAGGGACTGAACCAACATGAATGGGAGAAAGAGCTTTGCCATGGACCCCTACATCCAAGGTACTACTGGCTCAGTTTGGAGCTCTGTACCTACTAGGGACACAATGTTTATTATTGTACAAGTGGGGTGTTTTGAAGGGGAGTACTCACAATTTCTAGGGAAGTGCCAATTTGAGGTCAACCACCACAAGACGTTATTCTGAGAATGAATAGCTCACAAAGGGAATATGGAGATCCTGTAGATAGCAGGACCACAAGAGCAGGTACAATATACTCTTACACTAAACAATAAATGATGGATCATTACACTTAATGTAAAAGGGCTAAACAACCTGGTTAAGAGGCTGGCTATCCTGTCATACTTGGAGCACTTGGGAGCAGATATCTGCCTCCTAAAGGAGACACATTTAATATTGAGCTATAGGCATCGCCTTAAACCCCAGGCCTTTCTGCAGAAATTTGTTTCTTCTACAACAACTAAAATGGCAGGGGCAGCCATTTTGATCTCTCGTTCCTTCGATGGAAAATTGGGTGCTAAACATACCAAAATTAGAAGCTGGCTGCTGTCACACCACATTTGGGTTGGGGACTACGCTTTTGTTCTTGGCTTGGCTCCCTATACTCCCCTAATGAGGGTCAGGAATGATTCCTCTGTAAATCAGAGGCAGAGGTCATGACCTTCGAAGACAGGCTGGCATTACTGGGGGAGACCTCAATCTAGTATTTCATGTAAACATACACGCGGCTCAACCACTTCCTGGGGACTGAAGAATTGCGGGGCCTGGTCACCTTGATAAATATTGATCCACAATAACTCTCTGCTCATGCAGCAGGGATGGTAGACCTTGCTCTCTCCCGACATGACACACATTAACCTTGGTGCCTATGTGAAACCCTCCTTCATAGACCTGAAGTGGTCAGACTGATCAATTCAAAACTACTTGGCCACCAATGATACATTAGACAACTCCATCTCACTTCTGTGGGTGACCCTAAAAGCAGCAGTCAAGGGAGTACTCATCAGGATATCAGCAGCAGATAAACTAAGTTGAGACAAAAAGGAATAGTAGATAGGGGAGTTGGAATGTATACACCACCACACTGGTGCCCCTAGGGTATGGCGACAGCTTGAATCAGCCAAAAAACACCTTGTGGGCCTGGACTTTGACTAAATCAGACATTCCCTTCTCAGTCTCAAACATTCCTTTTATGTCGGAGGGAACCGATGTATGTGAGTAACTTCTAGCCAAAAGGCTATGAGCCCAGTGACAGGCTACAAGCATTGAGTCCTTAGTAATTGGTGATGGCACATAGATTGCTGATGACAGCCTCATAGTCTCCCAATTCTGAGACTTTTAGAAGGACCTCTACTTGGCCCAAACACTACGCCTTGATAGCCCAGACTTATACCTCCAGGTCTCATGCACACCACATCTCACAGAAGACAAGGCGAACAGGCCAGAGAATCCCATCAAAATAGAGGAGATCACATAAGCTATAGCCCCTCAACTCCCCAGGACCAGATGGGTTTCTGGTGCTGTTGTATAGGACCTTTTGTTCAATGCTGGCTCCAATCTTGACTCAGATATTCAATTCGATTACCACCCTTCATGTCTCTTCCCTCGATGATGGAAGCCTTTATAACTGTCATCCATAAGACCAGTAAGGACCAAAAACACTGTGGGTCCTATCAATCCACTTCAATCCTTAATGTCGAAGCTATGCTTTTTATTCTCATGCCAGGCCTGATAGTCCCAGATCCGGCAGGCTTTGCCCAAGACCAGCAGTGTAGCAATAACACCATGGGCCTCATTTACAAGACTCTTTGCGTCATTGTTGGATCATTTTTTTTGATGCAGCGGTGGTGCTAAGCAGTGCTTTACACTGCTCCATATTCACAAACTGGTGCATTGGCTTCAGTGCGTCAGTTTGTAAAGCATTGTGTCACATTATACCTGCATCAGATATAATATATGCAAGGTAGGCATTCCAGGGCAGAAACCATGCAGAAATGATGCAGTGAAATTTAAATCATTTCACTGTGTCATTCTGCAACTTTACTGTGTTAAAATTTTACCATCTGTTCAGAGCAGGACTTTTGTCTATGGGAGCTTTCCATGCATTGCTCTGGAGTAGCAAAACGCTCCAAACAAGACATTATGCTCCTGGCCATAGATGCCTAGAAGGCTCTCGAACACGTCCACGTCCTATCTATCAGTGACCCTAAACCGTTTCAGTTTTGGGGAGTGGTTTTGCACCTGGATCCTGAGTAATTACAGCCACTCAAGGGTGACTGTTCGGGTCAATGGCCAGACAACAACTCCCTTCTCCATCTCTAGGGGATCCCGGCAAGGAGGCCTTTGTTGCCTTATTGTTTGCGCTCTACATGGAGCCATTTGCTCAAAAAGTGCGTAATAACCTGAATATCACTAGGGTATGTCTCTCTAGGTATGACCATACCATCAGCCTCTATGCGGATTATGTTATTAGGGCCACCCTCTTGGTGCCCTCCTGGCATTTATGGAGGTGGTGGAGTTGTTCAGAGTTGTGGCCGTCTTCCGGATAAACATCCATAAATCTCTGGCCCTTAATTTCATGGTACCTCCCAAAACAGAGACTCAGCTATCTCATAGATTTCCCATACAGCGGACATCAACATCCATCCCATACATAGGTCTACAGTTGGCTACGTCAGTAGCAGACACTGCAACCCTCAACTATCAGACACTCCTTGGACAGGTCACCAAAGATTTTGCACAATGGCAATTGTAACATCTCTCCTTGCTAGGCTGTGGTGATAAAGATAACACCAGCCTGTGAATCCTTTTTTTCCTTCAGCGAAATGATTCACTCTGCAAATGGCAATTCTCCTCTTCATTTGGGCAGATGGGTGCCCATAGATAAGTCAGGATCAGTGCTATTGAGCCCCAGCTGAGGGAGGTCTGGGGAACCCAAATCTCCCATACTATTACCAGGCATCCCAACTCTGTAAATCTTGTGGACTGATTGCAAGAAGAGTCAGAGAAACCCTGGCTATTTATGGACTGCGTGGTCACAGGCACTCACTTGTAGAAGGTCCTGTTTCCAAAAAGGTCACAACATGCTTGGGACCTCTACTCCTCCCCGGTTAAAAGACCAGTTTTAAAGGTATGGGACAGTGTGGGAATGTTCAAGAACTTATCTACGTTCCCATCCCATCTAACGCCAATTGTGGGCAACACGGACTTCATGGCAGGACTTGATCAAGGTGTGCTTCACCTGTGGCAGAGAGTCAGCTGTCAATCTATAGGCCATTTTTAGGATGAGGACAGACCTCTCCCCTTTGATTACCTATGTAAGGACTATTCACTCCCCAAGACAGAAACAACTGCACTACCTGCAGGTCAGACACTGGCTCTCACACCTTACAACATAGGTGGGAGCGAAGCGTCCCCTGTCAGCCTTTGAGAAGCGGCTGGTAACAAAAACTGCCAAGAAACGCAGGGTCACGGAATTATATAGTATTTTGTTACAAGCCTTTCCATCACCACAAACCCCAGTCCAGAAATGCTGGAAACTCGAAAGTGGCAGGCAGCTCACTCCCAAAGAGTGGAATGAGGTATATTGAAGGGCTCGCCATACTGCACACAACACAGCAAACTTTGGGACGACCACCAAGAATGCCACCTACTGGTATCTTACACCCTCCCAATTGCATTAAGGCAACCCTGAGCACAGCACTGACTGCTGGTGGCACTGTGGATTGCCTGGGACTCTACTGCACAAATTCTGGGATTTCTCTAGGTTGGCGCTATTCTGGGATGCGGTCTTCACTGACATAGATGTACATCTAAACATTCAACTGCCCGATTCCCAGTTTATTTGATCCTTGGCCTTCCTAACACACTTACCTTCCTGCTCAAGTCCCGCAGGGGCCGCTGTATTGGCTTGGCCATAGGAGCAGCTCACCAGACCATCCTTGCACACTGGTGTACTGTCATACTCCCAAAACACATAGGCTGGCTCCACCACCTGTGGCACATCCTAGGGAAGGAATAGCTTAACCTCCTACTGACATCACAAAGAGACTCCTTTAGTGAACTCTGGTGACCTTTCATCTTTTCTCCTGTCCAAGGAATTCCTGGAACTGATGTGTCCCAAATACTTGTGTTTGCTCCGCTTAACTGATATGGCCCCTCTTGCTCTGATTGAGAAAGTCGACATGAAGGATAACGCACATACTGACTAAGGATCCTCTCAAACTTTGAAGATAGTGAGTACTCGGTGGGAGGTGGGATGGGAGGGCGAGTAGTTAGGGGATTGTATAAATGTTGTTGCACTGTGTCATGACTCTATTGGTAAACACTGCAACACTTGTTGTTGGCTTGATATCCTTTTATGGTCCGCAACAATTAAAAGAGATTTTAACCATACTATATTGGCAGAAAGAGGCACGAAGGCTGAGCCACACTTGCACAATACAAAATGCAGGCGTTATGCTGAATTATGCAGTGATATTGAAACTACTGATGTCTGTGGTGTACAGATTTTTAATGTCAAGTCCTTACATTTGATGATCTGTACATTTGAGCCATGTGTCAATGTTCTTCTGGGATGCTGCAATTTGGGATAATGACTTGAAACAATCTAATGTAATTGTACTTGTATGTTTGTTCAAAGACTTGAAGAGGTCCCGTTGGTTGGACAAAAAGCATTGGCTGAAAAAACAGATTAGATGCAACATACATTGACTTCTGTGATTTCAATAGACTGAATGGAGAATGGACATATATTTGGACACCTATTGGACTCTTTTGATAATTTGTTGCTATAAACTTCAGAGTGGCTTAATGACTCTTTGAGTGTTCCCTTTGCAGTGTGCTGAGTTTATTCAGTTACAAAAAAATAATCTCACCAAGTAACCCGGTCATAGGCCTGTTAGTCAACTGTGAATTCTCTGTCTTTCCTATTTGAATCTATACCCTACTTTGGGCATCACGGCACTTAAGTCTTTCAGAGTGACTATTTTCTATTACTATTTTGCAAGACATTGTTTGTTTGTTGGGTATTGAGAGACTATTAGTCACAGAACTTTCTTTGTTGCTTCATTACATTACCACCTGCACTAAATCGACCCCTTTTAAAAGACATAGCTAGACTGGCTAAATAACATGCTAGGTCAGTATGATGAATATGGCACACACATTTGATTTCAAATACATTTATCCCCTCATGGAGTAAGCTTTGACTGCTCGCTATTGCCACCATTGGAGAGACAAGTTTCCAAAAGGAATAACTAAAACACATGAAATAAAATAGTCTTACATTCTGAAACTGCAATCATAAACAATGGTATCCACACACAGATGCTGCCAATTAATCACCTATTGCCCCTAACCTAAAAAAAAAGCGTCTCACAATACACTTCAGCTGTTTTCATTTTGCTGAAAAATATTGTGGGACATTTTGAGAAAAAGGTAGCAAAGAGATGTCAGATGATGCTAAGAAGTTTTGGGCGTGTTTGCTTTTTACATTGGTAGGAACGTATGACAAAGGAAGCAAGGTATTGCAAAGGCAGTTCAGGACATGAGCTATAATCTATAGGTTCGCTCTCTGGCTGTGGTAAGAAGTCCTCTCCAAGGGTTTAGATAGAGCTTGCCTCCTGTTCCCTGAATTCTCGGGACCAAAAATACTTCATCTCTATAAGGACTCCTTGTGCTGCAAAAATCGATGCACAGTCTGCCAGAAACGACGCACAGCCTGCACTGCGGTGAAAAATTCACAGCACGCTGAACCGGAACGACGCAGCCCGACTTTGCAAAGAGAAGATCAATGCAGCACCAGCGTAGCGACCGGAAATTCGATGCACAGCCCAGTGGATCGATGAACCGTAGAGCCCGAACAACACAGCCCGACTTCCAGAGAGGAATCGACGCAGCACCTCCAGTGTGGTACAAATTTCCACGCAACACCCACCGGATCAATGAAGCCCTGTGACTTTGTCCTGTTAGTGCCAGAAATCCACACATCATACGAGTGGCATCCGAAAACCCCGCAACCCGAAGAGGATCCACGACCGAGCGACTGAAATCGAAGCACAGACGTCCCTGCGTGAAAACTAAACAACGCATCGATGTGTGCAGCCCGAGAAATTAACACACACCCCCTTTGGTTCCTCTGCAGTTCTTTGTGGAGATTTTGAACACGAACCAGGTACTTTGTGCTTGAAAGAGACATTTATTGCTCTTAAAAAACTAAAGACACTTCATATCACTTTTACAGTGATATCTCAACATATACTTATTGCATTTGAATCATTTTGACCTGCATTTATACAGATAAATATTATATATTTTTCTAAACACTGTGTGGTGTATTTTTGTGGTGATATACTGTGTTATTGCATGATTTATTGCATGATTTATTGCACAAATACTTTACACATTGCCTTCTAAGTTAAGTCTGACTTCTCAGTGACGAGCTACCAGAGGGTGGCACAGGATAATTTGGATTGTGTATGACTTACCCTGACTAGAGTGAGGGTCCCTGCTTGGACTGTGTAACCTGACACCCAACCAAAGACCGCATTTCTAACATTGGTGATCAGCGGTGAGGATAGGACTTGTATTTGTGCAGTGACATACAGTAGCTAAGTATTCACTACCTACCCACAGTTGAATGTCAACTTGATTTTTTATCTTTTTCTGCAATTTCGTTTTTTCCTGACAATTTTCTAATCTAAAATCCTCACTCAACATGTTTCTGGCTGGGTCTCAAGCTGGGTATGAAGATTTTGACCTAGCCCTGTTGGAGACATATGGGTGGTCATTACAACCCTGGCGGTTGGTGTCAAAGCGGCGGTTAAACCGCAAACAGGCCGTCGGAAAAAAAATGGAATCACGACCGTGGCGGAAACCGCCAACAAAGACAGCCACTTTAACACTCCAACCGCCACTGCGGTACAAACAAACAGCGTGGCGGTCACTGCCAACAGACAGGCGGAGGACAATGTACCACCCACAGTATCACAACCTATCAATCTGCCACCTTTTTCGGGGCGGATTCCCTGCGAACAAAAACACGGCTGAAACAGGACTTCAAAGGGAAAACGCTCACCTCTACACACCCCACGATGAATCAGGATGCCATGGAACCCGAGCTCCAGATCCTGCCAGCCCTTATCTGTTTGCTCCTCTACCAGGAGCACGAACACAGGCGGCAAAGACCACGTGAGTACAGCACCTACGACACAGGGGAGGCAAAAAACAGGGACACACACATGCAACACCCCCACCCCACCCTCACCCACGACAACACACACACTAATACAGCATGATACATTAGAGTTACACCCCCAGGCGAGAAAAATGCAAAGACAAAAAGAAATGAGTGTAACCATTGTAATATATTAAAATCCAGTACGCAAAAATATATATATATACACTATAAACAAAAAATACACCAAGAATAGTAGTCCAGGTAGTGCTCCATTGAAGTCCGTGGGACACTGGGCCCACACGGTATGAGCGGGGCCCACACTCAATCCCCGAACATGACAGAGAGAACACTGCAGGGGCATCAGATAGCAATAAAACAGGCACCTCAGGGGGAAGGGAAAGGGGGGCACCTCAGCCGGTTGAGTGCACAACGCCAAATCCACGAGGGGCCCACATGCCCACTGTTCCATCCTGGGGAGTGCAAAGCCACAGTCTCTCAAGTCTCTACAGTGGGTGGTTTGCCCACTGTTCCATCCTGGGGAGTGCAAAGCCACAGTCTCTCAAGTGGATGCCTTTCTCCACTGGTTCTGGAGGGGGCTTTGTGCCCAGAGTGCTTCATCCTGCCAAGGACAGAGATAGTGGATGTAAATCTCCACTGGTTCTGGAGGGGGCTTTGTGCTCAGAGTGCTTCATCCTGCCAAGGACAGAGGTAGTGGATGTGAATATCCACTCGTTCCGGAGGGGGCTTTGGGCCCAGAGTGCTTCATCCTGCTCGTGACGGACTCAGTAGCGTCAGTTCCCTTGGCGCTCATGGGCCAGCGGTGCTAGTGGCGGTGGTGCCCTGTTCAGCGGACCTTGTTGCGGCGGTGCCCTGTTCAGCAGTGCTTGTGGCGGTGGTACCCTGTTCAGCGGTGCTTGTGGCGGCGGTGCCCTGTTCAGCGGTGCTTGTTGTGGCTGTGCCCTGTTCAGCGGTGCTTGTGGCGGCGGTGCCCTGTTCAGCGGTGCTTTGGGGTCCTTTGCAGTGACTCAGCTGCTGGCGGTCCTGTCTGGCCCAGCGGGGCTGGTGCTGGCGGTCCTGTCTGCCCAGCGGGGCTGGCGGTCCTTCATGGCCCAGCGGGGCTGGTGCTGGCGGTCCTGTCTGACCCAGCGGGGCTGGTGCTGGCGGTCCTTAATGGCCCAGCAGGGCTGGTGCTGGCGGTCCTGTCTGGCCCAGCGGGGCTGGTGCTTCTGTCTGGCCCAGCGGGGCTGGTGCTGGCGGTCAATCATGGCCCAGCGGGGCTGGTGCTGGCGGTCCTGTCTGGCCTAGCGGGGCTAGTGCTGGCGGTCCTGTCTGGCCCAGCGGGGCTGGCGCTGGCGGTCCTGTCTGGACCAGCGGGGCTGGTGCTGGCGGAGGCCTCCTGGGCAGTCGTGCTGGTGGCCTCCTGGGCAGCGGGGATGATGGCAGTCGCCTCCTGGGCAGCAGGGCTGGTGGCGGTGGCCTCCTGGGTAGCAGGGCTGGTGGCGGTGGCCTCCTGGGCAGCAGGACTGGTGCTGGCGGTGGCCTCCTGGGCAGCGGGGATGATGGCGATTGCCTCCTGGGCAGCAGGGCTGGTGGCGGTCGCCTCCTGGGCAGCAGGCTGGTGCTGCCAGTGGCCTCCTGGCCAGCGGGGAGGATGGCGGTGGCCTCCTGGGCAGCAGGGCTGGTGGCGGTGGCCTCCTGGGTAGCAGGGCTGGTGGCGGTGGCCTCCTGGGCAGCAGGGCTGGTGCTGGCGGTGGCCTCCTGGGCAGCGGGGATGATGGCGGTCGCCTCCTGGGCAGCAGGGCTGGTGGCAGTGGCCTCCTGGGTAGCAGGGCTGGTGGCGGTCGCCTCCTGGGCAGCAGGGCTGGTACTGGCGGTGGCCTCCTGGGCATAGGGGATGAGGGTGGTCGCCTCCTGGGCAGCAGGGCTGGTGCTGGCCTCCTTGGCAGCGGGGATGATAGCGGTCTTCTCCGCCGTGCTGCTCTTCCCAGACTTGCTGACTTTCGTGTGGTTCTTTCCCACCTTGGAAGGTGTCGCAGCTGAATCCACACGCCCACCTGTACCCCTGGGAGCGGCTTTGGCGGCTGGAGTCTTCCCCCTCTCCCGCCGGCCACTGGCCAACTTTTGATGCTTGACAGGTGGGGGACTGTCCGTGCTGTGGCTCCGTGCCCCACTGGCTGTCTTGGTGGCTGGTGAACTCCAGATTCCGTGACTACAGGCACCACTGGTCCCGGAGATGTTGTGACTGAGGTGCTAGGTTGGGACCTGGAGAGTCGGGCCCTAGGAGATGGACAGGGTGGGGGAGGAGTTGGAAAGAGGTCAAGGTTGGACAGGAAATGTTTTTGGGGAACACTGGGACGGGTAGCTGGAGGGGGTTTGGGAGTGGAGGAAGTGGTTGTGGCTGTAGGAGGTGTTCTTTTGGTGACTTTGGGTGAAGGTGCATGCGCTGGAGGCTGTTGTGAGGTGGATGGCTGTTGGGTGGGTGTGTGCCTGCGTTTGTGTATCTTGGGAGGGGGTGTCACAGACACACTGGGAGAGGAAACAGGGGACGTGTGAATGGCAGTGGGGGTGGTGACTGCACGTGAGCGGGGTGTGGTGGTGGGTGTGCTGGTGATGGAAGTAGTGGCTGTAGATGTAGTGCATGCAGGTGTGGGTGTAGACGAGACTGGGAGGGAGGAGGGAGACGAGGAGGAGGGGGACACAGTGGAGGCAGTGGATGTTGGTGTGTCTGCATGTGTGTGATGCTTGCGTGAGTGCCTGTGGGATGTGTGGTGCTTATGTTTGCCAGAGCTTCCCTTGTGTGTTGACGTGTGTGCATGCTGGTCTGAAGGTGTGCTTGGGATAGGCTGAGGTACAGTGGATTGGTTCTGGGTGGAGGAAGTTGGAGGGGGGAGGATAGAGACAGGGACAATGGCTGCCATCAGTGCTGAGGACAGAGTCTGAAAAGCTCGCTGAAGGGCCGCCTGACCACAATGAATGCCCTCCAGGAATGCATTTGTTTGTTGCAACTGCCTTTCTACACCCTGCATGCCATTCAAAATGGTAGACTGCCCAACAGTGAGGGACCTGAGGAGGTCAATGGCCTCCTCACTGAGGGCAGCAGGGGTGACTGGGGCAGGGGCTGAGGTGCCTGGGGCGAAGGTGATGCCCACCCTCCTGGGTGAGCGGGCACGGGGCAAAGGCTGATGGGCTGCTGGGAGGGCGGTGCTGGTAGGGGGGTGGGGCTGTACCTGTAGATGCAGGGGGCACAGATTTTGCCGCCACTACAAGGGAGCTCCCATCAGAGGACGAGTCCGTGTCACTGGTGTCAGCTCCTGTCCCCGCCGTGGAGCTCCCCTCGCCCTCCGTCCCACTGGTGAACTCCGAGTCCGTAGTGTCACCCTCCAGGGCCATGTGGGATGCAGCTCCCTCCTGCTCCGGTGCCACTGCTCCTCTGCCTGATGATGCTGATGCACACAAGAACAGGGAGACCACAAAAAGGGGGGACGACAGAAGAAAGAAATGTTGAGTGCATGTATTACCGCTACCGTTGGCGGACACGACAGACACAGAGGCCCCCTGCACTACGCCGCTGACTTGGGCTCCACTGTTCAATCCCTGGGACATGGCCTACACGGCTATGGACGAAATCTGCACACATGGATGACACAGGAGCCTGACGAGGTGTACTTGGCACTGTACACAGGTGGGTTTGGGGTGCCACAGGGTCTGCCAGAACAAGGGGACCTAACTAGCACACTCGCCCTGGCCTAGGGAAACCCACAGCCCACCTCCCCCACCCAGACACCTCCACTGCGCACAAAATCAGCAGAATGAGAGTGTACTCACCCCCTTGTGGCTGCTGTGATGCCCTCCGGGTACGCCACCGCCAGGATCCTGAACATCAGGGGGGTCATGGTGCGACAGGCACCCCTCCCGGGTTGGGAGGCCATCCCCAGCTGGGCCTCCGCCATCTTCTTGCTCCAGTAGCGAATGTCCTCCCATCTCTTACGGCAGTGGGTGCTCTGTCTGTGGTAGACCCCCAGGGTCAGGACGTCCTTGGTGATGGCACGCCAAATATCTTTTTTCTGGTGGGCTCTGACCTACATGAATTGTACAGGGGGAAAAGAAACGTTTTTACCAAATGCACCGTTACAGTCATTGGCCCCCATCCCTACCCTTGCCATGATGCACATGCACTCACCGTCATTTCATGCACGCCTCAATCTCCCGCCACCCATCTTTCATCCACCCCACTCCACACAGGCATAGCCCATACAGCATGCTCCCAGTGTATTTACTTGTTTGTCTGGAGGACCGTACAGTAGCGTGTACTGAGGGAGGACCCCATCCACAAGTTTCTCCAACTCCTCCGATGGGAAGGCATGAGCCATTGTCTATTCCAGACCGAGGTCACAGCAGCACTTGCAGTGTAGGTCCTCTCCTGTCGAAGATCAGGTATCGAGTGATTGAACAGATAGAAAATGGCGGTCACGTCCGCGGCAGTGCGTACCGTCACCGCCGGCGTACATCGTCATTGGCTCCTGGGACCCATAGGGTCCAATGTTAACAATGCAGGATTGCGCCGCGTCTTCGACCGCCTACCGCGACGGTGTACAACACCAGCGCAGTTACCTCACATCCCATTGTCCCACTTTACAGGTCAGGCAGCCACCATTTCTGAGGCGCATGGCTTAATTTTTAACTGCGTCACACATACCTAGGCCTTGCCTCAACACTCATACAGGCCAAATTTCGGATTATGATTCGTGTTCTGTGTAAGCTGTGGGTACGTAGCTGTTGTCCTTCATAGGCACCGTCCACTGGGACATGTGAGGAGATGGCGGCATCCTCCGGTGTACAGACCGCTGGTGGACCTGTTGACAATGGAGGAAAGACATGTGATCATCACCTACAGGCTTGACCGTGCCACAATCCTGGAACTGTGTGCCCAGCTGGAGCCAGACCTGATGTCAGCTATCTGCCATCCCACAGGAATGCCCCCTCAAGTGCAGGTGGGTCATTTCAAACAACAGTGGCCATAGCATCTGGGATGTCCCAGCCTATGTTTTCCAACGTGTTGTCCAGAGTGTTGACTGCCATGCTGAAACACATGCGGAGCTACATCGTTTTCCCTCAGGTGGAGGATTTGCCTACAGTGAAAGGAGACTTCTATGACCTGGGACATATCCCCAACATCATAAGTGCCATTGATGGGACCCATGTGGCTTTGGTACCGCCCCCGCAGGAGTAAACAGGTGTACAGAAACCGGAAGAGTTATCATTCCATGAATGTGCAGATGGTGTGTTTGGCAGACCAGTACATCTCCCATGTTAATGCCAAGTTCCCTGGCTCAGTGTATGACGCTTACATCCTGTGGAATAGCAGCATCCCTTATGTGATGGGTCAACCCCAGAGGCACCGTGTGTGGCTATTAGGTGAGCAGCTGGAAGCAAGTCAGTGGGAATGGTTGTCTGGGTCTGGGGATATCCCTACAGGTTAGTGCGTGTCTAACAGTTGTCCCTCGCCATTTTCAGGTGACTCTGGTTACCCCAACCTGTCATGGCTACTGACCCCAGTGAGGAATCCCTGCCACCAGCAGACCCAGGCTGATCCCACTACCAGCCCCCTAGTGAATAGGGGCTCATGGCACTTGAAGGGATCTCGACCTAAAAGGCCAGGATGGCTGGCAGTGGCTGAATCGATACTGAAGCAGCACTGCCCTGCAATCACATAAGATGGTGGGCACCATGAGCCCATAGCAGGATCTTGGCTGTGACAGACATCAACACCCAAGAGATCGGGCGGCAAACTGCATAGTGATTCTGCCCGATAATGCTGCCTTAATCCCCAGCAACAGCTGAAATGCAAGGTCTGAAACCACAGGTTGTGTTGTCCCTGCTTCATTGCACTTGTGACAGCAGCTGCCTTTCTCTGCTCAGGGTGGAGGCAGCCGAGAGTGTTGGTGGGCCTACTCGCACATGAAGACTGGACAGCAGCTTCTCGAAGTATGCCACAGCAGTGGCGTCACCACCAGCCCACGGCCGGTATTGCTCCTGGAAACACACTGTTATCGTCAGCACCAAGATCTAAATAAAGGTGGGCTGCAAGCCCTTAGAGCATCATCCTAGCAGCCTACCACAGCAAAACCAGATTTTTCACCCCAGAGTCCAGTTTGCACTTGCGCCTGGACACTTGTGCTCTGGAAATCTATGCTATTTGCCCACACCAAGGCTTGGAGAAGAAACGTAGGCCCTGTGCTCCAAGAACATCACCCCTGTGGTTTATAGCATTAAAACCACTTTGCTCACCCCAGAATCCAACTTCTACCCCCTTGCTTCGGGCCTGCTGCCCCCTGGCCTGGAGCCTTCTTACCCTGCTGCACTGGACTCATGGATGCTGACCTTCCATGACTGCCACAGCCTTCAGATAGTGCACCACAGCCAATTGAGAGGCCTGGGTGCTAACCTCAAGCAGCTGGAGGCAAATGTCAGTCACAACAACCTGGGTGCCCACCAGCCACAGTGCAGCTTTTCTCCTATTTTAAAGTCATCATCCCTCCTGGGCACTGCGAGTCCTCCTAACACCATCACATTTGCATTTGCACTAAGGCCTGGCTCTGAGCCCCCCTACGTCCCCTAACCCCCCTAGGGGCATTGCTTGGTGGACCTGGCAATGCAGCTGTAATGCACCCCCCATGCAAGGGATCACATGAACTACAGCACTAACACAATGTTGAGGCCTCCCAGAGCTGAAGGGAAAGAACTGCTGGCCACCAGGAGGGCCCTGTGGGTCGCAGGTGGGGCCTGGCCCATCACCAAGAGGCGGTGGTGGACACATGGCCACAAAAGTAGGACAGTGTGTCGAAGGCCATTGTGAGACAGAGGAGGTCCACCAGAAGTGACAGTTGAGGGAGATTGGAAGGACAGCCAGTGGTACCACACAGGCCCTCGCACAAGAAACAGCAAATGATACGGTGGCCAGACAAACCCAGACAGATTCTGAGGCACTATCCTGATGCAGCGATTCCTATTAGGCACCTGCCCACAGTATCCTTAGGCACCCAGACCAGTCCTCAAACAGCATCTACTTTAGTGGCAGGGGCCGTCACTATTGTCATCAACCATGGTAATGCCATGTGCTAAAAAAGACTGAACCCTCAAGGAGATGCTTTTGAAACCAACTGGGGGCTTGGCAAGTGATTGTTCATCTCCCATAAGCCTAGACCTGCAGTCAGATGGTGAGGAAACAGATGATCCATGGACTCTCGTAGAGACGATCTCCAGACGGTCAAGAAAAATCTATCCCAGGATCTAAAGATGGTATGCAGGGACCTGGATGAGCCATGGGACAGAGTTCCCTCCTTGGAGGAACACAAGACCAGCCAGGATGAGAAAATCGAGCAACTTAAACAACAGGTCATCCACCTCAATGACCAACAGATTGATTTGGGAGCACATGCAGAAGATCTAGAAAACAAATCAGGATGCAATAATATATGTATTGGGGGGCCCCAACCACCGCAGAGGGAGATGACATTGGGTCCTATGTAAAGGCCATCTTTCCCGAGGACCTAGAATCTTCCCCTGAAACAGACATACAGCTGGACCGTTCACACACAGTGGGCCTTCCTCGTTGAGAGAGCTCCTGCCTGGTGGACATTCTGGTCTGCATCCATGATTTTCCCTTAAAGGAGCGAATATTACACAAAGCTAGAGAGCTACATTCCCTGCAGTTCAGAGGCCATACATTGATGCTCTATCAAGATCTTTCCGCACTCACACTCCAAAAGAGATCAGAATCCCATCCAATAACCTCATATCTTTAAGAGCAGGGTGTCCTATTCCTGGGAACATCTGTCCCGCATTGACTTCCCCTGGGACGGAAAGGTGTGCCAGATCCACTCCCTGAATGCAACCTGTGAAGTGCTGGGGATCGAGAGGGACACCAACAACAGTGCCCCAACTTGCCCCTACGGCCGGAGAACCACAAAGTACTACAGATGGTAGAAGAGCCCGATTGCGTCCAGAAATCTATGACCTGACCCTGAAACTATGGCACAGGAAAGGAGGGCGGTTCTGGTGGTGATGTCCAATGATGCAGACAAACAGGAGATGACCTGAATTGGCTACGCAGCTCATGATTGCTTGATAGTACTTAGGGGTGGGTCTGCTGGTAGGGGGGGAGGGACTGAACCAACATGAATGGGAGAAAGAGCTTTGCCATGGATCCCTACATCCAAGGTACTACTGGCTCAGTTTGGAGCTCTGTACCTACTAGGGACACAATGTTTATTATTGTACAAGTGGGGTGTTTTGAAGGGGGAGTACTCACAATTTCTAGGGAAGTGCCAATTTGAGGTCAACCACCACAAGAAGTCATTGTGAGAATGAATAGCTCACAAAGGGAATATGGAGATCCTGTAGATAGCAGGACCACAAGAGCAGGTACAATATACTCTTACACTAAACAATAAATGATGGATCATTACACTTAATGTAAAAGGGCTAAGCAACCTGGTAAAGAGGCTGGCTATCCTGTCATACTTGGAGCACTCGGGAGCAGATATCTGCCTCCTAAATGAGACACATTTAATATTGAGCTATAGGCATCGCCTTAAACCCCAGACCTTTCTGCAGAAATGTGTTTCTTCTACAACAACTAAAATGGCAGGGGCAGCCATTTTGATCTCTCGTACCTTCAATGGAAAATTGGGTGCTAAACATACCAAAATTAGAAGCTGGCTGCTGTCACACCACATTTGGTTTGGGGACTACGCTTTTGTTCTTGGCGTGGCTCCCTATACTCCCCTAATGAGGGTCAGGAATGATTCCTCTGTAAATCAGAGGCAGAGGTCATGACCTTCGAAGACAGGCTGGCATTACTGGGGGAGACCTCAATCTAGTATTTCATGTAAACATACACGCGGCTCAACCACTTCCTGGGGACTGAAGAATTGCGGGGCCTGGTCACCTTGATAAATATTGATCCACAATAACTCTCTGCTCATGCAGCAGGGATGGTAGACCTTGCTCTCTCCCGACATGACACACACATTAACCTTGGTGCCTATGTGAAACCCTCCTTCATAGACCTGAAGTGGTCTGACTGATCAATTCAAAACTACTTGGCCACCAATGATACATTAGACAACTCCATCTCACTTCTGTGGGTGACCCTAAAAGCAGCAGTCAAGGGAGTATTCATCAAGATATCAGCAGCAGATAAACTAAGTTGAGACAAAAAGGAATAGTAGATAGGGGAGTTGGAATTTATACACCACCACACTGGTGCCCCTAGGGTATGGCGACAGCTGGAATCAGCCAGAAAACACCTTGTGGGCCTGGACTTTGACTAAATCAGACATTCCCTTCTCAGTCTCAAACATTCCTTTTATGTCAGAGGGAACCAATGTATGTAAGTAACTTCTAGCCAAAAGGCTACGAGCCCAGTGACAGGCTACAAGCATTGAGTCCTTAGTAATTGGTGATGGCACATAGATTGCTGATGACAGCCTCATAGTCTCCCAATTCTGAGACTTTTACAAGGCCCTCTACTTGGCCCAAACACTACGCCTTGATAGCCCAGACTTATACCTCCAGGTCTCATGCACACCACATCTCACAGAAGACCAGGCGAACAGGCCAGAGAACCCCATCAAAATAGAGGAGATCACATAAGCTATAGCCCCTCAACTCCCCAGGACCAGATGGGTTTCTGGTGCTGTTGTATAGGACCTTTTGTTCAACGCTGGATCCAATCTTGACTCGGATATACAATTCGATTACCACCCTTCACGTCTCTTCCCTCGATGATGGAAGCCTTTATAACTGTCATCCATAAGACTAGTAAGGACCAAAAACACTGTGGGTCCTATCAATCCACTTCAATCCTTAATGTCGAAGCTACGCTTTTTATTCTCATGCCAGGCCTGATAGTCGCAGATCCGGCAGGCTTTGCCCAAGACCGGCAGTGTAGCAATAACACCATGGGCCTCATTTACAAGACTCTTAGCGCCATTGTTGCATCTTTTTTTTTGATGCAGCGGTGGTGCTAACCAGTGCACTACACTGCTCCATATTCACAAACTTGTGCATTGGCTTCAGTGCGTCAGTTTGTAAAGCATTGTGTCACATTATACCTGCATCAGATATAATATATGCAAGGTAGGCATTCCAGGGCAAAAACCATGCAGAAATGCTGCAGTGAAATTTAAATCATTTCACTGTGTCATTCTGCAACTTCACTGTGTCAAAATGTTAACATCTGTTCAGAGCAGGGCTTTTGTCTATGGGAGCCTTCCACGCATTGCTCTGGAGTAGCAAAACGCTCCAAACAAGACATTATGCTCCTGGCCATAGATGCCTAGAAGGCTCTCGACCACGTCCACTGGCCCTATCTATCAGTGACCCTAAACCGTTTCAGTTTTGGGGAGTGGTTTTGCACCTGGATCCTGAGTAATTACAGCCACTCGAGGGTGACTGTTCGGGTCAATGGCCAGACACAACTCCCTTCTCCATCTCTAGGGGATCCCGGCAAGGAGGCCTTTGTTGCCTTATTGTTTGCGCTCTACATGGAGCCATTTGCTCAAAAAGTGCGTAATAACCTGAATATCACTAGGGTATGTCTCTTTAGGTATGACCATACCATCAGCCTCTATGCGGATTATGGTATGAGGGCCACCCTCTTGGTGCACTCCTGGCATTTTTGGAGGTGGTGGAGTTGTTCAGAGTTGTGGCCGTCTTCCGGATAAACATCCATAAATCTCTGGCCCTTAATTTCATGGTACCTCCCAAAACAGAGACTCAGCTATCTCATAGATTTCCCATTCAGCGGACATCAACATCCATCCCATACATAGGTCTACAGTTGGCTATGACAGTAGCAGACACTGCAACCCTCAACTATCAGACACTCCTTGGACAGGTCACCAAAGATTTTGCAGAATGGCAATTGTAACATCTCTCCTTGCTAGGCTGTGGTGATAAAGATGACACCCGCCTGTGAATCCTTTTTCTCCTTCAGCGAAATGATTCACTCTGCAAATGGCAATTCTCCTCATCATTTGGGCAGATGGGTGCCCATAGATAAGTCAGGATCAGTGCTATTGAGCCCCAGCTGAGGGAGGTCTGGGGAACCCAAATCTCCCATACTATTACCAGGCATCCCAACTCTGCAATATTGTGGACTGATTCCAAGAAGAGTCAGAGAAACCCTGGCTATTTATGGACTGCGTGGTCACAGGTACTCACTTGTAGAAGGTCCCGTTTCCAAAAAGGTCACAACATGCTTGGGACCTCTACTCCTCCCCGGTTAAAAGACCAGGGTTAAAGCTATGGGACAGTGTGGCAATATTCAAGAACTTATCTACGTTCCCATCCCCTCTAACGCCAATTGTGGGCAACACGGACTTCATGGCAGGCCTTGATCAAGGTGTGCTTCACCTGTGGCAGAGAGTCAGCTGTCAATCTATAGGCCATTTTTAGGATGAGGACAGACCTCTCCCCTTTGATTACCTATGTAAGGACTATTGACTCCCCAAGACAGAAACAACTGCACTACCTGCAGGTCAGACACTGGCTCTCACACCTTACAACATAGGTGGGAGCGAAGCGCCCCCTGTCAGCCTTTGAGAAACGGCTGGTAACAAAAACTGCCAAGAAACGCAGGGTCACGGAATTATATAGTATTTTGTTACAAGCCTTTCCATCACCCCAAACCCCAGTCCAGAAATGCTGGAAACTCGAAAGTGGCAGGCAGCTCACTCCCAAGGAATGGAATGAGGTATATCGAAGGGCTCGCCATACTGCACACAACACAGCAAACTTTGGGACGACCACCAAGAATGCCACCTACTGGTATCTTACACCCTCCCAATTGCATTAAGGCAACCCTGAGCACAGCACTGACTGCTGGTGGCACTGTGGATTGCCTGGGACTCTACTGCACAAATTCTGGGGTTTCTCTAGGTTGGCGCCATTCTGGGATGCGGTCCTCATTGACATAGATGTACAACTAAACATTCAACTGCCCGATTCCCAGTTTACTTGATCCTTGGCCTTCCTAACACACTTACCTTCCTGCTCAAGTCCCGCAGGGGCCGCTGTATCGGCTTGGCCATAGGAGCAGCTCACCAGACCATCCTTGCACACTGGTGTACTGTCATACTCCCAAAACACCTAGGCTGGCTCCACCACCTGTGGCACATCCTAGGGAAGGACTAGCTTAACCTCCTACTGACATCACAAAGAGACTCCTTTAGTGAACTCTGGTGACCTTTCATCTTCTCTCCTGTCCAAGGAATTCCTGGAACTGATGTGTCCCAAATACTTGTGTTTGCTCCGCTTAACTGATATGGCCTCTCTTGCTCTGATTGAGAAAGTCGACATGAAGGATAACGCACATACTGACTAAGGAACCTCTCAAACTTTGAAGATAGTGAGTACTCAGTGGGAGGTGGGATGGGAGGGCGAGTAGTTAGGGGATTGTAGAAATTTTGTTGCACTGTGTCATGACTCTATTGATAAACACTGCAACACTTGTTGTTGGCTTGATATCCTTTTATGGTCCGCAACAATTAAAAGAGATTTTAACCATACTATATTGGAAGAAAGAGGAACGAAGGCACAATACAAAATGCAGGCGTTATGCTGAATTATGCAGTGATATTGAAACTACTGATGTCTGTGGTGTACAGATTTTTAATGTCAAGTCCTTACATTTGATGATCTGTACATTTGAGCCATGTGTCAATGTTCTTCTGGGATGCTGCAATTTGGGATAATGACTTGAAACAATCTAATGTAATTGTACTTGTATGTTTGTTCAAAGACTTGAAGAGGTCCTGTTGGTTGGACAAAAAGCATTGGCTGAAAAAACAAATTAGATGCAACATACATTGACTTCTGTGATTTCAATAGACTGAATGGAGAATGGACATATATTTGGACACCTATTGGACTCTTTTGATAATTTCTTGCTATAAACTTCAGAGTGGCTTAATGACTCTTTGAGTGTTCCCTTTGCAGTGTGCTGAGTTTATTCACAGTTACAAAAAAATAATCTCACCAAGTAGCCCGGTCATAGGCCTGTTAGTCAACTGTGAATTCTCTGTCTTTCCTATTTGAATCTATCCCCTACTTTGGGCCTCACGGCACTTAAGGCTTTCAGAGTGACTATTTTCTATTACTACTTTGCAGGACATTGTTTGTTTGTTGGGTATTGAGAGACTATTAGTCACAGAACTTTCTTTGTTGCTTCATTACATTACCACCTGCTCTAAATCGACCCCTTTTAAAAGACATAGCTAGACTGGCTAAATAACATGCTAGGTCAGTATGATGAATATGGCACACACATTTGATTTCAAATACATTTATCCCCTCCTGGAGTAAGCTTTGACTGCTCGCTATTGCCACCATTGGAGAGACAAGTTTCCAAAAGGAATAACTAAAACACATGAAATAAAATAGTCTTACATTCTGAAACTGCAATCATAAACAATGGTATCCACCACAGATGCTGCCAATTAATCACCTATTGCCCCTAACCTAAAAAAATAAAGCGTCTCACAATACACTTCAGCTGTTTTCATTTTGCTGAAAAATATTGTGGGACATTTTGAGAAAAAGGTAGCAAAGAGATGTCAGATGATGCTAAGAAGTTTTGGGCGTGTTTGCTTTTTACATTGGTAGGAACGTATGACAAAGGAAGCAAGGTATTGCAAAGGCAGTTCAGGACATGAGCTATAATCTCTAGGTTCGCTCTCTGGCTGTGGTGAGAAGTCCTCTCCAAGGGTTTAGATAGAGCTTGCCTCCTGTTCCCTGAAGTCTCGGGACCAAAAATACTTCATCTCTATAAGGACTCCTTGTGCTGCAAAAATCGATGCACAGCCTGCCAGAAAAGACGCACAGCCTGCACCGTGGTGAAAAATTCACAGCACGCTGAACCGGAACGACGCATCCCGACTTTGCAATGAGAAGATCAATGCAGCACCAGCGTAGCGACCGGAAATTCGATGCACAGCCCACTGGATCGATGAACCGTTGAGCCCGAACAACACAGCCCGACTTCCAGAGAGCAATCGACGCAGCACCTCCAGTGTTGTACAAATTTCCACGCAACACCCACCGGATCGATGAAGGCCTGTGACTTTGTCCTGTTAGTGCCAGAAATCCACATATCGTACCCGTGGCATCCGAAAACCCGCAACTCGAAGAGGATCCACGACCGAGCGACTGAAATCGAAGCACAGCCGTCCCTGCGTGAAAACTAAACGACGCATCGATGTGTGCAGCCCGAGAAATCGACACACACCCCCTTTGGTTCCACGCATCTCCTCCTCTGCAGTTCTTTGTGGAGATTTTGAAAACGAACCAGGTACTTTGTGCTTGAAAGAGACATTTATTGCTCTTAAAAAACTAAAGACACTTCATATCACTTTTACAGTGATATCTCAACATATACTTATTGCATTTTAATTGTTTTGACCTGCATTTATCCAGATAAATATTATATATTTTTCTAAACACTGTGTGGTGTATTTTTGTGGTGATATACTGTGTTATTGCATGATTTATTGCACAAATACTTTACACATTGCCTTCAAAGTTAAGCCTGACTTCTCAGTGACGAGCTACCAGAGGGTGGCACAGGATAATTTGGATTGTGTGTGACTTACCCTGACTAGAGTGAGGGTCCCTGATTGGACTGTGTAACCTGACACCCAACCAAAGACCGCATTTCTAACACTGG
This sequence comes from Pleurodeles waltl, assembly GCF_031143425.1. NCBI lineage: Eukaryota > Metazoa > Chordata > Amphibia > Caudata > Salamandridae > Pleurodeles > Pleurodeles waltl. Next base: position 1,573,445,057 of record NC_090444.1, read on the forward strand.
TGATCAGCGGTGAGGATAGGACTTGTATTTGTGCAGTGACTTACAGTAGCTAAGTATTCATTACCTACCCACAGTTGAATGTCAACTTGATTGTTTATCTTTTTCTGCAATTTCGTTTTTTCCTGACAATTTTCTAATCTAAAATCCTCACTCAACATGTTTCTGGCTGGGTCTCAAGCTGGGTATGAAGATTTTGACCTAGCCCTGTTGGAGACATATGGGTGGTCATTACAACCCTGGTGGTCGGTGTTAAAGCGGTGGTAAAACCGCAAACAGGCCGTCGGAAAAAAAATGGAATCACGACCGTGGCGGAAACCGCCAACAAAGACAGCCACTTTAACACTCCAACCGCCACGGCGGTACAAACAAACAGCGTGGCGGTCACCGCCAACAGACAGGCGGAGGACAATGTACCACCCACAGTATCACAACCTATCAATCCGCCACCTTTTCCGGGGCGGATTCCCTGCGAACAAAAACACGGCGGAAACAGGACTTCAAAGGGAAAACACTCACCTCTACACACCCCACGAGGAATCAGGACGCCATGGAACCCGAGCTCCAGATCCTGCCAGCCCTTATCTTCTTGCTCCTCTACCAGGAGCACGAACACAGGCGGCAAAGACCACGTGAGTACAGCACCTACGACACAGGGGAGGCAAAAAACAGGGACACACACACGCAACACCCCCACCCCACCCTCACCCACGACAACACACACACTAATACAGCATGATACATTAGAGTTACACCCCCAGCCCCCCCGGAAAAATGCAAAGACAAAAGGAAATGACTGTAACCATTGTAATATATTAAAATCCAGTACGCAAAAATATATATACACTATAAACAAAAAATACACCAAGAATAGTAGTCCAGGTAGTGCTCCATTGAAGTCCGTGGAACACTGGGCCCACACGGTATGGGCGGGGCCCACACTCAATCCCCGAACATGACGGAGAGAACAATGCAGGGGCATCAGATAGCAATAAAACAGGCACCTCAGGGGGAAGGGAAAGGGGGGCACCTCAGCCGGTTGAGTGCACAACGCCAAATCCACGAGGGGGCCACATGCCCACTGTTCCATCCTGGGGAGTGCAAAGCCACAGTCTCTCAAGTCTCTACAGTGGGTGGTTTGCCCACTGTTCCATCCTGGGGAGTGCAAAGCCACAGTCTCTCAAGTCTCTACAGTGGGTGGTGGGTGGTTTGCCCACTGTTCCATCCTGGGGAGTGCAAAGCCACAGTCTCTCAAGTCTCTACAGTGGGTGGTTTGCCCACTGTTCCATCCTGGGGAGTGCAAAGCCACAGTCTTTCAAGTTGATGCCTTTCTCCACTGGTTGTGGAGGGGGCTATGTGCCCAAAGTGCTTCATCCTGCCAAGGACAGAGGTAGTGGATCTAAATCTCCACTGGTTTTGGAGGGGGCTTTGTGCCCAGAGTGCTTCATCCTGCCAAGAACAGAGATAGTGGATGTAAATCTCCACTGGTTCTGGAGGGGGCTTTGTGCTCAGAGTGCTTCATCCTGCCAAGGACAGAGGTAGTGAATGTGAATATCCACTCGTTCCGGAGGGGGCTTTGGGCCCAGAGTGATTCATCCTGCTCGTGACGGACTCAGTAGTGTCAGTGCCCTTGGCGCTCATGGGCCAGCGGTGCTAGTGGCGGTGGTGCCCTGTTCAGCGGTGCTTGTTGCGGCGGTGCCCTGTTCAGCAGTGCTTGTGACGGTGGTGCCCTGTTCAGCGGTGATTGTGGCGGCGGTGCCCTGTTCAGCGGTGCTTGTTGCGGCTGTGCCCTGTTCAGCAGTGCTTGTGGCCATGGTGCCCTGTTCAGCGGTGCTTGTGGCGGCGGTGCCCTGTTCAGCGGTGCTTTGGGGTCCTTTGCAGTGACTCAGCTGCTGACGGTCCTGTCTGGCCCAGCGGGGCTGGTGCTGGCGGTCCTGTCTGGCCCAGCGGGGCTGGTGCTGGCGGTCCTTCATGGCCCAGCGGGGCTGGTGCTGGCGGTCCTGTCTGACCCAGTGGGGCTGGTGCTGGCGGTCCTTAATTGGCCCAGCAGGGCTGGTGCTGGCGGTCCTGTCTGGCCAAGCGGGGCTGGTGCTGGCGGTTCTGTCTGGCCCAGCGGGGCTGGTGCTGGCGGTCCTTCATGGCCCAGCGGGGCTGGGGCTGGTGGTCGTGTCTGGCCTAGCGGGGCTAGTGCTGGCGGTCCTGTCTGGCCCAGCGGGGCTGGCGCTGGCGGTCCTGTCTGGACCAGCGGGGCTGGTGCTGGTGGAGGCCTCCTGGGCAGCCGTGCTGGTGGCGGTGGCCTCCTGGGCAGCGGGGATGATGGCGGCAGCCTCCTGGGCAGCAGGGCTGGTGGCCGTGGCCTCCTGGGTAGCAGGGCTGGTGGCGGTCGCCTCCTGGGCAGCAGGGCTGGTGCTGGCGGTGGCCTCCTGGGCAGCGGGGATGATGGCGGTTGCCTCCTGGGCAGCAGGGCTGGTGCTGCCCGTGGCCTCCTGGCCAGCGGGGATGATGGCGGTCGCCTCCTGGGCAGCAGGGCTGGTGGCGGTGGCCTCCTGGGTAGCAAGGCTGGTGGCGGTGGCCTCCTGGGCAGCAGGGCTGGTGCTGGCGGTGGCCTCCTGGGCAGCGGGGATGATGGCGGTCGCCTCCTGGGCAGCAGGGCTGGTGGCAGTGGCCTCCTCGGTAGCAGTGCTGGTGGGGGTCGCCTCCTGGGCAGCAGGGCTGGTGCTGGTGGTGGCCTCCGGGGCAGCGGGGATGATGGCGGTCGCCTCCTGGGCAGCAGGGCTGGTGCTGGCCTCCTGGGCAGCGGGGATGATGGCGGTCGCCTCCTGGGCAGCAGGGCTGGTGGCAGTGGCCTCCTGGGTAGCAGGGCTGGTGGGGGTCGCCTCCTGGGCAGCAGGGCTGGTGCTGGTGGTGGCCTCCTGGGCAGCGGGGTTGATGGCGGTCGCCTCCTGGGCAGCAGGGCTGGTGGCGGTGGCCTCCTGGGTAGCAGGGCTGGTGGCGGTCGCCTCCTGGGCAGCAGGGCTGGTGCTGGCGGTCCTGTCTGACCCAGTGGGGATGGTGCTGGCGGTCCTTAATTGGCCCAGCAGGGCTGGTGCTGGCGGTCCTGTCTGGCCAAGCGGGGCTGGTGCTGGCGGTTCTGTCTGGCCCAGCGGGGCTGGTGCTGGCGGTCCTTCATGGCCCAGCGGGGCTGGGGCTGGTGGTCGTGTCTGGCCTAGCGGGGCTAGTGCTGGCGGTCCTGTCTGGCCCAGCGGGGCTGGCGCTGGCGGTCCTGTCTGGACCAGCGGGGCTGGTGCTGGTGGAGGCCTCCTGGGCAGCCGTGCTGGTGGCGGTGGCCTCCTGGGCAGCGGGGATGATGGCGGCGGCCTCCTGGGCAGCAGGGCTGGTGGCCGTGGCCTCCTGGGTAGCAGGGCTGGTGGCGGTCGCCTCCTGGGCAGCAGGGCTGGTGCTGGCGGTGGCCTCCTGGGCAGCGGGGATGATGGCGGTTGCCTCCTGGGCAGCAGGGCTGGTGCTGCCCGTGGCCTCCTGGCCAGCGGGGATGATGGCGGTCGCCTCCTGGGCAGCAGGGCTGGTGGCGGTGGCCTCCTGGGTAGCAAGGCTGGTGGCGGTGGCCTCCTGGGCAGCAGGGCTGGTGCTGGCGGTGGCCTCCTGGGCAGCGGGGATGATGGCGGTCGCCTCCTGGGCAGCAGGGCTGGTGGCAGTGGCCTCCTCGGTAGCAGTGCTGGTGGGGGTCGCCTCCTGGGCAGCAGGGCTGGTGCTGGTGGTGGCCTCCGGGGCAGCGGGGATGATGGCGGTCGCCTCCTGGGCAGCAGGGCTGGTGCTGGCCTCCTGGGCAGCGGGGATGATGGCGGTCGCCTCCTGGGCAGCAGGGCTGGTGGCAGTGGCCTCCTGGGTAGCAGGGCTGGTGGGGGTCGCCTCCTGGGCAGCAGGGCTGGTGCTGGTGGTGGCCTCCTGGGCAGCGGGGTTGATGGCGGTCGCCTCCTGGGCAGCAGGGCTGGTGGCGGTGGCCTCCTGGGTAGCAGGGCTGGTGGCGGTCGCCTCCTGGGCAGCAGGGCTGGTGCTGGCGGTCCTGTCTGACCCAGTGGGGCTGGTGCTGGCGGTCCTTAATTGGCCCAGCAGGGCTGGTGCTGGCGGTCCTGTCTGGCCAAGCGGGGCTGGTGCTGGCGGTTCTGTCTGGCCCAGCGGGGCTGGTGCTGGCGGTCCTTCATGGCCCAGCGGGGCTGGGGCTGGTGGTCGTGTCTGGCCTAGCGGGGCTAGTGCTGGCGGTCCTGTCTGGCCCAGCGGGGCTGGCGCTGGCGGTCCTGTCTGGACCAGCGGGGCTGGTGCTGGTGGAGGCCTCCTGGGCAGCCGTGCTGGTGGCGGTGGCCTCCTGGGCAGCGGGGATGATGGCGGCGGCCTCCTGGGCAGCAGGGCTGGTGGCCGTGGCCTCCTGGGTAGCAGGGCTGGTGGCGGTCGCCTCCTGGGCAGCAGGGCTGGTGCTGGCGGTGGCCTCCTGGGCAGCCGTGCTGGTGGCGGTGGCCACCTGGGAAGCGGGGATGATGGCGGCGGCCTCCTGGGCAGCAGGGCTGGTGGCCGTGGCCTCCTGGGTAGCAGGGCTGGTGGCGGTCGCCTCCTGGGCAGCAGGGCTGGTGCTGGCGGTGGCCTCCTGGGCAGCGGGGATGATGGCGGTTGCCTCCTGGGCAGCAGGGCTGGTGCTGCCCGTGGCCTCCTGGCCAGCGGGGATGATGGCGGTCGCCTCCTGGGCAGCAGGGCTGGTGGCGGTGGCCTCCTGGGTAGCAAGGCTGGTGGCGGTGGCCTCCTGGGCAGCAGGGCTGGTGCTGGCGGTGGCCTCCTGGGCAGCGGGGATGATGGCGGTCGCCTCCTGGGCAGCAGGGCTGGTGGCAGTGGCCTCCTCGGTAGCAGTGCTGGTGGGGGTCGCCTCCTGGGCAGCAGGGCTGGTGCTGGTGGTGGCCTCCGGGGCAGCGGGGATGATGGCGGTCGCCTCCTGGGCAGCAGGGCTGGTGCTGGCCTCCTGGGCAGCGGGGATGATGGCGGTCGCCTCCTGGGCAGCAGGGCTGGTGGCAGTGGCCTCCTGGGTAGCAGGGCTGGTGGGGGTCGCCTCCTGGGCAGCAGGGCTGGTGCTGGTGGTGGCCTCCTGGGCAGCGGGGTTGATGGCGGTCGCCTCCTGGGCAGCAGGGCTGGTGGCGGTGGCCTCCTGGGTAGCAGGGCTGGTGGTGGTCGCCTCCTGGGCAGCAGGGCTGGTGCTGGCGGTGGCCTCCTGGGCAGCGGGGATGATGGCGGTTGCCTCCTGGGCAGCAGGGCTGGTGCTGCCCGTGGCCTCCTGGCCAGCGGGGATGATGGCGGTCGCCTCCTGGGCAGCAGGGCTGGTGACGGTGGGCTCCTGGGTAGCTGGGCTGGTGGCGGTGGCCTCCTGGGCAGCAGGGCTGGTGCTGGCGGTGGCCTCCTGGGCAGCGGGGATGATGGCAGTCGCCTCCTGGGCAGCAGGGCTGGTGGCAGTGGCCTCCTGGGTAGCAGGGCTGGTGGGGGTCGCCTCCTGGGCAGCAGGGCTGGTGCTGGTGGTGGCCTCCGGGGCAGCAGGGATGATGGCGGTCGCCTCCTGGGCAGCAGGGCTGGTGCTGGCCTCCTTGGCAGCGGGGAGGATGGCGGTCTTCTCCGCCGTGCTGCTCTTCCCAGACTTGCTGACTTTCTTGTGGTCCTTCCCCACCTTGGAAGGTGTCGCAGCTGAATCCACACTCCCACCTGTACCCCTGGGAGTGGCTTTGGCGGCTGGAGTCTTCCCCCTCTCCCGCCGGCCACTGGCCAACTTTTGATGCTTGACAGGTGGGGGACTGTCCGTGCTGTGGCTCCGTGCCACACTGGCTGCCCTGGTGGCTGGTGTACTCCAGATTCCGGTGACTACAGGCACCACTGGTCCCGGAGATGTTGTGACTGAGGTGCTAGGTTGGGACCTGGAGAGTCGGGCCCTAGGAGACGGACAGGGTGGGGGAGGTGTGGGAAAGAGGTCAAGGTTGGACAGGAAAAGTTTTTGGGGAACACTGGGACGGGTAGCTGGAGGGGGTTTGGGAGTGGAGGAAGTGGTTGTGGTTGTTGGAGGTGTTCTTTTGGTGACTTTGGGTGAAGGTGCATGCGCTGGAGGCTGTTGTGAGGTGGATGGCTGTTGGGTGGGTGTGTGCCTGCGTTTGTGTATCTTGGGAGGGGGCGTCACAGACACACTGGGAGAGGACACAGGGGACGTGTGAATGGCAGCGGGGTGGTGAGCGAGGTGTGGTGGTGGGTGTGCTGGTGATGGAAGTAGTGGCTGTAGATGTAGTGCATGCAGGTGTGGGTGTAGACGAGACTGGGAGGGAGGAGGGAGACGAGGAGGAGGGGGACACAGTGGAGGCAGTGGATGTTGGTGTGTCTGCATGTGTGTGATGCTTGCGTGGGTGCCTGTGGGATGTGTGGTGCTTATGTTTGCCAGAGCTTCCCTTGTGTTGACGTGTGTGCATGCTGGTCTGAAGGTGTGCTTGGGATAGGCTGAGGTACAGGGGATTGGTTCTGGGTGGAGGAAGTTGGAGGGGGGAGGATAGAGACAGGGACAATGGCTGCCATCAGTGTTGAGGACAGAGTCTGAAAAGCTTGCTGAAGGGCAGCCTGACCAGAATGAATGCCCTCCAGGAATGCATTTGTTTGTTGCAACTGCCTTTCTACACCCTGCATGCCATTCAAAATGGTAGACTGCCCAACAGTGAGGGACCTGAGGAGGTCAATGGCCTCCTCACTGAGGGCGGCAGGGGTGACTGGGGCAGGGGCTGAGGTGCCTGGGGCGAAGGTGATGCCCACCCTCCTGGGTGAGCGGGCACGGGGCAAAGGCTGAGGGGCTGCTGGGAGGGCGGTGCTGGTAGGGGGGTGGCGGCTGTACCTGTAGATGCGGGGGCACAGATGTTGCCGCCACTACAAGGGAGCTCCCATCAGAGGGCGAGTCCGTGTCACTGGTGTCAGCTCCTGTCCCCGCAGTGGAGCTCCCCTCTTGTGAACTTCGAGTCCGTAGTGTCGCCCTCCAGGGCCATGTGGGATGCAGCTCCCTCCTGCTCCGGTGCCACTGCTCCTCCGCCTGAGGATGCTGATGCACACAAGAACAGGGAGACCACAAAAAGGGGGGGACGATAGAAGAAAGACATGTTGAGTGCATGTATTACCGCTACCGTTGGCGGACACGACAGACACAGAAGCCCCCTGCACTACGCCGCGGACTTGGGCTCCACTGTTCAATCCCTGGGACATGGCCTACAAGGCTATGGACGACATCTGCACACATGGATGACACAGGAGCCTGACTAGGTGTACTTGGCACTGTACACAGGTGGGTTTGGGGTGCCACAGGGTCTGCCAGAACAAGGGGACCTAACTAGCACACTCGCCCTGGCCTAGGGAAACCCACAGCCCACCTCCCCCACCCAGACACCTCCACTGCGCACAAAATCAGCAGAATGAGAGTGTACTCAACCCCTTGTGGCTGCTGTGATGCCCTCCGGGTACGCCACCGCCAGGATCCTGAACATCAGGGGGGTCATGGTGCGACGGGCACCCCTCCCACGTTGGGAGGCCATCCCCAGCTGGGCCAAAACAGTGCCGGTTAGGAAGAAATTCATAGGATTAGGGCGCTCACAGAACGTCCATTAAAATCAAAACATTCCGTTCATGGCACGGTGCTTCTGACAAGAGGATCTTCCTTAGTCCTCCAATGTCTCAAGGGAAACAAAACAGCAAAAAAACAGATGTCAGAGCACTCATGATATCAAATTAGAAGTAAATTCAAATGTCCAATCTCCTTGGTGAAAGTACGACAAACTCGTGTTTGTCTCAGAGTCCAGTTTAATTCATAGTGTTCTATTATTCTCCACAAGAACAGCCAACACGTGTTTCATCCTCTGAGAAGTTTCTCTCTTGAGGACTTCATCAGGGCTTCATTCTTATTGGATTATGAAGTTGAGAAATTCTCAATAATTAAGTGAAAAGTCTTAATGTCATATAATCAGTCCAAAACAATTCTTATAACGAGATAGTCTCCGTTGAAGAGTACCCTCGTGTTTTAAATCTGTTGCTCATATCCTTGATACATATATCAAAGTCTTCTTCAAGGCTACAGTTGCGTCTAGCCCTTACCATCTCACCATAAGGTATTGAATTAATTTGGTGGATTGGATGTGCGCTATTGGCATGTAATATAGAGTTACAAGAGGTGCTTTTTCTATAAAGACGACTCTCTATTTTGTTGTTTTGGATGAACAATTCCACATCCAGGAAGGCAATTTTTGATATACTATGTTCAGATGTGAAATGAATATTGTAATCATTATTGTTAAGGTACAAAACAAATTCATTCAATTTTTTTAGATCACCTGTCCAGATCATCAGGCAATCGTCAATATATCTACCCCAATAGAGTATGTCCGACATCCAGGCACTACCCTCTTTGCTCCAGATTTTATTTAGCTCAAAAAGTCCCATAAAGAGATTTGCGTAAGCTGGCGAGAATTTAGACCCCATAGCGACACCTTGTCTCTGGCGGTACCATTCATTTTTGAATAAAAAAACATTGTCGTTTAAAATCAGATCCACCATATTGATTAACATAGTTGTGTGGTCATAAAGTCTCGCAGGTCTCCTGTAAAGAAAATGTCGCAGAGCTTCCTTTCCTTGTTCGTGATTGATACTCGTGTATAACGAGGTAACATCTAGTGTAACTAGGATCATACCTGGTTCCCATATCATATCCGTTAGTAGGCTAAGTATGTGTTTGGTATCCTTAATGTATGATGGTAAGTTAATTACAAATGGTTGTAAGAAAATGTCAACATACTCCGAAAGTCGTTCTGTGGGACTTCCGATGCCTGATACAATGGGCCTACCTGGGGGGGATGTAGTGTTCTTATGTATTTTAGGCAGTATGTAAATACAGGGATTCCTGGGTCTGTGAACACGGAGGTACATGTATTCCTCTTCCTTGAGGAGAGACTGGTTTAGGCACTCTTGTAAGAATTTGTTGATTTTGTTAGACAGTGCGGGTATAGGATCTGAGAGGATCTTCTCATAACAAGTACTGTCTCCTAATTGTCTAAAGATCTCCTGTTCATAATCTGAGGTGTTCATAATCACAATATTACCCCCTTTATCTGCCTCCCTTATGGTAATATCTTCGTTGCTACATAGTTGTTTCAGATTACTCATTTCTGTCTGGCTCAGGTTACGGTGCCCAGGTATTTGAGCTAAATAAAATCTGGAGCAAAGAGGGTAGTGCCTGGATGTCGGACATACTCTATTGGGGTAGATATATTGATGATTGCCTGATGATCTGGACAGGTGATCTAAAAAAAAAAAAAAAAAAAAAAATAATTGAATGAATTTGTTTTGTACCTTAACAATAATGATTACAATATTCATTTCACATCTGAACATAGTATATCAAAAATTGCCTTCCTGGATGTGGAATTGTTCATCCAAAACAACAAAATAGAGAGTCGTCTTTATAGAAAAAGCACCTCTTGTAACTCTATATTACATGCCAATAGCGCACATCCAATCCACCAAATTAATTCAATACCTTATGGTGAGATGGTAAGGGCTAGACGCAACTGTAGCCTTGAAGAAGACTTTGATATATGTATCAAGGATATGAGCAACAGATTTAAAACACGAGGGTACTCTTCAACGGAGACTATCTCGTTATAAGAATTGTTTTGGACTGATTATATGACATTAAGGGCCATATTTATACTCCGTTTGCGCCGAAATTGCGTCGTTTTTTTTGACGCAATTTCGACGCAAAACTAACGCCAACTAACGCCATATTTATACTATGGCGTTAGAGGCGAATAGCGCCAAAGTTCCCGGAATGTGCGTCATTTTTTAGCGTGAACCCCTTCCTTGCGTTAATGATATGCAAGGGAGGCGTTCCCGTCTAAAAAATGACTCCCAGGCCTTTACGTGGTATTTATACTCCCGGGCAAAAGAGACGCCCGGGAGTTGGCGTGACAAAAAACGGCGCATTTGCGCCACTTTTTAACGCCTGCTCAGGGCAGGCGTTAAGGGGCCTGTGGGCTCGAAATGAGCCCACAGGTGCCCTCCCATGCCCCCAGGGACCCCCCCTGCCACCCTTGCCCACCCCAGGAGGACCCCCAAGGATGGAGGGACCCACCCCAGGGACATTCAGGTAAGTTCAGGTAAGTATGATTTTTTTTTTTTTATATTTTGTTTTGGTGGCATAGGGGGGCCTTATTTGTGCCCCCCTACATGCCACTATGCCCAATGACCATGCCCAGGGGACAGAAGTCCCCTGGGCATGGCCATTGGGCAAGGGGGCATGACTCCTATCTTTACAATGATAGGAGTCATGTTGATGGGGGATGGGCGTCGAAAATAAATGGCGCAAGTCGGGTTAAGACGATTTTTTCGACGTAACCTGACTTGCCCCATTTTAAGACGCCCATGCGCCATTTTCCCCCTACGCCGGCGCTGTCTGGTCTACGTGGTTTTTTCCCACGCAAACCAGGCAGCGCCGGTCTGATTGCGCCGTCTAACGCCATTCCATAAATACGGCGCCCGCATGGCGCTTCAGAATGGCGTTAGACGGCGCAAAACTTTTTGACGCTAAACTGCGTTAGCGCAGTTTAGCGTCAAAAAGTATAAATATGGGCCTAAGACTTTTCACTTAATTATTGAGAATTTCTCAACTTCATAATCCAATTAGAATGAAGCCCTGATGAAGTCCTCAAGAGAGAAACTTCTCAGAGGATGAAACACGTGTTGGCTGTTCTTGTGGAGAATAATAGAACACTATGAATTAAACTGGACTCTGAGACAAACACGAGTTTGTCGTACTTTCACCAAGGAGATTGGACATTTGAATTTACTTCTAATTTGATATCATGAGTGCTCTGACATCTGTTTTTTTTCATCCCCAGCTGGGCCTCCGCCATCTTCTTGCTCCAGCAGCGAATGTCCTCCCATCTCTTACGGCAGTGGGTGCTCCATCTGTGGTAGACCCCCAGGGTCCGGACATCCTTGGTGATGGCACGCCAAATATATTTTTTCTGGTAGGCGCTGACCTATATGAATTGTACAGGGGGAAAAGAAAAGTTTTTACCAAATGCACCGTTACAGTCATTGGCCCTCATCCCTACCCTTGCCATGATGCACATGCACTCACCGTCATTTCATGCACGCCTCAATCTCCCCCCGCCCATCTTTCATCCACCCTACTCCACACAGGCATAGCCCATACAGCATGCTCCCAGTGTATTTACTTGTTTGTCTGGAGGACCGTAGAGTAGCGTGTACTGGGGGAGGACCCCATCCATGAGTTTCTCCGACTCCTCCGATGTGAAGGCATGAGCCATTGTCTCTTCCAGACCGAGGTCACAGCAGCACTTGCAGTGTAGGTCCTCTCCTGTCGAAGATCAGGTATCGAGTGATTGAACAGATAGAAAATGGCAGTCACGTCCGCGGCGGTGCGTACTGTCACCGCCGGCGTACATCGTCATTGGCTCCTGGGACCCATAGGGTCCAATGTTAACAATGCAGGATTGCGCCGCGGTCTTCGACCGCCTACTGCGACGGTGTACAACGCCAGCACAGTTACCTCACATCCCATTGTCCCACTTTACAGGTCAGGCAGCCGCCATTTCTGGGGCGCACATTGCTTGATTTTTAACTGCGTCACACATACGTAGGCCTTGCCTCATCCCTCATACAGGCCAAATTTCGGATTATGATTCGTGTTCTGTGTAAGCTGTGGGTACGTACCTCTGAGTTGGTTGACTCTGTGCTCACTGTTGTCCTTCATAGGCACCGTCCGCAGGGACATGTGAGGAGATGGCGGCATCCTCCGGTGTACAGACCGCTGGTGGACCTGTCGACAATGGAGGAAAGACATGTGATCATCACCTACAGGCTTGACCGTGCCACAATCCTGGAACTGTGTGCCCAGCTGGAGCCAGACCTGATGTCAGCTATCCGCCATCCCACAGGAATTCCCCCTCAAGTGCAGGTGGGTCATTTCAAACAACAGTGGCCATGGCATCTGGGATGTCCCAGCCTATGTTTTCCAACGTGTTGTCCAGAGTGTTGACTGCCATGCTTAAACACATGCGGAGCTACATCGTTTTCCCTCAGGTGGAGGATTTGCCTACAGTGAAAGGAGACTTCTATGACCTGGGACATATCCCCAACATCATAAGTGCCATTGATGGGACCCATGTGGCTTTGGTACCCCCCCCCCGCAGGAGTAAACAGGTGTACAGAAACCGGAAGAGTTATCATTCCATGAATGTGCAGATGGTGTGTTTGGCAGACCAGTACATCTCCCATGTTAATGCCAAGTTCCCTGGCTCAGTGTATGACGCTTACATCCTGCAGAATAGCAGCATCCCTTATGTGATGGGTCAACCCCAGAGGCACCGTGTGTGGCTATTAGGTGAGCACCTGGAAGCAAGTCAGTGGGAATGGTTGTCTGGGTCTGGGGATATCCCTACAGGTTAGTGCGTGTCTAACAGTTGTCCCTCGCCATTTTCAGGTGACTCTGGTTACCCCAACCTGTCATGGCTACTGACCCCAGTGAGGAATCCCAGGACAAGGGCAGAGGAACGCTACAATGAGGCCCATGGGCGAACTCGGCAGATAATAGAGAGGACCTTCGGCCTCCTGAAGGCCAGGTTCAGGTGCCTCCATATGACAGGTGGATCCCTTTTCTACTCACCAAAGAAGGTGTGCCAGATCATCGTGGCCTGCTGTATGCTTCACAATTTAGCTTTGCGACGACAGGTGCCTTTTCTGCAGGAGGATGGTCCAGATGGCGGTGTTGTTGCAGCTGTGGAGCCTGTGGACAGTGAAGACGAGGAAGCAGAAGAATAGGACATCGACAACAGGAACTCGGTGATCCTGCAATATTTCCAGTGAGACACAGGTAAGAATACAAACCTGCCTACTACATGTACTTTAACACCACTACCTCTATACTGTCTGTCGTTTTCAGCCAGTGTATGGTCACTGAGTTGTCACTTTCCATTACGATTTCACAGATGTGGGTCCCACTGTGTGACATCTGCTTTGTTTCCTCATAGACTAGAGCTGTGTGACATAGGTATGTTGACATTACATTTGAAAGAGCATTTTGACACTGTAATTGCTCATACACTATTTCGAAATCACAGACTGACTCCAGATTGTTTTGTGCTTCAAGGGTGTTTATTTAAGTGCTCAATATTGGAGTGGGTTGTAAAATGGTGAGGGGTGATGCTGGAGGAATGTCCATGGCAGAGTCCAGTCTATTAGTCTCACAGGTGCATTGCCCAAATGGGCATAGGAAGAGGAGCTGGGGCAGTTTGAGGATGGACAGGGTGACAAAGTTGGACAGAAAGATGACATTCAGGGTGGTCTCATTTCTTGGCGGGGGTCTGGGCATCGTTCTCTGTCTTTGTCCTGGATCTCAGGGACCGTTTGCAAGATGGTTCTCCCTCTGCAGGGGTGGGGTGCTGGTGTGGTGGTCCTGTGGTGGTGCCTCCTGTCCACTAGCGCCGGCGGAGGTGGTGGGCAGTTCATCGTCCAGGCTAGTGTCAGGGGCCCCTTGTTGTGCCACAGTGTCCCTCCTGGTATTGAGTACTTCCTTCAGCACCCCTACGATGGTGTCCAGGGTAGAATTGATGGCTCTGAGTTCCTCCCTGAAGCCCAAATACTGTTCCTCCTGCAGGCGCTGGGTATCCTGAAACTTGCCCAGTACCATTGCCATTGTCTCCTGGGAGTGGTGGTAGGCTCCCATGATGTTGGAGAGGGCCTCGTGGAGAGTGGGTTCCCTTGGCCTGTCCTCCCCCTGTCGCACAGCAGCCCTCCCAGTTCCCCTGTGTTCCTGGGCCTCCGTCCCCTGGGCCGTGTGCCCACTACCACTGCCCCCAGGTCCCTGTTGTTGTTGGGGTGGTGGGTTAGCCTGGGTTCCCTGTAGTGGTGGACACACTGCTGATTGATGTGTCCTGGGGACAGAGGTATGGGCCCGCTGGGTGGGTGCTGTGCTGGTGTTTCCAGAGGGGGGAAGCTCTGTAGTGGCCTGTGACTGTGTCAGGGGAACAGACTGTCCCGAGGTCCCCGATGGGCCGGGCTGGTCATCTAGATCCAGTTGGACAGAGTTGCTGTCATCACTGTGGGCCTCTTCTGTTGGTGGTGTGGACATGTGTGGACCCTCCTGTCCGGTGACGTTGGGTAGGGGTCCTGCAGGGGTATAAAGGATGTTTATCACATCTGTGTGTGCCATGGTGTGCAATAGGTGGGTGACCGTGTACCCCAGTACTTACATTCCTGTGTGGGACCTTGTGTGATTGTGGTTTAGGGGGGGTGTATGGGTATGTGCAGTGGCCATGCTTTGGTGATGGGTGTCCATGCTTTGTTGTTGCATGCAGGGCTTGGTGTTGGGATGGGTGGTTTGTGATGTTGGGACATTTGTGAGGAGTTGGAGTGATGGGGGTGAGGGTGAGGGTGGGGGTATGTGATGGCATGCAGGTAGGTTGGGGGATGTAATAGTTAAGATTTGACTTACCAGAGTCCATTCCTCCATCTACTCCTGCGAGGCCTTCAGGCTGCAGAATCACCAAGATCTGCTCCTCCCATGTTGTTAGTTGTGGGGGAGGAGGTGGGGGTCCGCCGCCAGTCCGCTGAACCGCAAGGTGGTGTCTTGAGACCACGGAATGCACCTTCCCCCGTAGGTCGTTCCACCTCTTCCTGATGTCATCCCGATTTCTTGGGTGCTGTCCCACTGCGTTAACCCTATCCACTATTCTGCGCCATAGCTCCATCTTCCTAGCTATGGAGGTGTGCTGCACCTGTGATCAGAGTAGCTGTGGCTCTACCCGGACGATTTCCTCCACCATGACCCTGAGCTCCTCCTCAGAGAACCTGGGGTGTCTTTGACATGCTATTGGGTGGTGTGGGTGATGTGTGGGGTGGTGTGTGTAGTGATAAGTGGGGTGATATTTAGTGGTGTGTTGTGTGAGGTGCATGGAAGTTCTGTGGGTGATGGTATTGTGTGCCTGTGGATGCTTGGTAGTTGTTTGTGGTGTCTCTCTCTGGCCTTCTCTCGGTAATTGTGGTTGTAGGGTTTTGTGGGTGATGTGGGTGTGTGTTTTATATTGTAATGGGTGTGTGGGAGTGGTGTGTGTATGTGTATCAGGTGTGTGTGTTTCGATTTGTCCAATGTGGATGTGTTTTGTAAATGTGTGTGTATTTTGAGCGCGGCAGTGTGTACTGCCAATGGAATACCGCGGTTGAAAGACCTCCGCGTGGATTCGTGGGTCGTGATAGTGTGGGCGTATTTCTGTTGGCGTGATGGTGGAGGTTTTGTTTTCGACAGTTTATCACTGACCTTTGGTGTGGCGGACTTGTGTGGGTGTCTGAATTTTGGCAGATTCCGAGCTGTGGGTGATAATAGCTGTGGCGGAGTTCCACTGCCGCGGTGGTGTGTTGGCGGTCTTCTGCACGCCGGTAAGCGGCTTTTACCGCCAATGTTGTAATGAGGGCCATACTGTCAAACAGCTGAAAGGGTTCTGCTGGGATATGGGAGTACCCACCCAAGGTGCCTCCAGAAAGTAGGAATCTCAAATGAAGCTGAGGGCTTGGGCAGAAGCCCATTAAGAGGAGAATGCTGAGGAGGAGGGGCCAGAGGATGCCCCCCCCCCAGAGGATTTTTTGCCATCAGTGGATGATGTTACCACTGCAATTGTGCCCCCTGCTAAACCAGGGAGCAGTGTCTCTGATCATGGCCTGACCGCAGGGGAAAGGAGAGGGAATTTCAATTGTAAATGGCAAGGTTGAAAATTGAAGCTCAACAGGAGGAAAGGAGGGCAGAGAGAGAAGCCAACCACGCTGAAGCTGAGAGAGCAGCCAAGCAGATTGAAGATGAGAGAGCTGAGGCTGCAGATGAGAGAGCCTTGGCTGAGAAGAAACTTTTGTTGGCTCATGAACTTAGACTCAATGGGGCTGGAGATCAAGGCGAGATAGTCTGAGTCGAGCAGTGACGGTGGCAGCATACATGCAGGACCTGTTGGGGAGAAAAAGTTTGTATACCCAAGCATGTGATGCCAAGTTAAGTGGTGGGAGATTACATTGACAAGTGGCTGGCTGCCTTAGAAGTTGCACTAAGGGCCCATGGGACCTCTGAGGAGCAATGGGGGGGCGGCCTTGTGGTTTTATGTACCAGCAGTGGGAGGAACACACTACTTACCCTAGACCCACATGGTCAGAATGTCTATCCACCTATGAAAGCCACTTTATTGGCCAAGTATGGTTTGACCCCTGAGACATATGGTCAGAGGTTTAGGGACAGCACCAAACTTTCCACACAGACTTGGGTAGAATGTTTTGATTTCTCCAATAAGGCACTGAATGGATGGGTGCGAGGCAGCAAAGTAAATGATTTCAAAGGGTTATATGATTTGATTCTGAGAGAGCATATGCTCAGTATTTCTCTTACAGATTTGTGCCAGCAGTTGGTAGATAGTAAGCTGACTCATCCCAGGAAGCTTGCTGAGGGGGCGGACCTCTGGGTTAGTACCAGAGTGTAAAAAAAGGCATCTGGGGGGGACACCCACAAAGGTGGTCAGGGTTCCCAACAGAAGAAAGAGGGGGGAGAAAATCTTAAAGATAAGGAACTCTCAAAAGGCCCACAAAACAGTTCCTAAAGGGGGGGTAATAATCATTCCTCTTCTAGACTTGGGAAGAAACCAGGGTACTTCGACAAGAAGTTAGGGAAGTTCATCCCCAAATGCTTAGAGTGCTACCAGCATGGACACTGTAAGGGCGACATCCAGTGTTCCAAGAGACCACAGTCCACCACTTGAGGACAGACACCTGAGTTGGCTTCTGTAGCGCTCGGGGGGGAGATAGTCCCAGTTAGCTTTGGGGAGCAGACAGAGGTGTCCCTACTATCCCTGGGAGATAAGGAGATGGTGAATAAAGCCCACATGCCTGCTAATACTTCCAAGTATAGGCAGTGGGTCACCATTGATGGTCAAAGGGTAGAGGCTCTGCGTGACACAGGAGCCACTATGACTACTGTCAAGAGTCAGCTGGTGTCAGCAGAGCAGATAGTCCTGAATAGATTCCACCTACCAGTGGCTCTGGTTCCCTTTGAGTGGGGGGCTCTGGTACTCTGAAATTGGCTGTGAGTCCTGCCATGCCTGTAGATTGTCTGTTAGGTAATGATCTTGAGCATACTGCCTGGAAGGAGGTAGAGCTCAGATCCCACCTGGAGATGTTAGGTTTGCCTGAGTGGGTCTGCATGACCACAAGGTCCATGGCTGCCTGGGAAGGCATTCAAGGGCGTCTGGAGCCTGGAACAATGGCCCAGACAGCTGCAAAGAGGAACGGCTAGAGGTGAGGGAAACACACCTCAGATGTTCACACTGTGGTGGACGGGGCCCCCGAGGAGGAGGAGGCCCCTGAGCCAACCGGAGAGGACATAGCTGACCTGTGCAACCTGCCTGAACTTGCTGGCTGGCAAGTGGAGGGTGGGCCAACCAGGGCAGAATTCTACAAAGCGCAGAAGGAATGCCCAACGTTTGAGGGTCTGAGGCAACAGCCCACAGCCCAAGCAGCTGGTGAAGCCTCTGGCGATCACCACATCTACTGGGAGAATGATCTCCTTTACAGTGAGCTTAAGGCTCCGGCCATTGGGGCAGCACGTGTGCTGGTGGTCCCCCAGTGTTACCGGGCCTTCCTACTGGGTCTGGCTCACGACATCCCCCTTACAGGACATTTGGGCCAAGACAAGACCTTTGCCAGGCTCCTCTCCCACTTCCATTGGCCTCAGATAATTTCTGCAGGGCCTGCCCCACCTGCCAGGCTAGTGGGAAGACAGGGAAAAGGCTTAAGGCCCCCTGATCCCACTCCCCATCGTTGGCACCCCCTTTGAAAGGGTAGGCATCAACGTCATTGGTCCCTTGGACCCCAAGACTGCCTTGGGCAACAGGTTTATCCTGGTTTTGGTGGACCATGCCACCTGCTATCCAGAGGCAATCCCTCTGAGAACAGTGACTGCACCGTTGGTGGCCAGAGCCCTGATGGGAATATTTACCCGTGTGGGATTCCCTAAGGAAGTTGTGTCTGACAGAGGTACAAACTTCATGTCTGCGTACACAAAGTCCATGTGGGATGAGTGTGAGGTGACCTACCGGTTTACCAACCCTGATCATTCTCAATCCAATGGGCTTGTTGAGAGATTAAATAAGACCCTTAAAGGCATGATCACTGGCCTACTTGAGGCTATGAGGCGTAAGTGGGATGTCCTCTTGCCATGCCTGCTGTTTGCTTATAGGGAGGTGCCCCAGAAAGGGGTGGGGTTCAGCCCCTTTGAGCTTCTCTATGGTCACCCTGTCAGGGGACCGCTAAGCATAGTTAAAGAGGGCTGGGAGAAAGCTACCAAGACGCCTCCCCAGGATGTGATCAGCTACATGCTGCCCCTCCACAACCAAACCCAACACTTTTGGAAGCAGCTCAAGAGTAACCTTGAGGACGGTCAAGAGGTGATGAAAGAGTGGTCTGACCGGAAGGCTACTCTGGTCGAGTACTCACCTGGGGACAAGGATTGGGTGATGGAGCCAGTAGAGCCTAGAGCTCTCCAGGACCACTGGTCTGGCCCATTTGAGATCAAGGAGCGGAAGGGGGAGGCCACTTACCAAGTGGGCCTCAAGACCCCTAGACACCCCCTAAGGGTTCTCCATCATAAACGACTCAAGCCTCATTTTGAGAGGACTGAGGTCAGTATGCTCCTTGTGACAGATGAGGGCATGGAAGAGGAGAGTGAACCTCTCCCGACCTCCTTTCTGCCAAAGAAGGTGATGGGTCAGTGGAGGGTGTCAATCTCTCGGACTCCCTGACTCTAAATCAGAGAGGAGACTGCTATGAGTTGTTGGAGCAGTTCTCTTCCCTGTTTTCCCTTACTCCTGGACTCACCCACCTGTGTGTCCATGATATTGACACGGAAGACAGTCCCCCTGTAAAGAACAACATTTACAGGTTGTCAGATAAGGTAAAGGCCAGCATCAAGGAGGAAGTTTCCAAGATGTTGGCCCTAGGGGTTATTGAGAAGTCCAGCAGTCCCTGGGACAGCCCTGTGGTGCTAGTACCTAAGGCTGCTGCACCCGGTGCAAAGCCAGAACTCCGGTTCTGTGTGGACTACAGGGGTCTCAACTCAGTCACACGGACTGACGCTCACCCCATCCCCCGAGCTGATGAGCTCGTGAACAGGCTAGGCGCTGCCAAATTCCTCAGTACTTTTGATCTCACATCAGCGTACTGGCAGATCGCCTTGACTAAGGGGGCTAAAGAGAGATCTGCATTTTCCACACCTGATGGCCATTATCAGTTCCGGGTGATGCCCTTTGGGTTGAAAAATGCCCCCGATACCTTCCAACTGTTGGTTAACGGGGTCCTAGCTGGCAAGGATGCCTTCTGCGCAGCCTACCTAGATGACATAGCCGTCTTTAGTTCCATCTGGGAGGAACAACTGCTCCACCCAATGGAGGTGCTTCAGGCTCTGCAACAGGCAGGCCTGACCATCAAGGCAGTAATTGCCAGATTGGGCAGGGTTCCGTGGTGTACTTGGGACACCTAGTAGGTGGTAGCAAGGTGCAGCCACTCCAGGCAAAGATTGAAACTATCAAGGCCTGGCAACCACCCAGAACACAGACCGAAGTGAGAGCCTTCTTAGGCCTCACTGGATACTACCATAGGTTTGTCAAGGGCTATGGTACCATTGTGTCACCCCTAACAGAACTCACTTCCAAAAAGTAACCTAGGTTGGTGAATTGGACAGAGGCTTGTCAGAAAGCCTTTGACTCCCTGAAGGTAGCCAGGTGCACGACCCTGTGCTCAAGGCCCCTGACTACTCCCAGGAATTTATTGTGCAGACAGACGCTTCAGAGCATGGCATAGGGGCTGTTCAAGCACAGCTAAATGAGAAGGGCCTAGACCAACCAGTAGTCTTTATTGGCAGAAGACTATTACCACAGGAACAGAAGTGGAGTGCTATTGAGAGAGAAGCATTCGCTGTGGTCTGGGCACTGAAGAAGCTAAGACCATACCTGTTTGGGACTCACGTCCGGGTTCAGACAGACCACAGGCCCCTCAGATGGCTCATGCAGATGAGGGGTGAGAATCCTAAACTCTTGAGGTGGTCCATTTCCCTACAGTGAATGGACTTTACAGTGGAGCATCGCCTGGGGATTGACCATGCCAACGCTGATGGTCTCTCCAGATACTTCCGCCTTAGCGATGAGCGCTCCCAGGAGGTTGGGTAGCTCTCCCCACTTTCAGCTGGGGGGGACACATGTTAGACCTAACAGCCTTAGGGTGGTCACCCCTAACTTTTTGCCTGTTTTCCTCCACTTTTTAGATACTGTTTTTGCTGGTTTTAAGACTCTGCGCACTTTACCACTGGTAACCAGTGCTAAAGTGCATATGCTCTCTCCCTTTAAACATGGTAACATTGTATCATACCCAATTGGACTATTTAATTTACTTATAAGTCCCTAGTAGAGTGCACTATATGTGCCCAGGGCCTGTAGATTAAATGCTACTAGTGAGCCTGCAGCACTGGTTGTGCCACTCATTTAAGTAGCTCCTTAACCTAGTCTCAGGCCTGCCATTCCACGGCCTGTGTGTGCAGTTTCACTGCCAATTATGCTTGGCATTTAAAAGTACTTGCCAAGCATAAAACTCACCTTTTTCTACATATAAGTCGCCCCTAAGGTATCCCCTAGGTAACCCATAGGGCAGGGTGGTGTGTAGGCAAAAGACAGGACATGTTCCTGTGTAGTTTACATGTCCTGGTAGTGTAAAACTCCTAAATTCGTGTTTACACTGCTGTGTGGCCTGCTCCCTTCATAGGCTAACATTGGGGCTGCCCTTATACATTGTTTGAGTGGTAGCTGCTGATTGGAAAGGAGTAGGAAGGTCATATTTAGCATGGCCAGAATGGTGATAAAAAATCCTGCTGACTGGTGAAGTTGGATTTAATATTACTATTTTAGAAATGCCACTTTTAGAAAGTGAGCACTTCTCTGCACTTAAATCCGTCTGTGCCTTAAAATCTACATCTGGCTGGGTTTAGTTGACAGCTCCCTTGTGCATTTACTCAGATACACCCCAAACACAGGATACTCAGCCTCACTTGCATACATCTGCATTTTTAATGGGTCTTCCTGGGCTGGGAGGGTGGAGGGCCTGATACTTGCATGTCAAAGGACAGTAGCCTGTCCTCACACAAAGAACTGTCACACCCGCTACTGGGACCCTGGCAGACAGGATTGAACTGAAAGGGGACCTTGTGCACTTCTAAGCCAATAGTTGAAGTCTCCCCCACTCTCAATGCACATTTCGGTATTTAAACAGGGCCTCTGCCCCTACCAACTCAGACACTTCCTGGAGAAGAGAACCTGAACCAGAACTTGCATCCTGCCAAGAAGAACTGCCTGGATGCCCAAAGGACTCAACTGTCTGCTTTCTGTGAAGGACTGCTGCCTTGCTGTTGCCTTGCTGCCTTGCAGCTCTCTGGCTGTGGTGAGAAGTGCTCTCCAAGGGTTTGGATAGAGCTCCCCTCCTGTTCCCTGAAGTCTCAGGACCAAGAAGACTTCACCTCTACAAGAAGGACTCCTTGTGCAGTGGAAATCGACGCACAGCCTGCCAGAAATGATGCACAGCCTGCACCGCGGTGAAAAATTCACCGCAAGCTGAACCGGAACGGTGCAAGCCGACTTCGCAACAAGAAGATCGACGCAGCACCAGTGTAGCGACCGTAATTTCGACGCACAGGCCACTGGATCGACGCACAGCCAAGCCAGAACGATGCAGCCCGACTTCCAGAGAGGAATCAATGCAGCGCCTGCCGTGTGGTCGAAATTTCCACGCAATGCCCACCGGATCGACGCAGCCCCTGTGACTTTGTCCTGTCAGCACCAGAAATCCACGCATCGTCCCCAGGGTGTCCAAAAACCCCACAACCCAAAGAGGGTCCACGACCGAGCACCGGAAATCAACACACAGCCATCCCTGCATGAAAACTAAACGACGCATCGCTGTGTGCGGCCCGAGAAATCGATGTACACCCCCTTTGTTTCCGAGCATCTCCGCCTCTGTGGTTCTTTGCAGAGATTTTGAACGCAAACCAGGTACTTTGTGTTTGAAAGAGACATTTATTGCTCTTAAAAAACTAAAGACACTTTATATCACTTTTACAGTGATATCTCAACATATACTTATTGCATTTTAATTGTTTTGACCTGCATTTATCCAGACAAATATTATGTATTTTTGTGGTGCTATACTGTGTTATTGCATTATTTATTGCACAAATACTTTACACATTGCCTTTTAACTTAAGCCTGACTGCTCAGTGCCAATCTACCAGAGGGTGGGCACAGGATAATTTGGATTGTGTGTGACTTACCCTGACTAGAGTGAGGATCCTTGCTTGGACGGGGGTAACCTGACTGCCAACCAAAGACACAATTTCTAACAGTCTCCAGTCAGGAAATAGACAGAAAAGGGTCACACTGGTAGTGAGATTTAATAGAAAGGTCATGAGGAGTGATAGAGTAGACAGACAGCACGTTGAAATTCAACAGACACATTGAGAATGGTTCAACTTTGTGAAGAATAACACATCCCTCTCACTTTTTTGCTGCTTTTGCCCACATACATCAACCACACCCCTACATGGTCAACCTTTCACCTCATCTCTTGCCCAGCCTATTACCTACTCTTGCTGTTTCGGCTCCCTCTGATATCTACTTCATCACTGCATCATATCCTGTTCACTTATCACTCCCCAAGCATCTTACCTTCTCTCTTTGACTCTGCCGCTCTTCAATCCATCTTTCCCCTCAACACTCACCTTCTTTTCTCCCATCTTTCCACCCAACCTCTTACCTTCTCTTGTCTCATACTTTGTTGCTGGTTACGCCCCCTTACATCAGTCACTTCCCTTTCCCCAGCCTCTTTTTGCTGGTTCTGCCCCTCTTACATCAACATATTTGCTCTTTTTGCTTCTCTTTACCTCTCTTCCCCCTTAGCCTCTTACCTTTATTTCAGTGCTTATCTTTCTTTACATCCATCTCTACCCTTCCACCCTCACACTCTTTGAACAATTTTTATATGTTTGCATGGATTCTGTCCCCCTGATCATTACTTTGTTTTGCATGGTAATCTGTAGCTTTTAACAAACACATTTCTGTTTCAAGCTGAAATGGATGAAACGATACTAAAATACAACAACAGTGGAAAGCCCTTCGCAAATGAGGTAATACTATCACAAAATGTGTCACAATATGATATATAATTTGACTTTTCTTGCTGCATAAATTAGTAAACCTAGCCACCTAATTTGGTCATTTCTTCCCACATAATGGCCCTGTCCTTAGTTCACTAATATCATTATCATCATGGCAGGGGCAGCAATGTTTCTAAGGTCATGTTTAAAAAGCTCTCACTTTTACAAAATACATCTCAATATAGTGATACAATCAGTACCGAGGTAAAAAGCTTCTGAGTGTTAGAAAAAAGTGCTTTTTTGAATTTTGAGGATGCCAGATGCCCTTTCCTCTATCCTACATGATAGGAGACAATTCTTTCCTTTGATATGATCCCTGTAGGACAACCTGCTTTTCATTCATGCAGGGGCAGGGCCAACATCATACCTAACAGCACCTCAAATACTCATCTAATTGCTGTTTTTAAGCAGATGCAGGGATTCGATTTTTTAAGTCCTTTCAGCCCATGGCTGCGAGACCCAGAGACGGGGCTCCTCCCTTAGGCCACACAATACTGCACAACTGCTGCTCTCTGGGCCTCGTAAAACTGACAGTTTTTAAAAGGTGTGGTGAGGCCCTTTAGTTGTGAGCAGGTATGGGGCCCTGAGCAGCTGACCATGCCTAGCACTGGCCCTGCTAGCAGCCCCAACACAGGATAATCCATCTACTCAATAAAGTCTCACAACACATACATATCTACCTATCTACAACACAGTACCCATGCTTTTCAGCAAAAAAGGTAAGCGTTTGAAATTGGGTTTTTGGTTGACTGGAAGATAAGTGCTGGTCAAGCAGCAAACACAATCCTAGTCAGGGTAAGCACAAGCAAATGCCAAATGAACTTGTGCTCTCCCTCTGGTAGCTTTTCACAGAGCAGTCGGGCTTACCAAAGAGGCAATGTGTAAAGTATTTGTGCCACTTCAACAGTAAAACAGTGAAAACACTACACAAAAAGCCCACCACCATGTTAGAAAAATAGAACTTGATTCAATAAATTAAACAATATTAAAACAACATAAATCCAATAAGTAGAACTTGAGTTATTAATTTTTAAAGACTATATTGAAGCAAGAAGAAAGAAGCACCAATCAGGTATATCTGGTCACCACAGACTGGAACAAAGTCAAATGTTCAGGCGGACTGAAATGGGGTGCAGGCTAGCTACAAAGACCCAGTTGGTCCCGCTGAACCAAAGTACCTGAAATCCTGGTTGCGGGGTGTTGCGTGGGTCCAGGGCACAGATACATCGCACAGCTGGGGTGATGTGCCAGTTCTGCGATACGGCGAATCTGAGGTGTGAGGTCCTGGTTCATCAATATTGAGGATCCTGTCAAAAGGGCTTGCAATGCGAAGACCGGTGTTAACGATTTGTGGCGCAGTTGATACCATGTGTTGGTTCCGATCAATGAAGTGGTGGAAATGAGGAGGTTCTGTGTCATCGTCGAGACTGTTGTTGATGAGGGATGCAAGGATTTTGAAACAGGGAAAGTGTCATGCAGTGGTGGTTCCAAAGGCAATGCACTGGTCTCAAGATGCAGCAGTGCAAGGCTGTTATATCACTTCAAACTCACACAGTAAAGGATGCACATGTTCTTATTCATGCAAAAGTGGTGATGCATCGGTTCTGCTCCTACTGCAGGGGTGCAATGGTTCCACTGGAGTAAACACCTCAGGATCACTTACAAGGGTCCAGGACTGGGGTAGCACTACTTGGCAAGACAGACTCACAGATGGAAGAGTCCAGGTGCAGAAGCAGGGTGGCTGGAAGTCTTTTATGCCCCTGAGACTTCAGATCAGGAGGCCAGCCAAGTAGCCGTGGAGCCACTCTGAGTTCTTGGGTAGAGAGATGCAGGTCTGGTCCTTCCTCCTCACAGGAAAGAGGGCAGCAGGCACAGATAAGCACAGCAAAGTAGGGGTATAACAAAACAGCAGTCGAGCAGAGTGTCAGGCCTTCAGCAGCACAGCAGTCCTCTTCCTGGCAGAGCATCCACAGGTCCAGAAGCGTAATGAACTGATGGTGCCCTAGTTCTGGAAGGTGGGAAAAACTTCTAGAAAGTGGCTTTAAATTGCAGAGGATCCCCTTTCTCCCCTGCCCTGGTTCAAAGCTGGTTGGAGTGACAACACAGGGTTGTTAAGCCCTTTGTGTGTGGACATGACACAACCTATTCAGGTGTAACTGAGGCTGTGTCCCACTCCTCCCTCTTTTCCTGCCCAGGATGACCCATTAAGAAACACAGAAGCTTCCATTCTGTGTGGCTGTCTAGGAGGAATACCAAAAGCCCAACTGCCAACTCCCCCAAGTCATGTGATCAGAGAAAGGCTGCAGGAACCAAAGGGCCAAGGCAATAAAATGCCAACTTTCTAAAAGTAGCATTGTCAGAATTGCTATTTAAAACCCAACTTCACCATAAGTTATGATTTTAAATTGTGATTCCAACAAACATCAAACATGAAGAGGTATCTCCTTCCATTTAGAATTTGCAGTTATAAGATGTAATAAGGCAACTCCAATGTTATATTATGGGAGAGATAGGCCTTGGAGTAGTGAAAAACATATTTAAGAGTTTTTCATTACCATTTTAATTTGTAGAACTAAAAAGTACACGTGCTACTCTTTGAAAACATTGGACCCTGCTCTCTGAGCTGTCCAGGAACTACCTTAGGGGTGACGTATATGTACTGAAGAGAAAGGTTTGGGCTTGAAAAAAGGTTTTGCTTGCCAGGTCAACATGGCAGTTAAAACTGCTCACACAGTTTCTGCAATGGCAGGTCTGAGACATGTTTCAAGGGCTACTTAAGTAGTAGCACAATCAGTGCTGCAGGCTCAATAGTAGCATTTAACTTACAGGCCCTGGGCACATGTGGTGCACTTTACTAGGCACTTATAAGTAAACTAAATATACAGATTGGTGAATAAGCCAATATTATCATGTTTTCAGGAGGGATCACACACACTCTAGCACTGATTAGCAGCAGGAAAGTGCTCAGAGTCCTCAGGCCAACACAAATAGGTCCTGCAAAAAAAGAGAGGCAAAACGTTCGGGGGAAGTCCACCCTAAGGCTGACTGATCTAACAGCAAAACAGTACACCTTAGCAACACAGTAGGCCTCATTTACAAGAGTCCTGCACCCCAGCAGCATCAATTTTTTAGATCCTCCGGTGGTGCAGGACTCACAGTCACATCTATGAGGTGATGCAAAGCCTCCCTGCATGACTCTGCCTGGCCTTATAGATATGGAGTAAGGCAAGGCACAGCAAAGTGCTGCCTTGCCTTACTCTGCAACAAGGATGTATTCCATGTGCGTTGCAGTGGGTTTTCCAACCGAACACCCATGGATTTTGACACTTTCCCATATTTACAAAATCACATAAACCTTGGGCAGCGTCAAAGCATTATGCTTCCCCAGGGGTGGCGTAGTGAGGAAAAATATTTTAATTTCTTGTTTTTTCCTTTTTCCATGTGTGCAGCACACAGAACTAGGAGCATGCCCCCATGGATTGTTTTTGTGCAGGGAGGTGCTTCTTCCTGCACAAAACCAGTCCTGCCAACAAAGCAGAGGGTGCCTGCATTGGCGCTCAACTGCAGTTTCTGCACTGCGCTGGCTGAAAGGACAAGAATGCACCACATCTTGTAAAGTTGGTGCATTCCTGCCCTTTCGATTTGGCGTAAGGCAGCGTCACAATATTTGTAAATGAGGCCCAATGTTCCTAGTAGGCACACATACTTGCAACTTAACTCTGTTACGGAAGTGGTCATCGTTTAATGTCGCAGGAATATTCAGTTGTGATTCTTTAGATAGTAACCTACTGCAGCGAGAGGCGACACACTTAAAACCCTATCCGAGCAATCGCACACTACACCTGCTCCACTGGCGCATCCAGCGCGCCACCTCTCACAGGATTTAAGAAAATGGTTTTTAAAATATATTTTCACATTTAGTCTCACAATAACTTAACGCTCGTCTAGTTCGAGGAAGCATGGTTGTAATGCCGTATTGTAGATAAAATTACATATGAATGTTCTTAAAATATTGTTAGTATTTCTAGTTTCTAATGCGTTGAACATATCAATGAGAAAAAACGATTCTACGTAGATTATCATTTTTCAAGGAATCCTCTAGTATGCATATTTATAATATCATGCTAACATTACATTAACTGATTCACATTAGCTGTACACTGGTGTGCTTGCTCTCCCCGGACAGGTTGCGGTATCTAAAAGCTGGGCATGCTGCTTTATCCAATTACTGTTTTTTCCAGACTGCTGGGTCGGGGTTGATTGTCAGGCCTCCTGTTTGAACCTTATAACCTTTTGATGTGAGAGACGCCGAGCTATTGTAATCTCATGCCCCGCCATTTACCCAAGAGATCCTTGTGATATTAAAAACCGAGGCCCCAAGCCACGCCATGTTGGAAGAAACATTCTAACTCCACATCTGTCACCATATGGTCGGACTGTCACGGGGCTTTACACCACAATACCGAGCACAGCTTTCGACTGGCAAATTATGAAAATCAGCTTCGATTAGCATGCTAAACTAGGGAGGCCCAAGCTTACCGGTGTCTCCTGTGGTCGTCCCAGGCTGCGCAGCCCTCTTTTTGATTAACGAATGTTGTTTGCAATTAAGATCACGACACGTGAAGTGCCTGGTGGATCATTTCCCAGCCAATT
Organism: Pleurodeles waltl; assembly: GCF_031143425.1. NCBI lineage: Eukaryota > Metazoa > Chordata > Amphibia > Caudata > Salamandridae > Pleurodeles > Pleurodeles waltl. The sequence goes on from NC_090444.1 coordinate 1,573,473,045, forward strand.
TTGTCTTTCGCTGACAGTGAATAAAGAGTAAACAAGAAGCTGAAATAAACTCTGCTGATAAGCATCAGGAAGGGCTGCATATCCCCCGGCGTAATTTACACAGCTCTCAGAAAACAAAACCTGTCTCCGAGCAAGCCACCGAGGACGAATCACTGTTTGTACAGATTGATTAATAAATGTGCACTTCTGACTTGGCGTGGTGGTCTGTCATTGCGAGAATCTAAGAACTGAAAAGAGGGTAGAACTGAACGTAATTAAACATAAAAAAGCACACTCGCCCTTGCAAATCAGCTGAACGCCTGACCTGAAAGACAGAAGTCACGCAGATCAAAGTTCTCAGGTGACATGCTGTTTCCTATTGAAGACACGGCACATTTTCGACAGCACACTTGTACTCTGTGAAGTAATTGAAACTTAGGCAAATCCATTTTAGTCACGTAAGTGAGGTCAATATATGTTTTTTTTAATCCTTGCCTTTATTAAGGTCACACGTCCAAGTTCTCACTTTCACGAGTGCTCAGTCACACAGCACCTCCGTGTGGCAGAACAGGAACAGTCTCCAACTCCTTGTTTAAAATGGTCTTTTTGTACGAATACCATGTGTACATATGTAATAATGTGTGTCAATGATATACTCAGCAAAAATGGAATACTTGATAAACGAGACATAAGAAATATTCTTATGAAATATTTCAGGTGAAATTGGCTTGTGAACTGCAGGAGGCCTCTGAATATCGATCTGTTAATATCGCCCATTAAACCGCTCCAAAGGGCAAATAATACAAAATGCCCCAACTTTAAGTTGCAATGGGCAAACCAACGAATCATTGTTTTAATCCACATTTTTCTTAAACGCCCATACCTGGACTACCCCCTCCCGCCCCCCCCCCCCGGGCTCGTTCAGACGCTATTACCGCAGCAAACTAAAGTCACGATTTAATAACTTGCTATGCTATGAAAGTATGTCAAGAAATAAATGTAGTGGGCAGTTATATAACACGAGCATTTGCAATGCAATGTGTCTCGCGTTTGCTCGAGTAAGAGCTATTTGCTTAAAATGTTACTAAAATACAGGGATCCTTTTTACTAGAACATTGATGATGCTTAGCTATATCGGAAGGCCCATTCACCCAGTGATCTTTACAAAATTGAAAACTGTTGAGGAGCTGCTCTTCTATCGGTACCTGACACCTAATCCTTTAAAAATGTAATTTATTTTCATTTTGCCATCTCATTCTAGCACACCTCTTCAGTCTTGAGTTGACTCCTGAAATATTTTTGATTGCAAACCTGACATTATGCACAATGTGAAATTCTTGAGTCTCATTCTTGATAAAAAACAAATGCATATGTAATCCATATTAATGCAATGACCAAGAGTACAATCTTCCAATTATGATTATTGAGGGGGATTGAACTGAACATTCCTGATAAAATATTCGTTCTCACAATCCATTGTGTTAGCTAGAAATGATAATGGCAAATCCCTTTTGACAAGTCTACCTAAATTTCACCTGGCTAATTTGAAGGTTGTTCCTCATGCAGCAGCTTGTTTTACCATAAGACGCAAAAACAATGTGATCACATTTCACCTATGCCATTGACTCCAAATCGAAGCAGGATCACTTTTCAAGACGGCCTGCATCATGTATGAGGTGTGATACAGAACTACTCCTTGATACATGTCTATCAAGTTGAAACTGCCTAGAGGTCAACTGTTTTTATGCACTTCAGAAAGTCTTCTCCTTCTATCACCAACTTTTGAAAAGAATGATAACCTAATCCTTTTAAGGCAATGCTATAACAATATGGAAGTCAATCTCTCTTGTGCTTTGTACTGCTTTGCCTGTGGCAATGCTTGAGAATGATCTTAAAATTCTTCTGTTCCTGACACTTCCATTCTGACACTAGCTAACTGCTTTCTCATTCCTAATGATTTATGAAACTTTATTTTGTACTCTACTCTTCTCTGTTTCTATTACTAGTTTCTCCCCTCCACTGTTCCTTCATCCTAATTTATTCTTAAGAGTAAGGGCCTCATTCCGAGTTTGGCGGTCGGACTGCCAGACTGCCGCGGTTGCGGCCGCCAAAAGACCGCCATGTTGGTAGTCAGACAGACCGCCATATGAGTTACACAGCCAGGACTGTCAAAAGACAACCAAAATCCCAACACCGCCAGGACTCCGGAGGGCGGGAAAGAGGCGGTCCAAGCACTAGCACCACCAGCCAGCCAACCAACCACCAGACCAATTACAAGTTAAAAATAGCCATGGCGATCTTGCCATGGCAGTCTTCCAAGATCATTGCAAGCAGCTGCGGTCGGCGTTCCCCACAGTAATACACAACACCACATTGGACAGATTTGAAAACAATACAGATGACACACACTCCCACACTCAACACTCCTGCAAAGCACACTATAAAACACACCCCTCCACACACCACAATCCTTTTCATCTTCACACCAAACACAGAAGCCAGAGTGACATCAGAGCAAACAAACCTCAGATCAGGCAGCCTACCATCTCCCATAGCATACATATCACACATCCTCACAATACCCCCAACACAGATACTTTCATCTTATCAAAAACGTTACTCCCCATCACCCCACATCACACAGGACTGACAACTTATCACATTCATCATTTCATCACCACCAGCATGTCAACACAAAAGCATCCCCGTTTCACTGATGATGAGTTAAAAGTCATGGTGGGTGAAATCATTAGAGTAGAGCCACACATATTTGGAGCCCAAGTCCAGCAGACCACTATTGCTAGGAAAATGGAAATGTGACAAAGGATAGTCAACAGAGTGAACTCTGTAGGCAGCTACCCACGCACAAGGGGCAACATCAGGAAGAGGTGGAACGACCTCAGGGGGAAGGTCCATTCCATGTCCACCAGGCACCAGCTGGCGGTCCACAAGACTGGGGGTCGGCCCCCACTACCTCCCACACAGTTCACATCATGGGAGGATGTCTTGCCCACCCTGCATCCAGAGGGCTTGACAGGAATACCTAGGAGAGGGAGTCGGGTAAGTCACAACAACTAATGTAGCTTAACAAAATGTCTTGCCATGCATGCTCACTGATCACTCTTCCCCACCTACAATGTCACCCTACTCAACACTCCAGTGTTCACCCACCAGTAAACCATTGTCTGGCCTCCAACATGCCACTCATACCCATCTGGGGGACAACATCTCTGTAGAGTGGGTGTACTACAGAGATTGGCAGCACTACAACTCCCAGCAGACACTATTCTACCATCACTAATACCGCAACAGTGTAGCCCAACCCAAATCACCCCCTAGTCTACTCCACATAGGAGTGTAGACACCAGAGAGGATATCAACTGAATAGTGTGTGGTCAAGACAGGCAAAGGCAGCATTGCCAAGCTCAGCAGGCACAGGTTATGTCACTCCACTCAGCCAAGACTGCCCTCACTGTTACTAGGACCATCTTCCCTCTACTCAGCCTTTGCCATGTACCCACCTAGGGGAATACGAACTGTATGCTGTGTGGATAGGACAGGCCAAGATAGCAATGCCAAGCTCAGCAGGTACATGTAATGTCACTCCACTTAGCCAAGATAACCTTCACTGCTACTACGAACATCCTCCCTTTACTCAGCCTTTGCCATGTACCCACCTAGGGGGAAGTCAACTATACACTGTGAGGGTAGGACAAGCCAAGACAGCAATGCCAAGATCAGCAGCCACTGTCTACATAATGCAAAACACCTGATCACTGTACATCTGTCCAAACATCCTTGAACAGCAACTCGCTATGAAAGTCTTCTCACCTGAGAGGATGACTCGTGTATTTTGTGTGTAGTACTTGCTGTAACAAGATTGCAGGATTACTACCTGGGAGAGACAAACATACAAAACATAGTACACTCTGTGATATGCCTAATCAAGTAGGTCCATCTTAGCAGATAAGGCATAGGAGAATAATCTGGATAGGAAGGGCAGCCCAACCTATGAGCACAATGAATGGAGGACAACTCAAAGGCACCAAAATGCTTAAGCTAAATTCTTGTGGCACAACACAAATACACATTACACTGAATATATATTGAAGAATAACATGTATAACAAAAATGAACCAAGAAAATACCAATTCCATGTCAAGGTAACTTGACATGAAATTGGTCTGTTCACCAAATGTCAGGTGATAGCAGGTGGGCCTCTCACATAAGAGACAAATGCTAAGCCAGTGTGTACATGGCCTAATCAATTGTCACTGCAAACTGTTGGAGGTACGTGTCACAATACAACCAATAACATCCTGTAGCTCACTTCAACAGGTCTACCTGCACTGAGTACATAGACATCAGTCAAAAGACTGACATCCCCTCCCCAGTGGATCAAACCATCAGTGAGATTACCATGTTGAGAATGGCGCTGGGCCATCTGGGGCACCTGGTGAGACAACACCTTTCAGCCTCACCCTAACACATCGACTCCTCCCAGTCCTGCTGCAACAACATCTCAGGCAACCAGTCACCCCCAAACCTGTGTCCAGAGGACAGAATCAACATTCTTGTGTGTGGGAGGGATGGTGTGGGCCAGTGGCATGAGGCTGCTGGGGATGACTCTGGCCAACAATCTCAAGGCGTGATGGGCCAGGTACTCAATGAACTCAAGGAGCTCAAGCAGCTGCAGAGAGATCACCACCAGGAAATATTGCAACAGTGGGATGCACACAATGCAACCTTGGTCTTCCTATCAGGGGTGCTGAGGGACATCAACACCACACTGAGCAGGGTTTCAGAACCACACCAGACCCCTTTCTCGGGCCTGTTACATCAGCCCCTTCAACCTCTGTGGCAGCCAGTGGAAAGGAGGCCCTGCCAGGGGAAGGACCTGCCTGAGACACCCTTCCATCTGTAGCTGAAGAACCCCCCCACAAGCTGGACATCCACCCAAACACCCAGGAGGTGCAGATACCAAGACCTCATCCACTGCCAGGAAGATACCTCTTCCTGATGGAGACCCTTTGTGTGACACATGATCACTCTGTTGACTGTTCTTCACACTCTATCCATTTTCCAGGACAGTAGGACAGTGGACCTTGGACTCCAAATGTGATGGCAACTACTACAATGATCATATCCACCATGACTGAAACCTTCCCTGTTTGATTCTTATTTTTTATATTAAATCCCACGTTATGTTCCGAGCACATGTGAATAAAATCAACTCACACACAATCAAGGCATATGAGTGATTTATCTTCCTTGTTGAATGTACAATGTCAACTTCATGTGATGCAAATGAGGCACTTTTGAGATGGATATATCAGGCGGGATATGTCACAGGCAGTGTCAGGCTGTGGATTACTAGCAAAATAACAGCACAAGTGGTCACTCACATCAAAATGTTTATTAACACTGTATAGCGCTTAGGCAGCAACAATGTCTGGACTGTCATTGCCAAAATGAGAACACATTTTTGCTTCTGGCTAGTAATCTCAGAGTAACATCTCCCTGCCCACAGGAGAAAGAGCAATGTCAGACCCTGTTCTGAAGTATAGGCAAACAGATTGGTGGATGTTGTCATCGCCTTGGCCGTTATCAAATACCAAATCCATGGGCATTCAACTTAACATACCACATGACACAGGCAGAGGACAATACTGCAGTCCCTAATCAGAGGCCCTTTCTATCACAATGTCTATGCATCTAGTGGCATGTGACACACCTATGTCAGTGTAATGGCACAGGCAATTTGGCATACAGGGCATGCAGGAACATCGTCAAGACAATGTGAAGGGAGGTTGTATGGATTGGACAGGATGACATGTTACCAAGCCACATATTGACAAACATGAAAACCTTAGACCAACATACCAGGGCAAACAGGTCTAAACTGTAGCTCAGATTACTGCCCTCCCTCTGTCCAGGTAGCCTGGGCACGGAACTCACACAACCCAAATTAGCGACAGACAGCACCGGGATCAATTCCATGTCTCCTTCACATGTATGACCATCTACAGCCACCCGCCAATGACACAACTCTGAAATGAACACATGAGGATGGCATGGTGTAGAAACCTGGATGGAAGAAGTGACATACAAAAAGGTTAGGCAGTCAAAGGCATACATGAGATCATATTCTCTATGTAAACTTCTGTTGTTTCCCTGACAGTGCAATGTGACTTCCCCAAACAATGGAGATCCTCAAGAGAGGCACATCTTCAAATCTGAAGTAGCCAGAAAACCTAACCTGTATGACACATAGCATAAGGTCTCATGGTGGCTGAGATACCACTCTCCACAAATCCAGACCCCTACAGTACCCCATGCAGTCACAGAAATCAGGAAACAACACATACTTACACTCCAGTGAAGTACTGATTGATGAGATCTGCCCGCATGTCTCCAACTCCATCCTCTTCACTGTCATCCTCACTTGGCTTTTCAGGAGGTTCACCCGGTGGCACTGCCAGCTCCCCCTCATCAAGGATGTATGGGGTGTCTCTCCTCAGTGCAAGGTTGTGAAGCATGCAGCAGGCCATAATGATCTGACACACTTTTGGGGGTGAGTAGAGGAGGGCCCCACCAGACTTGTTAATGCTGTGGAATCTTGCCTTCAGGAGCCCAAAAGCCCACTCCATGACACAGCATGTTTGTCCATGTGCCTCATTGAAGCAGACTTCCCCTGGCATAGTTGGGTTCCTCACTGGGGTCAACAACCAGGAACAGTTTGGGTAGGTACAATCCCCTGTAAGGAAAGCAGACATGCTGCAACCATCGGTCCAGAGCAACGTCTCACTAGCAGCAGACATAGCATACAAGCACACATGACATATGTGACTTACCAACCAGCCAGGCCCTTTCTGGGTACAGCAGTGTCATCTTCTGGGGGATTGCGCTGTTCTCCATGATAAAGGCCTGATGGACTGAACCCGGGTTTCGGATACATACTTGGAAAATGTAGGTTTCCGCCAAACACATTACTTGGACATTGATGGAATGGAAGTTCTTCTTGTTCTGATAGACCTGCTCATTGCCATGGGTTGGAACCAGGGCTACATGGTGTAGGAAAATACCCTCTTTCTAGGCATGTTTACCCCCTTTTTCTGCCTGATGTCAGTGTGTTTGACTGTGTTCACTGGAATCCTGCTAACCAGGACCCCAGTGATAATGCTCTCTCTCCCAAAAGTCTGTGTTTCACCCACAATTGACACACTGGTGTCCCATTATAAGTCCCTGGTATATGGTACTTAGGGACCCAGGTCATTGAGGTTCCAGGGTATCCCTATAGGCTGCAGCATATATTTTGCCACCCATAGGGAGCACAAGCAAAGGGTTCTGCAGGACTGCGATTGCAGCCTGCATGAAAAGGTGCAAGCACCCTTTCACTGCCACTTTTCACTACACCAGGTTACTTATAAGTCACCCCTGAGGCAGGCCGTCCAGCCCAGAGGGAAGGGTGCCAAGTACCTGTGTGTGAGGGCACCCTTGCACTAGCAGAGGTGCCCCCAGGAACTCCAGGCACATTTTCATAGATTTCGTGAATGTGGGGACACCATTTTACGTGTGTACAGGACATAGGTAACTACATATGTCCAGCTACATAATTGTAACGCCAAACATAGGCATGTTTGGTATCAAACATGTTGAAATCATACCCCAAGGCTTTTGCAGGCATTGGTTGTATGATTCCATGCTCTTTGGGGGCTCCTTAGAGGATCCACAGAATTGCCATAACAGCCTTCTGAGGGTTTCTAGGCAGCCCAAGCTGCTGTCACCTCCCAGACAGGTTTCTGCCTTCCTGTTGCTTGAGAAGCTCAAGCCCAGGAAGTCAGAACAAAGGATTTCCTTTGGGGGAGGAGTGTTACACCCTCTCCCTTTTGAAAAAGGTGTTACAGGCTTGGGAGGGGTAGGCTCCCCAAGCCACGGGAAATGTTTTGAAGGGCACATTTGGTGCCCTACTTGCATGAACCAGTCTACACCAGTTCAGGGACCGCCAGTCCCTGCTCTGGTGTGAAAGTGGACAAAGGAAAGGGGAGTGACCATTCCCCTGTCCATCACCACCCCAGGGGTGGTGCTCAGCACTCCTCCAGAGGGTCCCTGCATTTTACATCTTGGATTCAAGATTGGCAGGGAATTCCGGGAGCATCTGAGTGGCCAGTGGCAGCAGGTGATATCAAAGGCCCCTCCTGATTGGTGGTCACTCAGCTAGGTGATCAATCCCTCTTTCAGGGCTATTTAGAGTCTCTCCTTTGGGTAGTTCCTCAGTGTCGCGTCGCGAACTGCAGCACGAGCCGAACATTCGGCTCACGACTCAGCCACAATCCACGGCAGCAGGACGTGCCACGCCCCTGCCATTACATATTTTAGTCGAGGCCCCAAATTGGGTATGGGGCCTCGATGAGTTACGGGCACGGCACGCCCCTGCTAGTTCTTGCCTCCCTCCACACACAAACTCACTCCCACTTACCTTATGCTTCTTTTTTCTTTCTTCTTTTCTGCGTTCCTTGTTTCTCCCTGTATTTATGCCCTTCTTTAGTTGCCATGATCCTTTCTCTTTCCCAGCATGCCTTCCTTCTCCCTGCATGCCTTTGGAACCTTTTGTAACATGGTGACTTTTCTTTAGGTTTCTATGTTATATTTTCAACACAATATGGTGTCTTCTACTTCCTGTTGGTCACTTCCTGTTCTTTGGCTATATAAGGTGTGTGGTTCTTGTTCTCTTTGCGCTGCAACTCCTCCTTTGGGTGATGATCTTCGCTCCTGTGTCTTCTGCGTCAGTTATATTTTTCCTTAGTTCCTTAGCCTGTTCCAGCTTTTTCATTGTCATTTTGTCTTTTGTTCAGATTTGCTGTTTACTTTTTGTTTTTGTTCCAGGAGTTTCTGCTTAGAGATTTTTTCCCTTTTGGGGTTTTTTCCCCTCTGGGACTCCTTCTGGAGGGCACAGACTGCCTTTGGCGTTCCCTCTGTCAGGACCACTGTGGCTACCAGAAAGGGTCGCCCCCACTTGGGTCAAGGCAGAACCTATAGGAACCAAGACCTCTACGCATTTCCAGTGGGCCACAGACATAGACAGCGAGTAGTTCATGACACTCAGATTGCAAGACTCCAGCAAGAATCCTATGGACCCTCCACTTCGACTTCTGACTGAAGAAACTGCATCTGGACTCTTCAGTACCCTACAAGCTGGAACAAAGAAGCTAGACGCCTTCTGCAACATTGTATCTCTGGCTCCTTCCAGCAACTGCAACATTTCCCCAGTTGTGCATCCTCTGAGGACAACCTGTCTTCAGCCTGCATCAGAGCAAAGAAGGAATTTCCCTTGGGGTAAAGGAGTCACTCCCCTGCCTCTGCAGGCACCAACTGCATTGTCGACTGGCTGTGTGGATCTTCATCATGGGTGGTGAACTGAAGTGGTCCCAATGGTCCTCTCTTCCAGCTGTCCAACTTAGGTGAAGCCCTTGCCTGCCCACATAGGATAGTTCCCCTGTGCACCTCATTCTTTGTAGCTGCCAAGGCTTGTTGGCATCCTTTCCATGAGATATTCAGGCATCCTGAAGCTCCAGCACCCAGCACTCCATCCTACGACGCACAACTCCCTGAGTGGTTCTTCAGCGGCGTGGGAACCTTTTTTGTAGTGCTGCATGGGTCTCTCTGGCAACTTTTGTGTCCCCGTCCTGTGGGACTCCTGTGAGTGCTGCCTGGTCTTCTGTGGGCTCTCTGTGCTGCAGAGGGCCCCCTCTGGCTCGCCCTCCTGGGTAGATACCACCTGGTCCTTCTTGTCCCTGGCAGCTCCACTTTTGGTTAACCGTGAGTTTTGCATGTGCCAAGGCTTGTTGGGAGAATCCGAAGATGCAAACCCAACTGCAGTTCCTCCTTCTGGCATGGGGCATCACCTACATCCTCCAGGAACATGACTTCATCTTCTAGGGTGCAGTGCTGACTCTTCCTCTTCACCGGTGGTTCACCTTTTGCACCTTCATCCTAGTGGGTGGGGCTCCTGCCCTTCCTGGACTCTGCTGTGCTTCTTGGACTTGGTCCCCTTCTTCCACAGGTCCTCTTGTCCAGGAATCCACTGTTGGAGTATTGCAGTCTCTTCTAGGTTTTGCACAGTTCTTTTTTCTTCTTTGTGTGTGTTCTGGGAAACTTATTGTGATTTACTCCTGTTTTCCTGGACGTTGGGGTGGGTTGTGGTACTTACCTTTGGGCTCTCCTAGTACGCCAAGCTCCCCTCTACACACTACACTTACCTAGGTGAGGGACCGACTTTTGCAGTCCATTTTTTTAGTATATGGTTTGTGCTCCCCCTATGCCTTTTTCTCTCTGTTGTGATTTTCAGTAATTGCACTGTTCTTTAACTGTTTTTATACCTATTTCTGCATACTAGTGTATATAATTTGTGTATTACTTACCTTCTAAAGGAGTATAGCCTCTATGGTATTTTTGGTATTTGTGTCACCAAAATAAATCACTATTATTTTTGTAACACTGAGGGGGTGATTCTAACTTCGGCGGGCGGCGGAGGCCGCCCGCCAAAGTTCCCCCACCAAAATACCGCTCCACGGTCGAAAGACCGCTGAGGGTATTTTGGGATTTGCCCTGGGCTGGCGGGCGGCCGCCAAAAGGCCGCCCGCCAGCCCAGGGCAAATCAACCTTCCCACGAGGACGCCGGCTCAGAATTGAGCCGGCGTAGTGGGAAGGTGCGACGGGTGCAGTGGCACCCGTCGCGTATTTCAGTGTCTGCATAGCAGACACTGAAATACTTTGTGGGGCCCTCTTACGGGGGCCCCTGCAGTGCCCATGCCATTGGCATGGGCACTGCAGGGGCCCCCAGGGGCCCCGCGGCACCCCCTTCCGCCATCCTGTTCCTGGCGGGAGACCCTCCAGGAACAGGATGGCAGTAGGGGGTGTCAGAATCCCCATGCCATGGAGGATTCTGCAGGGCAGCGGGAAACCGGCGGGAGACCGCCGGTTTCCCGCATCTGACCGCGGCCGAACCGCCACGGTCAGAATGCCCTGCGGGGCACCGCCGGTATGTCGGCGGTGCTCCCGCCGACCCTGGCCCCGGCGGTCTCTGACCGCCAGGGTCAGAATGACCCCCTGAGTGTTTTCTTTCATGTGTGTAAGTACTAAGGGGGTCATTATGAACATGGCGGTAAAGACCGTCTCCTGCCATGGCAACGGTGAACAGAATCCCGCCATTGGCGGACAACAGAAACCCGCCACATAAAGATGCAAAAAACAGAATCCACCAAAAATATTTCCACCACCAGTCACCGCCAGGGCCTTGTCGGTGAAAAAGCTGCACATCCCATGTCGCCACTGCCGAGCACACAAATCCCCTGCCCTCCAAATAATGAAGGACAAATCACTGCGGCTGTCAGTGGATGTCGAATGACCATTGGCGGTGCAGACCGCCACAGCTTGAAGGTGGACCCAACAGTAAGAAATGCACACATTGGCAAGTTTGAAACCCACACACCTGACACATATCCGCAACACCATAAAACACTCACAGACACACCCCACAATCCTTTGCATCGCCAATAGGAAAAACCAGACGGACAACACTACAGGCAGACACCGAAAGCCACATCACACGACTCACACACCCTACCAAACAACAACACACTCACCAATCTCCACACAACACACCACCAACAACGCACACCATGGCACCCCCCAAGCCCCCTCGCTTCACATAAAGGGAGCTAAGGACCATGGTGGATGAGATACTCAAGGTTTAGCCACAAATATTTGGGGCACTGGTCCAGCACACACCCATCGCCAGGACAATGGAATTATGGAAGACCATTGTCAACAAGGTCAACGCAGTGGGAAACCATCCACACACGAGGAATGACATCTGCAAGAGATGGAACGACTGCGGGGAAAGGTGAGGTCCATGGCATCCAGGCACAACATTGCAGTACAGAAGACTGGGGGAGGACCTCCACCAACACCCCCCAACTACACTGACTGGGAGGAAAAGGTACTGGCCATCCTGCACCCTGAGGGCCTCACTGGACTCACTGGAGGAATGGAATCAGGTCAGATATCCAAAATTACGCCATATCCACCACACCTTGAATGCATGCACCACCCCACTCTTCCAACTACCACCAGGACCACTACCCCGCCCAGGCCACAATCACTACATCCAGTCACCCTGCATGCCCACAAACCCACCAACAGGCCCACATCCCTCCTCCTATGCACAGTCACCTACCCATGCAAGGAATCACAATGGCACTGCCCACTCACAATGCACCTCTACATCCCAATGTAAAATGCATTTGCAACCTCACAAAACCACCCTGCATGGCCCAGGAGTGGAAGCCCTGCAAAAAAAGGCCAGTCTTGTGCTCTCCCATCTGATTTTGCAATTGTAACATACATGTCAATTCCCCCCAACAGGCACCACCACCCATGCCACCCTGACGGACAGGTCAAGGCGTGGCACTGACCCACATGGAGACAAAGGCACCACTCAGGACACTGGAGAGGGAACTCTAGACAGTGAGGGATACCCTGGCCCTTCACACGGTCCTGGACTGTCACCATCCAGTAGGCCCACCCAGGACACCACTGACACCCCTACCACCCAGCCACCAACATCTGCTCCAGGCAACCAGCCCCACACCTGTGTATCCAGACCACAGATTGGAGGAACACAAGGACAGAGGCCACAGTCACCACTCACCAACAGGCAGGAAGACGATTGCCCCAGTAAAAGTGGTACCGCCAGACCTGTGCAGGGGTCACAGGCACAGGGGGCTAGGCCCAGTGGGAGGGCTACGGTGTCCATGGGGGGAGGCCAAACGATCAATGCTGCAGCCCAGGAGATCATCTCTGAGGTCCTGGGAGCATACCACCATACATAGGAGAGGATGGGCCAGATTGTGGCCACCCTGGAACAGAATCAAAGGCTGCAGATAACACACCACCAGGAGACCATGGAGCAGTGGAAACAGCTAAATGCCACCATGGCACTATTGCAGGGGCGCTGCTGCTCCACTTACCAACCCAGCCTGAGACCCCCACAGACCAGGAATCCCCTACCACAGACCAAGATACAGACCAGCCATCAACAGCAGAAGCTGGACTGGAGCCACAATCTAAGTATACGCAGGAGACCAGCACCTCCACCCGTACAGGCCAACACCAGGCACCCAAATGGTCCCTTAGGCCCAGATATGGGACAGGAAAACCTGCCAAGACCAAGGCACCCTCAAAGAAGTGACTCTGACACAAACTGTCCCCCAAGTGTGCTACTCAACCGCCATCCCCACCATGCAATATTAACTCAACAACATGTAAAATTCAGATGGACATATTACCACTGCCAATAATCACTGAGACCATGTAGCCAGTATGGACATCCACCAGCAGCCCACTCCCATTACTGTAAAGAACACCCTGGCATCCCTGGCATCCGTGACACCTAATAAACACATGTACACCAATGTCAATGTACCCTGTCAGTATGTTCAATCAAATCAAATGTCTAACAAGTTGTTCATCATGTCACATGTCACATGCAAACCTTGTAACAGTGAAAATGTCTATTGACCCAACACCCACATAGGTGATAAGTCAGACAGACAGTATGCAGCACAGACAACAACAGCAGCAAATAGTACATCATAGTCACTGGAAGTATAGTTGGATCAGTTGGTTCCTGGAGTGTATATCTTCCCCCCTCTTCATCATCATCATCACTCTCATCCACTCTTAGAGGAAACTGGTCTGGATATACAACACCCTCCTCCTCCAATAGGGGAATAGATTTCCTCACAGTCACATTGTGCAGCATGCAGCAGGCCACTACTATTCTACAGACCTTTTCAGAGCCATAGGCCAGGGATCCCCCAGAAATATGGAGGCAACGGAATCTAACCTTCAGGAGATCTATAGTGCGCTCTATCACCCTCTTAGCACGTCCATTGGCCTCATTGTAATTCCTCTCTGCATCTGTCCTAGGATTCCTCACTGGTGTCAGCAGCCAATGCATGTTGGGGTAGCCAGAATCACCTGAAAAAGTGGGCAAAACAGGACTGTAACTAACAACCCTCAGTTGCAGACAGGCTGGCTGTCAGCTATGTGTAGAAAATGTGTCAGACACACTTACCTATGATCCATCCTCTGTCCCCTTGTAGTTGCTTCATCATGTGTGGCAAACTGCTGTTCCCCAGCACCAAGGAATAATGGACTGATCCCAGGAACATGGCGTTCACATGTGAGATGTACTGGTCAGCAGTACACACCAATTGAATGTTCATAGAGTGAAAGTTTTTCCTGTTTCTGTACACCTGTTCACTTACTCTTGGGGGGATGAGAGCTATGTGGGTGCCATCGATGGCATCAATCACATGAGGGATGTTGGCAAAGGCATAAAAGTCTGACTTAATGGCAGGGAGTTCAGCACTTTGGGGAAACCTCACATATGACTGCAGGTGTCATATAAATACATTCAGGAATCTGGACAGTATGAGGCAGAACATTGGCTGTGGGAACCCTGCACCCATGCCCACTGTCACCTGTAATGAGCCCGAGGCCAGGAAATGGAGTGCAGAGAGCACTTGCACTTCAGTAGGGATGGCATGCTGATTACGATTGGCCGGTCTTAGTGCTGGATCCAGTAATGTACAAAGTTCATGAATAGTAGCACAAGTGAGTCCGTAATTGATAATGGTATGACTTTCCACAATGGTCTCAAATCAACAAGTGGTCTGTACTCCGATGGGGCCTTCCCTCGCCACATGGGTGTGTACCTAGGAGGAGTGGAGAACACATGTGAAGGACACATATTCATCTTCACAACATGTTGAATATTCATCACTGCTGGCAAACAAGTCGATGACACATATGCATTGTAGGATGTTAAACTGGAGTGACATGTCCTCACTGATACATCTGGACTGTTGTGGTAAGTAAATGTTTGTTTGTCCATGCATTTGGGGGATGGGGTCCATAGGGCCTGTATGGGGCCAATGAGAAATTAATAACTGCGTACTAGTGTGCAAAATGTCTGCCCCCAGTAATCCAGATATGTAGCAGTGGAAGTGACTTCATACCGCTAGCAGTTGTCATAATGGTGTAAGGCGGTGTTCACTGCCATGCACCTATTCATTGGTTAACATGGTTGTCAATGGGGAATATGGGCCTATCATGATCGCCACAGGTGGTGACGGTGCACACCTCCGTGGAGCGTACTCTGTCTCGTCACCCCAACTTCACTTGACTCTCGGATTACGTGCATGCAAGTACTCCACTGAGTGTGCTGCTGTGTCCTGACCCTGGTCCTGGAAATGGCATGAGTGGCAGGGGAAAGGGCCCCAGCCTTCACCACCGAGGAACTGGAGAAGCTGGTGGACGGGGGCCTACCCCTGTACACCAAGCTCTATGGTTGACCAGGGGTACAGGTGAGTAGGCGGATTGGGGTGCATGGATGTGTGAAATGGTGGTAGATGGCTGTAAAGAAGTGTGCACGATTTGACACTGTACAGTCGTGGAATGCATGACATACTGCGTGTGTGAGGTGTAGTAATGTTGTTTTAAGTGCCCATCCCATGGGGGACGTATAGCCAGCTGTTTCAACTGGGCATTGTCTGTGGGCCCACCCATTCTTTCTCATCATCTGCCACCCCCATATTATCACTGCCCTCCCAGTTGCTCCCCACCCAGCTGCCTGTGCCTGCTCACCCAGAAGGGTGTAATGTCTCATATCATGTGAGTCACTCTAAACGTGTTACACAACACACCCCAGGGCTAACATATGGCCATTTGTGTCAGGTCAATTGCTGCCTGTGGTGGTCTTGGCCCAATGGCTGTGTCTGCCGGCGGTGACAGTTGCGTACGTGGTGGACCTGACCACCATTTATAAAAAACTGTCACTTGACTCCTGACACTGATGCAGCAAGACCTCCATGACTTGAGCTGCTGTGTACCACATCTGGGAGCAATCATGCCACATCCAACAGGTGATAGGGCCTTCTCCCCAGTGGAGATGGAGAAGCTGGTGGAGGAAGTCCTACCCGTGTATGGACAGCTCTATGGTGCACCAGAGGAGCAGGTAAGCGCACCTTGTGCACACTCGACTCTGTTCCTCTACTTGTCTCAGCTTTAGTCATTGCAGGCTCAAACTCAGTGTGTCTGATTGTGTCTGCTAAGCCCTATAGGTGCTTTCAGTGTGCATTAATGGTTGAGTCCCTGGGAATGTTTCTAGGTTTATAGCCCTGAGACAATGTGGTGAGTGTTCCAAGATTGAATGTTCCAAGAACCAACTTGCGTCTGATGCACATGGTTTGATAAGGTGTTGAGGCAGCCATCCCTTGCATAATGTTGCCATTAGATGTCAGTAACGTGTAGTCACATGTGGCTGCTTGACACTAGGATGGTTGGATGCATGTTGTATGTGTTGCTTGGGCAAGAGTTGAGCTCTTTGTGTGGTTGCACAGTGATCCTTGGCTACATCTTTCCTGGTTGGACTGGAGTTGTGAAGCAAGGTAATGAATCATTATGCCCCTCACTTCTGCAAATAGGTAGCCTATGTAATTTGAATGTAGGCTGCATGATGCACTGTGATGCATGTGACTGAGTGAGCATGGTATGTTGTGTTTATATGTCTGCTCATCCTGCATAGAATGAGGCTAGTGTTTTGTCACTCACTCAACAACTGGACACATGGGCTTGAATCTACTCTCTATGACACTACAAGTGTGACACTGTGTCCACTCCCTGTAGCCCTGCACAGCATGTGATGGTCCCAAATAAAGTCACACTGACATTATTCCACTTCTTGAGCCCATGACTAATGATTTCTATGGCAATTGAGTTTGGGCTGGCTCATAATCTGTGAGTGATGTGCTCTTATCAACTCTGACAATGTGTGTCACATAGCCTTGACAGATCCCTTGATCCCACAGCCCTGTTGTCTCTTTCATCCAGCTCTGATGTGGCTAGTGCTGGCCTTTTTCAATTTTGACATGGCACATCTGCAGGCAGTGTGCTGGTGAGTGATGTGCCATGATTTAGGATTCTGTGCTAATGGTTATGAAGCTGAACATGTACACTGCTTGGCCAGGTTTTTGGTTATGTACTCTTGGTTTTGTGAACTCACATTTGGATGTGTGTTGCTCAATGTTGAAGTGACAGACCACCACCACCAGAAGTAGCAGGTGCCTTCATCTGTATCTGCACTTGTCCACACATGGACAGGCTTGCATGTTTGTGTGCTATATATGTCACTCTCTTTAATGTGGTTGAAGAACAATTGGTATGCATATAGGCTTGCTGTGTCATGTTAGGACTGTATGCAGCATGTGACATTTAATCCCTTCTCTGCCAGGCCTTTTCCCCCTCCTGTGCCAAGCCTTTTATTGGCTATTTGGGGCAGTTTGCGCTTAGGCCCTCATAACTTTTTGTTCACAGAAGCTACCTACGCCAAATTTGCGTCCTTTTTTTCCAACATCCTAGGGATTCCAGAGGTACCCAGACTCTGCGGTTTCCCCTGAAGGAGACCAAGAAATTAGCCAAAATACAGTGAAAAGTTTGTTTTTTTCAAAACAATTGGAAAAAAACGGCTGCAGAAGGCAGCTCGTGGTTTTTTCCCTGAAAATGGCACCAACAAATGGTTTGCAGTGGCAAGATCACCATCTTCCCAGCTTTCAGGAACAGGCAGACTTGAATTGTAAAACCCAAGTTTTCAATACAATGTTGACATTTTACTGGGACATACCTAATTTTTACTATTTTTGTGCTTTCAGCCTCCTTCCAGTTAGTTACCAAAATGGGTGAGAAACCAATGCTGGATCCCAGAAAGCTAAACATTTCCTAAAAGTAGACAAAATTCTGAATTCAGCAAGGGGTCATTTGTGTAGATCCTACAAGTGTTTCCTACAGAAAATAACAGCTGAAATAAATAAATATTGAACTTGAGGTGAAAAAAACAGCCATTTTTCTCCACATTTTACTCTGTAACTTTTTCCTGCGATGTCAGATTTTTGAAAGCAATACACCATTACGTCAGCTGGACTCTTCTGGTTGCGGGGATATATAGGGCTTGTAGGTTCATCAAGAACTCTAGGTACCCAGAGCCAATAAATGAGGTGCACCTTGCAATGGGTTTTTATTCTATACCAGGTATACAGCAATTCATTTGCTGAAATATAAAAAGTGAAAAATACGTATCAAGAAAACCTTTGTATTTCCAAAATGGCCACAAGATAAGGTGTTGAGAAGCAGTGGTTATTTGCACATCTCTAAATTCCGGGGTGCCCATACTAGCATTTGTATTACAGGGCATTTCTCTAATAGACGTCTTTTTTATCCACTGCCTTACATTTGGAAGGAAAAAATTTAGATAAAGATAAGGGGCAATAACACTTGTTTTGCTATTCTGTGTTCCCCCAAGTCTCCCTATAAAAATGCTACCTCACTTGTGTGGGTAGGCCTAGCGCCCACGAAAGGAAATGGCTCAAAACACAACGTGGACACATCACATTTTTTCACAGAAAACAGAGGTGTTTTTTACAAAGTACCTACCTGTGGATTTTGGCCTCTAGCTCAGTCGGAACCTGGGGAAACCTAGCAAACCAGTGCATTTCTGAAAACTAAACACCTAGTGGAATCCAAGACGGGGTGACTTGTGGGGATCTGACCAGGTTCTGTTACCCAGAATCCTTTGCAAACCTCAAAATTTGACCCAAAAAACACTTTTTAATCTCATTTCGGTGACCGAAAGTTCTGGAATCTGAGAGGAGCCACACATTTCCTTCCACCCAGCGCTCCCCCACGTCTCCCGATAAAAATGGTACCTCACGTGTGTGTAGGCCTAGCGCCTACGAAAGGAAATGGCCCAAAACACAACGTGGACACATCACATTTTTTCACAAAAAACAGGTGTTTTTTACAAAGTGCCTACCTGTGGATTTTGGCCTCTAGATCAGCCGGCACCTGGGGAAACCTAGCAAACCAGCGCATTTTTCAAAACTAGACACCTAGGGAAATCTAAAATGGGATGACTTGTGGGGCTCTGACCAGGTTCTGTTACCCAGAATCCTTTGCAAACCTCAAAATTTGACCAAAAAAAACACCTTTTCCTCTCATTTCGGTGACAGAAAGTTCTGGAATCTGAGAGGAGCCACAAATTTCCTTCTACCCAACGTTCCCCCAAGTTTCCTGATAAAAATGGTACCTCACTTGTGTGTGTAGGCCTAGCGCCCACGAAAGAAAATGGCCCAAAACACAACGTGGACACATCACATTTTTTCACAGAAAACAGAGGTGTTTTTTGCAAAGTGCCTACCTGTGGATTTTGGCCTCTAGCTCAGCCGGGCCCAGGGGGGGCAGAAATGGCCTAAAATAAATTTGCACCCCCAACCCCCCCGGGGAGCGACCCTTGCCTACGGGGTTGCTCCCCCGCGTGACATTGGCGCAAAAAAAAGATCCCCGGTGCCTAGTTGTTTCTGCCCCCCTTGGAGGCAGATTGACCTAAAATCGGCCGATTTGCCCCCAAGGGGGTCAGAAATGGTCTAAATACAATTTGCCCCCCAGGGGAGCTACCCTTGACTAATGGGTCGCTCCCCATCTCTAAAAAAACAAACAAACAAAAAAAAATCCCCGGTGCCTAGTGGTTTCTGCCACCCTTGGGGGCAGATCGGCCTAATTAAAATAAGCTGATCTGCCCCAGAAATGGCCTAAAATAATTTTGCCCCCCAGGGGAACGACCCTTGCCTAAGGGGTCGCTCCTCTTGCGTGAAATTCGCGAAAAAAAAAAAATCCCTGGTGTCTAGTGGTTTCTGTCCCCCTTGGGGGCAGAGTGGCCTCATAAAAACTGGCCAATCTGCCTCCAAGGGGGGCAGAAATGGCCTAAATATAATTTTCCCCCTAGGGGAGCGACCCTTGCCTAAGGGGTCGCTCCCCACCTCAAAAATAGAAAAAAAAAAAAAAATGATCCCTGGTGCCTAGAGGTTTCTGCCCCCGGGGGGGCAGAAAAGGCCTTTAAAAAAAATGCCCCCCCTGGGAGCGACCCTTGCCCAAAGGGTCGCTCCCTCATGCCACTTTCATTTAAAAAACAACATCCCTGGTGTCTAGTGGGCGTTTTGACAGCCGGATTGCTTGCAATCCGGCTGCCAAAACGTTGAGAGAGACTTCAAAGTGAAGGAAATAACTTTCGTTCCTTTTGAAGTCTCTCGGCCTCCTACACGTGATTGGAAGATTTGCATTTCTCTTCCGATCCAGCGCGATGGGAGGAGGCCTTGTGACAATCACCGTGCGCTCGCGCGCTGATGTCACGGGGTGGGGGAGGCGGGGGTGGAAGGGGAAGGGCTTCCCCTTCCATCCCTGCCTTGAGGGGTTGGGAGGGAGCCCCACAGAGGGAGTGCTAGCGCTCCCTCTGGGCTCTGTGACCAGGACGTAATGGTTACGTCCTGGGCACACGAGCACTGTGCCTCAGGACGTAACCATTATGTCCTGGGCACAGAAGGGGTTATAGATGGTGGATGGTGGTGTTTGCAGTGTGCTGTACCTGTCACCTGCCTCTTTGTGAGATGTGTGCCATCGTGTCCCTGGTCAATGTCATGTGAATGCCTTTTGTGTCACTAAGGTCACTGGATTTCTACCTGGTCAGGGCAGGGCCTGAGCTGTGGTGTGTGTAGGGCACCTTAATAGTGAGTGTTTGCAGTCATATCCCTGAGTCCAATGCATGCTATGTGCCATAGGTTCACAGGACCGTCAGGACAGGAAGTCATTAGCTAGGTGCACTGACATCTATGTGACTCTGCCATTTTGTGTGGGGCATGTTGACATAATGTTCTGTCTTGTTGTTTGCATCCATGCAGGTCAAGGCCCATCAGAAGAAGGTGATCTGGCGAGCCTTCGCCAAGAAGGTGCGGACCCTGGGTGCTCAGTGCCCACTGTCGAAAGAGGTGGGAGGACCTGAGACGCTGGGCCCCGTAGACCGCAGAGGCCCAGCAGGGGATGTCCTCCCAACAGTGACGGGGTGTCCATTGGACCACGACCCCCCTAATGACCTGCATTTTGGTGGTGTCCAACCCAACCTTGGATGGGCTTTTGAAGGAAGCACAGCAGCCACATGGGGGTGAGTACATGGCAAAGTAATGTTTGTAACTTTAGCAGGTGATTGAGAGAGCAACAGACTGCTTCCTTTGACAATGTGGCATGTGTCACATAAATTCGGGCTCCAGATTGGTGTAGACAAGCCATGTGTTTCCCACAGGTGTGCTTATCCATTTGAAGGTGAGACCTAGGACTGAACAAACGTGAGCCCTCAGTCAATTTGCCCAGCATGGAGTAGATATGAATGTGTTTGGTGACAAAATGTACTGTTGAAATTACCCTTGTGGTTGGTAATTTCCATCAACAGATCACTCCTGACAAATGTTACTGTCCAAAGATAAGTAGGATGTGAGTCACTGTCCTCTGTCATGTGTTTGAGGGTATATGTAGGTTAACATCTGCATACAAGGTGCAAGGCTTGTCCATTTGGTTATGGGTGCTGGTGCCTCACAGCAGTCTGTGATGCATTGGTGTCCATCATACATATGACATGCTTACCAGGATAACTCTTGGCAGCTGTAGCATGGTACTTTCCCTTGTTAAGTTGGGAATGGACATTGTCATAGGTAATGTGTCATCAGTGTAACAAACATACCTTGAGCCAACATGTGAGCTTGTGATCCAATCACACTAGGATACATATCTATGCAATAAATGTGGACCAGTGCTAGTGGTGCACATGGGATGATGTTGGACTACTCTTACATATCTGTTCATGGGGTACTGTTGTTGCTATGATTAACCTGCACTAGTTGCCCAGTTACTTAGATGCCCCAAACAGGACTGTGGGGGTCATTCTGACCCTGGCGGTCATGGACCGCCAGGGCCAACGACCGCGGAACCACCGCCAACAGGCTGGCGGTGCTTCCATGGGCATTCTGACCGCGGCGGTACAGCGGCGGTCAGAAACGGGAAACCGGCGGTGTCCCGCCGGTTTCCCGCTGCCCCAGGGAATCCTCTACGGCGGCGCTGCAAGCAGCGCCGCCATGGGGATTCCGACCCCCTTCCCGCCAGCCTGGTTCTGGCGGTTTTCACCGCCAGAACCTGGCTGGCGGGAACGGGTGTTGTGCGGCCCCTGGGGGCCCCTGCAGTGCCCATGCCATCGGCATGGGCACTGCAGGGGCCCCCTAACTGGGCCCCACATAGATTTTCAGTGTCTGCGTGGCAGACACTGAAAATTGCGACAGGTGCAACTGCACCCGTCACACCCCTTCCACTCCGCCGGCTCCATTCGGAGCCGGCATCCTTGTGGAAGGGGGTTTCCCGCTGGGCGGGCGGGCGGCCTTCTGGCGGTCGCCCGCCAGCCCAGCGTGAAACTCAGAATGACCGCCGCGGTCATTTGACCGCGGTGCGGTCATTCGGCGGCTCCCGCCGGGCGTGCGGTTACCGCTGCCGGCGGGAGTCAAAATGACCCCCTGTGTCTCCATCATATGTAGAAAGGTAATGACATTCATGTCTCCTGGTATGTCATTTGTCATGTGTGACTGTTGCAGCTATGATAGACATTACAGGTAGGGGCAGGGTGCTGATCCTCTTGATGTTGATTTGTATCCTTGATGTATTATGCTGGTTGTAGGTCCACAGCGTCTTTGTGTTGTTTGGGAAGGGTGCCCAGATGGTATGAATGCATCATGAATTGACTTGCAGTGAATTTTCCATAACATGTGTTTGTGATCAGGGATTCATTCACAGACAGATGCCATGCCTGGCCTGCCTGATAGGTGGTTAGTGATGTAGCATTTCACTGTGCAACACTTTGGTATCCTCTTGACAGTAACAGCAAGGTCTGTGTCCCTCCTCCCCGCAAGGTACAGTTGTCTACTACTACAACACTCCGAAGTAACCAAGGGAATGAGTGTGAAACATTAGTAGGGGATATCCTGGGCCTAACTGGACCATTCATGTGTGTTTTCCAGAGACATGTCCCAATGAGGTTTGGCACCTGACTCCATTGTTGTTCCATGTATGACCACATGTGGTGCACATCTGGGTCTCATTGACTCATTTTGGAAAGGTGTGAGCTGTGCAATGTTGTGAGGTGTGCACAGGGATATGAATGTTTCCATGTGACCTGATCTATGTATGGCATTTTTGAGGCAGTGTTGTCTGCCTTTCCTTACCAACCTTACTTATTACTGGGACATCATTTTGGATGCATGTCAAATGTTTGGCTGGGCTTGTGTCAGTGTAAGTGGTAGGTTACCTAACAAAGGGATCCAATTTGTGTCTACTGGTTCACTGGGGTGTGCTGTAAATGGCATGATTTTGGGATGGAGAGGTCACCTAGTTGTGTTATAGTCAATGTGTTACCCTGACTCCAGCTATGCTATTGTAGTTATCAGAGAGCAAGATTTGCTTTTTTGTAACCTTTGAGATTCTAGGTGCATACATGCTTTTGTATTGTCACATGATGATTCCACTCTGCTGTCAGCTAATGCCATGGGCCACTTGACATGACTATTTTTGTCTCTCAGAGTTCTGATCGGTGTGTCATAATGTGCATGTTATAACCTTACTCTACATCCTTTTTGCAGCATCACCACCGGTAGGTGAAGGAGACAGGGCTAAGCCAAGTGGGGAAGCATCTGGCCACAGGACCGCAGGTCACGAAACCACTGACATCGAGGGACTCAGAGGCCTTGAGGTCGAGGGGAGTGCCATGGGGGAGACCAGATCTGCCTCTACATCTTCAGATTCCTCCTCCAGTGGCTACTCCCTAGTGGTGGTGGACCCCTTGGAGATCACCCCGGTACCATTCCTATCCACCACCACCCATTCTATCACCACCCTCCCTGTTGCTCCCCAACCAGTTGGCCACGCCCACTAACCCAAGAGGGTGGGCTTCTCCTTTGCATCAGGCACCTCTGCCCCAGCCCCCGTTAGCCCTGCTGCCCTCAGTGAGGAAGCTATTGACCTCCTGAGGTCGATCGCTGTGGTTCAGACAGCGAATGTGAATGCCATCCAGGGACTGGCAACCCAGTTACAACAGAGTAATGTGTTCCTGAAGGGTATTCATGGTGCAATCTCTGATCTACAGAGATCATTTAAAACTCTGGCCTTCGCACTGATAGCAGCCAGTCACCACTTATCTTCCGTGCTCCCTTCACCTTCCTCTTCCCATTCCAAATCCCCAATTCCTCGACCCACCCAATGCACACCGATAGACTTGCATGGATCCACCTCAACAGCCAAGGGTAGGGCAGACAAACATAAGCACCACAAGACACACCACCGGCACACACACATACACAACATCCACTTGCAGACACAGCAACAGTCACAACTTGCCCTGGTACCCCCGAGCATCAGACACACAACATCTGGCACACCTACAAACACCACCACATCAACAGTCACTGATCTAGCCACCACACCTAACATACCCACAGACACCTTCCCAGCAGACTCTCAGACATCTACCCCAGTCACCACACCCGCTGACTCCACAACCACAGACACACCTACATGCAGCATATCCACCATACCTGCAGTCGCCACCCCAGCAGACCCACACACCACGGCATCCCCCTGCACGTCTACCCCCCTCAGCCCAAAACACATCAATGTCCTCATTCACCCATCCAATAGACACTCACCACACACAGGCGCACCTCCTACAAACACGCACTCAAGACATCCTCACCCACACGTCATACCACCACTCCCAACCTCCAAATTCCAACCCCCTTCTGATGACCATCTGTAGGAAAGTACCATCTTGACTGGCAGGTTACCCCCATTTTTACTGTATGTATGTTTGTTTTTGCCTATGTGTCACTGGGATCCTGCTAGCCAGGACCCCAGTGCTCATAAAGTGTGCCCTGTATGTGTTCCCTGTGTGGTGCCTAACTGTACCACTGAGGCTCTGCTAACCAAAACCTCAGTGTTTATGCTCTCTCTGCTTTTAAAATTGTCACTGCAGGCTAGTAACTAATTTTGCCAATTCTGATTGGCACACTGGAACACCCTTATAATCCCCTAGTATATGGTACCTAGGTACTCAGGGTATTGGGGTTCCAGGAGATCCCCATGGGCTGCAGCATTTCTTTTGCCACCCATAGGGAGGTCAGACAATTCTTACACAGGACTGCTACTGTAGCCTGAGTGAAACAACTTTCACATTATTTCACAGCCATTTTACACTGCACGTAAGTAACTTATAAGTCACCTATATGTCTAGCCTTCACTTAGAGAAGGTTAGGTGCAAAGTTACTTAGTGTGAGGGCACCCTGGCACTAGCCAAGGTGCCCCCACATTGTTCAGGTAAATTTCCCCGGTCTTTGTGAGTGCGGGGACACCATTACACGCGTGCACTACATATAGGTAAATACCTATATGTACCGTGACCATGGTAACTCCGAACATGGCCATGTAACACGCCTAGGATCATGGAATTGTCCCCCCAGTACCATTGTGGTATTGGGGGGACAATTCCATGCATCCCCGGGTCTCCAGCATAGAGCCCGGGTACTGCCAAACTAACTTACCGGGGTTCTCTCTGCAGCTACCGCTGCTGCCAACCCTCAGACAGGTTTCTGCCCCCCTGGGGCCTGGGCCGCCCAGTCCCAGGAAGGCAGAACAAAGGATTTCCTCAGAGAGAGGCTGTTACACCCTCTCCCTTTGGAAATAGGTGTGAAGGGCCTGGGAGGAGTAGCCTCCCCTGGCCTCTGGAAATGCTTTAAAGGGCACAGATGGTGCCCTCCTTGCATAAGCCAGTGTACACCGGTTCAGGGATCCCCCCAGCCCTGCTCTGGCGTGAAACTGGACAAAGGAAAGGGGAGTGACCACTCCCCTGACCAGCACCTCTCAGGGGAGGTGCCCAGAGCTCCTCCAGTGTGTCCCAGGCCTCTGCCATCTTGAATGCTGTGGTGTGAGGGCACAATGGACACCTCTGAGTGGCCAGTGCCAGCAGGTGACATCAGAGACCCCTCCTGATAGGTGCTTACCTTTCTCTGTAGCCAATCCTCCTCTGAGGGCTATTTAGGGTCTCTCCTGTGGGTATCTCACCAGATAAAAAAGGTAAGAGCTCACCAGAGTTCCTCTGCACTTCCCTCTTCAACTTCTGCCAAGGATCGACCGCTGACTGCTCCAGGACGCCTGCAAAACCGCAACAAAGTAGTAAGAAGACTACCAGCAACATTGTAGTGCCTCATCCTGCCGGCTTTATCGACTGTTTCCTGGTGGTGCATGCTCTGAGGGCTGTCTGCCTTCACCCTGCACTGGAAGCCAAGAAGAAATCTCCAATGGGTCGATGGAATCTTCCCCCTGTCAACGCAGGCACCAAACTTCTTCATCACCGGTCCTCTGGGTCCCCTCTCATCTTGATGAGCGTGGTCCGTGGAACATAGGAGCAGGACCCATGTGTCCCCGACAGCCCAATGGCCCTTCTGTCCAAATTTGGTGAAGGTAAGTCCTTGCCTCCCCACGCCAGACAGTAATCCTGTGTACTGTGTGAACTGCAGCTGCTCAGGCTTCTGTGCACTTTTGCAAGGCTTCCTTCATGCACAGCCTAGCCCAGGTCCATAGCACTCCGTCCTGCATTGCCCAACTCTCTGAGTTGGACTCCGACTTCGCTGGACTCCCTTTTGTTGGGCTGAGTCGACCGTCATACTCAGCTCTTCTGAACGCCTGTTCAGGTGCTTCCTTGGGTGCTACCTGCTTCAGCGTGGGCTCTCCGTATTGCCTAGTGCCTCCTCTGTCTCCTCCTCCAAGGGGCGACCTCCTGGTCCTTCCAGGGCCCTGGCAGCACCCAAAACCTTCAACCAAGACTCTTGCAGCTAGCAAGGCTTGTTTGCAGTCTTTCTGCGTGGAAACAACTCTGCATCCTCCAGCACGCCGTGGGACATCTTCTGACCAAAGGAGAAGTTCCTGGCACCTTCCGTTGTTGCAGAATCTTTGACTTCTTCCTCCCAGAGGCAGCCCTTTTGCATTTTCATCCGAGGTTCAGTGGGCTCCTGCCCCCCCCCGGACACTTGCGTGACTCTTGGATTAGGTCCCCTTCCTTCGCAGGTCCTCAGGTCCAGGAATCCGTCTTCGGTGCTTTGCAGTCAGTTGTTGTCTTTGCAGAATACCCTATCTCGACTTTACTGTCTTTCTGCGGTAGTAGGGTAACTTTACTCTTACTTTTCAGGGTCTTGGGGTGGGGTATCTTGGACACCCTTAGTGTTTTCTTACACTCCCAGTGACCCTTTACACTATACAAGGCCTGGGGTCCATTCGTGGTTCGCATTACACTTTTGGAGTATATGGTTTGTGTTGCCCCTAGGCCTATTGCCTCCTATTGCATTCTATTGTGTCCTACAGTGTTTGCCCTACTTTTCTAACTGTTTACTTACCTGATTTTGGTTTGTGTGTATATTTTGTGTATATTACTTGCCTCCTAAGGGAGTATATCCTCTGAGATACTTTTGGCATTTTGTCACTAAAATAAAGTACCTTTATTTTTAGTAACTCTGAGTATTGTGTTTTCTTGTGATGTAGTGCTAATTGATATAAGTGGTATAGTAGGAGCTTTGCATGTCTCCTAGTTCAGCCGAAGCTGCTCTGCTATAGCTACCTCTATCAGCCTAAGCTGCTAGAACACTTCTAATCTACTAATAAGGGATGACTGGACCTGGCACAAGGTGTAAGTACCACAATGTACCCACTATAAGCCAGGCCAGCCTCCTACACCATCCCTGTGTGTCAAATAAGTTTTTCTTCTGTGGTTTTTGCCTTACCCCAGATTCCCCCCCCGGACCACCCCCAAAAGGTTAGTTTCCCTCCACAAGACCATCCCTCCCACCTCCAAGGCCCACCTGCAAGCACCCATGCCCCTCCCCACCAAGAGGAAGTTGACCCCTCCCAAGAAGGATCCACCTTGCCCAAACCCGTACCTCCCAAACCCACCCACCCCCACTCCCATCATCCCTGAGTTGCCTGCCTGTCCCCCTGATGCTCCCACAAGTTGAGGTTAATTTGCAGTCAGGAGTTAAGTTTGGGGCACAAGACTTTGGGGGTCATTACAACCCTGGCGGACGGTGTAAAAGCGGTGGTAAGACCGCAAACAGGCTGGCGAAAAAAAAAGGGAATTATGACCGTGGCGGAAACCGCCAACAAAGACAGCCACTTTAACACTCCGACCGCCTCAGCGGTACAGACAAACAGCGCGGCGGTCACCGCCAACAGACAGACGGGAGACAAAGTAGCGCCCACAGTATCACAACCTACCAATCCGCCACCTGTTCCGGGGCGGATTCACCGCAGATAAAAACACGGCGGAAACAGCCATTTCAAAGGGAAAACGCTCACCTCAACACACTCCACGAGGAAGGAGGGCACCATGGAGCCGGAACTCCAAATACTCCCTGCGATAGTCTTCCTGCTCCTCTACGATCATCAGCAACGCCGGCGCTGAAGACAACGGTGAGTACTGCACCTACGACATAGGGGAGGGGGGAGGCAAAAGTCAGGGACACACACACGCAACACCCCCACCCTGACCCTCACCCCCTACAACACACACACCAATGCATATCCAAACATCACAGTAACAACCCCCAACCCCTCCGGAAGAATGCAAAGACAAAAGGAAATGAGTTCAACCATTGTAATGTATCAAAATACAGTAAGCTAATATATACAGATATATATACTCATTCAACAAAATATACATCACGATTAGTAGTGCAGGTATGCACCATTCAATGTCCGTGGACCACTGGGCCCAAAATGCATGGGCGAGGCCCACATCAGATACCTGACCAGAAACGGAGAGAACACTGCTGGGGCATCAGATCGAAATACAACAGGCACCTCAGGGGGAAGGGAAGGGTGGGCACCTCAGCCGGATGACAGCACCACGCCAGATCCACGACGGGGCTCCATGCCCATTGATGTATCCTGGTGAGTGCAAAGCCACAGTCTCTCAAGTCTCTACAGTGGGTGGGTTGCCCACTGTACCATCCTGGGGAGTGCAAAGCCACAGTCTCTCAAGTCTCTACAGTGGGTGGTTTGCCCACTGTACCATCCTGGGGAGTGCAAAGCCACAGTCTCTCAAGTCTCTACAGTGGGTGGTTTGCCCACTGTACCATCCTGGGGAGTGCAAAGCCACAGTCTCACAAGTCTTTTCAGTGGGTGGTTTGCCCACTGTACCATCCTGGGGAGTGCAAAGCCACAGTCACACAAGTCTTTTCAATGGGTGGTTTGCCCACTGTACCATCCTAGGGAGTGCAAAGCCACAGTGTCACAAGTCTTTTCAGTGGGTGGTTTGCCCACTGCTTTATCCTGGGGAGTGCAAAGCCACAGTCTCACAAGTCTTTTCAGTGGGTGGTTTGCCCACTGTACCATCCTGGGGAGTGCAAAGCCACAGTTTCACAAGTCTTTTCAGTGGGTGGTTTGCCCACTGAACCATCCTGGGGAGTGCAAAGCCACAGTCTCTCAAGTGGATGACAGTCTCCACTGGTTCTGGAGGGGGATTGGTGCCCAGAGTGCTTCATCCTGTGAAGGACTGAGGTAGTGGATGCTGTTCTCCACTGGTTCTGGAGGGGGACTGGTGCCCAGAGTGCTTCATCCTGTTAAGGACAGAGGTAGTGGATGGATCTCTCCACTGGTTCTGGAGGGGGACTGGTGACCAGAGTGCATCACTCTCCCCGTGACAGTCCCAGTTCCGTCACTGCCCCTGCCGCACATGGGCTAACGGTGCTTGACTTGGCGGTGCTTGCCCTGTTCAGCGGTGCTTGCCATGGCGGACTTTGCACTGTTCAGCGGTCTTGCCCTGTTCAGCGGTGCTTGACTTTGCAGTTTCTGACCTGTTCAGCGGTGCTTGCCATGGAGGTCTTTGCCCTGTTCAGGTGCTTGCCCTGTTCAGCGGTGCTTGCCATGGCGGTCTTTGCCCTGTTCAGCGGTCTTGCCCTGTTCAGCGGTGCTTGACTTTGCAGTCTCTGACCTGTTCAGCGGTGCTTGCCATGGCGGTCTTTCCCCTGTTCAGCGGTGCTTTCCCTGTTCAGCGGTGCTTGACTTTGCAGTTTCTGCCCTGTTCAGCGGTGCTTGACTTTGCAGTTTCTGACCTGTTCAGCGGTGCTTGCCATGGCGGTCTTTGCCCTGTTCAGCGGTGCTTGCCCTGTTCAGCGGTGCTTGCCATGGCGGTCTTTGCCCTGTTCAGCGGTCTTGCCCTGCTCAGCGGTGCTTGACTTTGCAGTTTCTGACCTGTTCAGCGGTGCTTGCCATGGCGGTCTTTGCCCTGTTCAGCGGTCTTGCCCTGTTCAGCGGTGCTTGACTTTGCATTTTCTGACCTGTTCAGCGGTGCTTGCCATGGCGGTCTTTGCCCTGTTCAGCGGTGCTTGCCATGGCGGTCTTTGCCCTGTTCAGCGGTGCTTGCCCTGTATAGCGGTGCCTGACTTTGCTGTCTCTGACCTGTGCAGCAGTGTTTACCATGGCGGTCCCTCATTGCCCAGCAGGGCTGTGGCTGCCGGTGCCCTCCTGGGCACTGACTCTGGCGGTGGTCTCCTGACCAGTGACGATCGGACTGCCCTCCTGGGCACTGACTCTGGCGGTGGCGTCCTGGCCAGTGACGATCGGGCTGGAGGTGGCCTCCTGGGCTGCGGGGATGATGGCTGCCTTCTCCGCCGTACTGCTCTTCCCAGACTTTAGAGCTTTCTTCTGCCCCTTCCCCATCGTGGGAGGAGTCACAGCTGAGTTGACACTCCCCCCGGGACCCTTATGAGCAGCTTTGCCGGCTTGAGTCTTCCCTCTATCCCGTCGGGCACTGTCCAACTTCTGGTGCTTCACAGGGGGGGGACTGGCTGTGGATGTTGCTGTGTCTGTATGTGTGTGATGCTTGTGTGAGTGCCTGTGGGATGTGTGGTGCCTATGTTTGCCTGAGCTTCCCTTGCATGTTGATGTGTGAGCAGGCTGGTCTGATGGTGTGCTTGGGATAGGCAGAGGTACAGGGGATAGGGTCTGGGTGGAGGAAGTTGGAGGGGGGAGGCTAGACACAGGGACAATGGCTGCCATCAGTGCTGAGGCCAGAGATTGCAGGGTTCGATGATGGGCAGCCTGACCAGAATGAATGCCCTCCAGGAATGCATTCGTGTGTTGCAACTCCCTTTCTACACTCTGGATGGCATTCACAATGGTAGACTGGCCAACAGTGAGTGACCTGAGGAGGTCAATGGCCTCCTCACTGAAGGCAGCAGAGGTGACAGGGGCAGGGGCTGAGGTGCCTGGGGCGAAGGTGATGCCCACCATCTTGGGTGAGCGGGCACGGGGCGAAGGCTGAGGGGCTGCTGGGAGGACGGTGCTGGTAGGGGGGTGGCGGCTGTACCTGTAGAAGTGGGGGGCACAGATGTTGCCGCCACCACAAGGAAGCTCCCATCGGAGGACGAGTCCGTGTCGCTGGTTGCTGATCCGGTGACTGCTGTGACGCTCCCCTCGCCCTCCGTCCCACTGGTATATTCTGAGTCTGTGGTGTGGCCGTCCATGGCCATTTGGGATGCAGCCCCCTTGTGCTCCGGTGCCACTGTACCTCCGCCTGATGATGCTGATGCACAAAAGAACAGGGAGAGCACAAAAAGTGGGGGGGGGACGACAGAAGAAAGACAGGTTGAGTGCATAGCTTACCGCTACCGTTGGCGGACAATACAGACACAGCAGCCCCCTGCAGTACGCTGCGCTGTTGGGCTCTACAGATGCAGTTCCTGGGATATGGCCTACATGGCTATGGTGGACATCTGCACACATAGATGACACAGGGGCATGTATACCTGTACTTGGCACTCTACAGAGGTGGGGTGGAGTGGTACATGGCCTGCATTACGGAGGGGCCTAGCCTACGGAACTCGCCCTGGCCTAGGGAAACCCACAGCCCTCCTCCCCCACCCAGACCCCTCCACTGCGCGCAAAGTCAGCTGCATGAGAGTGTACTCACCCCCTTGCGTCTGCTGTGATGCCCTCAAGCGCCCATCCAACTCAGGGTAGGCCACCGCCAGGATCCGGAACATCAGGCGGGTCATGGTGCGACGGGCACCCCTCCCATGTTGGGAGGCCATCCCCACCTGAACCTCCGCCGTCTTCTTGGTCCAGCGGCGAATGTCCTCCCATCTTTTACAGCAGTGGGTGCTCCGTCTCTGGTGGACCCCCAGGGTCCGGACGTCCTTGGTGATGGCACGCCTTCTTCTGGTGGGCGCTGACCTACATCACATGTATAGGGGAAGAAGAGAAGTCATTACCAACTGCACCGTCTAAGTGAGTGGCCCACATCCCTACCCTTGCCATGTGGGACATGTATTCACAGTCCTTCATGCTCGCAGAACACTGCCCCCTTCCTTCTTACAACCAGCCCTCTCCACCCAGGCATAGCCCATACAACTTGCACCCTATGTACTCACCTGTTGGTCTGGAGGACCGTAGAGTAGCGTGTACTGGGGGAGGACCCCGTCCACGAGCTTCTCCAACTCCTGTGCAGTGAAGGCAGGTGCCCTTTGCCCAGACGCACGTGCCATTGTCTCTTCCAGACCAAGGTCACAGCAGCACTTGC
This sequence comes from Pleurodeles waltl, assembly GCF_031143425.1. Lineage (NCBI taxonomy): Eukaryota > Metazoa > Chordata > Amphibia > Caudata > Salamandridae > Pleurodeles > Pleurodeles waltl. The sequence goes on from NC_090444.1 coordinate 1,573,505,629, forward strand.
AGTATAGGTCCTCTCCCGTGGAAGATCAGATATCGAGTGATTCAACAGATAGAAAATGGCGATCACGTCCGCGGCGGTGCGTATCATCACCACCGGCGCACTTCGTCATTGGCTCCTGGGACCCATAGGGTCCAATGTTAACCAATGTAGCATTGTGCAGCGGTCTTCGACCGCCTACCGCGACGGTGTACAACGCCAGCGCAGTTACCTCACATCCCTTTGTCCCACTTTAGAGGTCAGGCAGCTGCCATTTCAGGGGCCCACATTGCTTCATTTTCAACTGCGTCACACATACCTAGGCCTGGAATTAACACAGATACAGACAACTTTTTGGATTATGTTTCGTGTTCTGTGTAGCTGTGGGTACATACCTCTGAGTTGCTTGACTCTGTGGTCGCTTTTGTCCTTCCCAGGCACTGTCAGCTGGGACATGTCAGGAGATGGCGGAATCCTCCGGTGTACCGACTGCTGGTGGACCTGTTGACAATGGAGGAGCGACATTTAATCATCACCTACAGGTTTGACCGTGCCACAATCCAGGAACTGTGTACCCAGTTGGAGCCAGACCTGATGTCAGCAATCCGCCATCCCACAGGAATCCCCCCTCAAGTGCAGGTGCTATCAGTGCTCCATTTCCTAGCAAGTGGATCTTTTCAAACAACAGTGGCCATGGCATCCAGGATGTCCCAGCCTATGTTTTCCAACGTGTTGTCCAGAGTGTTGTCTTCCCTGCTGAAACACATGAGGAGCTACATCGTTTTCCCTCAGGTGGAGGATTTGGCTACAGTTAAAGGTGACTTCTATGCCCTTGGACATATCCCTAACATCATAGGTGCCATTGATGGGACCCATGTAGCTCTGGTCCCCCCCCACAGGAGTGAACAGGTGTACAGGAACCGATGAATGTACAGATGGTATGTTTGGCAGACCAGTACATCTCCCAGGTAAATGCTATGTTCCCTGGCTCTGTGCATGACGCCTACATCCTGCGGAATAGCAGCACCCCTTATGTGATGGGTCAACTCCAGAGGCACCAGGTGTGGCTATTAGGGGACTCTGGTTACCCCAACCTGTCATGGCTATTGACCCCAGTGAGGAATTCCAGGACAAGGGCAGAGGAACGCTACAATGAGGCCCATGGGCGGACTAGGAGGGTGATCGAACACACCTTCGGCCTCCTGAAGGCCAGGTTCAGGTGCCTCAGTATGACAGGTGGTTCCCTATTCTACTCACCAAGGAAGGTGTGCCAGATCATCATCGTCTGCTGTATGCTTCACAATCTTGCTTTGCGATGCCAAGTGCCTTTTCTGCAGGAGCATGGTCCAGATGATGGTGTTGTGGCAGCTGTGGAGCATGTGGACAGTGATGAGGAGGAAGCAGAGGAAGAAGACATTGAGAACAGGGACTCAGTCATACAGCAATATTTCCAGTGACACACAGGTGAGAACACTTTCTTGACTACTACAAGTACTTTCACACTTCTACCTCTATCCTGTCTGTCAATTTCAACCAGTATTTGGTAACTGAGTTGTACATTTCCATTACGGTTTCACAGTTGTGGTTACCAACGTGTGTCATCTGCTTGCATCCTTCATGGACTTGTGATGTGTGACATAGGTATGTTGACATTACTATTGAGAACGGATTTTGTCACTGTCATAGCTAATACACTTTTTCTAAATCACAGACTGACTCCAGATTGTTTTGTGCTTCAAGGGTGTTTATTGAAGTGCTAATTATTGGAGGGGGTGGGAAAATGGTGAGGGGTGATGGTGGAGGAATGTCCAATGCAGAGTCCAGTCTATTAGTCTCACAGGTGCACTGCCCATATTGGCATAGGAAGTGGAGCTGGGGCAGTTCCAATATGGACAGGGTTACAAAGTGGGACAGTGGGATGACAATCAGGGTGGTCTCATTTCTTGGTGGGGGTCTTGCCATCGTGCTCTGTCCTGTTTCTGGATCTCAGGGACCGCTTGCAGGGTGGTTCTCCGTCTGCAGGGGGTGGGGTGCTGGTGTGGTGGTCCTGTGGCGGGGCGTCCTGTCCACTAGCGCAGGCGGAGGTGGTGGGCAGTTCATCGTCCATGCTAGTGTCAGGGGCCCCTTGGAGTGCCACGGTGTCCCTCATGGTGTTCTGTATGTCCTTCAGCACCCCTACGATGGTGCCCAGGGCGGAGCTGATGGTTCTGAGTTCCTCCCTGAACCCCAAATACTGTTCCTCCTGCAGGCGCTGGGTCTCCTGAAACTTGGCCAGGACCGTAGCCATCGTCTCCTGGGAGTGGTGGTAGGCTCCCATGATGGAGGAGAGGGCCTTGTGGAGAGTGGGTTCCCTAGGCCTGTCCGCTCCCTGTCGCACAGCAGCCCTCCCAGTTCCCTGTGTTCCTGTGCCTCCGTCCCCTGGACCGTGTGCCCACTAACACTGTCCCCAGGTCCCTGTTGTTGTTGGGGTGGTGGGTTATCCTGGGTTCCCTGTAGTGGTGGACACACAGCTGATTGACGTGTCCTGGGTACGGAGGTATGGGTCCGCTGGGTGGGTGCTGTGCTGGTGTTTTCAGAGGGTGGAAGGTCTGTGTTGGGCTGTGCCTGTGCGAGGGGAACCGACTGTCCCGAGGCCCACGATGGTCCGGGCTGGTCATCCGGATCCAGTTGGCCAGAGCTGGTGTTATCACTGTGGGCCTCTTCTGTGGGTGGGGTAGAGATGTCTGGACCCTCCTGTCTGGTGATGTTAGGTAGTGGTCCTGCAGGGGTGTAAAAGCATGATTATTGCATGTGTGTGTGTCATGGTGTGCAATGGGTGGGTGAGCGTGTACCCCAGTGCTAGCATTCCTGTGTGGGGGCTTGTGTGATGATGGTTGGTGGGGTGTTATGGGTATGTGCAGTGGGCATGCTTTAGTGAGGGGTGTCCATGTTTTGTTGTGTCATGCAGGGCTTGGTGTTGGGATGGGTGGTTTGTGTTATTAGTACATTAGTGAGTAGGTGGAGTTATAGGGGAGGGGGTGAGGGTGGGGGTGTGTGATAGCATGCAGGTAGGGTGGGGGATATGATAGTTAGGATTTGACTTACCAGTGTCCATTCCTCCACCGACTCCTCCGAGGCCCCCAGGATGCATAATGGTCAAGACCTGTTCCTCCCATGTTGTTAGTTGTGGGGGAGGAGGTGGGGGTCCCCCGCCAGTTCACTGTCCTGCGATGTTGTGCCGGGAGACCACCTAACGCACCTTCCCCCGTAGGTCGTTCCACCTCTTACTGATGTCGTCCCGATTTCTTGGGTGCTGTCCCACTGCGTTCACCCTGTCGACTATTCTTCGCCATAGCTCCATCTTCCTAGCTATGGAGGTGTGCTGCACCTGTGATCCAAATAGCTGTGGCTCTACCCGTACGATTTCCTCCACCATGAGCCTGAGCTCCTCCTCGGAGAACCTGGGGCGTCTTTGCCGTGCCAGGGGGTGGTGTAGATGATGTGTGGGGTGGTGTATGTGGTGACGAGTGTGGTGATGTGTAGTGGTGTGTGGTGTTTTGTGCGTGGATGTTGTGTGGGTGATGGTGTTGTGTGCCTCTGTGTGGTGGGGTTGTCTATTCTGTGCTCTCTCTCTGGCCTTCGTCAATCAGTTTTGGTCGCAGGGGTTTGTGGGTGATGTGGGTGTGTGTTTTATATTGTGTTGGGTGTGTGGGAGTGGTGTTTGTATGTGTATCAGGTGTGTGTATTTCGAATTGTCCAATGTGGCGGTGTTTTGGAGATGTGTGTGTGTATTTTGAGTGCGGCGGTGTGTGGCGCCAATGGAATACCGCGGTTGAAAGACCGCCGCGTGGATTCATGGGTCGTGATAGCATGGGCGTGTTTCTGTTGGCGTGACGGTGGAGGTTTTGTTTTCAGCAGTTTATCACTGACCTTTGGTGTGGCGGACTTGTGTGGGTGTCTGAATTTCGGCGGATTCCGAGATGTGGGTCATAATAGCTGTGGCGGATTTCCGCGGCCGCGGCGGTGTATTGGCGGTCTTCTGCACGGCGGTAAGCGGCTTTTACCGCCAATGTTGTAATGACCCCCTCTGCCTTTTGTCCCTGTGTTTTTATGGTTTGCCCATTGTGCTTGGACATGCATATATGCAACAGCATTAGATTTTGAATAAAACCCAACCTGTTGTTGGTGTTTTGAAAATACCTTTGTCCTGCAATTCCTTCCCCAGGGTTTCTGTTCTTCCGGGCTGACAATGATTGTGTGCCTGTAGCTGTGTGTTGTTGTCCTGCTTGTTGCTCCTAGTGGTTTATTTTGTAGGATGTGAGTTTGTGTGCAGTGCTATTGTCCCCCCAGGCTGAGATGTGTGTTGTTTGATGGGTCTGTGTATGTAGAACGAATGTCCATGTCTTGACATTGTGTTGTGTTTGTAGTGGTATAGGTTTCTTTATGTGTGTTGTGATGTGGTCATGGGTGGTGTCTGACTTGTCTCGTGATATGGCTATTGTCTACATGCGGCATGTGTGTTTTGGGGCTTTGTCAGTGCAGACCTGGAATGTGTTGAGTTGTGGTAGTTTGCTTTGCATTTCAATGCCCACGTGTCTATTTATGTGTGTGTCCATCACAGCTGGTTGGTGTAGTGGTATGTTCCAAGAAGTGTGAATTGTGTATGCTTTGTCACCTCGCTCTTCCCCCATTGAATGCCTATGCATGACAATTATTATTGGTATTCATTGTCCCTGATAATCATTTGTGGCTAACCACTGTGCTCATGTTGTTTGGGCCTTGTTCACCATGATATGTGTCCCAATGCAGTCTCCTTTGAAGTATTGCCCTCATGCTCCTATCCCAGTGTGGCAGTGGGATAGCGATAGGGATTAAAAAGACACTCAGGTTGACGATTGAATATAAGAGGTTTTATTTTAGTGTACAGGTGTCTTCATACAGTCTCTGTCTTTTATCCTTATGGATTGGTGTTCTCCTTTGTTGTCTTCTTTTCTAGGGTTCCCGGTGGTTGGTGATATGTCTCTTGGCGATGATGTTGTCAGGTTGACCAGAAAAAGAATGAAAAGAAGGTAAGTGGTACGTTTGGGTGACTTGTTGGGATGGTGTTAGTGAGGGAAGAGGGTGTAGAGAGAGAGAGAGAGACAGAGATGTAGTGTGAATGGTGATGGTCTGGTGTAGAGTTCCAGACCTGAGGGAAAAAAGATGGGATTGGCAAAGTGGATAGGTTCCTTTCCCTGTTCACCTTGGTGGAAACCAAAACTTTCTTCCTTCATTAAAAGTGACTGCCTCTGTGTTGGTGACTAGTGCTCCCCCTTTTTGGTGTCCACTTCCCCAAGCATCCCTTCCCAACCTCCCTCTGCTCACCTTCTCTACCTTCCTCCCTTCCCACTATAGCGCTTAGTCTGTTTTTCAGGCAGACCGTACCTGCTGGACCCACGCCCCTCCAGGGACGTGGTGGAGTTGTTGCCTTTCGGAATCTCCTTCCCTGATATTGTCTCCGGGGTCCAAGGGTCTTGTTTTGATGGGCTCCTCCTCTTCTGTGGTCAGAACGCTTTTCCTCGCGTTCTCCCTTCCCTCCATGTCCTCAGCGTTTTTAGTCACGCTCTCCTCCTCCTCGCCGGCGTCCTTCTCCTCTTCCTCCACAACAACGCACCGCGTGCGTTGTCCTCCAACACTTTTCATGTCCTCGGAAACCTGGATATCCGGGTTTCCATTCGGCATAAGTCCTTCCTCTATGGGACCCCCGGGGCACTCGGCAGACGGGTGATTTTCCTCATATGTAGCCGGGGTTTCCGACACCCGGCTACACCCAGCTGTTCAGTTGTTGTTGTTGTAGTATGCTTTGTGTCTTTTGTCTATGTTTCTCTATGTGCATTGTGCTTGGTTTGATGGTCCACTGTGCAATGTGTGTGTGTGATGTGTATGTTGCTTGCAATTTTGTTTGGGGATGGTGGTGTGTGTATGCCATGGCAGATGATTGTATATGTGTGTTGTATGTGTGGGCAGTACCTGGCCAATGTGGTTAATAATTTGACCTCCATGATTACTGTTGTGACACTGGGCTAGTTTTATAAGCCTGAAGGATATAGAGGATCATTCACAATTCAGTTTTTGAGAGAGGGTGGAAAAAGGTGATGTATGAATATAACATTTCAACTATGAATCATTTGGCCCGCTCCAAACAATTGATAATTGTTAGAAATGAGGTATTTGGTTGACAGTCAGGTTACCCCCTGTTGAAGCAAGAACCCTCACTCTAGTCAGGGTAAAAGAGAATCACCTTCAGCTAACCCCTGCTTTCCCCCTTGGTAGCTTTGCAGAGCAGTAGGCTTAACTTCAGAGTACTAGGTGTAAAGTATTTGTACCAACACACACAGTAACTTAATGAAAACACTACAAAATGACACAACACAGGTTTAGAACAATAGGAAATATTTATCTAAACAAAACAGGACCAGAACGACAAAAATCCACAATACACAAGTCAAGTTATGAATGTTTAAACATTAAATTAAAAAATAGCGCTTAGAAACACAAAATGCTTTGATGAAGTGTTAACATGGCATCGTAACAGAGTCGTTTCCAACAATCCGACACCAGCGACGCCGGACACAGAGTCGCGTAGACCCCCAGGTACAGTATCTTTGGTGAAGAGTGAAAAGAAGCCGATGCGTGAAGTCGGGGATCGCCGCGTCTGTGCGAAACATTGAATCTGAGCACTTCGAGCGTCGTCGGTTACGACGTGGTGCGGCGACTTCCACGGAGTCGCAGACTTTGGCTGAGCTGCAGCGATGTCGGGCCTGCGAAGGTCGTCGCGTTCCAGTGAAAATCACGGAGTCGGGTGCAGGCGGCCTCAGCGGATACAGCAGCGACATCGCCCCGAAGTCGTCCGAAGTAGATTTTCTTGGATTTTCACCAGCTTTCCTTTCAAGGGCCCAGGGACTGGATAGGGCACCATTTTTCAGAGCGGGAGTCTCTCCATAGACTCCAGGTGCTGGCAGAGAGAAGTCTTTGCTGTCCCTGAGACTTCAAACAACAGGAGGCAAGCTCTAAATCAAGCCCTTGGAGATTTCTTCACAAGATGGGAAGCACACAAAGTCCAGTCTTTGCCCTCTTACTCTGGCAGAAGCAGCAACTGCAGGATAGCTCCACAAAGCACAGGCATGGCAGCTCTTCTTCCTCAGCTCTTCTCCAGGCAGAGGTTCCTCTTGTTTCCAGAAGTGTTCTAAAGTCTGTGGTTTTGGGTGCCCTTCTTATACCCAATTTCTCCTTTGAAGTAGGCCTACTTCAAAGTAAAGTCTCTTTTGAATGTGAAATCCTGCCTTGCCCAGGCCCCAGACACTCACCAGGGGGTTGGAGACTGCATTGTATGAGGGCAGGCACAGCCCTTTCAGGTGTAAGTGACCACTCCTCCCCTCCCTCCTAGCAGAGATGGCTCATCAGGAAGTGCAGGCTACACCCCAGCTCCCTTTGTGTCACTGTCTAGTGTGAGGTGCAACCAGCCCAACTGTCAAACTGACCCAGACAGGGAATCCATAAACAGGCAGAGTCACAGAAATGGTACAAGCAAGAAAATTGGTAGAAGTGACTAAACAAGTGGTTGATGCTTGCAAATTGCACATCTGTAACAAAAAGCAACAAAGTCCAGGAGAAAACAAAAAGGTCATGAGAAGGGTGCCGACCTGGTACGAATACCCAACCACCAAGGGTAGTTAAGGTGCACAGACCCAGAAGGAACGGGAAATGTCTCCTCTGTGTCGTGCTGTGTACACAAATGAAAACAAAAAGTACCAGGGCACTACAAATGAACAAGTCCACAGTACGCAATAGTCCAAAAAATATTTAATTCCTTGTGTGGGAACAATGAACACATCAAATTTCAGAGACAGCCATGTTGGAAAAAATGAGCACATCAAATTTCAGAGACAGCCAACACGTGTTTCGTCCAACCGGACTTTTTCAAGGCAAATAACTGGATGAGATACTGAGTCCAAAAGATGTCTCTATTCCAAGGGAAATCGTAGGTCCTGTATGACGAACAAGCTGTATAAGCCAAAATATCTGAGGTGTTATGAATTGTATGTAGCAAGGCCTTGATAAGCCCAAACACCTGTACTCTCAAAGGTCCCGAGAATCAGGACAAGCAAGCAAACGGCGTGCGTGCGATGTCTGAGTGAAAGCAAGAAAATTCTCACTTTCTAAAAGTGTCATTTTTAAACACAGAATCTTAAAATCAACTTTACTAAAAGATGAATCTACATGTATCTACATGTCCATCCGCTCCCAAAGGGAATCTATACGTTAATCAGATTTAAAGGTGGCCCCCAACCTACGAGAGGGATAGGCCTCGCAACAGTGAAAAACACATTTAGTAATATTTCACTGTCAGGACCTATAAAACACATTACTATGGGGGTCATTACAACATTGGCGGTAAAAGCCGCTTACCGCCGTGCAGAAGACCGCCAATACACCGCCGCAGCCGCGGAATTCCGCCACAGCTATTATGACCCACAGCTCGGAATCCGCCGAAATTCAGACACCGACACAAGTCCGCCACACCAAAGGTCAGTGTAAAACTGGCGAAAACAATTCCTCCACCGTCACGCCAACAGAAACACGCCCATGTTATCACGACACACGAATCCATGCGGCGGTCTTTCAACCGCGGTATTCCATTGGCGGTACACACCGCCACGCTCAAAATACACACACATCTCCAAAACACCGCCACATTGGACAATTACAAATACACACACCTGATACACATACAAACACCACTCCCAAACACCCAACACAATATAAAACACACACCCACATCACCCACAAACCCCTACGACCACAAGTCACGACCGAAGGCCAGAGAGACAGAGAGCACAGCAACAGAGAACCCCACCACACAGAGGCACACAACACCATCACCCATACAACATTACACGCACAATACACCACACACCACTACACATTACCACACACATCAACACTGACACCACCCCACACATCACCCAAACCACCCCATGTCATGCCAAAGACACCCCCGGTTTTCCGAGGAGGAGCTCCGGGTCATGGTGGAGGAAATCCTACGTGTAGAGCCACAGCTATTTGGCTCACAGGTTCAGCACACATCCATAGCCAGGAAAATGGAGCTATGGTGCAGAATAGTCGACAGGGTCAACGCAGTGGGACAGCATCCAAGAAATCGGGAGGACATCAGGAAGAGGTCGAACGACCTACGGGGGAAGGTGCATTCTGTGGTCTCCAGGCACAACATTGCGGTTCAGCGGACTGGCGGCGGACCCCCACCTCTTCCCCCACAACTAACAACATGGGAGGAGCAAGTCTTGACCATCATGCATCCAGAGGGCCTCGGAGGAGTCGGTGGAGGAATGGACACTGGTAAGTCAAATCTTAACTATCATATCCCCACCCTACTTGCATGCCATCACATACCCCCACCCTCACCCCCTCCCCTATCACTCCAACTCCTCACTAATGTACTAATAACACACACTACACATCCCAACACCAAGCCCTGAATAATACAACTAAGCATGGTCAGCCCTCACCAAAGCATGCTCACTGCACATGCCCATAACAACCCCCTAACCATCATCACACAAACCCACACACAGGAATGCTTGCACTGGGGTACACAAACACCCACCCATTGCACACCATTACACACACACATGCAACAATCATGCTCTTATATCCCTGCAGGACCACTAAGGAACGTCACCACACAGGAGGGTCCAGACATCTCCACTCCACCCACAGAAGAGGCCCACAGTGACGACAGCAGCTCTGCCTTACTGGATCCTGATGACCAGCCCGGATCATCGTGGGCCTCGGGACAGTCGGTTCCCCTTGTACAGGCACAGCCCAACAACGACCTTCCACCCTCTGGTAACACCAGCACAGCACCCACCCAGCGGGCCCATACCTCCGTACCCAGGACACGTCAATCAGCGGTGTGTCCACCACTACAGGGAACCCAGGATAACCCACCACCCCAACAACAACAGGTACCTGGGGGCAGTGGTAGTGGGCACACAGTCCAGGGGACGGAGGCGCAGGAACACAGGGGAACTGGGAGGGCTGCTGTGCGACAGGGGGCGGACAGGCCAAGGGAACCCACTCTCCACGAGGCCCTCTCCTCCATCATGGGAGCATACCACCACTCCCAAGAGACGATGGCGACGGTCCTGGCCAAGTTTCAGGAGACCCAGTGCCTGCAGGAGGAGCAGTATTTGGGGTTCAGTGAGGAGCTCAGGACCATCAGCTCCTCCCTGGGCACCATCGTAGGGGTGCTGAAGGACATACAAAAGACCATGAGGGACACCGTGGCACTCCAAGGGGCCCCTGACACTAGCATGAACGATGAACTGCCCACCACCTCTGCCGGCGCTAGTGGACAGGACGCCCGGCCACAGGACCACAACACCAGCACCCCACCCCGTGCAGACGGAGAACCACCACGGAAGCGGTCCTTGCGAAGCAGGAACAGGACAGAGCAATATGTCAAGACCCCCACCAGGAAATGAGACCACCCTGATTGTCCTCCCACTGTCCCACTTTGTTACCCTGTCCATACTTAAACTGCCCCAGCTCCACTTCCTATGCCTATATGGGCAGTGCACCTGTGTGACCAATAGACTGGACTCTGCCATGGACATTTCTCCACCGTCCCCCATCACCATTTTACAACCCCCCTCCATTTTTGAGCACTTAAATAAACACCATTGAACCACAAAACAATCTGGAGTCAGTCTGTGATTTGGTTAATTTGTATTATCAATGACAGTGTCAAAATGCGTTCCCAATTGTAAAGCCAACATACCTATGTCACACATCACAAGTCCTTGAAGGATGCAAGCAGATGACACACGTTGGTAACCACACTTGTGAAACCGCAATGGAAAGGTACAACTCAGTGACCAAATACTGCTATTAAATAACAGACAGGATAGAGGTAGAAGTGTGAAAGTGAATGTAATGTGAAAAAAAAAAACATTCTCACCTGTGTGTCACTGGAAATATTGCTGTATGACTGACTCCCTGTTGTCTATGTCTTCTTCCTCAACTTCCTCCTCATCACTGTCCACAGGCTCCACAGGCTCCACAGCTGCCACAACTCAGTCATCTGGACCATCCTCCTGCAGAAAAGGCACCTGGCGTCGCAAAGCAAGATTGTGAAGCATCGAGCAGGCGATGATGATCTGGTACACCTTCTTTGGTGAGTAGAATAGGGAACCACCTGTCATATGGAGGCACCTGAACCTGGCCTTCAGGAGGCCGAAGGTGCGTTCGATCACCCTCCTAGTCCGCCCATGGGCCTCATTGTACCGTTCCTCTGCCCTGGTCCTGGGATTCCTCACTGGGGTCAATAGCCAGGAAAGGTTGGGGTAACCAGAGTCCCCTAATAGCCACACACGGTGCCTCTGGAGTTGACCCATCATATAAGGGATGCTGCTATTCCGCAGGATGTAGGCGTCATGCACTGAGCCAGGAAACATAGTATTTACCTGGGAGATGTACTGGCCTGCCAAACATACCATCTGTACATTCATGGAATGATAACTCTTCTGGTTCCTGTACACCTGTTCACTCCTGTAGAGGGGACCAGAGCTACATGGGTCCCATCAATAGCACATATGATGTTGGGGATATGTCCAAGGGCATAGAAGTCACCTTTCACTGTGGGCAAATCCTCCACCTCAGGGAAAACGATGTATCTCCTTACGTGTTTCAGCAGGGCAGACAACACTCTGGACAACACGTTGGAAAACATAGGCTGGGACATCCCGGATGCCATGGCCACTGTTGTCTGAAAAGACCCACTAGCAAGGAAATGGAGCACTGACAGCACCTGCACGTCAGGGGGGATTCCAGTGGGATGGCGGATTGCTGATATCAGGTCTGGCTCCAACTGGGTACATAGTTCCTGAATAGTGGCACAGTCAAACCTGTAGGTGACGATTAAATGTCGCTCCTCCATTTTCAACAGGTCCACCAGCGGTCGGTACACCGGAGGATTCCGCCATCTTCTCAAATGTCCTAGCTGACGGTGCCTAGGAAGGACAGCAGCGACCATAGAGTCAACAAATTCCCAGGTATGTACCCACAGATACACAGAACACGACACCAAACACAAAACTCTTCCTGTATGTGTGTTGAGTGTGGGCCTAGCTATGTGTGACGCAGTAGTAAAAGAAGCCATGTGGGCCCCTGAAATGGCAGCTGCCTGACCTCTAAGCTGGGACAATGGGAATGTGAGGTAACTGCGCTGGCGTTGTACACCGTCGCGGTAGGCGGTCGTAGACCGCGGCGCAATGCCGCATTGGTTAACATTGGACCCTATGGGACCCAGGAGCCAATGACGAAGTGCGCCAGCGGTGATAATACGCACCGCCGTGGACGTCACCGCCGCGGACGTGACCGCCATTTTCTATCTGTTCAATCACTCGATACCTCAGTAGTGGGCCAAGTACAGGTATACATGCCCCTGTGGCATCCATTTGTGCAGATGTCCACCATAGCCATGTAGGCCATATCCCAGGAACTGCATCTGTAGAAGCCAAGAGGACGGCGTAGTGCAGGGGGCTGCTGTGTCAGTATTGTCCGCCAACGGTAGTGGTAAGCCATGCACTCAACCTGTCTTTCTTCTGTTTCCCCACCCCTTTTTGTGCTCTCCCTGTTCTTTTGTGCATCAGCATCATCAGGCAGAGGTACATTGGCACTGGGGCACGAGGGAGCTGCATCCCACATGGCCATAGAGGGCCACACCACGGACTCAGAATGCACCAGTGGGACGGAGGGCGAGGGGAGCTACACGTCGGTCACCGGATCACCAACCAGTGACACGGACTCGTCCGCCGACGGGAGCTCCCTTGTGGTGGCGGCACCATCTGTGCCCCCCACTTCTACAGGTACACCCGCCACCTCCCCTACCAGCACCGCCCTCCCAGCAGCCCCTCAGTGTTCACCCCGTGCCCGCTTACCCAGGAGGGTGGGCATCACCTTCACCCCAGGCACTTCAGGCCCTGCCCCAGTCACCCCTGCTGCCCTCAGTGAGGAGGCCATTGACCTCCTCAGGTCCCTCACTGTTGGGCAGTCTACCATTGTGAATGCCATCCAGGGTGTAGAAAGGGAGTTGCAACACACTAATGTATTCCTGAAGGGCATTCATTCTGGTCAGGCTGCCCATCATCGAACCCTGCAATCTCTGGCCTCAGCACTGATGGCAGCCATTGTCCCTGTCTCTAGCCTCCCCCTTCCAACTTCCTCCACCCAGACCCAATCCCCTGTCCCCCAGCCTGTCCCAAGCACACCATCAGACAAGCATGCATACACCTCAACACCCAAAAGTAGCTCAGGCAAACATAGGCACCACACAACCCACAGGCACTCACACAAGCATCACCCACATGCAGACACAGCAACATCCACTGACTCCACTGTGTCCCCCTCCTCGTCGTCTCCCTCCTCCCTCCCAGTATCGTCTACACTCTCACCTGCATGCACTACATCTACAGGCACTAGGACTCGCACCATAACACCCAGCACCACACCCCGCTCACCTGCACTCACCACCCCCACTCCCATTTACACGTCCCCTGTGTCCTCTCCCAGTGTGTCTGTGACGCCCCCTCCCAAAGTACACAAACGCGGGCACCCACACACCCAACATCCATCCACCTCATGACAGCCTCCACTACCTGCACCTGCACCCAAAACACCTAAAGTGACACCTCCTACAACCACCTCCTCTTCCTCCACTCCCAGACCCCCTGCAGCTAACCATCCCAGTGTTCGTCAGAAACTGTCCCTCTGCAACGTTGACCTCTTTGCCCCACCCCCACCCCTCCAATTCATCAGTCCCGTAGTAGCGCCTCAGCCAAAAAGACTCCAGTACCAGTGGTGCGTGTTACAGGTGTGTGGAGTGCACCGGCCACCAGGGCAGGCAGTGTGACACGGAGCCAAGGCACTGCCAGTCCACCCCCTGTAAAGCATCTCAAGTTGGCAAGTGGCCGACGGGACCGGGTGAAGACTCCTGGAGGCAAAACTACTCACAAGAGTCCCAGGGGGATTGCAGAGTCAGCTGTGACTCCTCCAAAGGCGGTGAAGTGCCAGAAGAAGTCTGCACAGCCTTGTGAGAGCAGCACGGCGGAGATGGGCGGCATCCTCCCCGGCGGCCGGGACTCCACCACCAGCACCGTCATCACTGGTCCACAGACCCCCGCCAGAGTCAGTGCCCTGGAGGACAGAAGTATCGTCACTGGTCAGGAGACCACCGCCGGAGTCAGTGCCCAGGAGGGCCCAAGTATCATCACTGGTCAGGAGACCACCGCCAGAGTCAGTGCCCAGGAGGGCCCAAGTATCGTCACTAGTCAGGAGACCACTGCCAGAGTCAGTGCCCAGGAGGGCCCAAGTATCGTCACTGGTCAGGAGACCACCGCCGGAGTCAGTGCCCAGGAGGGCCCCGGCTGCCACAGCCCCGCTGGGCAACGAGGGACCATCTTGCCACAAACCAATGCACAGGTCAGAGACCGCCATGGCAAAGCACCGCTGAACAGGGCAAGCACTGCTGAACAGGGCAAGCACCGCGGAACAGGCCAGAGACCGCCATGGCAAAGCACCGCTGAACAGGGCAAGCACCGCTGAACAGGGCAAGCACTGCTGAACAGGCCAGACACCGCCATGGCAAAGCACCGCTGAACAGGGTAAGCACCGCTGAACAGGCCAGAGACCGCCATGGCAAAGCACCACTGAACAGGGCAAGCACCGCTGAACAGGCCAGAGACCGCCATGGCAAAGCACCACTGAACAGGGCAAGCACCGCTGAACAGGGCAAGCACCGCTGAACAGGCCAGAGACCGCCATGGCAAAGCACCGCTGAACAGGGCAAGCACCGCTGAACAGGCCAGAGACCGCCATGGCAAAGCACCGCTGAACAGGGCAAGCACCGCTGAACAGGCCAGAGACCGCCATGGCAAAGCACCGCTGAACAGGGCAAAGCACCGCTGCAGAAGGAAAAGGCCGCCACATCAAGCATCGTTATCCCATGAACAGCTGGGACAGTGACAGGAACTGTTATGGCGAGCCTAATCCAGTCTAGGCACCATTCCCCCTCCAGAACCAGTGGAGAGATCCATGCACTACCTCTGTCCTTCACAGGATGAAGCACTCTGGGCACCAGTCCCCCTCCAGAACCAGTGGAGGCTGTTATCCACTTGAGAGACTGTGGCTTTGCACTCCCCAGGATATGGCAGTGGGCAACCCACCCACTGTAGAGACTTGAGAGACTGTGGCTTTGCACTCCCCAGGATATGGCAGTGGGCAACCCACACACTGTAGAGATTTGAGAGACTGTGGCTTTGCACTCCCCAGGATATGGCAGTGGGCAACCCACCCACTGTAGAGACTTGAGAGACTGTGGCTTTGCACTCCCCAGGACATGTCAGTGGGCAACCCACCCACTGTAGAGACTTGAGAGACTGTGGCTTTGCACTCCCCAGGATGGTACAGTGGGCAACCCACCCACTGTAGAGACTTGAGAGACTGTGGCTTTGCACTCCCCAGGATACATCAATGGGCATGGAGCCCCGTCGTGGATCTGGCGTGGTGCTGTAATCCGGCTGAGGTGCCCCTCCTTCCCTTCCCCCTGAGGTGCCTGTTGTATTTCTCTCTGATGCCCCGGCAGTGTTCTCTCCGTTTGTGGACAGGTATCTTGTGTGGGCCTCGCCCATGCATTTTTGGCCCAGTGGTGCACGGACATTGAGATGTGCATATCTGCACTACTTCTTGTAATGTATATACTTTTGAATGAGTTTATATATATCTGTATATATTTTAAACATGTATTTTGATACATTACAATGTTTGAACTGATTTCGTTTTGTCTTTACATTCTTCCGGGGGGGGTTGTGGGTTGTTACAGTGATGTTTGGAAATGCATTGGTGTGTGTGTTGTAATGTGCGAGGGTGGGGGTGGGGGTGTTGCATGTGTGTCCCCCTGACTTTTGCCTCCCCCCTCGCCTATGTCGTAAGTGCAGTACTCACCGTTGTCTTCTCCGCCGCCGGCGCTGGTGTTCGTAGATGAGTAGGAAGACAAGGGCAGGGAGGATTTGTAATTCCGGCTCCATGGTGTCCTCCTTCCTAGTGGGATGTGTTAAGGTGAGCGTTTTCCCATTGCAAAAGCTGTTTCTGCTGTGTTTTTATCCACGGTGAAACCGCCCCGGAAAAGGTGGCGGATTGGCGGGTTGTGATACTGTGGGCGGTACATTGTCTTCCACCTGTCTGTTGGCGGTGACCGCCGCGCTGCTTGTCTGTACCGCCGTGGCGGGCGGAGTGTTAAAGTGGCTGTCTATGTTGGCGGTTTCCACCACGGTCATAATTCCCTTTTTTTGTCCGCCGGCCTGTTTGTGGTATTACCGCACCTTTAACACTGTCCGCCAGGGTTGTAATGACCCCCTATATGTCCTATCTTAACCTTACACTGCACCCTGCCCTTGGGGCTACCTAGGGCCTACCTTAGGGGTGCCTTACATGTAAGAAAAGGGAAGGTTTAGGCCTGGCAAGTGGGTACACTTGCCAAGTCGAATTTGCAGTTAAAACTACACACACAGGCACTGCAGTAGCAGGTCTGAGACATGATTACAGAGCTGCTTATGTGGGTGGCACAACCAGTGCTGCAGGCCCACTAGTAGCATTTGATTTACAGGCCCTAGCACCTCTGGTGCACTTTACTAGGGACTTACTAGTAAATCAAATATGCCAATCATGGAAAAAACTATTACATACACATTTTGTAAAGGAGCTCTTGCACTTTAGTACTGGTTATCAGTGGTAAAGTGCCCATAGTAACAAAAACAGCAAAATCAGAGTCCAGCACACATCAACAACCTGGGGAACAGAGGCAAAAAGTTAAGGGAGACCACGCCAAGGATGAAAAAGTCTAACAATAATAATGATTGATAGGTTGCTTATAACACTGATAGCAGACCAATATTATCATTGCCCATGAGGGAAGAGTATACGTGCTCTATTTGGCTGATTTGAATCTTCCCTATATTATTTTACTCCTCTAACAGGGCATACATCATTGGATGTTGGAAAGGTATTATTAAATGACCAGTCAACTTAAAGCCTTTTGATGTTAGTAATCATGAGGCAGTCTTTGTACATGTTCATAATTATGATATACTTTTTTGGAATGTTGTGGGTATAAAAGGGAAGATTCAGTAGCCTGAGTTGTTATCAGTTGTGACTATATTCCAGACTATGGTGGTCATTATGAACATGGTGTTAAAACCACATCGCTGGCGGTGGTGGTAACTACCGCCAATAGGCTGGTGGTCCGGACCGCCAAATAATGAAGCACATCCGAAACAAGTAGCGGTCCATCCATACACCACCATCTTTGTAGTCCCGACGAGGACGGAGGAGACCATCTACAGGCCGGCGGAAAGGACCTACCCGCCCACCAAATAATAAAAGACCAGACTGCCAGCAGTTCCGGGGTGGGAACCACTGCCAAGCAAAGCGTGGCGGAAATGAACAATATAAAAAGAAACACTCACTGGAAGCACATAGAACACAATGATGCAGACATGGAGCGAGAGTTGGAAATAATGCAACTGCTACTCCTTTCCATATTCCTCCAGGACCGTGACCGACGACGAAGACTACAACGGTAAGTACAGCAGCCTAGAACACATGGGAAGAAAGGGCACAGTTACACACCCACCCACCCCACCCTGCAACGCACTCCCAACTCCTCCAACATCCCAAGCCATTCATATCATAACAAGATGTACCTACCAGACATAAGGCAACAAAGACCTGCACCAGTGTACACACATGTGCACACCACCCCCTCACAGTGAAACGCTGAACAGTGTCACAATATTGTGCCAACAGCACTACTGGACACTTCAATTTTATTTTAACACAAAAGGTAATGTCCAAATAAGGCCATTGACCAGTCCATTTTAAAGTCCTTGAAGGGCCAACATAGGCTGAACTTGACTACCACATGTACAAAGGGTACTGCACTGGAAAGGGGCATCAATGGGGCAGCCAGGCACCTCATGGAACAGGGAACAGGGACAGGGAGTGGCGAGTGTGGGGACTTAGGCCTAGAAGGGGGGGTCTTGGGCTTAGTTTTGGGAGGTGGAGGGAGTTTGGGCATGCCCTTGGAAGGAGGGGGAGTGGGCCTGGACCGGGAGTGCCAGAGGGACCTGGGGCAACACAGGGCCTCCTCCTCCCTGGGGAAGGGGCTCGGGAATGGAAAGGGCGGACTGGGGCAGACTTGGATGAGGAAGGAGTGGACTGGGCAAGGACATGGGCACGTTTAGGGACAAGACGGGGTAGGCCAGTAGGTTAAAAAAGGGCAACACAGGATAGGAAAAGCTTCTTAGGTGCAGTTGGAGGGGATTTGGAGGCAGGTCTGGGAGTCGAGGTTGAGGGAGTGCTCGTATCAGGTGTAGGTGTGCCGGACGTGGATGCAGGTGCCTGTATAGTATGCTTATGTGTAGTGGATGTGTGTGGTGTGGATGTGTGCGAATGTTTGAGTGTTTTGGGAGGAGGAGGGTGGTGGACGACGTGGGACAAGACAGGCTGCCAGTGTAGATGGATGTTGTCTGGGGGTCTGCAGGTCTGGTGAGTGTGCTGCAAGTGTCTGTAAATGTAGTTGTGGTGAGTGCAGGTGTGGTGTCAGCGGTGCATGTCTGGATGTCAGATGTTGTGGTGACTGCATGAATGGGGGCAGCAGCAGTGACTGAGGGTGCAGTGCGTGTGGGTGTGCATGGTGAGGTAACAGACAGGGAGGCGGTCGAGGTTGACACACTGGGGGAAGTGGATGTTGTTGTGTGTGATTTGGTATGTTGGGTGTGTGTATGCCTGTGGTGGGAAGTGTTGTGCTGGTGTTTCTCACTGTGCTTCTTGTGTGTTGATCTGTGTGCATGGCTGTCTGTATGTGTGCTTGGGATGGGTGAAAGGAGTGGGGTGCTGGAAGGGGTAGAGGTGGTGGGAGGGGGAGAGAAAGAACAGGGACACTGGCTACCATTGAAGAGGAGGCCAGAGCCTGAAAAGATCTCTGTAGGCCAGACATGGCACCATGAATGCCTTCCAGGTATACATTGCATTGCTGCATCTGGGATGCTAGCCCCTGGATGGCATTCACAATGGTTGTCTGCCCTACAGAGATGGTTCTCAGGAGGTCAATAGCTTGCTCCGTGAGGGCAGCAGGGCTGACTGGGGCAGGGGATGAGGTGCCTGGGGTAAAGGAGACACCCACCCTCCTGGGTGAGCAGGCATGGGCAACTGGGAGGGTAGTGATGGTATGGGGGGTGGCAGATGCTGACAAAGAATGGGTGGGCCCACTAGAGTCACCACCACCAGGGAGCTCACATCAGAGGAGGTGTCAGAATCACTCCATTCAGTGGTAGTTGCCTCCCCCGTGGTACTCCCCTCACACAGGCAACTTGGTAAGGGGGGCAACTGGGAGGGTGGTGATGGTATGGGGGGTTGCGGAAGATGACAAAGAATGGGTGGGCCCAGTAGGGGCCTCCGCCACCACCAGGGAGCTGCCATCGGAGGAGGTATCAGAGTCACTATCTCCAGTGGCAGGTGCCTTCCCCGTGGTACTCCCCTTGCCCTCCAACCCACTGGTCCCCTTGGCGTCGGTCGACTCTGCCTCCTTGGAACCGTGGGCTGCTGCATCCCCACTCACCGGTGCCTCAGCTCCCTCGTCAGATGATGCTGATGTACACAAAGGACACAAGAGCACAGGGGTGGGGAAAAAAAACAAGGAAGAACTATGTCAAATCCTGAATATATGTAAATTTTGGCTCACACACACTCTCACCCAGGTCACGCACGTACCCTCAGCAGGAACAACATACTTAATGAATGTGCCCCTGACTAGTGGGCATGACCCCAGAATATACCAACTAATCCTCATGAAACACGACCCTGATACACTGTGTGAAGTACACCCATGAGAGGCCATGCCAAGTCAATGCACTTACAAGTCCATAAGGCCACAATGAATACCAGATGGCAGAAAGGGGACCCTTCATAGGCCTATAGAGCCTGCCAAAATTAGCTCTTACACCATTCCAAGGACTTGGAGGGGGTAGGCATGCTGGGACACGCCTGTCTAAGTGCGTGGCACTACAATGCATGCATCGCACAGCACCCAAATTCAACCATGAAAGTGGTATCACAACAGTGTTGCTACTCACCCCTTTGTGGCTGCTCTGCTGACTTCAAGCGCCCATCCAAATCTGGATAGGCCACCACCAGTATGTGGGCCATTGGGGGGGTCAGTGTCCGACGGGCACCCCTTCCTCGTTGGGAGGCCTTCCCCAGCTGGGGCTCTTGGGTCTTCCTGGCCCAGCACCTCAGGTCCCTCCACCGCTTCCTGCAGTGGGTGCTCCACCGGTTGTAGACCCCCAGGGTCTGCACTTCCTTGGCAATGGCTTGCCACAGTCCTTTCTTTTGATGGGCGCTGACCTGCATGGGACACACAGAGCAAAGAAACAGACGTCAGTATGGGTGTACCATATAAATGCCACACCGTTCCATATGGAACGGCCATTGTTGATATGCATTTGACCAACTTACAGGCAGAACGTGCCAGACAAACTACGGCTGGGCAGTCATACATCGAACACACATGCATACAGGCATCCGCCACAATCACACACATCTACAGATGGCAGATGGCAACTCACCTGCAGATGGCAACTCACCTGCTCCTCTGGTCGCCCTTACAGCTTCGCAAACAGGGGTAAGACCCCGTCCACCAGCTTCTCCAGCTCCTCTGCGGTGAAGGCCAGGGCCCGTTCCCCTGTAACATGCACCACCTCAGGGACCAGAGTCAGGACACAGCAGTGGAGTACTACCCTTCACATGAATCAGGAGTCAAGTGTCAAGGGTCTGTCAAAATGGCATACGTATCGCGGCGGTGTGCTCCGTTACCGCCAGCAGCGATTATGATTGGCCAAGGTTCCCTATTGACAACCATGTAATCCAATGATCAGGTGCACGGCAGTGAACACCGCCTTCCGCCATGACAACTAACGCCAGCGGAATGAGTCACTTCCATTCTATACCTAAATGGAAGGAGGCTGCCATTGTGATTCCACCACGTCTCCCTAGTCTGACCGGGGGCCTCATCCAGGGCCCCATTCTCTCTCCCCTTCCTCGCTTCCTGACATGATTCTACAATCCTCACATGTACCCATCTTTGGAAGTGTGTCCACACTGTGATGCCATTATGACAGAATAACCTCAGCACACATTTGCCTGACGGTGTACCTCATTTTTTCCATTTGTGTGTGTTACCTACATGACGCATTTTGAAAAGTACAGTGACATCATAGGATGCAAGTGTATGTTGACACTCAGAGTGTGTTCTTTCTTCCCCCATAGGTACAGATCCATGTGGCGAGGGAGGGCCAAATCTGAAAACAGACCACTGGTAGATCTGGACACTATGGAGGAATGTAACACCATTATCACCTACCGACTCAATAGAGCTACAATCCATGACCCCTGTGCATTAATGGATCCTGTCCTGAAGCTGGCAAATCAAAATCAACATGCCATCCCTACAACTGTGCAAGTGCTATCTGTGCTCCATTTTTTGGCTACGGGCTCATCTCAGGTGACAGTGGGCATGGCTGCAGGGGTCTTACAGCAAATGTTTAGCCACATTCTGTTAAATTCCTGGATGCCTTTAGTTTCCCCCAAGGGCTAAACTCTCCGCCCTCAAATCTGGATTCTATGCCTTCGCTAATATCACCCATGTGATAGGTGCCATTGATGGAACCCACATAGCTCTCATACCTCCAAGAGTGAATGAACAGGTGTATAGGAATCATAAGAACTATCACTCCAAGAATGTACAATTGGTGTGCACTGCTGATCAGTACATATCACATGTCAATGCCAGGTTCCCTGGATCAGTCCATGATTCCTTTGTCCTGAGAAACTGCAGTGTGCCACACATGATGGAACAACTACAAGGGGACAGGGGTTGACTCATAGGTGAGTGTGTATGACACTGAAT
Source organism: Pleurodeles waltl (assembly GCF_031143425.1). Taxonomy (NCBI): domain Eukaryota; kingdom Metazoa; phylum Chordata; class Amphibia; order Caudata; family Salamandridae; genus Pleurodeles; species Pleurodeles waltl. Next base: position 1,573,527,665 of record NC_090444.1, read on the forward strand.
CAGTCACATAGCTGACAGCCAGGCTGTATGCAAGTAAAGGCGGTTTGTTCAAGTCTTCTTGAGCGCACTATAGGTCTCCTGAAGGCCAGACTTTGGTGTCTCAGGGGGTCATTCCGACCTCGGCAGTAAAAGTCGCTTACCGCCGGCCAGAAGGCCGCCATAACACCGCCGCGGCCACGGTAAACCGCCACGGTCATTCTGACCCGCAACTGGCAAACCGCCAAAAACCCGACATCCACAATATTCCGCCACACCAAAGGTCAGCGGGAAACTGGTGATGACCAAACCTCCACCGTCACGGCCACAGAAATACGCCCATGCCATTCCGACCCACAAATCCCAGCAGCGGTCTTTCAACCGCGGTATTCCATTGGCGGTACACACCGCCGCGGTCAAAATACACACACCTTTACAAAACACAGCCACATTGGATAATTCAAAATACACACACCTGAGACACATACACACACCACTCCCACACACCCAATTAACTATAAAACACACACCCACATCACCCACAAACCCCTACGATCACAATTGCGAGTGAAGGACAGAGAGAGAGAGCACAGCATAGAGTACACCATCACACAGAGGCAAACCACAACATCACCCACACACTTTCCACGCACAAAACACCGTACACCACCACACTCACCACACTCTACAACACATACACCACCCCTCACCTCATCCACACCACCCTATGGCACCCCAAAGACACCCCAGGTTCTCTGACGCAGAACTCAGGGTCATGGTGGAGGAAATAGTACGTGTAGAGCCCCAGCTATTCGGGGCACAGGTGCAGCACACCACCATTGCCAGGAAGATGGAGCTATGGCAACGAATAGTGGACAGGGTCAACGCTGTGGGACAGCATCCACGCAATCGGGACGACATCAGGAAGCGGTGGAACGACCTACGGGGGAAGGTGCGTTCCATGGTATCAAGGCACAACATTGCGGTGCAGAAGACTGGCGGCGGACCCCCACCTACTCCCCCAGAATTCACAGCATGAGAGGAGGAAGTCTTGCACATCCTGCATCCTGAGGGCCTCGCAGGAGTAGGCGGAGGAATGGACTCTGGTAAGGCAAATCTTCACTACTTCATTCCCCCACCTCACCTGCATGCCAAATCATACCCTCACCCCCACCACCATCACACCGACTCCTTGCTAATGGCTCACCATCACAACCCACCCATCCCAAAACCCAGCCCTGCATGCCTCCCCAAAGCATGGACATCCATCCCCAAAGCATGCCCACTGCACACACCCATCACCCCCACAAGCCACTGTCACAAAAGCCCCCACAAGGGAATGCCAGCACTGGGGGACACGGCCACCCACCCATTACTCAAAATGCCACACACAGAAGCAATAACCATACTCTTATACCCCTGCAGGACCCGAACGCCACCACACTGCCACGGAGGGTCCAGAGATGTCCATCCCACCCCCAGAAGAGGCCCCCAGTGATGACAGCAGCTCTGTCTCCCTGGACCCTGATGACCAGCCCGGCCCATCGGGGACCTCGGGACAGTCGGTTCCCCACAGACAGCCACAGGCTACACCAGACCTAACCCCCTCTGGGAACACTAGCACAGCTCCCACCCAGCGGGCCCATGCCTCTGTCTCCAGGACACGTCAATCAGCGGTGTGTCCACCACTACAGGGCACCCAGGTTGACCCACCACCCAAACAACAACAGGGACCTGGGGGCAGTGATAGTGGGCACACCGTCCAGGGGACAGAGGCCCAGGGAAACAGGGGAACTGGGAGGGCTGCTGTGCGACAGGGGGGGACAGGCCCAGGGAACCGACTCTCCAAGAGGCCCTCTCCTCCATCATGGGAGCATACCACCTCTCCCAGGAGATGATGGCTACGGTACTGGCCAGGTTCCAGGAGATCCAGGTCATGCAGGAGGAACAGTACATGGGGTTCAGAGAGGAACTGAGGAACATTAGTTCCGCAATGGGGACCATCGTCGTGGCCCTAACCCAGATAGTCACCACATTGCGGGACCATGTGGCACCACAAAGGGCCCCTGTCACTAGCCTGGACCAGGAACAGCCTACCACCTCCGCCGGCGCTAGTGGACAGGAGGCCCCCACACAACGTCGGGCCACCAGAACCCTACCTCCTGCAGAAGAAGAACCACCCCGCAAGCGGAACCTGAGATCTCACAAGAAGACACAGTAGGATTGCAAGACCCCCGCCAGAAAACGATACCCCCTGATGTCATCCCACTGTCCCACATTGTCACCCTGTCCAACCTTGAACTGCCCCTGCTCCATCCTTCCACAGGCATATGGACAATGCACCTGTGCGACTGAGAACTGGACTTTGCCATGGACATTACTCCACCATCACCCATCCCCGATTTACAATCATGTCCCATAAATTTAGCACTTGAATAAAATCACTTTTTGCACTAAAAAATCTGGAGTCTGCATGTAATTTGAACAAATGTATTAGACATAACGGTGCAAAAATGTTCAGTTACATTGTGATGACAACATACCACTGTCACACAGCTGTAGTCCACGGGCAAACAAAGCAGAGGTCACGCAGTGGGGCCCACAGCTCTGAAAACAGAAGGGAAAGTCACAACTCAGTTAACAGGAACTGGGGGGGAACTCAGACAGTAGAGTGGCAGGAGGCTTTAAGTAAATGTAAAATGGCGGGGTTGAGTCGTACCTGTGTGCTACTGAAAATACTGTTGTATCACTGTGTCCCTGTTGTCTGTGTCGTCCCCGTCGTCCTCCTCCTCTTCACTCTCCACAGGCTTCACAGCTGCTACAACACCACCATCTGGACCATCCTCCTGCAGGAAAGGCACCTGGCATCGCAAAGGCAGGTTGTGAAGCATACAGCAGGCCACGATGATATGGCACACCTTCTTTGGTGAGTACATTAGGGATCCCCCTGTCATATGCAGGCACCTAAACCTGGCCTTCAGGAGGCCGAAGGTTCTTTCTATAATCCTCCTAGTTCGCCCATGGGCCTCATTGTAGCGTTCCTCTGCCCTTGTCCTGGGATTCCTCACTGGGGTAAGTAGCCACGACAGGTTGGGGTAACCAGAGTCACCTTTTAGCCACACACGGTGTCTCTGTAGCTGTTCCATCACATAAGGGATGCTGCTATTTCGCATGATGTACGCGTCATGCACTGACCCAGGGAACTTGGCATTTACATGGGAGATGTACTGGTCAGCCAAACAGACCACCTGGACATTCATAGAATGATAACTTTTTCTGTTCCTGTACACCTGCTCACTGTCTTTGGGGGGAACCAAAGCCAAATGGGTCCCATCAATGGCACCAATGATGTTGGGGATATGTCCAAGGGCATAGAAATCACCCTTCACTGTAGCCAAATCGGCCACCTCAGGGAAAACAATGTAGGTCCGCATGTGTTTCATCAGGGCAGACAACACTCTGGACAAAACCTTAGAAAACATAGGCTGAGACATCCCTGATGATATGGCCACTGTTGTTTGGAATGATTCACTTGCCAAAAAATGGAGTACTGACAGAACCTGCACCAGAGGGGGAATCCCTGTGGGTTGGCGAATGGGGGACATCAGGTCTGGCTACAGCTGGGCACACAGTTCCTGTATAGTGGCTCGGTCAAGTCTGTATGTCAGGATGACATGTCGTTCTTCCATTGTCGACAGGTCCACCAGCGGTCTGTACACGGGAGGATTCCTCCATCTCCTCGCAAGTCCCAGCGGACGGTGCCTAGGAAGGACAACATGGAGCACAGAGTCAAGCAACCCACAGGTACGTAACCACAGCTTGCACAGTACACGATTCGATATGCATTGAAAGGCTTGTATGAGTGGCAATGCAAGGCCTAGGCCTGTGTGACGCTGTAGAAATTCAGCCATGTGGGCCCTTGAAATGGCGGCTGCCTGACCTGTGAAGTGTGACAATGGGATGTGAGGTCAATGCGCTGGCGTGGCGCACCGTGGCGGTAGGCGGTCGAAGACCGCGGCGCAAAGCAGCATTGGTTAACATAGAACCCTATGGGTCTCAGGAGCCAATGACGATGTGCGCCGGCGGTCGCGGTACGCACCGCCGCGGTACGCACCGCCGCGGGCGTGACCGCCATTTTCTAACTGCTTAATCACTCGAGACCTGATCATCCACAGGAGAGGACCTATACTGCAAGTGCTGCTGCGAACTCGGTCTGGAAGAGACAATGGCTGCTGTGACTGGGGAAAGGGCCCCTGCCTTCACATCTGAGGAATTGGATAAACTCGTTGATGGGGTCCTCCCCCAGTATGCGCTACTCTACGGTCCTCCAGACCAACAGGTAAGTACACTGGGAGCACGTAGTATGGGCTATGCCTGTGTTGAGTGGGGTGGATGTAAGATGGTGGGGAGGCGAGCGTATGAGGATAGCAACGCACGACAGATGAGAGCATGTGCCACATGGCAAGGTTGGGGAGGGGGCGCCACTCACATTGACCATGCAGAAAAGTGATGATATTTCTTTTTCCACCCTGACCATGTCACATAGGTCAGCGCCCATCAGAAGATCGACATTTGGCGTGCCATCGCCAAGGACGTCTGGGCCCTGGGGGTCCACAACAGACGGGGCACCCACTGCCGCAAGAGGTGGGAGGACATCCGCCGCGGGAGCAGAAAGACCGCCGAGGCTCTGCTGGGGATGGCCTCCCAACGTAGGACGGGTGCCAGTCGTCAATTGATCCCCCTGATATCCCGGATCCTGGCGGTGGCCTACCCCGATTTGGATGGGCGCGTGAGGACATCACAGCAGACACAAGGGGGTGAGTATCAGCACATTCTGCTATATTAGCGCACAGTGGAGGCGTCTGGGTGGGGGAGAAGGGCTGTGGCTATCTCTAGGCCAGGGCGGTATCTGTAGGCTAGGCCCCTCCGTTAGACATGCCCTGTGCCCCCGCCCCCACCTCTGTAGGGTGCTAAGTACAGCTATCCATGGCCAGGGCTCACCTATGTGTGCATTTGTCGTCCATAGACTTGTAGGCCAAGTCACAATAATTGAGTAGTGTACGCCGAGTGCGCGGCGTAGTGCAGGGGGCTTCTGTGTCTGTCCTCTCCGCCAACGGTGCCGCCAATGCATGCACTCAACATGTCTTTCTTTCTTCTCTCCCCCCCCCTTATTTCTTGGTTTTCCTGCTCATGTGTGCATTAGCATCATCAGGCGGAGGAGAAGTGGCATCGGCGCACGAGGGAGCTGCATCTCACATGGGCCCAGAGGGCCCTGCAACCGACTCAGACTTAACCAGTGAGACGGAGGGCAAGGGGGGCTCCACAACGGGGACCCGTGGAGATGTCAGCGACACCGACACGTCCTCGGAAGGGAGCTCCCTTATGGTGGTGGCAACATCCGTGCCCACCGCTACAACAGGTACAGCCGCCACCCAGCGCACCAGCTCCGCCCTCCCAGCAGCCGCTCAGCTTTCGCCCCATGCCAGCTCGGCCAGGAAGCCGGCCATCTCCTTCGCCCCTGGCACCTCAGGTCCTGCCCCAGTTACCCCTGCTGCCCTCAGTGAGGAGGTCATTGACCTCCTCCGGACACTCATTGTTGGGCAGTCTACCCTTTGAATGCCATCCAGGGGGTGGAAAGGGAGGTGCATCGGAGCAATGCATACCTGGAGGGCATTCATTCGGGTCAGGCTGCCCATCAGCCATCGTTCAACGCTCTGGCCTCAGCACTGATGGCAGCAATTGTCCCTGTGTCTAGCCTCCCCCCTCCAACTTCCCCAACCCAGTCCCACTCCCCTGTTCCTCTGCCTATCCCAGACACACCTACAGACCAGCCTGCACACACATCAACACCCAAGGGCAGCTCATCCAGACATAAGCACCACAGATCACACAAGCATTCACCCAAGCAACATCCACATGCAGACACTGCAACACCCACTGCCTCCACTGTGTCCCCCTCCTCCTCGTCTCCCTCCTCCCTCCCTGTGACGTCTCCACTCACACCTGCATGCACACCACCATCAGCCAGTACGTCCATCACCACCACACCCACCAGAACAGTCCGCACATGTGCAGTCACCACCCCCACTACCATTTACACGTCCCCTGTGTCCTCTCCCAGTGTGTCTGTCACCCCCTCTTCCAAACCACACAAAAGCAGGCAGCCACCCACCCAACAGCCATCCACCTCTCAACAGCCTCCGTCACAAGCACCTGCGCCCAAAGACAGCACACTTGACTCTCCTACAACCACATCCTCTTCCTCCACTCCCATACCCACTACAACTACCCGTCCCTGTCTTTCGAAATAGATTTTCCTTTCCAACCTTGACCTCTTTCCAACAACTGACCCACCCCCTCCATCTCGTAAGAGTCCAACCAGCACCTCAGCCACCACAAGCCCTTCACCTACTAGGACCATCGTTCAGGGCTATTGGAGTCCACCAGCTCCTAGGGCAGGAACATCGGCCAGCAGCAAAGGGACAGCCAGCCCACCCCCTGTGAAAAGAAGCAAAAAAGTGAAGGGCCGGCGCCACAGGCCTGAGACGGCTGCCCCCAAGGACACCAGCCTTGCACCGTCACCTGGCCCATCCACCAAGAGAGGCAAGGGCCCCAGAGATTCTTCCAAGGAGGGCAAGGACCCCAGAGAAACTTCCAAGGAGGGCAAGGGCCCCAGAGATTCGTCCAAGGAGGGCAAGGGCCCCAGAGAAACTTCCAAGGGAGGCAAGGGCCCCAGAGATTCGTCCAAGGAGGGCAAGGGCAGCAGGGCGAAGAAGTCCGGCAGCAGGTGAGCTGCCCAGGAGGGCCCCACCAGCCCCATTTGGGGTGTGACGGAGGACACCCACGGGCCCAGGAGTCCAACACAGGAGGGCCCGCAAGCGATAGGTCGGATGGCGACTGAGCGGGAATGATTGCCCAGATCTGGCTCCCTAGGAACACAAGGCATGCACCGCTGAACAGGGCCCCGCCGTGAGAAGAACCGCTGAACAGGGCCCCGCCGTGATAAGAACCTGTCAAGCACCGCTCCGCTGGACCCTGCCGTCTCTGCACCGCTCCGCTGGGCCCCGCCGTCTCTGCACCGCTCCGCTGGGCCCTTCCTGTCAAGCACCGCTCCTCTGGGTCCTTCCGGTCAAGCACCGCTCCGCTGGGGCCGTCCTTTCAAGCACCGCTCCGCTGGGCCCTTCCTGTCAAGCACCGCTCCGCTGGGCCCTTCCGGTCAAGCACCGCTCCGCTGGGGCCGTCCTCTCAAGCACTGCTCCGCTGGGCCCTTCCTGTCAAGCACCGCTCCGCTGGGCCCTTCCTCTCAAGCACCGCTCCGCTGGGCCCCGCCGTCTCTGCACTGCTCCGCTGGGCCCTTCCTGTCAAGCACCGCTCCGCTGGGCCCTTCCGGTCAAGCACCACTCCACTGGGGCCTTCCTCTCAAGCACCGCTCCGCTGGGCCCTTTTTGTCAAGCACCGCTCCGCTGGAGCCTTCATCTCAGGCACCGCTCCGCTGGGGCCTTCATCTCAAGCACCACTCCGCTGAGGCCTTCATCTCAGGCACCGCTGGCCCATTGGCAGGGCCGGATCTGTGTCGGGCAGGGCTTCACGAAGCACTCTGGGCACCATGCCTCCTCCATAACCAGTGGAGTCTGTAATCCACCAGATGGACTGTGGCTTTGCACTCCCCAGGATGGTACAGTGGGCAATCCACCCACTGAAAAGACTTTTGAGACTGTGGCTTTGCACTCCCCAGGATGGTACAGTGGGCAATCCACCCACTGTAGAGACTTGTGAGACTGTGGCTTTGCACTCCCCAGGATGGGACAGTGGGCATGGAGGCCCCTCGTGGATCTGGCGTCGTGGACTCATGTGGCTGAGGTGCCCCCCCTTACCTTCCCCCTGAGGTGCCTGTGGTTTTATTATCTGATGCCCCAGCAGTGTTCTCTCCAATGGAATCGGGTTTCGTGTGTGGGCTTTGCCCATGTGTTTATGCACATTGGCCCACGGACAATGGCATGTAGCCAATATGTGCCGGACTTTTGGACTATGTTAATATTCTTCATGTTGTGATTTTTTTTTTTTTAATAATCTAATGTTTCACTTAAGTTCACATATGCTTTAATATACTTCTATTTTAATGATCATTTTATTTTGTCTTTGAATTTTTCCGGGGGGTTTGGGGGGTGTAGACCTGACTTGTTGCTTTGCATTGGTGTGTGGGGATTTGGGGGGGGGGGTGTTGCGTATGTGTGTGCCCGTAATCTTTTCTCCTCCCCTGTGTCGTAGGTGCAGTACTCACCGTTGTCTCCTGCGACGGCGTTCGTGCTCCTGGTAGAGGAGCAGGTAGACAATCGCTGGTAGGATGTTTAATTCGGGTTCCATGCTGTCCAGATTCCTCGTGGAGTGTATAGAGGTGAGCGTTTTCCCATTTGTGATCTGTTTCCGCCGTGTTTTTATCGGCGGGGCTCCCGCCCCGGAAAAGGTGGCGGATTGGTGGGTCGTGATAGGGTGGGCGGTACATTGTCTGCCGCCTGTCTGTTGGCGGTGACCGCCGCGCTGTTTGTTTGCCCCGCCGTGGCGGTCGGAGTGTTAAAGTGGTGGGCTGTGTTGGCGGTTCCCGCCAGGGTCAGAATTCCATTTTTTGGACCGCCTGCCTGTTGGCGGGTTGGCCGCCGCTTTAACACCGACCGCCAGGGTCGGAATGACCCCCTCAATCTCTCCGGGGGATCCCTGTGCTATGTCCCCGAATAGGGGTGTAAGATACTGATGGACTGCTGCATGCTGCACAACTTGGCTGTGAGGAAAGCGATCCCACTTCTGGAAGAGGAGGGTGCTGATCAACCAGCCCTGCAACCTCAGAGAGGTGATGAGAGTGATGGTGAGGAAGAAGAGGGGGAAGATCTCAACTCCAAGACCCAGCTAATCCGGCTATACTTCCAGTGACTGTAAGATACTGTTCAATGATGCTGATGTCTTTACTGCATGGTTACAGTCTGACTCATGTAATAAGTACTGTGGTATCTTTTGTCAGTGACAATGCTAACTGATGACTGAAGTGGCATGTGCCAGGGAACATAATATTGGTACAGTGTGACATACTTCAGACACTACAGGGCGTTGGATCCCCTCCTGCAATAAACGTGTGATTGTGATAGTAACTGGCTAATGGATACACAATCACAATTGGTATCCCATATTGACGAAGGACATACGATTTGAGTGCATAGGTGTATTTATTAAATGGCAATATATAGAAATGTTTTGGGACAGTGAAAGGGAGTGGGCACATGGTTAAAAAAAACATGCTCAAGTACATGTGCTCAGCTGTTGGAAGCACTTGGTTTTGGTTCATATGGCCATTGGAAGATGGTGTGATGGCAGTGGCATATCAACAAGGTAGCTCAGTGGCACACAAAGGAGACAGTTCAGGGCAGAGTCACTTCCTGGCACTGGGTTTGGTCTTGGCTGGTGTTTCAGTTGCATATCTAGGTCTGAGGTCATGTTTGCGAAGGTGCATCTGGACTGCAGGGGCAGGGTGCCGGTTTCATGTGTGTCATGTGTCCTCTTGCAGTGCCACCAGTCCAGTGGTTGCTGCTGATATAGAAGGCATGGCAGTGTCCTGGCTAGTGGTAGGGGCTTGCTGGTGGGTGGAGGACTAAGGCTGGCTGTGATACTGGTGCTGCAGCACCCCTGCAATGGAGGTCATGGTAGCATTGAGCTGTTTCCATTGCTCCATGGCCGCCTGGAGGTGTGCTATCTGCAGCCTCTGATTCTGCTCCAGGGTGCCCAAGATCTGCCAGCCCTGTCCTGGGTATGGTGGTATGCTCGCAGGACATCAGATATCACATCCTGGGCTGCTGCATCCATCCTTTGGCCACTCTCCTGGGCCACTGATGCCCTCCCACTGGCCATTGTCCCCCATGCCTGTGTCCCCTGCACAGGAGAGGTAGTCCCACTTGCAGTTGGCCTTTTATCATCCTGCCTGTTGGTGGGTGGAGACACTGGGCTCTGTACATGTGGACAGCCAGTCCATGGCTGGGAGACACTGGTGTGGGGTCGTTTGGCCAGTGCTGATGATGGTGGCTGAGTGGTAGGGGTGTCAGTGGTATCCTGGGTGGGCATTCTGAAGGGTGACAGTCCAGGACTGTGTGATGGGCCAGGGAGTTCCTCTATGTCCCAACATACCTCTGCACTCTCCTGAGTGGGGCATCCATCTTCAGGTGGAGGGCTGGCACTCCTTGATGTCTCCATCTGGGTGGCATGGGTGGTGGAGCCTGTGTGTGGGGGAATAGACATGTAGGTGTCAGGTAGTTTTTCGGCAGTTGCTGCACTGGTCTGCACTATTTGATGCTTACATTCCCCTGTAGTGGCATGCAATGTCCCTTCAGGTACATTTTGTTGCATTTTATGTGGGGGTGGAGGTGCATTGTTGGTGCTGTAGTGACACTGGGATTCCATGCAGGGGTAGGTGACTGTGCACAGGGGACTGGATGGAGATTTGTTTGTGGCATTGTGGACATGCAGAAAACTTGGATGTGGGTGTTGTGTACTGGATAGTGGATGGGGTCCTGGTGGTAGTGAGGGGATACGGTGGTACATGCATTACAGGTGTGGTGTATATGAAGAAATTGTAGTTGACTTACCCGATTCCAGTCCTCTGGTGAGTCCGGTGAGCCCCTCAGGGTGCAGGATTGCCAGGATCTTCTCCTCCCAGTCGGTGTACTTGGGGGGAGTAGGTGGGGAACCACCACCAGTCTTCTGTACGGCAATGTTGTGCCTGGATGACATTGACCTAACCTTACCGCGCAGGTCATTCCATCTCATCCAGATGTCGTACCCTTGTGCGTAGATGGTTTCCCACTGCATTGACCATGTTGACTATCTTCTGCCAAAGCTCCATCTTCCTGGACATGGGTGTCTGCTGCACCTGTGCCCTAAATAGTTGTGGCTCGACCCTGAGTATTTCATCCACCATGGTCCTTAGCTACCTGTCTGTGAAGTGGGGGTGCTTAGGGGGTGCCATGGTGTGTGTTGTAGGTGGTGTTTTGTAGGTGTATTGGTGAGAGTGCTGTTGTGTGATTGTGTGTGTGGCTTGTGATGGTGTTTGGGGCATGTATGGGTTTTGGTGGTGTACTAGTGAGTGTGACTGGTGTGATGTTGGGTTCAGTGTGTCCGTGTTGTCAATATCTGTCACGCTATTGGCCTGGCAAAGGATTGTGGGGCGTGTATGTGTGTGTTTTATAGTGTTGTGGATGTGTGTTAGGTGTGTGCATTTCAAACTTGGAGGAGGTGTTAATCCGTCCCAGAAGTGACGGTAAAGTGACGGATATACCACCAGCCGTATTACAAGTTCCATAGGATATAATGGACTCCTAATACGGCTGGTGGTATATTCGTCACTTTACTGTCACCTTTGGGACGGATTAACACCTCCTCCAAAGTTGTAATAACCCCCAATGTGTGCATTTGTTGTTGGTGGGTCCCATTACTGGCTGTGGAGGTCCATACCACGAATGGTCATTCGGCATTCACTGTCCGCCAAGCTGATTTGTGCATCATTATTTGGTGGGCGGAGAATTTGTCTGCATGGCGGTGGCGGGGTGGGGTGTACTGCCTTTCCGCCATCGTTGGTCCTGATGGTGGGTGGAGGTTGCAGGATTTTTTGAGGTTTTTCTTTTTAGCATCATTATTTGGCGGTGTGCAGTCCACCACCACTGGCGGTCTTCTGCTTACCGTTGGCACGGTGGTCGGCAGTGATTACCTCCAAGTTCATAATGAGGGTCTATGGTGGTCATTACAACACTGGCGGACGGTGTTAAAGCGGCGGTCTTACTGCCAACAGGCTGGCGGTGAAAAAATTGGAATCACGACCGTGGCGGAAACCGCCAACAAAGACAGCCACTTTAACACTCCGATCGCCACGGCGGTACAAACAAACAGCTTGCCGGTCACCGCCAACAGACAGGTGGAGGACAATGTACCGCCCACAGTATCACAACCTACCAATCTGCCACCTTTTCTGGGGCGGATTCACCACGGACAAAAACATGGCGGAAACAGGACTCCGAAGGGAAAACGCTCAGCTCTACACACCCCACGAGGAATCCAGGCGCCATGGAACCCAAGCTCCACATCCTGCCAGCCCTCATCTTCTTGCTCCTCTACCAGGAGCACGAACGGCGGCGGTGAAGACAACGGTGAGTACTGCACCTACGACACAGGGGAGGGGAAGGGAAAAAACAGGGACACACACACGCAACACCGCCACCCCCACCCTCACCCACTACAACACACACACTAATACAGCATGATACACTACAGTTACACCCCCTAAACCCTCCGGAAGAATGCAAAGACAAAAGAAAATGAGTGTAACCAATGTAATCTATTAAAATCCAGGACGCAAAAATATATATACACCATTAACAAATATTTACAACAAGATTAGTAGTCCAGGTAGTGCTCCATTGAAGTCTGTGGAACACTGGGCCCACACGGCATGGGCGAGGCCCACACTCAATCCCCGACCATGACGGAGAGAACACTGCAGGGACATCAGATAGCAATAAAAGAGGCACCTCAGGGGGAAGGAAACGGGGGGGGCAACTCAGCCGGTTGAGTGCACGATTCCAAATCCACGAGGGGGCCACATGCCCACTGTTCAATCCTGGGGAGTGCAAAGCCACAGTCTCTCAAGTCTCTACAGTGGATGGTTTGCCAACTGTTCAATCCTGGGGAGTGCAAAGCCACAGCCTCTCAAGTCTCTACAGTGGGTGGGTTGCCCACTGTCATATCCTGGGGAGTGCAAAGCCACAGTCTCTCAAGTCTCTACAGTGGGTGGTTTGCCCACTGTTCAATCCTGGGGAGTGCAAAGCCACAGTCTCTCAAGTCTCTACAGTGGGTGGGTTGCCCACTGCCATATCCTGGGGAGTGCAAAGCCACTGTCTCTCAAGTCTCCACAGTCGGTGGTTTGCCCACTGTTCAATCCTGGGGAGTGCAAATCCACAATCTCTCAAGTCTCCACAGCGGGTGGGTTGCCCACTGCTTCATCCTGGGGAGTGCAAAGCCACAGTCTCTCAGGTGGATGCCTTTTTCTACTGGTTCTGGAGGGGGATTTGTGCCCAGAGTGCTTCATCCTGCCAAGGACAGAGGTAGTGGATGTAAATCTCCACTGGTTCTGGAGGGGGCTTGGTGCCCAGAGTGCTTCATCCTGCTTGTGACGGACTCAGTAGTGTCAGTGCCCTTGGCGCGCATGGGCCAGCGGAGCTTGTTGCGGCGGTGTCCTTGGCAGCGCTGCTTGTTGCGGCGGTGTCCTTGGCAGCGGTGCTTGTTGCAGCAGTGTCCTGTTCAGCGGTGCTTGTTTCGGGGGTGTTCTGTTCAGCGGTGCTTGTGGCGGCGGGGTCCTGTTCAGCGGTGCTTGTTGTGGCGGTGTCCTGTTCAGCGGTGCTTGTTGCGGTGGTTTCCCTAGCAGCGGTGCTTGTTGCGGTGGTGTCCTGTTCAGCGGTGCTTGTGGCGGCAGGGTCCTTGCCAGTGACTCAGCTGCTGGCGGTCCTTCATGGCCCAGCGGGTCTGGTGCTGGCAGTCCTGTCTGTCCCGGCGGGGCTGGTGCTGGCGGTCCTTCATGGCCCAGCATGGCTGGTGGTGGCGGTCCTGTCTGTCCCAGCAGGGCTGGTGCTGGCGGTCCTGTTTGGCCCAGCGGGGCTGGTGCTGGCGGTCCTGTTTTGCCCAGCTGGGCTGGTGCTGGCGGTCCTGTCTTTCCCAGCGGGGCTGGTGCTGGAGGTGGCCTCCTGGGCAGCTGGGCTGGTGCTGGTGGTGGACTCCTGGGCATCTGGGCTGGTGCTGGCGGTGGCCTCCTGGGCAGCAGGGCTTTTGCTGGCCTCCTGAGCAGCTGGACTGGTGCTGGCGGTGTCCTCCTGGGCAGCTGGGCTGGTGCTGGCGGTGGATTCCTGGGCAGCTGGGCTGGTGCTGGCGGTGGCCTCCTGGGCAGGGGTATGATGGCGGTGGTCTCCTGGGCAGCGGGGAAGATGGCAGTGGCCTCCTGGGCAGCGGGGATGATGGCGGTCTTCTCCGCCATGCTGCTTTTCCCAGACTTGCAGACTTTCTTGTGGCCCTTCCCCACCTTGGAAGGTGTCGCAGCTGAATCCACACTCCCACCTGTACCCCTGGGAGCGGCTTTTGTGGCTGGAGTCTTCCCCCTCTCCCGCCAGACACTGACCAACTTTTGATGTTTGACAGGTGGGGGACTGTCCGTGCTGTGGCTCCGTGCCACACTGGCTGCCCTGGTGTCCAGTTCACTCCAGATTCCGGTGACTACAGGCACCACTGGTCCCGGAAATGTTGTGGCTGAGGTACTAGGTTGGGACCTGGAGAGTCGGGCCCTAGGAGACTGACGGGGTGGGGGAGGTGAGGGAAAGAGGTCAAGGTTGGACAGGAAAAGTTTTTTCGGGACACTGGGATGGGTAGCTGGAGGGGGTTTGGGAGTGGAGGAAGAGGTAGTGGTTGTAGGAGGTGTTCGTTTGGTGACTTTGGGTGAAGGTGCATGCGCTGGAGACTGTCATGAGGTGGATGGCTGTTGGGTGGGTGTGTGCCTGCGTTTGTGTATCTTGAGAGATGGCGTCACAGACACACTGGGAGAGGACACAGGGGACGTGTGAATGGCAGTGGGGGTGGTGACTGCACGTGAGCGGGTGTGGAGGTGTGTGTGTTGGTGATGGAAGTAGGGGCTGTAGATATAGTGCATGCAGGTGTGAGTGTAGACGAGCCTGGGAGGGAGGAGGGAGACGAGGAGGAGGGGGACACAGTGGAGGCAGTGGATGTTGGTGTGTCTGCATGTGTGTGATGCTTGCATGAGTGCCTGTGGGATGTGTGGTGCTTATGTTTGCCAGAGCTTCCCTTGTGTGTTGACGTGTGTGCATGCTGGTCTGAAGGTGTGCTTGGGATAGGCTGAGGTACAGGGGATTGGGTCTGGGTGGAGGAAGTTGGAGGGGGGAGGCTAGACACAGGGACAATGGCTGCCATCAGTGCTGAGGCCAGAGTCTGAAAAGCTCGCTGAAGGGCCGCCTGACCAGAATGAATGCCCTCCAGGAATGCATTTGTTTGTTGCAACTGCCTCTCTACACCCTGGATGGCATTCAAAATGGTAGACTGCCCAACAGTGAGGGACCTGAGGAGGTAAATGGCCTCCTCACTGAGGGCAGCAGGGGTGACTGGGGCAGGGGCTGAGGTGCCTGGGCCGAAGGTGATGCCCACCCTCCTGGGTGAGTGGGCACGGGGCAAAGGCTGAGGGGCTGCTGGCAGGGCGGTGCTGGTAGGGGGGTGGTGGCTGTACCTGTAGATGTGGGGGGCACAGATGTTGCCGCCACCACAAGGGAGCTCCCATCAGAGGATGAGTCCGTATCACTGGTCTCAGCTCCTGTCCCCGCCGTGGAGCTCCCCTCGCCCTCCGTCCCACTGGTGAGCTCTGAGTCCGTTGTCTCGCCCTCCAGGGCCACGTGGGATGCAGCTCCCTCCTGCTCCAGTGCCACTGCTCCTCCGCCTGATGATGCTAATGCACACAAGAACACAGAGACCACAAAAAGGGAGGGACCACAGAAGAAAGACATGTTGAGTGCATGCATTACCGCTACCGTTGGCGGACACAACAGACACAGAAGCCCCCTGCACTACGCCGCGCACTTGGAGTCCACTGTTCAATCCCTGGGACATGACCTACAAGGCTATGGCCGACATCTGCACACATGGATGACACAGGAACCTGACTAGGTGTACTTGGCACTGTACACAGGTGGGGTGGGGTGCCACAGGGTCGGCCAGAAGAAGGGGACATAACTAGCACACTCCCCCTGGTCTAGGGAAAGCCACAGCCCACCTCCCCCACCCAGACACCTCTACTGCACGCAAAATCAGCAGAATGAGAGTGTACTCACCCCCTTGTGGCTGCTGTAATATCCTCAAGCACCCATCCAACTCTGGGTACGCCACTGCCAGGATCCGGAACATCAGGGGGGTCATGGTGCGACGGGCACCCCTCCCACGTTGGGAGGCCATCCCCAGCTGGGCCTCTGCCGTCTTCTTGCTCCAGCAGCGAATGTCCTACCATCTCTTACGGCAGTGGGTGCTCCGTCTGTGGTAGACCCCCAGGGTCCGGACGTCCTTGGCGATGGCACGCCAAATATCCTTTTTCTGGTGGGCGCTGACCTACATGAATTGTACAGGGGAAAAGAAAGGTTATTAGCAACTGCACCGTCACAGTCATTGGACCCCATCTCTACCCTTGCCATGTGGCACATGAACTCACTGTCGTTTCATGCACGCCTCAATCTCCCCCCCCCAACTTTCTTCCACCCCACTCCACACAGGCATAGCCCATACAGCATGCTCCCAGTGTACTTACCTATTTGTCTGGAGGACCGTAGAGTAGCATGTACTGGGGGAGGACCCCATCCACGTATTTCTCCAACTCCTCCGATGTGAAGGCAGGGGCCCTTTCCCCAGACGCACGAGCCATTGTCTCTTCCAGACTGAGGTCACAGCAGCACTTGCAGTGTAGGTCCTTTCCTGTCGAAGATCAGGTATCGAGTGATTGAACAGATGGAAAATGGCGGTCTGTGTAAGCTGTGGGTACGTACCTCTGGGTTGGTTGACTCTGTGCTCGCTGTTGTCCTTCATAGGCACCGTCCGCTGGGACATGTGAGGAGATGGCGGCATCCTCTGGTGTACAGACCGCTGGTGGACCTGTCGACAATGGAGGAAAGACATGTGATCATCACCTACAGGTTTGATTGTGCCACAATCCTGGGACTGTGTGCCCAGCTTGAGCCAGACCTGATGTCAGCTATCCGTCATCCCACAGGAATCCCCCCTCAAGTGCAGGTGCTGTCAGTACTCCATTGCCTTGCAAGTGGGTCATTTCAAACAACAGTGGCCATAGCATCAGGGATGTCCAAGCCTATGTTTTCCAACGTGTTGTCCAGAGTGTTGTCTGCCCTGCTGAAACACATGTGGAGCTACATCGTTTTCCCTCAGGTGGAGGATTTGCCTACAGTGAAAGGTGACTTCTATGCCCTGGGACATATCCCCAACATTATAGGTGCCATTGATGGGACACATGTGGCCTTGGTACCTCCTGCAGGAGTGAACAGGTGTACAGAAACCAGAAGAGTTATCATTCCATGAATGTGCAGATGGTGTGTTTGGCAGACCAGTACATTTCCCATGTTAATGCCAAATTCCCTAGCTCAGTGCATGACACTTACATCCTGTGGAATAGCAGCATCCCTTATGTGATGGGGCAACTCCAGAGGCACCGTGTGTGGCTATTAGGTAAGCACCTGGAAGCAAGTCAGTGGGAATGGTTGTCTGGGTCTGGGGATATCCCTACAGGTGACTCTGGTTACCCCAACCTGTCATGGCTACTGACCCCAGAGAGGAATCCCAGGACAAGGGCAGAGGAACGCTACACTGAGGCCCATGGGTGAACTCAGCGGATTATAGAGCTGACCTTCGGCCTCCTGAAGGCCAGGTTCAGGAGCCTCCATATGACAGGTGGATCCCTACTCTACTCACCAAAGAAGGTGTGCCAGATCATCGTGGCCTGCTGTATGCTTCACAACTTAGCTTTGCGACGACAGGAGCCTTTTCTGCTGGAGGATGGTCCAGATGGCGGTGTTGTTGCAGCTTTGGAGCCTGTGGACAGTGAAGACGAGGAAGCAGAAGAATAGGACATGGACAACAGGAACTCAGTGATCCTGCAATATTTCCAGTGAGACACAGGTAAGAATACAAACATGCTTACTACATGTACTTTAACACTACTACCTCTCTACTGTCTGTCGTTTTCACCCAGTGTATGGTCACTGAGTTGTCACTTTCCCTTACGATTTCACAGATGTGAGTCCCACTGTGTGACATCTGTTTTGTTTCCTCATGGACTAGTGCTGTGTGACATAGGTATGTTGACATTACATTTGAAAGAACATTTTGGCACTGTAATTGCTAATACACTATTTAGAAATCAAAGACTGACTCCAGATTGTTTTGTGCTTCAAGGGTGTTTATTTAAGTGCTCAATATTTGAGGGGGTTGTAAAATGGTGAGGGGTGATGGTGGAGGAATGTCCATGGCAGAGTCCAGTCTATTAGTCTCACAGGTGCATTGCCCAAATGGGCATAGGAAGTGGAGCTGGGGTAGTTTGAGGATGGACAGGGTGACAAAGTGGGACAGTAGGATGACATTCAGTGTGGTCTCATTTCTTGGCGGGAGTCTTGGCATTGTTTTCTGTCTTTGTCCTGGATCTCAGGGACCGTTTGCGGGGTGGTTCACCCTCTGCAGGGGGTGGGGTGTTGGTGTGGTTGTCCTGTGGCGGTGCCTCCTCTCCACTAGCGCCGGCAGAGGTGGTGGGCAGTTCATCGTCCATGCTAGTGTCAGGGGCCCCTTGTTGTGTCACTGTGTCCCTCCTGGTGTTGAGGACTTCCTTCAGCACCCCTACAATGGTGCCCAGGGTGGAATTGATGGATCTGAGTTCCTTCATGAAGCCCAAATACTGTTCCTCCTGCAGGCGCTGGGTCTCCTGAAATTTGTCCAGTACCGTTGCCATTGTCTCCTGGGAATGGTGGTAGGCTCCATGATGTTGGAGAGGGCCTCGTGGAGAGTGGGTTCCCTTGGCCTGTCCTCCCCCTGTCTCACAGCATCCCTCCCAGTTCCCCTGTGTTCCTGGGCTTCTGTCCCCTGGACCGTGTGCCCACTGCCACTGCCCCCAGGTCCCTATTGTTGTTGGGGTGGTGGGTTAGCCTGGGTTCCCTGTAGTGGTGGACACACTGCTGCTTGACGTGTCTTGGGGACAGAGGTATGGGCCCGCTGGGTGGGTGCTGAGCTGGTGTTTACAGAAGGGGGAAGCTCTGTGGTGACCTGTGACTGTGTGAGGGGAACCGACTGTCCCATGGTCCCCGATGGGCCGGGCTGGTCATCTAGATCCAGTTGGACAGAGCTGCTGTCATCACTGTGGGCCTCTTCTGTTGGTGGTGTGGACATGTGTGGACACTCCTGTCCAGTGACGATGGGTAAGGGTCCTGCAGGGGTATAAAAGGATGTTTATTACATCTGTGTGTGGCATGGTGTGCAATGGGTGGATGACCGTGTACCCCAGTGCTTGCATTCTTGTATGGGACCTTGTGTGATAATTTTTTATGGGTGTGTGTGGGTATGTGCAGTGGCCATGCATTGTTGATGGTTGTCCATGCTTTGTAGTTGCATGCAGGGCTTGGTGTTGGGATGGGAGGATTGTGATAGTGGGACATTTGTGAGGAGTTGGAGTGATGAGGGTGGGGGTGAGGGTATGTGATAGCATGCAGGTAGGGTGGGGGATGTAATAGTTAACATTTGCCTTACCAGAGTCCATTCCTCCATCTACTCCTGCGAGGCCCTCAGGATGCAGTATTGCCAAGACCTGCTCCTCCCATGTTGTGGAGGAGGTGGGGGTCCGCCGCCAGTCCTCTGAATCGCAAGGTGGTGTCTTTAGACCACGGAACGCACCTTCCCCCGTAGGTCGTTCCACCTCTTCCTGATGTCATCCCTATTTCTTGGGTGCTGTCCCACTGCATTGACCCTGTCCACTATTCTTCGCCATAGCTCCATCTTCCTAGCTATAGAGGTGTGCTGCACCTGTGATCCGAATAGCTGTGGCTCTACCCGGATGATTTCCTCCACCATGACCCTGAGCTCCTCCTCCGGTGTCTTTGCCGTGCCATGGTGTGGTGTGAGTGATGTGTGGGGTGGTGTGTGTAGTGATAAGTGGGGTGATATGTAGTGGTGTGTTGTGTGAAGTGCGTGGAAGTTATGTGGGTGATGGTATTGTGTGCCTGTGGATGCTTGGTAGTTGTTTGTAGTGTCTCTCTCTGGCCTTCTCTCAGTAGTTTTGTTGTAGGGGTTTGTGGGTGATGTGGGTGATGTGGGTGTGTGTGTGTGTTTTATATTGTATTGAGTGTGTGGGAGTGGTGTGTGTATGTGTATCAGGTATGTGTATTTGGAATTGTCCAATGTGTTGGTGTTTTGGAGATGTGTGTGTATTTTGAGCCCAGAAGTGTGTACCGCCAATGGAATACCGCGGTTGAAAGACTGCCGCGTGGATTCGTGGGTCGTGATAGTGTGGGTGTATTTCTGTTGGTGTGACGGTGGAGGTTTTGTTTTCGCCAGTTTATCACTGACCTTTGGTGTGGCAGACATGTGTGGGTGTCTGAATTTTGGCTGATTCTGAGCAGTGGGTCATAATGACCGTGGCGGAGTTCCGCTGCCGCGGCGGTTTGTTGGCGGTCTTCTGCGCCAATGTTGTAATGAGGGCCTATGTGTTTTCAGGAAAAATGTGCAAATGATTGTCCCTATAATAAAGGCAATATTCAATTTCATATACCAGCTACTCCACAAGCTATGGAGAGAGATAAAGAGGGCTTAGTTACCAATGTTTGCACCCTCATTACAGGAGACATGAGTAAGAAAAAGCTGGACGCACTTTATTTCAGGCAATTAGCCTTATTATGTCGAGAAATGTATGTTTTCATATATTTAATCTTTATAACAGTTCTCCCAGTACTAATAAAGCCAATCTGACTGAGTCTTTAGGAAGACAACTAAATACCATAGGTCAGGTTGTAAGTGTAGAAAATGATGTGGTATGGGAGGCGACTGTGACATACACCTCTGCCCATTTCCATCCCAAGACATTTGCGGATATCTTGATAGTCTAGACCAAGATGTAACACATTTTTACCCATGATGGGTTTGGGGGAATGATGGAAAATGTACTGTATAACTATAATCTGGTATTTGCCGATGAAGGTAGTGTACTATATGCCCCTTTTGAGCATACGTTTGTGGGCAGAGAGACTAGTATGACAAATGTCTTTGTTTCATGTATCCTAGGCTCACTAATTGGGAATTTTGCAACATATTCTAGTCAGTTTAGTGATCATAACGCCCAGAATATTAATATCAACTGTCCCAAAACTGAGATAAAATCAGAGGGGTAAAGTGTATGTATAAATTATAGATTGCCAGCACAAACGGCCTATGTTCAAAATGGAGCACACGCAACCAAGAGGTTTTTCTTACCAACTGTGTAATCAACACCCTTACATGAGAAAATATTTTGTCTTCATGACAATCCTGAGGATTGGGAGAGTAAGCATGCATACCTGAGAATTGCCAGCAGTGTGGAAGAGAGGCTAATGAGAAGTTGTCCACAATTTGATACAAAAAGTGGTAGTTGTTTTGACGCCAATTACACTAAGGCTCTTAGATCCTTGAAGAAGGCTTTAAACTGAACACTAAGAGATATAAATGAATTGATTGTCTGTAGGCATGCACATAAAGTAGCACTCACCACTATGAGGCAGGAAAAAAAAGATGAGGCTTGGTCAGCTTTAATTGCTGCTACTAACCTCAGGATTAGCAGCTGTTTTTGGCAAAATTTGAATAACCCCTATTTTAGAGAGTCAAATAATCGCCCATTAGAGGTGACCATTTTACCAGGTGACCATTTTACCAGATGATTGGGCCATGCATTTCTCTAAAATGTACTTCTCTTGGGATACCACCCACAAGAATGAGGGGGATTCTGAACAATGTGATCTCGCTGAAAATATCTTAGCTAAAGCACATAGGCCCTCATTACAACCCTGGTGGTTGGTGATAACGCGGCGGTAATATGCCAACAGGCCTGCGGTAACAAATATGAAATTATGACCTCGTCAGTAACCGCTCAGACACACAGCCACTTTAACACACCGACAACCAGGGCGAAACCAACATACACCATGGCGGTAACAGGCTATAGCCAGGCGGAATACAATGTTCCGCCCACTGTATTGAGACACAGGAAACCACCACCTTTTCCGGGGTGGTACCAACTACATCAAAAGTGTGGCAGAAACACTGCACAGAAAGGAAAGGACTCACCTGTAGAGACTCAGGGCAGAACCACGCCGACATGGAGCCCGAGTTGCATGTGTTCCCCCATGATCTTCTACCTTCTGCTCCATTATGAACACCAATGCTGGCGAAGACGACCACGGTGAGTACTGCCATCTAGCACACAGGGGAGGGTGGGAGGAAAAAGAGAGTGACACACTCGCAACACCCCCACCCCCAACACCATACACATAACCAGATGCAGCAACATTACATTTACACCCCGTGCCCCTCAGGAATAATTCAAAGACAAAAGGAATTGATTAAAGTGAGTGTAATAAGACAAAATAGTATAAATACATGCATCCAAATAAAAACGTATACACATATTTACAAATGTAGGGACACTGCCCAGTCCTCAATGTCTGTGGGCCACAGGGCCACATCACATAGTCCAAGGCCCCACCTTATTCCTACAACAACACAGAGAGAACACTGCAGAGGCATCAGGTCAAAAATAGACAGGCACCTCAGGAGGACAGGGAATGGGAGGCACCTCAGCTGGAAGATAGTACAACGCCACTGGTCCTGGAGGGGGGCAACATGCCCATTACTCTGTCCTTGGGAGTGCAAGGCCACCGTCTATCAAGTGGGTGACTTGCCCACTGGCTCAGGAGGGGGCAACATGCCCTGTGTTTTGTCCTGGGGAGTGCAAGGCCACAGTCTCTCAAGTGGGTAACTTGCTCACTGGCTCTGGAGGGGGCAACAAGCCCTGTGCTTTGTCCTGGGAAGTGCAAGGCCACAGTCTCTCAAGTGGGTGACTTGCCCACTGCTTAGTCCTGGGGAGTGCAAGGCCACAGTCTCTCAAGTGGGTGATTACTTCCACTGGTTCTGAAGGGGGCATTCTGCCCAGTGAGCTTCATCCTCTGGAAGATGGGGTGAGTGGATGGCTTCTTCCACTGGTTCTGGAGGGGACATTGTGCCCAGTGAGCTTCATCCTGGGGAGGATGGGGTGAGTGGATAGCTTCTCCACTGGTTCTGGAGGGGGCATTGTGCCTAGTGATGCAGATCTTGGGGAGTGCAAGGTCACAGTCTCTCACCTGGGTGTCAGACCCACAGGATTTGCCGGGGCCAGGCCGTACAACAGCCCATGTACGCAGGACTACACACTGTCTTCTGGCGGTGATGGCTGCTCAGTGGTTGTAGTGGTGGTGCTGCTGGTGGAGCAGGCAGTGGTGGGGTGAGGCACAAGCCCATCTCCTGCAGCCTCAGATAGCTGCCCACTGGGGCTGCTGCTGCTGGTGGTGGTGCTGGCAGTTGTGGGGGGAGGCACCAGCCCTTCCCCTGCAGCCTAGGACGGCTGCCCACTGGGGCTGCTGCTGCTGGCAGTGGTACTGGTGGCGGTACTGGTGGGGGTGCTGGTGATGGTGGCAGTGCTGACAGTGGTGGTGGGGGGCTCCAGCCCTTCCCCTAATGTCTCGGATAGCTTCCCACTGGGGCTGCTGGTGGTGGTGCTGGCAGGGGTGGGGGGAGGCTCCAGCCCTTCTCCTGCAGCATCGGACGGCTGCCCACTGGGTCCGCTGCTGTTCTTGGCGGTGCTGGCAGTGGTTGGGGGACGCTCCAGCCCTTCCCCTGCGGCCTCGGATGGCTACCCACTGGGGTTGTTGCTGCTGGTGGCGGTGCTGGTGGCAGTGCTGGTGGCGGTGCTGGTGGTGGTGCTGGCAGTGGTGGGGGGAGGCTCCAGCCCTTCCCCTGCAGCCTCAGACAGCTGAACCTCTATGGTTGGAGGTGGGGGCTCTGACTGAGTCCCAGCACCAGGCCTCTTGTCCTTTCTGCCTGCTGGTGCAGTCCCCTTGCCCTTCTTTTCAGCAGCCGGGGATTGCTCCTTGCCCTTCCTTTTAGCACCTGGGAGTGCCTCCTTGCTCTTCCTTTCAGGAGCTTGGAGTACCTCCTTACCCTTCCTTTTTTCAGCTGGGGTGCCTCCTTGCCCTTCCTTGCAGCACTTGTTGCAGGCACCCTTTCAGTGTGGCTGCCTGGTGCCCGGGATCCTCTCTTACCTGGAGTTGCTGTGGACACTACTGTGGCCGTGGACTGGGTGGCTGAGGTGCTTGCCTGGGTTTTGACCACCCTGGCCTGATGTGAGGAACCAGGGGAGGGGTAGGGAAGAGGTCAATGGTGGTGAACAAAAGCTGCTTAAGGACATTGGGGCGGGAAGAGGGAGAAGGTTTGGGAGTGGAGGAAAAGGGAGTGGTTGTAGGAGGTGTCAGTCTGCTGTATTTGGGTACAGGTGCAAGGGCTGGATGCTGTTTTGAGGTGGATGGGTGTTGGGTGTCTGAGTGCTTGCGTTTGTGTACTTTGGGAGGTGGGGGCACAGACGCAGTGGGAGAGGGCACAGGGGAAGTGTGCATGACAGTGGGGGTGGAACTGCCAGTGAGGGTTGTGTGCTGTTATGTGTGCTGGTGAGGATGTAGTACATGCAGGTGTGAGTGGAGATGCAACTGGGAGGGAGGTGGACAAGGAGGAGGAGGGGACCACAGTGGAGGCAGTGGATGTTGGTATGTCTGCTTCTGGATGGTGTTTGTGTGAGTGCCTATGGGATGAAGTGTGGTGCTTGTTTTTTCCAAGTCCACTCTTGTGTGTTGTCCTGGGTGCATGCTCGACTGACTGTGTGCTTGGGATAGGTTGGGGTTGAGGGTAATGGAATTGGGTTCAGGAAGTTACAGGGGGAGGCTAGGAACAGGGACAATGGCTGCCATCAGAGAGGAGGCCAGGGCCTGGATTGATCTATGTTGGGTCAGCATGCCAGTGTGAATGCCCTCCAGGAATGCATTTGTCTGCTGCATTTGGGCTGCCAGCCCCTGGATGGCATTCACAATGGTTGACTGCCCAACAGAGATGGATCGCAGGAGGTCAATAGCCTCCTCAGTCAGGGCAGCAGGCCTAACAGGGGCAGGGCCTGAGATGCCTGGGGTGAAGGAGATGCCCACCCTCCAGGGTGAGCGGGCACAAAAACTCGCTTAGGGGCTTCTGGGAGGGCGGTGCTGGTATGGGGGTGGCAGCTATACCTGTAGCTGGGGTGGGCACAGAGGTGTCCGACACCACCAGGGAACTTCCATCGGAGGAGGAATCTGTGTCAGAACCGTCCCCTCCAGTCTCTGCTGTGGTGCTCCCCTCGTCCTCCATCCCACTGGTGCCCTCACCATCGGTGGATTCGGCATCCTGGGTCCTGTGGGATGCAGCTCCCTCCATTGCCGATGCCTCTGCTCCTCTGCCAGATTATGCTAATGCACATAAGGACAGGGTGACAAAGCAAAAAGGGTGGGAAGAGACAAAGGATACACTTGGTCAATGGTGGCACATACACAACACACTCACACATAGGGAACACCCTTACGCACTAGGCAATGCACTACCAGTCACAATGCTAGTCACCATGCCATGGATAGGGAGACCTTACACCCATTGCAGCATACCTGAGACCCACATACCCCTGCCCAGTAGTGGATGCCTACTAGCTTGGTTGGATTACTTTCACATCAGATCCCTGCCCAACATGGGACCAACCCTGCAATACCAGGCCTGGCATAAGGGCACACACAAGGCCCACACCCCCCACCTGGATCCCACCCCATCATGTGCAAGTTGTATATTGGGGCACTGTACTCACCCCTTTGTGGCTGCTGTGATGCCCCCAAGCATCCATCCAGCTCCGGATAGGCCATCGCCAGTATGAGGGCCATCAGGAGGGTCAGGGTTCGACCGGAACCCATTCTTCATTGGGAGGCCAACCCCTGGCTGGTCCTCCGGGGTCTTGCGTGCCCAGCGTCTCAGGTCCTCCCACCGTTTCTGACAGTGGGTGCTCCACCTGCCGGAGACCCCCAGGGTCCGCAAGTTCTTGGCGATGGCACGTCATATACCCTTATTTTGATGGACGCTGACCTGCAGGGAAATAGACACAGAGAAAGGTATTAGTCCGACTGTCCTGCCTGTTACACTCATGGACCACCCTGCCCCTTCCCATCCCCATTAGCACAGATATGGCCCACCATACATGCTGCATGCTGCCCAGGGCCCATCCACCGCCCACCCCCTACATGAGGCCTTCACACACAGCACTCCATCCATACACGCACCATGCATCGTACTCACAGTGTACTCACCTGTTGGTCTGGAGTCCCATATAACATTTGGTACTGGGGTAGGACCCCATCCACCACTCTCTCCAACTCCACTGAGGTGAAGGCAGGGGCCCTTTCTCTAATGACACCAGCCATGGTCAGTTCCAGACACAGGTCACAGCAGCACATGTAGTGTAGGTCCTCTCCTGTTGAAGGTGAGGTAGCAAGTGAGTGAACAGATAGAAAATGGTGGTGACGTCCACGGCGGTGGATACCATCACCGCTGGTGTACATAACCAGTAGCCACTGTACACCGTAGGGCCCAATGTTATCTAATGAGGAGTTGCACGGCAGTTTTCGACAGCCTCCCAGAAGGGCACACAGTGTCAGCGGAATTACATCATTTCCACCTGTCCCTCCATACAGGACAGGCAGACACCATTTCAGGGGGGGAGCAGGCCATGGATCCTAACTGCGTCACAGTACACCAATGCACCATTTGGACATCTCCAACAAAATAACGTTACAATCTCAACATGCATTGAACTGTAGTGGTTGGAATGAAGAGATAATGACCAGCTGCTCACCATTTTGCCCCATAGATTGCAACCGCTGCGGATGAACAGGAGATGGAGACATCCACATGTATAGAACCCTGGTGGACTTGGCAACAATGGAGGACAGGAACATTATCCTCACCTATAGACTGGACAAGGCCACAATCACACAGCTGTGTGCCCAATTGGAACCTGACATAATCTCTGCTATCCGTCAACCCACCAGGATCCCCCCTCTTGTGCAAGTGCTATCTGTGCTCCATTCCTGGCAACTGGTTCTTTCCAAGTGACAGTGGGCTTGGCAGCAGGAATGTCACAACCAATGTTCTTAGTAGTGCTGACCAGAGTGTTGTCTGCCCTGATTAAACACATGTGCAGCTAAATCGTTTTCCCCCAGGTGGAGGATTTGGCCACAGTGAAAGCTGATCTCTATGCAATGGGACATATCCCCAGCATTATTGGGGCAATTGATGGAACACATATTGCATTTGTCCCGCCCCCCCCCTGGCAAAATGAACAGGTGTTCATAAATCGAAAGAGCTTTCACTCAATGAATGTGTAGATGGTGTGCCTGGCGGACCAGTACGTCTCCCACGTCAATGCAAAATATGCATGATGCCTTTATCCTGAGGAATAGCAGCATCCCAAATGTGATGGCTCAACTCCAGAAGCACAGGGTGTGGCTGATAGGTGAACCATGGTTCCCACCTAGTATATGTTGGTGTATGTGTATGGAGTGGGCCCCAAGGGTTAGTGTGTGGCTACCAGTTGTCCTCAATATTTGCAGGTGACTCTGGTTACCCCAACCTCTCATGGCTATTGACCCCTGTGAGGAATCCCACGACAAGGGCAGAGGAACGTGACAATGAGGCACATGGGCGAACAAGAATAATAATAGAAAGGACATTCGGCCTCCTGAAGGTCAGGTTTTGTTGCCTCCATCTAACAGCTGGATCCCTGTGCTACTCACCCAAGAAGGTCTGCCAGATCATCATGGCATGCTGTATGTTGCACAACTTTGCCTTGCATTTCCAGGTGCCTTTTCTGCAGGAGGAGGAGGCTGGAGATGGTCGTGTGGCAGCAGTGAACCCTGTGGACAGTGGAGATGAGGAGGTAGAGGATGAGGATTAGGACAACAGAAGTGCAATAATTCATCAATACTTCCAATGACACACAGGTAAGACAGTGTAAATTCACATTTAATTGACAGTTTTGTGTTTGACATTGTCCCTGGCAGGCTGTTTTTCCCACTTCTATGGCCACTCACTGTACCCTTTCGCATCTCTATTTGCAGATATGTGTGCCCCACTGTCGCTCCTGGTGTTGACTGCAGCCAGCTATAGGTCTTTCCTATGTGTACATTACTGTACAATTGAATTGTAATGTTTAAAGCTTAAACAAATACATACTTAAATAATTTGACATACTCCATACAAAGGGTGTTCATTTAAGTGCTAAGAAGTAGAGAGGGTAGTTGAATGGGCTGGGGTGATGATGGAGGAAAGTCCAGGATAGAGTCCAGTCTATTGGTATCACAGGTGCATTGTCCAAGGGGGCATAGGAAGGGGAGCAATGGCAGTTCAAGGTGGACAGGGTGACAGAGTGTGACAATCAGTAGACTCTTATTTCCTGATGGGGGTCTTGGCAATAGTCTCTGGCTTTTGCCTAAATCTCAGGGAACATTTGTGGGTGTTCTTCTGCAGGAGGAGGGGTGCTAGTTTCCTGTAGTTTCTGGGGGGGGGCTCCTGTCCACTAGCAGCAACGGAGGTGGAGGGCTTTTCATCGGTTTGGCTAGTGTCAGGGGCCCGGTGGTCTGCCACTGCCTCCCTCATAGTGTTGGCCATGTCTGTCAGCACCCCTGCAATGGAGACCAGGGTGGTGTTGATGTCCTTCAAGTCCTCCCTGATCCCAAGGTACTGTCCCTTCTGCAGTGGCATGTTCTCATGCAATTTGTCCAGAATCTGGCCCAGAGTATCCTGGGAATGGTGGTATGCTCCCAGGATCACGGTGCCTCCTGGCGAGTCAATTCCCAGGACATATCCTTACCCTGTTGCACAGCAGTCCTCCTAGCTTCCCTGTTGTCCTGTGCCTCCGTCCCCTGAACCGTATGCCCACTGCCACTGGCCCCAGGTCCCTGATCGTCCTGTGTTTGTGGGATTGCCTGGGGTCCCTGTAGTAGTGGACACACTGCTGATTGACGTTTCCTATGGACAGAGGTATGGGTCCACTGGGTGGGTGCTGTGTGATGGTTCCTGAGGGGGAGGCTCTGTGGTGGAGTTTGACTGTGCCTGGGTGACCAACTGTCCGGAGATCCCTGATGGGCCAGGTTGGTCATCCAGATCCAGGCGATCAGAGCTGCTGTCATCACTGTGGGACTCTTCTGGGTGGGTTGGGACTGGGTGTTGCTGGCACTTCTTCTCCGGTGACATTGGCTGGGGTATCTGTGGGGATTTGAATGCAGTGTTATTGTTTCTGCGTGTGACATATTGTGCATGGGTGTGTTGCCCTCTATGGTTGTTGTTGCCCTGGCAGATTTTCCTTTGAGATAGTTGCTATTTGTTGGGCTAGGTGATTCTCTCCAGTGTGCATGTAGTGGTGATAGGTGTCCATGCAGGTCTGTGAGGGGTGTCCATGCATTGGTGTTGCATGAGGGCTTGGTATTGGGATGAGTGGGTTGTGATGGTGGGGTATGTGTGAGGTGGTGAAGTGATGGGAGTGAGGGTAAGGGCGGGGGTTTGTGATTGCATGCAGTTAGGGGGGTGATAGTAATAGAGATTTGACTTACCAGAGTCCAGTCCTCCTCCTACTCCTGCCAGGCCCTCAGGATGCATGATTGCCAAGACTTGCTCCTCCCATGTTGTTAGTTGTGGGTCCACTGCCAGTCCTCTGTACAGCTAGTTGGTGTCTTACTGCCACGGAATGTACCTTCCCCCGTAAGTCGTTCCACGTATTCCAGATGCCATCCATTGTTCTGGGGTGCTGTCCCACTGCGTTGACCCTGTCCATGATCCTCCGCCATAGCTCCATCTTCCGAGCAATGGATGTCTGCTGCACATGTGATCCAAATAGCTGTGGCTCTACCCCAATGATTTCCTCCAACATGACGCTTGGCTCCTCCTCTGAGAACCTGGGGTGTCGTTGTGGTGCCATGGATGTTGTGTGGGTAGTGTGGGTGAGGGTGTTTGGGGTGATGTGTTGGGGTGTGTGATGTAAGGTGCGTGGATGGTGTATAGGTGATGATGTCATGTGGCTCTGGTTGTGTGGATGTTCTTGCTGTATCTCTCTCTTGTGGCAATTGTTTGTATTCGTAAAGGGTTATTTGTACTGCGGGTGTGTGTTTTATAGTGGTGTGGGTGTGGTGTGTGTATGTGTGTCAGGTGTGTGTAGTTTGCATTGTCCAATGTGGTGTAGTTTTGTTTGAGTGTGTGTATTTTGAGCACGGCGGTATGTCCCACCAAAGGTTTACCACCATTGAATGTCCACCTCAGTGATTTGTGGGTCATTATGTGATGGGGTAGTTCTGTTGGCGTAACAGAATGGGTTTGGATACCGCCAGTTTATCACTGACCTTTGGGCTGGTGGACTTGTGTGTGTGCGGCTGTATAGTGACGGATTGGTATGTGTGTGTTATAATATGCTTGGCGGTTATCTGCGGCAGCGGCGTTATGTTGGCGGCAGTCAGCGTGGCAGTAAGTGGGATTTCATAAATTACGCCAATGTCATAAATACCACCATAATTATGTCTTTTTTTTAGAAGAGGTAATCACTGCCATTAATGACAGTCACAGTGGGAAAGCCCCAGGACCCGATGAGGTGCCAATGGATCTTTGTAAAATGAATACAGATTTATAGGATTCATTATTGATTAATGTTTTGAGAGCAGTTTGTAGGTCTGGAGCTCTGCAGACTTGGTCTGCGTCCATAATTGTGAACATATATTAAAAAAAGAGATTGTGCTGATCCTAAATTCTACCTGCTGATCTGACTTTTAGACTCGCTACTTAAGGTAGCAGATCGAATAGTAATTATCTGATTGGAGAATTGAGCTGAGGATAGTGAAGTGCTTTTGAAGTTTTTATTTGGCTTTAAAAAGATAGTAAGAACAGTTGAACAGTACCTCAATTTAAGTCTTCCTATTGGTAAATACACACCGCCTAGGAAAAGTCCCGTTCACATAGTGTTCATAGACCTTTCCAGCACATTTGAATATGTAAATCATAGTTCATTGTGGAATCTGTTGCTGGAACTGGGAAATTATATCCTGATAATTACCTTTCTCAGGGAGAATGTCTTGTAAGGTATGACTTAAATGGAGAGTGCACTGAAGGTTTTGCTATTGCTAGAGGAGTGTGTCAGGGGTGTGACCTGGCACCTTTGCTTTCTATATTGTACATCAATAAGCTAAACTGGGTACTGGAAGAACAAAGCAGGGATGTTCCCCTGATAGGACACTAAGCTGCATCTGTATTTCATAATGTAGATGATGTGATGCTCATGGCACATACTCCTAGGGAATTGCAACAAATTATTGATAATTTTTCACAAATATTTGGCTGATCTGGATTTATGGGTTAATAATATCTAAAATCTTTATTATGAAATGTAGCCCAAAGGCAGAAAATATCCCAGCTTAAAGTAGGGAACATCAAACCTCTACAAGCACCATCAGTTTCTTATTTAGGGCTTCTTTTTAATGTCGAGGGGTACTTGGACACAATTGGTTATAACCAGAAAACTGAAATTGAAAAAGGCAGTTGTTGGGATTAACATGTTTGCAGCAAAAATTTGGAAGAGACCACTGAAAGTGATATGCACATGAGAGAAAACTTGGCTGATTGCAGAACCCCCTATCTTTGTGCCCCTTTTTTTACTTTTCCTTGTGTTTTCCTGACTTTGAGAGTGCCCTTGGCACTACTAAAGAGTCCCAGGGCCTGTGCTCTGTGTAAAATGATTAGAATGAGCTTGCAAATTAGGATACTTATAATTGGGTATACCAACCTATCTATAAGTGCCTAGTATGTGGAAGGGCATGTCAGGTTAGGGACCCCAGCATAGGTGGTACACCCAGAGGTGCACTGCTGAGGTGCCCAGTGTCTTTTTAGAAGCAGGCCTGCCTTGCTGGCTGCTTTTAGATTAAAGTTACATACAAATTTGACTTTGGAATTCAAAGTACTGCCAAAGTCTTAAACTACCTTATTTTCACATATAAGTGACCCCTAAGTTGTGCCCTAAGTACCCCAAAAGTGGTGGGTGCAATGTAACTATAAGCAGGGACCTTATAAAAGATGTTTCATAAGCCGTGGTGAGGAAAAATAGCCAAATGTGTTTTTCCCTCATTATGGTGAATGGGTTTCATGGGCTAAAATGAGGATATTTTATTTTAATTATTAAAGTCCCACAAGGAACTAGATAATTCACGTTTGGTACTGTTAGAGTTTTCATCCTTCGCGTGGTCCCCCTTAACTTTTTGCCTCTGTTTACCAGGTTGTTGATGTGTGCTGGACTCTGATTTTGCTGTTTGTGTTACCCTGGGCACTTCACTACTGCTAACCAGTGCTAAAGTGCAAGTGCTCCTTTACAAAATATGTATGTAATTGGCTTATCCATGATTGGCATATTTGATTTACTAGTAAGTCCCTAGTAAAGAGCACTAAAGGTACCAGGGCCTGTAAATCAAATGCTACTATTGGGCCTGCAGCACTGGTTGTGCCACCCACATAATTACCTCTGCAATCACATCTCCGACCTGCCACTGCAGTGTCTGTGTGTGCAGTTTTAACTGTAAATTCGACTTGGCAAAAGTATCCAATTGCCAGGTCTAAACCTCCCCTTTTCTTACATGTCAGACACCCCTAAGGCAGGCCTTAAGTAGCCCCAACGGCAGGGTGCAGTGTATGGTTAAGATAGGAAATATAGTACGGTGTTTTATAGGTCCTGACAGTGAAATATTGCTATATTTGTTTTTCACTGTTGCAAGGCCTTTCCCTCTCATAGGTTAACTTGAGGGCTACTTTTAAATCTGATTAAAGTGTAGATTCCCTTTGGGAGCGGATGGACATGTAGAGTTTAGGGTCTCTGATCTCACAATGTGAAAATACATCTTTTAGTAAAGTTGATTTTAAGATTGTGTGTTTGAAAATGCCACTTTTAGAAAGTGAGCATTTTCTTGCTTATACCATTTCTGTGACTCTGTCTGTTTGTGGATTCCTTGTCTGGGTCAGTTTGACAGTTGGGCTGCTTGCACCTCTCACTAGACAGTGACACAAAGGGAGCTGGGGTGTAGTCTGCATATCCTGATGAGCAATCTGTGCTAGAAGAGAGGGAAGGAGTGGTCACTCACACCTGAAAGGGCTGTGCCTGCCCTCACACAATGCAGTCTCCAACCCCATGGTGAGTGTCTGGGGCATGGCCGGGGCAAGGCATGATTTCACATTCAAGAGAGACTTTGCTTTGAAGTAGGTCTACTTCAAAGGAGAAATTGGGTATAAGAAGGGCACCCAAAACCACAGACTTTAGAACACTTCTGGAAACCAAGAGGAATCTCTGCCTGGAGAAGAGCTGAGGAAGAAGAGCTGCCCTGCCTGTGACTGTGCTTTGTGGAGCTATCCTGCAGTTACTGCTTCTGCCAGAGTAAGAGGGTAAAGACCGGACTTTGTGTGTCTTCCATCTTGTGAATATCTCCAAGGGCTTGATTAAGAGCTTGCCTCCTGTTGTTTGAAATCTCAGGGAAAGCAAAGACTTATCTCTGCCAGCACCTGGAGTCTCTGGAGATACTGTGGTGCCCATCCAGTTCCTGGGACCCTGAAAGGAGAAGCTGGCAGCCTTAGAGGAAGAAATCTACGCACAGAGCGCCGTGCGGGGAAAAGATTGGTGCAACTCCGATCTGCGGGTGGGAAATCGACGTGCCGCCAGCTTCACGGCTGAAAATCGACACTCGTCTGCAATGCAACCGAAGAATCGATGCACGGAACTGGAGAAATGATACACAGCATCGATGAAGGAGGCTGGTGAGATCGCAACCTGCGCTGCGTGATTTTTGGATCATCGTGAAGCTGGATTTCTGACGCAAATACCACTGGGCGTGTAAAAACAACGCAAGGCGTGCCCGAACCCGAGAGTGCTGACCGGATCGATGCATCGCTCTCTTGTGGCTAGAAGAAACGATGAGCCCAACCCGACGAAAGGAGAAACGACGCAAGGTCTCGCTCATGAGTGAAATCGATGCATTGCAAGCCCTTTTTTGATGCACACTCACCCGTGCTGGGCTATTTTTGATCCACCCAAGGTACATTTTCATGCTAACTGTGTTAATGTGTGTTTAAAACTACATATAGACTCTTTTTGCTTTTTTAATTGATAACTTGAATTGTTTATTGTGGATTTTTGGTCTTGTTTTGTTTACTTGTTGGCCCTATTATGAGTTTCCCGCTGGGCCTGCAGGAAACTACCCAAAACATTGATGCTGGCTCGTAATCAAGCCGGCGGCAATGTTGCGGTGTGACAGTACCTGATGCTCTTTTCACTGCCTGTAATTCAGGCAGTGAAAAGGGTGAAACGACTGCCCAGGGGGACCCCCGCACTGCCCATGCCAAGAGCTTGGGCAGTGCAGGGAACCCCATAGAGTCCCCGGCACCCAGTCTCTGCCAGCCTTTGCATGACAATTGAACTGCCATGCAAAAGCTGGTGAACACAGGAGTCATAATCCCCAGGGCAGTGCTGCTTGCGGATTAAGACTGCTTGCACCATTAGGCCATTGGCCTGCAAAAAAGTTGAGGTGCTGGCAGTCATAATGTCGCTGGTGGACAACTGCATTGGCGGCAGTTGTAGGAGACCTCAGTGAAGAATTCTACCTTCGGACTTGATTTTTCAGAACGGAAATCTTGGTCCAGGCCAAAATCGAAGTTGGATCTGACGTCCCTGGAGCCCTCCTCGGAGTCGTCCTGTCAACTTTGTATGTTTGGACTTCGCCACTTTTTTGGAGCTTTTTTCCTCTGATGGCAGTTGACCGTCCACAGAAAGCCGATTTCAAGGCGAGATCATTGAATAGTCTTTTCGGGAGTACCCCAGTAAAATCCTGGAAGGCTGGGGCTCTGAAGCTTTTTAGGTGGATTATCCTGCAAGTCAGACTGGGTCACGGTTGAGGTAAGCTGACTTGACTCGCCACGGCAGGTCGGTCCCTTTATGGAGCTTTTTACAAAAAGTTCTCCAATCTTCTCCAAACTTCTGGATCTTCTTCCAGAAGGTCTTTGAAGGTACTTTGGGAGTCTACAGCTTACTCCAAGGTCCCATAAGATCTGAGGTGCTCCTTGAGGGTTAGGACTCCAACTCCTAGAATGCACCTGGCACAAACTCCAAAATGACCACTGGCCAGTGATCAGTTGGTCAGTTCCTTCAGGATTTGTTGAAGGGAAGAATAGTTTGCTGTTTTTCTATTTTTCACCTGTAGGAAGCAGGGAGTCCCTTCTTGAACCACTCCAAGCCTGGCAAAGTCCTTTTTGTGGTGAAGCCCAAGTGTGCATCTGTTCAAGTCCTTCAGAGTGCAGTGTTCAGGTGAAGGTTAGGGGTCAAGCAGGGCAGTTCTGCTTCTTCTGTTGCTGTTTCTTGTAGGGTTCTGAGGTGTGGGTGCAGCTATGCCAGATTTATCCTTGCCCTGAGTTGGAACGCAGGGGGGCCAACTGCCCAATCACAGACAGGCCACCATCCTTCTGGATGACCACTTCCTGGGAAGTGTGGCAAATATCAATTCCAGGGAGCAATATTCCTTAAAAATCCAAAATGGCAGAAACTGAATTTTGGAGGCTAGGTCTGGCTGAGTCCACCCCGCATACATGCATTCACCAACATGCATACATACACGTATTCACCAACATGCATGCATACACACATTTACTAACACTCATACATACACGCATTCACCAACACGCATACATATATGCATTCACTGGCACCAACAGCCATGCATTCACACAAACATACCAACATGCACACACTTCAACAATCACACATGCATCCACACTTGCATTCAGACAGGCATAAACAACAACCCCATCCTCCCACCTCCTCCCCTGTCAGACGATCGGGTTACCTTGTCCAGTGAGGAGCTCTTCCGCCAGGGAACGGAAATAGGCACTTCCATCACCAGCAGCGCCCCGCCATCAGGACATCGCTACGCCATATTACTGCTTTTAATACGACGGAGTCCTTGTGGCGTGGCAGTGACAGCTGTGGAACCACCTCTGTGCCACAGACCGCCAGCATGACTGCTGAAGGATTTCCACCCAAATCGTGGTGAAAATCCTTCAGTACTTGTAATATGGCGATTGGAAGACCACCAGCACTGGCGGTCTTCTGGCACCCGCGGCTTTGGCGATATGTGTAAAATACTGCCAAAGTCAAAATGACCACCTTAATCTTTTTCTTGAAGATTTTTCTCACCAGGACGAAGTCATCAATCCGATCCGACCTCCCTGAAGGCCTTTTCAGCTACACGTCGCAGGAGAACTCGGGGAACAATTCTACCTTCAGACTTAGCTGATTTTTCACGACGGAAATCTTCATCCGGGCTGAAGTTGATATTGGATCCGACATCCCTGAAGCCCTCCTCCGCTGTGCTGTGTGGGAAGTACAGGTGAACTTTTTATGATTGGACTTTGACACTTTTTTGGAGCTTTTTCCTTCCGACGGTGGTCGACCCAATACAGCAAGGCAATTTTGAGGTGAGGTCATCGGGTTGCCTTTCCAGGAGACCCTGGTGAAATCCTAGAAGTCTGGGGCTCTGGAGATTTTTAGCAGGAAGAACCTACAACTCCGGCCGGGTCGCGGTTGAGGTAAGCCAGCGTGACTCACCACAGCAGGTTAGTCCCTTTATGGAACCTTTTACAAAAAGTTCTCGAACCTTCTCCAAACTTCTAGACCTTCTTCCAGAAGGTTTTTAAAGGTCTTTTAGGGGTGCACATCTCACCCCAAGGTTCCAGAAGCTCTGAGTTCCTCTTTGAGGGCTAGGGCTCCAAGTCCTGGAATGCACCTGGCTTAAACTCCAAAACGACCACTGGACAGTGGTCACCTGGTCACTGCCTTCGGGATTTGTTGCAGGGGACTCTAGTAAGCTATCATTCACCTGTAGCAAGCAGAGAGTCTCTTCTTGAACCACTTGAAGCCAGGCAAATTCCTTTTTGTTGTGAAGCCCAAATGTGAAGCCTTCAGAGTTCAGTGTCCAGGTGCAGGTCAGGGTTCCAGCAGGGCAGTCCTTCTTCATCCTCTGTTGTACCTTGTAGGGTTCTGAGGTGTGGGTGCAGCTTTGCCAGATTTATCTTGCTCCTGTGGTGGAAAATGGAGGGCTGCTGTCCAATCACAGGCATGCCACTACCATCTTGGGTGACCACTTCCTGGGAAGTGTGGCAAATATCAATCCCAAGGAGGAACATTCCTAAAAAATCCAAAATGGCAGAATCTGAATTTTGAAGGTTAGGTCTGGCTGAGTCCATCCACTGATTTGCCTAAAATTCCTTAACACACCCTTTTCCTGCCCTCTCATAGTTTAACCAAGGGAGTATCTGGTCGCCTGGGTTTGCAGGGAATGGGGGAGGTCCTGAGCTGCTCCAAATGTCCTTCCCTCCCTTGAGATCTCCTCCCCCAGGCACTTCCTTTGTCCTCAGCCCAGCCCATTTCACAACCTATGAAGGCAGCTTGGCTTTACAGCCAGAGGCTAACCAATCAGAGAAGGGCACTACAGAGCTGAAGTTGGCAACTTTCAGGTAGAGTTCTAAAACTCTTTCCTTGAACTAGGCTTGTTAAATTCAACAATGGCAAGTTGTTAGAGATATTATAACAATACGTTTGATACCTGTTAGAAATAGGGTCTTTGGTTGGCAGTCAGGTTACCCCCTGTCCAAGCAAGGACCCTCACTCTAGTCAGGGCAAAAGAGAATCACCCTCAGCTAACCCCTGCGTAACCCCTTGGTCGCTTGGCACGAGCAGTAGGCTTAAGTTCAGAATGCAAGGTGTAAAGTATTTGTACCAACACACACAGTAACTTAATGAAATTACTACAAAATGACACAACACAGGTTAAAAAAAATAGGAATATTTATGTGAACAACGGGCGGAAAACTCTTAACAAGGCCCTAAGTCTGAAGGTACACTTTTGACAGAGGCCTCCGGCTTGCTCTCTGCAAGTAGTGTCCAAGGCAGAAATGAGAACCATGTGTATGAACTTGGTAGCAAGGGAGAGATTTGAAAATGAATGTTGGGATGAAAGTGTTTTACACCACAAGATTCTGCTACCTACTAGAGGTATACTGTTTTATCTTGAGAATGTGTACAAACCGCAAATTAGATATTTATTAACTTGCTTCAAATGTTATATAGGTCATTTTCTTGTGACCTTCCCCAGTGAGAATGACTGGTCCCCTACACTTGACAGATGCCCATGTGATGGGGTCTCAATACAATGCACATTGCACTTTATTCATTTTTGTACATTTTATGTGGAACTCCGTAAATAAATGTTAATATTGATGCTGAAAAACATAGCTCTAGGCAATGTAGATCAGCGATACTCTTCTTAAAAGAACTAGGAAATTTGCTGTGTCGTGTTTAAGTTTTTACGGTCTGCAGTATTGATATGTAAAACATTAGGTAGTCAGGCAGGCTAAATGCTTGTCAAATGGGATTAATTTTATGAATTTATGTATAGAAATAAATGTTTTAATGTTGTAATTTGGATAATTGATAAGGGCAGGTAAGTACCTACACTTAGTAAAAGGCCACTAACCTCCACTAGGTCCAGTCAGGTCTCAATAAATTAATCCCTGCTCAACCCTTGGTAGCTTGGCAACCAGTGACAAGGCTTAACTTAAGAGCAGGTGTGTAAAGCATTTAAAAATCATAAAACAGTAAATAGATAAAACACAAAACATAATAAAAGCCCAACACCAATTTATAAAAATAGATTAAGGCCCTCATTATGAACACGGCGGTAAACACTGCACCGCCGGCGGTGACGGTAACAACCACCACCAGACGTGCAGTCCGAACCGCCAAATAATGAACCAACTGAAACCCAGGCATCCTGAGAACCACTCACCGCCAGAAGAGGAGTGCCCACAACGACGGCAGAGCCCGCCCACAGGCTGATGGAAAGGCCCTACCCACCCATCAAATAATGAAGCACTAGACCGCGGTCAGTTCCGGGACGGGAACCACCGCCACACAAAGCCAGGTGGAAACGAATCAAACATAAGGAAACACTCACCGGAGGCTCACACAACACGCCGAAGCAGACATGGAGAGAGAGTTGCAGATCATGCCAGCCCTGCTCCTTGCCATATACCTCCATGACCGAGACCACAGATGAAGATGATGACGGTAAGTACCGCAACCTACGAAACAAGGGAAGAAAGGGCACAGTTACATACCCACCCACACCACCCACCCTGCAATGCTCCCACAACCCTTCACAGCAGAACAAGCCATACACCCCACAGCAAGAGGTACTTACCCAACACAAGGCAAATCCAACCTGTCCAAAGTACATACATGTGCCCCACACCCACAAACAATGAAACAAGAGACCACAGCTCCAGAGTGTGCCTCTAACAACACAGTCACACAATAACCTTTATTATGATCGCTGAGCAAAAGAAGTGCATAGAAGGCCAATGGCCAGTACATAGTGAAATACGTCCAATGGGCCACAATGGCCCCAACTTGACTCCCACAAGTGCTAAGGGACTCCACCTCATAAGGGCAACAATGGGGCATCCAGGCACCTCAGGGAACAGGGGCAGGGGGTGGTGGGGGTGGGGATTTACAACAGGAGGGCTTAGACTTTTGTATGGCAGGTGGAGGGGGTTTGGTTTTTACCTTGGAAGGTGGGTACCGGGGTGTGGCGGATGGACCTGGTACAGCACAGGGCTTCTTCCTCTCTGGGGAAGGGGCACGGGAATGGGAAGGCCGGACAGGAACGGGCTGTGACGTGGGAGGAGTGGACAGGGCAAGGAGGTGAGCACGTTTAGGGACGAGAGGGGGTGGGCCAGTGGGTTGGAATAGGTTAACACAGGAGAGGGAAAGTTTCTTAGGTGTAATTGGGGTGGCCCTGGAGGAAAGTGTGGGAGTGGAGGTAGAGGGAGTGGTCGTGACGGTGTAGGTGTGCGTGATGTGGGTGCAGGTGACTGGACAGTATGCTGAGGTGTGGTGGATGTGTGATGGGTGTGTGTTTTGGTGCGTTTGAGTGTCTTGGGAGGAGGGGGTGGACACAGTGGGACAAGACAAGCTGCCAGTGTAAATGGATGTTGTCTGGGTGTCTGCTAGTCTGGTGAGTGTGCTGCATGAGTCAACTAAAGTCGTTGTGGTGAGTGCAGGTGTGGTGTTTGGGGTGCATGAATGGATGTGTTCTATTGTGGTGACTGCAGGAACAGGGTCAGCAACATTGAATGAGGGTGCAGTGACAGTGGGTGTGCATGTACAGGGGACAGACAGGGAGGCGGAAGAGGTGGGCACACTGGGGGAAGTGGATGTTGGTGTGTGTGCATGTATATGTTGGCTGTGTGTATGTTTGTGGTGGGAGGTGTGGTGCTTGTGTTTTGAGGTGTGCTTCTTGTGTGTTGAGGTGTGTGCCTGCATGTCAGAATGTGTGCTTTGGACGGGTGAAGGGAGAGGGGTGCTGGAAGGGGTAGAGGTGGTTGGTGGGGGGAAGGAATGACCAGGGACACTAGCTGCTGTACAAGAGGTGGCCAGAACCTGAAAAGATCTCTGTAGACCTGACACAGCACTGTGAATGCCATCCGTCATTGGTCTGCTGCACCTCTGATGCTAGCCCCTGGATGGCATTGAAGATGGTTGTCTGCCCTACAGAGATGGTTCTTAGGAGGTCAATAGCCTCCTCCGTGGGAGCAGCAGGGGTGACTGGGGCCAGGGAGGAGATGCCTGGGGCGAAGAAGACGTCCACCCTTCTGGGTGAGCAGGCACGGGCAACTCGGTGGAGAGCAAATGGGAGGGCGGTGATGGTATGGGGTGGCAGAAGATGACACAGTAGGGGTGGGCCCACTAGGGTCCGCCATCGCCATGGAACTCACATCAGAGGAGGTATCGGAGTCACTACCTCCAGTGGTAGTTGCCTCCCCCATGGTAGTCTCCTCCCCCGCTGGCCGACTGGTCCCCTTGGCGTCGGACGACTCTGCCTCTGAGGATCCGTGGGCCGCTGCATCCCCACTCACCGGTGCCTCAGCTCCCTTGCCAGATGATGCTGATGTACACAGACAACACAAGAGAACAGGGATGGGGAGACAAAACAGGAGAGACACTTGTAAATAGCGGAATGGAGGGACTTTAGTGGGTCACACATACACCCACCCACCCAGAAAACCTTCCACCAGGCAGCACCTACCGCTTTACACATGACAATGCCCCTGACCAGTGCCCAGAACCCTGAACTGCAGCCATTCCCCAACTAACTTAAGACCTGATTTACTGCAGACTTGACCCAAACACCCCTACTCCCCAAGGGGGCAATTATGTAGATGGACATCAGTCAGAGTCCCTGCCACTAGACAGTCTAAATACGAATTCACACACACACATCCATCAAGGAGCCAAAACATGGTATATGTACTCACCCCCTTGTGATTGCTGTGCAGCCTTCAAGCGCCCATCCAGATCCGGGTATGCCACCACCAGGATGCGTTGCATAAGGGGGCTCAGTGCCCGAAGGGCACCCCTTCTTCATTGGGAGGATATCCCCAGCTGTGCCTCGCAGATTTTCCTCGCCCAGCGCTGCAGGTCCTCCCACCTCTTCCTGCAGTAGGTGCTCCGCCGGTTGTAGACCGCCACGATCTGCACTTCCTTGGTGATGGCATGCCAAAGTGCCCTCTTCTGGTGGGCGCTGACCTATATGCGACACACAGAAGAATAACACTGAGTTCAGACACTGGCCAATCATATACAGCTGGCTATATGTCCACTATGGGATGGACATTTCAAACAGCCTAACAGCACACACACGAAGCATGTCAGGAACCCTGGACCATATAGTGTCACAGGTGCACACATGTATGCAGCCAACATCGACCACAACACACATCCATGCCCCCCAGTCCTCCTATTGACCTATACCTCTGGCCGTCCGTAGAGTTTGGCACACAGGGGCAGGACCCCGTCCACGAGCTTCTCCAATTCCTCGTTGGTGAAGGCCGGGGCCATTTCCCCTGCAACATGTGCCATTTCCATGACCAGAGGCAGGACACAGCAGTACACTCAGTGGAGTACCTGCATGCACGAGATCAGGGGGTCAGGTGAAGTTGGGGTGACAAGTTCGCGTACGCACCACGGCGGTGTGCACCATCACCATCGGCAGCCATCCTGATATGCTAAGATTGCCCATTGACAACCATGTTAACCAATGAATTTGCGCACAGCAGTAAACACCGCCTCACGCTATTACGTCAACTGCTAGCGGTATGAGGTAATTTCCACCACAACACTTAGGGATCACAGGGGGCAGACATTTTGGCCTTAACTACACAGTTATAAAACCCTCATCTGCACAATGCAGGCCCTATTATCCCCTAAACATCCATAGGCATGTAACATTATACATTACCTCACTTGACCAGTCCTGATATATCATTGTGGTCATGTTGCTGTAATATCACACACACTAAGCATTAGTGTTGTCTACAATCATGCCAGCTGTGCTGAATGAAAAACAATGTGTGCAGATGTATGTGTGTTCCTCACAAGTGTTTTAAACTCCTCCTAGGTACGAACCCTTGTGGCGAGGAAGGACCCCATTGGTGTACAGACCACTTGTTGATTTGCGGACCATGGTGGAGCGTCACATCATTATTAGTTACAGACTCACTTGTGCAACTATTCATGAACTTTGTGCAATACTGGATCCAGCACTGACACCGGCAAATCTTAATCAGCATGCCATCCCTACTGAAGTGCAGGTGCTCTCTGCACTCCATTTCCTGGCAACGGGCTCATTTCAAGTGGCAGTGGGCATGCATGCAGGTTTTTCACAGCCAATGTTTAGCACAATACTGTCCAGATTCCTGAATGCATTTGTACGACACCTAAAGTCCTATGTGAGGTTTCCCCAAAGTGTTGACCTCCCTGCCATCAAGTCGGACTTCTATGCCTTTGCCAAAATACCCCATGTGATAGGTGCCATCATTGGCACCCACATAGCTATCATCCCCCCAAGAGTCAGTGAACAGGTGTACAGAAACAGGAAGAACTTTAATTCCATGAACATTCAATTTGGTGTGTAGCGCAGACCACATCTCACATGTGAATGCCCAGTTCTCTAAATCAGTCCATGATTCCTTTGTGCTGAAGAACAGTAGTGTGCCACACAAGATGGAACAACTACAAGAAGACAGAGGGTGGATCATAGGTAGGTGTTTCTGACACTTATTGCCACATAGCAGACGGCCAGGCTGTCTGCCTCTGAGGGTTGTCAATGAATGTCCTGTTTTGCACCTTCTTCTAGGTGATTCTGGCTATCCCAACTTGCGTTGGCTCCTGACACCAGTGAGGAATCCTGGAACAGATGCAGAGAGGAATTACAATGAGGCCCATGGACGTACTAGGGGGGTGATAGAGCACACAATAGGTCTCCTGAAGGATAGATTTTGTTGCCTACTTATCTCTGGTGGTTCCCTGGCCTATGGACCTGAAAAGGTGTGTAGAATAGTGGTGGCCTGCAGCATGCTGCACAACACGGCTGTGAGAAATTCTATCCCCCTCTTGGAGGAGGAGGGTGCTGAAAATCCAGACAAGCTTCCTCTAAGAGGGGATGAAAGTGATGTGAGAAAGATGAGGAAGAAGATGTACAGACCAGGACACAACTGATACAACTCTACTTCAAGTAACTTTGTGGGACAATTGGATGAGATTGCTGTCTGTGCATCATACTGTCAGTGTGCCTTGTCATCTATGGGGGTGTTGGGTCAATACTTATTGCCAATGTGACCAGTTCTGCATAGGACAGATTACAATATAGTATAAAAGTGCAACACATCTGTAGGCACAACAACATGTAAGGCGTGTGGTGCATTTCCTGCTACTCAGAGAACAATAAAAGAGTTATCATACAGTTGCATCCATACTTCACTTTGTTTCAACTTAATGACACGGAACATTGTAACAGGTGAAAATTTGTTTTATTTGGTGCAGGTATAAGATCGTGCAGATTACAGTGATGGGAGTGGCCTACTGGTGGTTGTACAATATGGCAAGATGGTCGCAGCATTGTTGGTAGTAGTGGTAGGTCCATCAATGTTTACAAGAGTTTGTTATTTTCACACGGTTTGGTGGTTGATTCAGTGGGACACTTGGAGGACAGTTCTTGCCAGAGTCACTTCTTTGAGGGGGCCTTGTTCTTGGCAGGTGTTCCTATGCCATATCTGGGCCTGAGGATCCGTGTGGGCGCCTGGTGTTGGCCAGTACAGGTTGAGATGGATGTACCCTGTGTGTCCTGTGAGGGCGGTACATGTGCAGTTGCTATTGATGCTGTTGTTGTCTGGTCTGTATCCTGGCCTGTAGTAGGGGCTTCCTGGTCTGTGGGGCCTCAGGCTGTGTTGGGACATGGTACAGCAGCACACCTGAAATGCTGGCCATTGTGGCATTGTGCAGTTTCCACTGCTCCATGGCCTCTTGGTGGTGTGCTAGCTGCATCCTTTGACTCTGCTCCAGGGTGGATACTATCTGGGCCAATCTGTCCTGGGTAGGGTGATATGCTCCCAGGAC
This sequence comes from Pleurodeles waltl, assembly GCF_031143425.1. Taxonomy (NCBI): domain Eukaryota; kingdom Metazoa; phylum Chordata; class Amphibia; order Caudata; family Salamandridae; genus Pleurodeles; species Pleurodeles waltl. Next base: position 1,573,571,952 of record NC_090444.1, read on the forward strand.
CTCAGATATCACATCATGGGCTGCAGCATCCATCTTGTGGCCTCCCACCTGGGCCACTGATGCACTCCCACTGGACCTTACCTCCTGTGCCTGTGTCCCCTGCACAGGGCTGGCGGTACCACTTGTACTGGGGCCATTGTCTTCCTGCCTGTTGGTATGGGGTGACTGTGGCCTCTGTACTTGTGTTCTACAAGTCTGTGCCCTGGCTACACAGGTGTGGGGATGGTTGTCCCCAGCTGATGTTGTTGGCTGGGTGGTAGGGGTGTCAGTGGTATCATGGGTGGGGCTGCTGGATGGTGACAGTCCAGGACTGTGTGAGGGGCCAGGGTGATCAAGTGTGTACAGGGTTCCATCCCCAGTGTCCTGGGAGGTGCCTCAGTCTCCCTGTGGGCCACTGCCACTCCTTGTCCTGTCTGTCAGGGTGGCATGGGTGATGGTGCCTGTTGGGAGGAATGGACATGTCTGTCACATTAGCATGATCGGATGGGGTGCACAGAACTGGGCGTGTTTGTGCAGGTTTCACACTTTGGGGCCATGCAGGTTGCTTTCGTGAGGTTAGCATTGATTTTTTGCTTAGGATGTGGAGGTGCATTGTGGGTGCTGTAGGCCACTGTGATTCCTTGCAGGGGTGGGTGGCTGTACACAGGGGGAGGGATGTGGGCCTGTTAGTGGGTTTGTGGGCATGCAGGGGGACTGGATGTAGTGATTGTGGCCTGGGTTGGTTAGTGGTCCTGGTGCATGCATTCCAGGTGTGATGGATGTGGTGTAATTGTAAATGACTTACCCAAGTCCATTCCTCCAGTGAGTCCCTCAGGGTGCAGGATGGCCAGTACATTTTCCTCCCAGTCAGTGTAGTCGAGTGGAGTTGGTGGAGGTCCTCCCCCAGTCTTCTGGCCTGCAATGTGGTGCCTGGAAGCCATGGGTCTGACCTTCCCATGCAGGTCGTTCCATCTCTTGCGGATGTCGTCCCTGGTGCGTGGATTGTATTGTATTGTATTGTATTGTAATCGTATTTATATAGCGCTTACTACCCCTGACGAGGCGTCGAAGTGCTTTTCGATGAGTAGCAGGCTACTCTGCAACTCAACAAGAATTAGTGATGGATTAGTATCGGGAAATAATGAGTACAGTTTTAGTATTATTATGAGTTAATTTGAGCCGCGGATATGAGAGTTTGTTAGTTAGATTGACTGGAGTAATGGAGGGTTGTAGGAGGAGAGAAATCCAGAAGTGTTAATTGGGAGCATATCCTTCATTTACTCAACCCAAAGGCTTGAGATGAGTAAAGGGGGGTGGAGGAGGGAAGAGTATGTGGAGGTGTTAGGGAGAGCATAGTAGCAGGGCGAGATAAATGCGGGAGAATTTAGTAGGGTTGTGTGGGAGGTCACAGTAGTAGAGTGAGGTTTGGTGAGTTAAATGTGGAAGCGGAGGGAAGAACTTAGGCAGAGTTATTTAGGAGATTAAAGTAGTAGAAGGGATTTGGGATGAGTCAGAGTGAGAATGGAGGATAGTTTGATAGAGATATGATATATGATGATGAGTAGATAAGTGTGATAAGATGAGAGCAGGAATTCATAGATATCTAGTATAACAACCCACCCAGGAGCCATGCAATGATCCACGAAACATGCCAAGCACAGAAACAACATATACACATACATACATATGTATATCTACACACACACACACACATGAATACACATACATATGCATATACAACACATAATTAGAACCATGGGTAAAAAAATACTTAGTCAAACAGGTTTAAAGAGTGTGTGTGTATTTTATTGTTATGACATAGTAGTGATACATATTTTCTAAAGAAACTATAAATAAATAGAAATATACACATAATCTGAAAACATATTTATCATCATAGGCATATACAGTTCATAGTTGTTTGAACATGGTGGTTATGAAGGAAAGAGCCAACTCTTGAGTAGTTTTCTGAAGACAAGAAAGTTGTCTGTGGCTCTTATAGTTGGGGGTAATGAATTTCATAGTTTGGCTGCTTGGACGGAGAAGGATGTCCTACCTATAGTCTTTTTCTTGTATGGTGGTGTTCTAAGGCGGGGTGCCAACCTTGAGCAGAGGTTTCTTTGTTGGATGTATTTGGTAATTTTCTTTCTGATAAAAAGCGGTCCTGTTCCATGTATAGCTTTGTGGGTGATACAAAGCAGCTGGAAAGTGCATCTTCTGGCAACGGGTAACCAGTGTAGTGCTCTCAAGGCAGGGGAGATGTGGGCTTGTGGCTTTACATGTAATAGTAGCCTGGCTGCAGAATTCTGGATACGTTGTAGTTTTTTCATAACAGATAGAGATGATCCATGGTAGAGGCCATTGGCATAATCCAGTTTGGATAGTACAAGTGAGATAGTAGCTTGCACCTTGTGTGGAAATCCGAGGTGGGGGAAGATGCGTCGTAAAGTCTTCAAGGTGATGAAGCTTGTTCATGCTAATTTGTCCACTTGGGCATTCATAGTTAACTGGGAATCCATGGTGATTCCTAGGTTTTTAACTTCCTTGGATAATTGAGGAGGTGGTCCGAGATCATCAGGCCAGACGCACAGAGGGTCATAATTTTTCCAGTCACCACATATGAGTATTTCTGTTTTGGAGGTATTTAGTTTGAGATGGCTCCAGGTCATCCACTGATCAACGGCTCTGAGGCAACTGAAGATTTGTGAGTTTTCAATGTTTTTGGGGCATTCTAATTTAAGTAGTATTTGTGTGTCATCTGCATAGTTGTAGCATGTGAGATGGAAATCATTGATCAGTTCTGGTAAAGATATCATGTAGCTGTTGAAAAGCAAAGGTGAGATGATTGACCCTTGGGGGACCCCTGCTTTTGTGAGGTAGGGTTCAGGGGGGTGAGTGGATGATATTAGATCTTTTTTGAAGATAGGAAGCGATCAAGTCGAGAGCAATCCCTTGTATGCCGGCTTCGTGGAGTCTTTGAGTTAAGGTGCCATGGTCAACTGTATCAAAGGCAGCTGAGAGGTCCAAGAGAAGTAGTGCAGCAACTCCATTTCGGTCGACTGTGTTTTTAAGATCATCCCAGATTGCTATGAGTGCCGATTCAGTGCTCCTTCCCGGGCGGAATCCAGTTTGGAAGTCTGAAGGTATAGAATTGTCTTCAATGAATTGTGACATCTGGGCGAATGCTGCTCTTTCTATCAATTTGCCCAGGAAAGGTCCATTTGTGATTGGTCTGTAGTTGTTGGGGTCTTGCGGGTCTAGGTTTGTTTTCTTTAATAAAGGTCGTATGTATGCCTTTTTCAGGTCTGCAGGAAAAGTTCCTGAAGTTAAAGAGTTGTTGATGATTCTTCTTACAGGTGTGGCAGCAGAAGTAGATCGAAGAATGTTCTTGAAGATTTGTGGTGGGCAAGGGTCAGAAGGGCAACCAGAAGGTCTGCTTGCTTTGACCAAGTCCATAAATTCATCCTGGGATATTTGTTTGAAGGACTGTAGAGGTTGGGTTGGTTTATTGTTAAAGGGTATTTTAGGAAAGGGGTGGGTGCTGATGGTTTTCTTCTGTTTTAAATAGGAGTCCAATGTGTCTGCCTTGGTTGTGTAGTGAGTTGCCAATTTGTTTGTGAAATCTTCAGTAGTGGGATGACTCCCTTCCATGCATGTAGGTTTTCGAGATTCATTGAGAATTTTATAAAATTCCTTGGTTGTAGATTGAGCATTTTGAATTCTGTCTGAGTAGTATCTTTTTTTAGCTTTTTTGATTGATGATTTGTATATCCTGCTAAGTTTGTGTAGCTGCAGTTTGTCTTGACTGTTGTTTGTTTTGAGCCAGGTCCGCTGCAACTTTCTGATTTGTTGCTTTATCTTTTTAAGTTCTGTGTCTCTCCAAGTTGTTGGTTTTCTTTTGTTGTGTTTAGTTTTTCTGAGTGGTATTAGGATATCAAAAGCTTCCTGTAGCCACTCATAAAGTTTTGGCACAGAATTAATTGTATCAATATCTGTGTTTGCTGTTAGTTGTGTCTCTAAGTGATCCAAATTGAGTTTGTTCCATGGTCGATAGGTGTATGTATGTAAGTAGTTGTGGGGTGTGTTGATTTGTGGAGTTGTATGTCGGAAAGTTATCATATGGTGGTCCGACCAAGTGAATGGCGTGATGCTATGAATAGTAACTAGTTCAGGCTTAGCAAAAATGACATCTAGGATGTGACCAGCGATGTGTGTGGGATTGTGTATAATCTGATGTAGGTTCAATGCGACTAGGCCAGTGGTGATAGCCTTTGGATGGGGCATATTGGGTTTGTCAAACCAAATGTTTAGATCCCCAAGAATGCATAGATTGGAGTATAGTGTAATAAGGTTTGAGACTGTGCCTAGAAAAGCATCTGGGAAAGTGGAGTTGTTAGGTGGAGGTCTGTAAAGGAGGAGAAAGTTACAGGAGGAAGTTGGAATAGGGTGGCATCTGGTAAGGAGGGCTTCACAACCTTGTATGGAGATGTTGTCTGTTTTACTGAGGTTCATTGCCTGTTTTGTGGTACTGAAAATTCTGGACCCGTGTTATAAACATCGTCGTATCACAACGATTTTGGTATCAGCAGACCGAGAATGATTAGAATAGTATGCACAAGCATTGTATTCATATTCGGGTGACGAAATCACCTGAATATCAGAGTTTCCGTCCTGAACCCTCGGGTTCCATTTAAACGACAGCCATTTTGTGATTGCCCTCACATAGGCCAATGTCTAATGCTGAAAACGAGTCTGAAGGACACGTACATCTTTGCTGACTCCTCTGTGACCTGGGCAAGCTGACTCCACTGCCTGAAGCCAAACCTGTTCGGCCAGTTTCTTTCCCAGTGGCCGAATGAGATTAGTATCAAGGCACAACACATCATAAAACCTTTCATCACACACAAACCATGCCTAATCTTACACGCACCTGTCCCTGTTTCTTTCTTTATGACTTGCTTTACAAGGAGGAGGTGCCCGTTTATATTGGGGGTCCGTCGATATCTGATGAAAGTACTAAGCCTTGCCGGGTAATTGATTGAGGGCTGGACAAACTGAAATATGGGCTTGTCATCATAACCCTGCTATTTCTTTGTAGTGAAAATATGTGAATGGTCAACTGTAAAATAAGGAATGTTTGCCTAAAGCATAATATTTTGTATAAAAGAGAAGGTTAGCTTTGCAAAGAGAGGAGTCTCCTGAGAATATACACCGTGTTGTACTTCTAGGATACCTGTTACTGGCTTCAGCCAATAAACAAGATCTTTGACTTCACCAAGAAGACTCTGTGTTTCTGTAGTCTGAAACAGGAAGGACTCGAAGTCTTAGGGTGTGTTCCCTGGCACCACTGGGTTCTGAAAAACCCAGTACTTCAGTTGGCTCCCAACGTGGGGCGATTTCAGCGGTACCAGTCCAAGCCAGAGGTTCGTGAGGAGCTTCGTGTGAAAATTCTGGAGGGAGGCCGCCACTTCATCGACCCCTGTATGTCGACGTGGTCCGAAAGTCTTTGCTGCGAGGTTCCCCTCTTCCCGACGGCTACGAAGGACTGCTGCCCTGACTATCGCCCTGTTTTGGACCCTTGATGATTTGGTAGAGCGAAACGATAAACGAGTCTTCTGGTGACGTCATCGATACCTCAGTTAAGTATAAGTGGAGCGTCTCCCAGTCCTTAGTTTGGTTCTTAGTTTGGTATCCCCTTGGGATCTTTGATTTGGAACTTGCAAGTACCAAAGCCGAGGGATTCGTGTATTCACGAGACTATCGTATTCGATAATCCTTTGAAGTTTGACGCTAGACTGGAGAGCGAAGATGCCTGGTTTTAGCAGACATGGAAACTTGTTTTGTCTTGGTTATAATAGGGATTCCCGATTGGAGGACTCGTGTCCGGTTCCTCCGATTGGAACTCCAACCTATGAACTATATGTGAAACATGGCTTAGGCCCCCTCACATATAATGAAGTATGGATCCGATACACCAGGAAAGATGGTGTTTTAAAATGGCCCCAATATAGTAGTTTTGACACAGAGATTCTGGATAATCTGGAGGTTAAACTTTTTAAGAAGAAAGCCCGGCCGGCGATGTTTGACTCTTTCTGCCTATGGCGTAAGGAAGCCAAACAGAAGGAAATTAAATTAGCAAAGAGAAATGAGAGGGAAGAGGGTATCTCGATAATGCAAGCTGCCATGCAGTTTAAAGATGATGAAGAAGAACAGATGAATGAGCAGTTGCACAGGCAACGTAAAATGGTGACCGATAAATGTTATCCAGTTTTTCCGCTTCTTCAGCAAGATGCAGCAAAAGAACTTGAGAAAGATCCTTTAATGTCACACTTGTTGAGTTCGCCACCCCCTTATGCGCAGAATGCTACAGCACCCCCGCAACCTTTAGCTGTGCAACCTCTGGTTATTGTGCCTCAGGTTCTTCCACAGCCGCCAGCTCCTCTTCAGTTGGCTCCTACTACTATGGCGCAGCCCCTTCAAGGGCCGCCGACTTCGCTACCTGCTCCATCTGTACCTCCTACGACTTTATGTACTACATCGACTGCCTCTTCTGGTATTCTTCCTGATACTGCCTCTGCGTCTGCTTCTGCGTCTGCCTTGCCTCCCTCTGTTTTTCCTCCTGTTCTTTCATCAACTTCTCCTTCTGTCCGACAGAGAGTGACAGATACTGTTGCCAGCCTTATATTTCCTCTCTTTGGGTCGTCTGGTGTGACCCCAGATTCGGAGCGTAAGCAGTCGCGTAGTCAACTGCCTAATTCTCAAGAGAGAGAAATGTTTGACCGTATGGCGCATAAATGGGTTGTTTACCCTTTAAGATACGATGTAGAGTCTGTTATGGATGTCTTCCGTCAATGGGGAGCACCGAAACAAAGATACGTTTTTGAGAAAATGTGTGCTTTCCTTTGTGAGGAATTGGAGGATAATGATTTGGAAACAAATCCGCCTGATTTGTGCCGTGTACGGTTTGAGTTTTAAAAAGGCACGATTGTGGGTCCCGATGTTGAGAAAGCAGTTGCGACGTTGTTGTCCTTTAGGAATAAGGATCCTTCTCAGTCATTGTTCCAACATGACTCCTCGGTTAAAAAAAAGGTGCAACAGTACCCAATGAGAGAAGTCCCTCCGGTATGGAAGGACGCCGTTGCGGCTGATGTTGCTAATCAAATTGATGCTGTCCCAGCTCATTTTCAGCGTGTTTGGGTACATGTTCCGTGGAAGCGAGCTGAAGTTTTAGCCCTTAAGCAGACTTTGCCTGATCCCCGTAAAAACCCTGCAGGGTATTATAAGGAATTATCACAGACTGCAGACTCATGCATTATGAATTTAGCCGACATAGACATGTTATTTGGGAATGTTGTTCCACAGCCTTTGTGGGGATTGATTCGCCATACAGATCATGCACAAGAGTTAGGTGACTCATGGGCTAATATTAGTGCTGCAAATGATAGACAAGTTGGTGGTGCCAAGCCTGAGCCTTTGGTAGCAGAACTGCCTGCTAGGATCATTACTTACATGAAGACTTTAATGCCTGCGATGCGTGTGAATTGGGATAAATTGTCTGCGTGTAAGCAGAAGAAAGATGAAACAGTGTCTGATTTCTTCACCAGGTTTGAGGAAACGTTTATCGACCACAGTGGTCAAGATATGAGTACAGAAGGTGGTCAACGGTTGTTCGTCGACAAGTTTGTGCACAATTTGCTTGCCGAGCTGTGTAAGAAATTGAAGGATTCAGAGAGTTCTTGGGCCGTTTCCTCTTCAGCACAAATATTGGCTACTGCACAGTACTACGAAAATAGGGATAAAGATGAGAAGGATAGAGCAGACAAGAAAACTAAAGAATTAAAGACGAAGGTTCTTTTACAACAGGCGTATCCGCCACGTGGTGGTCAGAGTAACTATCAGCAACCTCAACAGTTCCAGAGAAACTCGCAAAGGTTCGAGTTTTCTCAACCACGTGTTCCTGTAGGTCCCAATCAGTGTTCATATTGTAAAGAAGAGGGTCATTTCAAGTATAGTTGTCCTATTTTGTTACAGCGTACGAATGGTGCTTCTGGCGCAAGAGGTCGAGGTGTTCAACAAGCTCCTAGAGGTAGAGGACGTGGAAGTTTCCCCCAGAACACGCGTTCCTTTCCGTCTCAAAACTCAATGAATAGTTTTGACCAGCAACATAACTCGTCTGGTAGGACGGCTCAGTACTATGCTGACGATGAGAACTTGGAAGGTAATAATTGCTAGGACAGCCATAGACGAAGAGAGGGAGTTTTTTTAGTTCCAGTAGATCAGAATGGACCTTATGTTAAGGTGATTACCTCAGGTGTGTCGGAGCCTTTTCTGTTGGATACTGGTGCTACAAAGAGTTCTATTATGCACTCAAAACTCCCTGGCGCACCTTTGTCTGGCGAGATGAATGTTTCAGTAGGTTTTTCTGGCGCCCCGGTTAGGAACCCGATTTCTAGTCCTATGTCCCTTTCTGTTGGACCTTGTGAATTGGAAGCACCCCTTATTCTGATGACAGGTTGTGGTGAAAACTTGTTAGGATTGGATTTGTTGAAAAGATTGTATGCGACATTATATTGTTCTCCTTCGGGAGTACAACTTACACTGGGTAGGAAATTGGTCTCTCCAATGTATTTGTCGAAGGATAAACTTCCGACCGAATTGTCGTTTCTTCCTGATACCATTTGGGCTACTGTTCCTAATTACGTGGTTCTGTTGGAAATACCGCCTTATGTTGTGACATTGAAAGCCAATGTTAAATTACCACGCATTCAACAATACAAGATCTCTAGTGAAGGTGAAAAGGCGTTGCTAGCGATCATTTATGATTTAATTGAAAAAGATGTAATTGAAGAGACAAGAGGCAACGTTTGTAATAGTCCTGTTGTGCCTGTTTTGAAACGTACTGACCCCTCTAAGCCACTTGTTTACAGGCTCGTGATTGATCTTAGAGAGGTAAATAAAATAGTTGTGCCACAGTTTCCAGTTGTTCCTAATATCACTGCCCTATTGACTATGATTCCAGCTTCCGCCACCTGGTTTTCGGTGATTGACTTAAAGAATGCTTTCTTCAGCATCCCGATTGCAAAGGTGAGCAGGGATATTTTTGGCTTTAGTTTAGGAGGCCGAAGTTTCTGCTTCAAACGTGCTCCACAAGGCTACTGTGAAAGTCCATCAATATATAGTCAGGCTTTAAAAACACAGCTTGATGCAATTGTTTTACCTGACGGCGCTACCCTTATTCAGTACGTCGATGATTTGCTAGTCGCTACAGAGACTGAAGAGATTCGTAAAGAAGCCACCTTGTCGTTGTTGCGTCATTTATCTGATTTACATCACAAAGTGTCCCTTTCAAAACTGCAATATTGTCGAGAAGAAGTGACCTACTTAGATCATCTCTTATCGAAGGAGGGAAGGAAACTGACCTCAGAAAGAATTCAGGCAATTGCAAAATTGAGTGTGCCAAGGACACAGAGAGAAGTACGTGCTTTCTTGGGCATTACATCATACTGCAGACAATGGATACCGAATTTTTCTTTGCTGGCCAAACCTTTGGTAGCATTGACCTATAAAGATACACCTAACCCCGTTCCGTGGTCTGAAGATTGTCAGAAAAGTTTTTCCGAATTGCGTAATGCATTGTGTTCGGCTCCTGTGTTGGGTACCCCCGACTACAGTAAGCCCTTTACACTGTATGTCCATGAGAAAGAGGGTTGTGCATTGTCAGTGCTGACACAGTCTTTTGGAGACAAGCAGCGCCCATGCGCATATTTTTCGTCAACTTTGGATCCGGTAGCTAAAGAATTGCCGAGTTGCTTGAGAGCCACAGCGGCCGCAACTGTTTCTATTCGACAGTCTGCTGGGTTAGTGATGAATAATATGTTGATTGTGATGGTTCCACATGCAGTGGACACGTTGTTAAACAGGACCAAGACACAGCATTTAACTAGTGCTCGATTGTCAGGTTACGAGTTGACACTGTTAGCGAGTCATGTGCACATAAAGAGGTGCAATACGTTGAATCCAGCCATGTTATTGCCGATTTCAGTAGAGACAGATGATGCTGAACAACATGATTGTTTTCTTAGGACAGAAGAAGAAACGAAAGGGAGAGTAGATCTTAAAGATACTCCTCTTGTAAAGTGTGATGGTACCTTATGGGTGGATGGTTCATGCTTCAAGCTTCCGAATGGTGATACGACTGCAGCATTTGCTGTCACAACTTTGCATACGATTGTTGAAGCTGCACGTATACCACATAATTCAGCTCAAGCAGCAGAGCTGATTGCACTTACGAGAGAGTGTGTGTTATCGAAAGGAATGAAAGTGACCATATATACCGATAGCCAGTATGCGTTTGGTGTGGCCCATAGTTTTGGACGATTGTGGAAAGAACGTGGGTTCCTGACTTCGCATGGAGCTAAAATTCAGCATGGTCAGTTGGTGAATGAGCTTCTTGAGTCACTGACCTTGCCATTACAAGTTGCGATTGTGAAATGCAGTGCACACAAGAAGGTTACTGATGATGTCGGTCGTGGCAATGCATTTGCAGACGAAATCGCAAAAGAAACAGCAAAAGATGTGATGAATCGAATGTATGTTGCAGGCTCCGCAAGATGGATTGGTGACGTTGGAATATGTGAAGATACGATAGAGGGTGTGAAGTCTCTTCAAGCTGAAGCTTCAGAGAAAGAGTTGAGCATGTGGAAAGAAAGTACGGGTAAATTGGATGAAAATGGTTGTTGGGTTGACTTGTCAGAACATCAGCGATGGTTGTTACCCAATGCTTATGTGCTTGCAGTGGTGACAATGGCTCATGGAATGGCCCATATCATTGTGAAAGGGATTTGTAAGTTGTTGGCTCCAGTATGGCAAAATGCTGGAATTCCTAAATGTGCAGAGAATGTGGTCAAGAATTGCATGGTGTGTCTGAAATACAATCCTGGTAGGGGAACCCCAACTCCAGCTGGTCATTTTGCGCCTCCAACGTATCCGTTCGAGGTTTTGCAGCTAGATTTCATCCACATGGAAAGGTGCAACAATCTGAAATACGTACTCGTTGTTGTTTGTGCTTTTTCAAGATGGGTAGAAGCATATCCCTTAAAAGACAACACTGCCTTATCCACAGCTAAAGCCCTTGCCAAAGAATTCTTCCCTAGGTTTGGAATGCCGAGAATGGTCTGGAGTGATAATGGGAGTGAATTTGTGGGTCGAGTGATGAAAAAAGTATGTGAGGGGCTAGGTATCCAGCAAAAATTCCACGCTGCAAATCACCCCCAATCAGCTGGACTAGTAGAGTGCTATAATGGCACGCTAAAACTGAAGTTGGCAAAGATACAAGCGAGCTCTGGTCTTAAATGGCCTGACGCTCTGCCTCTAGCACTCCTATCAACAAGAATGACTGTGCATTCGCGAGTGAGACTTAGGCCCTCATTCTGACCTTGGCGGGCGGCGGAGGCCGCCCGCCAAAGTCCCGCCGTCAGGTTACCGTTCCGCGGTCGAAAGACCGCGGCGGTAATTCTGACTTTCCCGCTGGGCTGGCGGGCGGTCGCCTTCAGACCGCCAGCCAGCCCAGCGGGAAAGAGGCTTCCACGATGAAGCCGGCTCGGAATCGAGCCGGCGGAGTGGAAGCTGTGCGACGGGTGCAGTTGCACCCGTCGCGTATTTCACTGTCTGCGTAGCAGACAGTGAAATACATGTAGGGGCCCTCTTACGGGGGCCCCTGCAATGCCCATGCCAGTGGCATGGGCACTGCAGGGGCCCCCAGGGGCCCCGCGACCCCCCCTACCGCCATCCGGATCTCGGCGGTCTGACCGCCGGGATCTGGATGGCGGTAGGGGGGGTCGGAATCCCCGCGGCGGTGCAGCAAGCTGCGCCGCCGCGGAGGATTCAATGGGGCGGCGGTACACTGGCGGGACCCCGCCAGTGGTGCCGGTCCGACCGCGGCTTTACCGCCGCGGTCGGAATCCCCATTGGAGCACCGCCGGCCTGTCGGCGGTGCTCCCGCGGTCCTCCGCCCTGGCGGTCAAAGACCGCCAGGGACAGAATGACCACCTTAGTCCCTATGAAATTGTGTTCGGCCTCCCGGCCAACATATGGGGAGTGCCAAGACCAACAAAATTCAGTGAGATCGAACACCCTGTACTGCTTGATTATTTGTATGAATTGACGGCTAAATTGCGTGTTCTACACCAACAGGTTCACGATACTCTGCCTCAGGTCTCTGAAGCTCCAGGACATCTTATTGATCCTGGATCATGGGTGCTGGTCAAGAACTTCCAGCGGACAAAGAATAACCAGCCCCGTTGGACCTGCCCCCACCTCGTCCTTCTCTCAACAAGATCAGCTGTTCGAGTGGAAGGGAAAAAGAACTGGATCCACGGCGTACACTGCAAGAGGGTCCCTTTTCCTCTACCGTACGACCGATGGGTCCAGGAGGGGATCGCTGACTCTGAGACTGTGCCTCGTTTTTTGCCATTTAGCGATGCACGTGTAAAAGGAACAATTTCTGAATGAGAAAGTGACAATAATTTGCAAGAAGCTGTGCCACCGTCAATTCGATTGAACACTACAGAGCCTGAACTCTTGTTCCAGAACCAGACAGTACCTGGAAAAAGCCGTTATAATTTGAGACCAAGAACTAAGGACAAATAATTTTTTCCCGTTCCTTTGCTATTTTTTTTTAAAGTGCGGCTCTCTCATCTGAGAAACTTTCTTATTTTTGTTTTTTTCTTTTCGAACCGCCATCTGGGTTCAGCTGTAGGGTCGTGGTTGCCCAAGTCTTTGGAGTGCAGCTGAAGACGTTAGGTCGACAGTTCTGGTCGGTCTAAGGGAGTTGCCCTGGACTGACAGAAGCATTCCCTAGCATAGAACACTCTACCACCACGAGCAGCAATTAGAGAGGATGGAGTTTTTCAAGAATGAGAGACCTGCCAGACAGATGGACTTTAAAGCCAGAATGTGTATAATAATGACAAAGAAACGATTTTTGATATTATGTATTTTCATGTTTCTTAATGTAATTAAGTTTTTAAAAGGATATGTTTTATTCTCTTTTCAAGTTACATTTGCACCCATTACACAGCCCATACCTCCTTCTACTGTTTCCTCGCATTCTTTTCACCCCCTGCCTGAACACGAGTCTGCCCGAAGATTAGAATTTGTCAACAATTCATTCATTCAGCTTCTACACCAACACCAATTAGTAGTGAACACAACTAACTGTTGGGTATGTGGTCTTATGCCTCATACTACTGATAAAGGTATCCCTTATCTGGTCCTGCCTTTCAGCCATAATGGTTCTGTATGGGCATATAGAACGGTGTTCATATACGCGTATGAAGCCAACCCCCTACGTTCTGTGAAAGATAATCCTAAGAATAGTGCTCTAGCTAAGGGTATAGTAGATATGATTAGGGAAGATATTTCCTATGAGACTATCCCGAGAGATGAGACACTAGCATATATTGGATGGAACATAACAGGATATGGAGTTACTCTGAGTGGGAACCAGCGAGCAAAGAGATCCTCCCCGATTTGGATTGTACCCCATCAGGGTCACCTATGTCTGCAAGGTAATGGCAAGAATCCCAGAGCTCAGTTAGGGAAAAGTATCTGCACTGAAACATATGTTTTTGCGTCTCAGACTTCTCCTTCGTTCTTAGCAGCTAAGGGTACCTATTTCATCTGCCATAATAGAGCCTATACATGGTTGCCCCTGACTTCTCAGGCACATGTTTTGTTTCGTTCCTGTTACCTCCCACCTACACGGCCGCGGCAGATTACCATAAGACAAGGATAGTTAGAGGTGTCATAAGTAAAGAAGACACTACAGGACAAGAATTTGGAGATTTCGTAAAGGGTATTCTGCCGTTTTGGGGTCCTATGGTTAACAGGAGGAACATAAGGCAATTGACAAAGGTGGTTGAATCCACGGTAGTTGAAACCGCCGGTGCCCTTGGTAATTTGACTGCTGAGCTCCAGTCGGATCGCCTTATGACTCTTCAGAACAGGGTCGCATTAGACGTCATACTTGCAGACCGAGGTGGGGTATGTAAAGTGATCCAATCAAGTTGCTGTGTTTTCTTCCCAGATAACGCTCCGACAGTCTACCAGGCCATTTCCAAACTGCATAAGATCTCCGAATCTATTCACGTGGATAAAGGAGATTGGTCATTGATGGGGTGGTTCTGGGAGCTGATATCCGCCTGGGGATGGAAGACTCTGGTAGTCATTGGGATGATCTTAGCCATTCTTTTCCTGTCCTGTCTGTGTGTACAGTGTGCTCCTGCAATATGTGGCCTCTGTGCTACATCGTGTGTAAGGAAACCTGTATCAAGGGACGAGCTAGGTAATAGGATGATGCTACAGCAACATCTCAACGACTTTATGAATATAGACCTGGACTCAGATTAGCGTGAGTATAGGTTATTGCCTATGTAAGGGCAAAAGGAGGGTCTGTGGTACTGAAAATTCTGGACCCGTGTTATAAACATCGTCGTATCACAGCGATTTTGGTATCAGCAGACCGAGAATGATTAGAATAGTATGCACAAGCATTGTATTCATATTTGGGTGACGAAATCACCTGTATATCAGAGTTTCCGTCCTGAACCCTCGGGTTCCATTTAAACGACAGCCATTTTGTGATTGCCCTCACATAGGCCAATGTCTAATGCTGAAAACGAGTCTGAAGGACACGTACATCTTTGCTGACTCCTCTGTGACCTGGGCAAGCTGACTCCACTGCCTGAAGCCAAACCTGTTTGGCCAGTTTCTTTCCCAGTGGCTGAATGAGATTAGTATCAAGGCACTACACATCATAAAACCTTTCATCACACACAAACCATGCCTAATCTTACACGCACCTGTCCCTGTTTCTTTCTTTATGACTTGCTTTACAAGGAGGAGGTGCCCGTTTATATTGGGGGTCTGTCGATATCTGATGAAAGTACTAAGCCTTGCCGGGTAATTGATTGAGGTCTGGACAAACTGAAATATGGGCTTGTCATCATAACCCTGCTATTTCTTTGTAGTGAAAATATGTGAATGATCAACTGTAAAATAAGGAATGTTTGCCTAAAGCATAATATTTTGTATAAAAGAGAAGGTTAGCTTTGCAAAGAGAGGAGTCTCCTGAGAATATACACCGTGTTGTACTTCTAGGATACCTGTTACTGGCTGCAGCCAATAAACAAGATCTTTGACTTCACCAAGAAAACTCTGTGTTTCTGTAGTCTGAAACAGGAAGGACTCGAAGTCTTAGGGTGTGTTCCCTGGCACCACTGGGTTCTGAAAAACCCAGTACTTCAGTTTGAATATAATAGCTAGTCCACCTCCTCTCTTGCCTACACGGTTTTGAGTGATGGTTTGATATCCCAGAGGAATGGCTTTGTGCAACACTGGTGCCATGTCATCTCCCAACCAGTATTCAGTTATGAATAGTAAGTCAGGTTGTGTGTCTGTGAGCAGGTCGTAGATGTGGTGCTTGTTTTTTGAGAGTGATCAAGCATTTATGAGCTGGCAGTTTAGACAAGGTGTGTTAGTGGTAGTGTTGTTTTGTTTAGAAGGGTAAGTAGTATAATGTGAGCTTGAAGCAGGAGTGTTGCTAGTTGTGATAACTGTTTGAGGCTCACAATAGCTTTGCTTTTCAATATAGTGTTCCTCTTCCAGCAGGTTAAGGAGGCATTTTGTTGGGTCTGTGTGTGTGGGTGGTGGACTTGGTGGCTGAGAGAGCCATGAGGAGTGTAGTGTTTTTTGTAGGGTAGTTTTATTATGTAACAGACAAGGGGATGCTAGGTTGCTATGAGTGGCATGTTTTTTATTTTGTTTGCGTTTTTTTAGTGTGGATGGAGTATGGGTTAGGGGTGGTGGAGGAGCATGTGGATCATGATGTAAGGCTCTAAATTGTGCAATGGAGGAGAGGCGAGTGAATGAAAGTTGCTGGGTTGTGGTGGTTGTGGTAGGTGTTTGTGAATAGTGAGAAAGTAGAGGTGGAGATAGGATGGAATTTGTATTCTATGTGTAGTCCTGAGGGTGGGAGTGGATATGACGATAGGTGTAATGTAAGTTTGTGTTGCTTTGACGTGCTGATGTTTGTGGTCGGTATTGTTTTTGTGGAATAGTGAGAGAGGATATTGGTGTAGTTGTTTTTGGTGAGGGATTTGTATGTGAGTTAGTGCTGGTAAGTGGAATTTGAGAGTTAGATGGGGTGTTGATGTGTTTTGGAGATGAATGTATGAGGTGTGTAAGAGGTGATGGGTGTGTGTCAGGGGACTTAGTATTAGTTGCGATGACTGGAGGCGGTAATATGTGTGGTGGAGTGAAATGTGGGGATTGTATGGTTGTGTGTAATTGGTGAAGAGAGGGGAAGAGTGTTTGTAGATGGTGTGTTTGAAGGCAGGGTTTGGGCATTGTTATGATGACAGGTGGTCTGTGTGTAGCAAACAGCGGATAGTGTTGTTGGTTAGTATGAGCAGAGAGTGTGTATCTGGAAGGCTGAGAGTGAGAGAAATGTATGCTGTAGTTTTGTATTGTGTGGGTGATGGCAGGTTGTGTTAGTGGGAGTGGACAGAGTAGTATTGGCTGTGAGAATGCAGGTGACTGTAGTAGTTGTGGGGGATATGTGTATATGTGTTGTATATAGGGTATTGTGTTGGATGAAGGGGCAATGCAATCTGTCTGTGGTCAGTTTGTGATGCATGAGTTGGATGCCTTTGTAGAATATGTGTTTGCATGTTGAGGGATGTGTAGGGGCTGGAACCATTCCTGGTCCATTGAGAATTGGACAGCATTTCTGTCCCTAGTCCCTAGTCCCTAGTCCCTACCTGTCCTGAATAGGCCCAACCAGGTAGCTGCCCTTGTCCTCTCCGCCCTTTGCCTCGACGCCCGGGCTGAGACGCCCTGAGTCCTAGCCTTTTATAGCCCTACTGGCCAATAAGAAGCTGGTCCTAACCCTAGCCAATCCAAATTCGTGCCCTGATTCAACCAACTAATGGGAGACCCAGCCCTAATCACCAATCATAGCCCTATTCCTGACCACCAATCACAGCCTCAGCCCTAAAACCATCAACCAATCAGAATCCAAGCCCTATCCACCAATCACAGCCCTAGAACCAACAGCCAATCAGAATCTCAGCCCTATCCACCAATCACAGCCCTAGAACCAACAGCCAATCAGAATCTCAGCCCTATCCACCAATCACAGCCCTAGAACCAACAGCCAATCAGAATCTCAGCCCTATCCACCAATCACAGCCCTAGAACCAACAGCCAATCAGAATATCAGCCTTAGAACCAACAGCCAATCAGATTCCCAGCCCTATCCACCAATCAAAAGAGTAGCCCTGGAGCCAGCAACCCATGAAAGACCATCTCCCAACAACCTATCACAACAACATATGCAACAACCAATAGGAACTTATATAAGGAGCAAGTTAACTGAAGTCCAGTCCCTGTGGTCAGGGGTAAAGGCAACTGCTGCTCTATTCAGAATCTCCTTGGATACAGACAGGCTGAATCCACACTTCCAAGCTGGCAGAGTCTACTTTCCAGGTAAGGGAGAGATTGTTTAAGAAACAAACACTGCAATAGTGCTGGGCGCGCACTCTAAAATCGGGCTTTTTTAAAGGCAAAAATACAGGGGGGCAGACAGTTTTTAAGCACAATTTAAATCACAGAAACAGATTAAAACAGTCCCCTAAAACCACACTCTTCAAGATGTATGTAGCCTTTTTACTTAGAAGAGAAAAGGGGGGGCACAAACTAGCAAGGCAATTCACACAGTCACGGCAAAAACGAATTACAAAAAACACCACTTTAAAAGAGGCCAGGCTGCCTGAAACACAGGGAGTCCACAGTAAAACAGACACAGGTAGTTGAAACAAACTCTTTTGAACAAATAATACTATTTACCCAGAAAAACCCTGGGCTCCTTACCTGGATGGTGTCCCACTGCATTCACCTTGTTGACTATTGTCTGCCATAGCTCCATCTTCCTGGCGATGGGTGTGTGCTGGACCTGTGTCCCGAATGATTGTGGCTCGACTTTCAGGATCTCATCCACCATGGTCCTTAGCTCCCTTTCTGTGAAGCATGGGTGTTTGGGGGATGCCATAGTGAGTATTGTGAATGGTGTCTTGTGTGGATCTAGGAGAGGGTGCTCTTGTGTTGTTGGGTGTATGTACCGTGGATTGTGGCTTTCGGTGTCTGCTTCTGGAGTTCTCTGTATTAGTTGGCCTAATTTTGTTGCAATTGCAAAGGATTGTGGGGTGTGTCTGTGTGTGTTTTATAGTGTTGTGGATGTGTGTCAGGTGTATAGGTTTCAAACTTACCACTGTATACATTTCTTAATGTTGGGTCCACTTGCCGCCTGTGGCGGTCTTTACCGCCAATGGTCATTCGGATTCCACTAACCGCCACAGTGATTTGTGCTTCATTATTTGGAGGGAGGGGTGTTTGCATGCTCGGCGGTGGTGGGGTGGGATGTCCAGCATTTCCGCCGACAAGGTCCTGGCAGTGACTCGTGGCAGGGACATTTTGGTCGGTTTCTGATAATTGCATCATTATATGGCAGGTTTCTGTTCACCCTCCAATGGCGGTCTTCTGTTCGCCGTCGCCACAGCGGTTGACGGTGTTTACCACCGTGTTCATAATGAGGGCCTATATTTTCATCTCTAACATGACAACAAAACTATTGAAATCTGATAAATGGAACGGGAGAAATGAATTTTAAAAAAAAGAAATTAATGTTTTCTAGCACATAGAAACTAAAAGCGCCAATTTAGTCAGCTGGTCGTACTAGACCGGGGAAAAGTGAAAGTTTGAGAGTGACCGTTGCAGGAAAGTAGCCTCTTTCTAGCATGGTTACCCCCACTTTTGGTCTCTCCTGTGGGTACTCTTCAGATTCTGCTTGCAAGTTTCCTTCAGGAATCCTCTGCAACAACTTCAGACTCCTCTGACCTCGGATCAACCGCAGCCTGCTCCAAGAAAATATGTAACTGCAACAAAGTGTCTACATGAGACACTTTTCTTCAGCAACCTCAGCTCCAAGTCAGAAACTGCAACAGTTTCCACAGTGTGCACACTCTGAGGACTCCCTGTCTTTATCCTCCACCAGAAGAGCTGAAGAAATCTCCTGTGGAGTGATGGAGTCACTCCCCTGATCCAAGACAATGACAGGTACAATGGGACTCCTCTCACAGCAACGATCATGCTCCTCAGGACACAGAGGGTGGACATCATCAACATAGACTGTCCTGAGGTCCAGCTGACGCAATTTGGAGGAGGTAAGACCTTGCCTTCCCCAAGAACGACGGTACCCCTGTGTATTGTGTCTTCTTTGTCTTCAAAGGCCTCTGTGCACTCTCTGCAAAATTCCTTTGAGAACAGCCTGGTCCAGGTCCCCAGAACTCTATACTGCTATGCTCAACTTGCTGAGTTGTTCTCCGGTGGCATGGGACCTTCTTTTGTTGTGCTGCATCAACTGTGTTTTTCACCTCCTTTGAACACGGATCCTGTGGCTTATGGGGTTCTGGCTGGCAATCTGAGGGCTCTCTAAAGTGCTGAGAGCCCCCTCTTCCTGCTCACGCAGAGTTGAGGTCCTCAGGTCTCTCCTGGGTCCACTCAGCACCATTTTGACAAAAAACATACTTTTATTGTAGACAAGGCTTATTGGCGCCTTCCAACACAAAATCTCATCTGCAACAATCTTTACCCTGTTGGACATCTTTTGCATCACACAGTAACCCGCTGGCATCTTTCTAGGGTGCATTTCCGCAGTCTCTGACTAACCAGGGACTCTTCTTTTGTACCTTCTTCTGGGTTGGCAGGGGCTCCAGTCCTTCCTGGAACTTCTTTTGACTTCTGGACTAGGTCCCCTTCCTTTGCAGGTCTTCAGGTCCAATAATCCAGCGGTTGTTCTTTGCAGACTTGGTTGGCTGCTGCACAATTCCAAAAGTGAGGTGTAGTGTGTCCTAAGGAAACTTGCAGTACTTTACTCCTAATTTTCTAGGCTCTGGGGTGGGGTAATTTACTTACCTTTACTGTATTCTTACTCTCCCAGCGATTCTGCACACACTACACTTTCTAGGGGGAATTTGTGATTCACATTCCACTTTTTTAGTATATGGTTTGTGTTGTCCCTAGACCTATTTTCTCCCATTGCATTCTATAGGATTTCCTACTGTTTGCATTGTTCTATGACTATTTACTTGTCTAATTTTGGTGTCTAGTGTATATATTGTGTAAAATACTTACCTCCGGAAGGAATATTGTCTCTAAGATATTTTTGGTACTGTGTCACTGTAACCGGGCTGCTTCATTCCCGGTTCCACGCAGCTCAGATAGATTGGAGAAAGAGTGCCCTGGGGCCACTCTGCAGCCTCACCCAGAACCGGAAGTCTCAGGAAACCCGGATGTCTGGGTTTCCACCAACACAAAAGAAAGACCATCAACACGCGGCGAAGGAGAGAAGGAGATGGAAGGCTAGCAGGAGAGACGCGGAAGAAAGAAAAACGCACTGAGTCAGAAACCGAAGAAGGAAGAGGAGGATCTGACCTGGAGACGTGGCGCGAGGGGATCCCTAAAGGACGCGTTTCCAGCCACGTCCCTGGAGGGACATGGCTAACCAAGGTACGTGCATACTTGCACCACCAATATCGGTCCATTCTGGGGAGAGAGGAGAGAGCGGGAGGTAAAGAAGGCAGAAACGGAGAGGACCACGACTCCTCTGATTGAGAGGGGGACCAGGGAGAGAACAAAAGCGGCATAAATATTTTGTGTCCTCATTAGTTTTTTTTGTCTTACCTTATTTGTTTTTCCTTTCGGGTCACTCCATCGCTGACACACCTCAAACAGCACACTAACCCACCACGGAGACTGTGAAATTAACAATCCCACGACCGGTGTGTACTTATTTACTAAGTAGTGTTACCATTTTTTTTTCTTCTCTTCTTTGTTCATTTTTCTTTCTTTCTCCTCTTTGTGCTTTGGCCTTGCGTGGCAACAAGACACCTAATACCACTGGGTGAACCCACAAACTGGGTTGTTGGACACCCCTACATCTCTCTTCACCTCACTGCACCCTCCCTTTTTTCCCTAAAAACCCCTATAAACCAAACCTGAGGAATCCCGACTTACCTTTATTTTTTTATTTTCCCTGCGTCGCTGCGACTCCAATCCCAACACCGATTGGACCTCCATACCGACGAAGACTGTGCAAGGCAATACACGGAAGACCACCTGAAAGACAAGAAAGGAGAGAATTACCACAGTGAAAGACTGACAACTAGTCATAACAAACAATGCAGGATCTGCACTTCCTTGGTGATGGCATGCCAAAGTGCCCTCTTCTGGTGGGCGCTGACCTATATGCGACACACAGAAAAATAACACTGAGTTCAGACACTGGCCAATCATATACAGCTGGCTATACGTCCACTATGGGATGGACATTTCAAACAGCCTAACAGCACACACACAAAGTATGTCAGGAACCCTGGACCATATAGTGTCACAGGTGCACACATGTATGCAGCCAACATCGACCACAACACACATCCATGCCCCCCAGTCCTCCTACTCACCTCTACCTCTGGCCGTCCGTAGAGTTTGGCACACAGGGGCAGGACACCGTCCACGAGCTTCTCCAATTCCTCGTTGGTGAAGGCCGGGGCCCTTTCCCCTGCAACATGTGCCATTTCCATGACCAGAGGCAGGACACAGCAGTACACTCAGTGGAGTACCTGCATGCACGAGATCAGGGGGTCAGGTGAAGTTGGGGTGACGAGTTCGCGTACGCACCATGGCGGTGTGCACCATCACCATCGGCAGCGATCCTGATATGCTAAGATTGCCCATTGACAACCATGTTAACCAATGAATTTGCGCACAGCAGTAAACACCGCCTCACGCTATTACGTCAACCGCTAGCGGTATGAGGTCATTTCCACCACAACACTTCTGGATTACAGGGGGCAGACATTTTGGCCTTAACTACGCAGTTATAAAACCCTCATCTGCACAATGCAGGCCCTATTATCCCCTAAACATCCATAGGCATGTAACATTATACATTACCT